>NC_092720.1:28112750-29312750 GCF_047496885.1 Scyliorhinus torazame | reverse complement strand
AGGGAGCTAGGTAGAAGATTGAAAAGCAAGACTTCAAAGGTTGTAATCACTGGATTACTCCCGGTGCCACGTGCCAGAGTGTATAGGAATAGGAGGATAGACAGATGAATGCATGGCTGAAGAGATGGTGGAGGAGGAAGAAGGGCTTTAGTTTCCTGGATCACTGTATCCGTTTTTGGGAAAGATGAACGGTACAAGTCGGATATGGTGAACTGGAATGGGACCAACATCATTGCGGGATGGTTTGCTCGAGCTGTTGGGGGAGGTTGGCAGGGGGATGGGTTACGGAGTGGACGTTGCAGTAAGGGGTGATGCACAGCCAAATATAGAAGAAAAAGCAAGTCAATCAGGAAGGCAGAGCAAAGATAGACATGTTAAGGTACAGGGGAAAATGGCAAGGCTGGAAGGCATTTATTTTAATGCAAGGAGGCGTATGGATTAGGCAGATGAATTGAAGGCTTGATGAACACATTGGAATATGATATTATTGCTGACACAGAGGCATGGTTGAAGAAGGGGTAGGATTGACAGCTCAATATTGTGGGGTATAGGATCTTCAGGCAAGATGGGGGTTGAGGGAGGGGTGTAAAAGAGGAGGTGGTGTTGCAATATTGATCAAGGAGCCAATTACTGTAGTGAGGAGGGATGATATTTTAACAGGCTCTTCAATTGACACCATATGGATATGGGTGGAACTTACAAACAAAAAGGAGACAATCATGTTGTTTGGGTTGTACTATGGGCCCCCGAACAGTCAGGTAGAGATAGAAGACCAGGTCTGCAGACAAATCTCAGCGAAGTAAAAGCAATAGGATAATAATAGTCGGGGATTTCATCCTCCCCTACATTAATTGGGAAAGGCAAAGTGTGAAAGGCTTAGAGGGGGCGAAATTCTAAAGTGCAACCGGGGGAAATTTTTGAGCTAGCATGCAGAACGTTCTACAAGAGGGGGGGGTACTTGACCTAATTGTAGGAATGTGTGCGGGCAGTTGATAAAAGTGTTAGTTGGGGTGCAGTTTAGTGAGAGTGACCATACCTCAGTAAGGTTCAAGGTCGTTATGGAAAAGGACAAAGATAGACCAAAAATAAAGGTCCTGAATTGGGAGAAGGCTGATTTTAATCTGATAAGACAGGATCTGGCCAAAGTGGACTGGGAGAATTGCTTGGAGGAAAATCCACATCAGAGCAATGGGAGACATTCAAAAAAAGAAATGGAGAAAGTACAAAGCCACCATCATAGAATCCCTATAGTGCAGAAGGAGGCCATTTGGCCCATCGGGTCTGCACCAACCCTCAGAAAGAACACCCTAGGCCCAGTCTCCCGTTCGATCCCCATAGCCACACCTAACCTTTGGACATACTGAGGGCAATTTTATCATGTACAATCCACCTCACCTGCACATCTTTAGACTGTGGGAGGAAACCAGAGCACCTGAAGGAAACCCACATAGACACGGAGAGAAAGTGCAAACTCCACACAAACAGTCACCCAAGGCCGGAATCGAACCCGGGTCCTTGATGCTGTGAGGCAGCAGTGTTAACCACTGTGCTACTGCGCCACCTGTAAAGGTAAAGGATGCAATGCAAATGTCCAGATAACCTTGGATATTAAAGCATATTATGGTAAGAGGATTGGATAAGAAAAAAGAGGGAGCTTTATGGCAGATGCATCGGGCTCAAAGAAGTGGATGTCCTCAAGAAGTATAGAAAGTGGGTCAGGGGGGAGTACGGGAAAAACAAATTAGGAGAGCGAAGAAGGACCATTCTAAAATACTGGTGGGCAAAATAAAACAAAATCCCAGGATGTTTTATAAGTCTATTAAAGGCAAGAGAGTAACAAGGTAAAGTGTAGGGCCAATTATGGACTAAAGTGGCAACCGATGTGGCGCTGAAATAAGTAGATGATACACTAAATGAGTATTTTGGATCTGTATTCACTATGGAGAAGAATGATATAGGGATAGAAAGCAAGGGGGATTGCAATATAAATGAACAGATTAGCATTGAAAGAGAGGAGGTGTTGACGGTTTTGGCAGGCTTAAAAGTGGATACATCCACAGGCCCAGATGAGGTGTATCCTGGGCAGCTGTGTAAGGCAAGGGAGGAGAATGAAGAGGCTCTGACGCTGATTTTCAAATCCTGTCTAGCGCAGGAGAGGCGCCAGAGGACGGAAGGACAGCTAATGTAGCTCGTTAGGCTAAGGTTTGAGTGCTGTGTGCAGTTCTGGTCACCATTCAATAGGAAGTGATTGCACTAGAACGGGTACAAAGGGGATTCACCAGGATGTTGCCTGGGCTGGAGTCTTTCAGCTTTGAAGTGAGGCTGGTTAGGCTTGAGTTGCCTTCCTTAGAACAGAGAAAGCTGGAGGGGATCTGTTTGAGGTGTGCAAAATTATGAAAGACATAGATAGTATTGTTATGGGTGAGGCATTTTTCAGAACTCCAAAATGTATCATGGAGTTCAACCAACCTCTCCCTTTAATGGATTGTTGCTTTTCCGAGCACACGGCTTTTTCCCTAGGTGTGGGATTACAATTATGGACACGTGGGTTTTTAAACACAAAACACTGTTTATTCCATGAACTCAACTCAACATCTTAAATAAACATTGGATCTCTTAACACCCCTTACTTCAAAGATAACTCAGAAAATATTGCAACAGTAAATAATTCCCTAAAATGTTCCTTCGAACTTCCAAGAGACTTAACACCTTTAAACAAAATCACATCAGGTTAAAGGCTTTACTTTAAATCACCCAAATGATCCAGAGATAGTCTTTCATGGCAGAGATCCAGCTCACTGCAAAACACAGACACACACAAGCTCTTTTCAAACTGCAAAACTAACCTGCAAAATGGCTGACCTGAGCTCAGCCTCACCAACTCTCTGTCATCACTGTTTTCTTAAAGGTACATTGCTTAAATATCCATGTCTTAAAGGTACTGCACATGACACCTCCCCCAAGAAAAATAAATAAACCATCAACTTCAAGATGGTTTCATTTTTCACTTTTGCACCATCCACAAAGAAATGTTCACAGTAAATATACCTTTTCGTTTTTAAAAAAAAAACAACACATGCAAACAGGTATAATAATATAGTCCATTTTTCTCTGTTCTTCTTCCTCCAACCAAAATCCTTCTCGATTGACAGTCTCTTTGAACAAAGTCTCTGCACGATCCATCCATTCCTCTACTCCTCGGCATTTCTCTTTAGAATCAGATACTTTAGTTCAATCTGACCACAGAGTCCCTTGCAATTCTCCAAATCAGGAGCATTGGTGATCACAGCTTTCAGGCAGTCCATAAGACTATAAGACCATAAGACAGAGGAGCGGAAGTAAGGCCATTCGGCCCATCGAGTACACTCCACCATTCAATCATGGCTGATTTCAACTCCATTTACCCGCTCTCTCTCTCCATGGCCCTTAATTCCTCGAGAAATCAAGAATTTATCAACTTCTGTCTTAAAGACACTCAACGTCCCGGCCTCCACCGCCCTCTGTGGCAATGAATTCCACAGACCCACCACTCTCTGGCTGAAGAAATTTCTCCTCATCTCTATTCTAAAGTGACTCCCTTTTATTCTAAGGCTGTGCCCCCGGGTCCTAGTCTCCCCTGCGAATGGAAACAACTTCCCTACATCCACCCTATCTAAGCCATTCATTATCTTGTAAGTTTCTATTAGATCTCCCCTCAACCTCCTAAACTCCAATGAATATAATCCCAGGATCCTCAGACGTTCATCGTATGTTAGGCCTACCATTCCTGGGATCAGCCGTGTGAATCTCCGCTGGACCCGCTCCAGTGCCAGTATGTCCTTCCTGAGGTGTGGGGCCCAAAATTGCTCACAGTATTCTAAATGGGGCCTCACTAATGCTTTATAAAGCTTCAGAAATACATCCCTGCTTTTATATTCCAAGCCTCTTGAGATAAATGACAACATTGCATTTGCTTTCTTAATTACGGACTCAACCTGCAAGTTTACCTTTAGAGAATCCTGGACTAGGACTCCCAAGTCCCTTTGCACTTCAGCATTATGAATTTTGTCACCGTTTAGAAAATAGTCCATGCCTCTATTCTTTTTTCCAAAGTGCAAGACCTCGCCCTTGCCCACGTTGAATTTCATCAGCCATTTCTTGGACCACTCTCCTAAACTGTCTAAATCTTTCTGCAACCTCCCCACCTCCTCAATACGACCTGCCCCATCACCTATCTTTGTATCATCGGCAAACTTAGCCAGAATCCCCCTAGTCCCGTCATCTAGATCGTTAATATATAAAGAGAACAGCTGTGGCCCCAACACTGAACCCTGCGGGACACCACTCGTCACCGGTTGCCATTCCGAAAAAGAACCTTTTATCCCAACTCTCTGCCTTCTGCCTGACAGTCAATCACCAATCCATGTTAGTACCTTGCCTCGAATACCATGGGCCCTTATTTTACTCAGCAGTCTCCCGTGAGGCATCTTATCAAAGGCCTTTTGGAAGTCAAGATAGATAACATCCATTGGCTTTACTTGGTCTAACCTATTTATTCAAAGAACTCTAACAGGTTTGTCAGGCACGACCTCCCCTTACTAAATCCATGCTGACTTGTCCTAATCCGACCCTGCACTTCCAAGAATTTAGAAATCTCATCCTTAACAATGGATTCTAGAATCTTGCCAACAACCGAGGTTAGGCTAATTGGCTTATAATTTTCCATCTTTTTCCTTGTTCCCTTCTTGAACAGGGGGGTTACAACAGCGATTTTCTAATCCTCTGGGACTTTCCCTGACTCCAGTGACTTTTGAAAGATCATAGCTAATGCCTCCACTATTTCTTCAGCTATCTCCTTTAGAACTCTAGGATGTAGCCCATCTGGGCCCGGAGATTTATCAATTTTTAGACCTTTTAGTTTCTCTAGCACTTTCTCCTTTGTGATGGCTACCATATTCAACTCTGCCCCCTGACTCTCCTGAATTGTTGGGATATTACTCATGTCTTCTACTGTGAAGACTGACGCAAAGTACTTATTTAGTTCCTCAGCTATTTCCTTGTCTCCCATCACTAGATTACCAGCGTCATTTTGGAGCGGCCCAATGTCTACTTTTGCCTCCCGTTTGTTTTTAATGTATTTAAAGAAACTTTTACTATCATTCCTAATGTTACTGGCTAGCCTACCTTCATATTTGATCCTCTCTTTCCTTATTTCTCTCTTTGTTATCCTCTGTTTGTTTTTGTAGCCTTCCCAATCTTCTGACTTCCCACTACTCTTTGCCACATTATAGGCTTTCTCTTTTGCTTTGATGCATTCCCTAACTTCCTTTGTCAGCCATGGCTAATCCCCCCTCTGATAACCTTTCTTTTCTTTGGGATGAACCTCTGTACTGTGTCCTCAATTACTCCCAGAAACTCCTGCCATTGCTGTTCTACTGTCTTTCCCACTAGGCTCTGCTCCCAGTCGATTTTCGTCAGTTCCTCCCTCATGCCCCTGTAGTTACCTTTATTTAACTGTAACACCTTTACATTTGATTCTACCTTCTTTCTTTCAAATTGCAGATTGAATTCTACCATATTATGATCACTGCCTCCTAAGTGTTCCCTTACTTTAAGATCTTTAATCAAGTCTGGCTCATTACATAACACTAAGTCCAGAATGGCCTGTTCCCTCGTGGGCTCCATCACAAGCTGTTCCAAAAAGTCCTCCTGTAAACAATGACTTCCCTTTCCTTGGGTCCACTGGCAGCATTATTTACCCAGTCCACCTGCATATTGAAGTCCCCCATGATCACTGTGACCTTGCTTTTCGGACATGCACTTTCTATTTTGTGGTTCATTTTGTGCCCCTGGTCCTGACCACTGTTAGGAGGCCTGTACATAATTCCCATTATGGTTTTTTTACCTTTGTGGTTCCTCAACTCTACCCACACAGACTAACCTGCAAAATGGCTGATCTGAGCTCAGCCTGTTGCTAACTTTTGGTTGGTTCTTAATTTGGCTCTATTTAATCACGTTTGCTCAAGAGTCGCAAGGTATCTTTAGACACCGCCACAAGGTTCAGAACCGAATACTGATCAATGACTCGATACACCAGTTAGTAAGTTCAAAAGCAATGCTCATTTATTTACACACAGTCAAATCTACTCATGCATAAACTCTACAAAACTAAACTACCACTATTACTAAGTCCTATACTCAGTCAGAGGAACAATGGCCGTTGCTCGGTTCTGAGGCTGCTGGGTTGAGCTGTTTACAGGGTAGCAACTAGGAGCGTCTATCTCGTAGCGTACATTGACTTGGAATTTACTTGGTCTGCTGTAGCTGCTAGGCTGGTCTCTCTCTTCGCTGAGAGCCAAAGCCAAAGGAGGGCGTTCTCCCTTTGGGGATACCTTTTGTACCCAAAAGGGTTTCGCGCTCTTTTGGGCGGGCCTTGAACTTGGCCTCAACTAATTGGGTCTTTCCCAATCATCGGTATCGATTTTCCTCCAATAGCGGGATGGTTCCCTGATCGCTGGGCGTGTCCTGGCGACTGTCAGTCAGCTTTGTCTTACCTTCTTCTGGCGCCGGGGAGTCTGTCCTAACATTGTGTATCGAAATGTTTCCCTTTTGTCCCCGGAGATGGCTCATTAGTATGTAAATCGTTTGGTAGTTTCTGACCTGTCTGAGAGTTCAAGGTTCTAATCAACAGACAGGGCTTGCACCTGCTTGTTTCTTAGCATTGTCCAATTTTCCCTGCAGTCTTTGCAAGTGTCCATTTTGTAATCGGGACGTGGCCATCCCAGATGGCTACAAGCCCCACCCACTCTCTGACATCACTGTTTTCTTAAAGGTACATTGCTTAAACATCCATGTCTTAAAGGTACTCTCACATGACAGTATAGACAAGAAAAAAGATTCCCCTTAATAGAAGGATCAATAACCAAGGGTATAGCTTTAAGGTAATAGGAAGGAGAGTTAGAGTTTTGAGGAAAAACCTCAAATTTTCACCCAGAGAGTGGCTTGAATCTGGGACTCACCGTCTGAAAGGGTGGCAGAGGCCGGAACTCTCACAACGTTTAAGAAGCATTTGAAACATCATAGTATACAAGGCTACGGACCAAGTGCTGGAAAATGGGATTAGTATAGACACAATGGACTGAAGGGCCTCTTTCTATGGTGTAAAAGTCTATGAATCCATGATTATGCTTTCATTGGCTGCTCATGCAAACGTGATGTGCTTTCACCACTGTGCTCCACCAACTGAGCCAACATGCTCTTGCCCACCTATTTGCCTATATCTGCCCTGGTGCTAAGTGAGGAGAAAGGATGTGACGCAGGTGCATCCATCAGCAGTGCCTCCTCGGGCGACAATGCAGGGTCCAGGAGTCCCTCCTGTGTCTGAAGGGTGGTTCATCTGAGTAGCAGTGTCAGTACTCATCACACTGTCAATGCCCATGCTCGGCATTCGGACACAACTGATATGAATGTCATCACAGTGGCTTTGTGAGTGCTAAGTCATTGAGCACTCTTTGTCAGACGCCCCTATGAGGGATGAAATGGCCCTACGTTCTTTTCACTCTCCGACTGTCCCACTTCTGCCCATTGGACTCTTAGCTTCCTCAGAAATTCCCACTTTTCCACAATCTGAGGTCCTTCCAGTTCACTCGCTGTCTAGCTCCAGGGCTGCTATCTATGGCTGGCCAGTATCACCAGGTTTGCCACCCCATCACCAGTTACAGATCGCTCTCCATTATTGTGGCTTCTGCAAGTGTCAAGCTCCATTCAGTATTCAAACCTCCACCGCCAACATCACACTGTGCTGTCCCGCCCACTCTTCACTCCTGTGAATCATGTAGACGTTCCCGACACCTTTGCACATCTGACTCTTAGATGGAATAGGCCTTCTGATTTTCTCTCCCAGCCTTACCATGCATAGGCAGAGGTGCATTCTGAGACTCTGGTTCCTACATCCATGAGCACAGCTAAGGATGGGCATCTTTCCGCACTTCTCCACATTAAACCATGCCAACTCAGTACTCCCCCTTGCCATACACAGAAGATCATTGAACGTTTTTCAACACTGATTCCATGTGCAGAGGACAAAGTCGTGCCCACTGACCCCAGCTGCCACCTCTTCCTCGGCCTTCTTGGTCAATTGGGATGTGTTATATATGTGGGTTATTGTAATTGGGTGCAATGTCTCTTTAAGAACAAAGTCACATGACATTGATGATTGGCTACTTCACAGGCTTTCGCCCTTATTCCAGTACCAGCCTTTGCGCAATGAAGACCTATTTAATAAACCTCTGTTAATGTTGCATTCACCCCGCGTGCAATCTATTTATTTTGTATCTGTTAGTCTAAAGATGCAACAGTTTACCAAAAGAAAACTGATGATGAGGAACGGATCAGAAAAATGTATTATTTTCAGAAGGAAAAGAAAAAGCTGAACCTCGACGGTCAATGTAGAAGAGTTGAGCTGCTTCAACAGATCAATCGATCACGCAGATTTACAGAAGGTCAAAAATCGCACAGCTGATATCAGAACAGCTCAGGGTTCTGGGGCAAGGATTCAAAGGAAGGGCCCATAGCAATTTTAAACCAGCAGTCCGAGGAGATCCAGTTGCAGAATTCGCCGTGTGCAGTACAGTAAGACACGGAGATAGAGCGGGGCAGTGGACGAAAAATTCTCACTGCTTGCAATGTGAGTTAAAGCTGATACAAACTTTATCAGAGAATTGGAAATCGTACTCAGAAAGATTTAATTACTATATTCTAGCCAATAAGATTTTGGAAGATATTAATGTCCCTTCATTCCTAAGTACTCTTGGAAACCTGGGGATAAGATGTATCAAGTATTGGTTAAAATATTAGAAGACCATTATGCACCGAAGCCATTAAGTATTGCGAGAGGTTTCAATTTCATCGAAAGAATCAGAAAGGCAAAATAATGCGCCCAGATAGAAGATAATCAGGACTGTGCCAGTCATGCGCACGGGTAAGGAATGCACCACCATTGTCTCCATTGTATCCATGGGAGTGGTCTAAAATGCTGTGGCAACATCTGCATGTTAACTTTGCTGGTCCATCAAGGGGCATATGTTCATGGTTGTCGAAGGCGCAAACTCAAAGTGGCCTGAGGTGATCCTAATGAAGTAAACTACTGCAGAACAAGCCACTGAAAAGTCAGCAAGATTTGGAAAACTAGAGCAGATCGTGAGCGATAATGGGCCACAGTTTGCAGCCCAATAGTTCGAAGACTACTTAAAGTTGTGTGGAGTTCAACATATAAAGTCAGCAGATTACCACCGTCCACGAACAATTTAGCCAAAAGGTTTGTCTAGTCCTTGAAACATGGGGCGTCATTCTCCGACCCCCCGCCGGGTCGGAGAATGGCTGTTGGCCGCCGTGAATCCCGCCCCCACCCCCGCCGAAGTCTCCGGTACCGGAGATTGGGCGGGGGCGGGAATCGGGCTGCGCCGGTTGGCGGGACCCCCCGCTCAATTCCCCGGCCCGGATGGGCCGAAGTCCTGCCCAGAAATTGCCTGTCCCGCCGGCGTAAATCAAAGCTGGTATTTACCGGCGGGATCAGGTGGTGTGGGTGGGCTCCGGGGTCCTGGGGGGGGTGCGGGGCGATCTGACCCCGGGGGGTGCCCCCACGGTGGCCTGGCCCGCGATCGGGGCCCACCGATCCGCGGGCGGGCCTGTGCCATGGGGGCACTCTTTCCCTTCCGCCTCCGCCACGGCCTCAACCATGGCGGAGGCGGAAGAGACTCTCTCCACAGCGCATGCGCGGGGAACTGTCGGCGGCCACTGATGCTCCCGCGCATGAGCCGCATTTCCGCGCCGGAGATTTGGAAAACTAGAGCAGATCGTGAGCGATAATGATACCGGAGACTTCGGCGGGGGCGGGGGCGGGATTCACGGCGGCCAACGGCCATTCTCCGACCCGGCGGGGGGTCGGAGAATGACGCCCCATGTTTCAAGGACTAGACAAACCTTTTCGCTAAATTGTTCGTGGACGGTGGTAATCTGCTGACTTTATATGTTGAACTCCACACAACTTTAAGTAGTCTTCGAACTATTGGGCTGCAAACTGTGGCCCATTATCGCTCACGATCTGCTCTAGTTTTCCAAATCTTGCTAGTGGCTTGTTCTGCAGTAGTTTACTTCATTAGGATCACCTCAGGCCACTTTGAGTTTGCGCCTTCGAAATCAGGCGGGGCACCAAACGCCATTTCCGCTAGCTGGCGGGGCGGAAATCCCTCCGGCGCCGGCCTAGCCCCTCAATGTTGGGGCTCGGCCCCCAAAGATGCGGAGCATTCCGCACCTTTGGGCCGGCGCAATGCCCGTCTGATTGGCGCCGTTTTTGGCGCCAGTCGGCGGACATCGCGCCGTTGGGGGAGAATTTCGCCCCTGTTCTGAAAGCTTCTAAGGACCAAGGTTCACTTCATTGTTGTGTGAACAAGTTTTTACCAACATACCGGAATATGACACATGCGACGCCACAAAGTTCCCCGTGCGGGATTCTCTGTCCCACCAGATCCATTTTCTGGCACGGTGCACCGTTGCCGACAGCAGATCCCTCCGTCCTAGCAGCCAGCCAATGGGATTTCCCACCCACCCCCACACCATCGGCAAATCCGTGGACGTGAGTGAGCTGCCGGCGAAGCGGAGGATCCCGCTGACGGCGAATCCCGCCCCCCAGATTTGCTGACGACGAACTTTGATTTTACTCTTGCCAGAGGAGACATCTAACACAGCAGAGAAAAACAGTCACAGATCTTGAGACGAGAAAGTAACTCAAGGAAACGCACATTTCAACAAGGAAAAGCTGTGTTAGTGCGCAGCTGCACGTGGGTCCCTGCGACAGCATTGGTTCAGGTGTGTCCAATCTCCTACATGATCCAAATGACAGACAAACTCATGTGGAGATGCCATGTGGATCAATTATTGTCAACATGCGTTAGTGTGCCAGTGCCAGAACTACCTCAACGGGCAACAGTCTCCGTTCCATCTGACTGTAATGTCTAATCCAACTACAGAAGTCAAGATTGCATCAGAAGTAGCTGCTACTATGAGTCTTCCCTCGGAGAAAGAGACAGTAACGCCTTCCAGGGTAGAGACATCTACTGGAGAACCTGAAAATACATCTAAGGTCGAGAATAAAAAAGTTCAGGAAGTGCGCAAGCAAACAGTGAGAAATAGATGCCCACCTGATAATGTATCTTGCTGACTGTGTTATTACAGTGTCTTTTTTAATTTAGAGTACCCAATTATTTTTTTCCATTTAAGGGGCAATCCACCTACCCTACATATATTTTCGGTTGTGGGGGTGAGACCCACACAGACACGGGGAGAATCTGCAAACGCCATACTCCTTGGATAAACATATGGATGATAATGGTATAGTGTAGGTTAGATGGCTTTTGTTTCGGTGCAACATCGTGGGCCGAAGGGCCTGTACTGCGCTGTATTGTTCTATGTTCATACGGACAGTGACCCAGAGATGGGATCGAACCCAGGTCCTTGGCGCCATGAAGCAGCAGTGCTAACTACAGCGCCAACATGCCACCCAGTGTGTAAATAACTATGCTAAAATACTTGTTAGTCATTGTGTTGACACTGGTGCTCACTGTCCCCGAGAGAGAGAGAGAGAGAGAGCGAAGGCTGTCTCCTGAAACGGGGGGGGGGGGGGGGGGGGGGCTGTTTTTTCAAGTGTTACTTTCCCATGGTAGGTTTAACACAATCCTTCGACTTCCTTAAATTTGTCAACGTACTGTATCACAATTAAGGCACAATTGTTGGTGATGAAGTACTCAGATATGTTGTGTTCAAACCTATATGCTAATTCCATTACCTTTAATTCATTCTGTTCCACATGTTAGAACAGATGTAGCTAACTAGATCAGAGGTGTGTAATCTTATGGAATAAGGAGCTAGATCCATGTACCACAACTGAGTACGTGGGCCATAATTCTAACTAAATACTCTGTTCAACACAAATACCTATTTTATGAAGAAAATATTTCCCATCATAGAATCATAGAATTTACAGTGCAGAAGGGGGCCATTCAGCCCATCGAGTCTGCACCGGCCCTTACAAAGAGCACCCTACTGAAGCCCACGTATCTACCCTATCCCCATAACCCAGTAACCCCCACTTAACACTAAGTGCAATTGAGCATGGCCAATCCACCAAACCCGCACATCTTTGGACTGTGGGAGGAAACCGGAGCACCCGGAGGAAACTCACGCACACAAGGGGAGGACGTGCAGACTCCACACAGCCAGTGACCCAAGCCGGGAATCAAGCCTGGGACCCTGGAGCTGTGAAGCAACTGTGCTAACCACTGTGCTACCGTGCTGCCCATGTTTGGGAGAAGATGTCTCTTACATTTTCATAATTTTACTTGTCCTCACTTGTTGCTTGCAGTGAGCTACTGTAGTTCGATATTCATTGGAGAACTATTTCTACCACCCATCTCTTGTGATCTTCAGAGCACCCAATGTTGAAATTTGGATCACGTGATGTTCCCTTTGCTGTTGGTTTTTTGACCTTCCTGCGCTTGGAAAATCGGTGAAGGTAAATCCGTGATTTGCAGGATAAGTCTTTCTCGTCCTTTGTCTAAATTTGGCAGTGAGGGAGTCGTGTTTTGTTTACAATTTTCCTAGTCTGTGAAGGTGAGGAACAACAGGGGAAATAATGGAAGAGCTCGCATTTATTTGGTGACTTTCACAACCTCAGGAGATCTCAAAGTGCTTCACAGACAATGAAGTGACTTGAAGTGAACTGGATGTTGTAATTGTCAGAAAGGGTGACAGCCAGTTTGTAGGTAGCCAAGTCCCACAAACGGCAATGAGGTAAATGACATTTTTGGTATCATGGTAAATGGCTAAATATTGGCCAGGACATAGGGGATAACTCCCCAGCTCGTTTTCAAAATAGTACAATCTTTAAAATCGACCTGAGAAGTGGTGCCTCAGTTTAATTTCTTGGCTGAACTTCCGACTTGCAGTACTTTGCAAGCAAGGCCCTGAAATATTGAAGTAGATTTTGTGCTCTGAGGTGTCTGGAGTGGGGCTTGAACCCGTGTCCTCCTTGGAGCTTGGAGGTGAGGGTGCTACCAGGGGGGGGTTTCCCAACAGCTTGGGGCTGCCCCCACAATGGGGAATCCCCAATGACCGGCCGGCGTAACGGAGCATCCTGCCGGCGGGGTGAAATAGAAATGTTGTGTGACGAGGCGGAGAATCCAGCCATCATTCTTGTGCACAAAGGAGGATATGAAAATGTAACTGGGCGACGGATTCATTGCGATGAGAATTAGGACTTGGTGAGTTGTGCCTTCCCGTTAGGTGATCTGAGTGAGACAGGATGATGTACAATGCACAGCGTCAAGTAAAAACGCTCAGCTGAAGGATATGGTGACAAAACCATTTTAGTTGTTTTGCACAGGAAATGTTCTGTATCCTTTATTCATTGAAGTTGCTTCATTGAAATGAATATTTAACAGCAGGATTCTTGGGCATCAGTTACGAAGTGACAGTGTGTAGATATTAAACTCTTTCATCTGCAAGTGAAAAAGCGATGTTTTGCTGCTCTCATAAAATCCAGAAAACACCAATCAGGCTTTTCTTCCAGTCACACACACCCCTCCCTCCAAAGAGAAAAATGACTTAATTGGTGTTTTAGTCAATGTGCAGAATCTCGGCAGCTGGGTTTAAGGCACTGAAGGACATTAAGAGTCACTGTAATCAGTGTGAGCGTTTCACTGCCATTGGTGCTAAGCTACTGCAATGTGATAAACATATGGCAGCATTGCCACGTACAGGACAATCCAAGCAAGGGACGAGTACACTTAGAAATCACATCAAATTCACATAAAACTTAAGATTAAAGCATCCTGAAAATTGTTTCATCAGTGAGTGGAAGGATACAACGCTAAAATCCCATTGCTGTAATCTGTGATTAATTTTTGCATGTCTGTAACATCAGATAACTAAACATTGGGCAGCTGGCTAAGTAACAAACACTTTTATACCTCCCCAGAATACAACCACAATTGTTATTTGGCTGTTGCGTTGCTTGTTGCTTTATTTTTCGGGAAAAGTTAACACGTGGAATTGAATTTCAAGAAATGTGAGGCTTTCCATTTAAAAAAGGGGCCCAGCATCAATTGCCACCTGCCAGGAAATCTCAAATTGATCACAATAGTACACTGCATTGAAATTCGAAAAAACAAACATGATAGTATCGTAACCATTATACGGGATTGCTTAGTGTTATCATTGTATTATAGAAATAAAGATAGAATTATATTTCATATTGTACGCAAATTATAAATTATGTTTTGTGTGCAATTCGCCCACAAAATTACAGAGCGTCATTTTGGGTGGGTTAGACACTACTGGAGAGATTGCGGCTTTTATTCACCAGCACTTAGAGCAAAGAAATAAGCCCCCACTTGAATCTCATAGAACTTACAGTGCAGAAGGATGCAATTCAGCCCATTGAGTGTGCACCGGCCCTTGGAAAGAGTACCCTACCCAAGCCCACACCTCCACTCTATCCCGTAACCCAGTCTAAGCCTTTTGGACACTAAGGACAATTTAGTATGGCCAATCCACCTAACCTGCACATTTTTGGACTGTGGGAGGAAACCGGAGCACCTGGAGGAAACAGGGAGAACGTGCATACTCCGCACAGACAGTGACCCAAGCTGGGAGTCGAACCTGGGACCCTGGAACTGTGAAGCAACAGTGCTCACTGTGCTACCGTGTCGCCCGACACGCCTAGCTCCCTCGCCCTCTGATTCACCTGACTTGCACCTCAGCTACTCGCTGTTAGTAAAGGAGAGCTGCTTTTAAATGCTCCCTCACCGTTCACTCGCAGTCAAGACACGAGGATGGCAGAGCGGACAACTGCCCGTCGCTTTAGGGATGCCGTCCCGGCCAGGCTTCTGGGCGCTGTGGATGAGAGGTGGGGCACCCAGTTCCCCCGAGGGGATCGGAGAACCAGCAGCAAGGTGAGCAGTGCCACCTGGGAGGAAGTGGGAGCTGAAGTGAGTGCGGGCAGCATGATCTTGAGGACCACCGTCCAGTATCTGAAGAAGACGAATGACCTCGAACGATCTGCAAGGGTAAGCTACCCCTCCCTCATGACATCAGCCCCATGCCATCCTTCAATTTCCCAACACCCGCCCTCTCCACCCCCCCCCCCCCAATCTATTGGTTGACGCCTCGTACACCCCCAACATCCGATCTTCAAGCTTGCTCCTAAATACCCCCTAGCATCCACCATTACAAGCCCTCAATGCCTTTGAGTGGTACCCACACATGCCAACTGTCATATATGCCCCGACCCAGCAAGCGTGCGGCTCACAATGCCCTCTCTTTAAGCCCACAGGAGAAGATAGCCCATAATAAGAGGGAAAGGGGGAAGATGAAAGGCGGGATGCCAGAGACCCAAGTCCGAACCCACTATGAGTATGGGCCTTGGAGATCACGGGATTGCGCGAGGGGTGATCAGTGACCGACAGCGAGGTCGGCCTGTGCAAGAAAAGTGAGGATCCACTGTCCCTTCATCCAGAAGACCTGTCTCAAGTGAGTGGTTGATGTCCCACAAAATTATCCTTCCTTTTTACTGACTGCATGTCCATTGTCTCGCAGGATCACCATCTGATGAGGCCAGGCTATCCGGAGTCATGCCCCCCCGTTCCACACATACCACCCCCCCCCACCCCACCCCGCCCCCGCCACCCCACCCCGCACCTTCCACTAGCGCAAAGACACACATCTCAATGGGTGACACTCGTGGACAGGCTTCAGGGACACAATCTGATGGGCACCACACAGCTACTGATACACATCAGGTGGAGGCAGGGACATCCAAGGGAGACAGCACTCGAGGTCTGCTGGATCCCAGGACTCAGCTGGGTCCCAGCCAGATGTCAAAACTCTGGACAAGGTTCTTCCAGAGCTGATGCAGATGATAGGACACAGTCGTGACATTCAGGAGGGGGTGCCAGCGACATTCCAACGACTGCAAGGCCGATGGAAGGAGTTCCAAAGACTTCAGGTGCTGGAGGTGGTGCCGACATTGCGTGGCACCCAGGCCAGCACTGCTAGGGTGATGACTGCAGTGGAAAACCTCATGAACAACATCCGTGTCTTGAGTGGTGGTGCACAAGGCATTGCTCAGGCTGTGATACCCATGGCTGACCACCTTGACATCATGTCCCTGTTGATGAGGGGCATGTCCCAGATGCAGGTGAACATTGCTGAAGCACTCTAGAGCGTGGTCCAGTCACTGAGCACCATCGTTGAGGGCGTCGACACCATGGAGCCTCCAGGACTGGCAGCGTCGGATGACTCAGGCTTCTGGAGCTCACTCAAGCTGCCACTCCACCTTACGGGCACCCTCAGGGAGGAGGATGCGCTGGAACCCACCTGGGGGCCTGGCCCCAAGGAGATGGCGGCGGTCTCCTTCTGAATCCCCCCCTCCTGACACTGGCACATCTCAGGGGCAGCGGGCAGAACATTGACCGAGGCCATCCGGCTCCAGACCTTCCAGAGGATGTCAAAGGCGCCACAGGGCGCAGAAAGCAGAAGGCTGCCTCCACCTCTGATGTGCATCCTGGGGACACACCTCGACATAGCACTAGACCACTGAAGATCAAAAAGAGTGAGGAGCACTGAGTGGGCACTGGTGAGATCACTATCCGATGCTGGAGGGAATGGAAACCTTTTTTAATAATTATTCCAGTTAAGGGGAAATTCAGCGTGGCCAATCCACCTACCCTGCACATCTTTGGTTTATGGGGGTGAGACCCGTGCAGATACAAGGAAAACGTGCAAACTCCACATGGACAGGGGACCGGGATCGAACCCGGGTCCTCGGCGCCGTGAGACAACAGTGCTAACCACTGAGCCACTGTGTCATCCCAGGGGAAATGGAAATCTATCACCATTAAAACATTTCACTCCTGATATATGTGAAGCCTCTGTCACTTATTCAGGAGTCAGGTTTGAACCTGTCACTTATAAACAGGAGTCAGGTTTATTCAGATCCTGAGGAGAATCAGAGCTTTCCTCACTGAGTGGTCTTCACTTCCTGCATTGTATGGGGACCCACAGACCGTGCCAACACAGGCCCATCACCCTGGAGTGATATCACATCGGCCTTTAGAGGGGAAAACAGGATGGTCGGGGAGGGGGCATTGTAATTGGGAGGGGTGAAGGGGGGTTGTTGAGTTGACGGACACAGCCTTGTCTCAGGAGCATCTGGAGATGATGAGGGCCTCCTTGGTCCTCCTGGCAAGTCGGACTCTTGCCGTCACCTGTCCTCCATCTTCTGGCTCCTCCTGCAGCTCGTCCTCCAGCCTGTCATGGTCGGCCTCCTCCTCCTCAGGCAAGGCCGCATGCCCCTCCTCCTCCTCATCCAGCATGTCACCCCGTTGCTGTGCTAGATTGTGGAGGGCACAGCAGACCACCACAAAGCGGGTGAGCCTTTGGGGGCAGTACTGCAGGGCACCGCCAGCGTGGTCCAGGGATCGAATCCGCATTTTGAGCAGCTCGATGCACCGCTCAATGACAACACGTGTGGCAAGGTGGGCCTTCATACTCCCCCTTTACCCTCCAAGTCTTCATAACCACCCTTCACACCCCCTCACCCTTCATACACCCCTTCAGTCCTCCCCCACTACAGCCTGCTCCTTTATGCACCCCCTTCATGCCCCTTTCATGGAGATGCCCCCCTCAGGCCCCACCCCTTGGCAGTGTTCCTTGGCACCCTGGCACTGGCCCTTGGCACCTGAACAGTGCCAACCCAGCAGCTGGGCATTGCCCCTGACCCCCAGACAGGGCCAACCACCGCAGTGTGCCAGGTTGACATTGCTAGGGTGCCAGTGTGGCTGGTTTTCAGGGCAGTGCCAGGGCACTGCTCTGCCCTGCCCACAACCACCAGAGGGCTCCAGTGGCCTCCAAGCCCCCCAGTGTGGCCAACACATCTGGTTTCATTTTTGGAGACCAGGAATAATTCCCGCTGCGTCAGGCTTCACCGATCGGGCCGGTGAATATCGGGAGCCAGGAGACTCCGGCCTTGACCAGACTGCACATGTTTCATTTAAATTGGGCAATGATCCAGATCGACACACAGTGCGAAACATATTTTTGCCTTCTTCTGCTATTCACCGGGAATAGCGGGATCAGCACTAGGCAGAACGCCATGGGAAAATTGCGCCCTTGATATTCTTGATAGCTTGTGAATAAAAAAATCCAGCTCATCTGTGCAGAGTATCCAGTTATGGTATTGCTGGCAAGAATTAATCTCCCAACCCATAAGACCATTAGACGTAGGAACAGAAGTAGGCCATTCGGCCCATCAAGTCTGCTCCGCCATTCAATGAGATCATGGCTGACCTGATATAATTAGGTGGGCGGCAAGGCAGGATAGCGGTTAGAACATAGAACATAGAACATAGAACAATACAGCGCAGTACAGGCCCTTCGGCCCACGATGTTGCACCGAAACAAAAGCCATCTAACCTACACTATGCCATTATCATCCATATGTTTATCCAATAAACTTTTAAATGCCCTCAATGTTGGCGAGTTCACTACTGTAGCAGGTAGGGCATTCCACGGCCTCACTACTCTTTGCGTAAAGAACCTACCTCTGACCTCTGTCCTATATCTATTACCCCTCAGTTTAAAGTTATGTCCCCTCGTGCCAGCCATATCCATCCGCGGGAGAAGGCTCTCACTGTCCACCCTATCCAACCCCCTGATCATTTTGTATGCCTCTATTAAGTCTCCTCTTAACCTTCTTCTCTCCAACGAAAACAACCTCAAGTCCGTCAGCCTTTCCTCATAAGATTTTCCCTCCATACCAGGCAACATCCTGGTAAATCTCCTCTGCACCCGCTCCAAAGCCTCCACGTCCTTCCTATAATGCGGTGACCAGAACTGTACGCAATACTCCAAATGCGGCCGGACCAGAGTTCTGTACAGCTGCAACATGACCTCCCGACTCCGGAACTCAATCCCTCTACCAATAAAGGCCAACACTCCATAGGCCTTCTTCACAACCCTATCAACCTGGGTGGCAACTTTCAGGGATCTATGTACATGGACACCTAGATCCCTCTGCTCAGCCACACTTTCAAGAACTTTACCATTAGCCAAATATTCCGCATTCCTGTTATTCCTTCCAAAGTGAATCACCTCACACTTCTCTACATTAAACTCCATTTGCCACCTCTCAGCCCAGCTCTGCAGCTTATCTATATCCCTCTGTAACCTGCTACATCCTTCCACACTATCGACAACACCACCGACTTTAGTATCATCTGCAAATTTACTCACCCACCCTTCTGTGCCTTCCTCTAGGTCATTGATAAAAATGACAAACAGCAACGGCCCCAGAACAGATCCTTGTGGTACTCCACTTGTGACTGTACTCCATTCTGAACATTTCCCATCAACCACCACCCTCTGTCTTCTTTCAGCTAGCCAATTTCTGATCCACATCTCTAAATCACCCTTAATCCCCAGCCTCCGTATTTTTTGCAATAGCCTACCGTGGGGAACCTTATCAAACGCGGTTAGCTCTGTTGCTTCCCAGATTCGATTCCCGGCTTGGGTCACAGTCTGTGCCGAGTCTGCACATTCTCGCTGTGTCTTCGTGGGTTTCCTCCGGTTCCCTCCCACAAGTCCCAAAAGACGTGCTGTTAGGTGATTTGGACATTCTGAATTCTCCCTCTGTGTTCCCGAACAGGCGCCGGAGTGTGGCAACTAGGAGCTTTTCACAGTAACTTCATTGCAGTTTTAATGTAAGCCTACTTGTGACAATAAAGATTACATTTACTATAATCCTCAACTCCACCTTCCCACTTAATCCCCATTATCCTTGATTCCCTTACTCATTAAAGATCTGTCTGATGTGCCATCAATTATAACAAAGACGAGTTGTGGAACGAAACTGAGTCTTTAATAAGCTAAACGAGAACCTGCTGGCAACTGGTCCCGAACTGGGGTAGGGCCAGAGGTCAGCCACCTTTATACAGAGCCTGAGGAGAGGAGCCACAGGCGGAGCCAGCAGAGACAACAAACAATATATACAATATAATAACAGTAGTTTACCACAGTATATATAATACAGTAATAGTGGTTTACCACAATATATATAATACAGTAACAGTGGTTTACCACACTGTCTATCTCAGCCTTGAACAGACTTAACGACCCAGCTCTCTTCGGTAAAGAATTTCACAGATTCAGTACCCTCTGATAGAAGAAATTTCTCCTCATCTCTGTTAAAAATGCGCAATTCCTTACTCTTTGATTGTGCCCTCTGGTCCTAAACTCTCCCACAAGAGGAAACATCCTCTCAGAATCTACCCTGTCAAGCCTCCTGAGAATCCTATATGTCTCAATAAGGTCACCTCTCATTCTTCTAATCTCCAAAGAGTACAGAGAGGCCCAACCTACTCAACCTCTCCTTGTAAGAAAATCCCTCCACACGCACTATCAACTTTGGGAATGTTCTCTGGACTGCCTCCAATGCCAATATATCTTTCCTTAGATAAAGGGACCAAAAGTGTTCCAGCTGTAGTATAACTAGTGCCTGATATAGTTTCAGTAATACTTCCCTATTTTTATACTCCATTCCCTTTGAAATAAAGGCCAACCTTCCATTCACCTTCCCTATTGTTGTGTTATGTTATTGCTAGTAACATAAGCTGCTACTTGATGTAGGCTCTGTTGAAAGATGCTCCAGACTCGGAGATAAGTTAAACGTATTTATTGAACGATTAACAATGCTCTTAAATGAGTTCGACATTCTACTAATCTGCCTCTAGTAACTCAGTCTACTCTGCTAACTATACAAGCTTGCTCTCGACCATGTGCTGGGGTGTGATGTTGCTGATAATCAACCCTATCCTGCTCTCTTGTTTCTGCCGGTGGAAGAGGCAGAGCCTGTGTGCCTTGTCTTTTTTATATGGGTCGTGTAGTGCCCCCTTGTGGTAATGCCACCTCTGGGTGTCCTGATTACCCATTGGTTGTGTCCTGTTCTAATGACCCATTGGTTGTGTGTCTGCATGTCATCACATCTCTGGTGCTCCCTCTAGTGGTTACTTTGTTGTAGTGTATTTACATTAACCCCTTGTGTATATACAGTGATGCATATCACGACACCTATTACCTGCTAAACCTGTATGCTAGCTTTTTGTGATTTATGCATGAGGACCGCCAAAATCCCTCAGTATTGCAGCATTCTGAAGTCTTTCTCCATTTATATAATATTCCATTTCTTTATTCTTCCTACCAAAGTGCACCCCTTCACATATTCTGAAATTATATTCCATCTGTGACGTTTTGGCCCACACTTGTCCTCTTTACATCCCTCAATGGACCCTTTGTACCATCCTTTCCACTTGCCCTCACACCTATTTTTGTGTCATCTGCAAACTTGGCAACAGTACATTCACTTCCCTTGTCGAAGTCAGGAATATATACCATAAATAATTGTGGATCTCTGGTTCGTTCCACATGTTACAGGTTGCATCCCGATAATTCCCCTCTTATCCCAAATCCCTGGCCAGAACTTTCCGGCCGTACACTCCAGAGGGATCTTCCAGTCCAGCCGACAGTGCACTCTGCCGGGGGTTGCAGGTGGAGTCCCACCTTCACTTTTCCCTGCGAGGTCCGATGCAAAAGCTGGTCACCAACAGGCCTCCAGCTCCCAAAGAGCTGCAGGCCAATTAGAGATCAGCAGCTCTCCAATACCAACAGCATCACCAGGGGTGGTGGCTCTGCCGGTACTACAGTGGGGTCCACCATGAGGTCTGCCAGTGGATTTTCAGATGAAGGTGAGTGTGGATGCGATGGTGTCATGAACAGGGAGTTGCTGGGTCGGGGTGGGGGGGTAGGGAGGTTGGAAGTAAGCTCAGGAGGATGGTTTCCTGTGGAGTCCATCTCCCTGATGCAGGGTCCATCAATAGGGAAATTGAATCCCTCTCTGGCAGGCCGCTGGCAAACCAGACAGTGTTTGATGGATGGCCTCTCGGATGATGAAAATCTGTGTGCCTGCGGAAGCAGGACGTGGCCCTTAAATGGCTACCTGTGGTACTCATTTGGCCTCCAGGCAGGAAGACCGTCTACAAGTCTTTCCTCTCTGGATTTGATCAGGGGGAGGTGGGAGAACAGCTTCCACTCCACTGTCTCCCACTCTTCGTGGATACATAAATTGAAACCTTTGTTCGTCACCCCCTGGAATTTTGGAAAGGTTAGGAAGTGGAAGTCTGAAAGGAAGGCAGGTGCCCAAGGTAAGGAATAGATAGTTGGGAATGCTCCGAGATCTCCTCCTCAGACCAGGAAGGAAGGTACTGAGGGTGAAAATGAGACTCAAAGGCCCAGGTGTTACCATTGCAATAAAACAGGACATGTTTGTTCAGCTTGTTGAAAATTGAGAGAAAAACCCATAAGACTTGTTGGGGTTCAGAAGGAAGATTCTGAAAAGGGAACAAAAGTGGAGAATTCTATAGAGCAAACTGTAGCTCTAGCGAGAGCTAGGAGCAGATGTGGCGAATGAGGTAGATGGGAGATATGCAGGGTGCGGGATTCTCTGACCCCGGAGAATCGCTGGGGGGTGGGGAGGGGGGGCAAATCATGCGACGCTGCTCCGGCGATTCTCCACCAACCGGAGAATTGTCGCCATTGGCACCCTCGTGGTCGTCACGGCGCCGGTCAGGTGCCGCTCAATGCGCCCTCCCCCCCCCGGCGATTCTCCCCACGTGATGGGCTGGGTGCCCGCTGAGTTAGGCCGAGTCCCGCCGGCGTCGTTCTCGTGTGGTCCTACCCAGCGGGACCTCGCCATTCATGCTGTGGGGGGCGGGAAGGGGGATCCGACCCCGGCGGGGAGGGGGGGGGGCCTCCACGGTGGCCTGGCCTACGATCGGGGCCTACCGATTGGCGGGCGGGCTTATCCCGGTGGGGGCCTATGTTCCTCCGCGCCGGGCCCCTGTAGGCCTCTGCCGTGTTGCGCCGGGGCTGGCGCGGAGAAGGCAACCCACGCGCATGCAGAAACTAGCGGCGGCCGTGACATACATGCGTGAACTCGCGCCGGCCATGGCGCGCATGCGTGGGCCCGCGGCGCCCGTGCTGACGCCCGTATCGGCAGCTGGAGCAGCGTGAGGCTCTCTCGTGCCTGCTGGCCCCCTGTGCGGTGCAAGAACACTGATCCTGGGGCCCAGATGACGCCGTCGTAAAACGCTCCGGCGTTTACGACGGCGTCAACACTTAGCCCCAGGATCGGAGAATCCCACCCAGGGTTTGTGTCTCAGGTGAATATCAGCCCATTTTCATCAGATGGTGTAACCAAACCCATAACTATTTTCAGGGACACAGGTATTATGCAAACACTCTTATTGGATACGGATTTGGTTTTCCCTCCAGAGAGTTCAATGAAAGCTGTTAGTGAATGGGATAAGTGGAGGTTATACACCGGTTCCTTTGTCTAAAGTACAATTGGAGTGTATTATTATATTATTATCAGATCCAATAGTTGTCAGTGTGGTTAAGAAGTTACCAGTGGATGGAGTAGACGTACTTTTGGGGATGATTTGGCAGGAGTGAAGGTTGTAGCGTTACCCATATTTACAGAGAGTCCAAGGAACGCAAAGGGCTGGGATTCTTCAAAATGGCGGCTAGGTGTTGACTTTGGCGTAAACACCGCAGTGTTTCACGCTAGCGTCAACAGGCCACTTGGCCCAACGATTCCATGGCACACGCGGGACCAGCACGGCGCCGGAGTGCTCCACGCAGCTCCAGCTGCCGATACGCGGCTCTGCACTTCTGGTCGCGGGTTCACGCATGCATGTGGCGGCCACTTCCGTGCCGGACCTGGCGGACGCACACAGCGAGCCGGTGAACAAAAAACAAAGAACAAAGAAAAGTACAGCACAGGAACAGGCCCTTCGGCACTCCAAGCCCGTGCCAACCATGCTGCCCGACTAAACTACAATCTTCTACACTTCCTGGGTCCGTATCCCTCTATTCCCATCCTATTCATGTATTTGTCAAGATGCCCCTTAAATGTCACTATCGGCCCTGCTTCCACCACCTCCTCCGGCAGCGAGTTCCAGGCACTCACTACCCTCTGTGTAAAAAACTTGCCTCGTACATCTACTCTAAACCTTGCCCCTCGCACCTTAAACCTATGTCCCCTACTAATTGACCCCTCTACCCTGGGGAAAAGCCTCTGACTATCCATTCTGTCTATGCCCTTCATAATTTTGTAGACCTCTATCAGGTCGCCCCTCAACCTCCGTCGTTCCAGTGAGAACAAACCGGGTTTATTCAACTGCTCCTCATAGCTAATGCCCTCCATACCAGGCAACATTCTGGTAAATCTCTTCTGCACCCTCTCCAAAGCCTCCACATCCTTCTGGTAGCGTGGAGACCAGAATTGAACACTATACTCCAAGTGTGGTCTAACTAAGGTTCTATACAGCTGCAACATGACTTGCCAATTCTAATACTCAATGCCCCGGCCAATGAAGGCAAGCATGCCATATGCCTTCTTGACTGCCTTCTCCACCTGTCTTGCCCCTTTCAGTGACCTGTGGACCTGTACACCTAGATCTCCCTGACTTTCAATACTCTTGAGGGTTCTACCATTCACTGTATATTCCCTACCTGCATTAGACGTTCCAAAATGCATTACCTCACATTTGTCCAGATTAAACTCCATCTGCCATCTCTGTGCCCAAGTCTCCAAACAATCTAAATCCTGCTGTATCCTCTGACAGTCCTCATTGCTATCTGCAATTCCACCAACCTTTGTGTCGTCTGCAAACTTAATCAGACCAGTTACATTTTCCTCCAAATCATTTATATATACTACAAACAGCAAAGGTCCCAGCACTGATCCCTGTGGAGCACCACTAGTCACAGCCCTCCAATTAGAAAAGCATCCTTCCATTGCTACTCTCTGCCTTCTATGACCTAGCCAGTTCTGGATCCACCTTGCCAGTTCACCCCTGATCCCGTATGACTTCACCTTTTGTTCTAGTCTACCATGAGGGACCTTGTCAAAGGCCTTACTGAAGTCCATATAGACAACATCCACTGCCCTACCTGCATCAATGATCTTTGTGACCTCTTCGAAAAACTCTATCAAGTTAGTGAGACACGACCTCCCTTTCACAAAACCATGCTGCCTCTCACTAATACGTCCATTTGCTTCCAAATGGGAGTAGATCCTGTCTCGAAGAATTCTCTCCAGTAATTTCACTACCACTGACGTAAGGCTCGCCGGCCTGTAGTTCCCTGGATTATCCTTGCTACCCTTCTTAAAAAAAGGAACAACATTGGCTATTCTCCAGTCCTCTGGGACATCACCTGAAGACAGTGAGGATCCAAAGATTTCTGTCAAGGCCTCAGCAATTTCCTCTCTAGCCTCCTTCAGTATTCTGGGGTAGATCCCATCAGGCCCGGCGGACTTATCTACCTTAATATTTTTCAAGATGCCCAACACCTCGTCTTTTTGGATCGCAATGTGACCCAGGCTATCTACACACCCTTCTCCAGACTCAACATCCACCAATTCCTTCTCTTTGGTGAATACTGATGCAAAGTATTCATTTAGTACCTCGCCCATTTCCTCTGGCTCCACACATAGATTCCCTTGCCTATCCTTCAGTGGGCCAACCCTTTCCCTGGCTACCCTCTTGCTTTTTATGTACGTGTAAAATGCCTTGGGATTTTCCTTAACCCGATTTGCCAATGACTTTTTGTGACACCTTCTAGCCCTCCTGACTCCTTGCTTAAGTTCCTTCCTACTTCCCTTATATTCCACACAGGCTTCGTCTGTTCCCAGCCTTTTAGCCCTGACATATGCCTCCTTTTTCTTTTTGACGAGGCTTACAATATCTCTCGTTATCCAAGATTCCCGAAAATTTCCGTATTGATCCTTCTTCCGCACAGGAACATGCCGGTCCTAAATTCCTTTCAACTGACACTTGAACGCCTCCCACATATCAGATGTTGATTTACCCTCAAACATCCGTCCCCAATCTAGGTTCTTCAGTTCCCACCAAATATTGTTATAATTAGCCTTCCCCCAATTTAGCACATTCACCCTAGGATCACTCTTATCCTTGTCCACCAGCACTTTAAAACTTACTGAATTGTGGTCACTGTTCCCGAAATGCTCCCCTACTGAAACTTCTACCACCTGGCCGGGCTCATTCCCCAATACCAGGTCCAGTACAGCCCCTTCCCTAGTTGGACTGTCTACATATTGTTTTAAGAAGCCCTCCTGGATGCTCCTTACAAACTCTGCCCCGTCTAAGCCCCTGGCACGAAGTGAGTCCCAGTCAATATTGGGGAAGTTGAAGTCTCCCATCACAACAACCCTGCTGTTTTTACTCTTTTCCAAAATCTGTCTACCTATCTGCTCCTCTATCTCCCGCTGGCTGTTGGGTGGCCTGTAGTAAACCCCCAACATTGTGACTGCACCCTTCTTATTCCTGATCTCTACCCATATAGCCTCACTGCCCTCTGAGGTGTCCTCCCGTAGTACAGCTGTGATATTCTCCCTAACCAGTAGCGCAACTCCGCCTCCCCTTTTACACCCCCCTCTATCTCACCTGAAACATCTAAATCCTGGAACGTTTAGCTGCCAATCCTGCCCTTCCCTCAACCAGGTCTCTGTAATGGCAACAACATCATAGTTCCAAGTACTAATGCAAGTTCTAAGTTCATCTGCCTTACCCGTAATAGAAGGCGGAAGAAGGTAGGCCTCCCCCCCCCCCCGATCGTGTACGCTGCCAATCAGTGGTCCCCGATCATGGGCCTGGCTGTCGTGGAGGCCTCCCCTGGAGACTGATTCCATCGCCCCCCCACCAGGACGGCCACCACAGCCGCGATGCTGAGCTCCCGCCGGGTGGAACCATATGTGAACCAAGCCGGAGGGAACTCGGCCGGTTGACTGCGGAGAATCACCGCGGGGACCTCTTTCAACGGCCCCCGCCTGCGTCGCGTTAACCGCGCGCGCGACTGCTGCCAATTCTCCGGTCGCCGGAGGTTTGCGTCCCAGCATTGGACCCGATCTCAGCCCCCGCGCTGAGCGCGATTTCGGTCCTGAGACTCGGAGAATCCCGGCCGTGGAGACAGGACAATTTCTGGAACATTTTCCAGATATTTTTCCATCATGTGTGATGACCAGGGTAATGGCAGAACAAAGTCAATCACTAGAGATCAAAGTCACACCACATTCGGATGGTAGAATTGCCAAAACTATCCTTGAGGATGAGGAGAATTTTGAGGATGTGTTTGGCCCGGAGGCAGACCCAGAATTACAAAGATTAGCACAGTCAGCTCTCACAGATGTTGAAGCTGAAGGGGTTCCAGAGTGTATTGAGAACAGAGTTTTAATGAGGAAGCGGAGACATCCTCATAGAGCTGCGGATGAGAAGTGGATGGTTGTTCATCAGATAGTGGTACCAACCAAATATCATAGGGCAATACTGCAGGTAGCACGTGAGATACGAATGGTAGCGATGGGGGAATTTAAAAAAAACAGGCTTCAGCCAACAGGCATTTTTCCTGACCAGGACTGTACAAGGATGTAGTGCGACTCTGTGAAACCTGCCATACCTGTCATGTAATATGTAAGTCACAACATGGGACTAAATCCGCACCTTTGATATCAGTGTTTGAAGAGCCAGGTCGTTGGGTATTGGTAAACTATGAGGACTGTTGCCTGAAATGAAAACAGGGCAACAGTACTTTCATACGGTCATGAATATAGCATATAGCCACCCGATTTCTGGACGCTATACCTTTAAGAACAATTACAGCTAAGGTTGTAGTGAACAAAATCGACCAGGAGTCTAATTTTAAGTGTAACATTTTCCAGGACATAATTTGTAGTTTAGGTATCAAGCAAGTAAAGTCAGCCCCTATCACCCAGAAACCCAAGGGGCTTTGGAGAAATATCGTCAGGCTCTTGAAATCTTGATTATGTCCTTTTGCCATGAATAGCCAAGTGATTGGGTCAAGGGATTGGATTTCTTACTATTTGCAATCAAGGATTTTCCAGACGAATCTACGGGGTTTAGCCCATTTGAATAGGTCTCTGGCCATGAAGTGTGGGGTCCCTTAACGTTGATGAAAGAGAAGTTTCTAAAACAAAAAGATGAATCCTCAATGTTGGATTGTGCGTCCGTGTTTCTGGAAAGACTTACAGGAGCTTGTCAGGTAGACCAAGAGCATTTAAAGGATTTGGGAGCAGGAATGAAAATGTGGGCAGACAAATGGCCAGGTCCAGAACATTCCAAGTTGGAGATGAGGTACTGGTTGTGTGGCCAAACCTCTGAAAATGAAATTAAGCCGCCTCTGTGAGGTAGTTAGGAGGTTGAGTAAGATGATTTCCCCAATAGATACTCTAGACAGTAGAAAGAAGGACCAATTATGCCACATAAATATATTGACAAAATCTCATCGCAGGGAAGAAGACAGGAACGAACCAGTGTGTCAGGTGGTAGAAATAGTGGAAGAG
Organism: Scyliorhinus torazame; assembly: GCF_047496885.1. NCBI lineage: Eukaryota > Metazoa > Chordata > Chondrichthyes > Carcharhiniformes > Scyliorhinidae > Scyliorhinus > Scyliorhinus torazame. The sequence goes on along the minus strand of NC_092720.1, from coordinate 29,284,222 downwards.
GTCAGAGATAGGAAGAGTGAGGTAAGGGATGAGGTCGACTGTTCACGGAGCGACCCGTATGGCTAGCAAATCGGGTAATACTATAATAGTTAGTTACTGAGTTTGCATACTTAGAAAAAGAGCAACAAACAGATCTCATAAGGATACTGTAAAAGCAAGAGAAGATTTGTAGGGACACACTGGGATGCACTACGTTAACTGAACATGATATAGATGTAAGTGACTCCAACCTGATAAAACAGCGTCCACATCGACTGAACCCAGAGAAACTGGCTCAGATAGAAGCGGAAATCCAATACATGTTGGGGAATCGTTTAATTGAGTTCACTAAGGGGAGCTGGAATTTGCCGATCGTGTTAGTACCTGAGCCGAATGGGACAACCAGTTCCATATAGACTACCGGAAACTCAATACCATCACAAAAATGGATTTGTATTCGTTTCCAAGGTTAGAAGACTCTATCCAACAGATAGGCAGTGCCTCAATCCTTTCGAAAGTTGATCTCTTAAAGGGCACTGGCAGGTTTCTTTAATGCTCAGTGCTAAAGAGATAGCCAAAGGGATTGTATCAGTGTAAGATGATGCCGTTCGGATTTTCAAATGCACCCACTACATTTCAGAGACTCATACACCAAATAGTACAATCCCCATACTGGCTGAGGTTATTCATGAAGGCCCCGCCTTCTCAACCTTGCCCCTCGTCTGAGGTGTGGTGATCCTCAGGTTAAATCACCACCAGTCTGCTCTCCCCCGTCAAAGGGGAAAGCAGCCTATGGTCATCTGGGACAATGGCGACTTTACTTCAGTGGTTAGGGTGCCTAACTGCGTGGTCTATTTGGACAACGTGGTGGTTTACAGTGACACATGTAAGGAGCATGTAGAACAATTGGAGGAGTTATTTAAACAAGTGCTGTTGGCCAATTTAGCCATCAATTTGGCCAAAAGCAAATTTGCCAAAGTACATATTACGTACAGAGGGCATGTCGTGGGACAGGGATGAGTGGGATCCAGAACATCCAAGGTAAAGGCTAGATTTACTCGATTTCCCCATTCCCAAAATGAAATGTAAGATTGAGGTTCCTAGGTATGTGCAGGTTCCATGGAAAATTTGTATCGAACTTCAGTGCCTTTGACCAATGTAGTGTGGAAACGAACAAAAAGGGTGTGGTCCGCAGAATGGCAAACAGCTTTTGAGAAATTGGGGCCATATTGGTAAGCGACCCAATGTTGGCCGCCCCTGACTTTTCCAAACACTATAAAATGGCCACGGATGCCAGTGGGTGAGGGAAGTGTTACTACAGGAAGACGAGAAAGGAAAAGAGAGATCAGTGGGATACTTTTCAAAATAAACTAAGTCTGTGCCAAAGAAAGTACTCCACCATTGAGAAGGAAGCCTTATCATTGCTACAAGCCTTTCAGCATTTTGTAGCTAATGTTCGATGATAATGAGCAAAGCCTAGTCTGTACTGACCATAATCCGCTTGCACCTGAGGAAAAGCTTTAAACTCAGAGAACGCAAGATTGTTCCGTTGCAGTTTATTGTTGCAATATTTCAATGCAAAAATTGTACATATTCCTGGGTGGGACAATATTATTGCAGATGCATTGTCATGGATTTAAATGCCGATTAGTTGCAAAAGTAAGAACTGGGTGAACCTAAGTCGTGGGAAAGGAAGAATGAAGGGTGTGGGTTTTGTGGTTTTTGTCACATGCCTTGTGATGAAATGGCCCAGCAATGACGTTTCATCCCTCGAAGGGAGGGGGGGAGGTATGTTAGAATCCTTCCTGTTATTTCCTTTGTTCCCTTTCTTTTCTTTAATCCTTATCACTTTTGATCTGTGGATCAATAATGGAGATATTCCTTTAAATCGAGCGGAGGAAATAGAGGACTCAAAGATTCAAACAGCTGGTTTACTGGAATGCTGGAACGCTGTGTTCTCGTGTTTTGAATTTGGGAAGAAATAACTCAGACTTTTCGATACCCAGCAGACTGGAGGGAATTGGTTCAATTGGTTAACTGGCAACCAATGGGTTGGCCAGGGACACTGTTCTGCCTGAAAAAAGTCAGCGATTGGTTCCTGCCAGGTTGCTTTTTCCGAGACAACCCGCCAGAAACCTGAAGCCCCTCGAAGGAAGAGGAGCGGTGTTTCTCCCTCTCTCTGCTGCTGGTTGCCCGCTGTCTCCGTGAGTTTGCAGTGAAGATTATTACAAGCTGTAGGAAAAGAAAGTACCCAACTGAAGACCTAACCTTGAGAAAGAAACTAACTGGAAGACATCTGAATCAAAGATCCTAATCCTTTGATTTTATTATTATTCCTCTTCCATTTCCACCACCCTTTCAATTCTGTGTTGTTTGTCTGTGCATGTGTGTAGGGCAGTGTAGGGCAGTGGTTCCCAACCGCTGTGCCACCCCACACTGGTTTGGCCCCCAATTTCCCTAACCTAATGCTGTTTGGCATTCTGCGGACCATATCATTTTTGTTTGTTTCAGCAACACATTGGCCAAAGGTACTGCTATGGCACTGAGGTCAGGTACAAGTGGTCGATACGGTGGTACAATGGTTAGCACTGCTGCTTCACAGCGCCAGGGATCCAGGTTCGATTCCAGCCTCGGGTGACTGTGTGGAATTTGCACGTTCTCCCCGTGTCTGCGTCGGTTTCCTCCAGGTGCTCCGGTTTCCTCCCACAGTCCAGAGATTAGGTTAGGTGGATTGGCCATGCTAAATTGTCCCATTGTGTCCAAAGGTTAGATGGCATTACAGGGTTACAGGGTTAGAGCAGGGGAGTGAGCAGAGGTAGGGTGCTCTTTTGAGGGGTTAGTGCAGACCCGATGGCCCAAACGGTCTCCTCCTGCACTGTAGGGATTCTCCCGCGCACGTGTCCTTGCATCAAGCCACTCGACAAGCCCCAACCATTCCTCTCACTGACCGTCCAGCTCCCGCATTAGCTGCTACCCGAATGTTGCCTTCAAAATCCCCTCTCCACCCAACAGTTGCTGGGCACGAGCCAGCCCAGTTAGCACAGCAACAAACCCAGCAGACCGTTATGATCCCAAATGTCTTTACCCACTGATCTGGGAGTGGACAACTCACAATTGTTTTAATCGGGAACGGAACTGCACGTGATTAATAAAGTAACAAACCGGACTTCCCTCCATACACAAGAGTACGTTAGGGCTGCAGTTTGTTGAAAAGATTATTTCATTCCATGAATTAGAAGGGAAGGGATTCAGGGGCAATTGAAGGAGGTGATAAGATTTGAGTGAGCGTACATAACTCTCATACCATGATCCATGGAGCGAAATGGTTCAACATCTCTCTCTCCCTCTCTCTCTCGCTGGCTGCTTGGAACAAATCTTTAGCCAGGGCCTCACCCCCAGCCAGCACCCGCTGCAGAAACCTTCAGAAGCCTCTAGGTAGAATCCTGCTGACTCTCGGTGGGACATTCCAGGCTGACACAGTACTTTTAAAAATTGTTTTCTAAGTTGAATAGAATATTACGTTTATTTGCAAGAATGTATTGCTGTTTTATTCATGGTGTTCAAGCTGTGGGTTATGCAAGATGCCACTTAACAGTCGGGATTGGGTGGTGTTGAAAAAAGCAAAATACCGGAAGTCTGAAACAGAAAAACCTCCCAGAAAATGCTGCCAACACTCAGCTGGTCAGGTGGCACCTGTGGAGGTTACAGACGAGATGGGATTGATTTTAACTTGGAAACAGGTGGGCAGGGTGTAGGATGGGCAGAATACGGAGTGCCAGGGGTTCCCCTCCCCCAAAAAATTGTTTCCATCATTTCCCCACCCCAATTGAACTCCCGGGCCTCATTAGCATTTGAGTTGCCATCTCCTGCTCAAAACTGTTAGGTAGGAACAGGAACTTGGGTGGAAACTCGACGTTGACAGAGTCCCAATGGAACAGTCTCTGGAAAATGGTTAGTGTTGGGCGTAGGTGGCTGGTGTTGTCGGGAAATGCTGATGCTGGAAGTGAGAGGATCCCATGTGTCCAAAAGATGGTTCAATCAGAGTAGTGAAATATGAATATTAATAACTGGTTAATAGTACAGAATTTGAATATTGCTGAAAAAGATACATGCTATCAAAGTTTTTCATCTTGTATCTTGTTCATTTTTGTTTTCTGGCTAGCATTGATTGGTATATCTTCACCTCTAATACCTATTAGTGTTTTAACTGGAATTATTGTTAACACTGAACGTGACGGCTTTGAATTCAACTGAAGTTGATTTAAACTGAGTACACGGGCGCCACGCCAAGAGGAAACACTTTGTTGCAGATTGCTGAAATGTGGCGCACCCTATGCCCCACCCCTTGGATGTGATTGGTCACTGTCGGCTCGCTACTACATTGTGCGGCGTTTATGTGAATCGGTTCAGCTGAAGAAATTGTGGGCGTGCCGTGGAATTGTCCATCTGATTGAGGTGTGCCGTGTTACTGAAAAAGGCTGGGAACAGCTGGTGTAGAGGGTGGGGCAAGTTAGAAAGGGGGCGGGGGTTGGGAATCAGATAGTGGATAGCCTGTTGTATTTTTTGACTATTTAATTATCTTTGATAATAAAAGGTTATTACTTCTGTTTAAATTTACAATGGTAACTGTAGTCAATTTAACTCAACCAAAGCCATGGGTATTAAAATAAAATCTAATTTCACATGTGTTCGATTCTGGGTCAAGTGGGGCTGGAATTGACTGTGTATTAGCACAGGGTGTGGAAACACAGTATGCACTATTGCATGCATATTGTAGGTTGAAGATATGGACAGTCGTGTCGGAGGTTCCAACTTCCTTTCCAGCACATTGGCTGACCAGACATCTCTCCCGTTCTTACCACCAGCCATTGGCGGGTGTTAGAAGGATTTGCAGGTTGTTATGAATGCACCTTCCTTGGCCACCATGTGGCTCAGAGGCTAGGGACGCCACCTACTGTGCCTCAGGATCCCAGCACATGGATTAGTGATGTAAAAAGGGGAACAAAAGTGCAAAATAGAAGGCTAAGCTTCTACAATTTCAGTAATACACCCAGTTTGCAACTGTCACAACAAGCTGGTGTCTATGGTTGATTTACGAACAGGGAGCCGCCACAGGAGAGCAAACATTCAGTTTTATCTACCTAAGAGTGTGCTAAAACTGCAATTTCTTTCCATTTCTATCCATGATATTTGGTCTCCCCTGAATAATACTTCTAAGTCCAGACCCCTGCTGTGATCCATTTAGAGTCCCAAGAATGAAGTGCGGTCAGTGGATTGCCACAGTAATGGTCAACGAATTGAGGCCCTTATCAGAAAATCGTCCCAAAGGACTGAACTTAAAATGCTATCCATTTCCTAATACAGTACAGTAGCAGATGGAAGAAAATACATATTTGCTATAAGCCAGTGCCACATTTATCCTGCTACCCTCCTTTAGATTCAGCGTCGACTCACTAATCTATTTCAGATCTGCAAAGATTGTGTTTTCCATCAATTCTGAGTGCCCTTTCAGTTAAGTCTGTTTCCAAAAGCTCGGAGGTCCGTGTTAATCACAAACTGTGTTGTTATTTACACCAGAATGAGAACATCAGTCCAACAAATTAATTGGAAATCTGCGAGGGAAAATAGGGAAGCGGGTTCTTTAAGAAGAAGGGCTACTCAGTAAAGAGCACGTTTTTGTTTTAAACGCAAGCGATCGTGTTGAGCTTCCCTCTGAAGTAGAGGGCAGACTAAATAATAATGCATGTTCCTCGGCATCTGAGATCAATTGCAGTTTATAGAGGAACACCCACTGCTTGTTAGTTTTCACTCAGAATTGTTGCCTGCAGCATTCAAATAATTAAGATACAATAATAATAGAACAGAATTAAGATCAGACAAATTAATGTGAAATGCAAATGCACTTACTTCAGCTGACAGCTGGCAAAAAACCCTTCACTTGCTTTCTCAAACGTACAAAACATTATCATTGTGACAGTAGACAATGAGACTATCATACCCAGGATACATTTGAGTGCTCAAGAGGCAAGGTGTGTCAGTGACACATCAATACTGCAAAAAATCTGTTTCACTTAAACAGCTTTGATTATGTTTGTCTCTGTAATTCTGGACATCTGCTTCATCTGCCATCCCCCCAGAATGATATACCTCGGAGAAGGTGTCATGTCGATGAGTAGCAATTATGCAAAAAAAAAGAATTGCACAAGCTTACTATTTTGTAGCCTGTACCTTGCTCATTTAAATGGTTGACATCTTGTTGGTATTGCTTTGTGTATTTAATTATCAATATGATTTTTTTTTGCATTTTCGGTCCTTGTCATGTTTTGACAAAGTATCAAATGGTTTGTATTTCCAGCTTAATTAATGAGGCGTGGATATCTAAGCAACATTCTGACAATCAATGTTGCCATTTCTGAAATCCTTCACTGACATCACTGTTTTTGGTTTTACATTCAAATTTGATTTTGAGCGAAGAACAATACAGCACAGGAACAGGCCCTTCGGCCCTCCAAGCTTGTACCAGTCGAATTGCTACTAAGGGCCTGTTTTGTAGGCCAGTAGAGCATGTAGAATCTGCATATGAACATAACCCTGCCATGGTGTTGCGACTGTAAACGTTTGGTCATGATGTTTTTGGGAATGTAGGCGGGATTCTCCGACCCGGCGGGGGGTTGGAGAATTCCCGGGCGGCGGCGCAAACCCCGCCCTACGCCCTGACGCCGGCTGCCGTATTCTCCGGCGCCGTTTTTCGGGCGGGGGCGGGATTCCCACCAGGCCGGTCGGGGTCCGTTGACAGCGGCCCTCCGGCAATTCTCCGGGCCCCGATGGGCCGACCGGCCATCCGTTTTTGGCCAGCCCCGCCAGCGCTGGTTACGAATGGTCCCACACGGCAGGACCTGGCAGGTAAGTCGGCAGGGGCAGTCCTCGGGGGGCGCGGGGGGGATCCGACCACAGGGGGTTCCCCCCACGGTGGCCTGACCCGCGATCGGGGCCCACCTATCTGCAGGCGGGTCTGTTCCGTGGGTGCACTTCTTCCTTCCTCACTGGCCCCTGTAGGGCTCCGCCATGGCTGACGCAGAGCAGAGAACCCCCGCGTATGCGCCAATAAAACGCCGGCCTGTCCGCACATGCGCGGAACCACGCCGGCGGTTCCGCCCATGCGCGAGATCACGCCGGCCCTTTGCCGCATGCACGAACTCGCGCCATCCCTTCGGCCAACCCCGCCGGCGTCCACCTAGCCCCTGAAATGCAGAGAATTCCGCACTTTCGGGGGTTGTTGACGTCGGAGTGGTTGGCGCCCGTTCTCCCGCCGGCGTGGGGACTTAGTCCCCAGAAGCGAGAATCCCGGCCAGTATTCCTCATCATTAGCGCTTTGTGGACAAAAGGCCTTGTGGCACAGTGGTAGCACCCCCTACCTGTGAAATAGAAGCTCTGGTTTCAAGACTTGTCCATGGAAAGAGCATTCATAATGCAGTTCAATGGGCCGATCATCAACTCAGGAATCCTTTCACCACTAATTTCCAAAGAGAAAAACAGTGTGGGAAGATATAGAACATAGAACAGTACAGCACAGAACTGTTGAAGAAAAGCTGTTCGTGGAACTTTGCAGTGCACAAATCGGCTGCTGCATTTCTTGTATTACAATAGTGCCTACTTTTAAACTTCCTTATCGGCTAAAAGGTGCTTTGGGACATCCTAATGTCATAAAAACATGACATTGATGCCAGTATTTCTTTCTTTTAGCACTTGGCCTGAGAACAGAAGATCAGCATAATCGGAGCTTGATGTGAATGAGCCACATCCTAAAATGTCCTGAATGTTGGGAATGGTCGAGCAGAACCTTGACTGAGATGGTGAAAATTACTGATAAACAGTTGTGTGTGCCATCTGTGTGACAATTCTGTCAATCACCCATTGCCAGAAGATCTAGACAGAAATTCAGGAATATGTTATCTTGATGTAACTTTCTTCCACTTCAATATATTTTCCTGGGTACACATCTCTCCAGGGATATCCTAGGTACAAGCAGATCTCAGTAGGGAGCATCCCGGAACAACGGTGGGCTGATCTATTTACGGATGCTCTGTATGAAATGAAAGGTTGCGATACAATATGACATGAGATCATCTACTTCAGGTTTTGCATCAGATCTTATTCTCTTATTCGTTTTCTCCTTGCCTTTACTGTCTTGAAACAATTCTTTCTTTGTTCGGGGTAGGTACATTTCCTGAGCAGTCCCAATGGTTTTCTCAATTAGCCATTCTTCACATGAATAGATTTCAGCCACCATAGTACATGTGGCCGCCCCGGTGCAGTTGGCATCTCTCATTTTCGGAGTCAGACGGTTATGGATTCAAATCTCACCCCAGAGACTCAAGCATAAAATTCGGTGCTGTCAGTCCAGTGCTGTAGTGGGGGAGAGTTACCCTGTTTGATATCTGTCCATTGGATGAGATGCTGAACTGAGGCCCTGTCTGCCGATTCAGCCACTCCCACCGGCTGGGCCGTCTGGTCCTGCCGACAGCAGCAGAGGGGCCGAAAAACGGGAAACCCCGTTGACAGCAGGGGGATCACAAATTACAGCCACTGGCCAATGGCGGGCAACCTGCACAAAACACGCCATGGGGGAGGGGGGGGGGGGGGTGGGTGGGAAGGTGGAAAATCCCACCCATAATATTTCAAAAGGGATATTTGTCTAGTGTCATGGACAATATTTTCTTTTTTGTAATGTGGAGATGCCGGAGTTGGACTGGGGTGAGCACAGTAAGAAGTCTTACAGCACCAGGTTAAAGTCCAACAGGTTTGTTTCAAATACTAGCTTTTGGAGCGCTGCTCCTTCCTCAGGTGAATGAAGAGGTATGTTCCAGAAACATATATATATAGACAAATACAAAGATGCAAGACAATGCTTTGAATGCGAGCATTTGCCTGCATTCTAAGCATTGTCTTGCATCTTTGACTTTGTCTATATATATGTTTCTGGATCATACCTCTTCATTCACCTGAGGAAGGAGCAGTGCTCCGAAAGCTAGTGTTTGAAACAAACCTGTTGGACTTTAACCTGGTGTTGTAAGACATCTTACTGTTCTTTTTTATAGATTTAGAATACCCAATTATTATTTTTTTCAAATTAAGGTGCAATTTAGCATGGCCAATCCACCTAACCTGTACATCTTTGGGTTGTGGGGTTGAAGCCCACGCAGGCACGGGGAGAATGTGCAAACTCCACACGGACAATAATACATACAGACACAATAGCAACCAGGAGCAGGGTGCATTTTGGAACTAAAAAGGATGGAGCAGAATGCTTTCTCAATGGTGAAAAGCTAGGAACATCGGTGATCTAACGAGACAGGTATATATATATTCATTGAGATGTCACACACAGGTGCAGAAAATAATCAAAATGGCTGATGAAATGTTGGCCATTACACGTTGAAGGCAAGTACACAAAGGGGGTTGCATTCATGCTTCAGTTTTACAACGCCTTGGCAAGGCCACACATGGCGTTCTGGGAGCAGTTCTGGGCACTGGATCTTAGGAAGGGACAGAGTTCAGAGAAACTACTTCTGCTGGTTGGAACAACGGGGCATAGTTTAATTATTAGAGCCAGACTTTTCAGAAGTGAAATTGGGAATGTGCTTCCAGAAATGGTAATTCGTGCTATATCAGTGGTTAATTTAAAATACGAGATTGACATGCACTTGTTAACGAAAGGAATAATGAAAAATAGGGCAAAAGCAAATGTACGAAGCTAGGTCACAGATCAGTTAGGATCTCGTTGAATGGCAGAAGAGGCTCATGGGATTAAATGGCCTATCCCTGTTCCTACCAGGAACACCATTGACATTTATCCCTTCTCCTTGATAAGTTAATTTTATTCACATTTGGAAAAGTATTCTCCACAGTAAAATGTTTTTAATGGGAAAGGGATTGACAGGGAATGTAAACAAAATAAGAAAAAAAACATAGAATAGAATAATGTAAGGGAGGACACTAATGGCAAGCCAAAAAACAGACACAATAGGGAGTTCCGAGACATGGGGCGGGAGGTCCCGGCGAGATGGAGTGGCGTGAACCATATGGGCGTCGGGCCGCCCCAAATGTGCGGAATCCTCCGCACCTTCAGGGGCTAGGCCCGCCCCGGAGTGGTTGGCGCCCCGCCAGCCGACGGGAAAGGGGCTTGGCGCCACGCCAACCAGCAGCGAAGGGCCTCCACCGGCCGGCACAAGTTGGCGTATACACGGGAGCGCCAGCGTGTGCTGGCATTATCCCCGCGCATGCGCAGAGGGAATCGCTTCCGCACCGGGAATGGCGGAAGACCACAGCCTCCGGTGTGGAACAATAGAGTGCCCCTACGGCACAGGCCCGCCCGCGGATCGGTGGGCCCCGACCCCGGGCCAGGCCACCGTGGAGGCACCTCCCAGGGCCAGATCCCCCCCGCGACCTCCCAAGAACCCCGGAGCCTGCCCGCGCCGCCAGGCCCCACCAGTAAGGGACCTACTCTAATTTACGCCGGTGGGACCAGCAAAGAACAGGCGGGACTTCGGCCCATCGCGGGCCGGAGAATTCGGTCAGCCCTGGGGCCCATTGAGTCGCGTCGGACCCTGCCTTTCTCCGAGGCGGACGGCGCGACTCATGGTGGGGCAATTTTTTTGGGGGGGCGGGAGAATTAGGAGGACGGCGGGGGCGGGATTCACGCCGACCCCCGGCGATTCTCCCACCCGGCGGGGGGTCGGAGAATCCCGCCCATGGTTACAGAACTGCAAATTAAACATTTCAGGACACAGCATATTTAGAAAATAGTAGACATTGAAATGGGCAGCTGTACTCACTAGGAATAACATCATGACAGCCGATAAAAGGGACACAGCTATCAGCAAGAGAACAATAGAATTCATGTAGATAGTGGGAGGGATTTTCCAGCCCCACTGATGTCAAATAACTTTCAAACGGCTAGACGCATTTTCTGGCCCCACCCAGTCCTCATCTGTCTAAAATAAAACATACAGTGATATGGTCATTATTATTTCAAAAAATTAAAAATTGGGCAAAGATATGCAAGGTGGCTGAATTTGCATTTGTCTGTCACCCCCCCCCCCTCCCCCCCCACCCCCGCTTCGACAAAAAATAAGTTACTTGACAGTATTGGGGAAACTCGCACATCGTTATCTCTGGGGAGCCACTAATGACCCCCAGTGGGCTGCACAGGTGAAATTCAAAGAGAACTATACAAAGGCCATCTGCATTTCATAACCCAGCCTGGCCACTAGAGTCCGTTCATTTGCTAAAACAAAGGGCCCTGCTGCAACCTTAGTTTCAATTCTTAATGGTTGAGACATTTAACGATCTTGGGGAACCAGTAATATTGCCTTGTTGAATTTAAATGCTCCGTCTGCTGTTTAACATCCATCTGATTAACAGTCCACGCCAAAGGAATTCTTGCTCAGATTGGACACCTGGCCCCATCTATCTTGTTTCTGCTGGAAGTCTGGATTATCGGCCACAAGACTGATCCATCTCTGCATGCCTATCTCATTGAGTGAAGTTAACACGACTGGAAAGGTGAATTATCTAGCATCAGTTTTTAACCCACTGACCTCTGTGAAGGAATAACTTATTGGACTTTAATTCTGGTTTCTGGAACACATGTAAAACAATATTCCTTTTCTCTGTGGTCTCTGCACAAAGTCTTTTTTTCTCTTTCCCTCTCTTTAGTATCTGACTATGAGAAGGAAGTTGCAAACTCTTTTTCATGTTTTGAGTGTGTGCAAACAAACTAACCCTTTGAGTTCATCCTAACTCCAGTTTGCTTTGGGTTATTCATTAAAAAAATGGATCGCACTAAAACCGAGGGGTTGGGAGATATGCCACAACTTTTCAAGTGTTAAACAAATCAAAGCACCATTTTGTTCACAGACGGGTGGTGAGTGGAGGAATTAGTGACGTCCATAATAATAGAGATGATAGACATAAAGGGTCAATCAAGGGGTCAAAAAAGGGACAACACTATTAGGGAGGTGGAATAAGAAATACGCAATTTAGGGAACTAAATAAAAAAGATACAATAGTCATGGAGGAAGTCAACTATCCCAATATTAATTGGACAGAAGAGGTAGGTAAAGATTTTATGGGAATACCTCCTTCCTAACTCAATACCTACACCTCAGGGACTGCAGCAGTTCAAGATCTCACCAAGGGCAGATTCACTACTGGATCTAGTAACAGGGAGTGAACCAATGCAAATAAAAGAATTAAAGGTCAGGGAAGATCTGGGCTATAATGACCCTGATATAAATCACACTTTAAGATGATAAAAGAAAAGGTAATTGTACATGAAAACAAACTTAATAGATTGGAGAAAGTTGATATCGAGGCGCTGAGAGTAGAACTTTGGAAATAAAATGAGCAATGATAGCGACAAAGAATGATGCAGAACAACAATTGGAAACATTTAAAGCCATGTTCAACAGAGTGCAAGGAAACATATTCTACTCAAACGAAAGAACAAACCAAACATTAGTGTGAATTTGTGGATGAATAAAGACAAGGGAACAATTGAGATTAGAAATGAGGCATACATTAATTACACTGACAACAGAGGAGTGCATGATAACAATGAATTCGATGAGATGGAGTGAGACATTCAAAAATGGAAGGTAAAGAGGAACTATTTATGGAGTACACGACAATATGCTAAAATGGTTTACAAACACATCAACAAAAAAGAAGACTGGGATGGGAGTGAGGTTTTTAGAAGATAGGCAGAATAATACCATAGTCAATGATAGATGGCAGAATTATGAAATCACTTTAAAAAAAGTAATTTACGGGATGTGGGCGTCGCTGGTTAGGCCAGCATTTATTCTCCATCCCTAATTGCCCCTTGAGAAGGTGGTGGTGAGCTTCCTTCTTGAACCGCTGCAGTCCCTGAGGTGTAGGTACACCCACAGTGCTGTTAAGGCAGAAGTTCAAGGATTTCGACTCAGTGACCGTGAAGGAACGGCGATATATTTCCAAGTCAGGGTGGTGAGTGGCTTGGGCGGTAACTTCCAGATGGTGGTGTTCCCAGGTATCAGCAGTTCTTGCCCTTGCGGATGGTACTGGTCGTGGGTTTGGAAGGGGCTGCTGGAGGAGCCTTGGTGAGATCCTGCAGTGCATCTTGTAAATGGAACAGGCGACTAGCACTGTTCGGCGGTGGTGGATGTAGTGAATGTTGGTGGAAAAAGTACTAATCAATTGGGAAGTTTGATTGGTTCAGTTTTTATCAGGGATAGGGCACAGGTGAATGATTGAATGATGAGAGGAGTTACGAGACAAAGGCAGGTTGACTTTAGGCAGTGCAGGCTAGTTTGAATTCATGCTAACCAGTGCAGCTACTCTACAATGTACCGAGCCTTACCAGCATATACAACATGGAAATGAGCAGGAAACACCAGGGGCGCGATTCTCTGGTCCCCCTGCCCGCATGTTTCTTGGCGGCGCACTTGTTCGGTGGTGGCGTGATTCTCTTTTTCCCTCCGCTTGTCAATGGAATTTCCCATTGACGCCACCCCACACCGTTGGGAACCCCACAGACGGGGGATGCGCTGCCAGCGGGAAAAGAGAAACCCAACAGCTGGAGAAGTCCAGCCAAGGTTTGAGTACTGCTTTAAATGGAGACGGCGCAGGTTAATCACGCATTGCAACCCTCATGTCCATTTTCAGGCGCTCCAAATGTTCCCCTCAGCATACAAGGTTCCTTAGTGTACCCTATTGTTGTGTGTCTGTGGGTCAATGTTTGCACACTGAAATCCGTTGAGAACCTTCCTTGAACATCACCAACTCAGCAAGTTCCACTCATCTAATTGATGACTTGTGTCAAATATATCATTTCACTTCCACTCAGTAGTGAGAAAGATTGAAGACAGGGGCAGACTGGTTTGCACGATGACAAAATTAAGAACTCTGCCAACCCTTTTTCTTCCAATTTCTTCAATTAAACAAAGCTGAACTCATTACTTGGGAACACAAAGCTGCCTTTATACCGGTGCTGCTTTGTTGCAGTCCAGGCAATAGACATGCATCAGTTGCCTTTGTGCACACACTCATACATCATTGTGAATCTAGAGCTGGGTGTTTTCAATTCAATGCTATATACCAGAAGAATATAGTGTGAAATGATACCTGAGTTTCCAATCCATTAAACTTAATGTTGGGATAACCAAAGGCTGAGATGTGGAATTTCCTGATCAGTACTCACAGGGTGCTCTGTAACCAGTGTAGGAATTCCAGCTCTTCCCAATGCTGTTTTGCTTGTGGTCCAATCACAGAAAGCTTTCAATTTGTAAGAACTGAACTACATAGAGGGGAAAAGCTAGGATTCCTGTTTGCCAAGATTTGAGATGACACGTAAATCATGCATGTAATACATTGCCTGGCTTGGCATTGGCTCTGGGAATAATCCTCACAAACCATACTGCATACACTGCCAAAAGTCATCATCCTGGAAACCTACTAAACAATAGTTGAAAAAAAAAGAAAGATTGATCCCTTAACCATGAAACTACCAACGACCTGCACCGTGGCGGCATGGTGGCACGGTGATTAGCACTGCTGCCGCACAGCGCCAAAGACCCAGGTACAATTCCGGCCTTGGATGACTGTCTGTGTGGATTTGCACATTCTCCCTGTGCCTGTGTGGTTTCCTCCGGGTGCTCCAGTTTCCTCCCACAGTGCAATGATGGGCAGGTTAGGTGGATTAGATCTGCTAAATTGCCCCAAGGTAAGGTTAACGGTGTAGGGTAGGGGATTGAGCCTAGATAGGGCCCACTTTCAGAGGGTCGGTGCAGACTCGATGGGCCAAATGGCCTCCTTCTGCACCGTAGGGATTCTATGATTAATCGACCACCTGAAAAAAAAATTTGGGGGTTCAATAACTGATTTTCCTCGGCCTGACCTAGTTTACACTCCCTGTTACCAAATTGACTGATCAAAGGATCAAGCTTTGTTTTTAGTAGGTTTCCTGGTTGATAACTCATGGAAGTGTTTATAGCATACTGACTGTAGATTTTTCAACATACCGACAATCTAACTGCAGGTTACTGTGTCCCTATGGTTAAAAAAAGGGCTTGATATTGTTTCATTTGCCTGAATTGAACGATGACAAGCACTCCATCCGATAGTTAGGTCTCAGTGTAGCTATTTGGAACCCTGTAAACGTTGTTTCGTCATCATAGATTATCATAGAATTTACAGTGCAGAGGGAGGCCATTCAGCCCATCGAGTCTGCACCGGCTCTTGGAAAGAGCACCCTACCCAAGGTCAACACCGCCACCCTATTCCCATAACCCAGTAACCCCACCCAACACTAAGGGCAATTTTGGACACTAAGGGCAATTTATCATGGCCAATCCACCTAACCTGCACATCTTTGGACTGTGGGAGGAAACCGGAGCACCCGGAGGAAACCCATGCACACACGGGGAGGATGTGCAGACTCCGCACAGACAGTGACCCAAGCTGGAATCGAACCTGGGACCCTGGAGCTGTGAAGCAATTGTGCTATCCACAAGTCTACCGTGCTGCCCCATCTTACAATCACAGTAAATTGATAAGCCTGACAACATCTTGCCACAACTGTAAGATGGCAACACATCCTACGATGCTTTAAAGAGTGTTGAGACGCCAAGTACGACTTGGAAAAAAGAGTTTTTGGACAAGACGCTTCAAAACAAATCATGATCAAGCTGCGCAGTGCCTGGGTCAGATCACACCTTGAATACTGAGGAACAAAGGAGTGATTAGAGTGCAGGGAACAATGCCAAGAAGAAGCGCAAGGCTGATACTGATAGCAGAGATTGAGTTCACGAGTAAAGACTGGAAAAGCTTGGAAAGGAGAAGCTGAGAGATGATGTGTTGCAAATGTGCAAAATAGTTAAGGACATGCGAACATATGAAATAGGAGAAGAATTGAACCATTTGGCCCCTCCCACCTGCTCCGCCATTCAATAAGATCAGAGCAGGCTGACCCTTCCTGAGTTGTCCAAATGCTCAGCTATAACTTCTTTAATGATTAATTCTAACTCCATCCTGATGACAGTCGTCAAGCTCACTGGACTATAGTTCCCTGTTTTCTGCCTCCCCCCTTCTTGAATAGAAGGGTTATATTTGCTGCTTTCCAGTCTGATGGAATCTTTCCACAATCTAACAAACTTTGGAAAATTAACATCAACACATCTGTTATCCTAGAAATGTGGTTCGCAAGAACCCGGTCCCAACACGGTTCAGGTGTAGACCATCCAATGGTATAGCCCCATTTTCCTCAGTACTGGTGCCAGTGCACCAGAAAATGGAACCCACGTCTTCTTACACTAATCTTTGAGCCAAAGATTCACCTTTCTATTTTGCGTGCCCTATGCCAATTTACACACGAATCAGGTAATAATCCAGGGTTTCTTACCTGAGGTTCTTACCTGAGAATGAGGTGCCTAGCTCCTCATTCTCTCGATGCATTTTCTCTATCTCTTTCCTAGTTCTACCTATGTCATTGGTACCTACATGGACCAAGACAACTGGATCCTCCCCCTCCCACTGCAAGTTCTTTTCCAGCCCTGAGATGTCACAAACCCTGGCACCAGGTAGGCCGCACAGCTGTATGGCCTCAACACTCTTTGCTGCAAGGTACAGTGTTAATCTCCCTCACTGTACTGTCCCCTACTCCTACTACATTGCTTTTTGCCAGATCAGAAGACCTTATCCTAAGAGGTAAGACTGCCTCCTGGTACAAAGCCTCCAGTTCTGTTACACTGAGCTGATGTTCCTCAAGCCGTAAACATTTACTGCAGGTGTATTTGCCCTGTTCTCCAGAGGCTCCCATGTGCTATGACATTGATACATCATCTGCCCTTCCAGCCTTAATGTGTTTTTAAAATAATTACGTAATTAAATTATTCATGGGCAGCGGTGGTTAGTGCTGCTGCCTCACGGTGCCGAGGTCCCAGGTTCGATCCCGGCTCTGGGTCACTGTCCATGTGGAGTTTGCACATTCTCCCCGTGTTTCCGTGGGTTTTGCCCCCCCAACCCAAAAATGTGCAGGCTAGGTAGATTGGCCACGCTAAATTGCCCCTTAATTGGAAAAAATGAATTGGGTACTCTAAATTGAAAAAAAAAAATTAAATAATTTATTTATGGGACGAGTGGGAGCGGCCAAAAACTAGAAGCGTGACAGGCGGCAAACAGTTTGCAATCCAATCGGCCCGCTCCCGTAGGCGAAATCGGAATCTCACAGTCGTGTGGCGAGAAACCAATTATCACTTAAGCCCTATTTACATACAGTTAACGGGAGCCACCCCATATCCAACGGCCTCTCATCATTCAGCGGCCTCCCCAGAAAGTGGTCACGCTGGCGCCGATTAGTACTCCTTTTGGAAAACGTGAAAAAAATGAAAAAAAAAATTTTTTAAATTAAAAACCTGGCAGAAGGGCTTCAGTGGGGAGCTGAGGAGGTGAGTAGCCATCTTTGTTCACAAGCAATGTGCCCGGGGGTGATGGAATTACCACCCCAGTGCTCGGTGGGGGATCCTCAGTTGCGGTGGGTGAACTTCTGCAGGGATCAGCCGCCATGGGAGGGTGGTGGGGTGAGGCGCTGGGGAGGCAACTGGGGAGGAACAGCGCACGGCTCCACCGTGCCAATCCCTGAATCGTGTGTACCCATTCCAGGGGCAACACTTGTCCCTGCCTGTCTGCCCCACCGATCGTCCATAACCTTCCTTGACTCCTAAGACATCTGGCCGCGCGGCTGAAGGCTATTGCTGTGAGGGAATTGGCAATCGTGGTTAAGTGAGCACATCACACAACCCAAGTGGATTCAAGTGGGTGGGCGGGTCACGTAGCATGTGAGAGTCGTTGCCTAGCATCCTAATCAGACCGTAATGCCGAGACACCGTGCTTGAATACTGCGGGAGGCAACACCTCACACACACAGCCAACATCCGAACGCCCAGGGAATGGGACATGTCCACGGCCAGAGACTGGGTGGATGCCTCGGGAAGGGTTAATGCCTCACTTCCTACCTACCCCCACCCCCTCCTCCCACCTCAGTGATCCTTGATGTACTTTGCCTTCCTAACTCTACCGCTACATCTAGGTGTGCCCCCAGAATGCACATCTGAGGTAAGGGCAGTCAGCTACTTACCGCATCCCATGGCCTTCAAAGCCCCTGGCGGACGTCCTTTGGGGGCTCTGGGGTCAGAGGCCGTGACTTACTTGACAATGGCACATGCACAGCCGTGCCACCCTGTCCCGTGTGCTGGATGTGAGACGCAGCCTCAGAGGGGTGGAACTCGAGGGAGCTGGTGGCCACTATTGCCACTCCATGGATGGGTCCGGGTTGACACTCAGTGCTCTCTCCCCCGGTCGATGGCCATAAGGCCCTGGGTTTCACCTTGTGGAGGAGGGATAGCTGGTTCGAGCCCCTGCATCATCTGGCTCTGCCTGCCCTGGTGGTTTCCCATGGTCCGCACCATCGTGTTGATGCCCTCGGTGATGCTCCTCAGTGATTGGGACATGCTCTGGAGTGCCTCGGCAATGCTCACCTGCGACTGGGACAAACTTGGCCATTCCCAACTGAGAGTGGGACATTTCCCGCAGAACCTCTTTAAGGTCAGCCTGGTACTGTCATCGTCAATATTTTCGCTTCTGTGGTAGAAAAATTCAACACACTCGTTAAGACAGAATAACAAGCTTTATTGTCGAAAACAACCATGCAGTAATGGCTGAAATTTGAAGTAAGAGGGCAGTCAACAAAACTGCTCAGTCTTTCACAAGTTCCGCGCTTTCGCGGAGAATTAAGTCAATATTTATACATCAACTTTATCAAGATTATGTGAAAACAGTATGGTCAGGAGTTTGATCGGAAATACAAATGGAAGCAAAGACCAGACCATATTTGGTCATATCACTCATACCATTATTTAGTCCTCGGAGGGAACATTGAAAGGTCAGAATAGACTTGTTTCTTCCTGAACGTATCTTTGTTTTAAATTCCTACGGCCCTGGGTTATGACGAGTTAGTTTTATCAGGAGTTGCTGAGGTCCGGTGTTTTGGAATGGCTAGACCTTAATATCTCCATCAGCTCTGAGGTAGCCTCTTCCACAGGCTCAGCACCAGGCTGGGACCTAGCTGGCCCTGGGGATCCAGCAGCCCTCCGACTGTTGTCTCACCTGGGGGGGTTCCTGCCTCCACCAGATGTGCAGCAACAACTATGTGGTGTTCCTCAGATTGTGCCCCAGAAGCTTGACCACTAACATTTCCTACCGAGGTGCGTGTCTCTGCGCTGGTGGAGTGTGGGATGACGGCTGTGACCCCTCGGTTGTGTCTTCCTCAGAGCTGTCCTCTGAGGTGTTTCCCTGGGAGGCTGGAGAGGGGGCCACCCAGGATGGCTCAGTGTCATTGGCTGGAGGACCTGTGGAAGAATGGACATGTTGTCAATGAGTGGTATGGGGGTCAGTCAGGCAATTACAACTCACGTTTGACAGATCCTTAGCCTGGGGCCCGGTGGTCTCTCACCAGCCTCCACCTTGGTGTCCGCTCTGCCCTTGGCCACTCCAATCACCTCCAGGGCCCGCTCCTCGAAGGAGGTGAGGATTTTTATGTCCGGCACCCCATCGGCAGTCTGGGCACTCTCCCGACAATTGTGGGAGAGCTTTTCCTGAGGAGACACACAGTGGGCATCATTAGCCACATGTGTGGTTCACAGTGGTGGGAAGGGGTATGAAGGAAGATTTTGGGGGGGGTTGAAGGGAGAGTAGGGTGGAGGGAGGATTGGGAATCGCAGGGAGAGTTGAGGGTTGGATGCTCGCGTGGGGGCCGAAAGGCCTTGGGGGGGGGGGGGAGCATTGGTGTCAACTCACTTGTGCTGCCCAGTGTACGCCGTGGACCTTTTTCCGACATTGGGCGTCAGTCTTCCTGGTCACACACCCAGCGCTCACAGCCGCCGCCACCTCATTCCCGGCAGCACGGACTGCCCTGTGACTGACCCTCTGGGACCCTCGGGGGAACAGGACATCCCTCCACTGTGCCTAGGAACCTGGCCAGATCTGTATCCCCAAATCTTGGGGCTGGTCTCCTGGGCACCATTGTTGCGAGCTGGCTGAGGTTGGCTGAGCAAGTGCAGCTTAAGTGCTGCTCGACCTTGTTAGCAGGGGGCTGATGAGCGCGATGCCGGCGAATCGGCTGGCGAGCCTTCATTTGTGGCGATAAACCCGTGAGGCCTCATTAAGTGGACCAGTTAACATTGAATAGCGTAGCCGGCCTCGCTGGGCCAAGTGCCGGGAAGATTGCGGCAGTTCCCGCTCGCTACCACACTTCAAATCTTTCCGGAGAATCGCGCTCATGGTGTTTTGAAATATATTTTGTTAACTTTATCACAAATTTTGTACTGTTTTGTACCTTAGGGATAGTTTGGAACCTACCCGCTAACCGGAGTGTCATTAACAGCTAGCTCCTTTCCCTGAAGTCGAGTAAGAACCACTCATAAACATGCAAAAGATGGAAAAAGCGAAGGGAAACTAACATCTCTTTCCCCAAACTCCCTCACTTACCAAACTCCAAGCCGGCACTCAATTTCCTTACTGCACTCCATCTGCTAAGACTGCACTAAAGACTCTGAATTTATGGAAAATTGTACTGGTGCTAGATAGAACCAGTTAGCTGATTAACCATTCAGTTCCCATAGCTGCGAGTGACTTTCCCCTGCCTAAACTGCGAGAAAGAACTTAGTCTGCTTATACAGTCCTTTCCTGTTATTGCTCATTATAGACTGGATTTACGACATTTGGAATGCCTCCCGAGATTGAATGAGATCTTGCGAGACATCATGATTGAATCTTGTCCTCGCTGGGTGAGATCCAGATTAACATATTTAAGTTAGACTCATTTAAATATGTCAGTGCTCGATTCTCCCAAGGAACAATCGCCCACACCTGGGAGACCTCGCCACGGAGTCATTTGACACTGGTCCACGCAAACATGGACCAGGCGTAACGACACGTGCGGGGTCTCCCAGGCCATCGGTGGCCCCTGGGTAGGGCCGTACCCTGGCACATTTGCTGGCACCTGAGCACATTGGCACTGCCATCTTGGTACCTGGGCACTGCCACCCAGGCACCCTGGCAGCTCCACCCTGGCACAGCCAGGGTACCAGGCTGGCATGGGCACTGCCAGGGTGCCATGCTGGCATTGCCAAGGTGCCCAGGCGCCAGGTCACCCATGCCAGGAATCGGGCCTGGTGGTGCCCTGTTAAGAGGTTCAGTGAGGAGGGGCTCCAGGACCCCGGAAGAGGTAAGTTGGGGTGCTAGGGGAGTCCAGATCTGATGGGATGTTTAAGGGGGCTCGAGAGATCGGGGCGACATTTAAAAATAGCGCTTCGATCTCTTCTGGCACTGAAGAGCTGAACTCGTCAGTACAGGATAAGCGCAGCCTCAACGGAACGTTCCTCGCCAAGCCAAAAAAAGCAACAGAGTCCCGTTTAACAGTAGGGTCGCTCTTGGCACTGCAGGCGTGGAGAAACACACCGCTATACACCCCAAATCAAGACGCTGTTTTTTGGGGAATTAAATCATGCCCAAAATGTAAACTTTGGGTTCAGTGCAGTGTCCTGTTGGACCAAACGTCAGCCCTTGTGCTGTGTGATATTCAACTTCCATTAATGTGTATCACTCATCCTCACTTACCCTTGTATGGGTATTGAACTGAACTGTGACTGGAGTTTCCCTGTTATCTCCTGCCAAGTACACTAAAGCATAGATCTGCAGTAGGATATCCCAGAGGTGTAAAAATATCCCTTTTGCAGACAATACTGCTCCTATACAAGTACACTGCAAAAATAGTAAATAATGTCATTTCTAATTTTGCAACCGAAGACCGCTCCATCAAATGAATATCAGGGAGAAGGGTTGACGTTTTAAACTGTCTGTAATAGTTTGAATAGAAGTCATCAACCAGAAACATTCAATTTGCCTCTTTCTCCACATGAAGCAGTCAGACCTGCTGAGTATTCCCAGCATTTTCGGTATCTCTTTATTTCAGATTTCACCGTCTGCAGTATTTTGCTTTTGCCTCAGAGTTGAGATGATATTTAGAACCCATTAGAGCTCTGCTGTCAGGGTTCATGATGTAATCTAAACCCCTTGATTAATTACAGCATTGTAGCTCACTCCCAGGTATTAATTATTCTATATATAGTCTTTTAAGCATTTACTGCATTAACATTATGGCACCATGGAGATGCTCAGATTCAGGGCCCTATTTTCGAAACTGCTTTTTTTTTTCATTTACTGAATGTATTTTATCAAACACTGTATCACATACAGTTGGCAGCACGGTAGCACAAGTGGATAGCACTGTGGTTTCACAGCGCCAGGGTCTCAGGTTCGATTCCCCGCTGGGTCACTGCCTGTGCAAAGTCTGCATGTTCTCCCCGTGCCTGCGTGGGTTTCCTCCGGGTGCTCCGATTTCCTCCCACAGTCCAAAGACGTGCAGGTTAGCTGGATTGGCCGTGCTAAATTGCCCTTAGTGTCCAAAAAGGTTAGGAGGAGTTATTGGGTTTCGGGGATAGGGTGGAAGTGAGGGCTTAAGTGGGTCGTGCAGACTCGATGTGCCGAATGGCCCCCTTCTGCACTGTATGTTCCATGTTCTATAACTTGAATATGCTTGCATGATATTTGCAGAACTCCAGAATGTTGCCATTCATGGCTGTGGCATTTCGTAGGCTGCAAGTGTTGGGCACACTGGATAAGTGGGGCTTGTTCAAGGATCAGCTACTGCGTGTTCTTGATAAGTATGTACCGGTCAGACAGGGAGGAAGGCGTCAAGTGAGGGAACCGTGGTTTACCAAGGAAGTGGAATCTCTTGTTAAGAGGAAGAAGGAGGCCTATGTGAAGATGAAGTGTGAAGTTTCGGTTGGGGCGATGGATAGTTACAAGGTAGCGAGGAAGGATCTAAAGAGAGAGCTAAGATGAGCAAGGAGGGGACATGAGAAGTATTTGGCAGGAAGGATCAAGGAAAACCCAAAAGCTTTCTATAGGTATGTCAGGAATAAGCGAATGACTAGGGAAAGAGTAGGTCCAGTCAAGGACAGGGATGGGAAATTGTGTGTGGAGTCTGAAGAGATAGGCGAGATACTAAATGAATATTTTTCGTCAGTATTCACTCAGGAAAAAGATAATGTTGTGGAGGAGAATGCTGAGCCCCAGGCTAATAGAATAGATGGCATTGAGGTACGTAGGGAAGAGGTGTTGGCAATTCTGGACAGGCTGAAAATAGATAAGTCCCCGGGACCTGATGGGATTTATCCTAGGATTCTCTGGGAGGCCAGGGAAGAGATTGCTGGACCTTTGGCTTTGATTTTTATGTCATCATTGGCTACAGGAATAGTGCCAGAGGACTGGAGGACAGCAAATGTGGTCCCTTTGTTCAAAAAGGGGAGCAGAGACAACCCCGGCAACTATAGACCGGTGAGCCTCACGTCTGTAGTGGGTAAAGTCTTGGAGGGGATTATAAGAGACAAGATTTATAATCATCTAGATAGGAATAATATGATCAGGGATAGTCAGCATGGCTTTGTGAAGGGTAGGTCATGCCTCACAAACCTTATTGAGTTCTTTGAGAAGGTGACTGAACAGGTAGACGAGGGTAGAGCAGTTGATGTGGTGTATATGGATTTCAGCAAAGCGTTTGATAAGGTTCCCCACGGTAGGCTATTGCAAAAAATACGGAGGCTGGGGATTGGGGGTGATTTAGAGATGTGGATCAGAAATTGGCTAGCTGAAAGAAGACAGAGGGTGGTGGTTGATGGGAAATGTTCAGAATGGAGTACAGTCACAAGTGGAGTACCACAAGGATCTGTTCTGGGGCCGTTGCTGTTTGTCATTTTTATCAATGACCTAGAGGAAGGCGCAGAAGAGTGGGTGAGTAAATTTGCAGACGATACTAAAGTCGGTGGTGTTGTCGATAGTGGGGAAGGATGTAGCAGGTTACAGAGGGATATAGATAAGCTGCAGAGCTGGGCTGAGAGGTGGCAAATGGAGTTTAATGTAGAGAAGTGTGAGGTGATTCACTTTGGAAGGAATAACAGGAATGCGGAATATTTGGCTAATGGTAAATTTCTTGAAAGTGTGGATGAGCAGAGGGATCTAGGTGTCCATGTACATAGATCCCTGAAAGTTGCCACCCAGGTTGATAGGGTTGTGAAGAAGGCTTATGGAGTGTTGGCCTTTATTGGTAGAGGGATTGAGTTCCGGAGTCGGGAGGTCATGTTGCAGCTGTACAGAATTCTGGTACGGCCGCATTTGGAGTATTGCGTACAGTTCGGGTCACCGCATTATAGGAAGGACGTGGAGGCTTTGGAGCGGGTGCAGAGGAGATTTACCAGGATGTTGCCTGGTATGGAGGGAAAATCTTATGAGGAAAGGCTGATGGACTTGAGGTTGTTTTCGTTGGAGAGAAGAAGGTTAAGAGGAGACTTAATAGAGGCATACAAAATGATCAGGGGGTTGGATAGGGTGGACAGTGAGAGCCTTCTCCCGCGGATGGATATGGCTGGCATGAGGGGACATAACTTTAAACTGAGGGGTAATAGATATAGGACAAAGGTCAGAGGTAGGTTCTTTACGCAAAGAGTAGTGAGGCCGTGGAATGCCCTACCTGCTACAGTAGTGAACTCGCCAACATTGAGGGCATTTAAAAGTTTATTGGATAAACATATGGATGATAATGGCATAGTGTAGGTTAGATGGCTTTTGTTTCGGTGCAACATCGTGGGCCGAAGGGCCTGTACTGCGCTGTATTGTTCTATGTTCTATGTTCTATGTTCTATAGAGAGTGCCGACGAGCAGTGCCCTGCAGCGACAGACTTTATATTTATATAGCACCTTCAATGTAGAAATGTATAAGGTGCTTCACAGGAGTATGTTGTGACAGAGTCACACGAGGAGATTTCAGATCGGATGACCAAAAGTTTGGTCAAAAAGGAAACTTTTAAAAACTGTTCTCAAATCTGGAAAGTTAGGGAGAGTGGTGAAGAAGTGTAGGGAGGGACATGCGATAACAAAGATGATCAAAAATGAGTTTCAGGGGATACATTCCCCACAATGTGCATATTGCCTAGCACCTTACTTAGATGGGCCCAACAGCATCAGCCTCTTCTGAGGAGCTGTCTGTATCCCTTTCTGACCATTTGAATCTCAATGTACTGCACAAGAAAACAACAAATTTCAAAGGTTACTGTCTCGCTTGTGAAAAGAGTCAAACCCCCTCTTGCAAGTACAAGTTGGACACAGAGAAAAATACTTTCATAAATTAAAAGAAAATAACAAGTAGAACAGCAATAGATACTAGGTTCAGCTTACAACATGAAAAACTGCCATTGGAACAGTTAAAAGTTCTGGTTGTAAACAAGGTTGTTGACTGCCATAACAGCGATAGAGAAACATTTTTAAAATCTATTTTTGTGCTCAAAGGCAATAAAAGACTCCGGGCGGGATTCTCCGAAATGGAGGCAGAGTGTTCGCGCCGTCGTGAACGCCGTCGAGGTTCACAACGGCACGGAACGGCCCCTATCCCGACCGATTCAGGGCCCGATAATGGGCTAGGAGTGGCACCGCATCATTTACGCACGCCAGGCATTGACGCCGCGTAAAGGCAGCGCCGCATACATAACGCGGCCGGCGCTGCATAACTGATGTCAACCGCGCATGCGTGGTTGCCGTCCTCTCCGAGTCCAGCCCGCAAGAAGATGTCTGACGGATCTTGCGGGGTTGCGGAAGAAAGGAGGTCCTCCTTCAGAGAGACCGGCCCGACGATCGGTGGGCACCGATCGCGGGCCAGACCCCATTTGAGGCCCCCCCCAGTGCAGGATCCCCCCTCGCCCCCCCCTGCAGGCCGCCCCCCCCCCAGCCTTCACGCGCTGTTCCCGCCGACAACGACCAGGTGTGGACGGCGCCGGGGGGTGAACCCGCCGTTTTGGGCAGGCCGCTCGGCCCATCCGGGCCGGAGAATCACGGGGGTACCGGTGAATCGCCATTTTGGCTGTCTCGGGCGATTCACTGTACCGCGCCACGCAAAACGCGATTGTGCCTATCTGGCCGCTTCCGTGAATCGCGGGAGGGCGTCGGACCGGCGTCGCGGGAAAATTTGGTGACCCAGGCGATTCTCCCAACCGGCACGGGAGCGGAGAATCGCGGCCCCTATATCCCATTATAGGAAGCTAAAGTGAAACTTCTAGCCTGCTCCGAGGACATGGAAGAGGTTTTATGTTGTTCTGTTTCTACTGATACAATTTAGAACGTACGATATCAGAGTGAATCACATATAATCAAGGAAAGAACACGCTTCAAATCTGGCCAAGCTGCTTTCACCCCAAAGTGCTCGATGGAATAGGGAGGTGTTAATCAAAGTCCTTGATTGTATATTTATCTACCTTGGTCTGATAAGAACACCCCCCCTCATTCTACTGATTTATCTCATTCAAATAATCTGTCTACAGGTATGCAGTATACAGTCCACATACGAACATATGAATTCGGAACTGGAGTAAGACATTCAGCCTCTCGAGCCTGCTCCCCCATTCAGTAATATCATGACTGATCTGATTGTAACCTCAACCCCACAGATCTGCCTACCCCTGATAACCTTTCACGAATTGTTAAACACAAATCTTTCTAACTTGGCCTTAAAATTATTCAAAGACTCTGTTCCATCGCCTTTTGAGGAACAGAGTTCCAAAGACCCTCTCAGAGAAAAGAATTCTCCTCATCCCTGTCTTAAATGAGCGACCCCTTATTTTTAAACAGTGCTCCCTAGTTTTAGATTCTCCCACAAGAGGAAACATCCCCTCATCCTTCTCCTTGGAAAGACCGCTCAGGATCCTATATGTTTCAATTCAGTTGCCTATCTTTATGAGACAACCTGCCCATTCCTGGTATTAGGCCAGTAAACGTTCTCTCAACTGCTTTCAATGCATTTACATCATATAGTCCTGGGGTTTTTACAGCACGGTCAGAGGCCCTTTGGCCCATCGTCATCAAGTACCTATCTACTCCCATCCCGTTTTCCAGCACTTGGTCCATAGCCTTGTTTGCTATGACATTCAAGTGCTCATCTAAATGCTTCTTAAATATTGTGAGGGTTCCCACCCTTTCAGGCAGCGAGTTCCAGATTCCCACCATCCTCTGGGTGAAAATGTTTTTCCTCCCATCTCCTATAAGCCCTTGCCTTAAATCTATGCTCTTTGGTTATTAACCAATCCTCTAAGGGGAAAAGATCCTTCCTCGACAGACTTTCTGTGCTAAATTGCCCCTTAGAATCCAAGGATGTGCAGGTTAGGTGGCATAATGCAGTTATGGGGACAGGGCAGGGCAGTTGGCCTAGGTAGGGTGCCCTTTCAGAGGGTCGGTGCAAACCCGACAGGCCGAATAGCCTCCTTCTGCATTGTAGGAATTCTATGGTCCCATGGTTCTAAATTTAATTTGTCACTGTTCTGCCCATGTAACCCGCCTGCCTATATCGTCCTGGAATCTTTCCTCCTCACTATTTACCACATCACCAATTTTTGTGCCATCTGCAAACTTACTAATCAAGCCCCCTACATTCATGCCCATTTCATTAATGTGCACTACAAACAGCAAGGGATCCAGCACCAATCCTGTGGAACACCACTGGACAGAAGCTTCCAGTCACAAAAACACCTTCGACAATCACCTTGTGCCTCCTGACACGGAGCCAATTTTGGATCCAATTTGTCAAATTGCCCTGGATCCCATGAGCTCTTACCTTCTTGAACAGTCTCCCAGTGAGACCTTGTCAAAAGCCTTTCTGAAGTCCATCAACTGCACTACCCTCATCTACACAACTATGCACCTCCTCAAAAATCCTGTTAAATTTGTAAGACATGGGGTGGGATTCTCCGGTCGCCGACACCGAAATCACGTTCGGCGAACGACCGTAGAATCCCCGTTCATGACCGAATCGGAGGCGGTGCCGCTTTTGCGATGCTCCAACCCTCCAAAGCAGCGGACCCGGAGAGAACGCCATGTGACATATCGCCAGCCTCAGGACATTGCCTTGAGGTCCGCCCCCCGATGCTCCACCCCCGACCGACCACATTCCCAACAGCGTCGGTCTCTCATGGTCTCATCCCTCGGGAACTCGGCGTGGCGGGGGGGACACTATTTCGCAGGCCGGGTCCGCGAGCGCCCGGCGCCATGTTGCACGTGCGGCCACGAACCCAGCAATTCTCCGGGCTGTATCGGCCGCTAGCCCCCAGCTACACAGAGGATCGGTGGCCGTTTTGCGCTGAATTTTCAAGCGTAAAATGCCACCGTTCCCACGCCGGCATGAGGACATAGCCTCACAATCGGAGATTCCTGCCCATGATATTCCTTGGACAAAGCCATGCTGACAATCCTTGATTAATGATTACTAAGTGGAGAGTCATTCTGACTCCCATAACTTTTTCCAATGGTTTACCTACCACTGACTGGCCAATAATATCCTGGTTTTTCCCACAGCGTTGTACCCAGCGCCAATATGGGTGCATGTGGGACATCATGGGTGAGCCCTTAATCAGGCTTTGCGCTGGGCATAAAACCACAAACAAATCATCCAACCTGTGGCACCCGCCGTATTCAGGATCCAGCTAATCATATTTAAATGAGCCATTGGGACACATTCTCCTGGCGCTTGGGAGTCACTGGTCACACAGATCAGGCCTCAATCAGTTGGCCTGCTCTCCACAAGTGGAGACAAGGCATGCTGACCACTCTGGGAGTCTTGGAGGCCTTACGAGCCCTCCAGGACGTCAGGGACGGAGCAGTACTGTGGAACAATACCTCGCACTGCAGCCTGTCCTGCACCCTCCGGCTGGTCCTTCGGTTCCTCCCCGGGCTCGTTCTCCGGCCCTCCGGGTCCTGTGCCTCCTTGTCCTCCTCCTCTTCCATCAGGTTTTGCTGCTGTGCCAGGTTTTGGAGGGCACAGCGGACCACAAAGTGGGCGACCATCTGGGGGGTGTACTGCAGTGCACCACCTTAGCAGTCAAGGCATCGGAAGTGCATTTTAAGCAGTCCAATTCACCGCCCAATGACAACCCGGGTGGCCAGTTGGGCCTCATTGCATCGGGTCTACGCATCGGTCATCGGCCTCCGTTCTGGCACCATTAGCCAAGTCCCAAGTTGATACCCCTTATCCCTCAATAGCCTACTGGCCATTCTAGGGTTTCCCTCGAAGAGGCCGGGATCTCCGACTGCCCCAGGATGTAGCTTACGTGCACATTCGCTGGAAAGCGTGCACACATGTGCATGGTCAAGAGGTGGTGGTCACACATGAGTTAAACATTCAGGGAGTGGAACCCCTTCCTGTTAATGAAGGGCACCTCGGTGAGTACAACACAACATGCGTGCCAACTGTTACCCCTGGACCTGGGGTGTCCCAGTGATGGCGGAGAATCCTGCTGCCCAGGCATCCGGTTGGGTTTGGTCCAGGTCAAAGTTGACATAGTTAGCTGCCTGGACAAACAGGGCATCCGTGGCTTCATGGATGGTGTTGTCGGCTGTCGCTTGTGAAATGCAGGGTGCCTGCCTACGCACCCCCACTCACTGTGGGGACCGCTGGGTACCTCATCCCAGACTCTGTACCCCAGACACCAGCTGGTAACATTATCTGGACCGGATGCAGGTTTCCTCACCGGTGCACACAACTACCCTCTGGTCGCGGGAATACCCCAGTGCTGCGGCCTAGCCCTGGGCATTTTGATGTTGGCTGCTGTGTCTGTGGTGTTGAGGCCTCCAGTATTCAGGCAAAGTGTCCAGGCCTCACGGTCTAATTGGGATGCTAGGCAATAACGCTCACTTACAACATGGCATGTATACCCACGGGAATCAGCGGGAGCTGTGAAATGCTAACTTTACTACAATTGCCACTTCCCTATCAGCAATATCCTTCAGCCACATGGCCAGAGGCCGTCACGGTCGATGGGAGTTATGGATGGTTGGTGGGACAGACAGGCAGGAGCTGAAGTTGTCCCCGTTACTGGTACACATGGTTCATGGACTCACAGGCCCAGAGCCACTCACCCATTGCCCCAGCCCATGGGTGACCCCTTGCCCCCACGATGGCAGCCCACCCCTCCCTGTCAGCCCTCGAGCACTATGCCTCTGGGCACACTGTCCAGGATCAAAGATGGCTAGTCACCTCCTTGGGTCCCCGCAGCATCCATTCCGCCAATTTCATGTTTTTAAAAAGGTGTACTGATCGGCGCCCACGTGACCGCTTTCTGGGGAGGCTGTTAGATCACGGGAGGCCATTAGATGGGGGGTAGTTCACGTTAATGATATGGAGATCGGCTTTAATTGGTGCTTATTGGTTTCTCGTCACACCGCGGTGGGATTCGGTTGTTGCCAATGGAAACATTGTGCATTCCAGACATATTAAAAATCAATTCCAAAATATTTCAAATCGTATTTACCCTTCCACCTATTGTCACTAATATATTAAAAGAAGATTGGAAAATATAGAAATCAGTATTAGTTGGAAAATGATGTTGGGGAAATTGATGGATTGAAGCCCAAAAATCCCCAGGGTCTAATAATCTACATCCCAGGGTACATACGGAAGTGGCACTAGAAATAGTGGATGCATTGGTGGTCATCTTCCAAGATTCTATAGACACTGGAACAGTTCCTGCAGATTGGAGGGTAGCTGATGTAACCCCGCAATTGAAAAAGAGAAGTGGAGAGAAAATAGGGAATGGTAGACTAGTCAGCCTGATGACAGGAATGGGGAAAATTCTAGAGTCCATTATAAAAGATTTAATAGCAGAGCACGAGGGAACCAGTGTCAGGATCGAACAGAGTCAACATTGATATACGAGAGGGAAATCATGCATGAAAGATCTACTGGAATTCTTTGAGAATGCACTAGTGGAGTTAACGAGGGGGAGCCAGTAAATGTGGTTTATTTGAATTTTTAGAAGGCTGTCAACAAGGTTTCACATAAGAGATTAGTGTGTAATATTAAAGCGCATGTGATTACAGGCAATATATTGAGATGGATAGAAAGCTGTATGGCAGGCAGGAAGCAAAGAGTAAGAATAAATGTTCTTTTTTCCCAAAATTGTAGGCAGTGACTCGCAGGGTACCACAGGGATCAGTGCTGGCCCCCAGCTATTCACAATATATATTAATGATTTAGATGAAGGAGTTAAATGGAATATCCCCAAATTTGCAGAGGACACAAAGTTGGGTGGGAGGGTGAGCTGTGAGGGGAGCTGTAAAGATGCTTCAGTGTGATTTGGACAAGTTGTATGAGTGGGCAATTGAATAGCAGATGCAGTATAATGTGGATAAATGTGAGGCTATCAACTTTGGTAACAAAAACAAGAAGGCATATTGTTATCTGAATGGCTATGGATAGAGAGGGGAATATGCAATGAGACCTGCGAGTTCTCGTTCACCAGTCACTGAAGGTAAGCATGCAGATGCATCAGGCAGCAAAGAAAGCAAATGGTATGTTGGCCTTTATAGCGAGAGGATTCGAGTACAGGGGAAGGGATGTCGTGTTTCAAATATACAGGGCCTTGGTAAGGCCACACCTAGAGGATTGTGTGTAATTTCAGTCCCCTCATCTGAGAAAGGATGTTCTTGCTATGGAGGGAGCGCAGTGAAGGATCGCCAGACTGATACCTGGGATGGTGGGACTGACGTATGAGGAGAGATTGAGTCGATTAGGATTATATTCGCTGAAGTTTAGAAGAATGTGGGGAGATCTCATAGAGATCTATAACATTATAACAGAACAGGACAGGGTAGATGCAGGAAGAATGTTCCTGATGGTGGTGGAGTCCAGAACCAGGGGCCACAATCTAAGGATCTGTGGTGAACTGTTTAGGACTGAGATGAGGAGAAATTTCTTCACTCAGAGCGTGATGAGCCTGTGGAATTCAAGTTGGACGACCAGCCATGATCAGAACGAATGGCGAAGCAGGCTCGAAGGGCCAAATGGCCTATTCCTGCTCCTATTTTTATATGTTTCTATGAAGAAATCACCACATTTATATCGGCACAGTCTTGAGCCATCTACACATTGCCTTAAGAAAAACCTACAATGCTGCATATTTCTGTCTCTGTTCCTGCTTTAGTTGTGTCATCATTTGTTGTATTCCACCAACATTTATATGGGTGGTGCCAGCTAATCCAGGTATGACCTGCTGAGGTGATAGTCCTAATAATAAAAGCTTAGAAAGGGAGTTAATCGAAAGATGAGTCTTAATGATCTTAAGTGATGGGTCTGCGGCTATTTCCTTTGGTAGCTTGATCCATCAGGGGATTGTCCCTGGAAGAAAGATTGTTGGTACACTGCTGGAAACAAATAGTCTTTATAGTTTATGTGGCTGACTACCTCATGTTTTGTCATTGCCAGAGGACACCAGGTACTTGTTTCTGTCAATTCCGACCAGTCCATTCCATATTCTATCTTTTCCCTCCTTTGCTGTAGTGATTCCATTTCAAATCTTTGATCAAGAATGTGACACTGGTATTTTACCCATACTGATACATACAAAAACACTTCAAACTTATTTACATAAGCATCCCACACACAACTTGCATACTCCAGGAATGGACAAAAAATGTTTGGTGAGATATAACTGATACTTTTGTTGCAATACCAAAGATTCTCCTCAGAAATCTCAGAACCCTGTTTGCTTTGGCTGTTACCTAGTGAATGTGGAATCTCCATTGAAAATTGTTTTTATGATGAACCTCAGCTGTTGGAGAATTTAATTACAAAATTCAAAGCTACCTGTTGGCAGATCCTTGACAAAGCATTTTTTGCCATTGAGTACCATCTCCCATTTTTTCAATTCCAGTAGATCATTTTATAGTAGTGAATTGAGTTTTTTCCCAGTGTGTAAGTCACGCAACCATTTGAAAATAGTCGCACCCTGGGTTTTTTTTTCACTTGTTGGGAAGGTTATTTATGTCTGTCAAGAATAGTAAAGGTCCCATCACTATTCACTGAGCTAATCTAAAGAGGCACCTCCAGGAGCGGGTGATTCTCCATTACGTTGGCTTCTGAGAGAGCCGGATCCAATTTAATAAATGTCCCCCCCGATTCCATAGTCGTGAGGTTTGGACAAAAGCGTCTCATGAGAAACTTTGTCAAAGGCTTGCAAACTAGTATTTCCATGTGGCTAAGTTAACCTCTTTCAAAACTTAAAGCCAAGATCATCGACAGTTCGTTAAAAACTGTGTTTTGGCAGATCTTTTCGCCCAAAAACTATGTTGACTATTTACCAGGATATTGTTAACTTCTAAATGCTTCATGACATGAGATACAAAAATTTGTTCAAGTAATTTGCAAATGATACTCGCAAGAGTCTGTAGCTGACTTCGATCCCCTTTATAAAAAATGCTCCCATATGTTAGTTGTCTCCGCTTGTCTGATAAGTCGCTGGTGGCGATTGACTCTTGAAAAAGATTGGTCGGCGTTGGAGCCAATTCAGCAGCTGTGAACTTTAAATTCCAAGAAAGTATTTCATCTGGACCTGGAGCTATATTTGGGTTTATTTTTTGCAATAATTTCAAAACACCCTCTTTCCTTAGAATCAGATTTAACGTGATTGCTAAGTGGCCGCCTTCTAAACTGCGTCTGTGCGTTAAACCCACTTTGGTAAATACGTGGGAGAAAATTCATCACTTAGTTTTTCTTCTTGATCCTTAAATCACGCAGATATCTCAACTGTTTATTTTAATATCTAAAGCAGCCACTTCTTCATTTTTGATTTTCTTAATGAATGACCAGAAGCTCTTAGGATTCTCCTTAACGGAGGTTATAAGTCGGTCAGAAATACAATTGTTCCTTGCTTTGTTGAGATCTTTCTTCATTTTCCTCTGGACGGCTTTGAGTTCCTTCCAGTCCTCCTCATTTAGCTTCTGTCAGGAATGGCAGCACCAAGCTGGCCATGATAGTCCCAGAGTGGCTTCTAATCATTCACCAAGCTTTGCACCGCGGAGCATCACTTCAGCTATCAATTCTGATTTGATATGCCAAGCATGAAAACTGCTGTAGGATGATTAGGCATGACCTCATTGAATTGTGGAACAAGCTTGAGGATTTGAATCTCGCTATCTTTCTATTAGGCAGGAGTGGAGTGATTAGGAACTGTTTTGAGTTGCAATCCACGTGGATCTTTACCTGCCAATGTAAACAAGGAGAAACTCAATCTCAAAAGACCATCTCTGTGTTGAATGTACACTGTTGATGTGTACAGGTAAGTTTGCCATCTCTGTCACTTGTGAGCATGAGTGAAATAAATTTGGGCATGAAATACCACAAGACCATAGTAAAAACCTACACATAATTTGACACTAATTAGCACTCTCACCCAGAGATGTGACAAAGGCGACAGGGAAATGATAATGTCACACTGATGCACTAAACAACGGCCTTCCCTGCTTACGGACGAGCATCATTAGTGGGGTGGAATAAAAAGAGCTCTAATCTGCATCTGTTAATTTCCTCCACTCCTTGGATGGCAAAGTTTCTACAGATAAATGAGCTTAGTTCTCAAATGCTGCAGGATTAGAGGACCAGGCCGACATGTGGAGGGACAGCATTCTGTCAGGAACAAGCAAGTACCAAATTCCATAAACTAGGATTGCACTGACAAAATCAGAAGGGTAATGGCCCCACTAAGAATGAATGCTCCTGCTCGAGTTAATCTTCTTTAAATTCTTCACTAAGTTTTGCAAAAATATTTCTAGTCGTTTTATGCCCATTCCTACCTGCGACCTTCAGGAAAAACAAAACCACAGAAAAAGTACTTCTTGAAATTGTCATGTTTGGATTTTGATGTCTTGCAAAGGAATCTACCAAACACCTTGACTTGTCCAAACCAGGGGTGTCATTCTCCGACCCCCCAGCGGATCGGAGAATGGCCGTTGGCCGCCGTGAATCCCGCCCCCGCCGGTTGCCGAAGTCTCTGGTACCGGATATTCGGCGGGGGCGGGAATTGGGCTGCGCCGGTTGGCGGACCCACCCGCTGGATTCTCCGGCCCGGATGGGCCGAAGTCCCGCCGATAAATTGCCTGTCCCGCTGGCGTAAATTAGAGTACCTATTTACCGGCGGGACAAGGCGGCGTGGGCGGGCTCCGGGGTCCTGGGGGGGGGCGCGGGGCGATCTGACCCCGGGGGGTGCCCCCACGGTGGCCTGGCCCGCGATCGGGGCCCACCGATCCGTGGGCGGGCCTGTGCCGTGGGGGCACTCTTTCCCTTCCGCCTCCACAACGGTCTCCACCATGGCGGAGGCGGAAGAGACTCTCTCCACTGCGCATACGCGGGAAACTGTCAGCGGCCGCTGACGCTCCCGCGCATGCGCCGCCCCGACATGTCATTTCCGCGCCAGCTGGCGGGGCAACAAAGGCCGTTTCCGCCAGCTGGCGGGGCGGAAATCCCTCCGGCGCCGGCCTAGCCCCTCAATGTTGGGGCTCGGCCCCCAAAGATGCGGAGCATTCCGCACCTTTGGGGCGGCGCGATGCCTGTCTGATTGGCGCCCTTTTGGGCGCCAGTTGGCGGACATTGCGCCGTTTGGGGAGAATTTCGCCCCAGGATCTTTATTGAATCACACATGTTAAGATAGCGATCTGTTGGAGAGCAATTTATCATGGAATTTCTTTGTACTCGTCTGGAACTACTCCTCGCACGACTGTTCAATTGTAGGTCTTACAACCATCTCCTACAACCATCTGCTGATGGCCGGATGTGCCCCACTTTATTTGGAGCCCCTGGTCACATGACCACTGCCTTGAGACTGCGTGATGTGCTTGCACCGCCACCTACTGGTTGGATGTCGCACCCCATCCATGTGTGATATCGCTTACAGACATATCACCACAGGAATGTGCTGTCCATTTAGCGTTTTCTTGTTTGAAGTAACACAATAACTTTGATTCTCCATTTGTTCACGCCTGCAGGATTCTCTGCTCCAGTGAATAGAGATTTGGTTGAGTGCCAGATTCTCTGTCCTCGCTGGCAGCAGTAGCGAGGCGGACTCGCAACGGAGAATCCCGTCCAATGTCTCGACCATAAAATACCAAGAGTTAGCAGCAGCCAGTGTGTTACGAAAACCTGCTAATGTTAAATTGCATTTTACAACAGATTTTGTAGTTTTTAAATTCACTCATGAGATATGGACACCACTGACAAGGCCAGTATTTGTTGCCCATCCCTAATTGCCCTTAGGAAGGTAGCCTTCTTAAGGTGCAGCAGTCCATGTGTAGATAAACCCAAAACATTCTCAGGAAAGGAGTTGCAGGTCATTGACCAGGTGACAGTGAAGGAATGGCAATACAGCTTCAGGTCAGGATGGTGCCTGACTTGGAGAGGAGTTTGCAGGTGGTGGTAATCATCACTGATCTTCTGTCCATCATAAGGTAAGAAGTGGGGATTTTCACTGATGATTGCACAATGTTCATCACCATTCGCGATTCCACAAAATGCTAAAGCGGTCCATGACCATATGCAGCCAGATCTGGTCAATAGTCAGACTTAGGCTGATAAATGACAAGTAATGTTTGCTTCACACAATTGTCAGGCAATGACCATCTCCAACAGGATAAAATCTAACTACCTTCTCTTGATATTCAATGGCATTGAGGTCACTGAATCCACCCACTATCAGCATCCTGGGGGCTACCATTGACCAGAAACTGAACTGGACAAGCCATATACATACTGTGTCTACCAGAGCAGGTCATAAGCTGGAAATTCTGTGACAAACAACTCATCTCCTAACTCCATACCTGTCCACCATCTACAAGGCACAAATCAGGAATATTCCCCATTTACCTGGACAAGTGCAGTTCCAATAATATTCAAGAAGCTCAACATAATCCAAGATAAAGCAGTCCACTTGACTGGCACACCATCCATCACCTTAAATATTTAATATCTTTAATGACACACAGTGACATCAAGATGCATTGCAGCAATTCAAAAAGGTTGCTTCAACAGCAACTTGGAGACACAGGACCTGTGCCACCTGGAAGAAAAGACCAGAAGACGAATGTGAGCACCAGAACCGGCAAGTTCCCCTCCAAGCCACACAGCATGCTGACTTGAAGCTATGTTACCATTGATGCACTATCAATTACGACGAGACGAGAGTAGAATGTGATCGAGGCTTTATTACACAGAGATGTGTGGCCTCCTACAGCAGCTTACGAAATGGCTGCTGTTCGGAGAGCACACACATTTATACTCCGCCTACTGGGCGGAGCCAGCAGGCATGGATCTACCCCCCGTACCTGTAGTACAGGGGCCTTACCGTAAAACCCGTATATACAATATAATACAACAGTGGTGACTACCACATTCACCCCCTGTTTAAAATGAGTCCAGCGGGGGGGAGGGGGTGGGGGGGGGAAACTATATACATACAGATTGGTTTTAAAATTACAGAGAAGGTTACAAATTTGGACGATCAGGCACCTTGATCTGTCGTTGAGAGCGCCGCAGTGCTGGCCGGCTTGGTCTTCGGTGACTCCGGGAGCGGGTCGAAATCCTCTTCATCCCCGAGAGGGAGCAAGGGGAGGACGGGTTGTCCTGGAGCAGGGGCTGCAGTGGGGTGCGCTGGGGGAGGGGAGGGTGGCGCTGGGGCAGGGGGAGGGATGTGTGGGGACCAGGCTGGTGCCAGATCCCTGAGGTAGACTGTGTCTTGGCGGCCGTTAGGGTATGCTATGTAGGTGTACTGCGGGTTCGCATGGAGTGGCTGTACTCTCTCAACCAACGGGTCCGCTTTGTGGAGCCGCATGTGCTTGCAGAGGAGAACGGGTCGTGGCGCTGCCAGCCACGTTGGGAGTGACACCCCGGAGGTGGACTTCCTGGGGAAGGCAAAGAGACGTTCATGGGGGGTTTCGTTGGTCGCGGTGCACAGGAGCGACTGAATGGAGTGATGTTTGTCGGGGAGGACCTCCTGCCAGCAGGAAGCCGGGAGATTTCTGGACCTTAGGGTCAGCTGGACGGCCCTCCAGACCGTCCCATTCTCCCACTCCACCTGCCCATTTCCCCTGGGGTTGCAGCTGGTCGTCCTGCTCGAGGCAATGCCCCTGTTGGCGCAGCTCCTCACTCATAAATGAGGATCCCCGGTCGCTGTGGACGTAGGCGGGGAAACCGAACAGAACGAAGATGGTGTTGAGGGCTTTGATGACGGTGGTAGACACCATATCAGGGCATGGGA
Source organism: Scyliorhinus torazame (assembly GCF_047496885.1). Taxonomy (NCBI): domain Eukaryota; kingdom Metazoa; phylum Chordata; class Chondrichthyes; order Carcharhiniformes; family Scyliorhinidae; genus Scyliorhinus; species Scyliorhinus torazame. The sequence continues at coordinate 29,245,973 of NC_092720.1, read as the reverse complement.
CGGCGAAGGGAAATCCAGAATACTCGTCGACCACATTAAGAAAGTACGTGTTTCAGTCGGTGGAGGGGAGGGGCCCTTTGAAGTCCACGCTGAGGTGTTGAAAGGGGCGAGAGGCCTTCATCAGGCGCTCAGTCTGGCCGGTAGAAGTGCGGTTTACACTCTGCGCAGACCTGGCAGGCTCTGGTGATAGCCCTGACTTCCTCGATGGAGTAGGGCAGATTGTTGGCCTTAATGAAGTGGTAAAAGCGGGTGACTCCCGGGTGACAGAGATCATCGTGCAGGTTCCGGAGTAGGTCCACTTGTGCGCTGGCACATGTACCTCGGGACAGGGATATCGGGGGGCTCGTTGAGCTTACCGGGGCGATAAAAATCTCGTAATTGTAGGTGGAGAGCTCGATCCTCCACCTCAAGATTTTATCGCTTTTGATCTTACCCCGCTGTGTGTTGTTGTACATGAAGGCAATCGACCGTTGGTCAGTGAGGAGAGTGAATCTCCTGCCAGCCAGGTAATGCCTCCAATGTCACATAGCTTCAATAATCGCTTGGGCCTCCTTTTCGACAGAGGAGTGCCGAATTTTGGAGGCACGGAGGGTGCGGGAAAAGAATGCCATGGGCCTGCCTGCCTGGTTGAGGGTGGCGGCCAGAGCGACGTCTGATGCATCGCTCTCGACTTGGAAGGGGAGCGCCTCCTCGACTGTGTGCATCGCGGCCTTGGCGATGTCGGCCTTGATACGGTTGAAGATCCTGGTGAGCCTCAGCCGTCAGTGGGAAAGCGGTGGATTGAATGAATGGGCGGGCCTTGTCTGCATAGTTTGCGACCCACTGGGCGTAATACGAAAAGAACCGCAGGCATCGTTTGAGGGCCTTGGGGCAGTGGGGGAGCGGGAGTTCAATGAGGGGGCGCAGACGATCGGGGTCGGGCCCTAGAACTCCGTTCTGAACCACATAGCTGAGGATGGCTAATCGGTTTGTGCTGACCACACACTTCTCCTTCTTGTAAGTTAGGTTGAGGAGTGTGGCGATGTGGAGAAATTTGGAAAGGTTAGCGTCGTGATCCTGTTGGTCGTGGCCGCAGATGGTGATGTTGTCCAGGTACGGGAAAGTGGGCCGCAGCCCGTACCGGTCAACCATTCGGTCCATCTCCTGTTGGAAGACCGAGACCCCGTTGGTGACGCCGAAGGGAACCCTAAGGAAATGGTAAAGGCGGCCATCTGCTTCGAACGCAGTCTATGGGCGGTCCGCCTTACGGATGGGGAGCTGGTGGAAGGCAGATTTTCAGGTCCACTGTCGAGAAGACCTGGTACTGTGCAATCTGAATGACCATATCAGATATGCGTGGGAGGGGGTACGTGTCGAGCTGCGTGTACCGATTGATGGACTGACTGCAGTCAACGACCATCATGTTTTTCTCCCCGGTTTTCACCACTACCACTTGGGCTCTCCATGGGCTATTGCTGGCCTTGATGATACCTTCCCGCAGCAGCCGCTGGACCTCAGACCTGATGAAGGTCCTGTCCTGGGCGCTGTGCCGTCTGCTCCTGGTGGCGACGGGTTTGCAATCCGGGGTGAAGTTTGCAAGCAGGGAAGGTGGGTCGACCTTAAGGGTAGTGAGGCCGCACACAGTAAGGGGTGGCAGGGGCCCGCCAAATTTCAGGGTTAGGCTCTGGAGTTTGTACTGGAAGTCCAGGCTGAGTAGCAAGGCACTGCAGAGGTTGGGGAGGACGTAGAGCCGGAGGCCGCTGAACTCTATGCCCTGGACGGGGAGGGTGGCGATGCAGTACCCCCGGATCGCCACGGAGTGGGATCCGGAGGCCAGGGAGATTCTTTGGTTAGTGGTGTGTACCGCGAGGGAGCAGCGCCTTACCATATCGGGGTGGATGAAGCACTCAGTGCTCCTGGAGTCCAGAAGGCAGGATATCTCGTGGCCGCCGACCTTCACCTTTGTCGAAGCAGTTGCGAGGTTGTGCGGTTGAGACTGGTCGATCGTGACAGAGGCAATCCGTGGCTGGTCGGCGGCGGTTGCAGGCGATGAGCGGCCCGATGAAGTGCCCGACGGGCAGGGATTCTGAGGCGGGTAAGATGGCGGCGCCCACGGGCCGCACGTGTCCTGGAGCAGGCAAGATGGTGGTGCCCATTGGTTCTGAGGCAAGCAAGATGGCGGCGCCCATGGGCCACGTGTTGTGAGTGGAGCAAGATGGCGGCGCCCACGGGCCGCATGTGTTCTGAGGAGAGGAAGATGGTGGTGCCCACTGGCCGCACGTGGGGAGTGCCGGGACAATAGCAGCGATTGAGCGGGCCTGGCACACTGCAGCGAAATGTCCCTTCTTGCCGCAGGCATTGCAAAGCGCGCTCCGCGCCGGGCAGCGCTGCCGGAGGTGTTTTGTCTGCCCGCAGAAGTAGCACTTGGGTCCCCCGGGGTTGATTGGCTGCCGCGCGGCACAGTCGTGGGGTTGGCTGAGGGCGGTCGCTGATGGGGTCCACGATGGGGTGGCCGCTGGCAGGGTCCACGATGCACGGTGGGCCATGCGGTCGGGGGCATCCGCCTGTACGTTGCGTGAGGCGACCGTGAGCGAGAGCGCTAGTTTCTTGGTCGCCATGAGGTCAAACGTGGCTCCTTCTAAGAGGCGCTGGCAGATGTAGTCAGACCCTATGCCCGTAACAAACGCGTCTCTCATGAGCAGGTTCGAATGTTCAGTGGCTGAAACGACCTGGCAGTCACAGTCTCTCACCAGGGCGAGCAGGGCATGTCAGAAATCTTCCACAGACTCACCGGGAAGTTGGCGCCGCGTGGATAGGAGGTGCCTGGCGTAGATCTTGTTGGCCTGCTGAGCGTAATTCTCCTTCAGTAGTTAGGCGCGTCCTGGACGAGGGGAAAAACGTTGGAGCTCAGCCGCGTGTACAGAATCTGGAGCTTCTGTGCTTCTGAGATTGGATCTGGCGCAGACCCGATGTATGCTTCAAAGCAAGCTAGCCAATGTTGGAAGTCCTTTTTTGGCGTTGTCTGCTTGGAGATGCAGCTGCAGGCGATCCGGCTTGATGCGGAGGTCCATCTCTGAATAATCTCTGTGCAATAAATTGATGCACTATCAATTACGACGAGACGACAGTAGAATGTAATCGAGGCTTTGTTACACAGAGATGTGTGGCCTCCTACAGCAGCTTACGAAATGGCTGCTGTTCGGAGAGCACACACATTTATACTCCGCCTCCTGGGCAGAGCCAGCAGGCAGGGATCTACCCCCGTACCTGTAGTACAGGGGCCTTACCGTAATACCCATATATACAATATAATACAACAGTGGTGACGACCACAACCATTCCTTTACTGTCCCTGGGGAAAAACTCTGGAACCCCCTGCCTAGCAGCATTGTGGATGCACCTACACCATACAAACTGCAACAGTTCAAGAAGACAGCTCACTGCCACCATCTCAAGGGCAATTAGAGGTGGGCAACAAATGCTGGCTTTGCCATAAACAAATAAATTTAATTTAAAAAAATTGAATTTCCCATCCAGGTGCAGGACTTTATCAGCCAGAGGCTCCAACTAAACTTTGTATGACAATCTCAGGGGAGCAACCGAGGACATTCTGTCCTCACAGATTTTACGTCTTTAGTTAGCAAAGCACAATACCTTCATTTGCTTTTCTGTATACTTCTTGATGCAATTTCACTCCTGTCAAAATGCAAATGGTTAAAAAAAAATACTATTGAGAAAACTATGCAGTCTACAAATAAACATCAGTCATGATCATCAAATACAAACAATGCAGATTGACAAGGTCAAATGAGCGCTGGTATCCAAAATATATTTTCAATTGTCCAGTATTCTTGGTGCCCATAGGCTAAGTAGATTGATATTCACTTGGTGGATAGGAGTCTGAACCAGGAGGGCATCAGGCCTGATGCCCTGGCCTGTGAAAAAAGGACACAAAGAATCAAGGTCAAAGTGAAGAAAGGCTCAAATCTGACCAATTATATCAACAATACAGTTGAAAACTTGCATTTCTGTATATATTAGAATACTCTTTATCAGTGTCACAAGTAGGCTTCCATTAACACTGCAATGAAGTTACTGTGTCCCCTAGTTGCCACATGCCAGCGCCTGTTCGGGTACACTGAGGGAGAATTCAGAATGTCCAATTCACCCAACACGCACAACAAGCACGTCTTTCGGAACTTCTTGTGGGAGGAAACCGGAGCACCCGGAGGAAACCCACGCAGACACGGGGAGAATGTGCAGACTCTGCACAGACAGTGACCCAAGTTGGAAATCGAACCCGGGTCCCTGTCGCTGTGAAGCAACAGTGCTAACCACTGTGCTACTGTGCTGTACCATATATATAATATATCTATATCGCTTTAAACATGCTAAAATGTCCAAGGAACTTTACACTGAGCTACCTGTAACTTCCACTGAATCTTCTGGCTTAAGGCGATCGTAGGGCGGACATGCGCTTTGCGACGATAGAACATAGAACAGTACAGCACAGAATAGGCCTTCGGCCTTCGATGTTGTGCCGAGCATTGTCCGAAACCAAGATCAAGCTATCCCACTCCCAGTCATTCTGGTGTGCTCCATGTGCCTATCCAATAACCGCTTGAAAGTTCCTAAAGTGTCCAACTCCACTATCACAGCAGGCAGTCCATTCCACACCCTTACCACTCTCTGAGTAAAGAACCTACCTCGGACATCCCTCCTATATCTCCCACCCTGAACCTTATAGTTATGCCCCCTTGTAACAGCTACGTCCACCCGAGGAAATAGTCTCTGAACGTCCACTGTATCTATGCCCCTCATCATCTTATAAACCTCTATTAAGTCGCCTCTCATCCTCCTCTGCTCCAAAGAGAAAAGCCCTAGCTCCCTCAACCTTTCCTCATAAGACCTATCCTCCAAACCAGGCAGCATCCTGGTAAATCTCCTTTGCACCCTTTCTAATGCTTCCACATCCTCCACTTCTGATCACCTCACAAGGTGAGGTGATCAGAACTGCACACAGTACTCCAAATGTGGTCTCACCAGGGTCATGTACAGTTGCAGCATAACCCCACAATTCTTAAACTCAAGCCCCCTGTGAATAAACGCTAACACACTATAAGCCCTCTTCACGGCTCTATCCACACGAGTGGCAACCTTCAGAGATCTGTGGACATGAACCCCGAGATCTCTCTGTACCTCCACATTCCTCAGAACCCTGCCGTTGACCCTGTAATCCGCATTCAAATTTGTCCTACCAAAATGAATCACCTCGCACTTATCAGGGTTAAACTCCATCTGCCATTTTTCGGCCCAGCTCTGCATCCTATCAATGTCTCTTTGCAGCCTACAACAGCCCTCCACCTCATCCACTACTCCACCAATCTTGGTGTCATCAGCAAATTTACTGACCCACCCTTCAGCCCCCTCCTCCAAGTCATTGATAAAAATCACAAATAGCAGAGGACCCAGCACTGATCCCTGTGGTACACCGCTGGTAACTGGTATCCAGTCTGAAAATTTTCCATCCACCACCACCCTCTGTCTTCTATGTGATAGCCAGTTACTTATCCAATTGGCCAAATTTCCCTCTATCCCACACCTCCTTGCTTTCTTCATGAGCCGACCATGGGGAACCTTATCAAACGCCTTACTAAAATCCATGTATACGACATCAACTGCTCTACCTTCATCTACACACTTAGATACCTCCTCAAAGAATTCAATCAAATTTGTAAGGCAAGACTTACCCTTCACAAATCCGTGTTGACTATCCCGGATTAAGCTGCATCTTTCCAAATGGTCATAAATCCTATCCTTCAGGACCTTGTCCATTAACTTACCGACCACCGAAGTAAGACTAACCAGCCTATAATTACCAGGGTCATCCCTATTCCCTTTCTTGAACAGAGGAACAACATTCGCCACTCTCCAGTCCTCTGGCACTATCCCTGTGGACAGCGAGGACCCAAAGATCAAAGCCAAAGGCTCTGCAATCTCATCCCCTGCCTCCCAAAGAATCCTAGGATATATCCCATCTGGCCCAGGGGACTTGTCGACCCTCAGGTTTTTCAAAATTGCTAATACATAATTTCTCAGAACGTCTACCTCCTCCAGCCTACCCGCCTGTATCACACTCCCATCCTCAAAAACATGGCCCCTCTCCTTGGTGAACACTGAAGAAAAGTATTCATTCAACGCCTCTCCTATCTCTTCTGACTCCATGTACAAGTTCTCACTACTGTCCTTGACCGGCCCTAACTTCACCCTGGTCATTCTTCTATTTCTCACATAAGAGTAAAAAGCCTTGGAGTTTTCCTTGATTCGACCCGCCAAGGACTTCTCATGCCCCCTCCTAGCTCTTCTAAGCCCTTTTTTCAGCTCATTCCTTGCTACCTTGTAACCCTCAAGCGACCCAACTGAACCTTGTTTTCTCATCCATACATACGCTTCCTTTTTCCTCTTGACAAAACATTCAACCCCTTTTGTGAACCATGGTTCCCTCACACGGCCATTTCCTCCCTGCTTGAGAGGGATATACCTATCAAGGACACGCAGTATTTTTTTCCTTGAACAAGCTCCACTTTTCATTTGTGCCTTTCCCTGACAGTTTCTGTTCCCATCTTATGCTCCCTAATTCTTGCCGAATCGCATCATAATTACCCCTCCCCCAATTATAAACCTTGCCCTGCCGTATGGCCCTATCCCTCTCCATTGCAATAGTGAAAGACACTGAATTGTTGTCACTATCTACAAAGTGCTCTCCCACAAACAAATCTAACACTTGGCCCGGACTATGTGGAGGCTCACGCATGGACATGCACTTCAAAAGTGAGCCAAGTTCAAACTTCTGCTCCTGTGTTTTTCAAGCCCTTTGCAGCAAGCGCTGCACTAAATGTGAAATTGTGGGACCGCGCGGCCTGCTTGCCCCAATGTTAGGGAAGATTTTACCTTTGTTTATTTGTACCTTTTTTATTGCTGTCCAGAATCATCGAGCAGAGGCAGTAGAGATGGGAGAGAATTTTTCAGGGGATTAATCTTTTATAATAGAGTTTTAAAATATATTTAAAATGCACATAAAGTGAAGGAAAGATATCTATTATATTTTAAACTTTGGTTTGTCATGAGGCTGTTAATTCTGTTAAAAGTACTTTTCTTTTAGAAAATATTTTATTGAGGCATTTATAATTTTAACATTTTAAACAACAGAGAGATCCCACAGTAACACATCCAACTCACCCCAGCCCGAAACCCTAACAACCCATACATTAAATTCCCTGCCCTTAACCGTCACTTCCATGCCTCCCCATTCTCCTGCCCCACATACCCCCTCGCTCCTGCTGACGGTCAATTTTCCTTGGAGAAGTCGATGAATGTCTGCCACCTCCGAGCGAACCCCTGTAATGAACCCCTTCAGGCAAACTTAATTTTCTGTCGCCTAAGAAACGCTGCCATGTCACTGACCCAAACCCGTGACTTTGGAGGGTCCGAGTCCCTCCACCCCACAAAATCCGTCTCCGGGCCACCAGGGAGGCAAAGGCCAAAACGTCGGCCTTTCTCCCCCCCCCTGGGCTCCCGAATCTTCCGACACTCCAAATATTGCCATCTCTGGGCTGAAGTCATGATCTCAGCGCTGTTGCCAAAGTTTCTATGGCCAGGGCAAAATGTTAAAAAGTACTTTAATGCACAAAGTAAGTGTGGAGTCACAGGATGTGCGATTCAATGGACAAATGTTAAAGTCCGTTTATGGGCGAGTTTGGCAGGGTGATTCTCGTGGCTCCAACTCCGAGAAACACCCCGCTATTCAACGGCACTTTGCTTTCTTTTTCAATTGGGCAGCAAAGTGGCTCAGTGGTTCACGCTGCTGCCTCATGGCTCTGAGAACTCGGGTTCGATCCCGGCCCTGGGCCACTATCCCCGTGGAATTTGCCCATTCTCCCCGTGTCTGCGTGGGTTTCACCCCCACAACCCAAAGATGTGCAGGGATTGGCCACGCTAAATTGCCCCTTAATTGGAAAAAAAAGAATTGGGTACTCTAAATTTATTTAAAAAAATAAAATAAATGTTTTCCATTAAACTTTACAACACCCGACAAATGTCTTATTGAGACATCAAAACACAACATTTAATTATGAGATAATTATAAATGAATAAGATAATTGAAGTAAACAAGGCAGAAATATAATAATGATAAACACAGATCACAAAACAAAATCAGATGTTACAAGGACAGTGACAGCAAAAAGCCCTGGGGGGAACCTTTTAAATCTTATGACCAGGACAGAACCATCTTGTAACAGTATTTTATGACCCACTCTGCAGGTCTGTAAGGAGACAATGCTATTTGGATTTTGTCCTGCTTCAAGAATCTCCATTTTTAGTGGTCCGCGAAGTTCTGACTTCGCATCTTCCCAACTAAATTTTCAGTTGCCATATTCTCAATTAAAACGTACGAACACTTTTAAGCATGTCTCATGTAAATTTGCATAATAATTTAAATAGCAGATTTAAATAGTTTCACAGGTTTAAAACAAATAACAAAACCTACGTTCACTTATAAATATCAAATAATAATCATCTTCAATCATAAAAAATAAAATTTAAAATTACTTTACAACAACCAGTGACAGTGGCATTACCTGTTTTGAAGAAAGAAAAGAAAAAACCTAAGAAATCTTCAACATACCGTTAAACAGCTGTGAAACCTGGTGCTTAATGTCTTCAATACGAACCCACAGTTTAAATCCCAAAACTCAACGGGCATTCCCTTAGGTTATTCATCACAAGGCATGGCTTCAAACTGTGCCACGCTGGGGCCTGTGCAGATTGTCTCAATGCAAGCCCAAATTGCTGCTGGTGTTGGAACGTTCGTTGTGACTTTTGAGCGCTGGAAAGTGGGCGCTTTTCTACCTCAGTCTCGGCTTCCCGCCGATACATGGAAGTTACAGGCCAGTGTATTACAGCAGATGACCAAAGAGGGGTGCCTCAAATGAGGAAAGGGATGTAGAGAGGCAGGGAGATGTAAGGTGGGAACTCCAAAGCTTCAGGTCCAGGACACCGAAGGCCTTACCAATCATAGTGAAGGCATGAAAATCGGGGATGCTCAAGAGGCCATAATTCGAGCAGGATTGAGATCTTAATGGGTTTTAGGGATAAAGGAGATTACAGGAATAGAGAGGGGATTTAAAAATGAGGATACGAATTGTAAAATCGAGGTAGTGCCTAATCAGGAACCAATGAAGGACCAAAAGCACAGGGGTTATATATGAATGGGACTTGGGGCAAATTAGGGCATGCGCAGAAGTTCTGGATTACTTCAAATTTATGCAAGATAGGAAATTGGTGACTATCCAGGGATGCATTGGAACAGTCAAGTCTCGGTGACAAGTTGTGGATGAGGACTTCAGCGGCTGATGTTGAGGCGGAGCAAAGCCAGGCAATGTTAGGAAGGTGGAAATAGGTGGTCTTCGCTGTGGTGATCTTTGTGAAGTTGACTTCAGGATGGAAAGCGTAGTGATCACAAAGATACTTGAAGTTCTTTTCATGAACTAAACTAATTTTATTTACACTACTTGATTTAGAGTTCAACACTTATTCCGATGGTAAATAAATATTACACTCACTAACACTATCTCTATATTCTAACTACAATTATATTCTATCTTACTAGTTCTACAATGCACTGTACTCCAGTCTACTCTCAACTCTCATTTACCCTCTCCAGCTCACTCTCCCAGAAATTTATAGTACTGTCCCTTAGCTCCCTCTAGTGGCTAGTTTTAACATATCATTAACTCTTCACATGCTGTACATTTGTATAATGTCACATTAGCGATGGCACAGATTTTTTAAAAATTCATTTACAGGATTTGGGTGTCGCTGGTTAGGCCAGCATTTATTACCCATCGTTAGTTGCCCTTCGGAAGATGAAGATATGTGGCCACAACTCGTCTCCGAGTCATAGCACTTCTGAAATGTCTGGAACCTGCCCAGTGAAATGAAATGAAATGAAAATCGCTTATTGTCACAAGTAGGCTACAAATGAAGTTACTGTGAAAAGCCCCTTGTTGCCACATTCCGGCGCCTGTTCGGGGAGGCTGGTACAGGAATTGATGAAGTCTGATTTGATGAAGGTTTCCTCCGATAAAGAGCTGTAAAGTGGAATGGGGTGAAGCAGCATTAACTGGTCAACCGCACTGCCCAACTTGCAGTACACAAGAACGTAGGAATTGCTTGACAATAAAGGATCAAAGTCCATCAGTCTCACCTTAAACCACCTTGGTAGCACAACGATAATGGAAATGTTGACTAATCAACGGCAACATTGGCATCCACACTCCAGCCAGTTTGGGTTGGAAATGCAAGTGCCTAACTGGTGCACTGTAAAATGTCAATGCTGGTGCACAATGAGATAATATTATGAAGTTTGAAATGAAGGCACATCATTGGTGCAGTGAAGAGATACTCAGACTGCCTCTGCCCTTTCCTGATGCGGCCTGTAATTGCTTAATGTCAAAAGATGCTGGTGCCAAGGGAGTAAAAGTCAATGTATTTCCAGCTTCGACATTGCTCAAACTTGATCAGCAGAAACGTTCATTCAGAAGGCATTTAAAATGTAACAAATGGCCACTTTGAAAATGTTCGAAAGGGCATTACTTCCCGAGCACCTCCAGTAATTTCTGAAGTTCTCAGATTGTCCTGGCAACCAAAAAGATATGAGTCACAACAAAAGCCTGGAAATTTGGCAGCCAGGCTTCATAATCTTACACTTGTATCACACACCACCTGCATATTCATCTAATTAAACCATTTCCAATTCCAGAAAACGGTTTCTTGCTCAGAAGGTGCCCACAGAGATATATCTGTGCACGCAATTGTTCCCAAGATATGTGAAATCTCTGCAACTGAATGAGATTCATCTGTGACTCATATGACTTTTGAGAGTCACGGGTAATGCATCGCTCCTGGCTTTGTGGCTCTCCAAATCTACGTTTAAGAACTCACAGAAGTCTCTTATCCAGACAATAATAATGCAAAGCCTGTGCCATTGTTATGACAAGAGATGCCAACCTAGGGCAATACACTTAATCCTCGGTGAGCTTTGCTTCCATTGGGTGCATTGAAAAGACTCTTAAAATCCAGCTTCAGTAATGTGTCTGCATGCTGAAATTGCCTTTCCGTGCTTATGGGACAGTGGATGCCAAGATGAAACAGTTTAGGAATTGAAGCAAGTTATTTAGAACACAGCACACGTAGCAGAGTGTGCCAGGAATGCCTCCTAATAATAAGGGTAAAAACCCAGTGGAATTTTCTTTGAAGAGTCAGGAGGAAGCATTTGTGTGAACTGATGTTTTGAAAATGTCACAGAGCCAAAACTTCTGCTATAGTACGAACAATGGGAATACAATTCTTAGGCAATCTTAAATGGGAATGTAATTAATTTTTTTAAAGGGACATTATTATAATTCATTGCCTTTTCCTTTGGTTTCCTTGGGCAAATTCTCATAAAACTAGAGAAAAGAATATCAATAAACATTGGGCGCAATTGCAGTGCTGCCTCAAGGCGCCGAGTACCCGGGTTCGATCCCGGCCCCGGGTCACTGTCCGTGTGGGGTTTTCACATTCTCCCCGTGTCTGCGTAGGTCTCACCCCCACAACACAAAGCTGTGCAGGATAGGTGGTTTGGCCATGCACGCTAAATTGCCCCTTCATTGGAAAAATTAAAAAAACAATGGCTGCAATCTACCGGCTGTTCACGCCGGTGGGATATTCCTGTCCCACGCCGGCGCACGAGGGGTGCAGTCATCGGGAAATCCTGTTGACAACAGTAGTGTCGGTAAATCCCACTGGCGGGCCACCTCCGTTGCCGAAAAACACACGTTGGTCGGTAAATAAAATTGTTCTGCACGCTCCATCACTCAGGCCGGAATACAACTTGGAGTTGAAATACAATATGACAACAACAATGAAGTTGATTCCCACAATGATACCCATTGGACACATTCACGACTGGCATGATTTGCGCTGGAACAGTTTGCATGTTGAGCTGTTGAAGATCATGGGCGAAATTCTCCGGTATCGACGCGATGTCCGCCGACCGGCGCCAGAAACGGCGCAAATCAGTCGGGCATCACGCCGCCCCAAAGGTGCGGAATCCTCCGCATCTTGGTGGGCCGAGCCCTAACCTTGAGGGGCTAGGCCCTTGCCGGACTGTTTTCCGCCTCGCCAGCTGGCGCGGAAATGACATTGCCGGGCGGCGCATGCGCGGGAGCGTTAGCGGGCGCTCACGGCATCCCCGCGCATGCGCTGTGGAGAGAGTCTCTTCCGCCTCCGCCATGGTGGAGACCGTGGCGAAGGCGGAAGGAAAAGAGTGCCCCCACGGCACAGGCCCGCCCGCGGATCGGTGGGCCCCGATCGCGGGCCAGGCCACCGTGGGGGCACCCCCCGGGGCCATATCGCCCCGCGCCCCCCCCAGGACCCCGGAGCCCGCCCGTGCCGCCTTGTCCCGCCGGTAAGGTAGGTGGTTTAATCAACGCCGGCGGGACAGGCATTCTAGCAGCGGGACTTCGGCCCATCCGGGCCGGAGAATCACGGGGGGGGGGGCCCGCCAACCGGTGCGCCGCGATTCCCGCCCGCGGCGAATCTCCGGTGCAGGAGAATTCGGCAACCGGCGGGGGCGGGATTCACGGCAGCCCCCGGCGATTCTCCGACCCGGCGGGGGGTCGGAGAATCTCGCCCCATGTCCTTGTTACAGGGCAATTAACATGTCTCAAAACAATTCACATAAATAACTTTCAGAAACACATGGGTAATATACCTTGAGGTTTCAAGAGGTGACCAAGAAATGCATTGTATGTGCAAATGAAACTAAGCTCTTGGGATAAAAATTGGATAAGGTTCAAAAATAGACATGGGTATTACAATACAAGATTAACCCCTCACAATTTCTTCTCATGACAGAAGCACAAAGTTAGTGTGTTGTCTGCGCATTTTCATGATAGCTGCATACTAGCTGTACCTCTGAGAGGTTGCCTGACTCATCAGGAGATCCATGTTCATGCGAGGTCAGCATAACTTAAGGCTGGCCCACACTACTGAAAGACATCCTATCCTCCTTAAAGAGTGTCTTTGGCTACAGTAGATGTTGGAAGTGGCTGGAGAAGAGAAACCAACCTGCAAGAAGACTGACTAATGGTGCAACAAGTAGCGAGCATGTACCTAGGTTCTCAGTGTTCATAGCATCCAAGCCAGTTGGTGAAGTCAACACCAAGGCACTGAGCTTTTCTTCATTGAGAGAGCGTATCGATTGTTCAGTCTCACTGTTCTCCTCCCACTACCCCAGTGTCCCAACCATTCCTTATTTATATATGCTCAAAAACACCTTAGGGCGATATGGTGGCACAGTGGTTAGCACTGCTACCTTACAGCGTCAGGAACCCGGGTTCAATTCTAGCCTCGGGTGACTATCTGTGTGAAGTTTGCACTTTCTCCTAGTGCCTGCATGGGTGTCCTGCGAGTGCTCCGGTTTCCTCCCAGTCCAAACATATGCGGGTTAGGTGGATTGGCCATGATAAATTGCCCCTTAGTGTCCAAAAGGATAGGTGGGGTTACTGAGTTACGGAGATAGGGTCCGGGCATGAGTCTAGGTTGGGTACTGTTTCCAAGGGCTGGTGCAAACTCGATGGGCCGAATGGCCGCCTTCTGCACTGCAGAGATTCTATGATTCTATCTGTTTCTTTTAACCTTATCAGTGCCATGAATATGATATTAACAAACCTTAATATAATTGGCAGAACATTAACACTCACGTGCAACAGTATAGGCCATGGCCCAAGCCCCTGATCTACAGGTATTCAGTGTAGAGAGGGGCGGGTTCATTGGAAGACCCCCTTGTGAACCTGCTCCTGGACCTGACCAAACCAGATCCAGGCAGTGTACAACCAAGGGAGTCATCCAACCTGACTGTCTGCCCCTCGATCATGGCTATATTCACAGCCGGGTATCACTAGTGAGGGAGCACGCAGAGTCTTCCGGCAATATCAAGGCCTTCCATGCCTAATGGGCACTGTGGGGACTGGGGTGCCGTTTCGACCCTCTTAATCACGGTTTGATTGAATATTTTAAGTTTCATTTGTGATTTGTTTGAGGCAGTGTCCCTTTAAGGGGCTGCCACTTTAAATTGCCCCTCAGTTTATTTGATCTAGTTTAATTAATTATTGGTTTAATTGAAATAGGAGTACAGGCCTTGGGGTAGAAGATGGGCAAGATGAGAAACATGCTCTATCCACAAGGGCCAGGAGGCCTCCCTGGCAAGCTCTCAAAAGACAATAGCAGCAGATATGCCTTGCAGTCAATGCAAGCAGTGTAGCACCAAAGACCAGGATGCAGCACTGGAGGAATTTCAGTGACCTGCCACAAGTGGTCAGTGAATTCATCTTGAACTGTCATATCTTACCAACTGTACCACCAGCCTCACACACTGTTCAATGTATCGCACCAGCATCATTAACCTACTAACAATCAATTATGACTCATTCCTCACACTCATAGCTTCACCTCATCCCTCTACAAGCCTGACATGCACATCTCACAGCTTCCATACACTACCCACTGTTAAACCCTGACAGGCATAAGCCAGACCAATTTCATCCCACCCACTGGCGTCCTTCCCTCTCTCTCGCAGGACAAGGTGGTGCACAAGCAGCTACACTTAATCAGTGGAGGACAGACAGGATGGAATGTCCTAACCTCACCAAGGAGATGGTGTTCACCATCTCTAGAATGGCCTCAATTGAGGCTGTGGCCTCATCAAGGATGACTGCATGCTCACATGTAATCCTCCTTCTCGCACCCAGTTTCCCCCTCATCTCACAGCCATTTCCGATTTCCAAGCTGCAGGTGATTTTGGTCTCACCTCAGCCCTAATCTGGAGCCTTCTCCTTTCACATGCCCAAGAACTGAAACCTAGCCAGGCCATTGAAGAGGATGAAGAAACTTATGATGAAGATACAACGTCACTACCTCTGACGTGTACAGATACCAGCTCATGCACTGACACCACATGTACTTGAGAGGGGAGCTAAGAGGTGGGATCTGCCTGTGGTAAAACACTGGGCACAAGTGGTAGGGCAGGTGTCAGCTCACCAGGACAGCAAGGATTCACACAAGTTGCTGCAGAGGGGTGGCACAAATGAAAAGGCTGGTGAGTATGAAGACAGAAATGCTTGGTGCACTGCCAGTCCTGCCGGAAAGATTGCCGGCACTGTTTAGGAGTATGAGGAATCAAAGGGCTTTATGCCTTCGAGCCCATTTATCTAATATGGAAGTTGTGGCCAAGTTCATACTAGCCCATGTGGACTCAATCTTGGCCAATATCTCAGCTTCCAATGCAGCTGGAGCAGAAGCCAGGCAATGTCTTAGCGCTGCAGCGGAAGCCCAGATGGAAGTGATGCAAGCTGCTGTCATCATGGCCGCAGAAACCAAGGCTTTGAAAGGATTTGCAGGGTCCCACAGGGTCCAGCAATATTTCCTCTGACAGATTCATAGGATCGCCGAGACGTCATTGCAGGAGAGTGCCGATGACACTGTGCAACGGAGAACTGCTGTCCTCTCTCGGGATGTTAGCATTCATGCTCCCTCCACTGCCACTCTTCAAGTGCCTGTCCGCTAGCCACCCCAGACTGCTGCCAAACACTCTGAGGTTGAAGCCTGACTTACCAGGGCCAGAGTTGTTCGAGCTTGCCTTGCAAGATCCTCTGCAGTCTTCACCAGTGAAAATCAGCCAAGTGCCACCAGCCATGTTCCAGCCAGTCAGGTAGTATTGTGTAGCACCAGTAGGACAGGCAGACAGAAGACAAGCACTAAGGGTGAAGAGTTGGCCTTTGTGCAGAATATTGGATAGTTTGTTTGATAAAGTTGTTTTATTTAGTGTCTTTTATTTAAGCACCATGGTAAGATGTGGGGTGCAACTTTTGGTGACTGAGAAATGGGGGTTGTTTTCACTGGCATTGCAGTCAGGTAAGTCAACTGCAGACAGTGCAGCCAGAAAGTGGATAGGTTGGTTGTCTCCTCCCTTGCTACTCCTCTCCTGCTCCTCCTCCTCTTACTGCTCCTCCCCCTCAGCAGTTGCTATCTACCTGTCTACGTCATGAGGTGAGGGGGTGCGGGATACAGCAGAACGTGACAAATCATGACCTGCACTCTGGAGGTTACTGAAAGGTTCCTTCCATCTGGTCCAGGCAGCAGTAGCATTGCGTAAGCACCTACTGGACATTTTGTGTGGGAACCTGAGAAAAAACAAATTAGGGGCAGGAATGGTCTACCAGACCTTTAAGCCTGCTCTGCCATTCAATAAGATCATGGCTGATCTGGCAGTAACCTTCCACCAACCCCCAATAACCTTTCACCTGTTTGGGTTATCAAACATCTATCTATCTGGGGGGCCTGTGGGGGGGGGGGGGGGGTCCCGACCCCGGAGGGGGCCTCCGTTATGGCCTGACCCGCAATCGGCGGGCCGGCCTCTCGTGCTGGGGGCGTCCTTTCTTCCGTGCCGGCCCCTGTAGCCCTGCGCCATGTTGCGTCAGGGCCAGTGCGGAGAAGGGAACCACTGCGCATGCGCGCGTTGCCGCCGATGCCACTGCGCATGCGCGCGTTGCCGCCGATGCCACTGCGCATGCGCGTACCCCGCGGCGCCCAGTTGACGCCGGGGTCAGCAGCTGGAGTGGCGTGCTGGCCCCCTGGGGCCATAATTGCTGATCCTGAGGCCGTGCATTTCCCGACGGCGTTTCCGACAGTGTCAATACTTAGCCTCAGGATCACAGAATCCCGCCCACTGTTAGGTAGTTTGGACATTCTGAATTCTCCCTCCGTGTACCCGAACAGGCGCCGTAATGTGGCGTCTAGGGGCTTTTCACAGTAACTTCATTGCAGTGTTAATGTAAGCCTACTTGTGACAATAAAGATTATTACAAAAAGATTATTATTATAAATGGGTGACCCTTTATTATTTAACAGTGACCCCTAGTTCTCGATTCTCACACAAGGGGAAACATCCTCTCCACATCCACCCAGTCAAGACCCCTCAGGCTCTCATCTGCGGAATTCCACTTCGGCAGGATCCTCCAGTCAGCCGGCAGCGGACCCACGCCCGCGGGTTTCCCGATGGGCACCCACGCCCGCGGGTTTCCCGATGGGGGCAGGAAAATGCAGCTGGCGGATCAGAGAATCCCGCCCCATATGTTTCAATCAAGTCGCCTCTTACTCTTCTAAAACATCAGTAGATACAACCTTAGCCTGTCCAACCATTCCTGATAAGACAAGCTGTTCACTTCTGGCATTGGTTTAGTGAACCTTCTCTGAACGGCTTCTAATGCATTTACTTCTTTCCTTAAATAAGGTGACCAATACTCTGTGCAGAGTACTCCAGGCATGGTCTCACCAACGTCCTGTACAGCTGAAGCATAACCTCTCTACTCTTGTATTCAATTACCCTTGCAATAAACGATAACTTTCTGTTAGCTTTCCTAATTACTTGCTCCACATGGCACTTGTCTGCATGCTGCCCTCGTCTGCTTATGTTACGAACTGGAGGCATGAGCCAGGTGGTCAGCCGGTAGCCCTGTCACCCAGTAATGACTATCTGGATTGATGTGAAGGCTCAAATACTGATAGCACAGCAGACTGGTGGAGAATAAAGGCATCATGAGTACTGTCAAGATACAAGGGGCGAGGCTCTCCGACCCCCCGCCGGGTTGGAGAATCGCCGGGGGCTGGCGTGAATCCCGGCCCCGCCGGTTCCCGATGTCTCCGGCACCGGAGATTCGGCGGGGGCGGGAATCGCGCCGCGCCGGTTGGCGGGCCCCCCCGCGCGATTCTCCGGCCCAGATGGGCCGAAGTCCTGCCGCTAAAATGCCTGTCCCGCCGGCGTAGATTAAACCACCTACCTTACCGGCAGGACAAGGCGGCGCGGGCGGGCTCCGGGGTCCTGGGGGGGGCGCGGGGCGATCTGGCCCCGGGGGGTGCCCCCACGGTGACCTGGCCCGCGATCGGGGCCCACCGATCCGCGGGCGGGCCTGTGCCGTGGGGGCACTCTTTCCCTTCCGCCTCCGCCACGGTCTCCACCATAGCGGAGACGGAAGAGACTCCCTCCACTGCGCATGTGCGGGAATGCCGTCAGCGGCCACTGACGCTCCCGCGCATGCGCCGCCCGGAGATGTCATTTCCGCGCCAGCTTGCGGGGCACCAAAGGTCTTTCCCGCCAGCTGGCGGGGCGGAAATCAGTCCGGCGCCGACCTAGCCCCTTAGGGTTGGGGCTCGGCCCCCGAAGATGCGAAGCATTCCGCACCTTTGGGGCGGCTCGATGCCCGACTGATTTGCGCCGTTTTGGGCGCCAGTCGGCGGACATTGCGCCGTTTCCGGAGAAGTTCGCCCCAGATATTCATCTTTACGATGTGCTGAGCATGAACACATATCAATTGCTTATTCAGGGAGTGGAACACTTTGCAATTACAGTTCCTCTTTTCCTTTAGATGGAGCACCACAAAGCCACATTTGTGCGGCAGCCGCTAGCCCCAGCCCCAAGGCGTATCCTGATAAAGACACATGATTGTTTCACCATCTGGGAGAGAATGGCTATTGCCTTGCTAGCACAGCAGTGGACAGCCAACTGGTAGATTTTACAGATGCTGCCATTCCAACTTGCAAAATTCCAGTTCAAAGACAGTCTTGCCCATGGTCATCTTCAGAACCAGTGTTGGATTAACAAAGATAGTTTGAAAAATGAGTCTGCAGATTGTATGCGGGACAATTTCTTAGAACAATACATTCTCGAGCCAACAAGGGCGCACACTCTTGTAGAACAGTCAATGAGCAATGAGACAAGACTACCTTATGGTAAAGGAGCCTTTAGTTGACAATGATCATAACATGATGAAATTCCATGTTAGTTTGAAGTGGTGAAGTATGGGTCAAAGACTAGTGTTCTAAACCAGAATAACAGTAATTATAGGGGTCTCAAATCAGCTAGCTAGAGTGAATGAGAACCTAGGTAACAAAGGTTGGACCACAGCGATGTAGTAGAAGACTTTTAAATAAATATTTACTAACTCACATCAAGGGTTTATCCCAGTAATGAGGCTGAATAAAGAATTAAAGGTTGTATATAATTTAAAGAAACACTGCACAAACTGAAAAGATTAGAGATAAGTCAGAAGATTGGTCAGACTTTGAGAACCAGCAAAGAATGGCAAACAAAAGAGGGAGACAGTTGAGTATGAGGGCAAGATAGCTAGTAATTTAAAAAGAAAGAGTAAGAGTTTCTACAATTATTTAAACAGGAAAAGAATAACTAAGGCTCATGTTGGTCCTCTAGAGAGTCAGTCTGCCGAATTGATATTGGAAAACTAGGCATTGGTGGAGATGTTGAACGGTTATTTTGTGTTTGTCTTTGCTGTAGAAGACTTGGAAAACTTCCCAAAGATGATGGTAAATCAAAAGGTGAATGGGGGATAGGAAATTAAAACAATCGGCAACACTTGTGGCAGTGGCATAGTGTTGTTGTCACTGGACTAGTAATCCAGTGACCCAGGGGATGCTCTGGGGTCCTGGGTTCGAATCCCACCAGATGGCAAAATTTAAATTCAATAAAAATCTGGAATTAAAAGTCTAATGATGACTGTGAAACGATTGTAGTAAAACCCATCTGGTTCACGAATGTCCTTTAGGGATGAAAATCTATCATCCTTACCTGGTCTACATGTGACTCCAGACCCACAGCAATGTGGTTGACTCTTAAATGCCCTCAGGGATGGGCAATAAATACTGGCCCAGCCAGCGATGCCCACATCCCATGAACAAATAAAAAAAAACTGGGGAAAGCTATGAGACTGAAAAGCTGACAAGTATCCAGGATCAGATGGCCTGCATCTTCAGGCATTAAAATAAGTGGCTGTGGCAATTATAGATGCATTTGTTTTAATCATTTACCATTCCTTAGCGTCCAGTGGATTGTAAAGTACCTAATGTAACACTTTTCTTCAAGAAAGGAAGGAGGCGAGGGCGGCATGTGGCGCAGTGGATAGCACTGGGACTGAGGCGCTGAGGACCCGGGTTCGAATCCCGGCCCTGGGTCACTGTCCGTGTGGAGTTTGCACATTCTCCCCATGTCTGCGTGGGTTTCACCCCCACAACCCAAAGATGTATGGGTTATATGGATTGGCCACGCTAAATTGCCCCTTAATTGGAAAAAACGATACTTTGGTACTCTAAAAAAGGAAGGAGGCTGAAAGCAGTACATCTGCTGGAATCCATTCAGAAGGAGGGTACAGCAGGATACTTAGAAAATCAGATTGTGATCCTACAGAGTCAACAAGGCTTTATGAAGGGGAAATCTACTGGAGGCTTTTGAGGAAGTAGCAAGTAAGGTGGTTAAAGAGGAACCGTGAATGTGAATTTGCAAAAGACATTTGATGAGGTGCCACATCTTGGCTTACTGCACAAGATCAAAGAGCATGGTGCAGGTAACAGGAGTAGTATGAATAAAGGATTAGTTAACTAACAAGAAGCAGAGAGTAGGGATAAGTGGGTCTTGTTTGGTTTGGCAAGCAGTAATTAGTGGAGTGCCACAGGGATCAATGCCGGGGCCTCAACTATTTATAATCATCGATGATCTGGATGAAGGGACTGAATTTATGGCAGCAGAATTTGTTGATGACACCAAGATAAGTAGGAAAGGGAGTTGTCAAGAGGAGGTGCGGAATCTGCAAAGGGATAAAGTGAGTGGGCAAAATAATTGGCAGAAGGAATATAATGTGGGAAAATGTGACCTTGTACATTTTGGCAGGAAGAATAAAAAACAGTATGCCATTCAAATGGGGAGAGATTGCAGAGCTTGGCAGTCCAGAGGGATCTGAGAGTCCTGGTACAAAACGTTAGTACGCAGGCTGAGAGGGCTTTAGCTGGAGCGATCAAGCTAAAAAAGGCACCACTGAGGTCAAATCTGTTACACACTGACCGATACCATAATCTGCCCACTCTGAATGCTTCTGGGGCACACTCTTCATACCCATTCTGACGCACCCACCAAAATAACAAGTGGCAAAGGCTGCACAGGAAGGATGCGCGTTTGACACCAATACCATTTTAACCTCAAAATGGCACCGCAAATACGCGCAACGTGGTGCCGAATGTTGTGTGTGGCTCCTGTGTTTTGAAGATCAGCTTGCTCGACCTCAGGAGCTGCAAGTGGGTCATGCGCACTTTGACCTCCTCACAATGACCTCAGGGTAATTGGTCTCCATATTAGATCCATTGACCACAAAGAATCTCATCAGTTGGAGAGCAGCTCCGCCACAGGAACAGAATTGCACATTGCGCATTGTACGTATAATACACCTGACCTTGTAAAACCGCACGGTAGCAGTTTGTCTCGGATGGGCGTGCACACTGCACGAATACAGCTCTCATTGACTTTGTGTCGCTGCTGGATATGACTGCCTACCCCAGCATTTCCTGCTATTCACCATGAGCAATGCCACATGAGATATGCCAGATATGTTAAAGTAGCACCCGTCAATGTGGAGAAAACAGATTTTAAATGCGTTCCGTGAGGGGGTGGCAGAGTAATTTTTTTTTACATTAGCGTAATTGAAAATTAAACAGTGTGTCTGAAACAGAGTAAATGTTTGTTGAACACAAATAAAATATCTGAAGCTTTGTAGCACTGAGTAATTTAGTCTGATTATAGATTAATTGTATGAACACCTGTTAAAGTGCTCGTTTCACTTGAGTTTAAAAGATGACTGCATCAAATATAATTGTGAAATGAATCACAGAAGCTTCTTTTTGGTATAAGAGAGATCAAGGACTTGATAAGATGAACTGTACTTGAGATAGCATGCAGCATATGGGTTAAACATGAGAAAGGATCATTTGGAAGGATACTTGATACTTAAGGCAGCTCTCGGTAATCCTGAAGTCATTTCTACTTTATTTCCCCGTGTGGAGTTTATGAGCCTGAACTGGCCAACCATACAGCTTTTAGATAGACAGGCCTCTGCAATATTATAGAAAATTGAGGCCTAGTTTTCCGTGAGTCACTGGGGGTTTAGGCTGGATTTCCTCCCAACCAGTGCCAATTAAAACTGATCCCATTAGATCTTCAGGGATCAGTGGCATTTTAAAATTGTAGGCAAGCTACAGCCATTGAGAAGTGCTTCATTTGGAAGGTAAATGAGGGTGTTACTGCCTGATTAAAAGATTTTTAAGAGACCGGGAAATACTACTGACTATGCAGAATAAAAATGCACCCATAAAAATGTCAGAATTGCATGCTTCAGGGCATTGATTCCGATGTGAAAGTGCTCACAGGATGTGGTGATTATCCCCTTCAGGGCAACACAGCAGAGTAAGAGTCACAGGGCCTGTGTGGCCAATTGGGACTCAGAGTGTGGAATCAACCCATGGGGAGAGAGGCTATTGGGCAAAGAGTCATTTTGGGAGCGAGTGACAGCCATGAGGCTGCTAGACAGTTCTTATCAATGGGCAGGGTTCAGCCACCACATTGTGTGAGGGGTGGAGGCAGGCGCAACGACTGAATCCCGCAAGATCCCCAAATTGGACACCGCGCTGGGCCGGACCGGGTCTATCGTGAGTCACCAGACTGGTCCACCCAGCGCGATCTGGATCCCACCCTCGCTGGACGTGATCCAGATCAACATATTTAAATGACCTTTAGACTCATTTAAATACCGGACACCACTTTCATCTGGCGCCCTGGAGTCAATTCCCACTCCTGCGGGACCTTGACTGGGCATCGTTCAGTACTGGTTTCCACAAATACAGGCATGATGGCATGTCGGGGAGCCCCACAGGCCATTAGAGACTCCAGGTGATAGGGACAGGGCAGGCTGGGACCCTGGCACTACCCTGGCACCTGAGCACATTGGCACTGCCAGCCTGGCAGTGCCACCCAGGAGGGCCTTTCCCATTAGAGACAGGGTGTTGGGGGTTGCAAGGAGGTTGGGGGTTGCAAGGAGGTTGGGTGGGCGAAAGAGGGGGGCTTGCCTGAAAAGGGCGGTCCTGCTGGCGAACTGAGCTCCCCAGTGCAGGAAATGAACCAACGTGTGGCCTCGGTGGGGAGAGTCTACCCAAGTCCCAAAAAACCAGCAAAATGCAGGTGAATAGCGGGTTTAAACACCCCGCCAAACGCACCTGAAAGCAGACTTTGGGCTTGATTCAACCAAATGGGAACAAAGTGTCTCAGCGAATACGTTTAGCTGCGTGTTTCCCGGCACTCGCAATGCCGTGAAAACCATGGCTATTCAACGTGACTCACAATGGGTAGCACGCAGCCGAGGCTGCACTTAGCCCCATTTTGTACAATGGGGAGCTCTGCTCGGCCGATCTCCCCAGTGTAGCGGGAGAGCTGGATGTCATTTTTAAATGGCATCTCTATCTTCAGGGCCTCCGAAGTAATCCCCAATGATTCCCCCCCCCCAGCCCAAACGCACTATGGGAGGGTCCCCAGCTCCCCCCACACAACCCCCAATACCCATGCAGGGTACCCCCATGCCAATTGCATGCATGCAGAAAATGCCAGCTTGGCATTGTCAACCTGGCAGTGCCCATGTCAGCCATACCACCTAGGCACTTTGGAAGTGCCAAGATGGCACTTGGTTGGTATTGCCAGGGTGCTCAGGTGGCAATGCCAGGTGGCACCAGCAGTGCCAGAGCACCATGCTGCCCAAAGGGCATGCAGCTGAGGGCCTCCACTCCTCTGGGAAACCCCCACAAGTACTGTTCCGTCTTGACCCCATTCGGGGACCAGTGCTGAACAACGCTCGCTCTCAGGTCTCCAAATGAATTCCAAAGTCTCAGGTACATCGGGAATCTGCACATTAGAAAGAGACATACCAGGCTGAATTCTCCGCTGTCAGATTTCTCCATTTTGTCGGATGCCTGGAGGGTTCTTGACGGCATGGGGTGCCCCACAATGCGAAACTCCATTGACCAGCCGGCGAAACGCATAAACGCACCCACTGTCTCGCTCTAATATGCAGATTTGCCAAAAAGTGATCATGGAATCATCGAATTTACAGTGCAGAAGGAAGCCATTTGGCCCATCGGGTCTGCACCGGTCCTTGGAAAGAGAATCCTACCTAAACCTATACCTCCACCCTATCCCCATAACCCAGTAACCCCACCTAACCTTTTCTGGTTAGGGCAATTTAGCATGGTCAAATCCACCTAACCGGCACATCTTTGGACTGTGGGAGGATGTCGGAGCACCCGGAGGAAACCCACGCACACACGGGGAGAACATGCAGACTCCGCACAGACAGTGACCCAAGCCAGAATCAAACCTGGGACCCTGAACTGGGACCTTAAAATGCCACTTGGCCATGCTGCGCCATGGAATGCTGCTCAGCCTGGCCATTAAGTCGCGCATTTTTTTTCATGTCTGCTGAATCGCGTCTAATAGATCCTTTTTGTGTTCGTTCATGAAGTCCGTGAAAGTGCATCTTTACATTTGGCAATGAGGATAAATTATCCTGATGCTTCCTCTGACCCGACACCTGTGAATATCCTGTTTTAATCGAAGTCTAAATAGAAGTACTCACTAAATAGAAGTTCTCTCTTTGAGCAAATAGACTAATTTGACTCCTCCACAGGGGACTGGACACAATACTTTGAGCACCTTGGGTATTATTTCTAAGCAAAAGAAAAAGGGGAGGATGTGAAATGCACAGCAATTCTCCTCAGTGTTTGTGGAACTCAGACTCATAACCTTATTCAGAGTGTTGCAGCCTCAAATGCACCTGACTCCAAATCATTTCATAAACTCATGGATTTAGTGAAGGTTCAATTGCAACCTCAACCATCAGTCATACTCCAAATATTCAAATTTACTTTGAGGATGAGAGCCCCAGATAAATCAATCGTGACATACATTGCTAAAATGAAGCAATTATTGGAGTATTGTGATTTTGGAGCCACCCTAAATGACATATTAAATGATAGGTTAGTCTGTGGCAAGAATAACAACTCTCATCAACACAGATTGATTGCAGAGGTTGACTTGAATGTTAAATGAAGCAGTGGAGATAGCGCTGGCTACGGAAAGCGTTGAAAAGGTGCACAAGAGCTACAGAGCACACAAAATGGTGCCGTTCGCCAGTTAGGGCGGGAATCTGCAGCCAGCCATGGCGCCAAAACTGCCGTAGAAGCCGCCAAGTGGGAAACAATTTCAGCCACCAACAAAACAAAAAGGTACAGAACAGAACTTATCAATCAGTAATGTTTGAAGTGAAATGTTACCAGTGTGGAGGTCACCACATTCCTAAATGATGTCAGTTTAAGGAGGGTGAGTGTTTTTATTGTCACAAAAGAGGACATTTGATAAAAGAGCGCAGAGCGAAGTCACGATTGCAAAGTAACTGATCAACTAAAGATGTTACAAGTATGCAATGTGGAAGAGCTGAGCATCCTTGATTCTGGTATTCACTCTCTGTTTAATATAAAAACAGGAACGATAGACCCTATTACTGTAACGCTCTGGGTAAATGGGAAACCTCTTCAGGTGGAAGTGGATACAAGCGCATCAACCACCGTAGTGGGTAAGCATACATTTTAGCCCCTAACAGAGGGATTCAAACCATTAAGCTTGAACAGCACTTCTGCCCTGTTGAAGACTAATATGGGAGAAGCTACAAAAGTAAGATCTGGACAACAGTCTACATGAATTAGGCAAAATCAAAGGGCTACAAGCTAAGGTTTATGTAGACCCAGAGGTGACTGTGATTCTTTAGGGCAAGACTGGTACCTATGCTTTATGAGAAAATTGAACACTGAGTTAAACAGGTTGGAAGGACAAGACATTATCCAGCCAGTTCAATTCTCGGAATGGGCAGCACCTATAGTCCCTGTATTGAAACCGGACAAGACCGTCATCATTCGTGGTGATTATAAGGTAACGGTTAATCAGGCTGCCAATATGGATAAATAGCCAATCCCAAGAATTGAAGACCTGGATGCAAAGCTGGCAAGAGGTCATCCTTGCACAAAGCCGGATATGACTCACGCATATGAGCAACTCAAATTAGACGAAGCTTCCCAGGAGTATGTCATGATAAACATACATATAGGCCTATTCCAATGTACATACCTGCCTTTAGGTGTGTCTTTGGCATGTGCAATATTCCAAAGGACAACAGAGAGTGTGTTACAGGGTCTAGCATGGGTTGTGGTATATCCTGATGATGTCTTTATACCTGGATAAACAGAGGCTGAGCATCTAGCAAACTTAGAGGAAGTGCTAAAGAGACTTCAGGAGGCTGGAGTTCACCTTAAGAAAGAGAAGTGCATCATTCATGCCATTGAGGTGAACGACCTGTGGTATCGTGTACATACACAAGGAATACACCCTGTGGAAGACAAGGTCAAGGCAATGAAGGAGGCGCCTGCCCCAATGAACATAACTGAACTCAAATTGTTTCTGGGGGTGGTAAACAACTGTGTACATTTTTTACCAAACGTATCGACGGCATTGGCTCCCTTTGCATATTCTGCTAATGAAGCACCATTGTTGGTCTTGAAAGGCTCCAAAAGAGGAATCTTTCAACAGAGTAAAGCAATTGCTGCATTCCTCATATCCGTTAGTGCAATTTGACCCATCTAAAGAACTGGGGCGCAATTCTCCCATCGGAGACTAAGTCCTGACGCTGGAGTAAAGACCGGAGTGTTTCACTCCGGCGTCGGAGGCTGCTCCCAGGCCCCTATTCTCCTGCCCCCGGGGGCTAGGAGCGGCGTCACGTCATTTACGCGCGCCGGGCCTTGGCGCCGCATAAAAGCGGCGCCACATAAATGACGCGGCCGGCGCCGCGTAAATGACGTCACCTGCGCATGAGCGGTTGCCGTCCTCCCCCAGGCCGCCCCGCAAGAAGGTGTCGGATGGATCTTGTGGGCTGGCGGAGGAAAGGAGGTCCTCCTTCAGAGAGGCCGGCCCGCCGATCGGTGGGCACCGATCACGGGCCAGACCCCTTTTGAGGCCGCCCCTGGTGCAGGAATCCCCCTCTCCCCCCCCACGGGCCGCCCCCCCAGCGTTCCCGCGCTGTTCCCGCTGGCAGCGACCAGGTGTTGACGGCGCCGGCAGGAAGCCGTCATGTTGGGCAGGCCGCTCGGCCCATCCGGGCCGGAGAATCGCTGCTCGTCCATTACAAACGGCGAGCGGCGATTCTCCCAGCGGCCAGCCGTGATTCTCACCGTGTCGGTTTGGGGGGGGGGGATGGGAGAATCGCGTGCGGGTGCCGGGGTGGCGTGGCGGGACTCGCGCGGCCCCCTGCGATTCTCCCATCCGGCGTGGGGAGGGAGAACTCCGCCCCTGAGATTGTTATCGACAATATTTAAAGATGGCTTGAATGGCTCACAGACGAGAAGCCCCTCAACACCCTCCATCACCCAGTCATAAAGCCCTCACCAAACCCCCCTGAAAGCTGGAGCAACAGTTCCAGTTCCCCTGAGTTGCAAGCCGGAAAATAGAAATTGCTGCTCACCTCCTCAGATCCCCTCAGCAGCCATTGCGCCAGCTTCACGTTTTTAAAAAGGAGCAAAAGACGCCCGAGTGATTTCTCGCTGGGGAGTCGATTAATTCCTGGGAGGTTGTTACATTCATCTTCAATCTCGTTAATGAGATGGAAATTGGTGCTAATTGGGGTCAATGATATGCACGCCATATTTGGGCGTGATCCAGAACTTGCCATCGGGAGTGGGCCAGTTAGATGGTAAATTGATTTGAATCTCGCGCAAATCTAGATTTTGGCCTTTCCCACTGTTTAACCGGCATGCCCAGTTCCGCACTGGGTGAAACGTGATGGTTACACCACGCCCATATTCCGATATAAATAGATAGTATCGAAAATGTCACTATGTCTAGAACCAATCAGGTATGAGTCCATGGCAGGTATGTCAAAATGTTTTTTGTGAGAACTTTAGGGTTTATCATTATGTTGGGGGAGATTGGGTTATTAATAAAACATACTAGAGTATGGATGAGTGTGTGAAACAATAGACAGTGCTCTAATAGATGAACCAGAGGAAAATACAATACAACAGAAGCTAGGTATTGTGGCAAGCAGCTCACTTCCTGACTCAAAGCCAGCCCAACACCTACAAAGCATGTGTGAGGAGTATGATGAAGTGCTCTCCACTTGTCTGAATAAGTGCAGCTCCAACAAAACTCCAGGGGCTCAACACCATCCAGTATAAAGTAGCCTGTTTGACCAGCACTTTATCAAACACCTTAAAACCTTACCCTCTCCACCACCAGTGTAATGACAGCCCAACCATGTCTACCATCTATGAGATGGACTGCAGCAACATGCAAAGGTTTATTCAACAGCAAGCTCCCAAACTTACAGCCTCTACCACCTCGAAGGAGATGTTCAGCAAGCGTCTGGGAATCCCAGCACCTTCAAGTTGCTCTCTGGGTCACACTCCATCCAAACTTGAAATGAAAATGTTCCTTCATCATCACTAGGTCAAAATCCTGGAACTCCCTCCCTAAAGGCATTTGGGGGATACCTTCACTGCACAGAGTTCGGTGTTTATAAGGCAGCTGATGTTTATCTTCTCAAGGGTCAATTCAGGAAGAGGCAATAAATGCTGACCTTGACAACAAAGCCCACCTTCCATGAATGAATAAGTCAAACAAAAACTGTAAGTGCTCTGGAGAATGTTATGCCTACTGAGGAGGTTAAATTAAAAAATATTAAATTGAGGAGTGTGTGATTCATAGCATCATATTTACCTAGTGTGTGAGGAAAAATAAGGGAGAATTGTATAGGGAAAGGAATGTAGGGTACATCGGAGAATATCATGCTGGGGAGCGAGGGGTGTATCAGTGAATACTGTAACGTGAGACATATCAGAAGGCAACATAATGAGGCATGAGATGAATTACAGAGAATGTTATACTGAAGGGCATAGTATACACTATTCAGTGTGCGTAGACCGCGCTGACTGAGTGTACATTGCAGGATGGTACTGGTTGCAGTCCAGGCTTGGTAGAGCCGCAGTATGAGATTCCAAAGCAATTAATTTCTAACCGTGCCAAGAACTGGGTCTGCATGAACATCCTGATCCAATCGGAATAGCCCTCTTTAATAGCCCTGCTATCTCCCAAGGACAATGAGCTTGCTACACGCGGGGCTTAATGTTGTCTAATCTGGAACAGTTGGTGACAAAAAAATCTTATTGTCACAACGCTACACTATACCTCCTTGAGGAGGAAAAAGCAAACAAATGTTTATAAACAAAATAATTGCACAGGAGAATTATTGTGCTGTTATGGCTGCCAAATACTGTGTTAATAGGACCATTGTTCCTCATTTTATAACATAGAAGACTTCAAACTTGTGCCCAGAGAATTTAATTTTATGCAGGAAGGGACAAAAATAAAGGTAATTTAATGCTTGCAATTAGCATTAGCTACTGGTTTGCTAATGCATGTTTTTGTATGTGTGTGAAAGTTTCTCTTTCCAGCTGTGATTCTAAGATTAGAAGATGACCCATACAGAGTAAATATTCACCTGCACTGCTACATCATTGCTGGGCCAGAATTTCAGAGTAGGCCTCTGTTTGAAGGATTATAGTGTTGTTACAAAGAATGATGCCCCAAACAGTGTTTGTTTGTAGGCTGCCGGACAGAGAAAAGCACTAGATTGAAAGCTAAGCATAAAAGCAAAAAGGCATAGTGATGCAGAAGCTGAGGAGAGCCCAGTGGGGAATTGATGTCCAGCTGACCCCTGTTAAATCCACAGCAACAGGCATTAGAATTAATCAGCAGGGGCTGCTTACAGAAGCCTAAACAGATGAGGGTTGGAAAGGAAAGGACTATGTACCTGAAATATGGGCATTTAATTAAACTTCAGTTGGACTTACTGCTTGAGAGACTATGATCAGTTCAGTGTGTGCGTGAGATTTAATTCTGTGGGCACCTTCCCTCGCTCCAGGTTATATTCCTGGCAATCTTTCAAAGGAAATATAAGTTATAATGAGAAAAAAAAATCCTCATTCACACATTAGTTTACATAAGAATTTTTTTCTCTTTTATCCTGTTCCTGGGGGAGGGAGGGGGAAATGTTTTCACAAATCCTGGTCAATTTCACTTGTTTAGGAATTTTGTAGAAGCGGATTTTTATTGCGACTGACTAACATAAGGCGATACCTGGGTGGAGCACAAACAGCAAATATTCAGCGTTGAGGAGGGCTGGTTGGGGGGGAAACCATAGAATCCATAATCAAACTTTCTGAGAGAATATTATGCATTTTGAGGAGGTATAATTACAGAATGTGTGATTCATAACAGCATTTTTACTTAGTGTGTGAGGGAACATCAGAAAGTACTGTACACGGAAAGGATTGTGGAGTCTGTCTGAGAATGAGGAATGGGGTGAAAGACAGAGAATGTTATACTGAAGGGAGCAGCATGCAACTATGACTTTATTTATTTAGTGTATGTAGACCACACTGAATGAGTGTACATTGCAGGATGGTTTGGTTACAGTCGAGGCACGATACAACCTTAGCATGGTATCTCTTGCAGAGATTCCACAACAATTCATTCCTGGCCATGCCAAGAGCAAGGTCTGCCTGAATAGCCTGATCCAATTGCAATAACCCTCTTTAATAGCCCTGCCTCTCCCAAGATTTTCACTCATTTTAAGCTAATGGATGGGAAAATGAAAAAATCAAGGAATCGAGGAATACGGGGCAGGATTCTCCGTTGCCCGATGCCGATATCGTAATCAGGGATCGGGCGGAGAATCAACTCCGATGCCCAAATCGGGGCCGGAGCCAGTTTGACGCCGGTCAGCCATGCTCCGCCTCCTCGGAAATGGCATAATTGCGCTGTAGCGGCGTTGCCGCGTCATTGGCCATCCCTCCTGTGATGCTCCACCCTGATGGGCCGAGTTCCCGGTGGCGTGGGACACGTGTGGTCTCAGCGGTCGGGAACCGGGCGTGGAGGCTGCGGACTGTGTCCAGCACCTCCCCACGCGGCCGGGATCCATGCCGCTGGCAAGGGCAGGGCTTCAGCGAGGGCTGGGGGGGACTGGTGGGAGGGTGGCCAGGGGGGTCGCGGGTGGCGGGTCAGGTCTACGCACAGCCAGCGCCATGTTGCACATGCGCAGCCTGGGACCCAACCGTTTTCGCCGCGGGAGCTGGGAGTTTCAGCCTGCGCCGCAGCTAGCCCCTCACCAGTACCGGAATTGGTGAGGGGTTTGTGCCGATTGTTTCATGTAAACCTCCCACGGATTCTCCACTCGGGACGGCACTTAGCCGCTGAAACGGCGAATCCAGCCCATGGTGGGCGGGCAGGAAAATAGAGTTGAAGGTGAAGATTAGCCATGGCTGTATTGAACAGTGGATCAGGCTTGG
The DNA here is from genome assembly GCF_047496885.1 of Scyliorhinus torazame. Lineage (NCBI taxonomy): Eukaryota > Metazoa > Chordata > Chondrichthyes > Carcharhiniformes > Scyliorhinidae > Scyliorhinus > Scyliorhinus torazame. The sequence goes on along the minus strand of NC_092720.1, from coordinate 29,214,563 downwards.
TGGGCCACTCCTGCTCTTAATTCTTGATGTTCTTATGTTCCCTGGTGGATTTGGATTCAATATTCCACATGTTCCTCCCTGTGATCCACCCAAGTGCATAATTCTAACTTACAGTCTATTTCAAGAAAAAAACAGAACCTTCAGGACAAAAGGCAGAAAGGCAGCTGAAAAAACATTTTCTATTAAAAAATACAAATTTACATATATATATATAAAAAACACGAAATGGCTATTAGCGACATTGGTACGAGAAGCTAATCTTGCATTTTAGCTGATAAATGTTAACCACTCTTTGCTTTACTGTCATTGATCAATGGAAAGGAAAATAGGGCAAATGTTATCACTGATTTTGTCCTCCAATGAGGAATTGGTTGGGCATTAAAAATCAAAATCAAAATTAACTAAGGGACATTAACAGAGGAGTTCCAGCATCACAGGTGAGAATTGGACCTTTCAGGATGAGGCAGCTCCTTCAGTCCACGTTAGTTTATTAATCCAGATTGGTCTTTTCCATGCCATTTCCAATGTTACTTACATCGAGAAGGTCACCTCTCGGGCACTACAGCCTCAGAATCACAGGGGGGGATTTATGGGCCAGAGCAGGTCAGAATGGCCAGAGTCAAAATTAATGGAGGATCAAGCTAGCAGGAAGGACAGACGGTCTGTGGCAAAATAAATACAGAGTTAGGAGGGAAGGTATTGGAAAGTTCATGGCAATCTGGTGAAGGGATTCCCACGTTTTTCTTGTGGAGCCTGCAGAAGCAAGCCTGACCAACAAGGAACATTTCTAATAATGTATTAAACTGATACTTAGCTGGATGGCCAGAACCCCAGTTACCACCGGATTTTACTGGTAAGCTTATGGCAGCTTATGGCATCTCTATCCTTTCTTTTAACCCAATACTAGTGATCGCTTTTCTCTGTATTGCTTCTAGTGCTTGTCCACCTGTCTTATATCTTGGTGACCTTAACAAGATGGAGTTGTTAAAATGGTTTGGCCAAAGCACTATCTGAACAACTTGATCATGATTTTCTCGGGATTTGTATTTAGCTGCTTTGACTATGAGCTCCTAACATGGCATAACTCAACGAATAAACACTCACGTCCTTATACAGGTCTGCCATACACAGGTTGAATGGGTTAGACACTTCAGAAAAGTCCTAACTTTTGGCCCACCCGAATATGATAATGATTCCATCCATGCAATTTGAGACCGGGAGTTGATGGCTTTCTTATTCGGGCAGAACAAAGCTGACCCAGAGTCCCAAAGCTTCAATATCAAGTTGAGTTTGAGTTGGACAAGCCACGCAGAAAAATCTTGCCCATGCCAAGGGCCACCAGAAAAACAGACATGACTGCACTGCCAGGGACTGACAGTAATAGGTGGGTCAATCCATGTTAGCTCAGATGACATGGAGCTGACCATGGGTCGTTTTTAGTGGTGCTGGGAAAATGCAGTGAGGCGATTTATAAACTGAAGATACCCAATCAATTACACATCAACGTGTCCCCCATTATTTGATGGGGTAGTAATTCCACTAGGTTGCACTGGATTTTCCTGCTTGAAAGCATCCAAATGAAAGTACTTTTAAATGCATTACTGTTGCAAATTAAGTTGTGGATTCGATGGGCCGAGTGGCATCCTTTTGCACTGTGGGAATTCTAAGTTCACCCACTCTCAAACATTGTTCAAAGAACATTGTGCTGGGAGACGGCCCTGTCGACTGTCAAGAAATCAAGGTCTTGTAATATTTTTATTTTGGTAATATTATTGTCATATTTCTTCTGCACTGGAAGAGGCTGTTGGGGGTTGTGATAATAGTAATTTTTAAAGTGGGTTGTTTTAGTTCAAAGTGGTTGTAAAAGGTGTCAGTGAGTAAGGTAAAGAGAGGATAAGTTGACTTTTAAAAACTTTTTTAAAGCTTAAGAGTGAGACTGAAGAACGGAGTTCAATAAATTCTGGGAAGAAAGCACTTCTGAAGAGATTGATTGAAATAATAGTGATATCAAATGAAAGGAACACATTTAAGGAAATACTGAGGCCTATGTAATAATGGGTTGAAGGGTTATGGAGAACGGGCAGGACGGTGGAGTTGAGGCCAGGATGGGATCAGCCATGATCACATTGAGGGTGTTTAGGCCGGGAGGCTAAATTGCCGACTCCTGCTCCTCGACCATGTGTTCTGGGGAGGAGATGCTCTGGATGATTTAGCAATCCAGCTCTTAGTCTGCAGCATTGTAGATAACAGATGAGGAACATTTCAACCATGATAGAATGATGGAAGTCTCGATGGGCTGAATGGCCTAATTCTGCTCCTACATCTTATGAACTTATGAACATATGTGAAGGGGGTAGCTGCTTATATCTCCCAGAAAACAACAGGAAAGCTGCTCTAAACTACCCGGAGGCCAGTGTGAAGAAGGCCAGAACTGAGGAACCAGTTGCTGTCAGCCTCAGGGATACCCCAAGTCAAAAATGCCACTTTGTGATTTTAAAGTCGATAGGATACTTGCTAAACAGTAAAAGGGGAGGTTAGTTCTATGGGTAGTTTAAATTAAGATCTTTTGGAAATGTTTTAAAGTACTGAATACTGTGTGAAGCCATTCTTGGGCGGGATTCTCCCAACGGGATTCTAAGTGTCAACGCCAGAGTAAAAACCGGAGTGTTTTACTCCGGCGTCGGCGCCCATTCCCAGACCCCTATTCTGGGGCCTCCGTGGGACTGGCAGGGGTGTGGCATGATTTGCAGGGGCGGGGCCTCGGCGTGGCATCGGAGACCAGGCGTCACGTAAAATACACGGCGCCTTGGGTCCCACGCATGCACAGTTGGGAAGGCGCCAACTAACGCATGCGCAGTGGCCGTCCTCCCCCAGGCCGTCCCACACAACAATGGCGCAGGGCTATAACATTGCCGGAGGAGGAAAGGAGGCCTGCCGACAGAGGGGCCGGCCCGCCGATCGGTGGGCCCCGATCATGGGCCCCGATCGCGGGCCAGATCCGCCCGGAGGACCCCCGGTGAAGGAGCCCCCCCCCCACAGGCTGCCCCCCGAGCGTTCCCGCAGAGTTCTCGCCGGCAGCGACCAGGGGTGAACGGTGCCGGCGGGACTCTGTCGTGTCGGAGCAGCTGCTCGGCCCATCTGGGCTGGAGAATTGGTGGCCAAACGCGACGGCGCAAATGGCGGCGATTCTCCGCACCTCAGAGAATCGCGCGCCAGCGGCGGGGCGTCGTGGCGCGGTTGTTCCGATTCTCCGGCCCGGTGCAGGACTCGGAGAATCACCCCCAATGTGTTTAAGTGTAATGTTATTTACTTTTCTTCATTTTTAAATAAACATTTACTTTGCTATAATATCATCACAAGTACTCAGGGACATCATTCCCGATTTTAGAACCTCTCCTCATACTATACAAGTTGCAAATGCTGTTCTGGCGACTGTTTCAAGCTTCCCTTTGGGATTTGGGCAGTTCTATATTTACCATCAGCCGTGGTACACTTGACACGTCCCGAAATCAAATTGATCACCATGGTGAGTATCTGCAAATTAAACCCGTTTGTGAACCTTCAAGAAGACTTTTAAACTTAAGTTTAATTTTAGGTGCAAGGATACCACTAGGCACCTGTAAAGATAAAACATATTTAATTTTCTAATAAACTAACTACATCGATGAAGCTAGTGAATGGTTCTGTATAGCTTTTTAAGATTATTTAAAATCGAGTTGATCATGGGGTTGACGACTAATCATTGATTAAAGGTTTTGTGATTAAACCTATTTTTGGCTTTAATAATAAAACTGCCCCAGTTTATCACCCTTAAATAATCTTTTGGTAGTTCAGAATTTGAAGGTGTTGTAAAGAGAGCAATAATTAAATATCATGAGAAGAGAGGGCTGACTGATTGGCAAGTGGACTCTAATTGGTAGAGGTGCTGCCATGGAGAATGTACCGGTTAACTGATGACTGACAGTTAACTTCCAAGATTTGTTTAAATTCACACCAGGCAAGTTGAATCTGATTGGCCAAGATATTGCCCTGGGAAATGAACCAGAGATTGGCTGTCACCTATTCTATTTAGTTGAAACAGGCACAATGTATTGATATATGTAGTAAGTGTGCCACACTGCGAGCCCGACTGATAATCTTAAATTGGTTGTCAGCATGATTCTTACCATACTTAGAATTTTTAAACAAATATTGTCCAATCACAGAATCGCATGTTTAAATTGTTGTTCCCTTTACATTTGGTATTCATGCCAATTGTTCTGATGAGTGCAAGGTGAAATAATTGAGCAACATGTGTCTTTTTCAGCAAATTCTTAAATACATCAAGGAGTATTTTTTTAATGCAAGGAAGGTTAAAAGAACATTCTAAAGTACTGTCTGATTGTATTATTTGGTTCATAGAAGACTTTGGGGTGAATTCACCGCTGGCGGGATTCTCTGTTCCTCTGGCAGCGCACCCCCGCCCGTGGATTTCCTGGTGGCATGCGCGCCACCGGGAAACACGCAGTTGGGGAGGAGTGGAGTATTCACTCCTTTATCTTTATGATTATGCAAACTGAGCAATAACTTGAACCATATATTCACTTTGGAAAAGTAGAGCAATATTGAGCACAACTTGTGTCCAGATTATCATATTCCAAAAGTGGAAACACTACCAGTACGGTCATTGATTGAATTGAGCACAATACAGCTTGGGAACCGCTGACTTCTGTGATCAAATTTCTGATAGGTCTCACTGTCACATGAACCCCCTCACCACCAGTGTTGTCATAAAATTTGCCGAACGCATTTAAAATCCAGGGACAGGACAGGCAGGTCGAGTTCTGCGTTAGATAGGACGATGTGACCCAGCAGTCCCTCTGTAGTAATCTGAGCATTCATACTGCCACAGCACATTAATGAGGAGCATAATTACACCTAAATTCAACATGATGATGAGGTATGATAGTAATCTGCAGGTCATCTTGTGCAATTTGAAGGAGCATCCAGTGATTTCAGGGAGCCATGTCACCAGTCCACAGTCGGAGCTTCCCACAGAGTTGACCACTCTGCAAGGACCAGCAACATCACTTTAGTGAATTAATTCTGAGTCTACTGCCCTGTCAGTTTATGCCTTCAGGCCACTCACTCATTGACTGCGACATTCCATTTTGGATAAAGCCAGCTGAACCATGTATGTCTCAGCCATTATACATGGGGATGAACAATGTATGCTGACAGATCCCAGACTCTGGCTGCAAAGCCCACCAGTCTAACGACATCAGTTTCTCCTGGTTGCAAAATATCACTGGCAAGTTAAACCCACCAATGAAAAAATAACTGCTAATGAGAGGACAGACGCAGAACTTCCATTCAGAGAGAGCAGAGAAGATGAACGGGGAAACGTTTTAGCAAGACTCAGAACAAACCTTGTGTAACTCACGTTTATTTTGTCTTAAAAAAGAAGTTTGTAATATTTTCTTTCATAAGTTGTACCCTTTATTTTACAATTAAGGTAATGTCTTTTCCAAATAGTTTTCAGGGGGCGGCCTCGCTGTCTCCCGGTCTCCTTTCCTCCGCGGCGGCCCCTGTACTCCTGCGCCATGGTGGGTCGGGGCCTGCGCGGACAAGGGAGACACCGCGTATGCGTGGACATCGCGCCGGTGGGACTGCACATGCGCGCATCCCCCGGTGCCCATTCCACTGCCGGATCAGCAGCTGGAGCGGCGTGAACCATTCCAGCACCTTGCTGGCCCCCCGTAGGGGCCAGAATTGCTGATCCTGGGGCTGTGTTTATGCCGTCGGGAAACGCAATGGCGTTTCGGACGACGTCAACACTTAGCCTCAGGATCAGAGAATCCCGCCCAAAGTACTTCTGCTTTAACTAATTAACTCAATTGATACTGTTCTTTCAACTCCTTTTAATGGAAAACATGTCAAATCACTCGCAACTTCAAGCAGGCTTACTACCCCTGGCTATAGCTGATTGAATCTTGCAATGTCCTTTGAAAATCGTTCCCCTCCACCAAGTATTCCAGCGCTGACTTTCAGCAGCAAGGGTTCCTTAAACTTCTACAACTCCAGTCAGTCCTGTCCCCTTCCTTTCAAACAGGAAACCAACTTTTGCAAGCTTCCTGCTCAGTTGTTAGCATCAAAAGGGTTCGGGGGGATAACAGGTATATCACCATAAAATCATAGGAAGGTTCTGGCAGAGAAAGAGGCCAATTGGCCCATCTGTGCTGACTGAGAAAGTAGCAATCCAGCGTAATCCCACTTTGCAGCAATTGGTCCGTAGCCCTGCAGGTTTTGGCACTCAAGGTGAATATCCAGTCACCTTTTAAATGAGTTGAGGGTTTCTGTCTCTACCACCCTTCTGGCAGTGAGTTCCAGACCACGCATCCCTCTGGGTGAAAAGGTTTTTCCTCATCGCCCTTCTAATCTTGAAATCATTTAAATCTGTTTCCCCTGGTCATTAATTTCTCTGCTAAAGTAATGAAGCCCTGCCCATCAACTCTATCGGGTCCCTCGCACGTAAAAGTCCCAATCAATACCCCCTCATTCCCCTCTGTTACAAGGAGAACAGCACTAGCCTATCTAATCCTTCCTCATAGCTTCAATCTTCCACTCCTGGCAACATCCTTGGAAATCTCCTCTGTACCCTCTCCAGAGCTGACCAGAACAGCACACAGTACTCAAATTGTGACCTAACTAATGCTTTATACAGTTTCAGCAGAATCTCCCTGCTCTGATATTCTGTGTCTCGGCCAATAAATTAAAGAATTGCATGTGCCTTCTGAACCACCTTATCAACTTTCCTATTTCCTTCAGGGATTTGCGCTGATTCACGCCAAGATCCATCACTTTCTCTACACTTCTCAATATCCTCCCATTTATTGTCTATTCCTTTGTCTTGTTTGACCTCCCCAAATGCATCACCTCACACTTCTCTCGGTTGAATTCTGTTTGCCACTTTTCTGCCCACCTGACCAGTCCATTCCTGCAATCTACAGCAATTCTCCTTGCTATCAGTCACAGGGAATATTTTTGTGTCATCTGCAAGCGTTTTGACCATTCCACCTAAATTTACATCAAAATTATTAAAATATACTGCAAAAATCAAAGGACCTGGTACTGAGCCCTACAGAGCCCCACTGGAAACAGCCTTCCAGTCACAAAAACATCCATCAACAATTATCCTTTGTTTCCTATCACTGAGCTAATTTTGTATCCAGTATGCTACTTTCCCCTGGATCCCAGTATGCCATTTTGTTTTTATTATAATTCATTTATGGATGGGATGTGGACATCGCTGGCTCGACCAGCATTTATTGCCCATCCCTAATTGCCCTTGTGTAGATGGTGGGGAGTTGCCTTCTTGAACCACTGCAATCCCTAAGGTGTAGGTACACCCGCAGGTCTGATGTGGGACCTTGTCAAAAACGGTGCTAAAATCCATAGTGAACATGGTTGGGTTCAAAGGTAACGGGGCGGCTGGATAGTGATAGGAGGAAGGGGAATTCGGAAGTGCTGAGTATGGAAGGTGATGGGAGGAACTTGTTGGTGATAGGGGGAAGGGTGGAAGCTGGTCTCCCAAATTCAAGCTCAAAGAACAAAGAACAAAGAAAAGTACAGCACAGGAACAGGCCCTTCGGCCCTCCAAGCCTGTGCCGACCATGCTGCCTGTCGAAACTAAAATCTTATACACTTCCTGGGTCCATATCCCTCTATTCCCATCCTATTCATGTATTTGTCAAGATGCCCCTTAAATGTCACTATCGTCCCTGCTTCCAACACCTCCTCCGGCAGCGAGTTCCAGGCACCCACTACCCTCTGTGTAAAAAACATGCCTCGTACATCTCCTCTAAACCTTGCCCCTCGCACCTTAAACCTATGCCCCCTAGTAATTGACCTCCCTACCCTGGGAAAAAGCCTCTGACTATCCACTCTGTCTATGCCCCTCATAATTTTGTAGACCTCTATCAGGTCGCCCCTCAAACTCCGACGTTCCAGTGAGAACAAATGAGTTTATTCAACCACTCCTCATAGCTAATGCCCTCCATACCAGGCAACATCCTGGTAAATCTCTTCTGCACCCTCTCTAAAGCCTCCACATCCTTCTGGTAGTGTGGCGACCAGAATTGAACACTATACTCCAAGTGTGGCCTAACTATGGTTCTATACAGCTGCAACATGACTTGCCAATTCTGAGACTCAATGCCCCGGCCAATGAAGGCAAGCATGCCATATGCCTTCTTGACTACCTTCTCCACCTCTGTTGCCCCTTTCAGTAACCTGTGGACTGGTACACCTAGATCTCTCTGACTTTCAATGCTCTTGAGGGTTCTATCATTCACTGTATATTCCCTACATTGGACCTTCCAAAATGCATCACCTCACATTTTTCCGGATTAAACTCCATCTGCCATCTCTCCGCCCAAGTCTCCAAACGATCTAAACCCTGCTGTATCCTCTGACAGTCCTCAACACTATCCGCAATTCCACCAACCTTTGTGTCGTCTGCAAACGTACTAATCAGACCAGTTACATTTTCCTCCAAATCATTTATATATACTACGAACAGCAAAGGTCCCAGCATTGATCCCTGCGGAACACCACTAGTCACAGCCCTCCAATTAGAAAAGCACCCTTCCATTGCTACTCTCTGCCTTCTATGACCTAGCCAGTTCTGTATCCACTTTGCCAGCTCACCCCTGATCCCATGTGACTTCACCTTTTGTACCAGTCTACCATGAGGGACCTTGTCAAAGACCTTACTGAAGTCCATATAGACAACATCCATTGCCCTATCTGCATCAATCATCTTTGTGACCTCTTCGAAAAACTCTAGCAAGTTAGTGAGACACGACTTCCCCTTCACACAACCATGCTGCCTCTCGCTAGTATGCAATGCTGCCTCTCGCTAATATGCCATGCTGCCTCTCGCTAATACGCCATGCTGCCTCTCGCTAATACGCCATGCTGCCTCTCGCTAATACGCCATGCTGACTCTCGCTAATACGCCATGCCGCCTCTCACTAATACGCCATGCTGCCTCTCGCTAATACGCCATGCTGCCTCTCGCTAATACGCCATGCTGCCTCTCGCTAATACGCCATGCTGCCTCTCGCTAATACGCCATGCTGCCTCTCGCTAATACTTCCTAGTGACACAGTTCAAAAAACAAGAGATAAAAAAAATGATTAGGGAAGTGTTGCTGGGTGTGTGGGAGGACTTCAGCATAGCAATCTTTGGTCAATTGAAGAGCCACCCCATGACTGTTTTGCTCAAACCATGGAGAGCACGGATCAACTGAGTGTGGGACATGAGGGTCTATTGCACAATGAGAGAGCTTGGCTCCTTTATTAATGGTGCACATTCAACTGAGAATCTATTAAGTTTAGGTGCTGCAGCTTATATGGTCTTTAAGCAGCCAATTAAGGGGTTGATTTAGCACGGTGGGCTAAACAGCTGGCTTGTAATGCAGAACAAGACCTCAGCAGTGCGGGTTCAATTCCCGTACCGGCCTCCCCGAACAGGTGCCGAAATGTGATGACTAGGGGCTTTTCACAGTAACTTCATTGAAGCCTACTTGTGACAATAAGTGATTATTATTATTATAATTATGCTTACAGAGGCATGTCAGAATGGACTTAGGGTCAAAAACCAATGGCCAAGTCTGTTGTGCAGTGGCAGCATGGACCCTACAAGCATCCATTTTCCCAGTGCACAGGTCATGACATTCAAGGTCTGCAGTTTTGCAAATACTGTGTATCCATAGTCGTTGCCAAGGCCACTGGAGGGTAACAAAGCTGGTTGTAGCTCCTCAGACCTGGGCCTTTTTATCCTATTGAAGACCCTCGTTATGGATGCACAGTCACATCTGAGGGATCAGTTCAGCCACCTCCTACCCTCCAGGGTGAAATCGTCCTGCAAAGGGTGGCCTTGGTCTGCGATGTGCGGACTGAGGAAAAGTCAAGGATGCTCGACTGTATTCCTGTCTTGCATATGGAGGAAGGCCCTTCAACAAGAACTGCCATTGATTGTTCAGTTGTATGCGGTCACAGAACAAGGAGTTGAGAATGCGCTACAGGCAACGCTGCTTCCTTGGCAACTTTGATTAGAATGAGGAGATTGCGGAACCTTTGCCAGTTAGCACACCTCAGGCAAGGCTGACACACTGAGAACAAGAATCAGCATTGCCCCAGGGAGATACAGATATCGACAAGGAGGGGCCAAATCCACAAAGATGTTTGGTGTGACCAAGGGTCTACAGAAGCTCCTACATGCAGAGGATAAAAAACAGCACAGTTACAGATATGGAGCGAAATTCTCCATCCCGCCCCGCCACATTTCTGCCCCGACCGGCCGGCGGGAGTCTCCGTAACACTGGCCGGTCAATGGGGTTTCCCATTGTGGGGCAGCCCCACGCCGTTGGGAAACCCCCGGGCGCCGGCAAAATGGAGATTCCCGCCGGTGGAGAATGACACCCATGGTAACTCATATTTTCCACATTCTCATGAGGAACTCATGCTGTACTCATTTAGAGGACACCCAATGTCTGTGGCCCTGAAAGTTACAGCTACACGTAACCTTTTTGCCTGCTGCTCCTTCCAGGGCTGCACTTGGGGCTTTTGCGGAATCTCACAATCGGCGACACACAAGTGCATAAGGGAGGTGACCGATGCCCTTTTCAGTAAAGCTCACCATTACAAGCCAGGCTGCCAGATTCACAGCGATCTCAGGCTTCCAGCAGGTGCAAGGCACCATCATCTGAACACATATGGGCCCTGAGAGCTCTCTGGCAGCAGCCTGCGGCATCAAAATGAAATGAAATGAAAATCGTTTATTGTCACAAGTAGGCTTCAAATGAAGTTACTGTGAAAAGCCCCTAATGCTGAATGCCTTAATAGAAAATGATTTCACTCTGAATGTTCAGTTAATTTGTGATCATAGAAGGCAGGTCATGCATATTTGTGCTAAGTACCCAGGGAGCTCAATCGACTCGTACTTTTTGAGTCACTCCCAGATGCTAGAGATATTGGAGGGAGCTTTGTGCTTAGAGATTTATCTCCTCGGTGATGAAGGGTAACCACTAAAGACATGCCCAATGATACATATTCATCATCTATCGAGTGCATCTGAGGAGAGATACAATGCTGAACATTCAGTCGCAGAGTCCTGAATAGATCAGACGATTGGCCTCTTAAAGGTGAGGTTCAGATATTTGGAGGCGCAGGTGGAGTTGTCCAATTCTCACTGCAGAGCGTGTCCCTTATCATCATTGTTTGCTGCACCCTCCATAACGTGGTGCTGCAAAAGGGCAGATGTTTGTCACAGGGAGACATAGAGGAGTTAGATGTCTTATAGGATAAGCTGAACTTTGAATGGCATGAATCTGAAGAGGACGAGGCAAGCCACATGAGGGCAACACTGCACAAGCACTATGTGGCAGAGCTGCCCATGACAATCTCATGGACACAAAGTTCCAGGAGGAATAAAGGGAAGACAAGAGTTAGGAATGCAGCTGTCCTCAGGGGAGAGAACAACTTCTTTGTCATCTTCAACATGTCACAGTAGGTCATCATTCTCACAATAATTGCTGAGGAAGTATAAGTCACCTTTAATCCTTCATCCTGATGGGGTCCTCCGTAAAGGTACAGTAGCTTGGGGACCACGTGGCCTTTGTGGAATTTGTTGAGCATTCCATGAGCACATATCTTTAAGCAATATACCTAGTGCAGTCCTTCAAACCATGGCGCCAACAAGTTTGTGGCCATGGCATCATTCAGGAGGTTGAAGTGCTACTATTGACATGGATGCACTCATGCCAGTGTAACAGCAGCTTAGCAAAGCAGCTTGAGGACAAAAACATGTGTCGATGATTACTCTTGACTGTCTCAAGAGGGAGCTAGATCCAGACAGCACCATCGCTTCAAATGCCAGGTCTCATGCACGATTAATGCAGAGGCTGCATCTTGATGCGGAGCCCCAAGATGACATAGGGTCACGGTGGCCTATTACACGACAGCGAGGACCCAAAGCTACAAGTTTGCTAACACTGTCTTCACAGAGAGCGGTTCAACAAGACCATTGTGAGATTATTCACAAATACTCATTATCCTGCATTCATTGGAAGCATACCAAGTTTACGACCTGCATTGCCTTGGCATTTGGAAGAGACGTGGCCCAGTCTGTTTCGACACAGCAGTCAATGATAACTTGTTTACTTCATCGATAGTTTTGAGAACTTGGGAAATGTGCCGGAGCATTGGTTTCATACCATTACACTTCAACATTGAGCATCTTACAAAGACCAATCATTTCTATGAATGTAAGTCTATGAGTGCACAGACATGCAATGGATTCCACATTGATTGTTGTTTCTGAGTTTACAGATGATACCATGAAGCACTATTAGGCTGCCATTAAGGAGAAAGCTGTGATCCTCACAGAGTCTCACAGATAAGTAGACAAGTTCATCAGGATGAGCACACATTCATTCCTACCGTGTGGAACCAACTTCCGTCATGCGTGGGAAGAGTGGGAATTTATAAAGGAATAAAGGCCAGCCTTAACCACAGAGACAAAATGTTCTGTAGGGAGGCATGAAAGGCTATAGTGCTCGACAAAGAATACTACTGTAATCAAAACCTCACAGTCATAAAGTAAACACCATTACAAAATGCACTTGGGTGAAAAGATTCCAATGTCGGGTTTGACAAATACTGATAGCAAGTTCAACAGCATCAGTATAATCAGTAACCTTAACCGCAGGGGTGGCACGGTGGCACACTGGTTAGCACTGCTGCCACACAGCGCCAGGGACCCGGGTTTGATTCTGACTTTAGGTGACTATATGTGTGGAGTTGTCGCTCTCTTTCCTTGTCTGCGTGGGGTTCCCCCGGGTACTCCGGTTTCCTCCCACGGTCCACAGTTGTGCAGGTTAGGTGGATTGGCCATGCTAAATTGCCCCTTAGTGTCCAAAGATGTACAGGTTAGGTTGCGGGGAGGGGGTGGGGGAGTGTGCCGAGGTAGAACGCTCTTTCGGAGGGTAAGTGCATACTCGATAGGCAGAATGGCTTCCTTCTGCACTGTAGGGATTCTATGATTAATGAACTATTCTCATGAGGTTACTTACACATGTGTTTCTCAGTTACAATGGTTGCAGCCATCATTGTCATATAGGAAGTGCCTTTGTTCATGTCACAGATGTGGAAAAATTGTTATGAGATTGAGTGAGACTGAATGGAACTGAGGCACAAGATGGGGAATAGTTGGGAGGGGGGGGATAATTTCAAACTCTTGAATTTACGCAGGACCTTGCATTACTACAATTAGCCATTCACTACCTGAGACTTAAAGAGGGATATACTGCAGATTACTATACAGTGAATGGACACCTGTATCACCATTGTGCATTGAAAATGTCCTCATTTCCCTAACTCTAAGGCTATGTCTAGGTACAGCACAACATCTGCAGCACAGGTCAGCTGACTGCTGTGCCCTGTTGTCTGAGAAGACTTTGGCAGATTTCCTCTGGAGGCCCAATGGCCCAGGCGTGCTAAGGGTCTCCTTCTCAGGGGGAGTTCCATCCTCCTTGTCCTGACCTACTGGAATGGATGGGGTTACAGGCAGATGGGAATTAGAGTGGCAGAACATTCTTGGAGTGTCCTAGATGGATGTGCCCCGTGGCTCCTGCTCCCCGCACTCCTCCTCCCTTTGGATGCCCAATAATTCCTCCCTGAAGTCTTGAGGAGAAAGAACACTGGAGGGAAGATGAGGTGCCCGAGCCCTCTCTCATCCAGCCACTGCTGGAACGCACCCATGACTCGAGCGATGATGTGCATGTCCGACTGCAAATCCGGCAGAAACCCCTGGAGCTGGGTCTCTAAGGCAATCACCAGCCTCCCCATGGAGACTTCAATGCGCTTTTCTGCCGGAGCCACAACATCAGACAGAACATGAATGGGCTCTTCTATCCTTTGTTTCAGTCTGCTGACAGCTTCCCACAACTCTGATTGTCTCCTGCTTGCCTTAGCATCTCCAACATTTTGCTCAGGGCCAATTGCGGTGGCGTTTCATCAGACCTGGACTCAGCAGGGGTCTAGTCTCCAACAGTCCTCTGACTGTCAGAGACCTTGGCTGTCACTGCCTCTGCATGCTCGGAACATGTGTGATCACCTGATTGTGATCCTGAGCCTATTCTAGAATGTGAACCGATCAAGGTGTATCTGCACTGGTGGAGTGTGCAGCTGAACGCAGTGATGGTCTTCCTCAGACGCTTCCTCTTCATCTGCCTCCTCATTTGAGGTGCTCTGGGGGGGGGGGGGGGGAGCTGGGGCTGAGCTGCTTGCTTGACATCATCCTCTGCCTTTTCTTGCAGCCAGCTGGAATAGAGAGGGTAGATAATCAGTGATTGACTAGACACTCTCATGTGCGATAGGTCACTCACAGTCATTGTCCAGATGGACCCTCACTGTCTTATTGGAGGAGACCAACCTCTGACCTTGCCAGCAAGCTCTGCTGTATGCTCCTCATGGGAGGACACTGTTTCAGCTCTCTCCCATTTGTTGTGACTGATCTTATCCTGCATAAAAACAGATGAATTGAATATGAGCATTGTGGATGGAAGTGCAGTTCAGAAGTTTGCACGTCCATTGTCCCTGTTGAGCCCTCATGAGTAAGGAATTAAGATGTTGTTTTTGCAGGATCTTGCATGAGATGGTAATCCTAAAGCTAATGGTGGTACTGATGTCCCATCTGCTGGTAACGTGTGGCAGTGGAATCTAACCCTTAGACTGTCTGATGCCCTCATAGAGAGTGTGTTTGGAATGAGTAGAAGTTTTATTTACACTGGTGGAGTTCATCAGATCAGTCATTAATTTTTTCCGCTGCGGGGAGGTCCTTTTTCTGTGGCATGGGCACTGACCTCCTCGATGCCCTCCTCCCTTGTTGGCATGATTAGGTGGGACGACGTCCTGCTCCTATCCATCAGGAAGAGGACTACCTTCCTTTCCTGGTCAGCCTGGAGGAGAATCCTCAAGAAGGCCTCGTGGAGCCAAGGGCTTGGTCTATTTGGTTGCCACGGTAATGCAGCAGTTCACAACACACACAACTTGCGGTGAGTGAATGTCAGTGAAGGTGCCATTTAAATATGGTTACAGGATGTCCAGTTCTCTATGAGCTAATGACGGGGTGCACAAATCCCTGCCCGCCCAGCACGAGATTCAACGTGTTCTTCATTGATGCATAATTAATTAACTGAAAAGTGGAAAGTTGGGTGCGAAAATCTGCCTAGCCACCCAATGGGAATCACGTCAATTTTCCTGCCCACCACCTTATTTAGATTCCAGATTGCAAAATTCCGCCCTTGAATATCAATATGTTTTGGTTTAACTATCTTCCACCAGAACACATGGGCTTTTCTTGGGGCAGAGATGTGATGAGCTCATCAACCCCCCTCCCCAAAACATTCTACTTCACCTCAAATTGAAGGAAACATCTTAGAATGCAGAGAATCGCTCCCTAGAGTGCAGAAGGAGGCCATTCGGCCCATCAGGTCTGTATCGACCTTCCGAAAGAGCCATTATCCTGCCCTATCCCCGTAACCCCGGGTATTGATCATGGCCCCCCGAGATTGCGCGCGCCCGCCGATTGCTCGCCTGGCAGTCCCTGAGGCCCCCCCCCGGTGAAGGATCCCCCCTGCCCCACCACCAGGGCGGCCGTGGACTGAGTCTGCAGCCGCCGTCGACCGTTCCCGACAGGCAAATCATGGTTAGGATCACGCCTTCGGGAACTCGGCCACTTGTCATCGGTGAATCGTGGGGGGCGGCCTCTGTCAATGGCCCCCTACCCGCGTCATGTAGACCGTGCGCCTGCAATTCACAGCGATTCTCCGGGGACCAGAGAATCGCGGGAGGGGCGTCGCGCCGGTCTTCGGCGTCAACGCCCATTCTCCTCGCCCGCGCCAATCGCGATTTCGGTGCGGAGGGTCGGAGAATCCCACCCCTGTTCTTCCAGGATTCCTGACCTAACAATAGCACAGTTCCTCACCCATCTACTCACTACAGGAGCTCACCTCGAGTCTAAAGTCCAGGCAAAATGGATGGTTGGACAGACATTATATATCCTTGAACGATGGTCGAGCTTGTGCAAAAGTCAGCCTCCAACGTTTGGCCAAAAAAAATCCTGAAATTTTCATTTATCTCATGTAAGGGTCCACCCCAACTTTCCAAGAACAACCCGTTTCGTCTCAGCTCACTGCCTCGTTCTGTGTTCTGAGTAACACAGCAGGGAACAGGGTTTGAAGCAGTAGTTTTCTGATCTTTCAGCGTTAGTATTAGATCACAGAGTGCAATTTGCCCACTGAGATATCAGGGAAGTTTAGTCCAAGTTGAATTTCTCATTGAAATGATGGAGGTAGATTGGGCCAGGGTTGGTTCATGTGAGCAGTGAGCATATTACACTTTCCCAGAAAAGAAACAACTCACTGAGCTGTCATGAACAGTCCAATGAACCCTGTGTTACGGCCGTTTGAGGATGGGTTTAAAAAATTACTTCCCTGCCATAGCACGCCAAGACTGACAAAAACTGTGAAAGAACTTACTCAATGTCTCTCTTAACCATGTACATACTGATTGCTAGGAGATGAGTCTGACAGGCTTTTTTGAGCTTTAAAGCAAAAAAAGGGCTTGTTTTTACCCAGGTAAAGGTCTAAAAATATTTTAAAAGATAAACTCGCGCTTCTTGAACTTCCACGACCCACATTCATACTCGCATGCAATGTTTACAGGTTTACCCTTCATGAAACCATGCTGACTCTGATGAATTATGTTTTGACTTCCTTAATAATGGATTCTAACAATTTTCCAACAACATATGTTAAATTAACTGGACTGTAATCTCCTACATTTTGCCTACCTCCCTTTTTTCCGTTAGCATTTTTCAAATCCGCTGGAACCTTTCCCGTGTCCAGGGGATTTGGGAATATTATAACCAATGGATCCACTATCTCTGCTGCCACTTCCTTTAACACCCTCGGATGTAGGTCATCAGGCCCAGGGGACTTGTCTGCCTTCAATCCCAATAGTTCATTGAGTACTATTTTCCATTCATGCTGATGGTTCTAAGTTCCACCCTTTGTATTACCTTTGAATTACCCATTCCTGTGGGAATGGTACTAAGTGGTACTGGATGATACTTCAGGTAAGTACCAGGGATCCCAGGAGATGAGGGTAGAGAATGCCCTGGGGAGTTGGGAGGGGGAGAATCTCAGTGACGGATTTAGGCCAGGGTGGAGGGAGAGCTGGAGCTGCCGGGTCCCTGAGGGAAGGGTGCCCAAATCTGAAGGGGTACTTAAGGGCCTTAAAGAGAGCATGGGCAGGTTTCCCATCTGATGCCCTGCCAGCTCCACCATGAAATTTTATCTGGATCGGGGCAGGTAAGTGAATGCCGTCCAATTTTACACTCCGCCCCCTCGTCCCAGAACCCACTGGAGGGGGAGCATAAAATTCTGGCCCATGGTTGGATTCTAGGGAATCAAGGATGTCCTTTGAAGAGATGGCTACACACCCTTCTGCGGAAGTCACATACAGAGAAACAAAGGCAATAGCATAGAGCAGGTCAACGTGCTTCAGAAGATGCATTTCCAATGCCCAGACAGGTTGGGGTCTGCAAGACTCTCGGTCATTGTGCTGGTTAGCAATGCTCTCCATAACATGGTGTTCCAGAAATGTATGGACTTGAGGAGTAATAAGGCCCTGGAAGAGCACAGCTCATTGGCGGAAGAGATGGGGTAGGACAGGGAAGTGTATGAGGACGAGGAGGCAGGGGGCAGGTTTCAGAACACTGAGGTGCCTGACTGCACCTGAAGGCGATTATGTCACAGTACACGGTTCAAGGATCTCATCGGGATTCTATCATCATCTGATCCAAGCGCATAGCAACTGAGCCATTCTGAACTGCATGGTCTGAACCTCACTCTGAGCTGCCTGTGCTAACATTTCCATTGAAGATCGGGGCAGTCTGGAATGTATAAACTCTCACTGACAATGAAGGACCCACATTTGCCCTGAATTCTCACCATCGACACACTTTTGTTCATCTTCAACATTCATCCATCTTATCTTGTCCTTCCATTAATAAAAGGAGGCCTACATATCTGCCATTGTCTGTCAATATTGATACGGTGCTCATCACTGCAGGAGTTCCTCAGGAGAGTGACCTCGGCCCAACCATCAAATAATAATAATAATCTTTATTATCGTCACAAGTAGGCTTACATTAACACTGTAATGAAGTTACTGTGAAAATCCCCGAGTCGCCATACTCTGGCGCCTGTTCGGGTACACTGAGGGAGAATTCAGAATGTCCAATTCACCTGACAAGCGTGTCTTTCAGTACTTGTGGGAGGAAACCGGAGCACCCGGACGAAACCCACGCAGATATGGGGAGAATATGCAGACTCCACACAGACAGTGAACCAAGCTGGAATCGAACCTGGGATCAGCTGCTTCATCAAAGGCCTTCCATCATAAGATCCAAAGTGGAGATGTGCACTGATGATTACACATTGTTCATTACCGTTCGTGGCTCCTCTGATACCGAAGCAATCTAGGTACAAATGCAACAAAGCATGGACAATATCGAGACTTAGGCTGACCGGTAACATTTGTGCCACACAAATGCCAGGCAATGACTCCGTCCTCCACCGGCGCACTGCAGGAACACACCAAGGTTTCTTCGGCAGGACCTTCCAAACCCATGTCCACTACCAAATAGAAGCATTGTACTTTGGTACATGTGACAATAAATCAAATCAATCAATCAAGCAGACATTTGGGAACAACACGGCCTGGGGGTTCCACTCCAAAACACTCACGATATTGCCGTTACTTCACTGCGGCTGGGTCAAAACCCTGGAATTCTCACTCTACCAGCACCTTAACCACATCAACCACTGTGATTCAAGAAGGTAGATCACCACCACCTTTTCACGGACAATTAGGGATTGGCAATGAATGCTGGCCTGGCTAGCAAAGCCTTATCCGTTGAATGAATCATTTCATAAAAGTCAATCAGCGCACATTTACAGATGAGGGACACCACAGTAACCCACACGGTGCTCTGCCTGACGGGTTGCCTCCACATTCACCTCTGCACTCATCCACTTCTATGTGGTACTTCCCTTTGCGGCCTTGAAGGGGGTGGAGGTAGCCTGCTCACTTATCGTGATTTGTGACATCAGGCCCTGGGCCTCATCGTGAAGGTGCTAGTGGGGGCATTTGCAGAGGCTTCTGCAGCTGCATTATTGCAGGGGCAGCATGCACCACTGAACCCTGTGGCACAGAGCAGTCAAGGGGGCCAAGAAGGCCGAACGAGATGATTGTGCCCCGTGAGGGATGGCAGTTGTTTCCTCCTTGGTGACTTGACTCAGCCTTTGCCTGGCACTCTGAATTGCTGGAGGGGGCTATCAGCTGGGGTGCCACAGGCATCACTGAAGACACTGAAAATGAAAAAAAATGAAATGAAAATCACTTATTGTCACAAGTCGGCTTCAAATGAAGTTACTGTGAAAAGCCCCTGGTCACCACATTCCAGCGCCTGTTCGGGGAGGCTGGTACGGGAATTGAACCGTGCTGCTGGCCTGCCTTGGTCTGCTTTCAAAGCCAGCAATTTAGCCCTGTGCTAAACCATCCCCTGATTGATCCACTGATCATGCATATTGGATAGCGTGGAATGCTTCCTTTATCGACCCTTGTGCAGTTCCTGCATGTACTTCGAGTGCTGCCACATAGGACCATCCAAGAGCTTGGCCATGCTATCAGACTCAAAACATTCAGCCATGATGCACATGTGCTAGATGGAATCCTCCACTCTCAACCCATGACGCTGCACTACCTCAGTGGACTCTGACATGTGGCAGCACATTTGGTTGAGATGGAGTCTCCTTTACTCCGACTCCTGCGGCACCGCACCTCTGGCTAGCTGAGCAGGACTGTGTCTGTCATCCAGGCTCCATGATAATCGGAGCTGATGATTATTTTTCTTCCAGGGTCGGGCTCGGGACCTGACAACTGCTTTCCAGTCCCATCCACTTCTGAGGAAGCACGGCTAAATTGTAAATGTGCGCCTGGTTTCAATGTGCAAACTTTCCCCCTAGCTGTTAAAAGTAGAAAAGCATTGGATTTTCCTGAGGTGACTTCCTTCATCTGGAACATGACAGTAAAACAAAACCCAAAACCTCCTTCTTAAAAACAAGTTGAGAAATCAATTGCTCCCTTTCATTTATCAGCCATCAACATAATCCAATCAAGTTATTTGAACGTTTTAAAGAGATGTTGTGAATGAGCCAGTTGAGAGTTTCACCATTCTGTTTGTGATGTTTATGGTCGGTGCAACATGAAAGAAATATCTTAAGATATGAAATGAATAACAATAGCCATGGTTACTTTCATACTGGGAACGTCTTATGACACATGGGCAGCACGGTAGCACAGTGTTTAGCACTGTTGTTACACAGCGCCGGGGTCCCAGGTTCGATTTCAGCTTGGGTCGCTGTCTGTGCGGAGTTTGCACGTTCTCCCCGTGTCTGCGTGGGTTTCCTCCAGGTGCTCCGGTTTCCTCCCACAAGTCCCGAAAGACGTACTGTTAGGTGAATTGGACATTCTGAATTATCCCTCAGTGCACCCGAACAGGCGCCGGAATGTGGTGACTAGGGGCTTTTCACAGTAACTTCATTGCAGTGTTAATGTAAGCCTACTTGTGACACTAATGAAATGAAATGAAATGAAAATCGCTTATGGTCACAAGTAGGCTTCAAATGAAGTCACTGTGAAAAGTCCCTAGTCGCCACATTCCGGCGCCTGTTCGGGGAGGCTGGTACGGGAATTGAACCGCGCTGCTGGCCTGCCTTGGTCTGCTTTCAAAGCCAGCTATTTAGCCCTGTGCTAAACAGCCCCTGAAGATTTATAATGAAGATTTATTATTATTAATATATTTATTGAATTCATGGCCTTACTCGCAAAATGCAGAAATGGCAGAATTATGTCTCCCGCCCCCCCCCCTCTTCCCCATTGACAAGCGGCAGGAGTATAGAAACCCGCCTCCAGCAAATTGCGCGGCGCCGAGAACCACGTGGCTGGGAAACTGGAGAACCAAGCTCCTTCCTTGTTCCACCCTTTCCATTGCTCGATGCAAAAAATGCAGGTCCATCTCATTCACCTTCCAACATCATGGTTCTTATTTAATTGAAGAATAGTGGAATTGCAATCAATCTCCACTCAATTCATCTACAATAAATCCAGACTTGACACAGAGAAAACCACAGATATGGTCACCCTTTCCCCTCCCACACAATCTGCACACATTACCTGTCATAGAACATAGAACATAGAACATTACAGCGCAGTACAGGCCCTCCGGCCCTCGATGTTGCGTCGACCCGTGAAACCACTCTAAAGCCCATCTACACTATTCCCTTATCGTCCATATGTCAATCCAATGATCATTTGAATGCCCTTAGTGTTGGCGAGTCCACTACTGTTGCAGGCAGGGCATTCCACGCCATTACTACTCTGAGTAAAGAATCTACCTCTGACATCTGTCCTATATCTAGCTCCCCTCAATTTAAAGCTGTCTCAGAGTATTAATTTGTACCCTAAAATATCATTTTCTGAAATCAATCTATCTAATTTGCATTTGAATGAATCAATCTTCATTGCTTCCAACTCCTGTCCATTCAAAACACTGTACCCAATATATCAATAAGGTAGTGGTCAATGGTAAATTAACCTGCTTGGGACAAAACTGACAGGATTTTTTTGCCATCAGTTTTGAGACCCTGCCCATGTTATTCTCCATAGGATTTTCCCACCAGGCAGGTTCAGTTAAGTAACCTCCGTTATTTCCACAGAGTAGTTTGGATTTTACCCTTGTTTCAGAACACACCCTCTTGCTCGACTGTTTTGAATAAGATAAAACAACTTGGCATTGTCTACTTTACCTAGCCTCTTTGGAATCCTAAAATCAACAACCATGCCACCTCTCGGCCTTCCTGTTTTCTGAGAGAACAAGTTGAATTTACACAAGCACTGTTCATAATGCAATCGTTCTTTCTCTTTCCGTCATTCGGTATCATTTCAAAAATTCTTGCAGGGAGGGGATCAGAGCTGTACAAAATGTAGAAGTGCACAGCTGAGCAAGTGGAACCACACCAATAAGGGTTAAGGTACACTATGCCTTCACATCCTCCTTGCCTGCAGCTGTTGGCACAGTTGGGAACACCATCCCCTTCAAATGCCTTTCCACCATTATCTAGCTGGGTGGGACTGCACTCTGTCAATTCCATTCTTACCTGGCTGATCACTTGCAATGGCTTCTCTTGTTTCCCTAACATTACCTTTGGTGTCTCCCAAAGATCTATTCGTGGCTCCCTCCTATTCCACATCTATGAGCTGTTCCTTGAGACATCATCTGAAAACACAGCCTTAGTTTTCACACGTACACTGACAACACCCAGCTCAGCCTCACGAGCACCTCCCTTAACTTTCCCACTGTCGTTAAATTGTTGCTTACCCAATAGCCAATAGTTAACACCTCCAATCTCTCCTTGAATAAGGAGGCCAAAACTGCTCACAGTACTTCGCACTTAGGAAGAGGACACCCATTGTTTAGCGTTTTCCTGTTTCCAAATCTGACCTTTTTAAATAATAAATAAATAAACAAACAAACAAACAAACATAGGCGATCTTTGAATTGCAATTACTTCAGGCTTTGTTTCCTAGCTTCTCAACCCAGGAGTTTTCATTTATCTAATTTTAAAAAAAATTCAATCCTCAAACTCAAAGTTATATTCCTAAAACATCTGAATCATGAAATTACATATTCATAACATATTACAAAGATGGATGGATCCATGAAAGACTGCCAGACTTGATTTGAAAAAAGGGAAGATTCCACAGACTGGATTCTCCGGTTGCCGACGGCGTAATTGCATTCGGCGATTGGCCCGAGAATCGTCTTTACGCCAAAATCGGGGTGGCGGCTTTTTTCGGATGCTCCGGCCCCTCAAAAACGGCGTCATCGCTGTTGGGATGGCCTCAGGATGTCACCTGAAGGCCCACCCCCGATGCTCTGCCCTCGATGGGCCGACTTCCCGACGAGGTGGATCACTTGTGGTCTGAGGTTTCATCAACCTCGCATGGCGGCTGAGGACTGTGTCGAGCGCAGCCACATTCGGGGGTGGTGGGAGCCGTTCCGCTGGCTGGAGGGGCTTCGCTGGGGGCTGGGCGGTCTGGTGGGGGTGGTCGGGGGGTGGTGAGGGCGGTTACAGGGGGCACCATCTGGCAGGCTGAGTCTGCGCGTGGCTGGCGACATGTTGTACGGCGCGACCGCTGCAGGTCACCGCTGTGAGTATGCGCGGCCACGGACCCGGAAATTCTCCGTCCGCGTCTGCAGGTAAAGCGTGGCGCAACTGCTAGCCCTCCACCGGGCGGAGCATCGGTGCAGATGCGACGCCGACTTTTTGGTCGTAAGACTAGACACATGCTCCGAACATAGCCTCAAAATCGGAGAATCTAGCCATGATCTCTTAATCTATCTTGAATATTGATAAACGTATCTAACTGGGAGCCTGTTATACTGCTGCCATCATGCATTCTTTATATTACATGAATATAATTGATTATTGAGTTTTAACTCTTAATATTTGGACAGTGAATTTTAGTTTGCTGACACCAGCCGTGCCGTTACTCTTCAGTAAGTATGGCTGCTATTGGTACCAGATTTAAGTGCTCAGCACCAAAGGAGTTTTTTCAATATGCAAGGTGATGCTGCTTTTTTTCTAATGTGAGATTGATATGCAAATTCTTCTGACACGACAGAAAGAGGGCATAATGCAGTAAAAATAATCTCTCACTGGATTGTAAACTCTTGAATATATTAGAATCTAATAACACAACATCCAGCCTGAGCTTTATGTCCAATAACTTTAACATACAAACTAACAGCAGAACCAAAAACAAGAAACTCTTATGGCAGGTTTTTGACATCTATAATGGTTCTCCATCCAAAGCTGACAGGAGCTATAAGATACCAAAGCTAATCTTCCTGTTGCAATGTATCCTGAAGGCTTTTGCTGTCAGGGGGGATGACAGTAACTTTTGCCATGCAGATGAAGTTAGTGTTTACAGATTTGCCCTGGGTGTAAGTTCTTTCATCCAGCTGTGATCAACTGACACAGCCTGATGAGTGCAAGACAGACCCCTGATCTGGTAGACATGGATGCCAATCGTTGTATCAGGGTGAGTAAAGTTGCTTTGGGCAATGCGACCTCCCAGTCACAAAGATATGCCAAGAAAACAGTACAAGGAAATAAAACCACCTCTTAAGTGATCAACAGCGTGCGACCCCAAGCAAATTCTAATATATATATAAATGCATGCAAACCCATAATTGACAAAATACTTCCTTCACTTTTTATTAAGTCGATGGACAATGGTCATCGCCTAATGAATGTCAGACGTAGCCCACTGATCTGGTGGAGTTAGATGCCAATAGCTTCTTCAGAGGATGGGAAACCACTATAGGCGATGTGACCCAGGTCATCTCATTCTTTTAATAAACCAGAGAACAATTTCCTAAATGCACAGAGGGCATCTGTGCTGTTTACTGCCGCTTTAAAAAATGTTTGGATAAAATTCCTTGCTGAGTTTTCCAACCATGTCTCCTTGATCGAAACAGGGACCAATGTCGTGGAAACGTGTCTGAGAGTTTATTGTTTCATTGTACACTGTTTGTACAGATGCTTGCTTGGGATAGACTTCAAAAGGACTGAGTTCTATGGGCCCCAGAGAATCACTCCATCTGTAGTACTGTGTGGCCAGTAATTCTTTCCATGTGGAGCACTGACAGTGAACATTTCTCTTTCTTGAATTGCAATTTTACTGGTCCAGAACTATCACTAATGGAAAGGGAATGAGTAAGATCAGTTGAAATGTAAAATTAACCAAAAATTAAGTCAAGGGATGAAGCCTTTGGAAAGCAAATTCTGGCTTACCTTTTGAAGTAAACCCATGTTTAACTTAATACGTGTTGAAATGATAAACTGTTTTGGAATGAATCATTTATTTTCTGTATCTTGAAGAATGTGAGTTTTTAACTGATACCACTTCAAAGTGAACCTTGTCTGCCTATCTAAACATATACGGCATCAGAACCCTTTTATTAAATCTTGCCGAGTTTAGGAAGACAGTAGAATTTCAAAATGCATTTTTTATTCTTCACAGATACTCGAAGATGAAGTCCATTTACAAGACATTCATTTGAAGTAAACTGAACTCAAGCAAAAATAAAGTTAGCACACTTGAAAGCAAATAATGTGATTGAAGGCAAAAGAAATGTACATTCTTCAGAATTCTCCTTAATGTTCAGGATAATATCTATGGATTATAACTATCCGCTTTTGCAAACCCACTTTTTGAAAGAGGAACTCACGACTGTAATAAATCAAAAAGCAATTATTTGCTTGGTCATATTTTGCACTCTTAGTTTTTCTTTCAAAATAGTAAGAAGACAAAGGTTTTTTCACTTTTTACATTTTGATCAATACTTACTGTTACCTTTAAAGCAATATCAAAATTAAATTCAGATGCTTCTGCTGTGAATGAGCAGGGGATATTTTTCAAGGGAATGTGTAAGGTGGAATTTGTCTTGTAACACCGTGTCCTATGTGTTAGCCCAAAGCTGTGATGTAAAAGCCAAGTACTATTTAATTTTGTACAAACCCTCCTCTAAAGAAGATTGCGTACTGCCAGTCTTAGACTGGTCCGTATTCTCTGACAACATGGCACATCATACTAATATATGAATTAGGAGTCGGCCACTCGGCCCCTCAAACCTGCTCCGCCATTCAATAAGATCATGGCTGATCTTTTTATAAAAATAATTTTTATTAAAGGTTTTCATAAAATATCAATAACAAAATGAGAAAGAAAATAGAACCCAACAGGGTTAAGTACAAAACACAATCTAAAAAAGTAACCCCCCAAACCCCTCCCCCCGGTACCTAAATAATAAATTAACATTAACACCCTTAAGACAACAGGTGTATACACCCCCTCAGACCCTTCCAGTGTAAATAACATAAACAAAAATAAAGTAAACCCCCCCCCCACACCCCCCCGAGCTGCTGCTGCCATTGACCAATGTCTATCGTTCTGCCAGAAAGTCTAAGAACGGTTGCCACCGCTTAAAGAACCCTTGTACCGACCCTCTCAAGGCGAATTTCACCCTCTCCAATTTAATGAACCCTGCCATATCGCTGATCCAGGATTCCACGCTTGGGGGCCTCGTATCTTTCCACTGAAGGAGAATCCTTCGCCGGGCTACCAGGGACGCAAAGGCCAGAATTCCGGCCTCTTTCACCTCCTGCACTCCCGGCTCCTCTGCCACCCCAAATATTGCGTGCCCCCAGCCCGGTTTGACCCTGGATCCTATCACCCTCAACACCGTCCTAGCTACGCCCTTCCAAAATTCCTCCAGCGCTGGGCATGCCCAGAACATATGGGTGTGATTTGCTGGGCTCCCTGAGCACCTAACACACCTGTCCTTACCCCCAAAGAACCTGCTCATCCTTGTCCCGGTCATGTGTGCCCTGTGCAGCACCTTAAACTGTATGAGGCTGAGCCTCGCACATGAAGAGGAAGAGTTCACCCTCCCTAGGGCATCTGCCCACGTCCCCTCTTCGATCTCCTCTCCCAGCTCCTCCTCCCACTTACCTTTCAACTCCACCACCGAGGCCTCCTCCTCCTCCTGCATCACCTGGTAAGTTTCCGAGATCTTCCCCACTCCCACGGAGAGCACCCTGTCCTGTACTGTGTGTGGCAGTAGCCGTGGGAATTCCGCCATCTGGCAAACGCCCTTACCTGTAAGTACCTGAAGGTGTTCCCTGGGGGGAGCCCGTACTTCTCCTCCAGCTCACCCAAGCTCGCGAACTTCCCGTCCACAAACAGGTCCCCCAACTTTCGTATGCCTGCCCTGTGCCACCCCGAAAACCCTCCACCTGTTCTTCCTGGGGCGAACCGGTGGTTCCCCCGTAATGGGGTCCACGCCGAGGCCCTAACTTCCCCCCTATGCCGCCTCCACTGCCCCCAAATTTTGAGGGCCGCCACCACCACCGGGCTCGTGGTATACCTCCTTGGAGGGAGCGGCAGCGGCGCCGTTGCCAGCGCCCCCAGACTCGTACCCACACAGGACGCCGTCTCCAGCCTCTTCCATGCAGCCCCCTCCCCCTCCATCACCCACTTGCGCACCATTGTCGCATTGGCGGCCCAGTAGTACCCACAGAGATTGGGCAGCGCCAGCACCCCCCTATCTCTACTCCGCTCCAGGAACACCCTTCTCACCCTCGGAGTCCCTCGCGCCCACACAAACCCTATTATACTCCTGTTAACCCGCCTGAAAAAAGCCTTCGGGATAAACACGGGGAGGTACTGGAACAGGAACAAAAACCTTGGGTGCACCGTCATTTTGATTGACTGCACCCTACCCGCCAGGGACAGCGGCAATGTGTCCCACCTCTTGAACTCCTCCTCCATTTGCTCCACCAGCCTTGTAAAGCTCAGCCTATGCAGGGCCCCCCAGCTCCTGGCCACCTGGACCCCCAAATATCCGAAACTCCTCTCTGCCCTTTTTAGTGGGAGCTCGCCAATCCCCCTCTCCTGGTCTCCTAGCTGAACTACGAACAGCTCGCTCTTCCCCATATTGAGTTTGTACCCCGAAAAGTCCCCGAATTCCCTAAGCATCCTCATTGCCTCTGGCATTCCTCCTACCGGGTCCACCACATACAGCAGCAGGTCGTCCGCATAAAGCGACACCATATGCTCCTCCCCACCCCGCACCAACCCCCTCCAGTTCCTCGACTCTCTCAGTGCCATAGCCAGGGGTTCAATCGCCAGTGCGAAGAGCAGGGGGGATAGGGGACACCCCTGTCTCGTCCCTCGGTGCAACCGAAAGTACTCGGACCTCCTCCTATTTGTGGCCACACTCGCCATCGGTACCTCATACAACAGCCTAACCCACCTGACAAACTCCTCCCCAAACCCGAACCTCTTCAGCACCTCCCACAGGTACCCCCACTCTACCCTATCGAAGGCTTTCTCAGCGTCCATCGCCACCACTATCTCCGCCTCGCCCTCCCTCGCCGGCATCATGATAACGTTCAAAAGCCTCCGCACATTCGCGTTCAACTGTCTTCCCTTCACAAACCCCGTCTGGTCTTCATGGATGACCTGCGGCACACAATCCTCAATCCTCGTGGCTAAGACCTTCGCCAGCACCTTGGCATCTACATTTAGCAAGGAAATCGGTCTGTAAGGCCCACATTGCAGGGGATCCTTGTCCCGCTTCAGGATCAAGGAGATCAGTGCCCGGGACATCGTCGGGGGTAAAGCCCCCCCCTCCCTTGCCTCATTGAAGGTCCTAACTAACAGCGGGCCCAACAGGTCCATATATTTTTAATAGAACTTGACCGGGAAACCATCCGGCCCCGGTGCCTTCCCCGCCTGCATGCTTCCTATCCCTTTGATCAGCTCCTCCAGCCCAATCGGGGACCCCAGTCCCGCCATCAGTCCCTCTTCCACATTTGGAAACCTCAATTGGTCCAGGAAATGGCCCATCCCTCCCTCCTCCCGTGGGGGCTCGGATCGGGACAATTCCTCGTAGAAGTCCCTGAAGACCCCATTGATGCCAACCCCACTCCGCACCACGCTCCCTCCCCTGTCCTTAACTCCCCCGATCTCCCTAGCTGCGTCCCGCTTCCGAAGCTGATGCGCCAGCATCCGGCTTGCCTTTTCCCCATACTCTTAGACCGCCCCCTGTGCCTTCCTCCACTGCACCTCCGCCTTCCTGGTGGTCACCAGGTCGAATTCGGCCTGGAGGCCGCGCCTCTTCCTCAACAATCCTTCCTCAGGTTCTTCCGCATACCTCCTGCCTACCCTCACCATCTCCCCCACCAGCCTCTCCCTCTCCCCCCGCTCCCTCCGCTCCTTGTGGGCCCTGATGGAGATCAGCTCTCCCCTCACCACCGCCTTCAGTGCCTCTCATACCATCCCCACTCGGACCTCCCCGTTGTCGTTGGTCTCCAAGTACCTCTCTATACTTCCTCGGACCCGCTCGCTTACCTCCTCGTCCGCCAACAGCCCCACCTCCAAGCGCCACAGCAGGCGCTGGTCCCTCTCCTCCCCCATCTCCAAGTCCACCCAATGCGGGGCGTGGTCCGAAATGGCTATGGCCGAATACTCGGTATCCTCTACTCTCGCTATCAGCGCCCTACTCAAAATGAAAAAGTCGATTCGAGAATAAGCCTTATGGATATGTGAGAAGAATGAAAATTCCCTAGCCCCCGGCCTTGCAAATCTCCAAGGGTCCACCCCTCCCATTTGGTCCATAAATCCCCTCAACAGTCTAGCCGCCGCCGGCTCCCTACCCATCCTAGACCTGGAGCGATCCAGTGCAGGATCCAACACCGTGTTAAAGTCTCCCCCCATTATCAGGCCCCCCATTTCCAAGTCTGGGATCCGACCCAACATACGCCGCATAAAACCCGCATCGTCCCAGTTCGGAGCATACACATTGACCAGTACCACCCTCTCTCCCTGCAACTTACCACTTACCATTATGTACCTACCGCCATTATCTGCCACAATGCTCGACGCCTCGAATAACACCTTCTTTCCCGCCAAAATCGCCACCCCTTGATTTTTTGGCATCTAGCCCCGAGTGAAACACCTGATCTACCCACCCTTTCCTCAATCTTACCTGGTCTGCCACCTTCAGGTGTGTCTCCTGGAGCATAACCACATCCGCCTTGAGCCCCTTCAGGTGCGCGAACACGCGGGCCCGCTTAACCGGCCCATTCAGTCCCCTTACATTCCAGATTATCAGCCGGATCAGGGGGCTACCCACCCCCCTCCCCCGCTGACTAGCCATGACCCCTCCTCGGCCAGCTACGCGCCCGCACCCCACGCCCGGCCCGTTCCCCACAGCGGCATACCCCCGTCTCGACCCACCCCACTCGCTCCAGCTCCTCCTTGATCTTAGCAGCAGCAACTCGATCCCCCCCCCCCCCCCACCCCCTCCGGCTAGGACCCATCCTAGCTGGTTTACCCCCCCCATTGCACTTTCGCAAGTCAGCTGACTCCTGCTGACCCCGGCCACACCCACCTCCCCTTCGACTCCTCCCATTGTGTGGCACACACTCCTCTCCCGCTCCCCATTCACAGGCTCTCCCCCTCCGTTCTAAGCGCGGGAAACAATCCTCGCTTCCCCACCCCGGTCCCGCCCCCCCCAGTCTTCGGCGCGGGAAACAAATCCCGCGCTCTCCACCTACCAGGCCCTGCCACCAACCAAAACAGTGCCCAACCCGCCCCATCCACCCTCCCCAATCCGAAAGAGAAAAACACAGAGAAAAAGAAACCCAAAACAATGCAAAGGCCCCCCCACCCCCCGAACCCAAAATAGGCATAACATATCCACCGCAGTCCCCAATCGCCCATCCCGACCCTCAGTCTGTGTCCAGCTTCTCGGCCTGAACAAAGGCTCACGCCTCCTCCGGAGACTCAAAATAATGGTGCCGGTCCTTGTAGGTAACCAACAGTCGCGCCGGCTGCAACATGCCAAACTTCACCCCCTTCCTGTGCAGCACCGCCTTCTCTCGATTGTACCCGGCCCTCCTCTTCGCTACCTCCGCACTCCAGTCCTGATATATCCGAACCTCCGCGTTCTCCCACCTGCTGGTCCTCTCCTTCTTGGCCCACCTGAGCACACACTCCCGATCGACGAACCGATGGAACCGCACCAGCACCGCCCGCGGAGGCTCGTTAGCCTTGGGCCTCCTCGCCAACACTCTATGGGCCCCTTCCAGCTCCAGGGGCCCCTGGAAGGACCCCGCTCCCATCAGCGAGTTTAACATGGTGACCACATAGGCCCCCACGTCCGGCCCCTCCAGCCCCTCCGGGAGGTCCAGAATCCGCAGATTCTTCCGTCTCGACCGATACTCCATCTCCTCGAACCGCTCCTGCCATTTCTTGTGGAGCGCCTCATGCGCCTCCACCTTTACCGCCAGGACTAAGATCTCGTCCTCATTGTCAGAGATCTTTTGTTGAGCATCTCGGATCGCCACCCCCTGGGCCATCTGTGTCTCCAGCAGCTTATCAATAGAAGCCTTCATCGGCTCTAGCAGGTCCGTTTTAATCTCTCTGAGGCAGCGCTGGATACCCTCCTGTTGCTCCTCCGCCCACTGCCTCCACGCTGCTTGGTCTCCGCCCGCCGCCATTTTGTCCTTCTTCCCTCCCTTCTTCTGGTCCACCACCACCTTTTTTGTCACCCCGCTCCTAGTTAAAGCCATATACTGACGGGGAGCTATTATTAACTCCTTCCCACACTGGGAAACGTCGAAAAAGTGCCCTTGGGGGCCCTGAAAAGAGCCCAAAATTCTCGAGAGGGAATCCTTTTGACAGTGTTCGCTTCACCAATCTGCCCCAAAATGTCTGTGGAAACTCCTGAAAAAGGTCTAAGAGTCCATTCCAGATGGGAGCTGCCGAATGCGCGACCTACTCCTCCATGGCCGCCACCGGAAGCCTCGTCCCCGCTTCTTCAGTGGCCTTGGTGAGATCTTTTCACAGTTGTTCCCTCTGCTGTTAGAATTCACTTTTGATAAAGGCCCTCAGGTCAGTTTGCAGCTTTAAGCTTGCCCTTCCCCCGCCTGCATGCTGGAAGAGGCCCTGTTTATCCTGTTGCAGCCAAATCTTTTACTGTTTCTGCCGGGTCTGGTAGCCAAAAGACAGAACATTCCTGGGGGACACTGTCAGGGGAATGTTGCAGTCTTCTTCCCACACCGGGAAATGTCAAACAAATGCCGTGGGGGCCCTGTAAAAGAGCCCAAAAGTCCGTTCCAAGCGGGAGCTACCGAATATGCGACCTAGCTCTGCACAGCCGCACCCGGAAGTCAGATCATGGCTGATCTGATTGCAGCTTCAACCCCACAATCCTGCTCACCCCCGATAACACTTCACCCACCTGTTAATCAAGAATCGATCTCGCTCAGCCTTAATAATATTCAAAGGTTTTGATTCAGCTGCTTTTGAGAAACAGAGTTCCGGAGACTCACAACCCTCTGAGAGAAAAGATTTTCCCTCATATAATAATAATAATCTTTATTATTGTCACAAGTAGGCTTACATTAACACTGCAATTAAGTTACTGTGAGAATACCCTCGTCGCCATACTCCGGTACACCCAATGCTAGTATCGGACTAATTTCTGGAACACTATGTTCAATACTAATAATAATAATCGCTTATTGTCACAAGTAGGCTTCAATGAAGTTACTCTGAAAAGCCCCTAGTCGCCACATTCCGGCGCCTGTTCGGGGAGGCCGGTACGGGAGTTGAACCCGCGCTGCTGGCCTTGTTCCGCATTACAAGCCAGCTGTTTAGTCCACTGTGCTAAACCAGCCTCCAAGAAGACAGTAGACCAAGGGTACACAGAGGGAGAATTCAGAATGTCCAATTCACCTAACAGCACATCTTGTGGGAGGAAACCGGAGCACCCGGAGGAAACCAACGCAGACACAGGGGGAACATGCACAGACATGGATCAAGCGGGAATTGAATCTGGAACCCTGGTGCTGTGAAACAACAGTGCTAACCACTGTGTTACCGTGCAGCCCATCTAGGTCTTACATAGGTGATTCCTTATAACATCATTGCAGTGTTAATGTAAGCCTACTTGTGACAGTAAAGATTATTATTTTCATGAAAAAGTTCCTAGTTTCTCCAAGAGGAAACATCCACACCCACTCTGCTAAAACCCCTAAGGATCTTAAAGATGTTGATCAAGTCAGCTCTTACTCTTCGAAACTCTAGTGAAGACAACCCTGACCTCTCCAACATTTGCTCATAAAACAATCCACCCTGTCCTGGTAATAGTAAGTCTTCTCTGAACCACTTCTAATGCATTTACCTCATGTTAATTTTGTTCAGAGTTCAGTTTCAGTTTTGTGCCCAGGCTCGAGAAAAACATGGTTTTTAATTATAAGGAAACATAAATGAAGGACCATGACCCACGAAGTGAGATGCCCATCAGAATTGCTCAACGGAGGAATGTTAAATCAAAAATGCTTCGAACGACTGTGCAACGTAGATAAAAGGAATGCTAGACTTTCAGGGCCTGGAGTACAAATGAATTTGAGCAAGACTTGGTCGACTGTCTTCTTGTTTGAACATTGTGTATCAGAAATTAGTCAGATTCTAGCATTGGGCTTGCCGCCACAAAAAGAAATTAGACTCATGCTGCCAGTGACCAGTTTGAGTTAAGTTCCGGTGGAGGGGATCAGAATGGACAGAGGGCTGCAAGAGGCAGAGTTGTTTCTCATGGATGTGCTGGGTCTACAGAAAGGTTTATTTACAATTGAAAGTTCTCCTTAGTTGGCAACCACAGGAAATTCTCTTCCATTCTTCAGTCATAAAATGTGGGTGTCACCTGCCAGATGAGCATTTATTCACCATCCTAAATGACCTTGAGAAGGTGGTGGTGAGCTGTCTTCAGTCCTCCACTGCAGATCACGTGGTGTCGGAGCACCAACAGTGCTGTTATTTAGGGAGATCCAGGATTTTGACCCAGCAATTATGAATGAACGGTAATATAGTTCAAAATCAGGGATGATAGGTGGCTTGGTGAGATACCTGGTGGTGATCCCATCTGTCCAGATGATAGAAGTTGGGGTTTGAAAGGTGCTGTTGAAGGAGCCTTGGTAAATTGGTAAATTGCTGCAGTGCACCTTGTAGGTGGTACACACTGCTGCCAATGTGCATGAGTGGTGGAGGTAGTGAATGTTTTTTGTGGTGTTTTTTGTGTAAGTCCCACTTGACAGTACTGTCGCCAAGGCACTTGGCTGACTAGACTGATGGAGAGGTAATGAACCAGGTTAGATTTGTCTTGCTTTTTGTGAACAGGACAAACTGGCGCAATTTTCTACATTTCCAGGTGGACATCTGGGGCGACATTCTCCGACCCCTGGCGTGAATCCCGCCCCCGCCGGTTGCCGAAGTCTCCAGCACCGGATATTCGGCGGGGGCGGGAATCGCTCCGCTCCAGTTGGCGGGCCCCCCCGCTCGATTCTCCGGCCCAGATGGGCCGAAGTCCCGCTGCTAAAATGCCTGTCCCGCCGGCGTAAATTAAACCACCTACCTTACCGGGGTCCTGGAGGGGGCGCGGGGCGATCTGGCCCCGGGGGGGTGCCCCCACGGTGGCCTGGCCCGCGATCGGGGCCCACCGATCCGCGGGCAGGCCTGTGTCGTGGGGGCACTCTTTCCCTTCCGCCTCCGCCACGGTCTCCACCATGGCGGAGGCAGAAGAGACTCCCTCCACTGCGCATGCGCGGGAATGCTGTCAGCGGCCGCTAACGTTCCCGCGCATGCGCCGCCCAGAGATGTCATTTCCGCGACAGCTCGCGGGGCAACAAAGGCCTTTTCCGCCAGCTGGCGGGGCGGAAATTCCTCCGGCGTCAGCCTAGCCCCTCAATATTGGGGCTCGGCCCCCAAAGATGCGGAGCATTCCTCACCTTTGTGGTGGCGCGATACCCGCCTGATTGGCGCCGTTTTGGGCACCAGTCGGCGGACATCGCGCCGTTTCCGGAGAATTCCGCCCCTGGGACGGGATTCTCCGCCCCCCCGCCAGGTCGGAGAATCGCCGGGGGCTGGCGTGAATCCCGCCCCCGCCGTGTCCCGAAGTCTCAGCCACCAGAGATTTGGCGGGGACAGGAATCGCACCGCGCCGGTCAGCGGGGGTGGGAATCACGCCGCGCCGGTCGGCGGGCCCACCCCCGCCGATTCTCCGGCTTGCGATTGGCCAAAGTCCCGCTGCTGGAATGCCTGTCCCGCCAGCGTGGATTAAACCACCTTTTGAACGGCGGGACAAGGCGGCGCGGGCAGGCTCCGGGACCCTGGGGGGAGCACGGGCCGATCTGGCCCCGGGGTGTGTCCCCACGGTGGCCTGGCCCGTGATCGGGGCCCACCGATCCGCGGGAGGCCCTGTGCTGTGGGGGCAGTCTTTTTCTTCTGCCTTCGCCATGGTCTTCACTATGGCAGAGGCGGAAGAGACCCCCTCCCCTGCGCATGCGCGGGGATGACGTCAGCAGCCGCTGACGCTCCCGTGCATGCATCGCCCGGCGAAGTCCTTTCGGCCCCGGCTGGCGTGGCGCCAAAGGCCTTTCCCGCCAGCCTTCGGAGCGCAAACCACTCTGGCGCGGGCCTAGTCCCTCAAGGTGAGGGCTTGGCCCCTAAAGGTGCGGCCACTTCCAGGGGCGACCCGACGCCGGAGTGGTTCCCGCCACTCCATCACACCGGAACCCCCCGCCGGGTAGGGGAGAATCCCGCCCCTGGTTGCAGTTTTATTGGAACAGCTTAGCTAGTACCACGGCTATTTCTGGAGCAAAACTCTCTGGAACAAATGCTGGAATGTTGTCAGAGCTCTTAGCGTTTGCAGTATCCGGTATTGTTTCACGATATCATGTGGAGTGAATCGAATTGGCTGAACAGTGGCATCAGTGATACTGAGGAGGCCGAGATGGATCATTAATTTGGCACTTCTGACAGAAGATGACTGCAAATGTTACAGCTTTGTCTTTTGCACAAGTGGGTTGAGCTCCCCAATCACTGAGGGTAGAGATATTTGTGGAGCCTGCTACTCCGGTGAGTTGTTTAATTGTCCACCATCATTCATGGCTGCAGAGCTTAGATCTGACCCTTCGGTCATGGGATCACTTAACTCTATCAATTGCATGTTGCTTATGCTGTTTGGCATGGAAATAGTCTTGTGTTTTCGCTTCAGCAGTTTGACACCTCATTTTTAAGTATGCCTGGTGATGTTCCTGGCCTACCCTCCTGCACTCTTCATTGAACCAGCGTTGGTCCCCTGGCTTGCTGGTAATGGTAGAGTGAGGGATATGCTGGGCCATGAGATTGCGGATTGTGAGTCTATACAATTCTGCTGCTGTTGATGACCCACAGCGCCTCAAGGACAGGCAGTTCTGCTCAAAGTCCATCTTATTTCGAACTGTGGTAATGTCACACAACACGATGGAGGGTATCCTCAATGTAAGTACAGGACTTTGTCTCCACAAGCCTTCCCGTACCGGCCTCCCCAAACAAGCGCCAGAATGTGGTGACTAGGGGCTTTTCACAGTAACTTCATTGAAGCCTACTTGTGACAATAAGCGATTATTATTATTTATTATTATTATTATTACAAGGACTGTGTGGTAGGCACTCCTACTGATACTGTCATGGACAGATACTTCTGAAACAGGTATATTGGTGAAGACTTGGTGAGTGTCTGCCAAAGAGCCAGTCTCGTAATTATGTACTTTAGGACCCGGTCAGCTCAGTCAGTAGAGGTGCCATGAGCTACTCTTGGTGATGGACATTAAAGTCACTCAGACAGCATACATTCTGTGCCTTTGCCACTCTCAGTGCTTCCTTAAAATGCTGTTCAACATGGAGAAGTACCAATTCATCAACTGAGAGGGGATGATAGGCAGTAACCAGCAAGAGGTTTCCTTGCCCATGTTTGACCTGATGCCATGAGACATCTTGCAGTCCAAAGTAACTATTGAAGACTCCCTCGGCAACAACTTCGACACTGCAATGAAGTTACTGTGAAAAGCCCCTAGTCGCCACATTCCAATACCTGTTCGGGTACACTGAGGGAGAATTCAGAATATCCAATTCACCTAACAAGCATGTCTTTCGGGACTTGTGGGAGGAAACCGGAGCATCCGGTGGAAACCCACGCAGACACGGGGAGAACGTGCAGACTCCGCACAGGCAGTGACCCAAGCCAGGAATCGAACCTGGGACCCTGGCTCTGTGAAGCAATAGTGCTAACCACTGTGCTACCGTGTCGCCCAATATATGCCTTTCTGGCATATTTTGTTTGATAATGCTCCTGTGAAGTGCCTTGGGACGTTTTACTGTTTGTTAAGGTGCTACATAAATATAGATTGTTGCTCAGATTTTTTGAAACAGAAAACTCAATTGCAGTATCGCGGGAGAAAACTGGGTTCTCAAGGAGCAACTTTAATTAGATTAAGGATTTCCTGCTCTTAGGTTTGCATATGCATGAAGCTGTAGTGTTCTTTTTTTAACGTGAATGTTTTCTGTAATCAGTATGCATATTGGCCTGATTTTGAATTCTAGGCTGTCATTCATATCATAAGCATAAGAGATGGTGAAGGAAATCATTTTCACAATAGACAGTTCCCAAACGCAGGAAGTATGCATTGTTCAATAACAAAGAAGTTTGTGTCCCAGGTCACAGCCGTTAGTTTGGGAGAGTTTCATCTGTCCTGAACCAATAAATCAAAAGTTGAAGTAAGGGATTGAATATAAGGAGGCACGAGGGTGGCTTTTTCCTTTCAACCTCAAAAGTATCCCAATCCAGTCCTGATGAACAGGATGACATTTTCTCCCTGAAAGATGTCATGCATTCTAACTTTTGAGCTACCTTCCACACACCATGTACCATCCGTATCCAAAAAGGCTCATGGGTAACTTCTGCCACGTTTATTCACGGACCACCATAAAACACTTGTGGGCAGATTTTTGCCTTTGTGGGTGGTCTATCGTCTACATCGCCATGAGTTTACCTTGGCCAAAAGCAAGAACTGTGGGTATGACTTGCAATGGACAAAAATATACATCTTAACCGCTCTATGGAACAGAACATTGGAGTCTGGTGCCTTCAACATCCAGATTGGAATTTTTGGGTTGAAACGAGTCTTTGTTGATTGTGCAAAATGGGCAATAACAAATTCGCAACCCTTTTTGCACCCTGCCCAATTTTCTTTTCCATTAACTTCAATAAATATTCAACAGGGTTTAAAATAGCCTATTTACCAATTTATTATCCGCTCAATTATCCCACCCATGCTCACCCTGTTCATCCCACACTCGATGAGTCTCAGAATGGAATCCTACTCCACATCAGCAGAATTACTTACTCCTGAACAGGTACCGGTTTGCACTGAGTGTCCTTGTTGCATTTATGTGGCACAAAACATTGCTACCAAAAGATCTGTTTCAATTTGTCATTTTTCAGAAGACAGAATATCTTGGCTGATTTTATACTCATGGTGTCCCTCTGCTGACTGCTTATGGGCCTGCCGCCAATATTTGAATCCCTGATGGAGTCTTTCTTTTAACATTCTGTGGGATCACCGAATCACTCAAGTCTTCTTTGGCAGTGTACATTACTAGCTTTAGGCAATTTTGTCCTAATTGTAACAGAACCATTAAAAAGAAACTGTCCCTGGAAAGAAATAAAATGATGCCTCGTCTTCTGCTGTCAACGTGCTGAGTCATGCTTCTGCTAAGTGACGATTCGACAGATTTCGCTCAATTGTGGACTTACACAGAAAAGCTATAAGTTTAAAAAAAAGTCGTCTACGCTCGAGGAAGAAAAGTACAATCAAAAGAACTCCTGAAGAAAGGGAGACGAGATCCAAAGGAACATTGAAGTAGCTGAATAGACACTGAAATAAAATGATCATATGTGTCAACCAAAAAAACAAATAGATCAACCGTATGGGTCATTAAATAAAAGGCAAGCTGAACCATGACACTCAAAAACTATTTCTCAAACCGATCAATGTGTTGTCTGAAAAAAAAACACAATGTTCTTGCCTCATTCATGACTCCATCATAGCTGGTCTTGATTATCATCTGAAAGGATAGTCAGAATACTTCAGTAAGCTACTGAATTGTGATTTACTTGACACTTCAAGGGGCAAGCCGCAAAGTACCATTCACTGAGATAACTGTTTGCCTCAGGGAGAAAAAAAATAAAATAAAAACATAACCAATGGATTGAAACGTCTGAGAAATAAATGGAACCTTGTGTGAATGATATCTCAGTGAACAGGAGCGTTGCATGGCTGCATTTGAGTCATTGTTTATTTTAAGCACACCCAACAAATTGACCGAGAGTGGGTGATATGCTGCCATCAATTGCATGCCAAATAAAACAGATAAAATACTGGCAGGCAGCCCTCCCCGAAAAATAGGAACAGGCAAATTGTCAGAATCAGTATTCAAGCATCAAACTTTCAATTTCCTTTCTTTTAGGATCACCACACTGGTTGCAATTGACATTTGGCCATAATTTCAATAGCATTGAAGGACTGTAATGAATGGAGACTGATTGATTGATGTAGTGAATTGGAACATTGTTCTTTCATCCCTGCATGGGACCTGGAGTTGAGTCTGGCCCAGTCTAATGGAATGAAAAGCGTAGGCGTTCCTGTCTGTTTCAAGGTGGCGAGTTAGCATAATCTGGGCAGAGGGTGGAAGAGTTTAAGAGGCACCCGCATGCCTGCCCCCTGTTGGCCACCTTGAGAACTTGCAGTGGAGTGAAGGGAGGGGCTATTTCCACCTTTTCCAACTTCTCTCACGCAATCTATTTATTCATAATCTCAGCCATTTACTTTTTTCATCTTTTAGAAGCTCTTCTTCTAATTTGGCTACCCTCTTACTTTTGATGTTTCCATATAAAATTATTTTGTGTCCATTGTTATTTTCTCACATACTCGCTTTAGTCTTTTTAACTTCTCTTGGTGTCTTTTCTATATGTCCTTTATCCCTAATCGAGGGTAGGAATTGAGCAATGGTGTGCAGCACTCTCCCACTAACTCTGATATCACCAGTGCGAGACCTGGGGATTTTAAATCTCGGGATGTATTCGCAAGTTTCTCACCTGAAACTATTGGGGAACTACAGTTGGCCAGTGAGAGGGTTTTGATGCCAGATGGTAAGGGCAGTGCCAATGGCAGAACTCTGTGCCCAGCGCTGTGCAAAGGGGGTTTCAGGAGACTCTCCCAGAGGAAAGCCCAGAATAGCATCACTGATACCTTCCATGTGAGACCCACGAAGTACATCATTCCTCTAGACCCCACAAGGCAAGTCAAATAAAGTTTCCAAATGAGCTCTTTGGACCTCTTCCAGAGTGCACGCCTCTTCCAACCAGCTGACACAATGCTTTTTATGCTCAGATCAACAGTTAAAATAGAAATCAGTCAAAATGGTGTCATCAGGGTTAGATGTTCATATTTGAAGAACATATGAATTTGCAGCACGAGTGGGCCATTCTCCTCAATCATTCCTCATAGGATAAACCCATCTTCCTGGCATTAGTCTGGTGAGCCTTCGTTGCAGTCCCTCTCTGGCCAGTATATCTTCCTAAAGCAAGAAGACCAAAACTGCACTCCAGGTGTGGTCTCACCAGGACTCTATACAACGTGCACTCAAATCCGCTTACAGTAAAGGTTAACATAGCATTTGCATTTCTAATGGTTTGCTGCACCTGCAGGTTAGCTTCCAATGATTTATGAACAAGAACACCCAGCTCTCTTTGGACATAAACATTTCCCAATCACTCCCCATATTTCTGTTTTTCCCACTGAAGCAGATAAATTTAAATTTTGTACATTATATTCCATCTGCCATGTTCATGCCCACTCACTTAGTCTGTCCAGTACCCCTTTGATGCACGATCAATGACCACTAAAGCGAGGTTGTCGTCCAACTGAAGGCTTTAATAAGCTAGATGTTTCCCCCAGCACCTCAGGTACAGAAAGAAGGCTGCTGGGGTGGCAGGGGCTCTTACACCCCACCTTGCAGGATGGAGCTACCATACAGCTTGACCAATAGGAAACATACAATATCTGCCAATGGTATTCCAGCATTACCAGGTACCGTAATATCTCTACACAGACTACCACACCCTTGAAGCCTTTTTGCAATCTCCTCACAACTCATATTCCCACAAAATTTTGTGTCATTAGCAAACTTGGAAATATCACATTTGGTTCTGACATCTAAGATACATTGTGAATAGCTGGGCCCAAGCACTGTACTTGCAGTACCCTACTAGTCACAACCTGCAAACCTCAGAATGAATGGTTGGTTTATCTCTACTTTCTGTTTTCTGTTCGTTAACCAATCCTCAATCCTGATTTTTCCCAAATCCCATGAGCTCTAATTTTGCTTACTTATCAAAGACCTATCAAAAGCCTTCTGAAAATCCTAATCTACCACATCCACTGGTTCTCCCTATTCTATTCTTCTGGTAATATCCTCAAAAAAATCAAATAGGTTTGTCAAACATGATTCCCCTTTCACAAATCCATGTTGACTCTCCCCAATCCAACCACTATTATCTGAATGTCCAGTTAGC
Source organism: Scyliorhinus torazame (assembly GCF_047496885.1). Taxonomy (NCBI): domain Eukaryota; kingdom Metazoa; phylum Chordata; class Chondrichthyes; order Carcharhiniformes; family Scyliorhinidae; genus Scyliorhinus; species Scyliorhinus torazame. The sequence continues at coordinate 29,173,295 of NC_092720.1, read as the reverse complement.
ACATTCTTTCGAATGGATTTTAGCATTTTCCACAATTAACCAATTAAGTGGCCAATAAGGGCCTCTTTGCACCAATGGTGGCTGAGCCATTGCCATTTGCCAAGACCGCCTGGTGAAACTTGGCAGCCTCCCTGCTGGCCTGAGATGGGGATCCTCCTCAATTGAGCACTCAGAGCTCTTGGTAAAGCTCCTCTGATGTCAATGACAATTATTACTTCAATCCACCCACTGCCTTCACCAACCCCCTTGGTGGTGCCTGCTGGTTGTGTAGCTCATTCTCAGGTGTGTAAGAGGTGAAGCAGATGCTATACAGCTCTGATCCTGTAGGGGGTCGTAACACAGACCGAAGACAAGGATAAGAATTGAACAAGCAATTAGGTTGTTTAGCAAGTTGAGGAGGGTGACTTGGACAAATAACATCCTCTTGGTCAGGCACAATCCCAGCTCCTGGTGGCGCTACTGAGACTGTTGAGCTGCTGGCCCTCCAATTGGCCAGCAGCTGTGGGAGTTGTGATTCGCCTTTTAATGGCAAACTGAAACTGGGAGTCCCACAAATGGCCAAGTTGGGGTTGCTCCTGTCTTTCTAGCCTTTCGTTAGGACCTCTATCACTCCGCCAACATTCCAGCCTTATTTTCAAACTGAGGGCTGGATTTTTCAGCCACACTGCCACAAGGTCGCCACGGACGGGGCAGGGGATGTTGCTGATTCTTTTGTATTCTTTAGTTGTCAATAATCTTAAAATATCTGTGTTGGAGGGGAAGCGGATGATATACAGCTCTGTTCCTGTAGGGGGTCGTAACACTGCCCCCCACCCCCCCCTCAGTCTGGAGAAATATTCATGTTCTCAGGCAAAGGGTCCCGTGGCCACGTAGGGGTTGTGGGCGGAGTTCCAGGGGCGGTACAGCCAGTCCTGTGTAACGTAACGGGGAGTGCCGCTTCCGTGAAGAATGTCGCAGTTGGCATCGCCCAGCCGGTAAAGCTCCAGGTACAAGTGGTCCCGGCGTATCATTGGCGGGTGGACTAATGTCCATATCAGAATCGGATTATGCCATCGCTGGCTGGGTCCACGGCATCACAGGTTCCTCTTGACGGTTAACAGAAGGCAGAACAGACAGGTGGGGTCCAGGTTCCCCACTGGTCTCGGGGCTCCTCCTTGACCATACTGGGGATGGTGTCTGGGTCCTGCATGGGACCATGTGACGGTGGTTCCTGGTCGCGCCATTGTAAGTGGTCCAGGTGGTGGTGTGTCTCTGCCCCCTGCACCTGGACCGTGTAGGAGACTGGCCTCATCTCGTGGAGTACTATCCCAGTAAGCCACGTGGCCCCGGTCCCAAAGTTCCTCATATAAACCGCGATACCCGTCGTGAAGGTGCGCATCCGTGGGCGGTGGTGAGAGTCCGTCTCTGAGTGGTCCTGCTGCTGACGGACCCATGCCCCAAATTTGGGGAGGCCGAGGGTGAGACCCCTCCGGAGTTGGCGCCCATGAGTAAGTCTGCCAGTGCGATGCCAGTTGTGGCGTGAGGCGCCGTACAATGACTGAAGAGAAATGTCACCTACCGTGTTTCCCATGACCCCAAGGGCATCTTTCTCAAGGTTCTCTTGAACGTTTGTATCCCTCGCTCTGCTAGGCCATTGGAGGCTTGGTGGTACCGGGCCATCCGTACGTGCCTGATCCCATCCTCGTCGCCAGTGTTGTAGAGGCCAGGCTGACAGGGTATAACTCACTTTATTCCACACTTGTCACAATAATCACTCCACACTCCACTCCCCACAAGGTTTCATTCCCCGAACTGCTGCCAGGTTGGGGTTTATATTCTGTTGGGAGCTCCTCCAATTAGGAGGAAGCTCCACCTCTAGTCACCTGAGTAGCTCATTCTCAGGTGTGTAGCTCATTCTCAGGTGTGTAAGAGGTGAAGCGGATGCTGTACAGCTCTGATCCTGTAGGGGATCGTAACACAGACCGAAGACAAGGATAAGAATTGAATAAGCAAACAGGTTGTTTAGCAAGTTGAAGAGTGCCTTGCATCCAGTGCAACTTCACAAATAAGAATAGTGTCTTGTGTGCTAGATTCATAGAATTGTAGTGCACAGTGGAATATTAATCAGCCTATCAAGAGTGTGCTGGAAGGATGTTACTATGAGGAAAGGACTGATGGTGAATCTCCCAGTAGATTGCAGAAAGCCTACTGATTGCCGATGCTGATAGGTGGAAATCTTGGGTTGCTTAAGATTAGCCTCCGCTCACCAACATCCTGACCATCTAAATAAAATAAAAGCTAGTCATTGGCCTAAATTTTCTGGACATGCCTGCCAGCGGGATCTTCTGGCCCTGCTGACGGTGAGCTGCCCCACGGACACCTGGGTGGCGGAGGATGTGAACAACAGGAAAACTCATTGATAGCAGCGGAAGTGGAAGACCCCGCCACTGGCCAGTTGTGGGCCTCCGCCACAACACGCAGCACAGAGTGGGTGGAAAATCCAGCCCATTGTATCGTAGCCTTGAATATCAACATATAGGAGGCGCTGTGGTAGTGTCCCTACTGCTGGGCCAGAAACTCCGATTTCAAGTCCGATGCCAAGGTATGTTGGCCACAAAAGGAACGTTCAACTGGCTGATAATTGGCTTGGGTATCCTTCCATCACATCACCCCACTGATCCCCAAAAGATAAAAAGAAGTCTGGAATTGAAGATACGCTTTAAAAAAGTGTCAATAACAAAGAGGACTGGTTTCCCCATGGCATACAAAAGAAACAAACACCGAACGATTTGTACGTCAAATGTTCCCAATGATTTTAATACAATTATTTACAGATTTACAATTTAGTTCTGACACTAAGTGCACTCCTGGTGTCCTTGTGAGCTTTCCTCTGCATTATTATACCACTTACTCTGGTATGCAGTCTGAGGGTCTGAGATTAGATGGAGGCTGCAAGTTGGTATGAGTCTTCTCCTGCGAGGTGGCCCTCACTCAAAGTGCTTGGACGGACATGGAACGAGATACCATTTTGTCATGGACTGCTTGGTATCCTCCTCCGCAAGGTTGCTGGGGAGTTGTTGCAGGATTCTTCAAAGCTGCTGGTGTAATGGAGAACAACGTCTGACTGATGGCGTACCAGTATCTCCAATTTGGACTGAGAACAGGACCAAGGTTCCAAATGGTCGTGGGAGAGTGGACGTAGGATCACAATGATCTTTAAATCCCTGTAAGAGAGTCACCGCTGAGCAGTGTGGGTGCATAGTCACGCAGCAGCCTGAAAGACACATCGCAGAATTTGTTCCATTACAGATACCACGGGTGGGATTCTGTGATCCTGAGGCGAAGTGTTGATGCCGTCGGAAACACCGTCGCGTTTCTCGACGGCGTCAACGTGGCCTCAGGATCAAGAATTCTGGCCCCTGCAGGGGGCTAGCACGGCACTGGAGTGGTTCACGCCACTCCAGCTGCTGATCCTGGCGTCAACTGGGTGCCGCGGGATCCGCGCATGCGCGGTGGCACCAGTGCCAACGCGTGCATGCGCAGTGGCTTCCTTCAACGCGCCGGCCCCGACGCAACATGGCGCAGGACTCCAGGGGCCGGCGCGGAAGAAAGGAGGCCCCATAGCCAGAGAGGTCGGCCCGCCGATCAGTAGGCCCCCGGTCGAGGGCCAGGACACATCGGAGGGCCCCCCCCGGGGTCAGACCGCCCCTCCCCCCCCCCCCCCCCCCGACTCTTCCACGCCGAGTTCCCGCCGGCTGAGAGCAGGTGTGGACGGCGCCGGCGGGACTCGGCTTTTTTATGACGGCCGCTGAGCCCACCCCGGGCCGAGAATTGGCGGGCCGGCCGTGTAGAGCGGCCCCCGACCGGCGGCGCGCCAATCACGCCGGCGCCAATGGCGCCGATTGTCCACTCTGCGGAGAATCGCGTGCCGGCGTCGGGGCAGCGTGGTGCGATTCGTGCCAGTCGCGGGGATTCTCCTGCCCAGCCCCGGGCTGAGAGAATCCCGCCCCACATGTATAGTCAACAGCCACACACTAAAATTTAAAGGGTGAGAAAAGTAGCAACCCTCACAATAATTATTGATCAATAGAATGTCATTCTTCCCCCTTTGAGGCTGACCTGTACACTTTGCAATCCAGCTAACTATGGCCAAAGAATCAAAAGCACTTTTTTCAGGTGTTTCATGTAGGGTTGGTTGACTTACCTGGATCAGCCATGAAGTTCGGAAAGGTTTGCAGATTCTCCCGCAGTCGTCAGTTTCTCCACGGAGCCCTACGATAATCTAATCCCATTCTCGTAAATTGGGGCATTCCACCAGCCAATTGCATCTCAGTCATTTGCCAACAATAGTGGGGAGCCCACCCTGATCTTTCAATATCTGATTGTTTGCTTGCACCCGTATCTTCAAGATAGATCCTCTTGCTTAGTAGCCAGGGGTTACACATCTGCTTCACACTCTCAGGATTAATTTGTACATCTTCATTCTCTGGTTTTGTTGTGCTCTGGAACTCACCACGTGTCAAATCCTCAGCTTTGCAATCCGTATCCCCTCCAGTGGCTCCGAACTGCTGAGTGAAAACCAGTGAGTGGGTGAGTAGCTGCCAGTACTGCTCGAGGTAGGGGAGGATGATAAGGTGAACTCTTCAACAAGCACTCTTCTTGTAGCCTCTGGAGAAGAAATGGACCTGCAAAATGTGGTCTACTTCAGCGATGTTCCTGTCCCACCAGCTTAGCTCAGCTAATCCTAGGTTTTCAGTGTCCATAAACGTGCTTCGACCACCAAATCAAGACCTCAGGAATGTCCAAACTCCTATCTTCACTTTCCCTATCTCATTTTGCCTGCATTCTATACAGCATGATGCTGGTATTTTTTTTTTTAGTTCTTGCTTCTTACTCAGCCATTCATCTTCCATTGGTTTTGGCCAAACCACGCATTAACCAACATTATAATTTGTTCCTAAAAATGTTCATCTGTTAAAGGACTAAAAATTACTTTCAGTTATATAATTAATTGTGGTTCTGATAAATCGGAACTATAAATGCTGGAAAAACTCAGCAAGTTAGGCAGCATCGGCAGAGAGAAACTGTTTCAGGTCGATGGCCTGTCGTCAGGACAGTGCTCAATCTTCATTCGGAATCTGCAGTATTTTAATTTTGTGCACAAAATAATGTGGAGGTCATTCTGAATTTTGAAGATCATAAATCAAGTGAGTCGCCCATTATATATCTTTCCCAATTTTAATTTCCTTTCTGCGAGTCGCAAGGTGTCTAAGTGACCTCCTAAGTATGAACTTTATGCGGCTGTTGACCAACTTAGGAGGAATTTTCAACATCAGCTCTGATTTCATAGAATCATAGAATTTACAGTGCAGAAGGAGGTCATTCAGCCCATCGAGTCTGCAGCGGCCCTTGGAAAGAGCACCCTGTCATAATATACACCAGTATATCATGGTGTAGACATACACACTGATGGACACACAGCAAGACCAATCAACACACACAACACCGCAGTCAATCACCAGTTAGAGCACACTCACTATGTAGACAGGGGGCATCAGCTTCCCGCTCATTCGGGATGCAGCCTCTTAGAAGGACAGAGCTTACAGCACAGATCCTCACCATGTGCTGAGTGCATAGACTGGTTGGGACAGGCATAGGTCTTTAGTTTAATCTAACATCGTGTTAACCCAGTGAAAATATGTTCAACAGTTTCTAACTTAATAAAATAGTGTTGTACTATTTTAAATGATGGTGGCCTGTATGTGTTCCACGGATCCAGAGCACCCAACACAACACACCCTACCCAAGCCCACACCCCCACCCTATCCCATTAACCTCACCTAACCTTTTTGGACACCAAGAGGCAATATAGCGTGGCCAGTCCACTTAACCTGCACATCTTTGGACTGTGGGAGGAAACCGGAGCACCCGGAGGAAACCCACGCACACACGGGGAGAACTGCAATCTCCACACAGACAATCACCCGAGGCCGGAATTGAACCTGGGACCCTAGCGCTGTGAGGCTGCAGTGCTAACCACTGTGCCACCGTGCCACCCGTTTAAGGAAAGGAAACGCTAGTAGCCAAATGGCATCGGTCTCTGTGCCCCATCTATTTTGGCTTAAATTCTTTCTTCTCTTAATTTGTACTGAGTAGGTTAATGTGCACAGAAACACGCTTAATCAGCTGTTTAATCGGTTCATACCTGGGAGGTCACTGAGACATCTTGCGACACGCAGAAAGGAAATTTTAAAAAGACATATCTGTGAAGCCTGTACAATACCATAATAAAACAGGTAGAGCTGTTTACCATTTAGAAAGGGAAGAATATTTCTGGGTACATGCAACAAGGAGCTGCGACAGCAGGTCTCGCTTCCTGCACAGAAGGTTATTCATCCTGTCAGCTTAGGCAAGCTGCTTTAGCGAAAACGAAAAGGCAATGTAAACTGAAGTGCATCATGGCATTTGCTCTATACATTAAAAGAGCATGTTGTTCATTAGCAGAGAAGCGAGATAATCCACCGTCAGATTTTGTTAATTATTTGGGAAGGTACCACACAAACACGTGCAGTTATGTCGGATCTATTTAAAAATATATATATATACATGTACTGCTCAAAATGCTTTCATTCGTGAGTTGTCTTTACTTCAAAGTGCAACAAAATGATGGATTAATGTTCATCTCGGTGAACTTCCTTATTTATTTTTATTATTATTTTTTAACTGCCGTAAGTACTTGGTAGAGAAAGGTCCCTGATGATGTTGTTATTGAGTTCTTGTCTATATGCAGGGGATTGATCCACTTCAATCTTCCAGCGAGGAGCAGTGTTCCAGTATGGCACAGCATGGTTCCAAATCAATAAGGTTAATAGATGTAGGGCCACACAGTCAGAGGTGATGTGGCTGGCATTTTCGGTGCCAGTGAAGAAGATTTCTGATGACGAGATGTCACTTTCGTGCTTGCGATAATGTCAGCTTGATTACCGACAGCACAGAGCCAGTTAGTGCGTTAGCAGGGCTGTGTATGGCCCATTAATCTGAATTATCGTTACAGGAACAGTTTGAAAATTGGCTTTTGCGCCCCCCCCCCCCCCTCCACCACCTCCTCCTCCCCCACACCTTCTTCAGAATTACTCCACATCTTTTTTATTTTACGGATGTCAGGAACTTGATGCTTTTTGGGAAATTTTAGCCAGCACGTTGCACAGGTTTTCCCTCCTTCTCTGGATAAAGCCTTATCCTTCCGAGTTTTCCTCTGTCAGATTACGACTATTACAGGTTACTGGCGTATCGATCCCTGTTGCGAAGGCCGTTCAGCAAGTGAATGGAGAAATTATGAAAATTGGAACGAACGAATAAAGTGATTGTAAATTGTGCCTTTCCATTTTTTTTCACCGGCTTCTTTTGCGATCTCATTACCTGCGGTATCGCTGAGCAGTTACTGAATGCTGATCAGATCGTTACCTACACGCGATAACAACAAATTAGTGAATGTTACATTATAACATCTACAAGACACCGACTGCCTCACACAGCTGCAAAAGCAACACCTTTCGGTATGATGTTTAAACTCCACAAGAGTAGGGATAGACTGGATGTTGGGTGGATCATCTTTTCCGATAGAGTAGTGAGCCTCTGGAGACAGAATGCTGGCTGAAGTGTAGGTGTTGGCTCTCGTTGTGACTTCAAGAGGGAACTGGACCAGTTTCTGACAGGGACAGATGCTGGATCGTATGAAAGATAAGTCAGCAGAATTCTCCATCGGTGCGACTCTCCGGTCTGCCGGCGGCGCACCCACGCCCGACAGCGTGAGGTGGCCACAATGGGAAACCCCCCCATTGGCCGGCTGATGGAACGGAGAATCCCGCAGCCGGAGGGGCCGCGCCGCGTTGGAAAATACGACTGGCGGACCGGAGAATCCCGCTCACAGGTAATACTTAGCCTATGTGCTCTGCTGGGCTTTTGCAGTGGCCTGAAGGCATCAAAGAGGAATTTTTATTGTCCCCATGTCCATTCTTTGTTTTTTAAAATTTATTCTTTCATGCGGTGTGGGCGTCGCTGACTAAGCCAGCATTTATTGCCCATCTCTAATGGTCCTTAAGAAGGTGGTGGTGAGCTTGAACCGCTGCAGTCCGTGTGGTGTAGGTACACCCACTGTGACATTAGGAAGGGATTTCCAGGATTTTGAGCCAGCGACAGTGAAAGAAGTGATATCGGGTGCGGCTCAGTGACCTCATTGCGCCCAAATTGGTGTCGGACATGGCTGTTGAATCTTGCAATCATTTAAATATGTGTTTGCGGGATTCTCCCGGTGCCCAGGGTCTAACAGCCGCAGCTGAGAGACTTCGACAGGGCGCCATTTAGTACAGGTCCAGACAAACATGGACCAGACCTAATGGCACCTGGGAGATCTCCCAAACCATTAGAGACCACCAGGTGATCATGGACAGGGCAGGGTGGCACCCTGGCACTCCCTCTGGCACGCATGCACCTTGGCACTGCCAGCCTGGCATCCTAGCAGTGCCACCCAGAGTGCCAGGGCAGCACTGCCAGCTTATCAGGGACACTGCCTGGGTGCCAGGCTTGCAGTGTCAGAGTGCCCAGGTTCCAGGTTGGCACTGCCAGGGCTCATGCAGAGGGGGGGGGGGGGGGGAGCTTACCAGGTGAAGGGAATTGAGGGGGTGTTCCCGGGGGCCTCCCCAAGGCTGGTTAGGGAGGGGAGTTTGAAACCAGAGAGAGCCTGAAGGGGGGATGGGTTAAGATTGGGGCAGCCTTCCAATGTGTCACCCCGATCTCATGAGGAGCTCATCAGCAGGAAATTACTCTAAGTGCAGCCTCGGCGGAGAGAAACTCCCTGAGCCTCAAAAAAATGGCAAATGACCGTTGAATAGCAGGGTGTTTATTTGCCGCTGAGAAAAACCCTTTAAACGGGCCCGAAAACGGACAGAGAAATGTTTTAATTGGATCGCGTCCATAGTTCCAAGTCAGGATTGTACAGGTGGTCCTGGCCTAGAGCATCAGCTGCTCTTGTCCTTTCATATTGGACAGGTTTTAGAAAGACAGGAGGTGAATTACTCCCTGCAGAATTCCCAGCTTCTGACCTGCTGTGTAACCAATTGTATTTATGTGGCTGGGTCCAGTTCAGTTTCTGGTCAATGGTAACCCCTAAATCATTGATAGTTGGGGATTCAGCGTTTGTAATGCCTTAGAATGTAAAGGGACAATGGTCAGATTCTCTCCCTTGTTGGAGATGGTCATTACTTGGCAGTTGTCTGGCGTAAATGTTACTTGTCACTCATCAGTCCAAGCCAGAATGTTGTCTAGGTACTGCAGCATATGGACACTGCGACTCATCAGGGAGGGGCTATGTTACCAGACACTTTGTTCAAGAAGGTGGTCCCTCCTATTAGCTTAGAGTCTTATATTTTGGTCAGTGCTCAGGGGCTGGAGGCTGTGACTACAAGTAAGGCAAGTGCCAGGGTTTGGGACATCTATTTTGAACTGGGGGGAACTTGCAATGAGAGGAAAAGGATTTGGTGGTCGTGGTCCAATGTTGGTCCCAATGACATAGAATCATAGAATCTCTACAATGCAGAAGGAGGCCATTTGGCCCAACGGGTCTGCACCGACTCTTTGAAAGATCACTAGACCATGTCCACTCCCTCGTCCACCCCGCCCAATCCACATAACCACACAACCTAACCTGCACATCCCTGGACACTAAGGGGCAATTTAGCATGGCCCCTTGCTTTCCATATCACCCAGACAGTCAGCCAAGGCTGGAATGGAACCTGGGCCCCTGGTGCTGTGGAGCAGCAGTGCTAACCACTGTGCCACCATGCCGCTCATAACTAGAACTAATGTGGCTTTGTCTGAGCTGTTCGGGGTTAAGTTAAAAAACAGAATCTCAAAGGTAATAATATCTGGATTCCCTGAGACAAGTTGGTATGGGATAAATAAGATTAGAGTTAAATGCCTGGCATAAAGGTTGGTGTGGGATAAATGGCGTTCAACGCCTCGGGCATTGGCATCAATATTGGCGAGAGTGGATCTGTAGCGTTTGGACAACTTTGACCTCAACTGTGGTTTTAAAAAAAATATTAATTTACAGTATTTGGCCGTTACTGGCTGGATGAGCATTTATTGTGGTGAGCTGCCTTCTTGAACCGCTGCACTTCCTGAGGTGTAGGTACACCCAAAGTGCAGTCAGGGCGGGAATCCCATGATTTTGACCGAGTGACAGTGAAGGAACAGTGATATCTTTCCAAGTCAGGGTGGTGAGTGACTTGGGGGGACCTTCCAGGTGGTGGTGTTCCCAGGTATCTGCTGCTCGTGTCCACCTAGATCGTAGTGGTTGTGGATTTGGAAGATGCAGCCTAAGGAGTGTCATTGGGGCTGCATTCATCCAGGAAAGAGGAGAGTATTTTATTCCACTTCAGACTTGTGCCTTGTGGATGGTGGACAGGCTTTGAGGAGCCAGGAGGCGATTTACTCGCTGGTGGATTCCCAGCCTCTAACCTGCTTTGGTAGCCACAGTATTAATGTGGCTAGTACATTTCAGTTTCTGGTCATGGTAACCCCCAGGATGTTGATTTTGAGGGATCCACTGAAGGTAATGCCATTAAATATCAAGCATCGATGGTTAGATCGTTTCTTGTTGGAGATGGTCATTGCCTGGCACTTGTGTGGTACAAGTGTTTCTTGCCACCTGCCAACCCAAGCCTGTGTATTGTTTTCTTTAATTAATTTACGGGATGTGGGCTTTGCTGGTTAGGACAGCATTTATTGCCCATCCCTAGTTGCCCTTCAGAAGGTAGTGGAGAGCTGCATTCTTGAACTGCGACAGTCCTTGAGGTATAGGTACACCCACTATGCTGTTAGGGAGGGAGTCCCAGGGTGTTGCCCCAGCAACAGTGAAGGAACAGCGATATATTTCCAAGTCAGGGTGGTGAATGACTGCTTCCGTATCTAAGGAGTAGTGAATGGTACAGAACACTGTGTAGTCATCAGCGAACATCCTCACATATGGCCTTACGATTGAAGGAAGGTCATTGATGAAGCAACTGAAAATGGTAAGGCTGAGGAAGCCTGCAGTGATCTCCTAGAGTTGAGGTGATTGACCTCCAACAACCACAACCATCTTCCTTTGCGCCAGGTATGACTCCAGCCAGCGGAGGGATTTCCCCCAGATTCGCATTGACTCTTGTTTTGCTCGGGCTGCTTGATGGCAAACCTGGTCAAATGCTGCCTTGATGACACTCTCACATCACTTCTGGCATTCAGCTCTTTTATCCATGTTTGAACCAAGGCTTTAATGAGGTCAGGAGCTGAGTGACTCTGATGGAAACCAAACTGAACGTCCATGAGCAGGTTATTGCTGAGTAAGTGCCGCTTAATGATGCTGTTGATTACCCCTTTGGCCACTTTACTGAGGAGCAAGAGTAGATTAATGGAGTGGCAATTGGCTGGGTTGGGTTTGTCCTGTTTCTTGTGTACAGGACATAGCTGGGCAATTTTCCACATTGCTGGGTAAATGCCAGTGTCGTAGTTGTACTGGAACAGTCACAGCAAGTTCTGGAGCACAAGCCCTCAGTACTCTTTCTGGAATATTGTCAGGACCCATAGCCTTTGTGGTATCTAGTGTGTTCAGCCATTTTTTGATGTCACACAGAGTGAATTAAATTGGCTGAAGACTGACACCTATGGTACTGGGGACTGCGAGCGGAGGGCGAGATGGATTATCAATGTGACACCTCTGGCTTAAAATTGTCGCAAATTGCTTCAGCCAAATGTTTTACACTGATGTGCTGGGCTCCTCCATCATTGAGGATATAGAGGTATTTGTGGAGCCTCATTCTCCAGTCCACCACCATTCATGGCAGGATGTGGGAGGAATTCAGAGCTTAGATCTGATTGGTTGGTTGTTGGATAGCAACTCCCATCCACACATACTTCATGAGTTTCTGCGCTCGCTCCTTTTCTTCCTGTTGTTGCCATTGTTTGTTATCAGCAATCTTTTTATTCTTGAGGACCATTGATGCATGAGGCAAGTGAGCAGCTCTTTTTCCAAACTACATGGCCGGGATTCTCCAATCCCGCGGCCAAGTTCTGATATCGGCGAGAAAGGCGGTGCAAGCCACTCCGGCATCAACGGGCTTCAAGTGGCAGGTATTCACCCCTTCCCAGGGGGCTAGTACAGCGCCGGAGTGGTGTCCGCAGCTCCAGTGCCCAAACGCCGGCGCGCCATGGCTGGCGTAAGTCCGTGCATGCACACCACAGCTGGCGCGAGTCCGCACATGCACGTGGGTTCCCGTCTCCGTGCCGGCCCCCGGGCAATATGGCGGAGCACTACAGGGGCCTGGCACGGAGGAACACAGACCCCCACAGAACTAGCCACCCGCCGATCGGTAGGCCCCGATCGCGGGCCAGGCCACCGTGGAGGCCGCCCCCCCGGGGTCGGATCCCCCTGCCCCCCCCCTACCAGGACGGCCCCCGCAGCCAGAACTCTGAGGTCCCGCCGGGTGAGACCATACGTAACCCATGCCAGCGGGACTCGGCCGAACTCAGCGGGCACTCAGCCCGTTGAGGTCCGGAGAATGGCTGGGGGGGGGTGGCACTTTCAATGGCCCCCGACCGGCGCGGCGGTGATGCCGCAGGCACCCAAGAATCGGCGCCGGAGAATCGGCGGGCTGGCATCGGGGAGGTGTGGTGCGATTCTCGCACCCCCCCCCGCCACCCCCCCCCCCCCCCCCGCCCCCCCCGCCGATTCTCCGACCCGGCATGGGGCCGTAGAATCTCAGCCCGTGTTCTCTCCAATGAACTCGGGAGTTTTCCTACGATAAGGCGTTTTTTGTTCCTCTGTGGTTTGTAATTTACAAAGGGAGCTCGTAAATGCATTCTGGAAATCCTCGCTGAATATTTTGGTGTTCTTTTGACCTTCACTTTTGTCAATGCACTGATATGTATCCTCCGCAAGCTCCTCAACCTTTGTTTCTCGGTCCTGACCACATTTGTTGCAGTATGCTTAGCCTTTGTCATCTTGGTCCCAGCACGGCCAGCCTGAGGTGTGACCACAGCTGCTTTTAGACCTTTTTCAGCAGCTGCCACGTTTAGGCTTTTGGTTGGTCTTTAGCAACTGATATGAGATTTACTCCAGCCCAGGTTCTCCCCATTAGGGCGAGATAGTTACCTTTACCGACATGCAAGAGACAAGTCTGCGGCCTGTCTGTGTAGCTTCACATTTAAATTTATATGGCCCCTCAATGGAACTGTGGTGTAGGCTTTGAGTACTCAAGGCTCTTCTTGGTAAACAGTTCCGGGTACCAACGAAACTGCCGCTCCAGTGTCCACCTCCATTTTCATCGGTTGTCCGTTCAGTAAAGGAGTGGCGCAGTAACTGTAGCCACGTAAAATGGCTGCTACCCGATTAAATTGGTCAAATCCCGATCCAAAATGGCGAACGGCAGAGGCTGATGGGAAAATCAGCCAACAGGCCTCAAACGGAAGGCTGCAGGTAAAACAGTGTATTCGCCTCTGGGGGAAGCCAGACTGATCAAATCATGCAGCCATTAACATCACAACAATCCAGCCATCTGCATAGTGAACAGCCATCCCCGGGAACAATTGCTATACATTAGCATTTGTAAAGCTACTCCAGACCTCTCGGCACCAAGAGAGGCTAACACAAAGAAAGGTGGGCAACCACCCCCCAATCAAGGAATGCCCCATTATTGGAGCATATCGAACCCAGTGATTGGGACCAAGTCCAATCACTTGGAACCAGGGTCAAGGTCCGCCCCGAGAGGCGGGAAGCCCCTAGGAACTATAAAAATAGGGGCCAAGTTCAGATCGACCGTTCTCTTCCTGCTCGCAACCTTCGATTAAGATCAAGTAAGTTTGACTCTAGCGATCTCTACCCGATAGACGCTCCTAACCATCGACCTGTATCAGCCTTTGAATCCCGCGGGCTCAGGACCAAAACGAAAGACCATTTGTTTCCCTGACCTGGTGGGCCATTCCTAAAGTTAAGTATTGGCCTGTTAGTTATAGGTATTAGTCTAGAAGTAGCATTATTGTATAAGTATTAATTGCTGTATATAATAAATGACCGTTGATTTAATTCTTACAAAGCGGTGTGTTGCATTATTAATCATAACTTGAGCTTGAACCACGTGGCGGTATCAGAAAGATACCTGGCGACTCGTGAGCAAAGGTGACAGAATTAGAGGTAATAAACTAAGGCTAATAAGAGCAACATTTTGGCGACATCCCGACGGGACCCGATCTAGAAGTGGAAAACCACTCCGGGAGAACCCAAAAAATTTTGAATTAGAATCCAATTGGAAACAAAAACCACAAGTGTTCAAGCAGTTCTGATTAATAGTCATAATTCGGAAGTGTGTGTCTGCATGCGCAACTAACAGGGCTATAAGGTAAAACTGATAGATTTTTGTTGCGTCAAAACTGTCGGAAGTCTGTATTTTTGGAAATTAGCCCAAGCCGTACCCGCAATTACAACACTGCCTTAGCCCCCTGTTCCAAATTTAAACAAAGCAAGCGGATAGGAGAGATGGCCATGCAGGCAATGCAGGCAATGCAGCGCCTCATGAACCCCGAGGAATTTGCGATCGCAGCGACCAGCAGCAGTAGAGTGGGACAGTGTCCCATTTGGGAAGTGGAAATTCGGAAATTTCTCCAGGGCAAAGGATGGCCCATGTGGAATGATTTCTGCAATAATGACGATTCAGGTCCCGGAAGCATAGGGCATACTTGATGGGAGAACCTGAGTGAGATCCATAAAAAGAGCTTAGCAAAAGCGCGCAAGCCGATGGCAATTGTGTCCTGTCTGGCACAATTGCGAGGCCAGAGGAGGTCGTCTGGACGCTCCGCAAAGAAATAGAAGGCATACACCGTATGAGTAAAGTCGATGTATGCGAGGTTGAGAAAGAGAACCTGGAATTAAGAAGGAAATTAGCAGCAAAGGACGAAGAGGTGGCTGACGCCAAACGAGGTCACCAGTCTTGTCTGGCGCAGTTGAGTAGTTTCCAGTCCAAGTATGAAAAGGCCTATCAGGACACGCAGCGTGCAGTCCTGGTAAAGAAAGAAACAGAGAAGCAGGTGGAGACGCTACAAAAACAATGTAGTGATCTCAAGGCAGCCTTGAGAGCGCTCCACGCTGCAACCACAGAACAAAGACACAGCACCATAGACCATGCGAAGTGCCGGAAGCAAATTGCAGACCTGCAATCACTGCTTTCTGTCCAAAAGGGATTTCAAGAAACCTTTGGGGAAAAGTTAGACCAGGAAGACGGCCCTGATTGGGAAGAGTTACAAGAAACAGCGCAGAGATATGTTCAGGG
The DNA here is from genome assembly GCF_047496885.1 of Scyliorhinus torazame. NCBI lineage: Eukaryota > Metazoa > Chordata > Chondrichthyes > Carcharhiniformes > Scyliorhinidae > Scyliorhinus > Scyliorhinus torazame. The sequence continues at coordinate 29,157,957 of NC_092720.1, read as the reverse complement.
AACATGTGCGCAGGAAAAGCCCCAAAGGAGAAAAGCACCCCAACCCACCACACAGCAGGTAGTTCAGGCTCCAATGAACCCTGTAACCACCCTCCGCACAGCCACACCGGACGATGCGGCACATCTATATTCCACCCCCTTAACAGTGACCCAATTAAGGGACGCGTGCGAGAAGATCACACAGTTCCTCCCCAACTCAGACCCCCACCAGTTCTTTGCCACAGTTAGACGCCAGGCGCACACGTACGTCCTGGACGAGAGAGAGCATGTAAAGCTCATGGTTCTAAGTTTAGATCCGTCGGTAACAGCAGCCCTTCCCGATCCACAGAATGTAGGAGGAGGCACCCTTGCAGAAATGCATACCGCGATCCTGGATGCGATCGGGTATAACAGGGGTGACCCCGTAGATGGCCTCAATAAGTGCAGGCAGGAAAAGACAGAACACCCCAGAGCGTTTGCTGGACGCCTGTGGATTCATTTCACAGCAGTTTTCGGTAATTTAGAACGTGCCCATTTGTCCCAAGACGGTATGGCCAAATGGACCCGCACCCTTATCTCCCATGCCACAGAGGCAGGACAAAAAGCCTGTACAAATTATGACCCCTCAGAGGAAGCCCATAATGAGAAATGGGTTTTAAAAAGATTGTCCTGCGCCTGGGAGCAGTCTGTACAAAGCAAACCCGCAGTTAAAAATCCTGAAGAACAGCAGGCAGAAGCAGACAACCCCGTAGTTAGGGAACCCGAGGAAGAGCAGGCAGACATGCATCCAGTTAAAACGCACCAGAACCCCGCCTGGGTAAACGAAGGAAGGAACAGCCCCCCACAGAAACCACCGGAATGTTACAATTGCGGACAATTAGGACATTACGCACGAGAATGTCAAGCCCCCCTGAAACAGCAACGGGATAAGCCCACAAATGCCCCCCGAACCAGCAAAGACACCAACAGCCCCGACCCCCCCACCCAGGGAACCTCACCCAAGGGAACAATGCACCAGAGAGCCTGCTCCACCTTATGTGCCTCAGGGGTCATGTTACAACTCGGAGCAGCCAGGACACTTCGCCCGAGATTGCAGGAGACCCCCACCAGCTAGACTAGCCCCCAGATATGAAAGAGAACACCACCCACAGCAGCTACAAGGTCCCAGCTGCCCCATGCACACTGTGAGCGCTTACCCACCACGTCTCATGGCAGCGTCACCTCAGCAAGGCCAATTCATTTTTGTTTCACTCCTCCTTCCTCTCTTCTTCGGTCACGCTGCACTCCCTCCATATGCTAATTACGCCCCATCCCAAATGTGATTTACGATGTCCTGTATTCTGATGGAACCTGCAGGATGTTTTATGCTGTTCGTACGTTTGTTTTATGTTGTTTGTCCGACAGGAGAATTTTTCTCACTGTCACACACCCATTCACCTGAAACTTCTGAGCTCTTGCCCACAGACACCCACCGCGGCCAGACGCTTGTTCAGCGGAAATAGCTTATCTGCAGATACCTGGTCAGCAGACCACACGCTCGTTCAGAGGAACTAGCTTCTCGTCAGACGCCCGTTCTGATTCGAGGGTAGAATCACAGCAGCAGCCTCACCATGATGACTACATTTTTGCCCGTTCTTGTCGGTTGCTCAGGCAGTGGAGAAACGGCGTGAGACCCGCCCTGCCTGGGACCCCCCCCCCGTTGGGCAAACACGCTCGGGTAGGGGAGATACGGCATTGGTAGCCGTCCTACCCGGGGACTCCATCCAAATCTTCCCCGTCGCGGACCATACGCACCTCATTCGACCTTTTCCTTTCAAAACAGTTTTATTTCTATATGCTATTTACATCCTAGAACATTTGGATGATAAATCAGCACTGGTCCACCATTGGGAAGTGTGCCGTGTCCTAACATTTGTTTTGAAAAAAAAAAAATGAGGGAGTCACATAGAGTGACCAATTATAAGGGTATAATTGGCCCCAAAAAAAGGACAGACACACTAACATACCGGATATTATACCAAGGTAGTTACAGATACTATGCTTGTTCACCAGATTCGTGCCTCAGCGCCTGGCCGCAAACAAGTAGGAGCAGCTTTTAAACGCTCCGTCACCACTCACTGACAGTCAACACACAAACATGACAGTGCACAGACCTTCTCCTCGCTTTGGCGATGTCGACTTGGCCTCCTGTTCCCTTGAGGGGTTTGGAGGACCAGCAACAGGGTCACCAATACTGCCTGGGAACTAGTGGCAGCAGCTGTCAGTGTGGGCAGTATGACAGGGAAGACCGCTGACCAATGTATGAAGAAGACAAATGACCTCCATCGAGCTGCAAGGGCAAGTTACCACCTCTCTGCTGATATCAGTTATGCCTGCCACCCCTCAAATTCCCCTATAATTCCCAACCCACCTAACAAATCACTGGCTGACACCTCTCACCGTTTCCAGATCCGATCCTTGGGCTTGGTCTTTAGAACCCACTGGTATCCACACACACAACCCTTTCATATCCAGATGAAGTGTCCACACATGCTACCTACTATAGATCCCCCGTGGTCATCAAGCTTGCAACTCATAATGCCCTTTCTTTGTCCCTGCAGGTGAAGATAGCCCATAATAAGCGATAAAGGACCAGGATGAAGGGGGCGGAGCACTAGAGGTTTGTGTCCTCACCCCCTGTGAGGAATGGGCCCTGGAGATCGCAGGGTTGACCAAGGAGAGAGGGCAGTGACCGACAGCAAGTTGGACTGCACCACAGGGGTGAAGATCATCTTCACCCAGATGACCTGGTTAAAGTGAGTTGTTCATGTCAGACAAAATGATCCTTCCCTCTCACTGACCACATGACCATTGTCTCGCAGGATCTCTATCTGATGGAGCCGGGCCATCTGGGGTCATTTGGTAGTTTGGTGGGGAAGGAGTGTGTGTGGGAAGGTCAGAAAATGGTTGGGGAAGGAGGAAAATGGGCGGGAAGGAGGGGAATGAGGGTAAGGGGAATTGGGGGAAGGAGGGATTGGGGAGGGGGCATTGCGGGAAGGAGGGATTGGGGGGGTGTTTGGAGGGAGGGTGTGATCGGAAGGACAGATTGGGGGTGGAGGGGGATGGGGGTACTGTGGGGGAGGGGCTATGTGGAAGGGGGGATTGGGGAGATGGAGGGATCGTGGGGGAAGGGGTGAGTTGATGGACAAAGCCTTGCCTATGAGAATTGAGCGAGGGTGAAGGCCTCCCTGATCTTGCAGGCATGACGAACCTATGCCATTGCTTTCCTCCATATTCTGGCACCTGCTGAGGCAACTCCCCAGGCTCATTCTCTGGGCCCTCCTGGTCCAGCTCCTCCTTAGACAAGGCCACATATCCCTCCTCCTCCTCTTCTAGCATGTCACCCTGCTGCTGTGCCAGGTTGTGGAGGGTACAGCAGGCTACCACAAAGCGGGAGACCCTCTGGTGGCACCGCTCAATGACAGCACAGGTGGAAAAATGGGCCTTGTTATATAGGGTCTCCGCCTTAGTCTCTGGCCTCCTCTCTGGCGTCATCAACCCGGAGCTCAGTGGGTATCTCTTATTCCCCAAGAGCCAACCAGTCATCCTGGGGTGGGCCTCGAAGATGCCGTGAGTCTCCAAGTGGCCCAGGATGTAGCTGGCATGCAAGCTCCCTGGGAAGCTGATCTCCGGGTAGGAGTAGCTACAAGCAACATCAGCAGTAACAGAAGATCTATCCTGTGACAGGCTGTGAGAATCTGGAGATATCTTGACATTGTCTCTTGGTGTGAACCAGGAATACTGAAGCTGCAAATCCAGGTTACATTTTCCCTGGACGAGCCCTCCAAAACACCTAGAGGTGGCATGGTAGCACAGTGGTTAGCATTGTTGCTTTACAACGCCAGGTTCCCAGGTTCAATTCCCTCACGTCCTGAAAGATGTGCTGTTAGGTCATTTGGACATTCTGAATTCTCCCTGTGTCCCCGAACAGGTGCCGGAATGTGGCGACTAGGGGCTTTTCACAGTAACTTCATTGCAGTTTTAATGTAAGCCTACTTGTGACAATAAAGATTATTATTGTTATTATTATACTGAATTTTCATTAAATGAGGAATTGCCCTTCCTTCAAACTCGTATCAATTTCATGTCTGTTTTTTGCTAGGAAACACATTCTGGTAGCAGATAATTAAATGTACTGTTTGCTAATTGAGTGCTTGTTGGTCGCTATTATGGTAGCAAAACTACCAATCAGTCCAGAATGATATCTCATTTAAAGCTGGCACATTGAACCTAGTCCCATTTGCCATGAATCCTTGGTATGGAACAATGCCTCGAGTTAGTGCTGGACAGCATAAACTACTTGGCTCATTGTGACATTAACCCTTTGAAGAGCACAGTGGAATATCGTGGAGTTACGGTGCTGAATCAGATCTCCTTGAAATACTTTTCAATTTTTGGCACTCATACCCTACAGATGTACACTATACAGCAACTGAGAATGAAGACATCCCATTTTGCTTTCAGACTTCTGTTTGTTACTCAGCAAAGCACTATAAATGATCTCTTGCTATCTTACCCAGTGCTTCTGCCTCCATCTAGTTGAGGAAACACAGTCTTTTTCTTGACATTAATTCCACACAACCTGACCACAAATAATAAGTCCTTGCGTTGGTAACCAGAGGCTCATGCTTTTCTTGTGCCAATTTGTGACATTGTACAAAAGTCTTACGACTGTGCCAAGCAACCAGAGGTCAAGGCCTATCCTTGAAGAAAGCTAAAATCAAATCTAAGCTGCAAAAATGATATTTTGCTGAATGAGTTGTCAATCTGTGGAACAACCTGGGCGTGATTCTCCAAACGGAGACAGAGTGTTCGCGCCGTCTCGTTCCACGACGGCACGAAACGGGCGCAGGGACGACCGATTCTGGCCCCCACAGGGGGTTCAGCATGGCGCTGGAGCGGTTCACGCCACTCCAGCCTCCCTTCCTGGCGCCAAATGGACGCCGCGCCAACCCGCGGATGCGCAGTTGGGCCGTGCCAACCCGTGAATGCGCGGGGGACATCCTCAGCATGCCGGCTCCGACCCAACATGGCGTGGGGGTTCAGGGGCCGGCCGCGTAATAAAAGAGGGCCGGGTCTGGAGAGGCCGGCCCGCCGATCGGTGGGCCCCGATCGCGGGCCAGACCTCATCGGAGCGCCCCCCCCCCCCACCCCCGGTGAAGGAGCGTTTTTCCTCGGCCCACAGGCCGCCCCCTGACCCTACGCGCAGAGTTCCCGCCGGCAGCGACCAGGTGTGAATGGCGCCGACGGGACTCTGCTTTTTCCGCACGGCCACTCGGCCCATCAAGGCCAGAGAATCGGCAGCCTGGCCGCGGACAGTGGCCCGCGACCGGCGCCGCGCCAAACGGGCCGCCGCAAATGTTGCCGATTCTCGACTCCTCGGAGAATCGCCTGCCGGCGTTGGACCGGCGCCACGGGCAAAATTGGCGTGAATGCCGATTCTCCCATACGGAGCGGCATAGGAGAATCACGCCCCCTGTCACGGAAGGAAGCAAAAGCAGCTAGTATTGATTTGTTCAGATGTAAGCGAGACAGATTTTCTTCAGAAAATCACATTTTGGGATCTAGCCTGTGAGTAATTTGAGACATGGGTTGGGATTCTCCGTCCCGCCGGACCCGTTTTCTGGCCCGGCGTACCCTCACCGGCAGCGGGATCCTCTGCCCCGGCAGCCGGCCAATGGGGTTCCCCATTGTGGCCACCCCACGCCGTCGGGAAGTCCGTGGGCGTGAGTGCGCTGCCGACGAAGCGGAGGATCCCGCCGATGGAGAATCCCGCCTGTGAGTTGTGATAATGTGCAGCATGCTTAAGAGGAAAATGTCAACTTTGGGCTGATGGTTTCCATCACTGGGGTTCTTCACAGATCATCTTGGGTCTTCTTCAGATTAATTGATAAAGATAGATAGCTATGATTTTTAAATTAATTCTTTAACGGGACATGGGCATTTCTGGCTTGGCCAGCATTTGTTGCTCTTGAATTGAGCGACTTGTTATATCATTTCAGCAGGTACCGTTAAGAGTCAACCATGCTATGAGGCTGGAGGAACATGTAGGCCAGACTGGGAAAAGTTGGCAGATTTCCTTCCCTAAAGGGCATTATTGAATAAATGACTTTTCATATTCACTGGGACAGACTTGAATCCTCGATTTATTGAATGAATTTAAATTCTACTAGCTGCTGCGTTGGGATTTGAACCTGTGCATCCAGAGCATTAGTCTGGGCCTCTGGATCACATTTAGTTAGTTAAATGCTGGTGGTACTCTTGCAAAAAACCTTTTGAGTCACAAAGCCTTATTTCCTCAGGGAGGAAAGTGTGGAGTTCATTTTGCAAACAGGAATTCTGCCTGCATACATTTCTCAACAGACTGGCTTGGAAACCCTTTCAACATGGCAACAGGACTTCGCGCATGTCTGACATCCAATTGACCAAGAAACAAAATGCCATTTATTTTATGGACATGCATTGGTAACATCGATGATATCCATGCTCGTCAATAACAGGAAATTGAGATAGGAAATTGAACACATTTTTATAAAAGGTAAGTATCAAGCATGGTTAAAGGTGGAGAAATTATCCTTAAATTTGTTCCCAACCACATAGCTCCAGATCAATTTTTATAAAGCAAGCCTTATTTTATCACGATGATAGTTTCCATTTCTCACATCCGCCGCCCTGTGGTGTGTCTGAGTGAAATGCCTTATTTTGTCCTGAGTACCCACCAGCAATTGCATTGACACCACCCAAATTTATGTCACGTAAGAGTCAGGTGAACAAAAAAATGAAGCAGGTGTCTAATCCATCAGCCCAGGTCTCTGACCAAGAGGTAAAATCTAATTCTCTCTGTACTACAGCTGATTTCGCTGTACATTATAAACAGTTTGGATTGCAACTACATTGTTTTATTTTGCAGATATAGTCTTGAAAGTGTCTCAGGACCTCACAGGAGATGGTTTTCACAATAGTTCAATGCTATGACTATGAGGAGTAAGTTCATTTCAGCTGAGTTCGGCAGTAAGGGTGCTTCAAATACACTTAGTATTCACGGCATATGCATTCTGACTTCTGATTAATGATCAATAATCTCGGCTGATAAATGTTTCTTTCCGATTATTATGTCGAAAGGGATTGGAATCAGCTATGATGCACAGAACAGGTAAATGACATGCCCTGGACTTACACATGGATGCTGTTGATTTGAGTGAGGTTTTGGAGGTGTTGACATCCCTGGTACCTTTGCCCACCATGAGTCAACAACTTCAGTCGAGGGAATGAAATGGAAAATTGAGAAAAGACCTTGGCCGCGATCTACCGGCCTCGTCGCACCCGACTCGGGACGTGACAAGGACATTAAGTCTCGCATGAGGCCTATTGCAAGATGTGACAACCTCGTTATGCCTTGTGAGATCTAACGAGGTCTCCCAAGGCGTCGTGATCTGGATCCCACCCACAATGGGTAGGATCCAGATTTGCATATTCAAGTATGCAGTCAGGCGCACTTGAATATGCTTGTGCCAGAGATACCAGATTCCCCTGCCTCTCGGAGACACCGAGTGAGTGCCGTTTAGCACTGGTCTCTACCAACGTGGACCAGGCGTACCAGCACTTGGAGGGTCTCCCATCTCCCATCTCCCAGACGATCAGGGGTCCCTGGTGTTCGGGTGCTGGGCAAGGTGCCACCCTGACACCCCTGGTGCCAACCAGACACCTTGGCACTGTCAGCCTAGCATCCTGGTAGTGCCACCTTGGTGGCATGTAGAACTTCCAAGATGGCAGGGGGACTGGCAGGGTGCCAGGCTGGCACAGCCATGGTACCTTGGTGGCTTCTTGCCCATGTCGTGAATCGGGCCCAGGGGTGCCCTGCCCTTATGAGGTGGGGTGCAGGGGGGGCGCTCGATGACACCCTCATTGTGGTGTTGGGGGGTGTCCGGAGACCTTGATGGGTGGTTCAGAGATCAGGGCGCCATTTAGAAATGGTGTTCCGATCCCTTCCTGCACTGGTGAGCGGAGCTTCTTAGTGCAGGAAATGGGACTAAGTCCAGCTTCGGCAGGACATTCCTCGCCGAGCCCCAGGAATTAAGCAGAGTCCCATTTAATACCGGAATCGTTCTCGCCATTGCCAGTGCCGTGACACACCCGGCTAAAAGGTCCAACGTGGGACTCTGTGCTTTTTCTGTTATGTCGTGCCCCTCATTTTCATCATATAGAGCATTGTAGAATATCAGATAAAATAGACAAGATACCAGTAATATAAATAATTCCAGGAAAGATTTTATCCACAGGCTGTTTACTAGTGGTTTAGATTTAATAAATAGGATTCCAATTGCTTATTATTCGCATTTAATTATATGCGCGTGGTGTACGTTAGGAGATTGTGGATGAACTATAAATAGGAATAAACAAACCAGAGTGGTTGAGTTAGGAGCTGCAGATTTGCAATTTGAATCTACAATAATTCAGTAGAGGCTCAGTGTGGCTCTGCTGACAGCACTCTTGTCTCTGAAACACAGGATTCTGGGCATGAGGACAGGTCGCTCCGTTGCAATACCCGGGGAGCCCTGCACTGTTGCACGTGCTGTTTTTTGGATATTAAACCAATGTCTAATTTGCCCGGTTGGGTAGGTATAAAAAAATCACTTGGCAGTAATCTGAAGAAGAGTTAGGAGTTTATCACTGGGGTCTGGGCCTATATTTAACCCTGAATCAACATCACAAAAAACAAATGATTGGGTCATTAAAACATTGGTGTTTGTGGACATGAGAGAGGTGGAATGACATGGGATGGGCATGTGAAGAAGTACTGTTGTAATAAATATATAGATTACATGCAAATGTTCTGCGGGTCTCTGCACGTCAAAGATTATAAAAGTGTGTAAAGATTGGCCACAGTTCCATCCTTCATCAGCTGGCTTTTGGGAGGATAACAAGGATACCAATTAAGTTTAGTATCCTAAAGTATGGAAGGAAGGCATTCAATCCATAAAGCATGTGTTAGTTTTTTGAGAGAGCTGTTCAATTATTGTTACTTCTTTTCCATAACTCTGAAAAATATTCCTTTTTGGGCGTGTACCCAATTCACTTTTGAAAGTTACTACCGAATGCCTGCTTACATTTAATGTGCTGGATATTAAATTCTATTTAATATGTACGTTTCCAGGCATGTTTGCTCTGCTGGTACTTCTCTTGACCTCTGGGCCGAAAAGAATTGCAAACCTGAGCACCTACGGACTGATTTTACAAATATATCTGCCAATAATGGAGGTTTGCAAATAGTATGGCCCTACAATCACATGACAGTCATCCACAATCTCCTAACGTACAATCAAGGTGGACAGGCCTCTGCCTCGGGAACTTGCATTCACCACTTTGACTCGATAGTCAAGGCTGTAACTTCATGAATGAAATGAATGAAAATTGCTTATTGTCACAAGTAGGCTTCAAATGAAGTTACTGTGAAAAGCCCCTAGTTGCCACATTCCGGCGCCTGTTCAGGGAGGCTGGTACGGGAATTGAACCGTGCTGCTGGCCTGCCTTGGTCTGCTTTCAAAGCCAGCGATTTAGCCCTGTGCTAAACAGCCCCAGTCATCATCATACTCCGGCAATACGTTGCAGTTGAAAGTGCCATCTATCAGACTTTTTCAATCTGTTGGTTCATGCAGCGACACCCAGGGCCTCGGAGTGGGCCTCAGACCTGGCCGAGTTCCTGAAACTAGAAACGGTAAAATTCGATAAAGGACAAGGAGCGACTCCACGACACGTGGAAGAAGTTCACAAACCTCTTTGCAGGCCTGTTCGCGACCAGCAACTAACTGGGGCTGGGTGGGGGAAACGGAAAAGAAGGCCATTTGCAGGAGGGGACACGGATTCCTCCGACACCTGTCAAACCGGGAAGGTGGATCATCCTAAACACCCTAGAGAACTCAAGGAGTGGAACAGGACACCCCCCCCCCGGCAAAACAAATGCAATTATAAACAATGTAGAGATTTCTGGCAGTAATTGTAAATACAAATATAACGTTGTGCATGATTCTGATTACTAAATGTTAAAAATCCAATAAGAACACTTTTTTAAAAACTGTGATATACACTAATGTAATTAATGTAGGGAAATGATGGAACTGGGACTATTGTCACAGACACGGTGGCAACTTGTGTTGGTTTTGTTATTATTTTGGTTATTAGTGTTGTTTTTATATTGCCCTGCAAAGTTTTAATATTAAATTCAAAAATTACAATAAAAATATTTTCCAAAAAAAATTCCATCCGTTTAAAGGCATTATGGTTACAACTCTCCCTCAATCAACATGGTATAAACAGATTAATTGGTGGCTCACCTCATTAATAAATGTGGAATTATTTATGATGTGGAGATGCCAGCATTGGACTGGGGTGGGGCCAGTAAGAAGTCTTACAACATCAGGTTGAAGTCCAACAGGTTTGTTTCAAATCACTAGCTTTCGGAGTGCAGCTCCTTCCTCAGGTGAATGAAGAGGTGGATTCCATAAACACATATATGGACAAAGTCAGTGACGCAAGACGATACTTTTAATGCTAGTCTTTGCAGGTAATTAAGTCTTTACAGGTCCAGACAGAGCGCCTAGAGAGAGGGATACTCACAGGTTAAAGAGGTGTGAATTGTCTCAAGCCAGGACAGTTAGTAGAATTTCGCAAGGTCAGGCTAGATGGTGGGGGGTGAATGTAATACGACATGAATCCAAGGACCCGCTTGAGACCATACTCATGTGTGCGGAACATGGCTATCAGTTTCTGCTCGGCGATTCTGCGTTGTCACAGTCCAGAAGGCCACCTTGGAGAATGCTTACCCAAAGAACAGAGGAATTATTTAGTTCGTAAAACAATGGGCATGTTTGTTTCTGTAACATTATGGGTTGGATTCTCCGCCCTGCTGCGCCTCTTTACTGCCTCGACCCGCCGACGGGATTCCCCGTTATGCCGGCCGGTCAATGGGTTTTCCCATTGTGGGGCAGCCCCACGCCGTCGGGAAACCCCCGGGTGCCGGCAAAACGGAGAATCCCGCCGGTGGAGAATCCCGCCCCATGTATTGCACTTCATAGTAATCTGTTATATCTGAAGAAATTTGGGATTTTCTGGGCAGGGTATAACATTGCTGGGGAGATTGGAGTCTGCACGTTCTCCCCGTGTCTGGCTGAGTTTCCTCCGGTTGCTCCAGTTTCCTCCCACAAGTCCCGAAAGACATGCTGTTCGGTAATTTGGACATTCTGAATTCTCCCTCTGTGTACCCGAACAAGCGCCGGAATGTGGCGACTAGGGGCTTTTCACAGTAACTTCATTGCCGTGTTTTTGTAAGCCTACTTGTGACAATAAAGATTATTCTAATATAAAGTCTTTTGTCAGTTATGATTTACCGCTGTCTATGAAAACATACTGAGGAGGGATGATGTTAAGAAAATTCTGTAAACATTGTCAAAAACATGTTTTGCTGCAGTGGGACACAGCAGCACAAGGAGAAAGTAATTGTCTGGTCTTTGTTTCTATATTTCAGGTGATAGCGAGACATCTGACCTGATGCAGGTGACTTGCAGCCAGGAATTAAATTTCTTACCCAATCTGGGATACAGCGGGCGCATTAACATTGATGAATAAGATTGTTTCGGACATACAGCAGCCATTCAAGCACTCACTCATCTCTAGGTAATCTCCAGAATGGCAAATCTATCAGGGAACTGCCGCCACACCTTCAATTGCACCAAAGATAATTACAAAAAGGTGAGGAGGGGGAGAGGCTGAGAAAGGCTGTTCCACTTCTTTCTCCCAAAGCAACTTTTATCAAACATCAGTGGGGTATTTCTTGAAAGGGCTTTCATTCTTTGGAACTGACTATTTCTTCAAACAACTGATGGCATGCAGAGGAAACTTTAAATGGAAATGAGAATCTTTCCTTGATTGTTAGGTTTAGGACCCCCTGCTGTTACCTTGGGATGGTTATTAAGCTGCCCCTGAAAGACCCCATACCACACTGCAAAGTGTTTGTAATGTATGGAATCCACATCTCAACTCAAGCCTCTCATTTCCTTTTTTTCTGGCTTGGAATATATTGCAACATTTAGTTCTACAGGACTTCCTTTCAAAACATTACCTTCCCGTCTTTGAAAGTTTTTCGCTGACCTGAAGTTTTGAACTTTTCCATTGCATTTACAATGAGACTGCGACATTAAAATCCCATTGCACAATGCATTTTTATGATTTTTCTTTTTACTGCTGTCAACTTTAAAAACTGGCGTTAACTTTAAAAAGATAATCAGTAAATCTGCAAACAATGGAGCTCTTTACAAAATGTGATGAGCGTTAATATTTCAAAATGTCATCTCAAAGCCCTTATCGTCTGCTGGCTCAATATCGGCTCCATAAAACTGCTTCTTTATGATTTATGGTATAATCCCAACCGAGGCTGTCCAGCTCCAACTCCAATCTGAAACCAGGTTGATTTAAACATGACCGCGAAGACCAATGGCACCGATGATAGGCGACAGTCTTGGAACATTAACTTTCTTGCTCTGTCTCCCCACATGCTGCCAGGCCTGCTAAGTATTTCCACGTTTTCTGTTTTTATTTCAGATTTCAAGTATCCGTAGCATTTTGCTTTTTTCCTGGAAGAATGACTCTTGCCTCTGCCTCAAGGGTTCAATTCCAGTCCAGGGCCTTGAGCGTAAGATCTAGGTTGACACTGCAGTGCAGCACTGAGGGAGTGCTGCACTGTCAAACCTGTCTTCCAATTAAGAGATCAAACTGCCCCCTTGCATATGATCTCAGGTAACTATTTTGAAGAAGAACTGGGGAGTTCTCCCTACTTTTCCAATATGTATTCCACAACCAACATGTGATCCAGTGATTACATTGCACTTTGTGGAAGCTTGCTGAACACAAAATTGGTTATCACCTTTCTTACATAACGGGTGCGATCTAACAGCCTTGTCGCGTCCATTTCAGCAATGCAATGAGGCTGTTAAATCTCGTGAGAGGCCTCTCGCGAGATTTGCGATGCTTGGAATGCTTCGTGGGATCTCGCGAGATTTCATGAAACGTCATGAAAGGGCAGCACGGTAGCCTTGTGGATAGCACAATTGCTTCACAGCTCCAGGGTCCCAGGTTCGATTCTGGCTTGGGTCACTGTCTGTGTGGAGTCTGCACGTCCTCCCCGTGTGTGCGTGGGTTTTCTCCGGGTGCTCCGGTTTCCTCCCACAGTCCAAAGATGTGCGGGTTAGGTGAATTGGCCATGATAAATTACCCTTAGTGTCCAAAATTGCCCTTAGTGTTGGGTGGGGTTACTGGGTTCTGGGGATAGAATGGAGGTGTTGACTTTGGGTCGGGTGCTCTTTCCAAGAGACGGTGCAGACTCGATGGGCTGAATGGCCTCCTTCTGCACTGTAAAATTCTATGATAAGTCACAATCTGGATCTCACCCTCGCTGGACGGGATCCAGATTTACATTTTTAATGAGCCATTAACCTCATTTAAACATGTCGCCGTCCGATTCTTCCGAGGCCCCGGGGACAAACGCCCGCGCATGGGAGACCTCGTCATGGCGCCGCTTAGCACTGGTCCACACAAACGTGGGCCAGGCATAACAGCACCTGAGGGGATCGTCAAGGCCATCGGAGAACCCCCTGTTGTCAGGCTCTGGGCAGGATGGTACCCTAGCACCTCCACTGCCACCTGGGCAGCTTGTAAATGCCACCTTCCAAGTGACGCTGCCAGGGTGCCAGGCTGGCAGTGGCAGGGTACCTGGCTATCAGGTTGCCATGCCAGGGATCGGTCCCAAGGGTGCCCTGCCCTGAAGAGGTGGGGTAAAGGGAGGCTCGAGGATGCCCTAAGAGGTAAGTTGGGGCAGTGGGGAATTTGGAGGCCGTGGCGGGGTGTCCAAAGGGGAGGGGGTTTAGAGATCAGATAAAAAAGTGTGCCCTGATCTCTTCCTGCATTGACGGTCTGAGCTCGCCAATGCAGACAGTGGTATAGCGTGGCTTCAGCGGGGCGTTCCTGACCAAGACCAGAAAAATGATAGAGTCCTGTTTGATAACGGGGTCGTTCTCGGTGCTGCAGGTACCAAGACCCCGCTATATGAATCCAAAACGGGACTCTGTTCTTGAGCATCAAATTCCGCACTGCAACATCTACACGTCATTAATACTCCATTGGCTGTAGAAGCACTTGGGGGCCTCCCTAGGTCGCGAAAGGCACTATATCAAATCAAGGTACTTCTTCCCTTTGCGAAATTCATCAGGGCACATAGAGACATGAGGAAATTACACTGAAATATAAATAAGACCGCATACTTGATTCAACATGTAACTACATCGTATGCTGCAAGATTGATTTGCATCTTGCCTCCAGAGGCAGGACTCTGAAAACGGCAGGTTAAACAGATGCCAGGGCAGCTGTTTTGTTCAAACTGGAGCAAGCTTGATTCTCAACTTTGATGTTGGAATGCTCTCCATTTGTCCGAATGAGTGAAGCTCTAATGACATGCAAGAAGCTTGACAGCATCCAGGGCAAAACAACTCACTTAATTGGCACCCCTTCCACCACCTTCAACATTCACTTCCTCCAGCACTAATGCATAGTGGCAGCAGTGTGCGCCATCTACAAGATGAACTACAGCAATTAATCAAGGCTTCTTCGACAGCACCTTCCTAACCCATGACCTCCACCACAGAGGACAAGGGCAGCAGATGCAAGGGAATACACCAGTTGCAAGTTCCAGTCCAAGTGGATGGCCAAGTGGATGGGCAGCACAGGATGTGCCAAAGGGCCTCTTTCTGTGCTGTAAAACTCTAAGTAACTCATCATCCTGACTTGGAACTATATTGCTGTTCTTTCATTGGCGCTGGGTCAAAATCTTGGAACTGCCTCCTGAACAGCAGTCTGGGTGTATCTACACCACATAGGCTGCAACAGCACACCACCGCCTCCTCTAGGGCAATTAACGATGGCCAACAAATGCTGGCCTGGCCACTGACGCCCACATTCTGTGAACAAATAGACAAAGCTTTTTTTAAAACAGCACAAATGAATATAAGAGACAAACAGAATTATTAATTAAGGATATTGTAATATAACTCCATACCTGAAAACACAGAGAAAATCCATTTATTGGATGCTTGACAGACATCCCTTCCACAAAGATTCACTCCCTCCACCGCCACCCATAGTAGCAGCCGTGTGTGCCATCTATAAGATGCACTGCAGCCACTCACCCAGGCTCCTTTGACAGCATTTTCTAAACCTACAACCACTACTGTGTGGAAGGACAAGGGATACCTGGGTGCACCAGCATTGGACTTTCTTCTCCAAGTCACTCACCATCCTGACTAAGAAATACATCACCATTCCGTCACTGTCGCTGGGTCAAAATCCTGGAACTCCATCCACAACAGCACGGTGAGTGTACCTACACCACATGGACTGCAGCGGGTCAAGGTGGCAGCTCACCACCATCTTTTCAAGGGCAATTAGCGATGGGCCAGAAATGCTGGGCTAGCCAGTGACCCCCACATCTGGTGACGGAATAACAAAAGAGTGCAGTCACAGAAAAATAAGTGTTGGAGAGATGCGAAAATTAACTTCAACGTTCTGGGTTGGGATCAAATATGGGTTGCTGTTTGTCATTGCGAGTTGATATTCCCTGCATTGCGACATGCAGAGGTATCAGCTAAGGATAGGGATTGGCCTTGCTAGTCATATTGTCTTGGCCACGTAAACACAGGTGAATTGTGCCCAGCTTGGGGAGCAGTGTGGTGACCCCCATCTGCAGGATACCCCAAAGGATTTCACAGGCAATGAAGTACTTTTATCGTGTTATCTCTGCTGTCGACTGGCACATCAAACAGAATACACTGTATATTCAAGCATCAACAGTGAGGCATAAAGGCCGATAAGGCCTTGAACTACAAATGATGTAGGTAACATATGGCAAAGCTGCGGTTGTCATGAAGATTTGGGCAATGTCATCATGATGTGCCAGACTGAAAGGTTGTTGGTTGCTCTTCAGGCATTTTCATTCTTTTGGTCACACATCAGAGTAGTTTGGGACACAATGGGCAGGATTCTCCGTTGTTGGGACCATGTCTCCGCGCCGTCACTCGGGATGTCAGTCGTGAAAACTGTGGTCCTTTATGCCAGGAAAACTGGCGTCGAAAGGCCACAGATTCACTGTCCTGCAGGGGGCTAGCAGGCGGCTGTTGTGGAGCTTGCAGCTCCTGCTGCCGATATGGCCCCCCGCACTTCCGGGTCAGAGGCCACGCAGGTGCACGGCGGCGGCCTCCAGCGGCCGCGGCGTGCTCCATCGCGGACTCAGCCTGCGGACCTGGACCGCTGAAATAGTGCCCGCATCGGCCGCTCGCCCGACCCGGACCACACACATAGCCCCCAGTGAAGCCCCCCCCCACCTTCCGATTGGCCCTCCCCTGCTAATTTTGGCGTCGGGGTGTGGAGAAACAAGCCCAATAACTGTTTTACATGTATTGACAGTTGACAGCCAAAAGGTGAGTTGCACCAATGAAGATCGACCAGTTTAAAATTAAAGGGTCGCAACACATTTCAGGTTAAAAAAATGACAACTCATTCACAACTTGTAAAATATGGTCCATGTATATCTTAAGCACACTGAGGAGTAATATTTACTTTCCTTTTAAAATAACCTGGGCTCAGTTGATGACTGGCTGTGTAATAGGTCAAGGTCAGTACAGTCCATGGAATCAGGATGCTTTGTGATCTGCATGGCACTGTATCACACTGCACACTTTGTTAACCGTCATGCCATTGAAAGATCACTAATGTTGTTCAAGCACGTGGTATGATTTAGATTACCTGGGTGCATTTTAGAAGACCCGTTAGCCACACATGCAAATTCCGTCATAGCTGTCAAATATCGTGAGGCCAAAATTAGGATTTGCACCAGCAAGATTTCGGAACATGATCTTCCCAAGCCCTTCCAGATGACGCAATCTGCTTCACGCCCAGGATGGGCACGACTCTGATTCACGTGAATTTGAACCAGTAGCTCAGCGGGCATAACGTCGCATCCTCAACCCACATCGAATCCTCCCACCCATCAGGCATGGGATGGGTTGACTGCTGGGTTTTTAACTAAGGGAACCAGGCGCCATGATCTCTGAGAGGGAGGAAGGATGTGAGCAAGACTGTCGACACTGAGCACCAGGGAGTCCAAGGGGACAGAGGCTGCTGGGCAGCTCTGGGGCTGTCGGTGGGGTGCGGGGCTGATCTGGGTGTTTGAACATAGAACATAGAACATTACAGCGCAGTACAGGCCCTTCAGCCCTCGATGTTGCGCCGACCTGTGAAACCACTCTAAAGCCCATCTACACTATCCCCTTATCGTCCATATGTCTATCCAATGACCATTTGAATGCCCTTAGTGTTGGCAAGTCCACTACTGTTGCAGGCAGGGCATTCCACACCCTCACTACTCTCTGAGTAAAGAACCTACCTCTGACATCTGTCCTATATCTATCTCCCCTCAATTTAAAGCTATGTCCCCTCGTGCTAGGCATCACCATCAAAGGAAAAAGGCTCTCACTGTCCACCCTATCCAATCCTCTGATCATCTTGTATGCCTCAATTAAGTCACCTCTTAGCCTTCTTCTCTCTAATGAAAACAGCCTCAAGTCTCTCAGCCTTTCCTCATAAGATCTTCCCTCCATACCAGGCAGCATTCTGGTAAATCTCCTCTGCACCCTTTCCAATGCTTCCACATCCTTCCTATAATGCGGGGTGGTCAGGGACTGAGAGGAAGAGGCGGGCAGTTTTTGGCAGCAAATGGCTGTATTGTGCGGCGGGGTGGGGCGGGCTGGGGCTCACAATTGGTATTGGTTGTCCTGGAGTCTGCTTTCAGTGTTATTTTTTTACAATCCCAGATCAGACCCCCCCCCCCCCCACCCCCCACAGGGGCTAGGATATTGGACCAAAACCCCAATATTTTAGTTTATTTGCAAAACTGTGTGGAAATATTGATTTACTGCTGGAATGATTACATGAAAAAATAGAGCTTTAGTTTTTCTGAAGTAAAACATTATTCTGAAGACAATAATAAACTTCTAACTTCACACCTGAAAAAAGCAGTTTACAATTACCCCTCAACACTACTACTCAATTTCCCATTAAACAACCATAGGGGCCTCAACCTATGGAGCAGCTGCCACGGAGGCTGGAGTGTTGAGGCATGACAGCAATGAGGAGCGGGATTCTCCGACCCTCCGCGCCAAAATCACGCTCGGCGGGGGGGGCAGAGAATTACCCAAAATAAGCTCCCATGCCGACAGATGACCGGAGAATCGCCGGCAGTCGCACGCGCGCGATCGACGCGGCGCCGGTCGGGGGCCGCATTTAACGGCCCCCGCGGTGATTCTCCACGCTCGATGGGCCGAGTGCCCGCCAACTCCTACCGGCGTGGTTCACATGTGTTCCCACCTGCCGGCACCTCGGCGTTCTGGCTGCGGGGGCCGTCCTGGTGGTGGGGGGTGGGATACGACTCTGGGGGGGGGGGGGGGGCCTCCATGGTGGCCAGGCCCGCGAACGGTAGCTACCGATCGGTGGGCACACTCATTCCGGGGATGGGGGTCTATGTTCCTCCGTGCCGGGCCCCTGTAGGGTGCCGCCATGTTGCGCGGGGGCCGGCGTGAGAATGGCCGCCATGCGTATGTTTGGCCGCGCGAGCGTATCTGCAGGGCCCCATTGGCAGCCGGAGCTGCGGGACGCACGCCAGGGCCCTGCTGGCCCCCTTGAAGAAAAAGTCTGGAGTGATTCCCGCCCGTTTCCCGGCGGGAGTGAGGACTTAGTCCCCAGAAGGGAGCATCCCGCCCGAGGTCTCTGAATTATGCACCCTGACTAAGAAAGGTGCCTATTAGCTCTGCCTCTCCCTAGAGCAGAAAGTAATTGTACCTTCGAACATCGACTCCTGACTCTAATTGTCCATCAAGAGTTAGCCACTTAGAGCAAGGTGTCAGTTATTGCAGTGATCTGGTCACTTCAGTTGACAGATTAGTGGATTTCTTCCTTGCCAAACTCTTCAAACTCCTTAATCTGAAAGGACAAAGTAACAATGTTAGCTGTCCACTGTCTCAAAGTCAAGGAATGGAATGAACCCTCAGGGTTCAAAGCTCAAAGCTTGGTGGCCCAGGATCAAGAGGCAATGGGGTCGATTCTCTGCCAGGACCCCAACACCAGCCAATCAGCATCCAGCAACCTTGCAAAGGGCACATAACTGCCCAGTTGACCTTGTCCAGTTGGGAGGAGGGGGCTCAGGACCCTCCTGCAAGAACCCCAGTGGGAGTCAACATAAGGGAAGGAAACCTGGACGGAAGGCTAGAGGTGAGTCTAAGTGGATGAGGGCACAGGCTGAGTCCAGCCAGGGTCTGGAGAAGGGAGGGCACCAGAGCTGTGAGCGTGCGATCGCGGCTGGCCAATTCCTGGGGCTCGCTAGCTCCAGGTCAGGAAGGCCAATGTCAGCAGAGACAATCATGGTCAGCAGCTGTGACACCAACATGACTCTCTCTCTCTCAATCTCCCATCCCTTGCAGATTTACAAGCGATACTGCGATGGAGCAAGTAGAGCTGGCGATTTTGCTAATCACAGCGCGGGAGGAGCACAGTCTTCAGCAGCGACATACGGCAGCTCCGAGGGACGACCCTGCAGAATGAGACCAGGGGGTCGCAGGGCAGGATCAGCAGCTGGAAATCACACCAGCTTTGCTGGGAGCACGAAAGCACCCAAGAGGCCCCAGGATCTACCAAACCTGTGTGTCCTTCATGGAACTGTGTCCCACCATCTGCCGTCGCAGACCCTGCTTTACGAAGGAGACTGTGTGGTACCTGTGCAATGTCCTTGCGGACTTGCCATCACATGCTGGAGACCATCCGCTCCCTTTGGCCGTCAAGGTCATGGCAGCCCTCACCCTCTATGACGCAAGGTCCTTTCAGGGTTTCATGGGGGTCTCTGTAGTATTTCACAGGCATCCACCCATAAGTCCATCCATGAGTGATGAAAGCACTGTGCACGGGTTCTGGACTACATCCACTTTGACCCGGACCAGGCCTGGCAAGCTGAGAGGGCGACAGGGTTTTGGCACTTAGCTGGTGTGTCAGCGGAGGCAAAAGGTTGCACCCATGTCATTCTCCGTGTCCCGTGGCACCAGGGTGTTCACTTCATCAACCAGAAAGGTTTACACTCCCTCAATGTCGAACTGGTTTGCGACCACCAGATGCGTTTCATAAAACAAATTACTGCAGGTGCTGGAATCTGAAACAAAAGCACAAAATACCAGACAATTTAAACAGTCCTGACAGCATCTGTGGAGAGAAAAAGGAGCTAACATTTTGAGTCTGGATGACTCTTTGTCAAAACTCTTATGCATTTCTTTCTCGTGTGTGCCCTTTTTTTATAATAATGTCATGTGAGAGTACCTTTAAGAAATGGATGTTGAAGCAATGTACCTTTAAGAAAACAGTGATGTCAGAGAGTGGGTGGAGCTGGGCTTTAGATCAGCCACTTTGAAGGTTCAGTTTGAAAAAGCAGCTTGTGTGTGTCTGTGTGTTTCCAGAGAGCTACAGTTTTGGGGAAAAGAGCTTGGGGAGTGTCTGTGTTTTGCAGTGAGCTGGATTTGCTGTGATGTCTGCCATGAAAGACTATCTCTGGATCATTTGGGTGATTTAAACTCATAATAGTAAAGCCTTTAACCTGATGTGATTCTGTTTAAAGGTGTTAAGTCTGAAGTTTGGAAGTTTGAAGGAACATTTTGAGGAATTATTGACTGTTGCAATATTTTCGGAGTTATCTTTGAAGTAAGGGGTGTTAAGAGATCCAATGTTTATTTAAGATGTAAAGTTGAGTTCATGGACTCAACATTGTTTTGTGTATAAAAACCCATGTGTCCATAATTGTAATCCCACACCTAGGGAACAAGCCGTGTGCTAGGAAAAGAAACAAATACATTAAAGGGGGAGGTTGGTTGAAATCCATGATACATTTTGGTGTTCTAAAAGCGCCTCGCCCATAACAATTGGAGGCTCGTCCGGGATAAAAGTCTATCTATTGGATTGGCTTTTGTGAACTAAAAGACAGTGAAGGAGTGTTGCTTTTCCGGTGTGGTATTTTAGTTTAGCTGGGGAGTGTGTTGTGGACAATGGCTCTTTCAGAGGCTCAGAAGTATTTTTTGGGGGGGGACTGTCACACGCAGTATTTTACGGACAGAGATGAAAAGCAGACTGTTGGGTCTGGCAAAAATATTGCAGTTAACATTACCTGACAAAATGCGAAAAGATGAGGTAATTATGGTGGTGGTGCAGCATTTAAAGTTGAGATAGAGTTTGACTCTTGGGAAATGGCAAAAATTCAGTTGCAAATTAAACAAATGGAACATGAGAAAGATTTAAAGCGGCTTGAATACGAAAGAGATAGAGAGGAAAAAGAAAAGGAGAGAGAAGAAAGAAACAAAAAAAGAGATAGAGAGGAGAGGGCAAAAGAGAGCGAGTTTGAACTCCGGAAAATGGCTCTGAAACATGAAAATCAGTGAAAATTGGCAGACGGAAAGGGACACGTACAGTTGGAGGAGATGGATGAGGATAATGAGACAGAATATCATAGTCGAAGACGTGGTGGAGATCTATTTAAATATGTCCAAACATTGCCAAGGTTTGACGAGAAGGAGGTAGAAGCCTTTTTCATTTCATTTGAGAAGGTAGCTAAACAAATGCAATGGCCACAGGGCATGTGGGTATTACTGATTCAAACAAAGCTGGTAGGTAGGGCTAGTGAAGTGTTTGCATCACTACCGGAGGAGGTATCTGGAACGTATGAGGAGGTGAAGAAATCCATCTTAAGTGCATATGAGTATGATCTAGTGCCTGAAGCTTACAGACAAAGGTTTTGAAATTTAAGGAAAGAATTTGGTCAAACATACATGGAGTTTGAAAGGCTCAAACAGAGTAATTTTGATAGGTGATAAGGGCTTTGAAAATAGACCAAACGTGTGAAGCTCTCAGAGAAATTATACTTTTGGAGGAGTTAAAAATTTCAATTCCTGATGTAGTGAGAACTCATGTGGAAGAACAGAGGGTTAAAACTGCGAGATTAGCAGCGGAAATGGCAGATGACTATGAATTAGTTCTTAAATCAAAGATTGGTTTCCGACATCAGTTTCAGCCGGTGAGGGATAGAAACTGGGGACATGAGAAATACTCAAGTGGTAAAGGTAAAGGTGATCTGATGGAAGACAATAAAGAGAGTGTACCTCAGATTTAAAAAGAAATCCAAGAGGGGAGAAAAGAAATGGAAAGTTTCAGATGTTTTCACTGTAATAAACTAGACCATGTAAAGTAACAGTGTTGGCGGTTGAAGAAAAGCACTGGGAATGCTGATGTGGTAAAACAGGATAAGACAGTGGGGTTTGTTAGAGTGGTAAAGGAAGGCCCAAGGGAAGCGAAGAGGGGCAAATGATTGTACAGCCTGTTCAAGAAGTAAATGTTAAGAAGGTGCCAGATGTATTTAAAGAATTTACTTGCGTGGGTAAAATTTACTCATGTGTATCAGGAGGAGCAGGTAAAGAAGTCACAATTTTAAGAGATACAGGGGCTAGTCAATCTTTAATGGTACAAGATGAGGAATTATGTAGTTTGGGAAGAATTTTGTCAGAAAAGATGGTGATATGTGGAATTCAGGGTGAGAGGAGTAGTGTTCCATTATATAAGGTAAGGTTGGAAAGTCCAGTGAAGAGTGTGAAGTGGTAGTAGGAGTAATAGATAAACTATCTTGTCCAGGAATACAGTTTATCTTGGGTAATGATATAGCTGGATCGCAGGTGGGAGTGATGCCTACTGTGTTGATAAGCCAGTGGAAAATCAGACAACTGAAGGGTTGAAGGGCGAATATCCTGGGATTTTTTTCGGATTGTGTAGTAACAAGGTTGCAAAGTCACAGGTTAAGACAAGAGGAGAAATCAAAGAGTGAAGATGAAGTTGAAGTGCAATTATCAGAAACAATTTTGACCAGATGGTTGAAAAAGAACAAGAACAGGTGGAGGATGAGGCGGATATTTTTAGTTCAGGAAAATTGGCGGAATTACAACATAAAGATGTAGAAATAAAACGGATATATCAGAAAGCATATACGGAAGAGGAATCAGAGTATACTAGAGTGTTATTACCGTAAAAATGATGTCTTGATGAGAAAATGGAGACCTGTACATATGCAGGCGGATGAAAGGTGGGCAGAAGTTCATCACGTAGTATTGTCGGTAGGGTATAGAAAGGAGGTGTTGCGAATTGCACATGAGGTACCAGTGGGAGGTCATTTGGGAATAAGGAAAACTCAAGCTAAAATCCAGAAACATTTTTATTGGCCTGGACTACATAAAGATGTAGTTAGATTTTGTCAATTATGTCACACATGTCAAGGGATAGGGAAACCTCAAGCAGTGATAAAACCAGCGCCCTTCATACCCATTCCAGCATTTGAGGAACCTTTTATGAGGGTCATAATTGATTGTGTAGAACCGCTTCCTAAAACAAAAAGTGGGAATCAATATCTTTTAACTATAATGGATGTGTCTACTAGGTTTCCAGAGGCCATTCCTGAACGTAATATTAGAGCTAAAAAGATTGTGGAGGAGTTACTTAAATTCTTTACTAGATATGGACTACCCACAGAAATTTAATCGGATCAAGGATCGAACTTTACTTCAAAGTTATTCAAAGAAGTTATGGATAGCTTAGGAATAAAACAATTTAAATCAACTGCGTACCATCCAGAATCGCAGGGAGCATTAGAAAGGTGGCATCAGACATTAAAGACAATGTTGAGGGCATATTGTCAAGATTATCCAGAGGATTGGGATAAAGGAATTCCATTTGTATTGTTTGCATTAGGGATGCACCTAATGAGTCAACCAAATTTAGTCCTTTTGAACTAATTTTTGGTCATGAGGTAAGAGGACCACTTAAATTGATTCAGGAAAGATTGGTGGGTGAGAAATCGGAAATTACACTATTGGATTACGTGTCAAATTTTACGTGTCATGTCACAAGGAGGCTTACATTAACACTGCAATGAATTCACTGCGAAAATCCCCTAGTCGCCACACTGCGGCACCTGTTAGGGTACACAAAGAGAGAATTCAGAATGTCCAAATTACCTAACAGCACATCTTTCGGGACTTGTGGGAGGAAACCGAAGCACCCGGAGGAAACCCAATCTTGTTGGAGCATCTCCTGCCAGCCCAAGTGTATATGGTTGCCTGCCTTCCCTCCACAGCATCCAACATATGGGTGAGGGCTCGCTCCTTGAATCGAGGAGCAGGTTTCCTTGCTGTCTCACTTCTACCTTGAATGACAGCTATGGAGTTGGTTAAAGGCCCCTTTAAGTATGTGGTAAACCACATTATTGTATTGTATGGCATTGTATTCTATTGTGCATGCCTGGGTTTGTCCAGGTTTGCTCCGCCTGTGGCTCCTCCCCTCGGGCTTCTTTATAAAGGTGGCAAGTCTCCGCCTCCGACCCAGTTCAGGTCCAGAGGCAGGAGGCTTGCTGTTTAGTGCATTAAAGCCTCAGTTACGTTCATCCCCCGTCATGTGTTATTGATGGTGTATTAATTTAATACACTAAACTCCTAAAGATGAGCTCATCACGCAAGCCTGATCGCTTGGAGCTGGACCCACAGGCATCCGACGCTACATAAACATTTGAACACTGGCTAAGCTGCTTCGAAGCGTACCTCACATCCTTCACCGAAGACGTCACAGACATTCAGAAGAAGCAGATCCTCCGCACACGGGTGAGCCCAAGAGTCTTTCTCCTCATCAGGGACGCCCCCTCGTACGCAGAGGCAATAACGCTGCTAAAAGGACAATATGTGAAATCCGTTAACGAGGTGTATGCTAGGCACCTCCTCACCACGAGACGGCAACTCCCTGGGGATTCACTTGCAGAATTCCTGCGTGCCTTGCACATACTCTGCCGGAACTGTGACTGCCGGGCGATATCGGCTACCCAGCATGCTGAGCTGCTGATCAGGGACGCTTATGTCTCGGGCATGAAATCAAACTATATCCGCCAGCGACTACTAGAAGGGGGGACACTCGGCTTCCCAGAGACACTGCAACTCTCCAACTCGCAGGAGGTAGCCTCCCAGAACATGGTAGCCTTCACCTCTGACTGCGCGGCACCCTCGTGGACCTCGTGGGCGCAGCCATCAACCGACCCGGGTGCGACGTAAGCCTGCGCCGCGCAGCGGCCTGCCAACGCCGGAGGCCCATGGTGCTACTTCTGCAGCCAGAGTAATCACCCCAGACAACGCTGCCCGGCATGGATCGCAACTTGTAACGGCTGTGGGAAGAAGGGCCACTTTGCAAAAGCCTGCCAGGCCCGAACCCCCCCTAAATCTTCGAGGCCCAGCAGCGCTGCCTGCTGCCTGTCGGGGCCACCCCCAGCTGCCGCGCCACCTGCCATGTGCGACCCCTGGGCGCCGCAATCTTCACAGCCATCTTCAATTTCGGCCACCACGCGCGACCCATGGGGGCCGCCATCTTGGACACCATCGCCAATGCCACCTGCCACGCGCGACTCATGGGGGCCGCCATCTTGGGACCACTCTGCAGCCTCCTGGGAGCCCAGGTCGCCCGACCATACGCTACCTCCAACTGGCCTACCGACTGCCTTCCGAAGCTCGCCTCCATCACGCTCGACCAGTCCCGGCCGCATCACCTCGCGAAGTCCACGATGACCGTCCGGACCAACGGGCACGAGACGGCCTGCCTTTTCGACTCCGAGAGCACAGACAGCTTCATACACCCAGATGTGGGAAGGCGCTGCTCCCTCCCAATCCTACCCGCGACCCAGAAAATCTCCCTGGCTTCCAGATCCCACGCAGTAGAAATCTGGGGGTACTGTGTCGCGACCCTTACTGTCCAAGGCGTAGACTACACTAACTTTAAGCTCTACGTCCTCCCCCATCTCTGCGCTGCCCTATTACTGTGGTTCGACTTCCAGTGCCATCTCCAGAGCCTTACCTTAAAGTTCGGCGGACCCCTGCCCCCCCTCACCCTTAAGGTCGCCCCACCCTCCCTCTTCGCAAACCTCACCCCGGACTGTAAGACCGTCGCTATCAGAAGCAGACGCTACAGTGCCCAGGACAGGGCCTTCATCAGGTCAGAGGTCCAGCGACTCCTGCGAGAGGGGATCATTGAGGCAAGTAACAGCACCTGGAGCGCCCAAGTGATGGTCGTCAAGGCTGGGGAGAAACACCGGATGCTCATCGATTACAGCCAGACCATTAACCGGCACACGCAGCTCGATGCGTACCCCCTCCCCCGCATATCTGACATGGTCAATGAGATTGTGCAGTATCGAGTCTCCTCCACAGTCGACTTGAAGTCCGTGTACCACCAGCTCCCTATCCGCCCGGAGGACCGCCAATACACTGCCTTTGAGGCAGATGGCCGCCTCTACCACTTCCTCAGGGTTCCCTTCGGCATCACCAGTCTTACAAAGAGAAATGGACCGAATGGTTGACCAGTACGGGCTGCGGGCCACGTTCTCGTACCTAGACAACGTCACCATCTGCGGCCGTGACCAGCAGGACCATGATGAGAACCTCCAGCGCTTCCTCCACACCTCTAAACTCCTGAACCTAACCTATAACAGATAGAAATGCGTCTTCCGCACAACCCGCCTAGCCATCCTCGGCTACATCGTGGAACACGGAGTCCGAGGGCCCGACCCCGACTTCATGCACCCCCTCCTGGAACTCCCCCTCTCCCACGGCCCCAAGGCCCTGAAGAGATGCCTGGGGTTCTTCTCGTACTATGCCCAGTGGGTCCCCAACTATGCGGACAAGGCCCGTCCACTGATCAAATCCATCGTTTTTCCCCTGACGGCTGAGGCCCGACTGGCCTTCAACCACATCAAGGCAAATATCATCAAAGCCGCGATGCACGCTGTGGACGTGTCCATCCCATTCTAAGTGGAGAGCGATGCGTTGGACTTTGCTCTGGCCGCTACACTCAACCAGGCCCGTGGCTTTCTTCTCCCGTACCCTCCATGCCTCCGAAATTCGACACTTCTCCGTCGAAAAGGAAGCCCAAGCCATCGTAGAGGCTGTGAGACATTGGAGGTATTACCTGGCCGGCAGGCGATTCACTCTCCTCACTGACCAATGGTCGGTTGCCTTCATGTTCAATAACACACAGCGGGGCAAGATCAGGAATGACAAGATTCTGAGGTGGAGGATCGAGCTCTCCACCT
The DNA here is from genome assembly GCF_047496885.1 of Scyliorhinus torazame. NCBI lineage: Eukaryota > Metazoa > Chordata > Chondrichthyes > Carcharhiniformes > Scyliorhinidae > Scyliorhinus > Scyliorhinus torazame. The sequence goes on along the minus strand of NC_092720.1, from coordinate 29,130,653 downwards.
ACAGCTATGATATCTTGTATTGACCCGGAAAGCTCAATGAGCCCCCGGATGCCCTCTCCCGCGGTACATGTGCCAGCGCACAGGTCGACCGACTTCGGACCGTCCACAACAACCTCTGTCACCCGGGGGTCACCTGTTTTTTTCACTTCATCAAGGCATTACTCCATCGAGGAGGTCAGGTCCGTGACCAGGGACTGCCAGGTCTGCACGGAGTGCAAACCGCACTTCTAACGGCCAGACAGAGCACACCTGGTAAAGGCCTCTGGCCCCTTTGAGCAACTCAGCATCGATTTCAAAGGGCCCCTCCCCTCCACTGACCGTAACGTGTACTTCCTCAACATCGTTGATGAGTACTCAAGATTCCCCTTCGCCATCCACTGCCCTGACATGACCTCGGCCTCTGTCATCAAGGCCCTGCACAGACTTTTCACCCTGTTCGGGTTCCCCGCCTACATCCACAGTGATCGGGGATCCTCCTTCATGAGCGACGAGTTGTGTCAGTTCCTGCCCAGCAAAGGCATCGCCTCCAGCAGGACGACCAGCTATAACCCCCCGGGGAAATGGACAGGTGGAGAGGGAGAACGCAATGGTCTGGAAGGCCGTCCTTCTGGCCCTACGATCAACAAGTCTCCCAGTCTCCTGCTGGCAGGAGGTCCTCTCCGACAAGCTCCACTCCATCCAGTCGCTCCTGTGTACAGCCACCAATGAGACTCCTCATGAACGTATGTTTGCCTTCCCCTGGATATCCACCTCCGGGGTCTAGCTCCCATCCTGGCTGGCAGTCCCACGGCCCGTCCTCCTCCGGAAGCATGCGAGGAGCCCTAAAACCGAACCCCTGGTCGAGAGGATCCTGCTCCTCCATGCAAATCCACAATATGCCTACGTGACACACCAGGACGGGCGGCAGGACACGGTCTCCCTTCGGGGTTTGGCACCTGCAGATTCCCCAGCGACCATCACCACCACCCCAGACCCTACACCGTCTTCCCCCACCCCTGCCCACCTCCCTCGAACTAATACCCGCAGGCCCACCGGCGACAAGCACCACCACATCCGCCCGTATACCGCCCTCCTCTTCACCGATTCAACATCTGGGTGAAGAAGAAGAAGACAACACGCTCCCGGACGCGCAGGTCTCGACTCCGGCGCCCACACCACAGGCGGGACTGAGGCGATCACAGCGTAAGGTCAAGGCCCCCGACAGACTTGACCTTTAAGACCACTTCACCCCCGCCGGATTTTTTTTTAAACAGAGGGTGAATGTGGTAAACCACGGTATTGCATTGTATGCCACTGTATTGTATTGTACATGCCTGTGCTTGTCCAGACTGGCTCCACCTGTGGCTCCTCCCCTCAGGCTTATGTATAGAGGTGGCAAGTCTCCGCCTCCGACCCAGTTCGGGTCCAGAGGCAGGAGGCTTGCTGTTTAGTGTATTAAAGCCTCAGTTACGTTCAGCACTCGTCGTGTGTTATTGATGGTGTATCAAAGTGCTCAGATGGGCTCTGGGGCGGATTAATCAGATGCTTTGCACCTCAGGTGCAGCGCTTTTCATGTGGGGAAAATACATTTCTCAAAGTGCCTGAAAATTGCGATCTGGATCACGCTGTCGGAGCCATCCAGACTGACACCAGTTTTCATGTGAAAATTGCCGCTTTGCCATTTTTTGGGAAGATTCCGCACCCTGTCCTTGTTAGGTTAGTTGGTTAATTAGCCATTGCTGAATTATTAGTAATGTTCTTGTCTTTGAGCCAGAGGTTTGTTGGTTTAAACCCTGTGGCAGAGACACGAGTGCAGTACTAAGGGAATGCTACTCTGTGGTAGGTTCTGTCTTTCAGGTGAGGCAGAACACTGAAGTCTGGCCTGTTCTCTCAAGTGGTCATTAATGCTCCCATGACATTATATTGGTTGTATAATGTATTGGAATGTCCTGAGGTCATGAAAAGTGCAGTCTAAATACAAATCACTTACCTTTGCTTCGCTTAGAAGCAGAGATGGTGCATCTTGAGCAAAAGAAGGTGGACAGGTGCGACAGCTCTCTGAACATCACATAACTCCTCTACAAATAACACACATGCAAAACTATGGCTGGTTGTGGGTTCAAGTCACACTCCAGTGAATTGAGCACAAATTATAGGCTGACGCAGTGGAGTACTGAGGGAGTGCTGTACTGTCAGAGGTGTAATTTTTTTTTCAGATAAAACATTAAGCCCCGTCTGCCCTCTCGGGTGGATGTAAAAGATTTCACGGTGAGACTTTGAAGAGGTGGAGAGCTTTCCTCGGTGTCTTAGCTAATGCTTGCCCACCAAACAACGCCATGAAAGCAGAAGATCTGGCCATTATCACACTGCTGTCTGTGGGATTTTGCTGTGCATAAATTGGCTGCCACGGTTCCTGCATTTCCACAGAGTTAACCCTGTTAAACTATTTAAATGGTTGCAAAGCGCTTTGAGATTTTCAAAGGTCATGAAAAGTTCTAAGTAAATACCAACCTTTTTCTTTTAACGTGAGGTAGAACTCCCCAAGCACAATGGCCAGCCACACAACTACTGGCAAATATCTGATTATACTGTATGAAGAGGATAGCACTTTAAATGCAGCACGTTAGCTGCCTATTTATAAGTGCTTGAGTGAAAAGAATGAATTGAGATTTGTTAAGAAGAGAAGAATTTATGATTTTATGGCACTTGGGCAAAACATTTAACTGAGACAGTTAAAATGTAGCCGTGTGGCATAAAGAAGATTTCACAGCGTTTCAGCTATGTAATTACAGCAAATGTTGTCTTAAGTAAATGATGGCGGAGTGCAATAATTCTGTTGACTATTGTCCTTTAATACCACAGAACAAAGACATTTGCTTATTAGTGCTCCCACGGTGATGACTACAAGTATAGCATTAACTTGTTAAAGCCATACATTCTATTCTTTGGTAAGTGGAAGGAAGATGTAGAAAGCTATATCTTGGTAATGTAGGTGCGTAAAGTTCCCTACTGATTTCATAAGCACATTGTCCTTTTCTTTTGAAACAGATTTCATTTATTCTGCCACTGTCGGTGTTCTGAATCTCACATGATTCCTCTGACAGGGAACAGGCACGGTTAATCTATCACCATGTCCTGTCATCGGCTTGTTTTGGGCCAGCAGCAACTCTCCTATCAGCCCCCCCACCATGCCCCCTCACGCCCCCTTCCTCCACAACTAATTGCACAGCCCAAAGGAGGTTGAATGTCAGGTTTTTCTCCCTCTCTTACAGAAATAAAACCTGCGCTTTGCCTTCCACCCTTTCCCCCCAATTAGCCTGGGCAAAACAGGACTTCATGGCACGGCATACTGTAGCATCAAGTTACCATCAGATGTGCCAGAAGTCTACAGACCTCAACAAATCCGAGCATTCAATGGTGGTGGAGTCGTAATTTGGAAGGGGTGAAAAAGAAGTCTCAAAATCAGAAAAAAGATCATTCATTTCTCGACCTCGGCAGGCACTAGCAAATATTGAGGAGGCTTTAGTAAATTAGAGGATGACATGAATAAACTTGCAAAATTAATAAAGAATTGGAGAATGATGTTCAACACAGATAAATGTGAGGTGGTAAGTTTTGGCAAGGAGAAGCAGGAGGTCACTTTTGGAAGATACAGCTTTAGTAAACTGATCGCAACATTGTGTTACGGGGAGCCATTCAAGTTGGGGGGAGAGAAAAGTAATATTGTCGTAATTGCGGTTAGTATAGTTGAGAGTAGACACTGTTCTCTGTAACCCGAATCGAGCCCCGATGGTTGTGTTGCCTGCCTGGTACTCAGGTTCGGGATATCTCATCTGGGCTGCAGAGGAACTTGGAGTGAGAGGGTAAAGATCCACTTGTCATGGCCCACGTAGATACCGACGACCCAGGTAGAACAAGGATAGAGGTTCTGCGTGGGTCAAAAATTGGTGTGGGAGAAATGGGTTCAAATTCATGGGATATTGGTGCCAGTACTGTTCCGATGGGGCGGTCTTCACCTGAATCAAGCTGGGACTTGAGTCCTGGCGAATCGCATAACTAGGGCTGTAGGTGGGGCATAAACAAAACATTGGTGGGTGGGGGAGTGCAGTTGTATGGAAAATTAGAAAATCAAAGTTAAAGGACAAGGTAGAGTTCAGTGTAATGTTGAGGACTTTAAACTAGTGAAAGGGCCGAGGGCTCAGGAGAGTTTAGTAAATTTTCAAAAACAAGTAATAGAACAGAGAGTACGGAAAACAGCAGGAATCTAATTTCAGACACAGCAGATGAGGGGGCAACTATGAGAAGCGGGGCGGCCAATGCAGAACTGAGGGTTTTGTACCTTAGTGCGCGTGGCATATGAATCAAGGTAAATGAGCTTGTTGCGCACATTGAAATTGATGGGTACGACCTTGTGGGCATCACAGAGAGGTGGCTGCAAGGGGATCAGGGCTGGGATCTAAATATCCAAGGATATATGTCCTATCGAAAGGACAGACAGATGGACAGAAGGGGTGGTGTTGCCTTGTTAGTAAGAAATTAAATTAAATTGGTAGCAATAAGTAATGCTGGGCTTGATTCAACTAAATGTGAACAAAGTCCCATAGCAAGCGGGTTTAGCTGCGTGTTTCCTGGCGCTCGCAGAGCCACTCGGGTTAGATCGGGGGCCTCAGCAGGGGACTCGCGGCTAAGGCCGCACATAGCCTTTCTGCACTGAGGAGCTTTGCTCGCCAGTCTCCGGGTCCCCCCCATACCCTGCCAACACCGATGCAGGGCACCCCCAGCCCGATCGCTACTGTGTGAAAAATGCCAGCTTGGCACCTTGGTAGTGCCAACCTGTGCTCAGGCAGTGCACCTGCCAGCTTGCAATGCCACCTGGGCATGTTGTAAGTGCCAGGCTGGCTATACCAGGGTCGTTTGTGGAGACCATTACTGAATGGCGCTAACCCAAAGTCTCTGAGGTGGAGGGGATACAACTGATGTAGGATTTCATCCTCCATGGTACCAGGACTCCATCCTTGGGGCATTAATTCCAAATATATTTGCATGGCAGTCTGGTGAGATGGTTTACTGAGCACATTTACCTTTTGCCTCTGACCTCCACCCTCTCTCCGCTCAGGCAGAACAGCTTTGCTCCACTGCTGTGCCTTTCCTTTTGCTATTCCTATCAACGGCATCACATTGTTCACTTCTATGACTGTCACCTAAAAATTACCTTTGACAGGATTAGCAGAAGAATTTTCAACCAGTTTTGATGACATTTCTTTATCTGTTATTTTAGGTGAGGTGTTGACCCATTTTCATAGAATTTACAGTGCAGAAGGAGACCATACGGCCCATCGGCTCTGCACCGGCCCTTGGAAAGAGCACCCTACTTAAGCCCACACCACCACCCAATCCCTGTAACCCAGTAACCTCACCTAACCTTTTTCTTTGGACATTGAGGGCAATTTGGCATGGCCAATTCACCTAACCTGCACATCTTTGGATTGTGGGAGGAAACCGGAGCCCCCGGAGGAAACCCTCCCCGACACGGGGAGAATGTGCAGACTCCGCCCAGACAGTGACCCAAGCCGGGAATCAAACCTGGCACCCTGGAGCTGTGAGGCAACAGTTCTCACCACTGTGCTACCATGCCAACCTTCACTACATTTCCAACCAACATATGTTGGGAGTGGAATATCTGATTGATACATTATCAGGGTCAATGTATTTGAAGATAATAATCACATTGAGAGGCGTTTAATCAGTCTGAAATTTTAATAATTTCACTCAGTAGTCAGCTTTTTGTTAGCTCACTGTCCAGTTTGGAAATTGGATGCAAACCTATCCCAGGTTGAGCCTATGCTGATTGCATCAAACCTTCGACTCCCACCCAAAGCCGAAGGGTGGGGTTCTCCATTCCGGCACCCCCACGCTGTCGGGAAATCCACGGACGTGAGTGCGCTGCTGGCAAAATGGAGGATTCCTACGACGTTGAATCCAGCTGGTATTATTTCCACCCAAAATTCAAATGCTCTCATCCAAAACATTTCTTCGCCAACTCAAAGCCCCACTGACACCTCTCAACACTTTACTGAACTTCCTCCAAAACCCCTCCTGATCCCACCCAAAATTCTGACCCCAACCCAAACCCTACTGCTTTGACTCAAAACTCTACCGATCCAGTCTGATCCACACTGGCCTTACACAAAATTCTAAATGCGTTGAGCACGGAAGTGCTCATTTTCAAACAGATTGAAATTTTGCCCGATATCTATCACCAGAATCCTCATTCATTGTGTTTTTCGAAGTATTTTTATCGTCATTTGAAAGGCTATAACTTGCCAGTGACTGTAAAGACCTTTAAATTCAAACACTTGCGACTCTTAGGAAACCTTTTCTTTCCCCTAAATTTTAAAACTAGACCAGCCGTACTTCACTTAATTATAGAGCTTTGGCTGATTCAACAACCTTTAATTTTTGTGTCATCTCGGAGCACAGAGTTTAACGAGTTCAGGAGACACAGTCACTTATTAAAGATTTTACATAAGAGTTACAACAGTTACAAAGGCTAGCCAAAGGCTGTAACCTAAACAGCCAATAAAACACATGGAGCGAGCACACAGAACATGCAGACATTACACAGTGTCTCTAAGTGATGCTGTGTGTGGTACTTTTGGAATTTGTGAAACAGAAGAGTGTTATATAACGAAACCATTCCAGGACATGTCACGACAAGAAGGTAGTCATGGAACAAGGGGACAGCATCCTGAGTTGGAACGGCAGCAAATCATATTCAGACCATGTGTGGTCAGGGATGCACTTAATGGCGTTACAGGCTATATAATACATTACAATATGGTCAAAATGAAATGCTTCCTTCATGATAGAAGTGCCGAAGATGTTGCCAAATAAAGAAAAACAATCCAATCAGCACAGGAGCTGAACACATAAGAAATCACAGAATCGTAGGTTAGTAATTCTAGAAGAAATTCATTTGGACCACCAAGTCTGCACCAGCTCTTTTGAAGAAGAATCCCATTAGCCGCATACCTCAGCTCTTTCCCCATGTTCCCTCGAAGGACATTATTGAATTTGTGTTTACCATCTGTGATGAACGGTTACTGCCTTGTCATCATATAAGGTGATGTCCCCTTTAAGACCGGGCTTGGAACCCTGGGGACTCCGCCTCTGGCTCCGCCCATCTGTGAGCCATATATAAGGGGCTGCCTTGTGGGCTGTGCAGCAGTTAGCACATGTCTCAGCTCTAGCATAGTTCTTAATCTATTAAAGTCTTCTTTACCGTTTACACTCTACGCGTCATTATTGAGGGTACCTCACTATCCTATCAGACGGTGCATATCAAACCCAAGCCACTTGTTTCATGGTAAAGCTTTCCCTCACATCACCTCTGGTTCGTCTGTCAATCATCTTAAATCTGGTCAGGATCCTGGAGCGATAGGAGTACCATCAATGCACAGATGGCAGGCACTCAGGAAGGCTCACCATCATCTTCCGAAGGGCATTGGGGAGGCAGTGGTATTGTCCCTGAACTAGTAATCCAGAGACCCAGGGTAATGCTCTGGGGACCCAGGTTCGAATCCCACCAGGGCAGATGTTGAAATCTGAATTCAATAAAAATCTGGAATTAAATGTCTAATAATCACCTTACCAGGTCATCCTAACCACTTCTGGCCTCTACGTGACTCCAGACCCACAGCAGTGTGGTTGACTCTTAAATGTCCTCAAGGTGGGGCAATAAAAGCTGGCCCAGCCAGCGACCCACACATCCCTTGAACGAATAGTCATGACACCCTTGGCTAGTGCTCATTTCCAGTTTCAATTCCAGCTCCACTTGACCAAGGCAAAATTAGATTTTATATAATATATCCGCGTTGAGCCCAATAAACTGCAGTCACCAAGTTTGTAACTTTTCAACACAAGTTACCTTTTATTATGTGCAGTATTATAATTAAACAGACAGAAAACGTAATTAACTATCCTCTTTCCCAACACCCCCCCCCCCCTCGTTCTTAACGGGCCCTACTCTCTACACACAGAGACAAACAACAGAGGGCAAAGGGTGGTGGAAAGGGAAGGAAAATAATACAAATGAAAGGATGAGGATCCTTAATGCACTGGGATGACTTCCAGTCAATGTCTTTCTGAAGTTCAGGCTTTTGTTTGGTAATTACTCTTTTTAGGCTTGAGTTGGTTTTGTCTGGCAACGTTGTCCACCTTCTCTGCTGACTCAGCATCATTTCAGGTTCCCAGCAAAGGATGTGCCAGACACTCTCTGTTTTCAGAACAATAGGACAGTTCTTTCACTTCAGCAAGCAAGAAAGAGAGAGAGGGAGAGAAGGCAGGAAATTCCAGTCCCAAGCCGGCGCACGGGTTTCCCGGCAACGAGGGGTGCGGTGTTGCCGAAAAATCCAGTTGCCAACGGCGGGGTTGGTAGATCCCTCTGGCGGGACGCCTCCGCCACCGAAAAACATACGGCGGGGCGGTCAGTAAATCCCACCCAGAGTGTTCCTATCATATCCCAATGTCGAAATACTTCTGCTAAGTTCTCTCAGAACGCAGCACATAGGAACCAATAACTGACTGTTGTCAGGCAGAATACTGCCCCTGGCCAACCCACCGCTTGCCAGTTAACCAATCGAACCGAGTCCCTCCAAAGCTGATTCCCAATATCCACTCGGTACCCAAGAGTCTGGCTTCTCCCCTTCCAAAATGCAGAACCTGGGAGCACAGCGTACTGGCAAGCAGGCTGTTTCAAATGAGTCTTCTGCTTAAAGGCACATCCTGATTATGGTCCACAGACCAAAATAATAAAAATAAAATAAAATAAGTGGGAACAAGAGAAGTACACTTACAGAAAAAAATGAAATTCCGGATGGTCAATAAATCCCGGCCTTGCTAATGATATGCAATTGCCAAGAATAGATTTTTAAAAAGCTACCTGTGTGATCCTCCCTTCATGGACCGCAGCAGTTCAAGAAGGCAGCTCATTATCACCTTGTCAAGGGGAATTAAGGATAAGCAATAAATGCTGCCCTAGCCAGCGACACCCTCATCCTATGAGTACATTTTAAAAAAATCACAAACCACACAGTGGGTTGAGAAACTGACACGAAGCCAGTTCTGTACATCAATGTGCCTTCACCATGAACATTCCTTTGTGTAATGGTGCATGCATGATATTGCATAAACTGGCTCAATGTGCTTACTGGGCCGGAAGAGGAGGTGGGTAATTTGACAGCGGATCACAAGACTCATGAATATTTAGATCTTGCTTGCAATTGGTTCTCAAGTTACCAGATCATTTACAACCCAGGCTGCTGTATTGGCTGTTTATGCAACTGGACCAGGATAATAACACTTTCGATATTACTGAGATAGTTTCAACACAACCTGGGAATTGACTTGGCCTGTCGACATCCCTTTAGAGAACTCCGCAACTTGGAGGAGATGCAAATGGATTCTTTTAACCCCATTAAATTGATCTGCACTCTTTGCGATCGATGAATGAAGTCTTCTGCTTTTCTATATTCATAACCCAAAATCAGCAGTCCACATTTCAAATGGAATTCAGGAATTCATTTTTCTTTTTAAATGAAGCCTGATATTCTATCCTGTACTAATGTGAGATAAATTAATGGTGGACAGTCAGTCAGTGAGGTTTTCAGGTTTTTGGTTCTTCCAGCAGTGTGGAAAATGACCACTGCGCTTGCTGGCAGGTCAGGAAATTTGTGTTACAGACTAACAAAAGGGGAGCATGAAACCTGTGCCAAACAACATTTAGCAACGGCAAGGAGATTCATTCTTGTCTCCCAAGTCCTTTCTATAAATCATGAGATTAAGTGGTATTCCCCAGTGAATCGCCTTCAGCTGAGGAACCAAGAGCAGATCTCGCTGCTGCAATTGACCTTGGTGAAGCCTTGGGGCATCATCTATCAGCTTTTGAAGTTATGACATGACAAAAGGAATTGCACAAGGAGCAGGAACTTCCATTTGGTTCTGGCAGTGGGCAACGAACCTTCTTTTTTTCTGCCGCACATGACGCCATTAAGGGCTGGTTTAGCACAGGGCTAAATAGCTGGCTTTTAAAGCAGACCAAGGCAGGCCAGCAGCACGGTTCAATTCCCGCACCGGCCTCCCCGAACAGGCGCCGGGATGTGGTGACTAGGGGCTTTTCACAGTAACTTCATTTGAAGTCTACTTGTGACAATAAGCGATTTTCATTTCATTTTTTCATTTCACCATGATTCCTTTAGAGACGGGTGACCAGAATACAAGGGGGCTGAAGTTACACTTCAGCTATTCAAAGTCATGGCTGGATCACAGCTGGAGTGCTGGGCACCACACCTTAGGACGGATATGTTACCCTTGGAGGGAATAATATTAGCAGCTTTATCAGAACAATACCTGGACCCGAAAGGTTAAATTGCAAGCAGGGATAACACAAATTGAACTGTGTACCTTAGAATTTAGAAGTTAAGGAATGATCTAATCAAACTTTTCATGGTAATAAGATAGGGTAGATAGAGAGGAACTATTCCCATTGGTTGGGGAGTCTAGGACTGGGAGGGGCATAGTGTAAAAAACACCTTTCTACATGTAAAGGGTGGTGGAAGTTTGGAATTGTCTTCATGTTAACGGCAATTGTTGCTCATTTATCTGTTCATTTAAAAGTGGAGATTGGTAGATCTTTGTCAACAAAGGTACAAGTAGATATGATAGGTATGATAGATACAAAGGTAGGTGTATGGAATTAGGTTGCAGATAAGCCATGATCCCATTAAATGACAACAGGCTTGAGAGGGTTAACAGTCAAACACTGTTCCGATGTACTTGGATATGATCGCCTCAATTGCACAATACTTTCAACACCAGAACTGAAAGCGAATGACAAGTGTGCAGGGAGAATAGAGGAAGAGGTGCCATCTGAAAGTAGCAGTAGTTTGTCATCCAGAGTGTATAGGATAGGGTGAGGTGGAAGAAAGAGGATATGGTATGCTAAAGTGGATGTTGGTCACTTGGAAGATGAAACCGGAGAGTTAATAGTGGGGAACACGAAATGGCGGAGATACTAAACCAATATTTTGCCTCACCAGTACCATCCCTACAGGAACTGGCAATTCAGAGGTAATAGGGTGGAACTTAGAAACAATCAGAACTAATAGGGAAACAGCACTCAAAAGATCATTGGGATTGAAGGCAGACAAGTCCCCAGGGCCTAATGGCCTACATCCTAGCGTGTTAAAGGAAGTTGCAGCAAAGATAGTGGATCCATTGGTTATAATATTCCAAAATTCCCTGGACACGGGAAAGGTTCCAATGGATTGGGAAAATGTTAATGTAATGCCCTTATTCAAAAAGGGAGGGAGGCAGAATGAAGGAAATTACAGACCAGTCAGTTTAACATTTTTTGTTGGGAAATTATTAAGGAAGTAATATCAGGACAGTTGGAAAATCAAAACACAATCCATCAGAGTCAGCATGGTTTTATGAAGGGTAAATCATTTTTGGCTAATTTGCTAGAGTTTTTTTTTGAAGATGTAACGAGCCAATTGGATAATGGGGATCCTGTAGATGTAGTATATCTGGACTTCTGGAAGGTGTTTGATAAGGTGCCCCTGTAGCCAACTGAGTTGGCCACTTCCCGACTTTAAAATGGTGACCCGCAAAGACTTCAGGGAAATTCAGTCAAGCCAGGAAAAACTAACAGGTGCAAAGTTTCCTGTGTATTAGACTTTGCAGAAACCCAGGCAGCACTGAAACTACCGACCATCTGCATACTAATGAGACCATAAGACCATAAGACATAGGAGCGGAAGTAAGGCCATTCGGCCCATCGAGTCCACTCCACCATTCAATCATGGCGGATTTCAACTCCATTTACCCGCTCTCTCTCCATAGCCCTTAATTCCTCGAGAAATCAAGAATTTATCAACTTCTGTCTTGAAGACACTCAACGTCCCGGCCTCCACCGCCCGCTGTGGCAATGAATTCCACAGACCCACCACTCTCTGGCTGAAGAAATGTCTCCTCATCTCTGTTCTAAAGTGACTCCCTTTTATTCTAAGGCTGTGCCCCCGGGTCCTAGTCTCCCCTGCTAATGGAAACAACTTCCCTACATCCACCCTATCTAAGCCATTCATTATCTTGCAAGTTTCTATTAGATCTCCCCTCAACCTCCTAAACTCCAATGAATATAATCCCAGGATCCTCAGATGTTCATCGTATGTTAGGCCTACCATTCCTGGGATCATCCGTGTGAATTTCCGCTGGACCCGCTCCAGTGCCAGTATGTCCTTCCTGAGGTGTGGGGCCCAAAATTGCTCACAGTATTCTAAATGGGGCCTAACTAATGCTTTATAAAGCTTCAGAAGTACATCCCTGCTTTTATATAACAAGCCTCTTGAGATGAATGACAACATTGCATTTGCTTTCTTAATTACGGACTCAACCTGCAAATTTACCTTTAGAGAATCCTGGACTAGGACTCCCAAGTCCCTTTGCACTTCAGCATTATGAATTTTGTCACCGTTTAGAAAATAGACCATGCCTCTATTCTTTTTTCCAAAGTGCAAGACCTCGCACTTGCCCACATTGAATTTCATCAGCCATTTCTTGGACCACTCTCCTAAACTGTCTAAATCTTTCTGCAGCCTCCCCACCTCCTCCATACTACCTGCCCCTCCACCTATCTCTGTATCATCGGCAAACTTAGCCAGAATGCCCCCAGTCCCGTCATCTAGATCGTTAATATATAAAGAGAACAGCTGTGGCCCCAACACTGAACCCTGCGGGACACCACTCGTCACCGGTTGCCATTCCAAAAAAGAACCTTTTATCCCAACTCTCTGCCTTCTGCCTGACAGCCAATCGTCAATCCATGTTAGTACCTTGCCTCGAATACCATGGGCCCTGATTTTACACAGCAGTCTCCCGTGAGGCACCTTATCAAAGGCCTTTTGGAAGTCAAGATAGATAACATCCATTGGCTCTCCTTGGTCTAACCTATTTGTTATCTCTTCAAAGAACTCTAACAGGTTTGTCAGGCATGACCTCCCCTTACTAAATCCATGCTGACTTGTCCTAATTCGACCCTGCTCTTCCAGGAATTTAGAAATCTCATCCTTAACAATGGATTCTAGAATCTTGCCAACAACCGAGGTTAGGCTAATTGGCCTATAATTTTCCATCTTTTTCCTTGTTCCCTTCTTGAACAGGGGGGTTACAACAGCGATTTTCCAATCCTCTGGGATTTTCCCTGACTCCAGTGACTTTTGAAAGATCATAACTAACGCCTCCACTATTTCTTCAGCTATCTCCTTTAGAACTCTAGGATGTAGCCCATCTGGGCCCGGAGATTTATCAATTTTTAGACCTCTTAGTTTCTCTAGCACTTTCTCCTTTGTGATGGCTACCATATTCAACTCTGCCCCCTGACTCTCCGGAATTGATGGGATATTACTCATGTCTTCTACTGTGAAGACTGACGCAAAGTACTTATTCAGTTCCTCAGCTATTTCCTTGTCTCCCATCACAAAATTACCAGCGTCATTTTGGAGCGGCCCAATGTCAACTTTTGCCTCCCGTTTGTTTTTAATGTATTTAAAGAAACTTTTACTATCATTCCTAATGTTACTGGCTAGCCTACCTTCAAATTTGATCCTCTCTTTCCTTATTTCTCTCTTTGTTATCCTCTGTTTGTTTTTGTCGTCTTCCCAATCTTCTGACTTCCCACTACTCTTTGCCACATTATAGGCTTTCTCTTTTGCCTTGATGCATTCCCTAACTTCCTTTGTCAGCCATGGCTGCCTAATCCCCCCTCTGATAACCTTTCTTTTCTTTGGGATGAACCTCTGTACTGTGTCCTCAATTACTCCCAGAAACTCCTGCCATTGCTGTTCTACTGTCTTTCCCACTAGGCTCTGCTCCCAGTCGATTTTCGTCAGTTCCTCACTCATGCCCCTGTAGTTACCTTTATTTAACTGTAACACCTTTACATCTGATTCTACCTTCTTTCTTTCGAATTGGAGATTGAATTCGACCATATTATGATCACTGCCTCCTAAGTGCTCTCTTACTTTAAGATCTTTAATCAAGTCTGGCTCATTACATAACACTAAGTCCAGAATGGCCTGTTCCCTCGTGGGCTCCATCACAAGCTGTTCTAAAAAGCCCTCCTGTAAACATTCAATGAATTCCCTTTCCTTGGGTCCACTGGCAGCATTATTTACCCAGTCCACCTGCATATTGAAGTCCCCCATGATCACTGTGACCTTGCCTTTCTGACATGTACTTTCTATTTCGCGGTGCATTTTGTGCCCCCGGTCCTGACCACTGTTAGGAGGCCTGTACACAACTCCCATTATGGTTTTTTTGCCTTTGTGGTTCCTCAACTCTACCCACACAGACTTCACATCATCTGACCCTATGTCGTTTAGTGCTATTGATTTAATTTCTTCCTAATTAACAAGGCAACCCCGCCCCCTCTGCCCACCTCTCTGTCTTTTCGATAGGTTGTGTTTAAATGCCAGTCCTGAACCCCCTGCAACCATGTCTCTGTGATGCTTACCACATCATACCTGCCAGTCACAATCTGGGCCACAAGCTCATCTACCTTGTTCCGTACACTGCGCGCATTTAAATATCGCACCTTTAATTCTCTATTGACCGTCCCTTTTTGTTTTCTTAGTGTGGTGGACCTTGGTTTACTGAGCCTTTCCATACACTGTGTCATATTTTGTGGGATGGGGACAATCGTAACCACTCTTGAGTTTTGTCTGTTCGTGTTTTTTTGTATTCCTAAGCAGCTACGTTCCCCGCTGATTACTTCACCTCTTGGTTCCCTGACTTTCCCTTCCCCCCCCAATCTTTAGTTTAAAGTCCTATTGACCACCCTATTTACTCTTTTCGCCAGAACACTGGTCCCAGCTCGGTTCAGGTGGAGACCATCCCAACGGTATAGGTCCCCCCTGTCCCAAAACTGATGCCAGTGTCCCATGAAAAGGAACCCCTCATTCCCACACCACTCTTTCAGCCACGTGTTAACTTCCCTTATTCTTGCCTCCCTATGCCAATTTGCACGTGGCTCGGGTAGTAATCCGGAGATTATGACCCTTGAGGACCTGTTTTTTAATTTGAATCCTAGCTCTTTATAATCTCTAAACAGGTCCTCCTTCCTATACTTGCCTATGTTGTTGGTACCGACATGGACCACAACAACTGGAACCTCCTGCTGGCGCCGAGGAGTCTGGCTTGACCTTGTTTTACTAAATGTTTCCAATTGTTCCCGGGGATCGCTGGAAATGAGCGATCCCCGGCAGCAATTGGAAACATTTAGTAAAACAAGGTCAAGCCAGACTCCTCGGCGCTAGCAGGAGCCAAGACAAAGGAAGGCCAACAGACATCGCCCAGCGATCAGGGAACAACTCAATATTGGAGGAACGTAGTCCAATCACTTGGAACCAGGTACAGGGTCCGCCCAAAAGAGCAGGAAGCCCCTGGGGACTATAAAATAGAGTCCCCAAGTTCAATTCGTCCTTCTTGGCAGGGTCACTCAGCAGATCGAACCAGCCCTTGACAGTGAACTGCCTAAGTTGCTGCACCAACCAAGTAAGTCTCCAGCCAACGCACGCTACGAGATAGGCGCTCCTAGTCCGTACCAGCTTTGAATCCCGCAGATTCAGAACCCGAACGAAAGGCCATTTGTTCCCCTGACCTGGTGGGCCAGTCCAAAGCTAAGTACAGGCCTATAATATAGAGATAGTCCAGAAAGTAGAGTTTTATGCATGAGTAGTGATTGACTGTGTATAACAAATCTGTTTTGATTTGAAACTTACTAACTGGTGTGTTGAGTTGTTGATCAGTACTTGAACTTGAACCTCGTGACGGTATCATAAAGCTACCTGGCGACTCGAGAGCAAAGGTTATAAAAACAGAGCAAATTAAGTAAAGACGCAACGAGCAACATTTAAGAGCCAACCAAAAGTTAGCAACACCCCACACAAGGTTAGATCAGATAAGTTTGGGCTCATTTGCTAGCTTGGACAGAAGGTTGGCTGACAAACAGAAGACAGAGTGTCAGGACAAATGGGTCTTTTTCTGGATGACATTATGTAACTAGTGGGGTGCCACAGGGTTCGGTCCTTGGGCCGCAGCTATTTGCAGTCTATATTAACGACTTGGATACAGAGATAGAAGGTTCTATAGCCGAATTTGCAGATGACACTAAAATAGATGGGACAGTAAATTGCAATGAGAAAATAAGAACCGTACAAATAGATATAGATAGGTTAGGAGAGTGGGCCAAAATGTGGTAGATGGAGTTTAGCGTGGATGAGTTTGAGATCATCCATTTTGGTCGGAAAATTAGAAAGCAACTTATTATCTAAATGGAGAGAGACTTCGGGGAGCTCCGATGCAGAGGGATCTGGGTGTCCTTGTACATGAGTCGCAGAAAACTAGCATGCCGATACAGCCGGTAATAAAGAAAGCAAATGAAATGTTGGCATTTATAGCTAAAGGAATAGAGTATAAAGGAAAGGATGTTTTCTTGCAACTATACAAGGCATTGGTGGGACCGCACCAGTTTTGGTCCCTTGTTTCAGGAAGGATGTAGGAGCTTTGGAGGCAGTTCAGAGGAGGTTCACTCGATTGATTCCAGAGATGAGGGGTTTGTCAGATGAAGAGAGATTGAGCAGTTAAGGAAAATAAGGGGAGACCAAATTAAGGTATATAAGATGATAAAAGGTATGGACAAAGTAGATGTGGTGTGTATGTTTCCTCTTGTGGGGCATCCTAGAATGACAGGTCATAGTCTCAGGATAAGAGGTAGCAATTTTAAAACAGAGAGATGAGGAGAAACTACTTCTCCCAAAGGATTGCGAATCTGTGGAATTCGCTACCGCAGAGTGCGTGGATGCAGGAACAGTGAGTAAATTTAAGGAGGTGTGAGGAAGATTTTTAATTAGTAATGGGTTGAAGGGTTATGGAGAATGGGCAGGATGGTGAAGATAAGGCCATGATGAGATCAGCCATGATCGTATTGAAGGGTGCAGCAGGCTCGAGAGGCTAAATTGCCTACTCCTGCTCCTAGTTCTTATATTCTAAGAAAGAACTATTCTGTCTAATTCTACATTCCATCTCGTGGTCAGTAGCCCTGTAGGTAACAGCACCTCAAGCACAAATCTGGGGCGTCATTCTCCGACCCCCCGCCGGGTCGGAGAATCGCCGGGGGCTGGTGTGAATCCCACCCCTCCGGTTGCCGAAGTCTCCGGCACCGGAGATTCGGCGGGGGCTAGAATTGCGCCGCACCGGTTGGCGGGCCTCCCCGCTCGATTCTCCGGCCCGGATGGGCCGAAGTCCCGCCGATAAATTGCCTGTCCCACCGGCGTGGATTAAACCACCTTTTGAACGGCGGGACAAGGCGGCGTGGGCGGGCTCCGGGGTCCTGGGGGGGGCGCGGGGCGATCTGGCCCCGGGGGGTGCCCCCACGGTGGCCTGGCCCACGATCGGGGCCCACCGATCCGTGGGCGGGCCTGTGCCATGGGGGCACACTTTCTCTTCCGCCTACGCTACGGTCTCCACCATGGCGGAGGCGGAAGAGACTCCCTCCACTGCGCATGCGTAGGAAACTGTCAGCGGCTACTGACGCTCCCGCGCATGTGCCGCCCGGGGATGTCGTTTCCGCGTCAGCTGGCGGGGCAACACAGGCCGTTTCCGCCAGCTGGCGGGGCGGAAATTCCTCTGCGCCGGCCTAGCCCCTCAATGTTGGGGCTCGGCCCCCAAAGATGCGGAGCATTCCGCACCTTTGGGCCGGCGCGATGCCCGTCTGATTGGCGCCGTTTTGGGCGCCAGTCGGCGGACATCGCGTCGTTTCTGGAGAATTTCGCCCCTGGTGTTCTTGATTAATAGGAGAATCAGGTGTTATAGGGAGAAGGCAGGAGAATAGGGATGAGAAACACATCAGCCATGATCGAATGACAAAGCAGACGCGATGGGCTGAATGATCTAATTCTGCTCCTATATCTTATGGTATAAAGAAACCCTGAAACAGATCTCCTCCACCCACTCACCTGAGTTATGATAATGAGCTGGCAGTGCCAATGTTACATGGGTTGGAATTCTCTGCTCATTGGGATTCTCTTTTCCTGTTGGCAGTGCACCCCTGCCTCCGGGTTTCCTGGCTTCAATGGGAAATCCCATTGACAAGCGGCGGGAGTATACATCCCTCCACCAGCGAACGGTCGAGAAACACACTGCTGGGGAACCGGAGAATCCAACCCATGTTCTTTATTACTGTGCTGGAACCTTCTCCTTCTGAAGCCACAGGCTGAGGTCTGGACCCATGAGACTGGGAAAGCTGCAGAAATTCCAGGAAGCATCATAGAGAGAGGGATTTGGCAGTGTGCACCTTGCCCTCATTCCTCTTCAATGCACCTGAGAACTCAGTGCTCCCAAGGTGCAATAAGGAGGGAAATTTAGATGAATAACATTGCAAGCTTAGCACTGGTGCAAAATAGAAAATGCCTCACAACAAACTTAAAGCTGCAGTAAAAGCATCATCTGATGGAAGACCTAGGGGGAGGCGGTGGTGTAATGGTATTGTCACTGGACGAGTAATCCCAAAACCCAGGGGACCAAGATTCTCAATCCCACCAGGGCAGATGGTAGAAACTGACTTCAATATTTTTAAAAAATCAGGAATTAAAAATCTAATGATTACATGGAACCATTGCTGATGCCATAAAAACCTATTTGGCTCAAGCCCGCAACACATGAATGAACTTTTAAAAAATGTGGTCATACCATGCTCAGCTAGATTCCTATCAAATTTTGAAGTATCAGGGTGCTCCAGGAGGAAGGAACATTCAAATTGTCCACCACCAACAAGTCATTAACAATTGTGATGAAATATCGATCGACACTCGTTATTCTAGAGCACTATCAAAATTATAACTGGGTGATGACAGGCCAGTTAGGCTCCCAATAATTCAACACAGGTGACTCTAAATAAGTAACTCATAGAATCATAGAACAGAAGGAGACCATTCGGCCCATCGAGTCTGCACCGGCCCTCGGAAAGAGCACCCTACCTAAGCCCACACCTCCACCCTATCCCTGTCCCCCAGTAAACCCACCCAACCTTTTTTGGACCCTAAGGGCAATTTATCATGGCCAATCCACCTAACCTGCACACCTTTGGACTGTGGGAGGAAACCGGAGCACCCGGGGGAAACCCACGCAGACACGGGGAGAAAATGCAAACTCCACACAGACAGAGCTGGAGCTGTGAAGCAACTGTGCTCACCACTGTGCTACCGTGCCCCCCACTGCTACCGTGCCCCCCACTAGAGGGGGCTAAAAAGTCACAGAGTGGGCTTAAAAAACCAATGGTTCAGCTGAAGGGGTCAGTTGAACAATTCAGTGACAATGAAATGAAAATCACTTATTGTCTCAAGTAGGCTTCAAATGAAGTTACTGTGAAAAGCCCCTAGTCGCCACATTCCAGCGCCTGGTATGGGAATTGAACCATGCTGCTAGCCTGCCTTGGTCTGCTTTAAAAGCCAGCGATTTAGCCCAGTGTGCTAAACCAGCCCCTTAAATGATCATACATCTGCGGTGAGAGGAGTATGTTAGACTTTGTATTTTCAACAATAAAAGTGAGCTGTGTTGAATTGCCTATAGTTGGCTCTGTTGAATTGATGTGGAGAATATGATACAAGGGGCTGACTATCTTGGCACAAGGGGACCTGCCATGAGCACATGTGCCAGGTGTGGGACGAACCTTCTGACTTTGTGGTGGGAATGCCTAGGATGGCAGTCAGCAATGTGTTGAACATCATAAAAATGAAAAGAGGTGTGCGGATGTGGAAGGCTGGTAACAATAGCCACGGCTCATGGCAGGAAGTGCAGGATGGTGCCAAAGAGATAGCAGAGCTCAGTAGCCACTGCAGTAGAAAGCTTGTTTTCATCGGGCTTCCATCGAACAGCTCTTTCCTCAAGTCCTGCATTTATATCTAATTGGACCTTCTCAACATTGACAAAAAAAACATTTATTTATTTTTATTGAGGAAACCATTTGTTTTGAAAATAAACAATGATTTTAATGCTTCGTAAGATCTACTGCTTCTTTCTTGAAAATAAGAACATGGTGATTGTCATGAATGTCTTATTCCATTGGTGTGAATCCATAGAATCCCTCCAGTACGGGAGGCCATTCAGCCCATCGAGTCTGCACTGACTCTCTGAAAGAGCACTTTATCTATCCTACCCCGTAGGTACCCTATCCGATCCCTCGCCCAATCCCCATATCCCCGCCTGAACTGATCTTTGGACTGTGGAAGGAAACTGAAGCTCCTGGAGGTAACCCAGGCAGACTCCGGGAGAAAGTGCAAACTTCCCACAGACAATTACCCAAGGCCAGAATCGAACCTGGATCCCTAGCGCTGTGAGGCAGCAGTGCTAACCACTGTGCCACTGTGTGTGTGTGTTAGAACTCTGTTATCTTTTCACACAGTATTACTCATGTTTAATAAGAGACGGGTTTCACGCCAGCTTGAGATATGTATTTGATGGGTACACAATCACATGATGGTTATGTGTAAGAAAGACACTTCGGGCAGGATTTTCCGGCCGTTCACGTTGGCAGGATCTGCTGGTCCTGACGACGGCTCACCCCCCCGCCACGGGTTTCGTGGTGGTGAGGGGGGCGTTCAATGGGAAACCCCGCTGACAACGGAGGGACCAAAATATCCCGCCACTGGCCAAGGGCGAGCTACTCCCCACCGCAACAAAAAGCGCAGCGGCCCGCCCATAGTCCATTAATTATTTGGAATCTGGATCCATTTGTCCTATCTGCAGTATTTAATTCAAAATAATATGGCTGATATTTCCATTTCATTTGCTATTTTGTATGATTATCAAACCACAAGATTAATGCCCAAGTCTTTTCAAATAACTGAGATCCTTAGAACCAAGAATTCCTACAGTGTGGAAGGAGGCCATTTGGCCCATCAAGTCTGCATCAGTATTTTGAAGGAGCACCCTATCTAGGCCCACTCCCTGCCCTATCCCCGTAACCCGACCTAACTTAGATATCTTTTGACACTCAGGTGCAATTCAGCATGGCCAATCCACCCAACCTGCACTTCTTTGGACCGTGGGACGAACTAGACGCCAGGATTTAAACCCACACAGACACGGGGAGAAAGTACAAATCCGCACAGACAGTCACCTCAGGCCGGAATTGAACCCAGGTCTGTTGAAGGATGTAAAATATCTAAGTAGCTTAAGGTAATAAGGTGAACATGTGTTGGGTATTGGTTGGTTAATTATACTCAAATGTGCTTGGAAAGAAGAGTCAGCCAACGTTGAGGTCATTAGGTTTTGAGTAGAGAAGCAAGCTTTGTGCGGAGCAATAAACAATCTCGACCAAAGCATCTTAGCCTCAGTGTCTTCTTCACAACCAGGCTTGGGAGTTTACTGTGGCATTGATAGAAGAGGATGGTTGTCTGAGAGTAAAGCTTGGAAATTGAGATTTCCTTCCAGACAGAAGGTGAGGACTGGAGTTAATTTCTTTTGAGAGAAGACTGTAATTGGAGACACTTTAAAGAAATATGACTGAAACCAGGACCAAGGACTTGATTTTCCACAATTGTTTTGTGAAACAGAGCCTTATGACCAATAGAAAAAGTTGATGTGGACAAGGGTGACATCTTTATGGAAAAGAAAGCAAGGGTGGCTTTTGCACTTCGCTTCACACCACGAGCTAGATCAGCTTCAAAGTGTTCTCGGAACTAAATGCTCAGGAACTGGATTCAAAGAGAGAGAAACACTATAGGATCAGATGCTCAAAGCCATAAAAATATTATGGGGAAGCACTCATTTCCAGGTGCAAATGGGCACTTTGGCAGTGTCACCAAAGATAGATGATACAACGCTCGCAGCATTTCGGGACTGTTCGAATATAGGACCCAAATGTCGTTGTGAAAGAAGAATTGCGAACAAAATGTGTAAAGGCGGCAGGGATTGGGCAATTATGGAATGAGGATGAACTCCAGGAATAACCATGGGTTGGTCAGCAGGTGCTTCAGATGCGACTTTAAGTATGATCATGTGTTAAATCGCATTACATGGAAGGTACAGAAGGCATGGAAGATTGTTGCTCTGTTTCTCTGGTTCTAAATATGGCGGTCAATGTGGTCGCCTTCCTTAATCCTAATTATGTTTGCTTTTGAGTCGCCAAGTATCTCTCGATACCGCCATAAGGTTCAAACATGAATACTGATCAAAGAGCCAGTACACCAGTTAGTTAGTTCAAAGTCAATACTATTTATTTACACACACAGTAAGATCTACACATGCACAAAGTACTACAATCATTCATTGCGGGCATTCATTTTGTATTCTGGAAGTGGCCATCCCAGATGGTTACAAGATGATAGTGATCAAGCAGAAGGAATCGTACTGATCCCCAGAAGCTTCAGTCTGACATCCTCATTGCAGATTTGGTTACTTGCGCAGTTCTAAGTAATGGGTGTACGTCTCCAGTATGTGTTGTGGACTGGCTAAACTATTGTATGGATTCTTTAAGAAAGGAAGATCAAAGTAAAGTTGTAGAATATGATAGTTCTACTTGTTTTGGGGTCGGTGATGGTAACATGCTGAAATCACTAAAAACCATAGTAATTCCGTGAAAAATATCTCGGGTAACTCACTTTATCAGTACTGATGTATCGAGTGAAATACCTTTACTGTTAAGTAAGCCTTCAATATAAAAGTTTTCAAATGAAGTTGAACATGGAGCATGACAAAGCAATTGTCTTTGGGGAATCTGTAAATTTGCAGTTTACACAGTTGGGATATTATTGTATTCCTTTAAGGCCTCTGAACTACTAAAAATTGGTTGACTTCAGCTAAAAGCAGATTCTGCAGTGTTT
Organism: Scyliorhinus torazame; assembly: GCF_047496885.1. NCBI lineage: Eukaryota > Metazoa > Chordata > Chondrichthyes > Carcharhiniformes > Scyliorhinidae > Scyliorhinus > Scyliorhinus torazame. Next base: position 29,107,737 of record NC_092720.1, on the reverse strand, counting down.
TGTTGAAACAATAAAGGAAAACGAACGGGCATTTACTGAATACACGTAAATGATTTCCAGTGGGTGGATCTGCGACATTTGAGAAATTTGTGAGTGATAAAATGATAAAGGAATTCAAAGCTGGAAGTCGGGCTTCTGGAGCTTTTAAAGGTTGGACATTAGGCAGACGAAGCTGGGGGGCAACCCTGACTCAACAGTCTTACCTAAAGAATGTTAATAGGATCCCGATAAATCGGACCCGCTCCTCACTAAAGGAGGACACTACAGCCAAGGAAGAAGCAGATCAATTAAGAAGCTTAATTGGGCAATTAAACTGCTTATACCCACAAACTAGACTGGATACATGCTATCATGCATTAGAATTGAGCACCACACTGAAATATGCTACTGTTGGGGATGTGCTAAAGCAAATAAGACATTGAAGAAATTAAGTGCAGACCTGGATGACCCAGAAGGGACGCAATTAGTCAGTTTTAGTTACACCTCACACACTAACCCTCCCGATGGTTAGACTACAGCAGGATTCATTATATTTTTAGTGGGAAGAAATGATAAATGTTGTCAATTAGCCTGGGAATCGAAGAAAATGAAAGAGAATAGTGAAAAGTACCTTAGCTGCGGGGACATTTTCACTGGTAGCAGTGACAGACATGGCTATGCATTTATCAAGTACTTTAAAGGAACTCCTATCAAAGGGGAATCCAGGAGAAAATGTGCCTATAAAAAGCGATAAGAGATGACCGCTCGCTCTGGGACAATGTCCATCCGACAAAGAGTGTTATGGAAAAGAGGTTGAGGATTGGACGTGCAAGCATAAAAGGGATGTTGCAAAGGAGGGAGATTTCAAAAGCAAAATATGTTGACACAACTCACCAGTTGTCAGATTGTTTCACAAACAAACTGCATGTCCAGAGAAATTGTTGGATATTCTCAAAAAGGGACGCCTTCTGTTGGATGATGAGAACATGGAAATGTTCATTTTGCAACCTTATTGGAATTTCTTCTTGTTTTCAAGGTGGAGGGGAATATGGAATATGTTAAAGATTGATTGTATAATAAGGTGACGTATATTTCAATTTATTTTTGTTTCTGCGTTACCTGCGTAAAACAGGCGCGTCCTAAATTCGGTTGTACAAATGGATTCTCCACCCGATCGCCGATTACGAATTTGGCGTCGGGAAATGGAAAATCCTGCCCTTGGGACTCTTGGATAAACAGAAATGATTTAGCATGGAAGCATGTTGAAGAGATGGCATTGGTTTATGTGACTTGCTGACCAGTGAACTAACCACAATAGTATGCATTATATTTTACAGGAGAGTGCATTGGTGATATCTGTTATTCTGAGTACATATTTTTTCTTTTAAAAGAAAGACATGAACAGCTTGCAATGCAAGAGGAGAGGCAGTGGTGTGGTAGCAGTGTGACTGGGCCAGTAATCCAGAGATCGGGGGGGGGGGGGGAATGCTCTCTGGACCTGGTTTCAAAACTCACCATGGCAGATGGTAAAACTTTAATTCAATAAACTATGAAACCATTATCGTAAAAATCCATCTGGTTCACTAATGTCCTTTAGGGAAGGAAATCTGCCGCCTTACCTGGTCTGGCCGACATGTGACTCCAGACCCAGAATGTGACTAACTCTTAAATGCCCTTTGAAGTGGCCTAGCAAGCCACTCTGTTCAAGGGTAATTAGGGATGGGCACATCCCCCTGAATGACTAAAGCAAGAGAAGACTTTAAACTGAGGCTCATTCTGTGCTCTCATAGCACTATTCTTATGAAGAAGGAGAGGGGTTTCTCCCCAATTTCCTTCCTAATATTTATCTTTCAGCCAACATCAATAAACAAAAACAGATTATCTGGCCATTGTCTCAATACTATTTGTGGGAGCTTATAATACGTAACTTGGCTTCCATGGTTCTTTACATTGCAACAATGACTACCTTGCAAAAAGCAATTAATTGACGTTGTTACACTTTACAAAGTGCTTTCCTCCTTTTCTTCCTGATCACACAACTGTTTATGGGATTTGTTGGTGAAGGAATAATGAGCTATGTGCTTCACCAGGGATCATGGTACATAGCTTAATGTTGGAGCAGAAGGTTGCTCCTAAAGGCAATCCATTTCTCCCGAATTAGCAAATCCATAGAGTGGGCTTTTCCACCCTATCCGCTGCGGCATGTTTACCGGTGGTGGAGGTAGCTCGTCATTGGCCGTCAGTGGGACGTTCGTGTCCCGCCGATGGCTATGGTGTCCTGCGTGGCTTGCCCTTCTCACCATCGGGGAACCTGCCGTGCGTCTGTTGCCTTCAGCGTGACCGGGAGATCCCACCAGTGGGAAGGGCCAGAAAATCTTGCCCATAGTGTCTGATCACTGGTCAATGTCCAAACTAGAATATCACACCCAAAACCTGCTTCGAACATTACCCAAGTTCAGGTGTGTCTGCATTCTGGCAGCAGCCTTAGCACAGTAAATTAGGGGTGCGATCCTATCGTCAAACTCAAGGGTGCTGGGATCACTGGCAGTACCTTTAATGGCATATTTGTTACAATCAACTATACAGACAGAATACAGACGGAAGATTGAATCTGAGGCACCCCTGTATGATCTCTAGGACTTAGTTAAACACTGACAGCGGAATTCTCCGTTGGCGGGATTCTCCGACCCGCCGGCATTGTCCACAATGGGAAGCTCCATTGGTTGGCTGTGGGACTGGGGAATCCGGTTGCTGGTGGGGGCACCCCACGTCGGAAAACGTCGGAAATCGTGGTTGGTGGACCGGAGAATTCGAGCCATTAGGTGAGCAACGATAATGCTCATGGTTGGAATGTAATTCTCCTCCTGTTAACATTGTCAACTTGGAGAAAAGATGGTAATCATTTCTTTCCAGAATTAGAACAATGTTTTTAAAAATCTGCAGGGAAAGAAACAATGAAGAAAGTCCCTTCCTGTAAATGGTTATGATTTAAATCATTGATGCTGCATGAAGTGAACATTTGTTAAAACCAAGCTCACGAAAAGTCTTTGTGGAGAATCTTTTTTAATCTCCCTTCACTCCCACCCATTGCTTAAGGCTGGATATTCTATAATTGCACCAGTCAAAGTCTTAATAGTTCCAGGCTTAGTACATAAAAAGGTTGTTGTGGTTTGTACATTAGAAAATAAGTCTCTCCGCTGAGAACTACCCAGTATTTGAATGATAACTTAAAAATATAGGACTCAAGCAAGAAAATGCACATGAAACACTTCCAGCAATCAAAAGCAGGATAAAAGTCATCTCCTTCAAGTTTTCTTGAAAAGAAGAATTCAGTGCTAACCGTGCCAATTATTTTAAATTTAAAACGTCCCAGGGATGTTCTAGGAAGTCCTGTGAAACACACAGATGTTTGATCGGAAAACAGTGGGTGGCTTTCTGAAGCCTTGTAGGAAACATTTTTGACAGTATTTCAAGGCATAACTGGCTGGCTTTTTTTTTACTTGATAGTAAAGATGGCTATTGATCTGCTGGCATTACAAGATGATGATAGCCCATGCTTTAGAAGTGGTTGGCGTCGGATAGAATACCGTGACAGGTTGAATGGCTTGACATGAGCATAAGCAATGATGGAGATGGTTAGCATATAATATGAAGGAACAAAGTGTGTACATGCAGTTGAGCACAAAGGATTAATTTGGTTGAGAGATAGACTGAGATAACGTGAAACAAGGACAGCTGTTCCAAGGTGTAAAGTGTACAGTTGCTTGTGTTATGGGCCAGGGTTTAGAGAACCCCAAAGTATATCATGGAATTCACCTGACCCACAACTTTTATTAGATTGTGGTATGGGGAGCGCAGGGCCCACTCTACAGGTGTGGTACAGCAGAAATGGAAATGTATTTTTTAAAGCAAAACAATGTTTATTCTATGAACTCAAGTTAAACTTTTTTAAACATACAGTGAACATCTTAGCAACCATTAATTCAAACACAACCCCAAAAGAATACAACACTAAGTAATCCTCAAGCTGTCCTTTTATCATCCATAAGACTTAAAACACCTTTTACCAGAAGCACATCAGGTTAAAGTCACTACTGTCATTAGTTTTAAATCACCAGGATCGATTTACATCTTTCGATTACAGAGAGCGAAGGAACGGGGAATCCTGCCGGCGTGAAGGAACAGGAACGGGGAATCAGGTGTCAGGGCACGGGGAATCCCGCCGGTGTGAAGGAACAGGGACTCCCGCAGGCGTGATGGAACGGGGAATCCCGCAGGCGTGAAGGAACGGGGAGTCCCGCTGGCGTGAAGGAACGGGGAATCCCACCGGGGTGAAGGAACGGGGAATCCTGCAGGCGTGAAGGAACGGGGAATCCCGCCGGCGTGATGGAACGGGGAATCCCGCCGGTGTGAAGGAACGGGGAATTCCACTGGTGGGATTCCCTGTTCCTTCACACCGGCGGGATTCCCCGTTCCTTCACGCCGGCGGGATTCCCCATTCCTTCATTCCGGCCGGATTCCCCGTTCCTTCACGCCGATGCGATTCCCCGTTCCATCACACCGGCGGGATTCCCCATTCCTTCATTCCGGCCGGATTCCCCGTTCCTTCACGCTGGCAGGATTCCCAGTTCCTTCACGATGGCGGGATTCCCCATTCCTTCACTTCAGCCGGATTCCCCGTTCCTTCGCACCGGCCGGATTCCCCGTTCCTTCACGCCGGCGGGATTCCCCGTTCCTTCACGGCGGCGGGATTCCCCAATCCTTCACACCGGCGGGATTCCCCGTTCCTTCACGCCGATGCGATTTCCCGTTCCTTCACAACAGCCGGATTCCCCGTTCCTTCACACCGGTGTAATTCCCCGTTCCGTCACACCGGTGTAATTCCCCGTTCCGTCACAACAGCCGGATTCCCCCTCCTACACACCGGCGGGATTCCCTGTTCCTTCACGCCGGCGGGATTCCCTGTTCCTTCACGCCGTCGGGTTTCCCCATTCCTTCACGCCTGCGGGATTCCCCGTTCATTCACACCTGCGGGATTCCCCATTCCTTCACGCTGGCGGGATTCCCCATTCCTTCACGCTGGCGGGTTTCCCCATTCCTTCACGCCTGCGGGATTCCCCGTTCATTCACACCTGCGGGATTCCCCATTCCTTCACGCCGGCGGGATTCCCCGTTCCTTCACGCTGGCGGGATTCCCCGTTCCTTCACACTGGCGGGATTCCCCGTTCCTTCACACGGGTGGGATTCCCCGTTCCTTCACGCTGGCGGGATTCCCCGTTCATTCACGCCTGCGGGATTCCCTGTTCCTTCACGCCGGCGGGATTCCCCGTTCATTCACGCCGGTGGGATTCCCTGTTCCTTCACACTGGCGGGATTCCCCGTTCATTCGCACCGGCGGGATTCCCCCGACCTTCACGGCGGCGGGATTCCCCATTCCTTCACTTCAGCCGGATTCCCCGTTCCTTCACACTGGTGGGATTCCTCGTTCCATCACACCGGCGGGATTCCCCATTCCTTCACACCGGCGGTATTCCCCGTACCTTCACACCGGCGGGATTCCCCGTTCCTTCACATCGGTGGAATTCCCCGTTCCGTCACAACGGCCGGATTCCCCGTCCCTTCACGACGGCGGGATTCCCCGTTCCTTCACGACGGCGGGATTCCCCGTTCCTTCACACCGGTGGAATTCCCCGTTCCTTCACAACCGGCGGGATTCCTCGTTCCTTCGCACCGGCGGGATTCCTCGTTCCTTCACGCCGGTGGGATTCCCCGTTCCTTCACGCCGGTGGGATTCCCCGTTCCTTCACACTGGCGGGATTCCCCGTTCATTCACGCCGGTGGGATTCCTCGTTCCTTCACGCCGGCGGGATTCCCCGTTCCTTCACATTGGCGGGATTCCCCGTTCCTTCACACCGGCAGGATGCCCCGTTCCTTCACGCCGGCGGGATTCCCCGTTCCTTCACACCGGCCGGATTCCCCGTTCCTTCACACTGGCGGGATTCCCCGTTCGTTCACGCTGGCGGGATCCCCCATTCTTTCACGCTGGTGGGATTCCCCGTTCCGTCACGGTGGCGGGATTCCCCGTTCCTTCACGCCGGCGGGATTCCCCGTTCCTTCACGCTGGCGGGATTCCCTGTTCCTTCACACCGGCGGGATTCCCCGTTCCTTCACACCGGCGGATTCCCTGTTCGTTCACACTGGCGGGATTCCCCATTCATTCACACCGGCGGGATTCCCCGCTCCATCACGCCTACGGGATTACCCGTTCCTTCACATTGGTAGGATTCACATTCCTTCACGCCGGTGGGATTCCCCGTTCCATGACACCGGCGGGATTCTCCGTTCCTTCACAACAGCCGGATTCCCCGTTCGTTCACGCCGGCGCGATTCCACGTTCCTTCACGCTGGCGGGATTCCCCGTTCATTCACGCCGGTGGGATTCCCCGTTCCTTCACGCCGGCGCGATTCCACGTTCCTTCACGCTGGCGGGATTCCCCGTTCATTCACGCCGGTGGGATTCCATGTTACTTCACACTGGTGGGATTCCCCGTTCCTTCACGCCGGTGGGATTCCCCGTTCCTTCACGCCGGCGGGATTCCCCGTTCCATCACATTGGCGGGATTCCCCGTTCCTTCACAACCGGCGGGATTCCTCATTCCTTCACACCAGGGGGATTCCCCATTCCTTCATCCGGCGGGATTCCCCATTCCTTCACGGCGGTGGGATTCCTCGTTCCTTCACACCGGCGGGATTCCCTGTTCCTTCACGGCCGCGGGATTCCCCGTACCTTCATGCCGAAGCGATTCCCCGTTCCTTCACACCGGTGGAATTCCCCGTTCCTTCACAGCAGCAGGATTCCCCGTTTCTCCACACCGGTGTAATTCTCCGTTACGTCACAACAGCCGGATTCCCCGTTCGTTCACGCCGGCGCGATTCCACGTTCCTTCACGCTGGCGGGATTCCCCGTTCATTCACGCCGGTGGGATTCCCCGTTCCTTCACGCCGGCGCGATTCCACGTTCCTTCACGCTGGCGGGATTCCCCGTTCATTCACGCCGGTGGGATTCCATGTTACTTCACACTGGTGGGATTCCCCGTTCCTTCACGCCGGTGGGATTCCCCGTTCCTTCACGCCGGCGGGATTCCCCATTCCTTCACGGTGGTGGGATTCCTCGTTCCTTCACACCGGCGGGATTCCCCGTACCTTCACGCCGAAGCGATTCCCCGTTCCTTCACACCGGTGGAATTCCACGTTCCTTCACAGCAGCAGGATTCCCCGTTTCTCCACACCGGTGTAATTCCCCGTTACGTCACAACAGCCGGATTCCCCGTTCCTTCACGCCGGCGGGATACCACGTTCCTTCACGCTGGCGGGATTCCCCGTTCCTTCGCACCGGCGGGATTCCTCGTTCCTTCACGCCGGCGGGATTCCCCGTTCCTTCACGCCGGTGGGATTCCCCGTTCCTTCACGCCGGCGGGATTCCCCGTTCCTTCACGCCGGTGGGATTCCCCGTTCCTTCACACCGGCGGGATTCCCCGTTCGTTCACGCTGGCGGGATTCCCCATTCCTTCACGCTGGCGGGATTCCCCGTTCCTTCACGCCGGCGGGATTCCCCGTTCCTTCACGCCGGTGGGATTCCCCGTTCCTTCACAACCGGCGGGATTCCTCGTTCCTTCACAACCGGCGGGATTCCTCGTTCCTTCATACCAGGGGGATTCCCCGTTCCTTCACACCGGCGGGATTCCTCATTCCTTCACACCGGCGGGATTCCCTGTTCCTTCACGGCCGCGGGATTCCCCGTACCTTCACGCCGAAGCGATTCCCCGTTCCTTCACACCGGTGGAATTCCCCGTTACGTCACAACAGCCGGATTCCCCGTTCCTTCACGCTGGCGGGATTCCCCGTTCATTCAGCCGGTGGGATTCCATGTTACTTCACACTGGTGGGATTCCCCGTTCGTTCACACTGGCGGGATTCCCCGTTCCTTCGCACCGGCGGGATTCCTCGTTCCTTCACGCCGGTGGGATTCCCCGTTCCTTCACGCCGGTGGGATTCCCCGTTCCTTCACACTGGCGGGATTCCCCGTTCATTCACGCCGGTGGGCTTCCTCGTTCCTTCACGCCGGCGGGATTCCCCGTTCCTTCACATTGGCGGGATTCCCCGTTCCTTCACACCGGCAGGATTCCCCGTTCCTTCACGCCGGCGGGATTCCCCGTTCCTTCACACCGGCCGGATTCCCCGTTCCTTCACACTGGCGGGATTCCCCGTTCGTTCACGCTGGCGGGATCCCCCATTCTTTCACGCTGGTGGGATTCCCCGTTCCGTCACGGTGGCGGGATTCCCCGTTCCTTCACGCCGGCGGGATTCCCCGTTCCTTCACGCTGGCGGGATTCCCCATTCCTTCACGGTGGTGGGATTCCTCGTTCCTTCACACCGGCGGGATTCCCCGTACCTTCACGCCGAAGCGATTCCCCGTTCCTTCACACCGGTGGAATTCCACGTTCCTTCACAGCAGCAGGATTCCCCGTTTCTCCACACCGGTGTAATTCCCCGTTACGTCACAACAGCCGGATTCCCCGTTCCTTCACGCCGGCGGGATACCACGTTCCTTCACGCTGGCGGGATTCCCCGTTCCTTCGCACCGGCGGGATTCCTCGTTCCTTCACGCCGGCGGGATTCCCCGTTCCTTCACGCCGGTGGGATTCCCCGTTCCTTCACGCCGGCGGGATTCCCCGTTCCTTCACGCCGGTGGGATTCCCCGTTCCTTCACACCGGCGGGATTCCCCGTTCGTTCACGCTGGCGGGATTCCCCATTCCTTCACGCTGGCGGGATTCCCCGTTCCTTCACGCCGGCGGGATTCCCCGTTCCTTCACGCCGGTGGGATTCCCCGTTCCTTCACAACCGGCGGGATTCCTCGTTCCTTCACAACCGGCGGGATTCCTCGTTCCTTCATACCAGGGGGATTCCCCGTTCCTTCACACCGGCGGGATTCCTCGTTCCTTCACACCGGCGGGATTCCCTGTTCCTTCACGGCCGCGGGATTCCCCGTACCTTCACGCCGAAGCGATTCCCCGTTCCTTCACACCGGTGGAATTCCCCGTTACGTCACAACGGCCGGATTCCCCGTCCCTTCACGACGGCGGGATTCCCCGTTCCTTCACGACGGCGGGATTCCCCGTTCCTTCACACCGGTGGAATTCCCCGTTCCTTCACAACCGGCGGGATTCCTCGTTCCTTCGCACCGGCGGGATTCCTCGTTCCTTCACGCCGGTGGGATTCCCCGTTCCTTCACGCCGGTGGGATTCCCCGTTCCTTCACACTGGCGGGATTCCCCGTTCATTCACGCCGGTGGGATTCCTCGTTCCTTCACGCCGGCGGGATTCCCCGTTCCTTCACATTGGCGGGATTCCCCGTTCCTTCACACCGGCAGGATGCCCCGTTCCTTCACGCCGGCGGGATTCCCCGTTCCTTCACACCGGCCGGATTCCCCGTTCCTTCACACTGGCGGGATTCCCCGTTCGTTCACGCTGGCGGGATCCCCCATTCTTTCACGCTGGTGGGATTCCCCGTTCCGTCACGGTGGCGGGATTCCCCGTTCCTTCACGCCGGCGGGATTCCCCGTTCCTTCACGCTGGCGGGATTCCCTGTTCCTTCACACCGGCGGGATTCCCCGTTCCTTCACACCGGCGGATTCCCTGTTCGTTCACACTGGCGGGATTCCCCATTCATTCACACCGGCGGGATTCCCCGCTCCATCACGCCTACGGGATTACCCGTTCCTTCACATTGGTAGGATTCACATTCCTTCACGCCGGTGGGATTCCCCGTTCCATGACACCGGCGGGATTCTCCGTTCCTTCACAACAGCCGGATTCCCCGTTCGTTCACGCCGGCGCGATTCCACGTTCCTTCACGCTGGCGGGATTCCCCGTTCATTCACGCCGGTGGGATTCCCCGTTCCTTCACGCCGGCGCGATTCCACGTTCCTTCACGCTGGCGGGATTCCCCGTTCATTCACGCCGGTGGGATTCCATGTTACTTCACACTGGTGGGATTCCCCGTTCCTTCACGCCGGTGGGATTCCCCGTTCCTTCACGCCGGCGGGATTCCCCGTTCCATCACATTGGCGGGATTCCCCGTTCCTTCACAACCGGCGGGATTCCTCATTCCTTCACACCAGGGGGATTCCCCATTCCTTCATCCGGCGGGATTCCCCATTCCTTCACGGCGGTGGGATTCCTCGTTCCTTCACACCGGCGGGATTCCCTGTTCCTTCACGGCCGCGGGATTCCCCGTACCTTCATGCCGAAGCGATTCCCCGTTCCTTCACACCGGTGGAATTCCCCGTTCCTTCACAGCAGCAGGATTCCCCGTTTCTCCACACCGGTGTAATTCTCCGTTACGTCACAACAGCCGGATTCCCCGTTCGTTCACGCCGGCGCGATTCCACGTTCCTTCACGCTGGCGGGATTCCCCGTTCATTCACGCCGGTGGGATTCCCCGTTCCTTCACGCCGGCGCGATTCCACGTTCCTTCACGCTGGCGGGATTCCCCGTTCATTCACGCCGGTGGGATTCCATGTTACTTCACACTGGTGGGATTCCCCGTTCCTTCACGCCGGTGGGATTCCCCGTTCCTTCACGCCGGCGGGATTCCCCATTCCTTCACGGTGGTGGGATTCCTCGTTCCTTCACACCGGCGGGATTCCCCGTACCTTCACGCCGAAGCGATTCCCCGTTCCTTCACACCGGTGGAATTCCACGTTCCTTCACAGCAGCAGGATTCCCCGTTTCTCCACACCGGTGTAATTCCCCGTTACGTCACAACAGCCGGATTCCCCGTTCCTTCACGCCGGCGGGATACCACGTTCCTTCACGCTGGCGGGATTCCCCGTTCCTTCGCACCGGCGGGATTCCTCGTTCCTTCACGCCGGCGGGATTCCCCGTTCCTTCACGCCGGTGGGATTCCCCGTTCCTTCACGCCGGCGGGATTCCCCGTTCCTTCACGCCGGTGGGATTCCCCGTTCCTTCACACCGGCGGGATTCCCCGTTCGTTCACGCTGGCGGGATTCCCCATTCCTTCACGCTGGCGGGATTCCCCGTTCCTTCACGCCGGCGGGATTCCCCGTTCCTTCACGCCGGTGGGATTCCCCGTTCCTTCACAACCGGCGGGATTCCTCGTTCCTTCACAACCGGCGGGATTCCTCGTTCCTTCATACCAGGGGGATTCCCCGTTCCTTCACACCGGCGGGATTCCTCATTCCTTCACACCGGCGGGATTCCCTGTTCCTTCACGGCCGCGGGATTCCCCGTACCTTCACGCCGAAGCGATTCCCCGTTCCTTCACACCGGTGGAATTCCCCGTTACGTCACAACAGCCGGATTCCCCGTTCCTTCACGCTGGCGGGATTCCCCGTTCATTCAGCCGGTGGGATTCCATGTTACTTCACACTGGTGGGATTCCCCGTTCGTTCACACTGGCGGGATTCCCCGTTCCTTCGCACCGGCGGGATTCCTCGTTCCTTCACGCCGGTGGGATTCCCCGTTCCTTCACGCCGGTGGGATTCCCCGTTCCTTCACACTGGCGGGATTCCCCGTTCATTCACGCCGGTGGGCTTCCTCGTTCCTTCACGCCGGCGGGATTCCCCGTTCCTTCACATTGGCGGGATTCCCCGTTCCTTCACACCGGCAGGATTCCCCGTTCCTTCACGCCGGCGGGATTCCCCGTTCCTTCACACCGGCCGGATTCCCCGTTCCTTCACACTGGCGGGATTCCCCGTTCGTTCACGCTGGCGGGATCCCCCATTCTTTCACGCTGGTGGGATTCCCCGTTCCGTCACGGTGGCGGGATTCCCCGTTCCTTCACGCCGGCGGGATTCCCCGTTCCTTCACGCTGGCGGGATTCCCTGTTCCTTCACACCGGCGGGATTCCCCGTTCCTTCACACCGGCGGATTCCCTGTTCGTTCACACTGGCGGGATTCCCCATTCATTCACACCGGCGGGATTCCCCGCTCCATCACGCCTACGGGATTACCCGTTCCTTCACATTGGTAGGATTCACATTCCTTCACGCCGGTGGGATTCCCCGTTCCATGACACCGGCGGGATTCCCCGTTCCTTCACTCCGGTGGGATTCCCCGTTCCATCACATTGGCGGGATTCCCCGTTCCTTCACAACCGGCGGGATTCCTCATTCCTTCACACCAGGGGGATTCCCCATTCCTTCATCCGGCGGGATTCCCCATTCCTTCACGGCGGTGGGATTCCTCGTTCCTTCACACCGGCGGGATTCCCTGTTCCTTCACGGCCGCGGGATTCCCCGTACCTTCATGCCGAAGCGATTCCCCGTTCCTTCACACCGGTGGAATTCCCCGTTCCTTCACAGCAGCAGGATTCCCCGTTTCTCCACACCGGTGTAATTCTCCGTTACGTCACAACAGCCGGATTCCCCGTTCGTTCACGCCGGCGCGATTCCACGTTCCTTCACGCTGGCGGGATTCCCCGTTCATTCACGCCGGTGGGATTCCCCGTTCCTTCACGCCGGCGCGATTCCACGTTCCTTCACGCTGGCGGGATTCCCCGTTCATTCACGCCGGTGGGATTCCATGTTACTTCACACTGGTGGGATTCCCCGTTCCTTCACGCCGGTGGGATTCCCCGTTCCTTCACGCCGGCGGGATTCCCCATTCCTTCACGGTGGTGGGATTCCTCGTTCCTTCACACCGGCGGGATTCCCCGTACCTTCACGCCGAAGCGATTCCCCGTTCCTTCACACCGGTGGAATTCCACGTTCCTTCACAGCAGCAGGATTCCCCGTTTCTCCACACCGGTGTAATTCCCCGTTACGTCACAACAGCCGGATTCCCCGTTCCTTCACGCCGGCGGGATACCACGTTCCTTCACGCTGGCGGGATTCCCCGTTCCTTCGCACCGGCGGGATTCCTCGTTCCTTCACGCCGGCGGGATTCCCCGTTCCTTCACGCCGGTGGGATTCCCCGTTCCTTCACGCCGGCGGGATTCCCCGTTCCTTCACGCCGGTGGGATTCCCCGTTCCTTCACACCGGCGGGATTCCCCGTTCGTTCACGCTGGCGGGATTCCCCATTCCTTCACGCTGGCGGGATTCCCCGTTCCTTCACGCCGGCGGGATTCCCCGTTCCTTCACGCCGGTGGGATTCCCCGTTCCTTCACAACCGGCGGGATTCCTCGTTCCTTCACAACCGGCGGGATTCCTCGTTCCTTCATACCAGGGGGATTCCCCGTTCCTTCACACCGGCGGGATTCCTCGTTCCTTCACACCGGCGGGATTCCCTGTTCCTTCACGGCCGCGGGATTCCCCGTACCTTCACGCCGAAGCGATTCCCCGTTCCTTCACACCGGTGGAATTCCCCGTTACGTCACAACAGCCGGATTCCCCGTTCCTTCACGCTGGCGGGATTCCCCGTTCATTCAGCCGGTGGGATTCCATGTTACTTCACACTGGTGGGATTCCCCGTTCGTTCACACTGGCGGGATTCCCCGTTCCTTCGCACCGGCGGGATTCCTCGTTCCTTCACGCCGGTGGGATTCCCCGTTCCTTCACGCCGGTGGGATTCCCCGTTCCTTCACACTGGCGGGATTCCCCGTTCATTCACGCCGGTGGGCTTCCTCGTTCCTTCACGCCGGCGGGATTCCCCGTTCCTTCACATTGGCGGGATTCCCCGTTCCTTCACACCGGCAGGATTCCCCGTTCCTTCACGCCGGCGGGATTCCCCGTTCCTTCACACCGGCCGGATTCCCCGTTCCTTCACACTGGCGGGATTCCCCGTTCGTTCACGCTGGCGGGATCCCCCATTCTTTCACGCTGGTGGGATTCCCCGTTCCGTCACGGTGGCGGGATTCCCCGTTCCTTCACGCCGGCGGGATTCCCCGTTCCATCACGCTGGCGGGATTCCCTGTTCCTTCACACCGGCGGGATTCCCCGTTCCTTCACACCGGCGGATTCCCTGTTCGTTCACACTGGCGGGATTCCCCATTCATTCACACCGGCGGGATTCCCCGCTCCATCACGCCTACGGGATTACCCGTTCCTTCACATTGGTAGGATTCACATTCCTTCACGCCGGTGGGATTCCCCGTTCCATGACACCGGCGGGATTCCCCGTTCCTTCACTCCGGTGGGATTCCCCGTTCCATCACATTGGCGGGATTCCCCGTTCCTTCACAACCGGCGGGATTCCTCATTCCTTCACACCAGGGGGATTCCCCATTCCTTCATCCGGCGGGATTCCCCATTCCTTCACGGCGGTGGGATTCCTCGTTCCTTCACACCGGCGGGATTCCCTGTTCCTTCACGGCCGCGGGATTCCCCGTACCTTCATGCCGAAGCGATTCCCCGTTCCTTCACACCGGTGGAATTCCCCGTTCCTTCACAGCAGCAGGATTCCCCGTTTCTCCACACCGGTGTAATTCTCCGTTACGTCACAACAGCCGGATTCCCCGTTCGTTCACGCCGGCGCGATTCCACGTTCCTTCACGCTGGCGGGATTCCCCGTTCATTCACGCCGGTGGGATTCCCCGTTCCTTCACGCCGGCGCGATTCCACGTTCCTTCACGCTGGCGGGATTCCCCGTTCATTCACGCCGGTGGGATTCCATGTTACTTCACACTGGTGGGATTCCCCGTTCCTTCACGCCGGTGGGATTCCCCGTTCCTTCACGCCGGCGGGATTCCCCATTCCTTCACGGTGGTGGGATTCCTCGTTCCTTCACACCGGCGGGATTCCCCGTACCTTCACGCCGAAGCGATTCCCCGTTCCTTCACACCGGTGGAATTCCACGTTCCTTCACAGCAGCAGGATTCCCCGTTTCTCCACACCGGTGTAATTCCCCGTTACGTCACAACAGCCGGATTCCCCGTTCCTTCACGCCGACGGGATACCACGTTCCTTCACGCTGGCGGGATTCCCCGTTCCTTCGCACCGGCGGGATTCCTCGTTCCTTCACGCCGGCGGGATTCCCCGTTCCTTCACGCCGGTGGGATTCCCCGTTCCTTCACGCCGGCGGGATTCCCCGTTCCTTCACGCCGGTGGGATTCCCCGTTCCTTCACACCGGCGGGATTCCCCGTTCGTTCACGCTGGCGGGATTCCCCATTCCTTCACGCTGGTGGGATTCCCCGTTCCTTCACGGTGGCGGGATTCCCCGTTCCTTCACGCCGGCGGGATTCCCCGTTCCTTCACGCCGGTGGGATTCCCCGTTCCTTCACAACCGGCGGGATTCCTCGTTCCTTCACAACCGGCGGGATTCCTCGTTCCTTCATACCAGGGGGATTCCCCGTTCCTTCATCCGGCGGGATTCCCCATTCCTTCACACCGGCGGGGTTCCCCGTACCTTCACTCCGGAGGGATACCTCGTTCCTTCATGCCGGCGGGATTCCCAGTTCCTTCACGCCGGTGGGATTCCCTGTTCCTTCACACTGGTGGAATTCCCCGCTCCTTCACACTGGTGGAATTCCCCGTTCCTTCACACTGGTGGGATTCCCCGTTCCTTCACACCAGTGGGATTCCCCGTTCCCTCACGGCGGCGGGATTCCCCATTCCCTCACGGCGGCGGGATTACCCGTTCCTTCACGCCGATGCGATTCCCCGTTCCTTCACACCGGTGGAATTCCCCGTTCCTTCACAGCAGCAGGATTCCCAGTTCCTTCACACCGGTGTAATTCCCCGTTACGTCACAACAGCCGGATTCCCAACTCCTTCACGCCGGCGGGATTCCCCGTTCCTTCACGCCGGCGGGATTCCCCGTTCCTTCACGCCGGTGGGATTCCCTGTTCCTTCACACTGGTGGAATTCCCCGTTCCTTCACACTGGTGGGATTCCCCGTTCCTTCACACCAGTGGGATTCCCCATTCCCTCACGGCGGCGGGATTACCCATTCCTTCACGGCCGCGGGATTCCCCATACCTTCACGCCGATGCGATTCCCCGTTCCTTCACACCGGTCGAATTCCCCGTTCCTTCACAGCAGCAGGATTCCCCGTTCCTTCACACCGGTGTAATTCCCCGTTACGTCACAACAGCCGGATTCCCAACACCTTCACGCCGGCGGGATTCCCCGTTCATTCACGCCGGTGGGATTCCCTGTTCCTTCACGCTGGTGGGATTCCCCGTTCGTTCACACTGGCGGGATTCTCCGTTCCTTCGCACCGGCCGGATTCCCCGTTCCTTCACGCCGGCGGGATTCCCCGTTCCTTCACGGCGGCGAGATTCCCCAATCCTTCACACCGGCGGGATTCCCCGTACCTTCACGCCGGCGGGATTCCCCGTTCCTTCACACCGGCCGGATTACCCGTTCCTTCACGCCGGCGGGATTCCCCGTTCCTTCACGACGGTGGGATTCCCCGTTCCTTCACACCGGCGGGATTCCCCGTTCCTTCACGCCGATGCGATTTCCCGTTCCTTCACATCGGCGGGATTCCCCGTTCCTTCACACCGGTGTAATTCCCCGTTCCGTCACACCGGTGTAATTCCCCGTACCTTCACTCCGGAGGGATACCTCGTTCCTTCATGCCGGCGGGGTTCCCCGTTCCTTCACGCCGGTGGAATTCCCCGTTCCTTCACACCGGTGGAATTCCCCGTTCCTTCACAGCAGCAGGATTCCCCGTTCCTTCACGCCGGCGGGATTCCACGATCATTCACGCCGGTGGGATTCCCTGTTCCTTCACACTGGTGGGATTCCCCGTTCCTTCACACTGGTGGGATTCCCCGTTCCTTCACACCAGTGGGATTCCCCGTTCCCTCACGGCGGCGGGATTCCCCATTCCCTCACGGCGGCGGGATTCCCCATTCCTTCACGGCCGTGGGATTCCCCATACCTTCACGCCGATGCAATTCCCCGTTCCTTCACACCGGTGGATTTCCCGTTCCTTCACAGCAGCAGGATTCCCCGTTCCTTCACACCGGTGTAATTCCCCGTTACGTCACAACAGCCGGATCCCCAACTCCTTCACGCCGGCGGGATTCCCCGTTCATTCACGCCGGTGGGATTCCCTGTTCCTTCACGCATGTGGGATTCCCCGTTCGTTCACACTGGCGGGATTCTCCGTTCCTTCACGCCGGCGGGATTCCCCGTTCCTTCACGGCGGCGAGATTCCCCAATCCTTCACACCGGCGGGATTCCCCGTTCCTTCACGCCGATGCGATTTCCCGTTCCTTCACACTGGCGGGATTCCCCATTCCTTCACACCGGTGTAATTCCCCGTTCCGTCACAACAGCCGGATTCCCCGTTCCTACACACCGGCGGGATTCCCTGTTCCTTCACGCCGGCGGGATTCCCTGTTCCTTCATGCCGGCGGGATTCCCCATTCCTTCACGCTGGCGGGATTCCCCGTTCATTCACGCCGGCGGGATTCCCTGTTCCTTCACGCCGGCGGGATTCCCTGTTCCTTCACGCCGGCGGGATTCCCCATTCCTTCACGCTGGCGGGATTCCCCGTTCATTCACGCCTGCGGGATTCCCTGTTCCTTCACGCCGGCGGGATTCCCCATTCCTTCACGCCGGCGGGATTCCCCGTTCATTACGCCGGCGGGATTCCCCGTTCATTCACGCCTGCTGGATTCCCTGTTCCTTCAAGCCGGCGGGATTCCCCGTTCATTCACGCCGGCGGGATTCCCCGTTCCTTCACAGCGGCGGGATTCCCCGTTCATTCATGCCGGCGGGGTTCCCCGTTCATTCACGCCTGCGGGATTCCCTGTTCCTTCACGCCGGTGGGATTCCCTGTTCCTTCACACTGGCAGGATTCCCCGTTCCTTCGCACCGGCGGGATTCCCCGTTCCTTCACAGCAGCGGGATTACCCGTTCCATGACACCGGCGGGATTCCCAGTCCCTTCACACAGGCGGGATTCCCCGTTCCTTCACGCCGGCGGGATTCCCCATTCCTTCACGCCGACGGGATTCCCCGTTCCTTCACGACGGCCGGATACCCCGTTCCTTCACACCGGCGGGATTCCCCGTACATTCACTCCGGCGGGATACCTCGTTCCTTCATGCCGGCGGGATTCCCCGTTCCTTCACGACGGCCGGATACCCCGTTCCTTCACGACGGCCGGATACCCCGTTCCTTCACACCGGCGGGATTCCCCGTACCTTCACTCCGGCGGGATACCTCGTTCCTTCATGCCGGCGGGATTCCCCGTTCCTTCACGGCCGCGGGATTCCCCGTTCCTTCACACCGGTGGAATTCCCCGTTCCTTCACAGCAGCAGGATTCCCCGTTCCTTCACACCGGTGCAATTCCCCGTTACGTCACAACAGCCGGATTCCCCGTTCGCTCACGCTTGCGGGATTCCACGATCCTTCACGCCGGCGGGATTCCCCGTTCATTCACGCCGGTGGGATTCCCTGTTCCTTCACCCTGGTGGGATTCCCCGTTCCTTCACACTGGTGGGATTCCCCGTTCCTTCACACCAGTGGGATTCTCCGTTCCCTCACGGCGGCGGGATTCCCCATTCCCTCACGGCGGCGGGATTCCCCATTCCTTCACGGCCGTGGGATTCCCCATACCTTCACGCCGATGCGATTCCCCGTTCCTTCACACCGGTGGGATTCCCCGTTCCTTCACAGCAGCAGGATTCCCCGTTCCTTCACACCGGTGTAATTCCCTGTTACGACACAACAGCCGGATTCCCCGTTCCTTCACACCGGCGGGATTCCTCGTTCCTTCACACCGGCGGGATTCCCTGTTCCTTCACGGCCGCGGGATTCCCTGTACCTTCACGCCGAAGCGATTCCCCGTTCCTTCACACCGGTGGAATTCCCCGTTACGTCACAACAGCCGGATTCCCCGTTCCTTCACACCGATGGAATTCCCCGTTACGTCACAACAGCCGGATTCCCCGTTCCTTCACGCCGGCGGGATACCACGTTCCTTCACGTTGGCGGGATTCCCCGTTCATTCAGCCGGTGGGATTCCATGTTACTTCACACTGGTGGGATTCCCCGTTCGTTCACACTGGCGGGATTCCCCGTTCCTTCGCACCGGCGGGATTCCTCGTTCCTTCACGCCGGTGGGATTCCCCGTTCCTTCACGCCGGTGGGATTCCCCGTTCCTTCACACTGGCGGGATTCCCCGTTCATTCACGCCGGTGGGATTCCTCGTTCCTTCACGCCGGCGGGATTCCCCGTTCCTTCACATTGGCGGGATTCCCCGTTCCTTCACACCGGCCGGATTCCCCGTTCCTTCACACTGGCGGGATTCCCCGTTCGTTCACGCTGGCGGGATCCCCCATTCCTTCACGCTGGTGGGATTCCCCGTTCCGTCACGGTGGCGGGATTCCCCGTTCCTTCACGCCGGCGGGATTCCCCATTCCTTCACGCTGGCGGGATTCCCTGTTCCTTCACACCGGCGGGATTCCCCGTTCCTTCACACCGGCGGATTCCCTGTTCGTTCACACCGGCGGGATTCTCCATTCATTCACACCGGCGGGATTCCCCGCTCCACCACGCCTACGGGATTACCCGTTCCTTCACACTGGTAGGATTCACATTCCTTCACGCCGGTGGGATTCCCCGTTCCATGACACCGGCGGGATTCCCCGTTCCTTCACTCCGGTGGGATTCCCCGTTCCATCACAATGGCGGGATTCCCCGTTCCTTCACAACCGGCGGGATTCCTCATTCCTTCACACCAGGGGGATTCCCCGTTCCTTCATCCGGCGGGATTCCCCATTCCTTCACGGCGGTGGGATTCCTCGTTCCTTCACACCGGCGGGATTCCCTGTTCCTTCACGGCCGCGGGATTCCCCGTACCTTCATGCCGAAGCGATTCCACGTTCCTTCACACCGGTGGAATTCCCCGTTCCTTCACAGCAGCAGGATTCCCCGTTTCTCCAGACCGGAGTAATTCTCCGTTACGTCACAACAGCCGGATTCCCCGTTCGTTCACGCGGGCGCGATTCCACGTTCCTTCACGCTGGCGGGATTCCCCGTTCATTCACGCCGGTGCGATTCCCCGTTCCTTCACGCCGGCGCGATTCCACGTTCCTTCACGCTGGCGGGATTCCCCGTTCATTCACGCCGGTGGGATTCCATGTTACTTCACACTGGTGGGAATCCCCGTTCCTTCACGCCGGTGGGATTCCCCGTTCCTTCACGCCGGCGGGATTCCCCGTTCCTTCACGGTGGTGGGATTCCTCGTTCCTTCACACCGGCGGGATTCCCTGTTCCTTCACGGCCGCGGGATTCCCCGTACCTTCACGCCGAAGCGATTTCCCGTTCCTTCACACCGGTGGAATTCCACGTTCCTTCACAGCAGCAGGATTCCCCGTTTCTCCACACCGGTGTAATTCCCCGTTACGTCACAACAGCCGGATTCCCCGTTCCTTCACGCCGGCGGGATACCACGTTCCTTCACGCCGGCAGGATTCCCCGTTCCTTCACGCCGGTGGGATTCCCCGTTCCTTCACGCCGGCGGGATTCCCCGTTCCTTCACGCCGGCGGGATTCCCCGTTCCTTCACGCCGGCGGGATTCCATGTTCCTTCACACCGGCGGGATTCCCCGTTCATTCACACCGGCGGATTCCCTGTTCGTTCACACTGGCGGGATTCCCCGTTCCTTCACACTGGCGGGATTCCCCGCTCCATCACGCCTACGGGATTACCCATTCCTTCACACCAGCGGGATTCCCTGTTCCATGACACCGGCGGGATTCCCCATTCCTTCACTCCGGTGGGATTCCCCGTTCCTTCACGCCGGTGGGATTCCCCATTCCATCACAATGGCGGGATTCCCCGTTCCTTCACAACCGGCGGGATTCCTCATTCCTTCACACCAGGGGGATTCCCCGTTCCTTCATCCGGCGGGATTCCCCATTCCTTCACGGCGGTGGGATTCCCCATTCATTCACGTCGGCGGGATTCCATGTTCCTTCACGCAGGCGGGATTCCCCGTTCCTTCACACCGGCCGGATTCCCCGTTCCTTCACACCGGCGGGATTCCCCATTCATTCACACCGGTGGGATTCCCTGTTCCTTCACGTCGGTGGGATTCCCTGTTCCTTCACACTGGCGGGATTCCCCATTCATTCACACCGGCGGGATTCCCCGCTCCATCACGCCTACGGGATTCCCCGTTCCTTCACACTGGTAGCATTCACGTTCCTTCACGCCGGTGGGATTCCCCGTTCCTTCACACCAGCGGGATTCCCCGTTCCATGACACAGGCGGGATTCCCCGTCCCTTCACAACCGGCGGGATTCCTCATTCCTTCACACCAGGGGGATTCCCCGTTCCTTCATCCGGCGGGATTCCCCATTCCTTCACGGCGGTGGGATTGCCCGTTCATTCACGTCGGCGGAATTCCATGTTCCTTCACACAGGCGGGTATCCCCGTTGCTTCACACTGGCGGGATTCCCCAGTCCTTCACGCCGGTGGGATTCTCAATTCCTTCTCACCAGCTGGATTCCCCGTTCCATGACACCGGCGGGATTCCCCGTTCTTTCACTCCGGCGGGATTCCCCGTTCCTTCACGCCGGTGGGATTCCCCTTTCCATCACAATGGCGGGATTCCCCGTTCCTTCACAACCGGCGGGATTCCTCGTTCCTTCACAACCGGCGGGATTCCTCGTTCCTTCATACCAGGGGGATTCCCCGTTCCTTCATCCGGCGGGATTCCCCATTCCTTCACACCGGCGGGATTCCCCGTACCTTCACTCCGGAGGGATACCTCGTTCCTTCATGCCGGCGGGATTCCCCGTTCCTTCACGCCGGTGGGATTCCCTGTTCCTTCACACTGGTGGAATTCCCTGTTCCTTCACACTGGTGGGATTCCCCGTTCCTTCACACCAGTGGGATTCCCCGTTCCCTCACGCCGGCGGGATTCCCCATTCCCTCACGGCGGCGGGATTACCCATTCCTTCACGGCCGCGGGATTCCCCATACCTTCACGCCGATGCGATTCCCCGTTCCTTCACACCGGTGGAATTCCCCGTTCCTTCACAGCAGCAGGATTCCCCGTTCCTTCACACCGGTGTAATTCCCCGTTACGTCACAACAGCCGGATTCCCAACTCCTTCACGCCGGCGGGATTCCCCGTTCATTCACGCCGGTGGGATTCCCTGTTCCTTCACGCTGGTGGGATTCCCCGTTCGTTCACACTGGCGGGATTCTCCGTTCCTTCGCACCGGCCGGATTCCCGGTTCCTTCACGCCGGCGGGACTCCCCGTTCCTTCACGGCGGCGAGATTCCCCAATCCTTCACACCGGCGGGATTCCCCGTACCTTCACGCCGGCGGGATTCCCCGTACCTTCACGCCGGTGGGATTCCCTGTTCCTTCACACCGGCCGGATTCCCCGTTCCTTCACGCCGGCGGGATTCCCCGTTCCTTCACACCGGCGGGATTCCCCGTTCCTTCACGCCGATGCGATTTCCCGTTCCTTCACATCGGCGGGATTCCCCGTTCCTTCACACCGGTGTAATTCCCTGTTCCTTCACGGCGGTGGGATTCCCCGTTCCTTCACACCGGCGGGATTCCCCGTTCCTTCACACCGGTGGGATTCCCCGTTCCTTCACACCGGCGGGATTCCCCGTTCCTTCACACCGGTGTAATTCCCCGTTCTGTCACAACAGCCGGATTCCCCGTTCCTACACACCGGCGGGATTCCCTGTTCCTTCACGCCGGCGGGATTCCCTGTTCCTTCATGCCGGCGGGATTCCCCATTCCTTCACGCTGGCGGGATTCCCCGTTCATTCACGCCTGCGGGATTCCCTGTTCCTTCACGCCGGCGGGATTCCCCATTCCTTCACGCTGGCGGGATTCCCCGTTCATTCACGCTGGCGGGATTCCCCGTTCATTCACGCCGGCGGGATTCCCCATTCCTTCACGCTGGCGGGATTCCCCGTTCATTCACGCTGGCGGGATTCCCCGTTCATTCACGCCTGCGGGATTCCCAGTTCCTTCACACCGGTGTAATTCCCCGTTACGTCACAACAGCCGGATTCCCAACTCCTTCACGCCGGCGGGATTCCCCGTTCCTTCACGCCGGCGGGATTCCCCGTTCCTTCACGCCGGTGGGATTCCCTGTTCCTTCACACTGGTGGAATTCCCCGTTCCTTCACACTGGTGGGATTCCCCGTTCCTTCACACCAGTGGGATTCCCCATTCCCTCACGGCGGCGGGATTACCCATTCCTTCACGGCCGCGGGATTCCCCATACCTTCACGCCGATGCGATTCCCCGTTCCTTCACACCGGTCGAATTCCCCGTTCCTTCACAGCAGCAGGATTCCCCGTTCCTTCACACCGGTGTAATTCCCCGTTACGTCACAACAGCCGGATTCCCAACACCTTCACGCCGGCGGGATTCCCCGTTCATTCACGCCGGTGGGATTCCCTGTTCCTTCACGCTGGTGGGATTCCCCGTTCGTTCACACTGGCGGGATTCTCCGTTCCTTCGCACCGGCCGGATTCCCCGTTCCTTCACGCCGGCGGGATTCCCCGTTCCTTCACGGCGGCGAGATTCCCCAATCCTTCACACCGGCGGGATTCCCCGTACCTTCACGCCGGCGGGATTCCCCGTTCCTTCACACCGGCCGGATTACCCGTTCCTTCACGCCGGCGGGATTCCCCGTTCCTTCACGACGGTGGGATTCCCCGTTCCTTCACACCGGCGGGATTCCCCGTTCCTTCACGCCGATGCGATTTCCCGTTCCTTCACATCGGCGGGATTCCCCGTTCCTTCACACCGGTGTAATTCCCCGTTCCGTCACACCGGTGTAATTCCCCGTACCTTCACTCCGGAGGGATACCTCGTTCCTTCATGCCGGCGGGGTTCCCCGTTCCTTCACGCCGGTGGAATTCCCCGTTCCTTCACACCGGTGGAATTCCCCGTTCCTTCACAGCAGCAGGATTCCCCGTTCCTTCACGCCGGCGGGATTCCACGATCATTCACGCCGGTGGGATTCCCTGTTCCTTCACACTGGTGGGATTCCCCGTTCCTTCACACTGGTGGGATTCCCCGTTCCTTCACACCAGTGGGATTCCCCGTTCCCTCACGGCGGCGGGATTCCCCATTCCCTCACGGCGGCGGGATTCCCCATTCCTTCACGGCCGTGGGATTCCCCATACCTTCACGCCGATGCAATTCCCCGTTCCTTCACACCGGTGGATTTCCCGTTCCTTCACAGCAGCAGGATTCCCCGTTCCTTCACACCGGTGTAATTCCCCGTTGCGTCACAACAGCCGGATCCCCAACTCCTTCACGCCGGCGGGATTCCCCGTTCATTCACGCCGGTGGGATTCCCTGTTCCTTCACGCATGTGGGATTCCCCGTTCGTTCACACTGGCGGGATTCTCCGTTCCTTCACGCCGGCGGGATTCCCCGTTCCTTCACGGCGGCGAGATTCCCCAATCCTTCACACCGGCGGGATTCCCCGTTCCTTCACGCCGATGCGATTTCCCGTTCCTTCACACTGGCGGGATTCCCCATTCCTTCACACCGGTGTAATTCCCCGTTCCGTCACAACAGCCGGATTCCCCGTTCCTACACACCGGCGGGATTCCCTGTTCCTTCACGCCGGCGGGATTCCCTGTTCCTTCATGCCGGCGGGATTCCCCATTCCTTCACGCTGGCGGGATTCCCCGTTCATTCACGCCGGCGGGATTCCCTGTTCCTTCACGCCGGCGGGATTCCCTGTTCCTTCACGCCGGCGGGATTCCCCATTCCTTCACGCTGGCGGGATTCCCCGTTCATTCACGCCTGCGGGATTCCCTGTTCCTTCACGCCGGCGGGATTCCCCATTCCTTCACGCCGGCGGGATTCCCCGTTCATTACGCCGGCGGGATTCCCCGTTCATTCACGCCTGCTGGATTCCCTGTTCCTTCAAGCCGGCGGGATTCCCCGTTCATTCACGCCGGCGGGATTCCCCGTTCCTTCACAGCGGCGGGATTCCCCGTTCATTCATGCCGGCGGGGTTCCCCGTTCATTCACGCCTGCGGGATTCCCTGTTCCTTCACGCCGGTGGGATTCCCTGTTCCTTCACACTGGCAGGATTCCCCGTTCCTTCGCACCGGCGGGATTCCCCGTTCCTCCACAGCAGCGGGATTACCCGTTCCATGACACCGGCGGGATTCCCAGTCCCTTCACACAGGCGGGATTCCCCGTTCCTTCACGCCGGCGGGATTCCCCATTCCTTCACGCCGACGGGATTCCCCGTTCCTTCACGACGGCCGGATACCCCGTTCCTTCACACCGGCGGGATTCCCCGTACCTTCACTCCGGCGGGATACCTCGTTCCTTCATGCCGGCGGGATTCCCCGTTCCTTCACGACGGCCGGATACCCCGTTCCTTCACGACGGCCGGATACCCCGTTCCTTCACACCGGCGGGATTCCCCGTACCTTCACTCCGGCGGGATACCTCGTTCCTTCATGCCGGCGGGATTCCCCGTTCCTTCACGGCCGCGGGATTCCCCGTTCCTTCACACCGGTGGAATTCCCCGTTCCTTCACAGCAGCAGGATTCCCCGTTCCTTCACACCGGTGCAATTCCCCGTTACGTCACAACAGCCGGATTCCCCGTTCGCTCACGCTTGCGGGATTCCACGATCCTTCACGCCGGCGGGATTCCCCGTTCATTCACGCCGGTGGGATTCCCTGTTCCTTCACCCTGGTGGGATTCCCCGTTCCTTCACACTGGTGGGATTCCCCGTTCCTTCACACCAGTGGGATTCTCCGTTCCCTCACGGCGGCGGGATTCCCCATTCCCTCACGGCAGCGGGATTCCCCATTCCTTCACGGCCGTGGGATTCCCCATACCTTCACGCCGATGCGATTCCCCGTTCCTTCACACCGGTGGGATTCCCCGTTCCTTCACAGCAGCAGGATTCCCCGTTCCTTCACACCGGTGTAATTCCCTGTTACGACACAACAGCCGGATTCCCCGTTCCTTCACACCGGCGGGATTCCTCGTTCCTTCACACCGGCGGGATTCCCTGTTCCTTCACGGCCGCGGGATTCCCTGTACCTTCACGCCGAAGCGATTCCCCGTTCCTTCACACCGGTGGAATTCCCCGTTACGTCACAACAGCCGGATTCCCCGTTCCTTCACACCGATGGAATTCCCCGTTACGTCACAACAGCCGGATTCCCCGTTCCTTCACGCCGGCGGGATACCACGTTCCTTCACGTTGGCGGGATTCCCCGTTCATTCAGCCGGTGGGATTCCATGTTACTTCACACTGGTGGGATTCCCCGTTCGTTCACAATGGCGGGATTCCCCGTTCCTTCGCACCGGCGGGATTCCTCGTTCCTTCACGCCGGTGGGATTCCCCGTTCCTTCACGCCGGTGGGATTCCCCGTTCCTTCACACTGGCGGGATTCCCCGTTCATTCACGCCGGTGGGATTCCTCGTTCCTTCACGCCGGCGGGATTCCCCGTTCCTTAACATTGGCGGGATTCCCCGTTCCTTCACACCGGCCGGATTCCCCGTTCCTTCACACTGGCGGGATTCCCCGTTCGTTCACGCTGGCGGGATCCCCCATTCCTTCACGCTGGTGGGATTCCCCGTTCCGTCACGGTGGCGGGATTCCCCGTTCCTTCACGCCGGCGGGATTCCCCATTCCTTCACGCTGGCGGGATTCCCTGTTCCTTCACACCGGCGGGATTCCCCGTTCCTTCACACCGGCGGATTCCCTGTTCGTTCACACTGGCGGGATTCTCCATTCATTCACACCGGCGGGATTCCCCGCTCCACCACGCCTACGGGATTACCCGTTCCTTCACACTGGTAGGATTCACATTCCTTCACGCCGGTGGGATTCCCCGTTCCATGACACCGGCGGGATTCCCCGTTCCTTCACTCCGGTGGGATTCCCCGTTCCATCACAATGGCGGGATTCCCCGTTCCTTCACAACCGGCGGGATTCCTCATTCCTTCACACCAGGGGGATTCCCCGTTCCTTCATCCGGCGGGATTCCCCATTCCTTCACGGCGGTGGGATTCCTCGTTCCTTCACACCGGCGGGATTCCCTGTTCCTTCACGGCCGCGGGATTCCCCGTACCTTCATGCCGAAGCGATTCCACGTTCCTTCACACCGGTGGAATTCCCCGTTCCTTCACAGCAGCAGGATTCCCCGTTTCTCCAGACCGGAGTAATTCTCCGTTACGTCACAACAGCCGGATTCCCCGTTCGTTCACGCGGGCGCGATTCCACGTTCCTTCACGCTGGCGGGATTCCCCGTTCATTCACGCCGGTGCGATTCCCCGTTCCTTCACGCCGGCGCGATTCCACGTTCCTTCACGCTGGCGGGATTCCCCGTTCATTCACGCCGGTGGGATTCCATGTTACTTCACACTGGTGGGAATCCCCGTTCCTTCACGCCGGTGGGATTCCCCGTTCCTTCACGCCGGCGGGATTCCCCGTTCCTTCACGGTGGTGGGATTCCTCGTTCCTTCACACCGGCGGGATTCCCTGTTCCTTCACGGCCGCGGGATTCCCCGTACCTTCACGCCGAAGCGATTCCCCGTTCCTTCACACCGGTGGAATTCCACGTTCCTTCACAGCAGCAGGATTCCCCGTTTCTCCACACCGGTGTAATTCCCCGTTACGTCACAACAGCCGGATTCCCCGTTCCTTCACGCCGGCGGGATACCACGTTCCTTCACGCCGGCGGGATTCCCCGTTCCTTCACGCCGGTGGGATTCCCCGTTCCTTCACGCCGGCGGGATTCCCCGTTCCTTCACGCCGGCGGGATTCCCCGTTCCTTCACGCCAGCGGGATTCCATGTTCCTTCACACCGGCGGGATTCCCCGTTCCTTCACACCGGCGGATTCCCTGTTCGTTCACACTGGCGGGATTCCCCGTTCCTTCACACTGGCGGGATTCCCCGCTCCATCACGCCTACGGGATTACCCATTCCTTCACACCAGCGGGATTCCCTCTTCCATGACACCGGCGGGATTCCCCATTCCTTCACTCCGGTGGGATTCCCCGTTCCTTCACGCCGGTGGGATTCCCCATTCCATCACAATGGCGGGATTCCCCGTTCCTTCACAACCGGCGGGATTCCTCATTCCTTCACACCAGGGGGATTCCCCGTTCCTTCATCCGGCGGGATTCCCCATTCCTTCACGGCGGTGGGATTCCCCATTCATTCACGTCGGCGGGATTCCATGTTCCTTCACGCAGGCGGGATTCCCCGTTCCTTCACACCGGAATGATTCCCCGTTCCTTCACACCGGCGGGATTCCCCATTCATTCACACCGGTGGGATACCCTGTTCCTTCACGTCGGTGGGATTCCCTGTTCGTTCACACTGGCGGGATTCCCCATTCATTCACACCGGCGGGATTCCCCGCTCCATCACGCCTACGGGATTCCCCGTTCCTTCACACTGGTAGCATTCACGTTCCTTCACGCCGGTGGGATTCCCCGTTCCTTCACACCAGCGGGATTCCCCGTTCCATGACACAGGCGGGATTCCCCGTCCCTTCACAACCGGCGGGATTCCTCATTCCTTCACACCAGGGGGATTCCCCGTTCCTTCATCCGGCGGGATTCCCCATTCCTTCACGGCGGTGGGATTGCCCGTTCATTCACGTCGGCGGAATTCCATGTTCCTTCACACAGGCGGGTATCCCCGTTGCTTCACACTGGCGGGATTCCCCAGTCCTTCACGCCGGTGGGATTCTCAATTCCTTCTCACCAGCTGGATTCCCCGTTCCATGACACCGGCGGGATTCCCCGTTCTTTCACTCCGGCGGGATTCCCCGTTCCTTCACGCCGGTGGGATTCCCCTTTCCATCACAATGGCGGGATTCCCCGTTCCTTCACAACCGGCGGGATTCCTCGTTCCTTCACAACCGGCGGGATTCCTCGTTCCTTCATACCAGGGGGATTCCCCGTTCCTTCATCCGGCGGGATTCCCCATTCCTTCACACCGGCGGGATTCCCCGTACCTTCACTCCGGAGGGATACCTCGTTCCTTCATGCCGGCGGGATTCCCCGTTCCTTCACGCCGGTGGGATTCCCTGTTCCTTCACACTGGTGGAATTCCCTGTTCCTTCACACTGGTGGGATTCCCCGTTCCTTCACACCAGTGGGATTCCCCGTTCCCTCACGCCGGCGGGATTCCCCATTCCCTCACGGCGGCGGGATTACCCATTCCTTCACGGCCGCGGGATTCCCCATACCTTCACGCCGATGCGATTCCCCGTTCCTTCACACCGGTGGAATTCCCCGTTCCTTCACAGCAGCAGGATTCCCCGTTCCTTCACACCGGTGTAATTCCCCGTTACGTCACAACAGCCGGATTCCCAACTCCTTCACGCCGGCGGGATTCCCCGTTCATTCACGCCGGTGGGATTCCCTGTTCCTTCACGCTGGTGGGATTCCCCGTTCGTTCACACTGGCGGGATTCTCCGTTCCTTCGCACCGGCCGGATTCCCGGTTCCTTCACGCCGGCGGGACTCCCCGTTCCTTCACGGCGGCGAGATTCCCCAATCCTTCACACCGGCGGGATTCCCCGTACCTTCACGCCGGCGGGATTCCCCGTACCTTCACGCCGGTGGGATTCCCTGTTCCTTCACACCGGCCGGATTCCCCGTTCCTTCACGCCGGCGGGATTCCCCGTTCCTTCACACCGGCGGGATTCCCCGTTCCTTCACGCCGATGCGATTTCCCGTTCCTTCACATCGGCGGGATTCCCCGTTCCTTCACACCGGTGTAATTCCCTGTTCCTTCACGGCGGTGGGATTCCCCGTTCCTTCACACCGGCGGGATTCCCCGTTCCTTCACACCGGTGGGATTCCCCGTTCCTTCACACCGGCGGGATTCCCCGTTCCTTCACACCGGTGTAATTCCCCGTTCTGTCACAACAGCCGGATTCCCCGTTCCTACACACCGGCGGGATTCCCTGTTCCTTCACGCCGGCGGGATTCCCTGTTCCTTCATGCCGGCGGGATTCCCCATTCCTTCACGCTGGCGGGATTCCCCGTTCATTCACGCCTGCGGGATTCCCTGTTCCTTCACGCCGGCGGGATTCCCCATTCCTTCACGCTGGCGGGATTCCCCGTTCATTCACGCTGGCGGGATTCCCCGTTCATTCACGCCTGCGGGATTCCCTGTTCCTTCACGCCGGCGGGATTCCCCATTCCTTCACGCTGGCGGGATTCCCCGTTCATTCACGCCTGCGGGATTCCCTGTTCCTTCACGCCGGCGGGATTCCCCATTCCTTCACGCCGGCGGGATTCCCCGTTCATTCACGCCGGCGGGATTCCCCGTTCATTCACGCCTGCGGGATTCCCTGTTCCTTCAAGCCGGCGGGATTCCCCGTTCATTCACGCCGGCGGGATTCCCCGTTCCTTCACACTGGTGGAATTCCCTGTTCCTTCACACTGGTGGGATTCCCCGTTCCTTCACACCAGTGGGATTCCCCGTTCCCTCACGCCGGCGGGATTCCCCATTCCCTCACGGCGGCGGGATTACCCATTCCTTCACGGCCGCGGGATTCCCCATACCTTCACGCCGATGCGATTCCCCGTTCCTTCACACCGGTGGAATTCCCCGTTCCTTCACAGCAGCAGGATTCCCCGTTCCTTCACACCGGTGTAATTCCCCGTTACGTCACAACAGCCGGATTCCCAACTCCTTCACGCCGGCGGGATTCCCCGTTCATTCACGCCGGTGGGATTCCCTGTTCCTTCACGCTGGTGGGATTCCCCGTTCGTTCACACTGGCGGGATTCTCCGTTCCTTCGCACCGGCCGGATTCCCGGTTCCTTCACGCCGGCGAGACTCCCCGTTCCTTCACGGCGGCGAGATTCCCCAATCCTTCACACCGGCGGGATTCCCCGTACCTTCACGCCGGCGGGATTCCCCGTACCTTCACGCCGGTGGGATTCCCTGTTCCTTCACACCGGCCGGATTCCCCGTTCCTTCACGCCGGCGGGATTCCCCGTTCCTTCACACCGGCGGGATTCCCCGTTCCTTCACGCCGATGCGATTTCCCGTTCCTTCACATCGGCGGGATTCCCCGTTCCTTCACACCGGTGTAATTCCCTGTTCCTTCACGGCGGTGGGATTCCCCGTTCCTTCACACCGGCGGGATTCCCCGTTCCTTCACACCGGTGGGATTCCCCGTTCCTTCACACCGGCGGGATTCCCCGTTCCTTCACACCGGTGTAATTCCCCGTTCTGTCACAACAGCCGGATTCCCCGTTCCTACACACCGGCGGGATTCCCTGTTCCTTCACGCCGGCGGGATTCCCTGTTCCTTCATGCCGGCGGGATTCCCCATTCCTTCACGCTGGCGGGATTCCCCGTTCATTCACGCCTGCGGGATTCCCTGTTCCTTCACGACGGCGGGATTCCCCATTCCTTCACGCTGGCGGGATTCCCCGTTCATTCACGCTGGCGGGATTCCCCGTTCATTCACGCCTGCGGGATTCCCTGTTCCTTCACGCCGGCGGGATTCCCCATTCCTTCACGCTGGCGGGATTCCCCGTTCATTCACGCCTGCGGGATTCCCTGTTCCTTCACGCCGGCGGGATTCCCCATTCCTTCACGCCGGCGGGATTCCCCGTTCATTCACGCTGGCGGGATTCCCCGTTCATTCACGCCTGCGGGATTCCCTGTTCCTTCAAGCCGGCGGGATTCCCCGTTCATTCACGCCGGCGGGATTCCCCGTTCCTTCACAGCGGCGGGATTCCCCGTTCATTCATGCCGGCGGGGTTCCCCGTTCATTCACGCCTGCGGGATTCCCTGTTCCTTCACGCCGGTGGGATTCCCTGTTCCTTCACACTGGCGGGATTCCCCGTTCCTTCACAGCAGCGGGATTACCCGTTCCATGACACCGGCGGGATTCCCAGTCCCTTCACAAAGGCGGGATTCCCCGTTCCTTCACGCCGGCGGGATTCCCCATTCATTCACGCCGACGGGATTCCCCATTCCTTCACGCCGACGGGATACCCCGTTCCTTCACGACGGCCGGATACCCCGTTCCTTCACACCGGCGGGATTCCCCGTACCTTCACGACGGCCGGATACCCCGTTCCTTCCCACCGGCGGGATTCCCCGTTCCTTCATGCCGGCGGGATTCCCCGTTCCTTCACTCCGGCGGGATACCTCGTTCCTTCATGCCGGCGGGATTCCCCGTTCCTTCACGGCCGCGGGATTCCCCGTTCCTTCACACCGGTGGAATTCCCCGTTCCTTCACAGCAGCAGGATTCCCCGTTCCTTCACACCGGTGCAATTCCCCGTTACGTCACAACAGCCGGATTCCCCGTTCGTTCACGCCTGCGGGATTCCACGATCCTTCCGCCGGCGGGATTCCCCGTTCATTCACGCCGGTGGGATTCCCTGTTCCTTCACACTGGTGGGATTCCCCGTTCCTTCACACTGGTGGGATTCCCCGTTCCTTCACACCAGTGGGATTCTCCGTTCCCTCACGGCGGCGGGATTCCCCATTCCCTCACGGCGGCGGGATTCCCCATTCCTTCACGGCCGTGGGATTCCCCATACCTTCACGCCGATGCGATTCCCCGTTCCTTCACACCGGTGGGATTCCCCGTTCCTTCACAGCAGCAGGATTCCCCGTTCCTTCACACCGGTGTAATTCCCTGTTACGACACAACAGCCGGATTTCCCGTTCCTTCACACCGGCGGGATTCCTCGTTCCTTCACACCGGCGGGATTCCCTGTTCCTTCACGGCCGCGGGATTCCCCGTACCTTCACGCCGAAGCGATTCCCCGTTCCTTCACACAGGCGGGATTCCCGGTTCGTTCACGCTGGCGGGATTCCCCATTCCTTCACGCTGGTGGGATTCCCCGTTCCTTCACGCTGGTGGGATTCCCCGTTCCTTCACGGTGGCGGGATTCCCCGTTCCTTCACGCTGGCGGGATTCCCTGTTCCTTCACGCCGGCGGATTCCCTGTTCTTTCACACTGGCGGGATTCCCCGTTCCTTCACGCCGGTGGGATTCCCCGTTCCTTCACACCGGCGGGATTCCCCGTTCCATCACAATGGCGGGATTCCCCGTTCCATGACACTGGCGGGATTCCCCGTTCCTTCACTCCGGTGGGATTCCCCGTTCCTTCACGCCGGTGGGATTCCCCGTTTCATCACAATGGCGGGATTCCCCGTTCCTTCACAACCGGCGGGATTCCTCATTCCTTCACACCAGGGGGATTCCCCGTTCCTTCATCCGGCGGGATTCCCCATTCCTTCACGTCGGCGGAATTCCATGTTCCTTCACGCAGGCGGAATTCCCCGTTCCTTCACACAGGCGGGATTCCCCGTTCCTTCACACCGGCCGGATTCCCCATTCCTTCACACCGGCGGGATTCCCCGTTCGTTCACGCTGCGGGATTCCCCGTTCCTTCACGCCGGTGGGATTCCCCGTTCCTTCACGGTGGCGGGATTCCCCGTTCCTTCACGCCGGCGGGATTCCCCGTTCCTTCATCCGGCGGGATTCCCCATTCCTTCACGGCGGTGGGATTCCCCGTTCCTTCACACAGGCGGAATTCCCCGTTCCTTCACACAGGCGGAATTCCCCGTTCCTTCACACCGGCGGGATTCCCCGTTCCTTCACGCCTGTGGGATTCCCCGTTCCTTCACGCCGGCGGGATTCCCCGTCCCTTCACGCCGGCGGGATTCCCCGTTCCTTCACAC
Source organism: Scyliorhinus torazame (assembly GCF_047496885.1). Classification (NCBI taxonomy): domain Eukaryota; kingdom Metazoa; phylum Chordata; class Chondrichthyes; order Carcharhiniformes; family Scyliorhinidae; genus Scyliorhinus; species Scyliorhinus torazame. The sequence continues at coordinate 29,074,120 of NC_092720.1, read as the reverse complement.
CGGCGGGATTCCCCGTTCCTTCACGCCTGTGTGATTCCCCGTTCCTTCACACAGGTGGGATTCCCCGTTCCTTCACACTGGCGGGATTCCCCGTTCCTTCACGCCGGCGGGATTCCCTGGTCCTTCACCCAGGCGGGATTCCCTGTTCCTTCACACCGGCGGGGATCCCCTGTCCTTCACGGCGGCGGGATTCCCCATTCCTTCACACTGGCGGGATTCCCCGTTCCTTCACACTGGCGGGATTCCCCGTTCCTTCACGCCTGTGGGATTCCCAGTTCCTTCACACTGGCGGGATTCCCCGTTCCTTCACACCGGCGGGATTCCCAGTTCCTTCACACCGGTGGAATTCCCCATTCCTTCACACCGGTGGAATTCCCCGTTCCTTCACAGCAGCAGGATTCCCGTTCCTTCACACCGGTGTAAATCCCCGTTACGTCACAACAGCCGGATTCCCCGTTCCTTCACGCCGGCGGGATTCCCCGTCCCTTCACGCCGGCGGGATTCCCAGTTCCTTCACACCGGCGGGATTCCCCATTCCTTCACGCCGGCGGAATTCCCCATTCCTTCACGCCGGCGGAATTCCCCATTCCTTCACGCCGGCGGAATTCCCCGTTCCTTCACAGCAGCAGGATTCCCGTTCCTTCACACCGGTGTAATTCCCCGTTACGTCACAACAGCCGGATTCCCCGCTCCTTCACACCGGCGGGATTCCCCATTCCTTCACCCCGGCGGGATTCCCCATTCCTTCACGCCGGCGGAATTCCCCATTCCTCCACGCCGATGTGATTCCCCGTTCCTTCACACTGGTGGGATTCCCCATTCCTTCACACCGGTGGAATTCCCCGTTCCTTCACAGCAGCAGGATTCCCGTTCCTTCACACCGGTGTAATTCCCCGTTACGTCACAACAGCCGGATTCCCCGTTCCTTCACGCCGGCGGGATTCCCCGTCCCTTCACGCCGGCGGGATTCCCCGTTCCTTCACACCGGCGGGATTCCCCATTCCTTCACGCCGGCGGAATTCCCCATTCCTTCACGCCGGCGGAATTCCCCATTCCTTCACGCCGGCGGAATTCCCCGTTCCTTCACAGCAGCAGGATTCCCGTTCCTTCACACCGGTGTAATTCCCCGTTACGTCACAACAGCCGGATTCCCCGCTCCTTCACACCGGCGGGATTCCCCATTCCTTCACCCCGGCGGGATTCCCCATTCCTTCACGCCGGCGGAATTCCCCATTCCTCCACGCCGATGTGATTCCCCGTTCCTTCACACCGGTGGAATTCTATGTTCCTTCACGCTGGCGGAATTCCCCATTCCTTCACGCCGGCGGTAATTCCCCGTTCCTTCACACTGGTGGGATTCCCTGTTCGTTCACACAGGTGGGATTCCCCATTCCCTCACGGCGGCGGGATTCCCCGTTCCTTCACACCGGTGTAATTCCTCGTTCCGTCACAACAGCCGGATTCCTCGTTCCTTCACACTGGTGCAATTCCCCGTTCCGTCACACCGGTGTAATTCCTCGTTCCGTCACAACAGCCGGATTCCTCGTTCCTTCACACTGGTGCAATTCCCCGTTCCTTCACACCCGTGTAATTTCTCGTTCCGTCACAACGGCCGGATTCCCCGTTCCTTCACGCCGATGCGATTCCCCGTTCCTTCACACCGGTGGAATTCCTCGTTCCTTCACACCGGCGGGATTCCCCGTTCCTTCACGCCGGCTGGATTCCCCGTTCCTTCACGCCGATGCGATTCCCCGTTCCTTCACACCGGTGGAATTCCTCGTTCCTTCACACCGGCAGGATTCCCTGTTCCTTCACGTCCGCCGGTTACCCCGTTCCTTCACGCTGGCTGGATTCCCCGTTCCTTCACACTGGTGGGATTCCCTTTTCGTTCACACAGGTGGGATTCCCCGTTCCGTCACGCGGCGGGATTCCCCAATCCTTCACGCCGACGGGATACCCCGTTCCTTCACGCCGGCGGGATTCCCCGTTCCTTCACACCGGTGTAATTCCTCGTTCATTCACTCCGGTGGGATTTCCCGTTCCTTCACGGTGGCGGGAGTCCCCGTTCCTTCACACAGGTGGGATTCCCTGTTCCTTCACGCCGGCGGGATTCCCCGTTCCTTCACGCCGGCGGGATTCCCCATTCATTCACACCGGCGGGATTCCCCGTACCTTCATGCCGATGCGATTCCCCATTCCTTCACGCTGGCGGGATTCCCCGTTCATTCACGCCTGCGGGATTCCCCGTTCCTTCACGCCGGCGGGATTCCCCATTCCTTCACGCTGGCGGGATTCCCCGTTCATTCACGCTGGCGGGATTCCCCGTTCATTCACGCCTGCGGGATTCCCTGTTCCTTCACGCCGGCGGGATTCCCCATTCCTTCACGCTGGCGGGATTCCCCGTTCATTCACGCCTGCGGGATTCCCTGTTCCTTCACGCCGGCGGGATTCCCCATTCCTTCACGCCGGCGGGATTCCCCGTTCATTCACGCCGGCGGGATTCCCCGTTCATTCACGCCTGCGGGATTCCCTGTTCCTTCAAGCCGGCGGGATTCCCCGTTCATTCACGCCGGCGGGATTCCCCGTTCCTTCACACTGGTGGAATTCCCTGTTCCTTCACACTGGTGGGATTCCCCGTTCCTTCACACCAGTGGGATTCCCCGTTCCCTCACGCCGGCGGGATTCCCCATTCCCTCACGGCGGCGGGATTACCCATTCCTTCACGGCCGCGGGATTCCCCATACCTTCACGCCGATGCGATTCCCCGTTCCTTCACACCGGTGGAATTCCCCGTTCCTTCACAGCAGCAGGATTCCCCGTTCCTTCACACCGGTGTAATTCCCCGTTACGTCACAACAGCCGGATTCCCAACTCCTTCACGCCGGCGGGATTCCCCGTTCATTCACGCCGGTGGGATTCCCTGTTCCTTCACGCTGGTGGGATTCCCCGTTCGTTCACACTGGCGGGATTCTCCGTTCCTTCGCACCGGCCGGATTCCCGGTTCCTTCACGCCGGCGGGACTCCCCGTTCCTTCACGCCGGCGGGATTCCCCATTCCTTCACGCCGGCGGGATTCCCCGTTCATTCACGCCGGCGGGATTCCCCGTTCATTCACGCCTGCGGGATTCCCTGTTCCTTCAAGCCGGCGGGATTCCCCGTTCATTCACGCCGGCGGGATTCCCCGTTCCTTCACACTGGTGGAATTCCCTGTTCCTTCACACTGGTGGGATTCCCCGTTCCTTCACACCAGTGGGATTCCCCGTTCCCTCACGCCGGCGGGATTCCCCATTCCCTCACGGCGGCGGGATTACCCATTCCTTCACGGCCGCGGGATTCCCCATACCTTCACGCCGATGCGATTCCCCGTTCCTTCACACCGGTGGAATTCCCCGTTCCTTCACAGCAGCAGGATTCCCCGTTCCTTCACACCGGTGTAATTCCCCGTTACGTCACAACAGCCGGATTCCCAACTCCTTCACGCCGGCGGGATTCCCCGTTCATTCACGCCGGTGGGATTCCCTGTTCCTTCACGCTGGTGGGATTCCCCGTTCGTTCACACTGGCGGGATTCTCCGTTCCTTCGCACCGGCCGGATTCCCGGTTCCTTCACGCCGGCGAGACTCCCCGTTCCTTCACGGCGGCGAGATTCCCCAATCCTTCACACCGGCGGGATTCCCCGTACCTTCACGCCGGCGGGATTCCCCGTACCTTCACGCCGGTGGGATTCCCTGTTCCTTCACACCGGCCGGATTCCCCGTTCCTTCACGCCGGCGGGATTCCCCGTTCCTTCACACCGGCGGGATTCCCCGTTCCTTCACGCCGATGCGATTTCCCGTTCCTTCACATCGGCGGGATTCCCCGTTCCTTCACACCGGTGTAATTCCCTGTTCCTTCACGGCGGTGGGATTCCCCGTTCCTTCACACCGGCGGGATTCCCCGTTCCTTCACACCGGTGGGATTCCCCGTTCCTTCACACCGGCGGGATTCCCCGTTCCTTCACACCGGTGTAATTCCCCGTTCTGTCACAACAGCCGGATTCCCCGTTCCTACACACCGGCGGGATTCCCTGTTCCTTCACGCCGGCGGGATTCCCTGTTCCTTCATGCCGGCGGGATTCCCCATTCCTTCACGCTGGCGGGATTCCCCGTTCATTCACGCCTGCGGGATTCCCTGTTCCTTCACGACGGCGGGATTCCCCATTCCTTCACGCTGGCGGGATTCCCCGTTCATTCACGCTGGCGGGATTCCCCGTTCATTCACGCCTGCGGGATTCCCTGTTCCTTCACGCCGGCGGGATTCCCCATTCCTTCACGCTGGCGGGATTCCCCGTTCATTCACGCCTGCGGGATTCCCTGTTCCTTCACGCCGGCGGGATTCCCCATTCCTTCACGCCGGCGGGATTCCCCGTTCATTCACGCTGGCGGGATTCCCCGTTCATTCACGCCTGCGGGATTCCCTGTTCCTTCAAGCCGGCGGGATTCCCCGTTCATTCACGCCGGCGGGATTCCCCGTTCCTTCACAGCGGCGGGATTCCCCGTTCATTCATGCCGGCGGGATACCCCGTTCCTTCCCACCGGCGGGATTCCCCGTTCCTTCATGCCGGCGGGATTCCCCGTTCCTTCACTCCGGCGGGATACCTCGTTCCTTCATGCCGGCGGGATTCCCCGTTCCTTCACGGCCGCGGGATTCCCCGTTCCTTCACACCGGTGGAATTCCCCGTTCCTTCACAGCAGCAGGATTCCCCGTTCCTTCACACCGGTGCAATTCCCCGTTACGTCACAACAGCCGGATTCCCCGTTCGTTCACGCCTGCGGGATTCCACGATCCTTCACGCCGGCGGGATTCCCCGTTCATTCACGCCGGTGGGATTCCCTGTTCCTTCACACTGGTGGGATTCCCCGTTCCTTCACACTGGTGGGATTCCCCGTTCCTTCACACCAGTGGGATTCTCCGTTCCCTCACGGCGGCGGGATTCCCCATTCCCTCACGGCGGCGGGATTCCCCATTCCTTCACGGCCGTGGGATTCCCCATTCCTCCACGCCGATGTGATTCCCCGTTCCTTCACACCGGTGGAATTCTATGTTCCTTCACGCTGGCGGAATTCCCCATTCCTTCACGCCGGCGGTAATTCCCCGTTCCTTCACACTGGTGGGATTCCCTGTTCGTTCACACAGGTGGGATTCCCCATTCCCTCACGGCGGCGGGATTCCCCGTTCCTTCACACCGGTGTAATTCCTCGTTCCGTCACAACAGCCGGATTCCTCGTTCCTTCACACTGGTGCAATTCCCCGTTCCGTCACACCGGTGTAATTCCTCGTTCCGTCACAACAGCCGGATTCCTCGTTCCTTCACACTGGTGCAATTCCCCGTTCCTTCACACCCGTGTAATTTCTCGTTCCGTCACAACGGCCGGATTCCCCGTTCCTTCACGCCGATGCGATTCCCCGTTCCTTCACACCGGTGGAATTCCTCGTTCCTTCACACCGGCGGGATTCCCCGTTCCTTCACGCCGGCTGGATTCCCCGTTCCTTCACGCCGATGCGATTCCCCGTTCCTTCACACCGGTGGAATTCCTCGTTCCTTCACACCGGCAGGATTCCCTGTTCCTTCACGTCCGCCGGTTACCCCGTTCCTTCACGCTGGCTGGATTCCCCGTTCCTTCACACTGGTGGGATTCCCTGTTCGTTCACACAGGTGGGATTCCCCGTTCCGTCACGCGGCGGGATTCCCCAATCCTTCACGCCGACGGGATACCCCGTTCCTTCACGCCGGCGGGATTCCCCGTTCCTTCACACCGGTGTAATTCCTCGTTCATTCACTCCGGTGGGATTTCCCGTTCCTTCACGGTGGCGGGAGTCCCCGTTCCTTCACACAGGTGGGATTCCCTGTTCCTTCACGCCGGCGGGATTCCCCGTTCCTTCACGCCGGCGGGATTCCCCATTCATTCACACCGGCGGGATTCCCCGTACCTTCATGCCGATGCGATTCCCCATTCCTTCACGCTGGCGGGATTCCCCGTTCATTCACGCCTGCGGGATTCCCCGTTCCTTCACGCCGGCGGGATTCCCCATTCCTTCACGCTGGCGGGATTCCCCGTTCATTCACGCTGGCGGGATTCCCCGTTCATTCACGCCTGCGGGATTCCCTGTTCCTTCACGCCGGCGGGATTCCCCATTCCTTCACGCTGGCGGGATTCCCCGTTCATTCACGCCTGCGGGATTCCCTGTTCCTTCACGCCGGCGGGATTCCCCATTCCTTCACGCCGGCGGGATTCCCCGTTCATTCACGCCGGCGGGATTCCCCGTTCATTCACGCCTGCGGGATTCCCTGTTCCTTCAAGCCGGCGGGATTCCCCGTTCATTCACGCCGGCGGGATTCCCCGTTCCTTCACACTGGTGGAATTCCCTGTTCCTTCACACTGGTGGGATTCCCCGTTCCTTCACACCAGTGGGATTCCCCGTTCCCTCACGCCGGCGGGATTCCCCATTCCCTCACGGCGGCGGGATTACCCATTCCTTCACGGCCGCGGGATTCCCCATACCTTCACGCCGATGCGATACCCCGTTCCTTCACACCGGTGGAATTCCCCGTTCCTTCACAGCAGCAGGATTCCCCGTTCCTTCACACCGGTGTAATTCCCCGTTACGTCACAACAGCCGGATTCCCAACTCCTTCACGCCGGCGGGATTCCCCGTTCATTCACGCCGGTGGGATTCCCTGTTCCTTCACGCTGGTGGGATTCCCCGTTCGTTCACACTGGCGGGATTCTCCGTTCCTTCGCACCGGCCGGATTCCCGGTTCCTTCACGCCGGCGGGACTCCCCGTTCCTTCACGGCGGCGAGATTCCCCAATCCTTCACACCGGCGGGATTCCCCGTACCTTCACGCCGGCGGGATTCCCCGTACCTTCACGCCGGTGGGATTCCCTGTTCCTTCACACCGGCCGGATTCCCCGTTCCTTCACGCCGGCGGGATTCCCCGTTCCTTCACACCGGCGGGATTCCCCGTTCCTTCACGCCGATGCGATTTCCCGTTCCTTCACATCGGCGGGATTCCCCGTTCCTTCACACCGGTGTAATTCCCTGTTCCTTCACGGCGGTGGGATTCCCCGTTCCTTCACACCGGCGGGATTCCCCGTTCCTTCACACCGGTGGGATTCCCCGTTCCTTCACACCGGCGGGATTCCCCGTTCCTTCACACCGGTGTAATTCCCCGTTCTGTCACAACAGCCGGATTCCCCGTTCCTACACACCGGCGGGATTCCCTGTTCCTTCACGCCGGCGGGATTCCCTGTTCCTTCATGCCGGCGGGATTCCCCATTCCTTCACGCTGGCGGGATTCCCCGTTCATTCACGCCTGCGGGATTCCCTGTTCCTTCACGCCGGCGGGATTCCCCATTCCTTCACGCTGGCGGGATTCCCCGTTCATTCACGCTGGCGGGATTCCCCGTTCATTCACGCCTGCGGGATTCCCTGTTCCTTCACGCCGGCGGGATTCCCCATTCCTTCACGCTGGCGGGATTCCCCGTTCATTCACGCCTGCGGGATTCCCTGTTCCTTCACGCCGGCGGGATTCCCCATTCCTTCACGCCGGCGGGATTCCCCGTTCATTCACGCCGGCGGGATTCCCCGTTCATTCACGCCTGCGGGATTCCCTGTTCCTTCAAGCCGGCGGGATTCCCCGTTCATTCACGCCGGCGGGATTCCCCGTTCCTTCACAGCGGCGGGATTCCCCGTTCATTCATGCCGGCGGGGTTCCCCGTTCATTCACGCCTGCGGGATTCCCTGTTCCTTCACGCCGGTGGGATTCCCTGTTCCTTCACACTGGCGGGATTCCCCGTTCCTTCACAGCAGCGGGATTACCCGTTCCATGACACCGGCGGGATTCCCAGTCCCTTCACAAAGGCGGGATTCCCCGTTCCTTCACGCCGGCGGGATTCCCCATTCATTCACGCCGACGGGATTCCCCATTCCTTCACGCCGACGGGATACCCCGTTCCTTCACGACGGCCGGATACCCCGTTCCTTCACACCGGCGGGATTCCCCGTACCTTCACGACGGCCGGATACCCCGTTCCTTCCCACCGGCGGGATTCCCCGTTCCTTCATGCCGGCGGGATTCCCCGTTCCTTCACTCCGGCGGGATACCTCGTTCCTTCATGCCGGCGGGATTCCCCGTTCCTTCACGGCCGCGGGATTCCCCGTTCCTTCACACCGGTGGAATTCCCCGTTCCTTCACAGCAGCAGGATTCCCCGTTCCTTCACACCGGTGCAATTCCCCGTTACGTCACAACAGCCGGATTCCCCGTTCGTTCACGCCTGCGGGATTCCACGATCCTTCACGCCGGCGGGATTCCCCGTTCATTCACGCCGGTGGGATTCCCTGTTCCTTCACACTGGTGGGATTCCCCGTTCCTTCACACTGGTGGGATTCCCAGTTCCTTCACACCAGTGGGATTCTCCGTTCCCTCACGGCGGCGGGATTCCCCATTCCCTCACGGCGGCGGGATTCCCCATTCCTTCACGGCCGTGGGATTCCCCATACCTTCACGCCGATGCGATTCCCCGTTCCTTCACACCGGTGGGATTCCCCGTTCCTTCACAGCAGCAGGATTCCCCGTTCCTTCACACCGGTGTAATTCCCTGTTACGACACAACAGCCGGATTCCCCGTTCCTTCACACCGGCGGGATTCCTCGTTCCTTCACACCGGCGGGATTCCCTGTTCCTTCACGGCCGCGGGATTCCCCGTACCTTCACGCCGAAGCGATTCCCCGTTCCTTCACACAGGCGGGATTCCCGGTTCGTTCACGCTGGCGGGATTCCCCATTCCTTCACGCTGGTGGGATTCCCCGTTCCTTCACGCTGGTGGGATTCCCCGTTCCTTCACGGTGGCGGGATTCCCCGTTCCTTCACGCTGGCGGGATTCCCTGTTCCTTCACGCCGGCGGATTCCCTGTTCTTTCACACTGGCGGGATTCCCCGTTCCTTCACGCCGGTGGGATTCCCCGTTCCTTCACACCGGCGGGATTCCCCGTTCCATCACAATGGCGGGATTCCCCGTTCCATGACACTGGCGGGATTCCCCGTTCCTTCACTCCGGTGGGATTCCCCGTTCCTTCACGCCGGTGGGATTCCCCGTTTCATCACAATGGCGGGATTCCCCGTTCCTTCACAACCGGCGGGATTCCTCATTCCTTCACACCAGGGGGATTCCCCGTTCCTTCATCCGGCGGGATTCCCCATTCCTTCACGTCGGCGGAATTCCATGTTCCTTCACGCAGGCGGAATTCCCCGTTCCTTCACACAGGCGGGATTCCCCGTTCCTTCACACCGGCCGGATTCCCCATTCCTTCACACCGGCGGGATTCCCCGTTCGTTCACGCTGCGGGATTCCCCGTTCCTTCACGCCGGTGGGATTCCCCGTTCCTTCACGGTGGCGGGATTCCCCGTTCCTTCACGCCGGCGGGATTCCCCGTTCCTTCATCCGGCGGGATTCCCCATTCCTTCACGGCGGTGGGATTCCCCGTTCCTTCACACAGGCGGAATTCCCCGTTCCTTCACACAGGCGGAATTCCCCGTTCCTTCACACCGGCGGGATTCCCCGTTCCTTCACGCCTGTGGGATTCCCCGTTCCTTCACGCCGGCGGGATTCCCCGTCCCTTCACGCCGGCGGGATTCCCCGTTCCTTCACACCGGCGGGATTCCCCGTTCCTTCACGCCTGTGTGATTCCCCGTTCCTTCACACAGGTGGGATTCCCCGTTCCTTCACACTGGCGGGATTCCCCGTTCCTTCACGCCGGCGGGATTCCCTGGTCCTTCACCCAGGCGGGATTCCCTGTTCCTTCACACCGGCGGGGATCCCCTGTCCTTCACGGCGGCGGGATTCCCCATTCCTTCACACTGGCGGGATTCCCCGTTCCTTCACACTGGCGGGATTCCCCGTTCCTTCACGCCTGTGGGATTCCCAGTTCCTTCACACTGGCGGGATTCCCCGTTCCTTCACACCGGCGGGATTCCCAGTTCCTTCACACCGGTGGAATTCCCCATTCCTTCACACCGGTGGAATTCCCAGTTCCTTCACAGCAGCAGGATTCCCCGTTCCTTCACACGGGTGTAATTCCCCGTTACGTCACAACAGCCGGATTCCCCGTTCCTTCACGCCGGCGGGATTCCCCGTCCCTTCACGCCGGCGGGATTCCCCGTTCCTTCACACCGGCGGGATTCCCCATTCCTTCACGCCGGCGGAATTCCCCATTCCTTCACGCCGGCGGAATTCCCCATTCCTTCACGCCGGCGGAATTCCCCGTTCCTTCACAGCAGCAGGATTCCCGTTCCTTCACACCGGTGTAATTCCCCGTTACGTCACAACAGCCGGATTCCCCGCTCCTTCACACCGGCGGGATTCCCCATTCCTTCACCCCGGCGGGATTCCCCATTCCTTCACGCCGGCGGAATTCCCCATTCCTCCACGCCGATGTGATTCCCCGTTCCTTCACACTGGTGGGATTCCCCATTCCTTCACACCGGTGGAATTCCCCGTTCCTTCACAGCAGCAGGATTCCCGTTCCTTCACACCGGTGTAATTCCCCGTTACGTCACAACAGCCGGATTCCCCGTTCCTTCACGCCGGCGGGATTCCCCGTCCCTTCACGCCGGCGGGATTCCCCGTTCCTTCACACCGGCGGGATTCCCCATTCCTTCACGCCGGCGGAATTCCCCATTCCTTCACGCCGGCGGAATTCCCCATTCCTTCACGCCGGCGGAATTCCCCGTTCCTTCACAGCAGCAGGATTCCCGTTCCTTCACACCGGTGTAATTCCCCGTTACGTCACAACAGCCGGATTCCCCGCTCCTTCACACCGGCGGGATTCCCCATTCCTTCACCCCGGCGGGATTCCCCATTCCTTCACGCCGGCGGAATTCCCCATTCCTCCACGCCGATGTGATTCCCCGTTCCTTCACACCGGTGGAATTCTATGTTCCTTCACGCTGGCGGAATTCCCCATTCCTTCACGCCGGCGGTAATTCCCCGTTCCTTCACACTGGTGGGATTCCCTGTTCGTTCACACAGGTGGGATTCCCCATTCCCTCACGGCGGCGGGATTCCCCGTTCCTTCACACCGGTGTAATTCCTCGTTCCGTCACAACAGCCGGATTCCTCGTTCCTTCACACTGGTGCAATTCCCCGTTCCGTCACACCGGTGTAATTCCTCGTTCCGTCACAACAGCCGGATTCCTCGTTCCTTCACACTGGTGCAATTCCCCGTTCCTTCACACCCGTGTAATTTCTCGTTCCGTCACAACGGCCGGATTCCCCGTTCCTTCACGCCGATGCGATTCCCCGTTCCTTCACACCGGTGGAATTCCTCGTTCCTTCACACCGGCGGGATTCCCCGTTCCTTCACGCCGGCTGGATTCCCCGTTCCTTCACGCCGATGCGATTCCCCGTTCCTTCACACCGGTGGAATTCCTCGTTCCTTCACACCGGCAGGATTCCCTGTTCCTTCACGTCCGCCGGTTACCCCGTTCCTTCACGCTGGCTGGATTCCCCGTTCCTTCACACTGGTGGGATTCCCTGTTCGTTCACACAGGTGGGATTCCCCGTTCCGTCACGCGGCGGGATTCCCCAATCCTTCACGCCGACGGGATACCCCGTTCCTTCACGCCGGCGGGATTCCCCGTTCCTTCACACCGGTGTAATTCCTCGTTCATTCACTCCGGTGGGATTTCCCGTTCCTTCACGCCGGCGGGATTCCCCGTTCCTTCACGCCGGCGGGATTCCCCATTCATTCACACCGGCGGGATTCCCCGTACCTTCATGCCGATGCGATTCCCCATTCCTTCACAGCAGCAGGATTCCCCGTTCTTTCACACTGGCGGAATTCCCCGTTCCTACACGCCGGCAGGATTCCCCGTTCCTTCACGCAGGCGGGATTCCCCGTTCCTTCACACTGGTGGGATTTTCCCCATTCCTTCACACTGGTGGGATTCCCTGTTCCTTCACACCGGTGGAATTCCCCGTTCCTTCACTCCGGCGGGATTTCCCGTTCCTTCACGGTGGCGGGAGTCCCCGTTCCTTCACACAGGTGGGATCCCCTGTTCCTTCACACCGGCGGCATTCCCCGTTCCTTCACAGTGGCGGAATTCCCCGTTCCTTCACACCGGCGGGATTCCCCGTTCCTTCACAGCGGCGGGATTCCCCGTTCCTTCACACCGGCGGGATTCCCCTTTCCTTCTCACCGGCGGGATTCCCCGTTCCTTCACACTGGCGGGATTCCCCGTTCCTTCACACTGGCGGGATTCCCCGTTCCTTCACAGCGGCCGGATTCCCCGTTCCTTCACACTGGCGGGATTCCCCGTTCCTTCACACTGGCGGGATTCCCCGTTCCTTCACACCGGCGGGATTCCCCGTTCCTTCACACTGGTAGGATTCCCCGTTCCTTCACACTGGCGGGATTCCCCGTTCCTTCACACTGGCGGGATTCCACATTCCTTCACACCGGTGTAATTCCTCGTTTCGTCACAACAGCCGGATTCCCCGTTCCTACACGCTGGCGGGATTCCCCGTTCATTCACGCCGGCGGGATTCCCCGTTCCTTCACACTGGCCGGATTCCCCGCTCCTTCGCACCGGCGGGATTCCCCGTTCGTTCACACTGGCGGGATTCCCCGTTCATTCACACCGGCAGGATAATCCGTTCCTTCACACCGGCGGGATTCCCCGTTCCTTCACACCGGCAGGATTCCCCGTTCCTTCGCACTAGCGGGATTCCCTGCTCCATCACGCCTACGGGATTCCCCGTTCCATGACACCGGCGGGATTCCCCGTTCCTTCACACTGGTGGGATTCTCTGTTCATTCACGCCGGTGGGATTCCCCGTTCCATCACAATGGCAGGATTCCCCGTTCCTTCACAACCGGCGGGATTCCTCGTTCCTTCACACCAGGGGGATTCCCCGTTCCTTCATCCAGCGGGATTCTCCATTCCTTCACGGCGGTGGGACTCCCCGTTCATTCACATCGGCGGGATTCCCTGTCCCTTCACGCCGGCGGGATTCCCCGTTTCTTGACACCAGCGAGATTCCCCGTTCCTTCACTCCTGCGGGGTTCCCAGTTCCTTCACACTGGCGGGATTCCCCGTTCATTCAAACCGGCGGGATTCCCCGTTCCATCACTCCGGCGGTATTCCTCGTTCCTTCATGCCGGCGGGATTCCCCGTTCCTTCGCTCCGGCGGGATTCCCCGTTCCTTCACGCCGATGCGATTCCCCGTTCCTTCACACCGGTGGAATTCCCCATTCCTTCACAGCAGCAGGATTCCCCGTTCTTTCACACTGGCGGAATCCCCGTTCCTTCACGCCGGCGGGATTCCCCGTTCCTTCACGCAGGCGGGATTCCCTGTTCCTTCACACTGGTGGGATTTTCCCCATTCCTTCACACTGGTGGGATTCCCTGTTCCTTCACACCGGTGGAATTCCCCGTTCCTTCACTCCGGCGGGATTTCCCGTTCCTTCACGGTGGCGGGATTCCACGTACCTTCACGCCGATGCGGGATTCCCCGTTCCTTCACACCGGTGGAATTCTATGTTCCTTCACACCGGCGGGATTCCCCGTTCCTTCACAAAAGCCGGATTCCCCGTTCCTTCACGCCGGCGGAATTCCCCATTCCTTCACGCCGGCGGAATTCCCCATTCCTTCACGCCGACGGGATTTCCCGTTCCTTCACGCCGGCCGGTTACCCCTTTCCTTCACGCCGGCGGGATTCCCCGTTCCTTCACACTGGTGGGATTCCCTGTTCGTTCACACAGGTGGGATTCCCCGTTCCTTCACACCGGCAGGATTCCCCGTTCCTTCACGCCGGCGGGATTCCCCATTCATTCACACCGGCGGGATTCCCCGTACCTTCATGCCGATGCGATTCCCCGTTCCTTCACACAGGTGGGATTCCCCGTTCCTTCACACTGGTGGGATTCCCTGTTCGTTAACACAGGTGGGATTCCCCATTCCCTCACGGCGGCGGGATTCCCCGTTCCTTCACACAGGTGTAATTCCTCGTTCCGTCACAACAGCCGGATTCCTCGTTCCTTCACACTGGTGCAAGTCCCCGTTCCGTCACACCGGTGTAATTCCTCGTTCCGTCGCAACGGCCGGATTCCCCATTCCTTCACGACGGCGGGATTCCCCGTTTCTTCACGCCGATGCGTTTCCCCGTTCCTTCACACCGGCAGGATTCCCCGTTCCTTCACGCCCGCCGGTTACCCCGTTCCTTCACGCCGGCTGGATTCCCCGTTCCTTCACACTGGTGGGATTCCCTGTTCGTTCACACAGGTGGGATTCCCCATTCCCTCACGGCGGCGGGATTCCCCATTCCTTCACGCCGACGGGATACCCCGTACCTTCACGCCGGCGGGATTCCCCGTTCCTTCACACCGGTGTAATTCCTCGTTCCGTCACAACAGCCGGATTCCTCGTTCCTTCACACTGGTGCAATTCCCCGTTCCGTCACACCGGTGTAATTCCTCATTCCGTCGCAACGGCCGGATTCCCCGTTCCTTCACGACGGCGGGATTCCCCGTACCTTCACGCCGATGCGTTTCCCCGTTCCTTCACACCGGCAGGATACCCCATTCCTTCACACTGGCGGGATTCCCCATTCCTTCACACCGGTGTAATTCCCCGTTCCGACACACCGGTGTAATTCCTCGTCCCGTCACAACAGCCGGATTCCCCGTTCCTACACGCTGGCGGGATTCCCCGTTCATTCACGCTGGCGGGATTCCCCGTTCCTTCAGACTGGCCGAATTCCCCGCTCCTTCGCACCGGCGGGATTCCCCGTTCGTTCACACTGGCGGGGTTGTCCGTTCATTCACACTGGCGGGATTGTCCGTTCATTCACACCGGCAGGATAATCCGTTCCTTCACACCGGCGGGATTCCCCGTTCCTTCACACCGGCAGGATTCCCCGTTCCTTCGCACCGGCGGGATTCCCCGCTCCATCACGCCTACGGGATTCCCCGTTCCTTCACACTGGTAGGATTCTCGTTCCTTCACACCAGCGGGTTTCCCCGTTCCATGACACCGGCGGGATTCCCAGTTCCTTCACACTGGTAGGATTCTCTGTTCATTCACGCCGGTGGAATTCCCCGTTCCATCACAATGGCAGGATTCCCCGTTCCTTCACAACCGGCGGGATTCCTCGTTCCTTCACAACTGGCGGGATTCCTCGTTCCTTCACACCAGGGGGATTCCCCGTTCCTTCATCCGGCGGGATACCCCATTCCTTCACGGCGGTGGGATTCCCCGTTCATTCACGTCGGCGGGATTCCATGTTCCTTCACGCAGGCGGGATATCCCGTTCCTTCACACAGGCGGGATTCCCCGTTCCTTCACACAGGCGGGATTCCCCCTTCCTTCACGTTGGCGGGATTCCCCATTCCTTCACGCCGGCAGGAGTCCCCGTTCCTTCACACCAGCAGAATTCCCCCTTTCTTCACGCCGGCGGGATTCCCTGGTCCTTCACCCAGGCGGCATTCCCTGTTCCTTCACACCGGCGGGAAACCCCTGTCCTTCACGCTGGCGGGATTCCCCATTCCTTCACGCCTGTGGGATTCCCCGTCCCTTCACTCCGCCGGGATTCCCCGTTCCCTGACACCGGCGAGATTCCCCGTTCCTTCACGCCTGTGGGATTCCCAGTTCCTTCACACTGGCGGGATTCCCCGTTCCTTCACGCCGGCGGGATTCCTCGCTCCTTCACCCGGCGGGATTCCCCGTTCCTTCACACTGGCGGGATTCCCCGTTCCTTCACACTGGCGAGAATACCCGTTCCTTCACGCCGGCGGGATTCCCCGTTCCTTCACGCCGGCGGGATTCCCCGTTCCTTCACACTGGCGGGATTTCCCGTTCCTTCACGCCGGCGGGATTCCCCGTTCCTTCACACTGGTGGGATTCCCTGTTCGTTCACACAGGTGGGATTCCCCGTTCCTTCACACTGGTGGGATTCCCTGTTCCTTCACGCCGGCGGGATTCCCCATTCATTCACACCGGCGGGATTCCCCGTACCTTCATGCCGATGCGATTCCCCGTTCCTTCACACAGGTGGGATTCCCCGTTCCTTCACACTGGTGGGATTCCCTGTTCGTTCACACAGGTGGGATTCCCCATTCCCTCACGGCGGCGGGATTCCCCGTTCCTTAACACAGGTGTAATTCCTCGTTCCGTCACAACAGCCGGATTCCTCGTTCCTTCACACTGGTGCAAGTCCCCGTTCCGTCACACCGGTGTAATTCCTCGTTCCGTCGCAACGGCCGGATTCCCCATTCCTTCACGACAGCGGGATTCCCCGTACCTTCACGCCGATGCGTTTCCCCGTTCCTTCACACCGGCAGGATTCCCCGTTCCTTCACGCCCGCCGACGGGATACCCCGTTCCTTCACGCCGGCGGGATTCCCCGTTCCTTCACACCGGTGTAATTCCTCGTTCCGTCACAACAGCCGGATTCCTCGTTCCTTCACACTGGTGCAATTCCCCGTTCCGCACACCGGTGTAATTCCTCATTCCGTCGCAACGGCCGGATTCCCCGTTCCTTCACGACGGCGGGATTCCCCGTACCTTCACGCCGATGCGTTTCCCCATTCCTTCACACCGGCAGGATACCCCATTCCTTCACACTGGCGGGATTCCCCATTCCTTCACACCGGTGTAATTCCTCGTTCCGTCACAACAGCCGGATTCCCCGTTCATTCACACCGGCAGGATAATCCGTTCCTTCACACCGGCGGGATTCCCCGTTCCTTCACACCGGCAGGATTCCCCGTTCCTTCGCACTGGCGGGATTCCCTGCTCCATCACGCCTACGGGATTCCCCGTTCCTTCACACTAGTAGGATTCACGTTCCTCACACCAGCGGGTTTCCCCGTTCCATGACACCGGCGGGATTTCCAGTTCCTTCACACTGGTGGGATTCTCTGTTCATTCACGCCGGTGGGATTCCCCGTTCCATCACAATGGCCGGATTCCCCGTTCCTTCACACTGGTGGGATTCCCTGTTCCTTCACGCCGGCGAGATTCCCCATTCATTCACACCGGCGGGATTCCCCGTACCTTCATGCCGATGCGATTCCCCGTTCCTTCACACAGGTGGGATTCCCCGTTCCTTCACACAGGTGGGATTCCCCGTTCCTTCACACTGGTGGGATTCCCTGTTGGTTCACACAGGTGGGATTCCCCATTCCCTCACGGCGGCGGGATTCCCCGTTCCTTCACACCGGTGTAATTCCTCGTTCCGTCACAACAGCCGGATTCCTCGTTCCTTCACACCCGTGTAATTCCTCGTTCCGTCGCAACGGCCGGATTCCCCGTTCCTTCACGCCGGCGGAATTCCCCGTTCCTTCACACTGGTGGGATTCCCTGTTCGTTCACACAGGTGGGATTCCCCATTCCCTCACGGCGGCGGGATTCCCCGTTCCTTCACACCGGTGTAATTCCTCGTTCCGTCACAACAGCCGGATTCCTCGTTCCTTCACACTGGTGCAATTCCCCGTTCCGTCACACCGGTGTAATTCCTCGTTCCGTCACAACAGCCGGATTCCTCGTTCCTTCACACTGGTGCAATTCCCCGTTCCTTCACACCCGTGTAATTTCTCGTTCCGTCACAACGGCCGGATTCCCCGTTCCTTCACGCCGATGCGATTCCCCGTTCCTTCACACCGGTGGAATTCCTCGTTCCTTCACACCGGCGGGATTCCCCGTTCCTTCACGCCGGCTGGATTCCCCGTTCCTTCACGCCGATGCGATTCCCCGTTCCTTCACACCGGTGGAATTCCTCGTTCCTTCACACCGGCAGGATTCCCTGTTCCTTCACGTCCGCCGGTTACCCCGTTCCTTCACGCTGGCTGGATTCCCCGTTCCTTCACACTGGTGGGATTCCCTGTTCGTTCACACAGGTGGGATTCCCCGTTCCGTCACGCGGCGGGATTCCCCAATCCTTCACGCCGACGGGATACCCCGTTCCTTCACGCCAGCGGGATTCCCCGTTCCTTCACACCGGTGTAATTCCTCGTTCATTCACTCCGGCGGGATTTCCCGTTCCTTCACACTGGCGGGATTCCCCGTTCCTTCACGCCGGCGGGATTCCTCGCTCCTTCACGCCGGCGGGATTCCCCGTTCCTTCACACTGGCGGGATTCCCCGTTCCTTCACACTGGCGAGAATACCCGTTCCTTCACGCCGGCGGGATTCCCCGTTCCTTCACGCCGGCGGGATTCCCCGTTCCTTCACACTGGCGGGATTTCCCGTTCCTTCACGCCGGCGGGATTCCCCGTTCCTTCACACTGGTGGGATTCCCTGTTCGTTCACACAGGTGGGATTCCCCGTTCCTTCACACTGGTGGGATTCCCTGTTCCTTCACGCCGGCGGGATTCCCCATTCATTCACACCGGCGGGATTCCCCGTACCTTCATGCCGATGCGATTCCCCGTTCCTTCACACAGGTGGGATTCCCCGTTCCTTCACACTGGTGGGATTCCCTGTTCGTTCACACAGGTGGGATTCCCCATTCCCTCACGGCGGCGGGATTCCCCGTTCCTTAACACAGGTGTAATTCCTCGTTCCGTCACAACAGCCGGATTCCTCGTTCCTTCACACTGGTGCAAGTCCCCGTTCCGTCACACCGGTGTAATTCCTCGTTCCGTCGCAACGGCCGGATTCCCCATTCCTTCACGACAGCGGGATTCCCCGTACCTTCACGCCGATGCGTTTCCCCGTTCCTTCACACCGGCAGGATTCCCCGTTCCTTCACGCCCGCCGGTTACCCCGTTCCTTCACGCCGGCTGGATTCCCCGTTCCTTCACACTGGTGGGATTCCCTGTTCGTTCACACAGGTGGGATTCCCCGTTCCCTCACGGCGGCGGGATTCCCCATTCCTTCACGCCGACGGGATACCCCGTTCCTTCACGCCGGCGGGATTCCCCGTTCCTTCACACCGGTGTAATTCCTCGTTCCGTCACAACAGCCGGATTCCTCGTTCCTTCACACTGGTGCAATTCCCCGTTCCGCACACCGGTGTAATTCCTCATTCCGTCGCAACGGCCGGATTCCCCGTT
This sequence comes from Scyliorhinus torazame, assembly GCF_047496885.1. Taxonomy (NCBI): domain Eukaryota; kingdom Metazoa; phylum Chordata; class Chondrichthyes; order Carcharhiniformes; family Scyliorhinidae; genus Scyliorhinus; species Scyliorhinus torazame. Next base: position 29,055,026 of record NC_092720.1, on the reverse strand, counting down.
CCTTCACGACGGCGGGATTCCCCGTACCTTCACGCCGATGCGTTTCCCCATTCCTTCACACCGGCAGGATACCCCATTCCTTCACACTGGCGGGATTCCCCATTCCTTCACACCGGTGTAATTCCTCGTTCCGTCACAACAGCCGGATTCCCCGTTCATTCACACCGGCAGGATAATCCGTTCCTTCACACCGGCGGGATTCCCCGTTCCTTCACACCGGCAGGATTCCCCGTTCCTTCGCACTGGCGGGATTCCCTGCTCCATCACGCCTACGGGATTCCCCGTTCCTTCACACTAGTAGGATTCACGTTCCTCACACCAGCGGGTTTCCCCGTTCCATGACACCGGCGGGATTTCCAGTTCCTTCACACTGGTGGGATTCTCTGTTCATTCACGCCGGTGGGATTCCCCGTTCCATCACAATGGCCGGATTCCCCGTTCCTTCACACTGGTGGGATTCCCTGTTCCTTCACGCCGGCGAGATTCCCCATTCATTCACACCGGCGGGATTCCCCGTACCTTCATGCCGATGCGATTCCCCGTTCCTTCACACAGGTGGGATTCCCCGTTCCTTCACACAGGTGGGATTCCCCGTTCCTTCACACTGGTGGGATTCCCTGTTGGTTCACACAGGTGGGATTCCCCATTCCCTCACGGCGGCGGGATTCCCCGTTCCTTCACACCGGTGTAATTCCTCGTTCCGTCACAACAGCCGGATTCCTCGTTCCTTCACACCCGTGTAATTCCTCGTTCCGTCGCAACGGCCGGATTCCCCGTTCCTTCACGCCGGCGGAATTCCCCGTTCCTTCACACTGGTGGGATTCCCTGTTCGTTCACACAGGTGGGATTCCCCATTCCCTCACGGCGGCGGGATTCCCCGTTCCTTCACACCGGTGTAATTCCTCGTTCCGTCACAACAGCCGGATTCCTCGTTCCTTCACACTGGTGCAATTCCCCGTTCCGTCACACCGGTGTAATTCCTCGTTCCGTCACAACAGCCGGATTCCTCGTTCCTTCACACTGGTGCAATTCCCCGTTCCTTCACACCCGTGTAATTTCTCGTTCCGTCACAACGGCCGGATTCCCCGTTCCTTCACGCCGATGCGATTCCCCGTTCCTTCACACCGGTGGAATTCCTCGTTCCTTCACACCGGCGGGATTCCCCGTTCCTTCACGCCGGCTGGATTCCCCGTTCCTTCACGCCGATGCGATTCCCCGTTCCTTCACACCGGTGGAATTCCTCGTTCCTTCACACCGGCAGGATTCCCTGTTCCTTCACGTCCGCCGGTTACCCCGTTCCTTCACGCTGGCTGGATTCCCCGTTCCTTCACACTGGTGGGATTCCCTGTTCGTTCACACAGGTGGGATTCCCCGTTCCGTCACGCGGCGGGATTCCCCAATCCTTCACGCCGACGGGATACCCCGTTCCTTCACGCCGGCGGGATTCCCCGTTCCTTCACACCGGTGTAATTCCTCGTTCATTCACTCCGGCGGGATTTCCCGTTCCTTCACGGTGGCGGGAGTCCCCGTTCCTTCACACAGGTGGGATTCCCTGTTCCTTCACGCCGGCGGGATTCCCCGTTCCTTCACGCCGGCGGGATTCCCCATTCATTCACACCGGCGGGATTCCCCGTACCTTCATGCCGATGCGATTCCCCATTCCTTCACAGCAGCAGGATTCCCCGTTCTTTCACACTGGCGGAATTCCCCGTTCCTACACGCCGGCAGGATTCCCCGTTCCTTCACGCAGGCGGGATTCCCCGTTCCTTCACACTGGTGGGATTTTCCCCATTCCTTCACACTGGTGGGATTCCCTGTTCCTTCACACCGGTGGAATTCCCCGTTCCTTCACTCCGGCGGGATTTCCCGTTCCTTCACGGTGGCGGGAGTCCCCGTTCCTTCACACAGGTGGGATCCCCTGTTCCTTCACACCGGCGGCATTCCCCGTTCCTTCACAGTGGCGGAATTCCCCGTTCCTTCACACCGGCGGGATTCCCCGTTCCTTCACAGCGGCGGGATTCCCCGTTCCTTCACACCGGCGGGATTCCCCTTTCCTTCTCACCGGCGGGATTCCCCGTTCCTTCACACTGGCGGGATTCCCCGTTCCTTCACACTGGCGGGATTCCCCGTTCCTTCACAGCGGCCGGATTCCCCGTTCCTTCACACTGGCGGGATTCCCCGTTCCTTCACACTGGCGGGATTCCCCGTTCCTTCACACCGGCGGGATTCCCCGTTCCTTCACACTGGTAGGATTCCCCGTTCCTTCACACTGGCGGGATTCCCCGTTCCTTCACACTGGCGGGATTCCACATTCCTTCACACCGGTGTAATTCCTCGTTTCGTCACAACAGCCGGATTCCCCGTTCCTACACGCTGGCGGGATTCCCCGTTCATTCACGCCGGCGGGATTCCCCGTTCCTTCACACTGGCCGGATTCCCCGCTCCTTCGCACCGGCGGGATTCCCCGTTCGTTCACACTGGCGGGATTCCCCGTTCATTCACACCGGCAGGATAATCCGTTCCTTCACACCGGCGGGATTCCCCGTTCCTTCACACCGGCAGGATTCCCCGTTCCTTCGCACTAGCGGGATTCCCTGCTCCATCACGCCTACGGGATTCCCCGTTCCATGACACCGGCGGGATTCCCCGTTCCTTCACACTGGTGGGATTCTCTGTTCATTCACGCCGGTGGGATTCCCCGTTCCATCACAATGGCAGGATTCCCCGTTCCTTCACAACCGGCGGGATTCCTCGTTCCTTCACACCAGGGGGATTCCCCGTTCCTTCATCCAGCGGGATTCTCCATTCCTTCACGGCGGTGGGACTCCCCGTTCATTCACATCGGCGGGATTCCCTGTCCCTTCACGCCGGCGGGATTCCCCGTTTCTTGACACCAGCGAGATTCCCCGTTCCTTCACTCCTGCGGGGTTCCCAGTTCCTTCACACTGGCGGGATTCCCCGTTCATTCAAACCGGCGGGATTCCCCGTTCCATCACTCCGGCGGTATTCCTCGTTCCTTCATGCCGGCGGGATTCCCCGTTCCTTCGCTCCGGCGGGATTCCCCGTTCCTTCACGCCGATGCGATTCCCCGTTCCTTCACACCGGTGGAATTCCCCATTCCTTCACAGCAGCAGGATTCCCCGTTCTTTCACACTGGCGGAATCCCCGTTCCTTCACGCCGGCGTTCCGTCACAACAGCCTCGTTCCTCGTTCCGTCACAACAGCCGGATTCCTCGTTCCTTCACACTGGTGCAAGTCCCCGTTCCGTCACACCGGTGTAATTCCTCGTTCCGTCGCAACGGCCGGATTCCCCATTCCTTCACGACGGCGGGATTCCCCGTTTCTTCACGCCTATGCGTTTCCCCGTTCCTTCACACCGGCAGGATTCCCCGTTCCTTCACGCCCGCCGGTTACCCCGTTCCTTCACGCCGGCTGGATTCCCCGTTCCTTCACACTGGTGGGATTCCCTGTTCGTTCACACAGGTGGGATTCCCCATTCCCTCACGGCGGCGGGATTCCCCATTCCTTCACGCCGACGGGATACCCCGTACCTTCACGCCGGCGGGATTCCCCGTTCCTTCACACCGGTGTAATTCCTCGTTCCGTCACAACAGCCGGATTCCTCGTTCCTTCACACTGGTGCAATTCCCCGTTCCGTCACACCGGTGTAATTCCTCATTCCGTCGCAACGGCCGGATTCCCCGTTCCTTCACGACGGCGGGATTCCCCGTACCTTCACGCCGATGCGTTTCCCCGTTCCTTCACACCGGCAGGATACCCCATTCCTTCACACTGGCGGGATTCCCCATTCCTTCACACCGGTGTAATTCCCCGTTCCGACACACCGGTGTAATTCCTCGTCCCGTCACAACAGCCGGATTCCCCGTTCCTACACGCTGGCGGGATTCCCCGTTCATTCACGCTGGCGGGATTCCCCGTTCCTTCACACTGGCCGAATTCCCCGCTCCTTCGCACCGGCGGGATTCCCCGTTCGTTCACACTGGCGGGGTTGTCCGTTCATTCACACTGGCGGGATTGTCCGTTCATTCACACCGGCAGGATAATCCGTTCCTTCACACCGGCGGGATTCCCCGTTCCTTCACACCGGCAGGATTCCCCGTTCCTTCGCACCGGCGGGATTCCCTGCTCCATCACGCCTACGGGATTCCCCGTTCCTTCACACTGGTAGGATTCTCGTTCCTTCACACCAGCGGGTTTCCCCGTTCCATGACACCGGCGGGATTCCCAGTTCCTTCACACTGGTAGGATTCTCTGTTCATTCACGCCGGTGGAATTCCCCGTTCCATCACAATGGCAGGATTCCCCGTTCCTTCACAACCGGCGGGATTCCTCGTTCCTTCACAACTGGCGGGATTCCTCGTTCCTTCACACCAGGGGGATTCCCCGTTCCTTCATCCGGCGGGATACCCCATTCCTTCACGGCGGTGGGATTCCCCGTTCATTCACGTCGGCGGGATTCCATGTTCCTTCACGCAGGCGGGATATCCCGTTCCTTCACACAGGCGGGATTCCCCGTTCCTTCACACAGGCGGGATTCCCCCTTCCTTCACGTTGGCGGGATTCCCCATTCCTTCACGCCGGCAGGAGTCCCCGTTCCTTCACACCAGCAGAATTCCCCCTTTCTTCACGCCGGCGGGATTCCCTGGTCCTTCACCCAGGCGGCATTCCCTGTTCCTTCACACCGGCGGGAAACCCCTGTCCTTCACGCTGGCGGGATTCCCCATTCCTTCACGCCTGTGGGATTCCCCGTCCCTTCACTCCGCCGGGATTCCCCGTTCCCTGACACCGGCGAGATTCCCCGTTCCTTCACGCCTGTGGGATTCCCAGTTCCTTCACACTGGCGGGATTCCCCGTTCCTTCACGCCGGCGGGATTCCTCGCTCCTTCACGCCGGCGGGATTCCCCGTTCCTTCACACTGGCGGGATTCCCCGTTCCTTCACACTGGCGAGAATACCCGTTCCTTCACGCCGGCGGGATTCCCCGTTCCTTCACGCCGGCGGGATTCCCCGTTCCTTCACACTGGCGGGATTTCCCGTTCCTTCACGCCGGCGGGATTCCCCGTTCCTTCACACTGGTGGGATTCCCTGTTCGTTCACACAGGTGGGATTCCCCGTTCCTTCACACTGGTGGGATTCCCTGTTCCTTCACGCCGGCGGGATTCCCCATTCATTCACACCGGCGGGATTCCCCGTACCTTCATGCCGATGCGATTCCCCGTTCCTTCACACAGGTGGGATTCCCCGTTCCTTCACACTGGTGGGATTCCCTGTTCGTTCACACAGGTGGGATTCCCCATTCCCTCACGGCGGCGGGATTCCCCGTTCCTTAACACAGGTGTAATTCCTCGTTCCGTCACAACAGCCGGATTCCTCGTTCCTTCACACTGGTGCAAGTCCCCGTTCCGTCACACCGGTGTAATTCCTCGTTCCGTCGCAACGGCCGGATTCCCCATTCCTTCACGACAGCGGGATTCCCCGTACCTTCACGCCGATGCGTTTCCCCGTTCCTTCACACCGGCAGGATTCCCCGTTCCTTCACGCCCGCCGGTTACCCCGTTCCTTCACGCCGGCTGGATTCCCCGTTCCTTCACACTGGTGGGATTCCCTGTTCGTTCACACAGGTGGGATTCCCCGTTCCCTCACGGCGGCGGGATTCCCCATTCCTTCACGCCGACGGGATACCCCGTTCCTTCACGCCGGCGGGATTCCCCGTTCCTTCACACCGGTGTAATTCCTCGTTCCGTCACAACAGCCGGATTCCTCGTTCCTTCACACTGGTGCAATTCCCCGTTCCGCACACCGGTGTAATTCCTCATTCCGTCGCAACGGCCGGATTCCCCGTTCCTTCACGACGGCGGGATTCCCCGTACCTTCACGCCGATGCGTTTCCCCATTCCTTCACACCGGCAGGATACCCCATTCCTTCACACTGGCGGGATTCCCCATTCCTTCACACCGGTGTAATTCCTCGTTCCGTCACAACAGCCGGATTCCCCGTTCATTCACACCGGCAGGATAATCCGTTCCTTCACACCGGCGGGATTCCCCGTTCCTTCACACCGGCAGGATTCCCCGTTCCTTCGCACTGGCGGGATTCCCTGCTCCATCACGCCTACGGGATTCCCCGTTCCTTCACACTAGTAGGATTCACGTTCCTCACACCAGCGGGTTTCCCCGTTCCATGACACCGGCGGGATTTCCAGTTCCTTCACACTGGTGGGATTCTCTGTTCATTCACGCCGGTGGGATTCCCCGTTCCATCACAATGGCCGGATTCCCCATTCCTTCACACTGGTGGGATTCCCTGTTCCTTCACGCCGGCGAGATTCCCCATTCATTCACACCGGCGGGATTCCCCGTACCTTCATGCCGATGCGATTCCCCGTTCCTTCACACAGGTGGGATTCCCCGTTCCTTCACACAGGTGGGATTCCCCGTTCCTTCACACTGGTGGGATTCCCTGTTCCTTCACGCCGGCGGGATTCCCCATTCATTCACACCGGCGGGATTCCCCGTACCTTCATGCCGATGCGATTCCCCGTTCCTTCACACAGGTGGGATTCCCCGTTCCTTCACACTGGTGGGATTCCCTGTTCGTTCACACAGGTGGGATTCCCCATTCCCTCACGGCGGCGGGATTCCCCGTTCCTTAACACAGGTGTAATTCCTCGTTCCGTCACAACAGCCGGATTCCTCGTTCCTTCACACTGGTGCAAGTCCCCGTTCCGTCACACCGGTGTAATTCCTCGTTCCGTCGCAACGGCCGGATTCCCCATTCCTTCACGACAGCGGGATTCCCCGTACCTTCACGCCGATGCGTTTCCCCGTTCCTTCACACCGGCAGGATTCCCCGTTCCTTCACGCCCGCCGGTTACCCCGTTCCTTCACGCCGGCTGGATTCCCCGTTCCTTCACACTGGTGGGATTCCCTGTTCGTTCACACAGGTGGGATTCCCCGTTCCCTCACGGCGGCGGGATTCCCCATTCCTTCACGCCGACGGGATACCCCGTTCCTTCACGCCGGCGGGATTCCCCGTTCCTTCACACCGGTGTAATTCCTCGTTCCGTCACAACAGCCGGATTCCTCGTTCCTTCACACTGGTGCAATTCCCCGTTCCGCACACCGGTGTAATTCCTCATTCCGTCGCAACGGCCGGATTCCCCGTTCCTTCACGACGGCGGGATTCCCCGTACCTTCACGCCGATGCGTTTCCCCATTCCTTCACACCGGCAGGATACCCCATTCCTTCACACTGGCGGGATTCCCCATTCCTTCACACCGGTGTAATTCCTCGTTCCGTCACAACAGCCGGATTCCCCGTTCATTCACACCGGCAGGATAATCCGTTCCTTCACACCGGCGGGATTCCCCGTTCCTTCACACCGGCAGGATTCCCCGTTCCTTCGCACTGGCGGGATTCCCTGCTCCATCACGCCTACGGGATTCCCCGTTCCTTCACACTAGTAGGATTCACGTTCCTCACACCAGCGGGTTTCCCCGTTCCATGACACCGGCGGGATTTCCAGTTCCTTCACACTGGTGGGATTCTCTGTTCATTCACGCCGGTGGGATTCCCCGTTCCATCACAATGGCCGGATTCCCCGTTCCTTCACACTGGTGGGATTCCCTGTTCCTTCACGCCGGCGAGATTCCCCATTCATTCACACCGGCGGGATTCCCCGTACCTTCATGCCGATGCGATTCCCCGTTCCTTCACACAGGTGGGATTCCCCGTTCCTTCACACAGGTGGGATTCCCCGTTCCTTCACACTGGTGGGATTCCCTGTTGGTTCACACAGGTGGGATTCCCCATTCCCTCACGGCGGCGGGATTCCCCGTTCCTTCACACCGGTGTAATTCCTCGTTCCGTCACAACAGCCGGATTCCTCGTTCCTTCACACCCGTGTAATTCCTCGTTCCGTCGCAACGGCCGGATTCCCCGTTCCTTCACGCCGATGCGATTCCCCGTTCCTTCACACCGGTGGAATTCCTCGTTCCTTCACACCGGCGGGATTCCCCGTTCCTTCACGCCGGCCGGATTCCCCGTTCCTTCACGCCGATGCGATTCCCCGTTCCTTCACACCGGTGGAATTCCTCGTTCCTTCACACCGGCAGGATTCCCTGTTCCTTCACGCCCGCCGGTTACCCCGTTCCTTCACGCCGGCTGGATTCCCCGTTCCTTAACACTGGTGGGATTCCCTGTTCGTTCACACAGGTGGGATTCCCGTTCCCTCACGGCGGCGGGATTCCCCATTCCTTCACGCCGACGGGATACCCCGTTCCTTCACGCCGGCGGGATTCCCCGTTCCTTCACACCGGTGTAATTCCTCGTTCCGTCACAACAGCCGGATTCCTCGTTCCTTCACACCGGTGCAATTCCCCGTTCCGTCACACCGGTGTAATTCCTCGTTCCGTCGCAACGGCCGGATTCCCCGTTCCTTCACGACGGCGGGATTCCCCGTACCTTCACGCCGATGCGTTTCCCCGTTCCTTCACACCGGTGGAATTCCCCGTTCCTTCACACCGGTGGAATTCCCCGTTCCTTCACACCGGTGGAATTCCCCGTTCCTTCACACCGGCAGGATTCCCCGTTCCTTCACACTGGCGGGATTCCCCATTCCTTCACACCGGTGTAATTCCCCGTTCCGTCACACCGGTGTAATTCCTCGTTCCGTCACAACAGCCGGATTCCCCGTTCCTACACGCTGGCGGGATTCCCCGTTCATTCACGCCGGCGGGATTCCCCGTTCCTTCACACTGGCCGGATTCCCCGCTCCTTCGCACCGGCGGGATTCCCGTTCGTTCACACTGGCGGGATTGTCCGTTCATTCACACCGGCAGGATAATCCGTTCCTTCACACCGGCGGGATTCCCCGCTCCATCACGCCTACGGGATTCCCCGTTCCTTCACACTGGTAGGATTCTCGTTCCTTCACACCGGCGGGTTTCCCCGTTCCATGACACCGGCGGGATTCCCAGTTCCTTCACACTGGTAGGATTCTCTGTTCATTCACGCCGGTGGGATTCCCCGTTCCATCACAATGGCAGGATTCCCCGTTCCTTCACAACCGGCGGGATTCCTCGTTCCTTCACAACTGGCGGGATTCCTCGTTCCGTCACACCAGGGGGATTCCCCGTTCCTTCATCCGGCGGGATTCCCCATTCCTTCACGGCGGTGGGATTCCCCGTTCATTCACGTCGGCGGGATTCCATGTTCCTTCACGCAGGCGGGATTCCCCGTTCCTTCACACAGGCGGGATTCCCCGTTCCTTCACACAGGCGGGATTCCCCCTTCCTTCCCGGTGGCGGGATTCCCCATTCCTTGACGCCGGCAGGAGTCCCCGTTCCTTCACACCAGCGGAATTCCCCCTTTCTTCACGCCGGCGGGATTCCCTGGTCCTTCACCCAGGCGGGATTCCCTGTTCCTTCACATCGGCGGGAATCCCCTGTCCTTCACGCTGGCGGGATTCCCCATTCCTTCACGCCTGTGGGATTCCCCGTCCCTTCACTCCGCCGGGATTCCCCGTTCCCTGACACCGGCGAGATTCCCCGTTCCTTCACGCCTGTGGGATTCCCAGTTCCTTCACGCTGGCGGGATTCCCCGTTCCTTCACGCCGGCGGGATTCCCCGTTCCTTCACGCCGGCAGGATTCCCCGTTCCTTCACGCCGGCGGGATTCCCCGTTCCTTCACACTGGCAGGGTTTCGCGTTCCTTCACGCCGAAGCGATTCCCCGTTCCTTCACACCGGTGGAATTCCCTGTTCCTTCACACCGGTGGAATTCACCGTTCCTTCACAGCAGCAGGATTCCCCGTTCCTTCACACCGGTGTAATTCCCCGTTACGTCACAACAGCCGGATTCCCCGCTCCTTCACGCCGGCGGGATTCCCCATTCCTTCACGCCGGCGGGATTCCCCATTCCTTCACGCGGGCGGGATTCCACGTACCTTCACGCCGATGCGATTCCCCGTTCCTTCACACCGGTGGAATTCTATGTTCCTTCACACCGGCGGGATTCCCCGTTCCTTCACAAAAGCCGGATTCCCCGTTCCTTCAAGCCGGCGGAATTCCCCATTCCTTCACGCCGCCGGAATTCCCGTTCCTTCACGCCGGCCGGTTACCCCGTTCCTTCACGCCGGCGGGATTCCCCGTTCCTTCACACTGGTGGGATTCCCTGTTCGTTCACACAGGAGGGATTCCCCGTTCCTTCACACTGGTGGGATTCCCTGTTCCTTCACGCCGGCGGGATTCCCCGTACCTTCTTGCCGATGCGATTCCCCGTTCCTTCACACCGGCGGGATTCCCCATTCATTCACACCGGCGGGATTCCCCGTACCTTCTTGCCGATGCGATTCCCCGTTCCTTCACACCGGCGGGATTCCCCGTTCCTTCACACCGGCAGGATTCCCCGTTCCTTCGCACTGGCGGGATTCCCTGCTCCATCACGCCTACGGGATTCCCCGTTCCTTCACACTGGTAGGATTCACGTTCCTTCACACCAGCGGGTTTCCCCGTTCCATGACACCGGCGGGATTTCCAGTTCCTTCACACTGGTGGGATTCTCTGTTCATTCACGCCGGTGGGATTCCCCGTTCCATCACAATGGCCGGATTCCCCGTTCCTTCACACTGGTGGGATTCCCTGTTCCTTCACGCCGGCGAGATTCCCCATTCATTCACACCGGCGGGATTCCCCGTACCTTCATGCCGATGCGATTCCCCGTTCCTTCACACAGGTGGGATTCCCCGTTCCTTCACACTGGTGGGATTCCCTGTTGGTTCACACAGGTGGGATTCCCCATTCCCTCACGGCGGCGGGATTCCCCGTTCCTTCACACCGGTGTAATTCCTCGTTCCGTCACAACAGCCGGATTCCTCGTTCCTTCACACCCGTGTAATTCCTCGTTCCGTCGCAACGGCCGGATTCCCCGTTCCTTCACGCCGATGCGATTCCCCGTTCCTTCACACCGGTGGAATTCCTCGTTCCTTCACACCGGCGGGATTCCCCGTTCCTTCACGCCGGCCGGATTCCCCGTTCCTTCACGCCGATGCGATTCCCCGTTCCTTCACACCGGTGGAATTCCTCGTTCCTTCACACCGGCAGGATTCCCTGTTCCTTCACGCCCGCCGGTTACCCCGTTCCTTCACGCCGGCTGGATTCCCCGTTCCTTAACACTGGTGGGATTCCCTGTTCGTTCACACAGGTGGGATTCCCCGTTCCGTCACGGCGGCGGGATTCCCCAATCCTTCACGCCGACGGGATACCCCGTTCCTTCACGCCGGCGGGATTCCCCGTTCCTTCACACCGGTGTAATTCCTCGTTCCGTCACAACAGCCGGATTCCTCGTTCCTTCACACTGGTGCAATTCCCCGTTCCGTCACACCGGTGTAATTTCTCATTCTGTCGCAACGGCCGGATTCCCCGTTCCTTCACGATGGCGGGATTCCCCGTACCTTCACGCCGATGCGTTTCCCCATTCCTTCACACCGGCAGGATACCCCATTCCTTCACACTGGCGGGATTCCCCATTCCTTCACACCGGTGTAATTCCTCGTTCCGTCACAACAGCCGGATTCCCCGTTCATTCACACCGGTAGGATAATCCGTTCCTTCACACCGGCGGGATTCCCCGTTCCTTCACACCGGCAGGATTCCCCGTTCCTTCGCACTGGCGGGATTCCCTGCTCCATCACGCCTACGGGATTCCCCGTTCCTTCACACTGGTAGGATTCACGTTCCTCACACCAGCGGGTTTCCCCGTTCCATGACACCGGCGGGATTTCCAGTTCCTTCACACTGGTGGGATTCTCTGTTCATTCACGCCGGTGGGATTCCCCGTTCCATCACAATGGCAGGATTCCCCGTTCCTTCACACTGGTGGGATTCCCTGTTCCTTCACGCCGGCAAGATTCCCCATTCATTCACACCGGCGGGATTCCCCGTACCTTCATGCCGATGCGATTCCCCGTTCCTTCACACAGGTGGGATTCCCCGTTCCTTCACACTGGTGGGATTCCCTGTTGGTTCACACAGGTGGGATTCCCCATTCCCTCACGGCGGCGGGATTCCCCGTTCCTTCACACCGGTGTAATTCCTCGTTCCGTCACAACAGCCGGATTCCTCGTTCCTTCACACCCGTGTAATTCCTCGTTCCGTCGCAACGGCCGGATTCCCCGTTCCTTCACGCCGATGCGATTCCCCGTTCCTTCACACCGGTGGAATTCCTCGTTCCTTCACACCGGCGGGATTCCCCGTTCCTTCACGCCGGCCGGATTCCCCGTTCCTTCACGCCGATGCGATTCCCCGTTCCTTCACACCGGTGGAATTCCTCGTTCCTTCACACCGGCAGGATTCCCTGTTCCTTCACGCCCGCCGGTTACCCCGTTCCTTCACGCCGGCTGGATTCCACGTTCCTTAACACTGGTGGGATTCCCTGTTCGTTCACACAGGTGGGATTCCCCGTTCCGTCACGGCGGCGTGATTCCCCAATCCTTCACGCCGACGGGATACCCCGTTCCTTCACGCCGGCGGGATTCCCCGTTCCTTCACACCGGTGTAATTCCTCGTTCCGTCACAACAGCCGGATTCCTCGTTCCTTCACACTGGTGCAATTCCCCGTTCCGTCACACCGGTGTAATTCCTCGTTCCGTCGCAACGGCCGGATTCCCCGTTCCTTCACGACGACGGGATTCCCCGTACCTTCACGCCGATGCGTTTCCCCGTTCCTTCACACCGGTGGAATTCCCCGTTCCTTCACACCGGTGGAATTCCCCGTTCCTTCACACCGGCAGGATTCCCCGTTCCTTCACACTGGCGGGATTCCCCATTCCTTCACACCGGTGTAATTCCCCGTTCCGTCACACCGGTGTAATTCCTCGTTCCGTCACAACAGCCGGATTCCCCGTTCCTACACGCTGGCGGGATTCCCCGTTCATTCACGCCGGCGGGATTCCCCGTTCCTTCACACTGGCCGGATTCCCCGCTCCTTCGCACCGGCGGGATTCCCGTTCGTTCACACTGGCGGGATTGTCCGTTCATTCACACCGGCAGGATAATCCGTTCCTTCACACCGGCGGGATTCCCCGTTCCTTCACACCGGCGGGATTCCCCGTACCTTCTTGCCGATGCGATTCCCCGTTCCTTCACACCGGCGGGATTCCCCGTTCCTTCACACCGGCAGGATTCCCCGTTCCTTCGCACTGGCGGGATTCCCTGCTCCATCACGCCTACGGGATTCCCCGTTCCTTCACACTGGTAGGATTCACGTTCCTTCACACCAGCGGGTTTCCCCGTTCCATGACACCGGCGGGATTTCCAGTTCCTTCACACTGGTGGGATTCTCTGTTCATTCACGCCGGTGGGATTCCCCGTTCCATCACAATGGCCGGATTCCCCGTTCCTTCACACTGGTGGGATTCCCTGTTCCTTCACGCCGGCGAGATTCCCCATTCATTCACACCGGCGGGATTCCCCGTACCTTCATGCCGATGCGATTCCCCGTTCCTTCACACAGGTGGGATTCCCCGTTCCTTCACACTGGTGGGATTCCCTGTTGGTTCACACAGGTGGGATTCCCCATTCCCTCACGGCGGCGGGATTCCCCGTTCCTTCACACCGGTGTAATTCCTCGTTCCGTCACAACAGCCGGATTCCTCGTTCCTTCACACCCGTGTAATTCCTCGTTCCGTCGCAACGGCCGGATTCCCCGTTCCTTCACGCCGATGCGATTCCCCGTTCCTTCACACCGGTGGAATTCCTCGTTCCTTCACACCGGCGGGATTCCCCGTTCCTTCACGCCGGCCGGATTCCCCGTTCCTTCACGCCGATGCGATTCCCCGTTCCTTCACACCGGTGGAATTCCTCGTTCCTTCACACCGGCAGGATTCCCTGTTCCTTCACGCCCGCCGGTTACCCCGTTCCTTCACGCCGGCTGGATTCCCCGTTCCTTAACACTGGTGGGATTCCCTGTTCGTTCACACAGGTGGGATTCCCCGTTCCGTCACGGCGGCGGGATTCCCCAATCCTTCACGCCGGCGGGATTCCCCGTTCCTTCACACCGGTGTAATTCCTCGTTCCGTCACAACAGCCGGATTCCTCGTTCCTTCACACTGGTGCAATTCCCCGTTCCGTCACACCGGTGTAATTCCTCGTTCCGTCGCAACGGCCGGATTCCCCGTTCCTTCACGACGGCGGGATTCCCCGTACCTTCACGCCGATGCGTTTCCCCGTTCCTTCACACCGGTGGAATTCCCCGTTCCTTCACACCGGTGGAATTCCCCGTTCCTTCACACCGGTGGAATTCCCCGTTCCTTCACACCGGCAGGATTCCCCGTTCCTTCACACTGGCGGGATTCCCCATTCCTTCACACCGGTGTAATTCCCCGTTCCGTCACACCGGTGTAATTCCTCGTTCCGTCACAACAGCCGGATTCCCCGTTCCTACACGCTGGCGGGATTCCCCGTTCATTCACGCCGGCGGGATTCCCCGTTCCTTCACACTGGCCGGATTCCCCGCTCCTTCGCACCGGCGGGATTCCCGTTCGTTCACACTGGCGGGATTGTCCGTTCATTCACACCGGCAGGATAATCCGTTCCTTCACACCGGCGGGATTCCCCGTTCCTTCACACCGGCAGGATTCCCCGTTCCTTCGCACCGGCGGGATTCCCCGCTCCATCACGCCTACGGGATTCCCCGTTCCTTCACACTGGTAGGATTCTCGTTCCTTCACACCAGCGGGTTTCCCCGTTCCATGACACCGGCGGGATTCCCAGTTCCTTCACACTGGTAGGATTCTCTGTTCATTCACGCCGGTGGGATTCCCCGTTCCTTCACAATGGCAGGATTCCCCGTTCCTTCACAACCGGCGGGATTCCTCGTTCCTTCACAACTGGCGGGATTCCTCGTTCCGTCACACCAGGGGGATTCCCCGTTCCTTCATCCGGCGGGATTCCCCATTCCTTCACGGCGGTGGGATTCCCCGTTCATTCACGTCGGCGGGATTCCATGTTCCTTCACGCAGGCGGGATTCCCCGTTCCTTCACACAGGCGGGATTCCCCGTTCCTTCACACAGGCGGGATTCCCCCTTCCTTCACGGTGGCGGGATTCCCCATTCCTTGACGCCGGCAGGAGTCCCCGTTCCTTCAAACCAGCGGAATTCCCCCTTTCTTCACGCCGGCGGGATTCCCTGGTCCTTCACCCAGGCGGGATTCCCTGTTCCTTCACATCGGCGGGAATCCCCTGTCCTTAACGCTGGCGGGATTCCCCATTCCTTCACGCCTGTGGGATTCCCCGTCCCTTCACTCCGCCGGGATTCCCCGTTCGCTGACACCGGCGAGATTCCCCGTTCCTTCACGCCTGTGGGATTCCCAGTTCCTTCACACTGGTGGGATTCCCCGTTCCTTCACGCCGGCGGGATTCCCCGTTCCTTCACACTGGCGGGATTCCCCGTTCCTTCACACTGGCGAGAATACCCGTTCCTTCACGCCGGCGGGATTCCCCGTTCCTTCACACTGGCAGGATTTCGCGTTCCTTCACGCCGGCGGGAATCCCCGTACCTTCACGCCGAAGCGATTCCCCGTTCCTTCACACCGGTGGAATTCCCCGTTCCTTCACACCGGTGGAATTCAACGTTCCTTCACAGCAGCAGGATTCCCCGTTCCTTCACACCGGTGTAATTCCCCGTTACGTCACAACAGCCGGATTCCCTGCTCCTTCACGCCGGCGGGATTCCACATTCCTTCACGCCGGCGGGATTCCCCATTCCTTCACGCCGGCGGGATTCCCCATTCCTTCACGCGGGCGGGATTCCACGTACCTTCACGCCGATGCGATTCCCCGTTCCTTCACACCGGTGGAATTCTATGTTCCTTCACACCGGCGGGATTCCCCGTTCCTTCACAAAAGCCGGATTCCCCGTTCCTTCACGCCGGCGGAATTCCCCATTCCTTCACGCCGCCGGAATTCCCGTTCCTTCACGCCGGCCGGTTACCCCGTTCCTTCACGCCGGCGGGATTCCCCGTTCCTTCACACTGGTGGGATTCCCTGTTCGTTCACACAGGAGGGATTCCCCGTTCCTTCACACTGGTGGGATTCCCTGTTCCTTCACGCCGGCGGGATTCCCCATTCATTCACACCGGCGGGATTCCCCGTACCTTCTTGCCGATGCGATTCCCCGTTCCTTCACACCGGCGGGATTCCCCGTTCCTTCACACCGGCAGGATTCCCCGTTCCTTCGCACTGGCGGGATTCCCTGCTCCATCACGCCTACGGGATTCCCCGTTCCTTCACACTGGTAGGATTCACGTTCCTTCACACCAGCGGGTTTCCCCGTTCCATGACACCGGCGGGATTTCCAGTTCCTTCACACTGGTGGGATTCTCTGTTCATTCACGCCGGTGGGATTCCCCGTTCCATCACAATGGCCGGATTCCCCGTTCCTTCACACTGGTGGGATTCCCTGTTCCTTCACGCCGGCGAGATTCCCCATTCATTCACACCGGCGGGATTCCCCGTACCTTCATGCCGATGCGATTCCCCGTTCCTTCACACAGGTGGGATTCCCCGTTCCTTCACACTGGTGGGATTCCCTGTTGGTTCACACAGGTGGGATTCCCCATTCCCTCACGGCGGCGGGATTCCCCGTTCCTTCACACCGGTGTAATTCCTCGTTCCGTCGCAACGGCCGGATTCCCCGTTCCTTCACGCCGATGCGATTCCCCGTTCCTTCACACCGGTGGAATTCCTCGTTTCTTCACACCGGCGGGATTCCCCGTTCCTTCACGCCGGCCGGATTCCCCGTTCCTTCACGCCGATGCGATTCCCCGTTCCTTCACACCGGTGGAATTCCTCGTTCCTTCGCACCGGCAGGATTCCCTGTTCCTTCACGCCCGCCGGTTACCCCGTTCCTTCACGCCGGCTGGATTCCCCGTTCCTTAACACTGGTGGGATTCCCTGTTCGTTCACACAGGTGGGATTCCCCGTTCCGTCACGGCGGCGGGATTCCCCAATCCTTCACGCCGACGGGATACCCCGTTCCTTCACGCCGGCGGGATTCCCCGTTCCTTCACACCGGTGTAATTCCTCGTTCCGTCACAACAGCCGGATTCCTCATTCCTTCACACTGGTGCAATTCCCCGTTCCGTCACACCGGTGTAATTCCTCGTTCCGTCGCAACGGCCGGATTCCCCGTTCCTTCACGACGGCGGGATTCCCCGTACCTTCACGCCGATGCGTTTCCCCGTTCCTTCACACCGGTGGAATTCCCCGTTCCTTCACACCGGTGGAATTCCCCGTTCCTTCACACCGTTGGAATTCCCCGTTCCTTCACACCGGCAGGATTCCCCGTTCCTTCACACTGGCGGGATTCCCCATTCCTTCACACCGGTGTAATTCCCCGTTCCGTCACACCGGTGTAATTCCTCGTTCCGTCACAACAGCCGGATTCCCCGTTCCTACACGCTGGCGGGATTCCCCGTTCATTCACGCCGGCGGGATTCCCCGTTCATTCACAACGGCAGGATAATCCGTTCCTTCACACCGGCGGGATTCCCCGTTCCTTCACACCGGCAGGATTCCCCGTTCCTTCGCACCGGCGGGATTCCCCGCTCCATCACGCCTACGGGATTCCCCGTTCCTTCACACTGGTAGGATTCTCGTTCCTTCACACCAGCGGGTTTCCCCGTTCCATGACACCGGCGGGATTCCCAGTTCCTTCACACTGGTAGGATTCTCTGTTCATTCACGCCGGTGGGATTCCCCGTTCCATCACAATGGCAGGATTCCCCGTTCCTTCACAGCCGGCGGGATTTCTCGTTCCTTCACAACTGGCGGGATTCCTCGTTCCGTCACACCAGGGGGATTCCCCGTTCCTTCATCCGGCGGGATTCCCCATTCCTTCACGGCGGTGGGATTCCCCGTTCATTCACTTCGGCGGGATTCCATGTTCCTTCACGCAGGCGGGATTCCCCGTTCCTTCACACAGGCGGGATTCCCCGTTCCTTCACACCAGCGGAATTCCCCCTTTCTTCACGCCGGCGGGATTCCCTGGTCCTTCACCCAGGCGGGATTCCCTGTTCCTTCACACCGGCGGGAATCCCCTGTCCTTCACGCTGGCAGGATTCCCCATTCCTTCACGCCTGTGGGATTCCCCGTCCCTTCACTCCGCCGGGATTCCCCGTTCCCTGACACCGGCGAGATTCCCCGTTCCTTCACACCGGTGGAATTCCCCGTTCCTTCACACCGGTGGAATTCCCCGTTCCTTCACAGCAGCAGGATTCCCCGTTCCTTCACACCGGTGTAATTCCCCGTTACGTCACAACAGCCGGATTCCCAGCTCCTTCACGCCGGCGGGATTCCACATTCGTTCACGCCGGCGGGATTCCCCATTCCTTCACGCCGGCGGGATTCCCCATTCCTTCACGCGGGCGGGATTCCACGTACCTTCACGCCGATGCGATTCCCCGTTCCTTCACACCGGTGGAATTCTATGTTCCTTCACACCGGCGGGATTCCCCGTTCCTTCACAAAAGCCGGATTCCCCGTTCCTTCACGCCGGCGGAATTCCCCATTCCTTCACGCCGCCGGAATTCCCGTTCCTTCACGCCGGCCGGTTACCCCGTTCCTTCACGCAGGCGGGATTCCCCGTTCCTTCACACTGGTGGGATTCCCTGTTCCTTCACGCCGGCGGGATTCCCCATTCATTCACACAGGCGGGATTCCCCGTACCTTCATGCCGATGCGATTCCCCGTTCCTTCACACAGGTGGGATTCCCCGTTCCTTCACACTGGTGGGATTCCCTGTTCGTTCACACAGGTGGGATTCCCCATTCCCTCACGGCGGCGGGATTCCCCGTTCCTTCACACAGGTGTAATTCCTCGTTCCGTCACAACAGCCGGATTCCACGTTCCTTCACACTGGTGCAAGTCCCCGTTCCGTCACACCGGTGGAATTCCTCGTTCCGACGCAACGGCCAGATTCCCCATTCCTTCACAACGGCGGGATTCCCCGTACCTTCACGCCGATGCGTTTCCCCGTTCCTTCACACAGGTGGGATTCCCCGTTCCTTCACACTGGTGGGATTCCCTGTTCGTTCACACAGGTGGGATTCCCCATTCATTCACACCGGCGGGATTCCCCGTACCTTCATGCCGATGCGATTCCCCGTTCCTTCACACAGGTGGGATTCCCCATTCCCTCACGGCGGCGGGATTCCCCGTTCCTTCACACAGGTGTAATTCCTCGTTCCGTCACAACAGCCGGATTCCTCGTTCCTTCACACTGGTGCAAGTCCCCGTTCCGTCACACCGGTGTAATTCCTCGTTCCGACGCAACGGCCAGATTCCCCATTCCTTCACGACGGCGGGATTCCCCGTACCTTCACGCCGATGCGTTTCCCCGTTCCTTCACACCGGCAGGATTCCCCGTTCCTTCACGCCCGCCGGTTACCCCGTTCCTTCACGCCGGCTGGATTCCCCGTTCCTTCACACTGGTGGGATTCCCTGTTCGTTCACACAGGTGGGATTCCCCGTTCCCTCACGGCGGCGGGATTCCCCATTCCTTCACGCCGACGGGATACCCCGTTCTTTCACACCGGTGTAATTCCTCGTTCCGTCACAACAGCCGGATTCCTCGTTCCTTCACACTGGTGCAATTCCCCGTTCCGTCACACCGGTGTAATTCCTCATTCTGTCGCAACGGCCGGATTCCACGTTCCTTCACGACGGCGGGATTCCCCGTAACTTCACGCCGATGCGTTTCCCCGTTCCTTCACACCGGTGGAATTTTCCGTTCCTTCACACCGGCGGGATACCCCGTTCCTTCACACTGGCGGGATTCCCCATTCCTTCACACCGGTGTAATTCCTCGTTCCGTCACAACAGCCGGATTCCCCGTTCCTACACGCTGGCGGGATTCCCCGTTCATTCACGCCGGCGGGATTCCCCGTTCCTTCACACTGGCCGGATTCCCCGCTCCTTCGCACCGGCGGGATTCCCCGTTCGTTCACACTGGCGGGATTCCCCGTTCATTCACACCGGCAGGATAATCCGTTCCTTCACACCGGCGGGATTCCCCGTTCCTTCACACCGGCAGGATTCCCCGTTCCTTCGCACTGGCGGGATTCCCTGCTCCATCATGCCTATGGGATTCCCCGTTCCTTCACACTGGTAGGATTCACGTTCCTTCACACCAGCGGGTTTCCCCGTTCCATGACACCGGCGGGATTTCCAGTTCCTTCACACTGGTGGGATACTCTGTTCATTCACGCCGGTGGGATTCCCCGCTCCATCACAATGGCAGGATTCCCCGGTCCTTCACAACCGGCGGGATTCCTCGTTCCTTCACACCAGGGGGATTCCCCGTTCCTTCATCCAGCGGGATTCTACATTCCTTCACGGCGGTGGGACTCCCCGTTCATTCACGTCGGTGGGACTCCCCGTCCCTCCACGCCGGCGGGATTCCCCGTTCCTTCACGCCGGCGGGATTCCCCGTTCCTTCACGCCGGCGGGATTCCCCGTTCCTTCACGCCGGCGGGATTCCCCGTTCCTTCACGCCGGCGGGATTCCCCGTTCCTTCACGCCGGCGGGATTCCCCGTTCCTTCACGCCGGCGGGATTCCCCGTTCCTTCACGCCGGCGGGATTCCCCGTTCCTTCACGCCGGCGGGATTCCCCGTTCCTTCACGCCGGCGGGATTCCCCGTTCCTTCACGCCGGCGGGATTCCCCGTTCCTTCACGCCGGCGGGATTCCCCGTTCCTTCACGCTGGTGGGATTCCCTGTTCCTTCACACTGGTGGGATTCCCTGTTCCTTCACACTGGTGGGATTCCCTGTTCCTTCACACCGGCGGGATTCCCCGTTCCTTCACACCGGCGGGATTCCCCGTTCCTTCACTCCGGCGGGATTTCCCGTTCCTTCACACTGGTGGGATTCCCTGTTCCTTCACACTGGTGGGATTCCCTGTTCCTTCACACTGGTGGGATTCCCTGTTCCTTCACACTGGTGGGATTCCCTGTTCCTTCACACTGGTGGGATTCCCTGTTCCTTCACACCGGCGGGATTCCCCGTTCCTTCACGCCGGTGGGATTCCCCGTTCCTTCACGCAGGCGGGATTCCACGTTCCTTCACGCTGGTGGGATTTTCCCCATTCCTTCATACTGGTGGGTTTCCCCATTCCTTCACACTGGCGGGATTCCCCGTTACTTCACACTGGCGGGATTCCCCGTTACTTCACACCGGTGTAAATCCCCGTTTCGTCACAACAGCCGGATTCCCCGTTCCGTCACACCGGCGGAATTCCCGTTCCTTCACATCGGTGTAAATCCCCGTTACGTCACAACAGCCGGATTCCCCGTTCTTTCACACTGGTGGGATTCCCTGTTCCTTCACACTGGTGGGGTTCCCTGTTCCTTCACACCGTCGGGATTCCCCGTTCCTTCACGGTGGCGGGATTCCTCGTTCCTTCACGTCAGCGGGATTCCCCGTTCCTTCACACTGGCGGGATTCCCCGATCCTTCACACCGGCGGGATTCCCCGTTCCTTCACACTGGCGGGATTCCCCGTTCCTTCACGCCGGCGGCATTCCCTGTTGCTTCACAGCGGCGGGATTCCCCGTTCCTCCACACCGGCGGGTTTCCCCGTTCCTTCACACCGGCGGGATTCCCCGTTCCTTCACAGCGGCGGGATTCCCCGTTCCTTCACAGCGGCGGGATTCCCCGTTCCTTCACGCCTTCCGAAATTCCCTGTTCCTTCACGGCGGCGGTATTCCCCGATCCTTCACGGCGGCGGGATTCCCTGTTCCTTCATCCCGGCGGGATTCCCTGTTCCTTCACACCGGTGGGATGCCCCCTTCCTTCACGGCACCGGGATTCCCCGTTCTTTCACGCTGGCGGGATTCCCCGTTCCTTCACACTGGCCGGATTCCCCGTTCCATCGCACCGGCGAGAATACCCGTTCATTCACACTGGCGGGATTCCCCGTTCCATGACACCGGCGGGATTCCCCGTTCATTATCACTGTCGGGATTCCCCGTTCCTTCACACTGGTGGGATTTTCCCCATTCCTTCACACTGGTGGGATTTTCCCCATTCCTTCACACTGGTGGGATTCCCTGTTCCTTCACACCGGTGGGATTCCCTGTTCCTTCACACTGGTGGGATTCCCTGTTCCTTCACACTGGTGGGATTCCCTGTTCCTTCACGCCGGCGGGATTCCCCGTTCCTTCACAGCGGCGGGATTCCCCGATCCTTCACACCGGCGGGATTCCCCGTTCCTTCACACTGGCGGGATTCCCCGTTCCTTCACAGCGGCGGGATTCCCCGTTCCTCCACACCGGCGGGTTTCCCCATTCCTTCACACCGGCGGGATTCCCCGTTCCTTCACAGCGGCGGGATTCCCCGTTCCTTCACAGCGGCGGGATTCCCCGTTCCTTCACGCCTTCCGAAATTCCCTGTTCCTTCACGGCGGCGGTATTCCCCGATCCTTCACGGCGGCGGGATTCCCTGTTCCTTCATCCCGGCGGGATTCCCTGTTCCTTCACACCGGTGGGATGCCCCCTTCCTTCACGGCACCGGGATTCCCCGTTCTTTCACGCTGGCGGGATTCCCCGTTCCTTCACACTGGCCGGATTCCCCGTTCCATCGCACCGGCGAGAATACCCGTTCATTCACACTGGCGGGATTCCCCGTTCCATGACACCGGCGGGATTCCCCGTTCATTATCACTGTCGGGATTCCCCGTTCCTTCACAGCGGCGGGATTCCCCGTTCCTTCACAGCGGCGGGATGCCCCGTTCCTTCACACCGGCGGGATTCCCCGTTCCTTCACGCCGGCGGAATTCCCCGTTCCTTCACGCCGGCGGGATTCCCCGTTCCTTCACACTAGTGGGATTTTCCCCATTCCTTCACACTGGTGGGATTTTCCCCATTCCTTCACACTGGTGGGATTCCCTGTTCCTTCACACCGGTGGGATTCCCTGTTCCTTCACACTGGTGGAATTCCCTGTTCCTTCACACTGGTGGGATTCCCTGTTCCTTCACGCCGGCGGGATTCCCCGTTCCTTCACAGCGGCGGGATTCCCCGTTCCTTCACTCCGGCGGGATTCCCCGTTCCTTCACAGCGGCGGGATTCCCCGTTCCTTCACACCGGCGGGATTCCCCGTTCCTTCACACCGGCGGGATTCCCCGTTCCTTCACACTGGCGGGATTCCCCGTTCCTTCACACTGGCGGGATTCCCCGTTACTTCACACCGGCGGAATTCCCGTTCCTTTACACCGGTGTAAATCCCCGTTCCGTCACAACAGCCGGATTCCCCGTTCCGTCAAACAGGCGGAATTCCTGTTCCTTCACATCGGTGTAAATCCCCGTTACGTCACAGCAGCCGGATTCCCCGTTCTTTCACACTGGTGGGATTCCCTGTTCCTTCACACTGGTGGGATTCCCTGTTCCTTCACACCGGCGGGATTCCCCGTTCCTTCACGTCAGCGGGATTCCTCGTTCCTTCACACTGGCGGGATTCCCCGTTCCTTCACACCGGCGGGCTTCCCCGTTCCTTCACACTGGCGGGATTCCCCGTTTCTTCACGCCGGCGGGATTCCCTGTTCCTTCACAGCGGCGGGATTCCCCGTTCCTTCACACTGGCGGGATTCCCCGTTCCTTCACACCGGCGGGATTCCCCGTTCCTTCACACTGGCGGGATTCCCCGTTCCTTCACACCGGCGGGATCCCCCCTTCCTTCACGGCACCGGGATTCCCCGTTCTTTCACGCTGGCAGGATTCCCTGTTCCTTCACACTGGCCGGATTCCCCGTTCCATCGCACCGGCGAGAATACCCGTTCGTTCACACTGGCGGGCTTCCCCGTTCCATGACACCGGCGGGGTTCCCCGTTCATTATCACTGTCGGGATTCCCCGTTCCTTCACAGCGGCGGGATTCCCCGTTCCTTCACACTGGCGGGATTCCCCGTTCCTTCACGCCTGCGGAATTCCCGGTTCCTTCACGGCGGCGGGATTCCCCGTTCCTTCACGGCGGCGGGATTCCCTGTTCCTTCACCCCGGCGGGATTCCCTGTTCCTTCACACCGGCGGGATCCCCCCTTCCTTCACGGCACCGGGATTCCCCGTTCTTTCACGCTGGCGGGATTCCCCGTCCTTCACACTGGCCGGATTCCCCGTTCCATCGCACCGGCGA
Organism: Scyliorhinus torazame; assembly: GCF_047496885.1. NCBI lineage: Eukaryota > Metazoa > Chordata > Chondrichthyes > Carcharhiniformes > Scyliorhinidae > Scyliorhinus > Scyliorhinus torazame. Next base: position 29,030,828 of record NC_092720.1, on the reverse strand, counting down.
GAATACCCGTTCGTTCACACTGGCGGGATTCCCCATACCTTAACGCCGATGCGATTCCCCGTTCCTTCACACCGGTGGAATTCCCCGTTCCTTCACACCAGCAGTATTCCCCGTTCCTTCACACCGGCGGGATTCCCCGTTCCTTCACACCGGTGTAATTGCTCGTACCGTCACAACAGCCGGATTCCCCGTTCCTACACACTGGCGGGATTCCCCGTTCCTTCACACCGGTGTAATTGCTCATTCCGTCACAACAGCCGGATTCCCCATTCCTTCACGCTGGCGGGATTCCCCGTTCCTTCACGCTGGCGGGATTCCCCGTTCTTTCACACTGGCCGGATTCCCCGCTCCTTCGCACCGGCGGGATTCCCCGTTCGTTCACACTGGCGGGATTCCCCGTTCCTTCACACCGGCGGGATTCCCCGTCCCTTCACACCAGCAGGATTCCCCGTTCCTTCGCACCGGCGGGTTTCCCCGCTCCATCACGCATACGGGATTCCCCGTTCCTTCACACTGGTAGGATTCACGTTCCTTCACACCAGCGGGTTTCCCCGTTCCATGACACTGGCGGGATTCCCCGTTCCTTCACACCGGTGGAATTCCCCGTTCCTTCACACCGGCGGGATTCCCCGTTCCTTCACACCGGTGTAATTGCTCGTTCCGTCACAACAGCCGGATTCCCCGTTCCTTCACACTGTTGGAATTCCCCGTTCCTTCACACCGGCGGGATTCCCCGTTCCTTCACACCGGTGTAATTGCTCGTTCCGTCACAACAGCCGGATTCCCCGTTCCTTCACACTGTTGGAATTCCCCGTTCCTTCACACCGGCGGGATTCCCCGTTCCTTCACACCGGTGTAATTGCTCGTTCCGTCACAACAGCCGGATTCCTCGTTCCTTCACACTGGTGCAATTCCCCGTTCCTTCACGCCAGCGGGATTACCCATTCCTTCGCACCAGCGGTATTCCCCGTTCGTTCACACTGGCGGGATTCCCTGTTCTTTCACACCGGTGGGATAATCCGTTCCTTCACACTGGCCGGATTCCCCTCTCCTTCGCACCGACGGGATTCCCCGTTCCTTCACACCGGCAGGATTCCCCGTTCCTTCGCACCGGGGGATTCCAAGCTCCATCATGCCTACGGGATTCCCCGTTCCTTCACACAGGCGGGATTCCGCCTTCCTTCACGCCGGCAGCATTCCCCGTTCCTTATTGCCGGCTAGATTCCCCATTCCTTCACCCCGGCGGGATTCCCCGTTCCTTCACATCGGTGGAATTCCCCGTTCCTTCACACCGGCGGGATTCCCCGTTCCTTCACACCGGCAGGATTCTCGGTTCCTTCACGGCGGCGGGATTCCACGTTTCTTCATGGCGGCGGGATTCCCTGTTCCTTCACACCGGCGCAATTCCCCCTTCCTTCGCGCTGGCGGGATTCTCCGTTCCTTCACGCCGGCGGGATTCCCCGTTCCCTCACATCGTCGGGATTCCCCGTTTGTTCATGCCGGCGGGATTCCCCATTCCTTCATTGCAATGGGATTCCTCGTTCCCTCACGCAGGCGGGATTCCCCGTTCCCTCACACGGCAGGATTTTCCGTTCCTTCACACCGGCGGGCTTATCCGTTCCCTCACACCGGCGGGATTCCCCGTTCCCTCATGCCAGCGAGATTCCCCGTTCCCTCTCAGCGGCGGGATTCCCCGTTCCTTCACACCGGCGGGATTCCCCGTTCCTTCACACCATCCGGATTCTCCGTTCCTTCACGGCAGTGGGATTCCCTGTTCCTTCAAGTCGGCGGGATTCCCTGTTCCTTCACCCCGGCGGGATTCCCTGTTCCTTCACACAGGCGGGATTCCCCGTTCCTTCACGCAGGCGGGATTCCCCGTTCCCTCACACCGGCGGGATAATCCGTTCCCTCATGCTGGTGGGATTTTCTGTTCCCTCATGCCGGCGGGAGGCCCCGTTCCCTCACACCGGCGGGATTCCCCGATCCTTCACACCGGCATTCCCCGTTCCTTCGCACCGGCGGGATTCCCCGTTCCCTCACACCGTCGGGATTCCCCGTTCCTTCACGGCGGTGGGATTCCCCATTCCCTCACACCGGCGGGATTCCCCGATCCTTCACACCGGCATTCCCCGTTCCTTCGCACCGGCGGGATTCCCCGTTCCCTCACACCGTCGGGATTCCCCGTTCCTTCACGGCGGTGGGATTCCCCGTTCCCTCACACCGGCGGGATTCCCCGATCCTTCACACCGGCATTCCCCGTTCCTTCGCACCGGCGGGATTCCCCGTTCCCTCACCCCGTCGGGATTCCCCGTTCCCTCACTCCGGCGGGAGTCCCCGTTCCCTCACACCGGCGGGATTCCCGATCCTTCACACCGGCATTCCCCGCTCCTTCGCACCGGCGGGATTCCCCGTTCCCTCACACTGTCGGGATTTCCCGTTCCTTCACGGCGGTGGGATTCCCCATTCCTTCACGCCGGCGGGATTCCATGTTCCTGCACATCGGCGGGATTCACTGTTCCTTCACGGCGGCGGGATTAACCATTCCTTCACGCTGACGGGATTCCACGTTCATTCACGCAGGCGGGATTCCCCGTTCCTTCGCACCAGCGGGATTCCCCGTTCGTTCACACTGGTAGGATTCCCCGTTCCCTCACACCGGCGGGATTCCCCGTTCCTTCACTCCGGCGCGATTCCCCGCTCCATCACGCCTACGGGATTCCCCGTTCCTTCACACTGGTAGAATTCACCTTCCTTCACGGAGGCGGTATTCCCCGTTCCTTCACGCCGGCAGGATTCTCCGTTCCTTATTGCCGGCAGGATTCCCTGTTCCTTCACACTGGCGGGATTCCCCGTTCCTGCACCCTGGCGGGATTCCCCGTTCCTTCACACCGGCGGGATTCCCCGTTCCTTCACACCAGCGGGATTCTCCGTTCCTTCACGGCGGCGGGATTCCCTGTTCCTTCAACCCGGCGGGATTCCCTGTTCCTTCACACCGGCGGGATTCCCCCTACCTTCACGGCGGCGGGATTCCCTGTTGCTTCACGCTGGCGGGATTCTCCGTTCCTTCACGCCGGCGGGATTCCCCGTCCCTCACACCGGCGGGATTCCCCGTTCCCTCACACCCGCGGGGTTCCCCGTTCCCTCACACCGGCGGGATTCCCCGTTCCCTCATGCTGGCGGGATTCCCCGTTCCCTCACGCCAGCGGGATTCTCTATCCCTGCTGCAGCGAATAGACCTTTGGCTGAGCTCTCAAATCTCAGTTCTCTCTGACAGCGGTAGCGAGGGTGGACTCGGAACGGAGAATCCCGGCCTGGTCTTGACTTTGCAAGGGAATTTCCTGAGGCTTTTGAAGGGAAATAATCCCCTTACCTAACTATGTCAGAGAAGCAGGTTTGGGTGTTGTCATAATATACACCAGTATATCGTGGTGCAGACACACACACTGATGGACACACAGCGGGACCAATCAACACACACAACACCGCAGCCAATCACCAGTGAGAGCACACGCACTATAAAGACAGCGGGCATCAGAGTTCCCGCTCATTCGAGTTGCAGCTAGCTAGGAGGACAGAGCTCACAGCCTGCAACACAGACATTCACCATGTGCTGGGTGCATCGACTGGTTAGGACAAGGCAAAGGTCTTTAGTTAAAGGTAGTATCGTATTAACCCACAGTTTGAGTATGTTTAAACAGTTAATGATTCAATAAAATAGTGTTGCACTATTTCAAGTGTTGGTGACCTGAATGTGATCCAGAACACCCAACACATCAGGGGTCATGGAGTTAAAGGTGTTGGTGACTTCCGAGGTTCAAGAGCACCTAAGTCCCCGCCCTCAGAAGTGAAGGCTCGAGCATTAACCAATCAAAGTATAGAAGTGGCTTCCATTGGGTGGAAAGGGTCAGGAGATTTTATGCGGAATTCTGATCGGAACACCCCACTTGGTATTAATATTGATGATTTATTTAACTTTAGCTCCTTTACAAAAGGGGATGGCTGGGGTACTACAACTTTGATCAAAAGAGTCAGCAACTTGACATTACATGATGCGGGCAAATTTCATTGTACTTTAGAGCAAAATTGGGACATGGTGCATGCCCCCTCGAGTCTTTCAAATGCGGTGACCTCCCATTGACCTCTCAAACTCTTGTGGATCAATAACCAAGGATCCCAGCGGGTGTGTTCCTGCATAATTCCCCGGATTGTTGGCCTGTCCATTTTCTGGGCCATTGTGTTTCCATCTTGCCCACTGACCTCCTTCCATGAGAAACCATCAGGGATCTAATCAGTTTACTGCCGCGATGTAATAGGCCCCTCTTGACCTCATACACACATACTCACAATGGACAACTGGATCTTTTTCAAGGGATTGGACCTTTCACATTCAAGACTTGTTGGGTAAACTGTGAAGTAAAATAACGAATTACAATGTTTTTCCCAAAACGATTCCTGCCAGCAGGGTTTTTGTGATGTAAATGATCTTGGAGTAGTTATTTGCCTGAAACTACATATTTCTTTGCAAACAATCACTTTTAATCCTGGCCAGCCCCATTTTGATGTGATTGCGTGCACGTCAATTTTAAATTGCTAGAATGTGACAATTGCTTCAAGTCTGATCAATCAAGTTGATTAATTCGTTTTTTCACAGTTGACAGTATTTTAACCCTTAAACTGCTTACAGGCTGATGCTGGGAAATTACCATATCCCTGAACACTGATCTCACCTTACACAGCACAACATGAATACGCACTAACGTTATAGGAATAGAATGACTCAAATATTAAAAGGAAGGCACGTGGTAATTTTTCATTCAAAACAAAAACATCCAAACCCTTCAATAAAATCTACTAGTATGCTTTAATTCTTACTATCTTTTTCCTATTTGCATTGCAATCCAAATTTTATTTGACCTTTTAACTCAAATCTCCACGATCAAGAAAGTGGTCTCATAGTGGTAATGTCTCTGGAGTAATAATTCAGAGATCTGGACCAACTCTCCAGAGACCTGAGTCCAAATGCAACCACAGCAACTGGGGGAATTTATCCAATGAATTTATAGATCAGGATTAAAAAGCTAACTTTAGTAGTAATGATTCTGCAATGACTAAATTGTCCTAAAACCTAATGTCCTTAGAGAATGAAATCTGCCATTCTTAAATGGTTAGGTCTCCAGAGTTTTTTTGATTCCTTTACAGGATGTGTGGGTCACTGGCTCGGGCATCATTTGTTGTCCATTCCTAGTTACCCTTGAGAAGGTGATGCTGAGCTGCTTTTGTGAACCACTGTGGGCAGCACGGTAGCACAGTGGGTAGCACTGCTGCTTCACAGCTCCAGGGTACCAGGTTTGATTCCCTGTCTGTGCGGAGTCTGCACGTTCTCCCTGTGACTGCGGGTTTCCTCCAAGTGCTCCGGTTTCCTCCCACAAGTCCCGAAAGACGTGTTATTAGGTAATTTGGACATTCTGAATTCGCCCTCTGTGTACCCGAACAGGCGCCGGAGTGTACCGACTGGGGGCTTTTCACAGAAACTTCATTGCAGTGTAAATGTAAGCCTAATTGTGACAATAAAGATTATTCTTATTATTATAGTCTCTGAGATGTAGGTGCCTCCACAATTCTGTTAGGGCAGGAGTTCCAGGATTGTGACTCAGTGGCAGTGAAGGAACCATGATTATATTTCCAAGTCGGGATGGTGAGCATTTGGAGGGGATTTCCAGGTATCTGCTATGTGAGTATTATGAGGTCCAAATTGATGATGAACGAAAGACGACCTGTTTACTATGCGTCCAGGTAATTAACCGATTCTGAACAGCGCTATGCAATTACCGAAAAGGAAACCCTTGCAGTAAATTGGACATATGAGAAATTCTCAGGTTACATACTGGGCTGGTAGTTTAAGATTGAGACCAATCATAACCCTGTTGAACACAAAACAAATCACAAAGGTGCCACGTCGGGGATTCAGCGATTCTGACTCACATGTTTCAACGCTACTCTGCAGTGTGTACAGGGGTAAATGTGAGACCATGGCTGATACACTGCCCAGGATACCCGCTGCTTACGCCGTACAGGAAAATAAATCCTTCATAGCAGATGTTGAGCCCTTCACAGCGTTAACTACCAAATATTTGTCGGCAACAGAATTTTGTGCAGCCAAAAGGCAAGATGCAGAGTCCATCCAGGTTCGGTGTATGGTCTGGATGGATGGCCACAGTACATTATAAGCAACCCCGTCTTGAGGAAGTATTTTGAACAGCATCACCACTTCAGCCTCAGAGATGACCATTTGCTTTAAGATGCCGTACCATGGGTCCTCTGCCTGGAAGTCCTCCAGAAGACCCACCAGGGACATTTTGGCATAACCAAGTGCTGAGCCAGAGCACAGCAGTCAGCCGGGTGGCCAACGAGTTCACACTCTATCAAAGAGATTGTCTCCAACTTCGACACCTGTGCCATTCATAGCGAGGATCAGAAAGGGCCACTTCTGCCTTCCTACTTTCCAACAAGACTTGGTATGGATTTGTTTGACTGTAAAGGGAAAATATTTTTATGGTGGTAGACTATTATTCCTGCTGCATAGAGGGGCAAAAACTCTGAAGCCGTTCTTACCTCTTTGAAGAAAATGTTCGCCACACATTTTGGACATTGTCATCTCTGATAATGGACTGTAATTCGCCAACAAGTGCTCCCAATCCTTTGCAGTGTCATATGGATTTTACAGAATGAGAAGTGTGTACTGTAACAGAGCTACGAAGAAAGAATGATAACTTTGAGTTCATTCTGCTTCATTATCACTCCAAACCATTACATAATGGGTTTGCCCCATGCAAACCTCTGATGTGCCACAGGCCAAACCAAACTTCCTTTCCTGCCCCACATTACCAATAATCACGCTGGAAGACCATCATTGAGTTAGGAATAAGGAAGAGGCTTACCAGACTCATCAAGCTCATATGTTCAACCGGACACATAGAAGGTAGGGAGCGGATATGGATCAGAGACCAGAACCATTGTGAAGCTACAGCAACCGAGATCATATCTGGTCCAGGCACAGTCAGCCATCTTTTGAAGAAACAGATATGTCATAAAGGTAAGGGACAGAAAACAATTAATAGCATGGGCAGAGCACCCTGAACCTCAAGGGAATATCACATCCAGAACCGGAAATTAGGGATAACACGATTAACAATCCCCACAAGCTGACCGCAGAGCAACAGGAATCCAATCTGTGATGACTGGAAGACTTTAAGAATATTGGATTCTAAGTGTTGGGCAATTTAAGGGCTAAACGCCTGACAGTATAGTGTGTTTTAAAAAGGATTTTGTTTTGCTTCTTGGAAACAAAAGGTGAAATCGATGGAGGAATGTGTGTTTCAGTCTAGGCTAATGGACTGTGGTTTGACTGGAAAGGTCCTTGGGGAATTAATGTGCTTTTGCAGCCTGCAGAGATCATTTGTTTCCCACTTGGGGAGATGAGATAATTTGCTGGGTGATGCTCAGATAGGCAGTGAGTTTGGGGAAGCTTTGGGAGAGAGAGGAGCTGAGTTCAGATCTGTCTGACTCGGAGTCCACAATTCTTTCCAAATAGGATAATTAATAAAGAGTAATTACATTTTAAAACTGAGCAGTCTTGTCTGAAGGCAAGGAAGAGGCTGAAACAACCTAGTTTATGCAGCTATTTGAAGATATTCAGCCAGAGTCTGACGGGGTTCTCGCCAGAGACAGAACCTGTTCTGTTATGCAAGTATTACTATATGCCCTGCTGATTTTTAAGGTGGACTGAGAGCTGTAGGTTTATTTTCTTGTTGTTTAATATTAAATTGAGTCGTAGTGTTAAGGGGTAATTGTAAGCTGTTCTTTTTCAGAAGTGAAGTTAAAACTTTAATATTGTATTTATAATAAAGTTTTGTTTTAGAAATACCAGAGCCCTATTTCTTCATTCAATCTTTCCGCACAGTCTTACAAATAAACTCAAATATTAGGGATTCGGTCTGGTCCATCAGGAAGAGAACTGCACTTGTGGAGGAGCACTTGTGAAACCACCAAAGAGACTTTTCCTTTTGTAGGGTCAAGGGTTAACATCAGGATCACCTGATACTGATGTAATTGCTGTTGTTACTATGATGCAATGTTATATGATTAAGTAACTGAGATCTGGTGGAAAGCAGAAGTACAACCCTGTGTAGAATATTGAGACGTAAATAGATCTGTTAATCAACAAGAATGTTTTTTTACAACTAACAGTCTATTGTAGCATTCCTAAGCCCTAAACTCAACACAAAACATGGTGGCAGCGATCAGAGCATAAAAGACCCAGAAAAACTTCAAGAGAAGACTGTAGACCTGATAGGCCTGTAAATCCTCTGGAAAAGGATAATCAGAAAAAAAAATGTATACTCACCTGAGAAGAGAGTATCGTGGGTGCAACGGATGCTGGCTGGTGTATGGACCCTAGGTCCCGACAGCAGTGAGTGTAAGTCACAATTAACAATCCAGTAGAAGCTTCGACTAGCAGTAACAAAACAATTGAAGCAGCAAAAGTTCCAGAGCTCAGGACAAGTACGGAATCTATGTTGCCACTGCCAAAACCTTGTCGAAGCACTGAAGGCTCGCAACAGGCTTAATGCTGCCACAGCTGGAGCAAGATATTCTCCAGATTTCGAACAGCTTCAGTTTTGCAGAAGGAGAAACAAAGGGATCAGGTCAATCAATACTTTACTTTCTGCAAAAGAGGCTTCTGCAGATGCCATAATCATAAGACAATGTGGGGGCCGGTTTAGCTCACTTGGCTAGACAGTTGGTTCGTAATGCAGAGCAAGGCCAGCAACGCGGGTTAAATCCCCGTAACGGCTGAAGTTATTCATGAAGGCCCTGCCTTCTCAACCTTGCTCCCTGCCTGAGGTGTGGTGATCCTCAGATTGAATCACCACCAGTCAGCTCTCCCCATCAAAGGGGAGCAGCCGATCGTCATCTGGGATTATGGCGACTATCTTACTTTTAATAGCAAGACAGCGAGTCAATGATTGGATTGGATTTGTTTATTGTCACGTGGACCGAGGTATAGTGAAAAGTATTTTTCTGCGGGCAGCTCAAAAGATCATTACGTACATGGGAAGAAAGGGGAAGAAAAGAAAATACATAATCGGGAAAAGATTAGAACGAGCATAAGTTAAGTAAAAAGTGGATCTGTTGGGGAGAGCTCGCAGAGAGTTGCCTCGCTCCGGCGCCATCTTCTGGACATCTTCAATCTCACATGCTTAGGTCCTCCAGGCATTCGAATCATACTTCAGTGGTTAAAAAATGTAATCAGCAAACAAGCAAAATTTAATAAGAGGAAACAAAAACCAGTTAAATGCATGGATTCATTCATAAATGATCTCTAAAGGTGACTACGGAATCCTCAAAGAAGAATCAATAGACAATTGCATAGTAGTTGGGGACTCAGATGAAATGCATGGATCTCTTGCAGATGAGTAAAGATTTAACTCTTGCAAAGGCAGTGCAAATAGAGTGACAGACCCAGCTTAACAGAGCAGTTATTCACGGGGAACGTGATGCCCTTGGAAAAGGATGAGTAAGGCTATTCAGTCAAACGGCAATTGTTGGAGTATTAAATTAGAAGTTGATGGTCACCCTGCAGAATTCAAGTGAGATACTGGCACAGGTGTTTCAGTATTATCTGATAAAGTAAAGTGGCTTAGAAATATCATGTTACTGCCATCCTCCATCCAGATGGAAGACCCAGAAGGGACTACACTGAAAGCAATCGACCAAGACTTGGCTAGTTAAAAATACAAGGATAAAGAAATTATTGTATCAATGTATCTAATACTGAACCAGGAATCATCATGACTGAGCAGAAAAGAATGCTTGTGGTTGAAGTTGATTTTCAAGGCTGATGAAATATTTGAAGAGCAGTCTAGCAATGCATTTTGAAATTAATTTCCACCCCTAGTTTCAGGCTGAGGAAAGCTGAAGGCAGATTCGCATGTCATCCTAAGGGTGTATGTGTGGTAGCGTGGCCCCTTTAAGAAGGTGGGCTTGCTGGATCATGTGACCGGCTCAGAGCCAATTGCGCAGGAGGGTGAGAACCCCGGTCAATAGCGCTGCTGGCCTTGCTCTGCATCACGAACCAGCTGTCTAGCCAAGCGCGGCACCCTGGGTGCGGCACCCTGAGCAGTGTGGACCCCAGAGCCGAAGTGACCAGACCTGTTCTGTTGTGTTCTGTGCCTGTATTCTTACCAGCCTTCACCTTTCATCAATAAAATCTTTGTTAACTGCTGAAAGCCTCCAGTAGGTTTCTTGAGCCATCACATTGGTGATGAGGTAAAAGGTTCGATCACAGAATTTGTGATTCGAGAACAGAAGGAATGAGCACTTGAAAAAGGAAAGAAGGACCAACGAGAGTCAGGAACCATTGCCTATCCGCAGTAAACCCGACCCATTTAACCAAGGGGCTGAAGATTGGAGGCAGTATATCGAACGGCTCCCTATTATTTTTACTGTGAGCAAGATTACAGGGACAAACAAAAGGTGATACTTCTGACAGTTTGCAGGCCCCAAACATACACAATTTCATTTGGAACTGCATGTCCCAACCCAAAGACATTTGATCAGATAGTTAAGTTGGTCAAAGAACACTTCAACCCAAGGGCCTCAATTATCCTCCAACGTTATAAATTTAACTCTGAGGTGAGGGACCATGAGGGCCCTATCTTCATAGCCAGACTTGGTCAGCTCGCTGGACGCTGCGAGTTCAGGACTGCGCTAAGTGACCTGTTGCAAGCCCAACTGGTTTGTGGGATCCATAACCTCAATGAAATCCCTGGCTGAAACCACCATAGCATTGGAAAAAGCAACCGAGCTTGCTCAGGCGACAAAGCACGCCGAGAAAGGCGCCACTGAGTTTCAAAGCATAACTTAAGGGGAGGTTAACCAAATATGGACCGTATGGCTGTGAGGTGCGCAGCAGGAATAACAGACACAGCATGGAACCAGAGACAGTTCCCGGGACTGGAACAGACTCAAAGGACCAGGAATATCAACACAAGACAGAGGTGCACTGCAATCGTTGTGGGGGGACCATCCCCAAGTGATCTGCCGTTGGCAGGAGTTCATGTGCTTCTGATGAAACCGTAGGGGTCACATTCAAGTACATTTCCATAAAAGGCAAGGCGTGCCAATGAGATAAAACAACAGCGGCAGCAGTCCACAGTGCTGTAGTACAGATGCACACAGAACATTTAGCTCTTTGACTGGCAAGATAGTTTTATTAACAAGATGAACACATGGAAAGATAACTAACGAACTGTGATACAAACGATAACAAAATAAATGAATTCAGCGAATAGCGTGACTGTCCTCGAGTACGACTTACTATCAACTTCTGGATATTTTGAGTGATATGGTAGATCTCTATCGCCACCTGCTGGTTGGGGGTCGTATTGATAACTATATATATTAATGGATAACTAGTTACAAAACTGTGCATAGGCATATCACCACAAGCGCCACTGAACATAGTGAGAAGAGCTCTGAAGAGGAGCATGAAATGTATCGTGTGAATACAGTTCATCTGAATCAGACAGCCCCAACTGAAATTGTCCTCAGGGTACATGGCAAACCTTTCAAAAGGGAAATCTTCACTTCGGCTTCTGTAACCATTGCGGGGGAGCAGACCAGCAAGTGTATCTGTGATGGAACTCAACCTTTAAGTTTGAACAGCACCATTGCCAACTTTCCACTTACACTTGGGAGACCTTAAAAACCTTTGGAACCAACAGCACACCAGTGGCTTATAAAGCGCAAAAGCCAATCTGCCTTTGGTTGTTCTGGGAGGAGATTGGTCACAGAAAATAAAACTCAATTGGCTGGAAATGTTTTAAATTTCCCACAGTGTCCTTCAAGATGTCTTTGATGACGCTTTTCACAAAGAACTAGGCAGGAACAAAGGCGTCAAAACCAAAATCTGTGTCAATCAGAATTTGATGCCCAAGTTTTTTAAAGCCAGACCCAGTGTCCTACATCGTGGATCAGGAGGTTGGAGCTGAGCTCAAGAGATTAGAAGACCTGGGCAGAATCATACCGGTTCAGTTCTCCGGGTGGGCAGGTCCTGTAGTCCCCGTTCTCAAACCGGACCATTGAAGAAGAATTTGTGGGGACTGCAAACTAACCATTAATCAGGCTGCCCAGATAGTTTGGTAGCCAACTCCCTGATCGAGGACATCTATGCAAAGTTAATGGGAGAACTCACCTACTCTAAATTAGATCCCAGCCATGTATATCTTCAATTAGAATTGGACGAAGAATCCCAGAGGATTGCCACAATAACACCCACAAAAGCCTTTTTCCGTGCACAAGACTACCATCCAGCATCGCTCAGCCAGTGCTATTTTCCAGCGTAGGGTGGTAAATCTCCTCCAAGGAATTTCCACGGTGATGGTCTATCTCAATGACGTTCTAGTCACCATCACCACCCCTGAAGAGTATATGTATAGCCTGGCGGAAGTGTTCAGAAGATTTTGGGATGCAGAGGTCCATCCTAAACTCGAAAAATGTACTTTCCAGGCCTTAGAAGTGATGTACCTCAGATTCCGTGTTGATGTGAAAGTCAAGGTTACATGCAAAGTCCCCGTACCCAGGAATATAAGCGAACTGAAATCCCTCCTCAGCAAAGTAAATTATTAAAGAAGATTCATTTTGAATTTAGCCACAATACTGGCACCATTACACCAGCTACTAAAGAAGCATCAATGGTGGCAATGGGGGGGATCCCCAAGGAGAAACTTTGCGAGTGGAGAAGCAAGCTTTGCAGTCTTCGAACCTTTGACCCTGGGAAACCAATCGTGCTGACATATGATGCTCCCCCTTATGGTATAGGGGCAGTATTATTCCACAAGATGAGAGAGAGTTCTGAGCACCCATTACCTTTGCCTCGAGGACCCTTTCAGAAGTGGAGTGGAACTATGCCCAAATCGAGAAAGAGGGCTTAGCGGTTATAAATGGTGTGAAGAAATTCCTCCAATGTGTGTACGGATGGGGATTTGATATAGTCACCGATCACAAGCCAGTGCTGGGACTTGTGAGGAAAGACAAGCCAATACCGCCAATAGCCTCGATTAGGGTGCAGCGTTGGGCCTTGGTGTTGGTGGCCTACGATTATGCCTTCCAGCACTGGCCAGGCACGCAGATTGCCAATGCAGGTGCATTGAACCGACTCCGCCTGCTGAAGAATGTCCCGCCTCCTTCAATATCCCAGGAGATTGTATTGGCTTTGAACTTCTTAGACACCTTGCCAGTGTCGGCTGGACACATTCATAACAGGACTCAGAGGGACGCAATACTATCACAACTAAAGAGAAAGATACAGATTGGGTCATTTCAGAACATGGTTGGATCTCGTGTTTCCTAACTTGGCGGAGGCACGTCAGGCCTCCCGGAGAAGTCAATGGGCTGCGCAGAGGGGGCCCCAGGTTGATCTGGATAGGGAATCCAATTTGCATCGGAAATTATGCCTCAGTGCTGCCTTGGTTAGTGTGATGGATTGTGGCCCAGTCAAGGCCCGTGTCATCTGTGGTCAATGTAAATTGAAGGGCTGTCAGAAAGCACATCGACCACTTGAGGAGTCGGGGATGATGGCCCCCAATTTGGAGCTAACGAGTTCCAATGGTGTTGTCGACACTGCTGTAAATGTTCCTGACCAGAGGGAGTTGAGGGCTCCAGAATCCACTCAGCCAGCAGTGCCTGTGGAAGCCAGTGAGGCCAGTTCTCCTGTCGTCGAGGCAGTGCCTCCTGAATTGTCAGCGGCTACTGACAACTTGACTATCTCGAAGGATGCCAAGCCTGTGGGTGGACTGTGGAGCTCCGGGAGAACTCGGAAGTCTCTGGACCGATTGATTGTTTGATGAATTCTCTTCCCCTGTTGTCTTTTGCCATGTACATAAAATCCGAACAAAGTTATGTATAGTATGTTTTGAGGGATCTAACGGGGGAGGGACATTGTAGTTTTGCTGCTATCAGTGTGCCGGCTTGACAGACCACCTGCACAGCTTGCCAGCGTTATTCACGTCCCATGAACAAATTTTAAAAATCAATTTCAACCTTAACCTTTTCCTTCATTCTTTAAACCCTACCATTCTAAAGAAAAATAGGTTGGGGTTATCATAACGCTTTCATAACTGATGTTGAACTATTCTGTGGCCAGAGTAAATTTTACTCTTTTGGGTTGGTTGTATTCCCCTGCTTGTCACTGACCTTCTTGGAAACAGGCCCTCCTGTCAGACACAGCAGAAGGGACAACTTTCTGAATCCTTTGTGTCACTGAGTCCCAGGAACAACAGCTTTTCTCTGTGGTTGGACTGAAACACAACCTCGTGTTTGGGAAATAATGCCTTGTCCCATCTGGGTGTATTTGTCCCTGAGGCAATTGTTTCCATTTGCCCAGCCTCCAGACAACAATCTGGTGGCCATGATCTTCTGGACCTGTGCCAGCTCATCTTTGCTGGGCCTTAGATCAGGGATTTCTTTGACCACACCACTTCCTGATTGACGTCTGCAAACCACCTTTAGGAAGTTGGGATTCTGTGTCTTGCTCTTTCTTTCATGAATGTTCTTCTGCTAGTGGTGACTCCTCAAGTTGAGGTTGTGGTTTGTCTCTGTGCTAATGTTTAATCCAGTTAACGAGGGTTATGTGAATGGGGTTCTGATGTGGTGTTTGGTGCTGTGGAGGGCTGGCAGATATCATTGGGTTGTGTGTCTTCGAGCCGACAGTGTAAATGTTGCAAGTCAGATAGTGTCATCCATAAAGCTAAGCACGATGGACGACACAGGTAAAGACTCACTTTCTGCCTGATGTATTAAACTGTGATAATTGCTACTCGGCTGTGATTGGTTTCCCAATATTTGTTAATTTTTTTATTTAAAAAAAAATTAATTTAGAGTACCCAATTCATTTTTTCCAATTAAGGGGCAATTTAGCCTGGCCAATCCACCTACCCTGCACAGCTTTGGGTTGTGGGGGTGAGACCCACGCAGACATGGGGAGAATGTGCAAATTCCACACAAACAGTGACCCGGGGCCGGGATCGAACCTGGGACCTTTGTGCCGTGAGGCAGCTGTGCTAACCACTGTGCCACCGTGCTGCCCTACCGTATTAATGAACAGAGGACAGCTGTTGAAAGAGAAGTTTCGTATCCCACAGGTTCATCATTCTTTCCATTGTAAAGTCACAGAGTCCCAGGTGACCAGAGGCTGCTTTCCCTTTTGAGGGGGAGAGCTGACTGGTGGTCATTTAACCTGAGGGTCACCACACCTCAGTTCTCCAGTTCTCCAGCCAACTGGGCTAAACCAGCCGGTAAACAGGTCACTCACAGCCTTGAATGGCTGATATACTGAAATATACTCACTTGCAAGTACTCACGACATGTTTGGGGTCAGTTGGCACCTCATTTATCTCTATATTACTGAGGTTACTGTGAATAATTCTCCTTTCAATTACCCTCTTTTATTCCATCTGAAGTCCAACTATAGGCGAGATTCTCCGTTCCCCGACGCCGATTTTGTAATCGCCGATCAGGCGGAGAATCCCTTTTGACCCCAAAATCGGGGGGTGGCACCTGTTTGACGCAGGTTTCCTATGCTCCGCCCCCTCTGAAACAGCGTCATCGCGGCACGCGCCGCACGCCGTTGCGACGGCCTCAGCGCTTCACCTGAAAGCTCTCCCTCGATGCTACACCCCCGATGGGCCAAGTTCACGACGGCGCGGTCCACTTCAGGTCTCAGTCTTGTGGGATCCCGGTGAGGTGGCTGCGGACTGTGTCCAGCGGCACCACAGTCAGGAGGGAGCCGTGCTGCTGGCTGGGGGGTGGGTAGGGGGTGGCCAGGGGGGGCACTATCTGGTAGGTCGGGTCCGCACATGCATGTTTCATGGCACGACCACTGCAGGTCCTCGCCGTGCGCATGTGCAGCCATGGATCCGGCCGTTTCGTGGGGGCCGGGAGTTTTACGTGGAAGCGCTGCTCGCCCCTCACTGGTCGCAGCATTGGTGAGGGGGTGGCAAAAATGTTTTCCACGTAAGATGCCAATGATCTTCCGCACTTAGCCTCAGAACCAGAGAATCTAGCGCACGGCCTACCACTCATAAACTGCTCTCTCCATCCTTTGTTCAAATCAGGACTCGTTACATTTGATTTCTATCATGATTCATTTCTTCTTTTGGCCTCAAATTATAAAACTCCCTCCCCCCATAAAACCCCAGCTATCCCTGGACACTCCTAAATTTACCCCGCTTTCGGGATTCTCCGTTGCGCCGGTAGCCCAGGGGAGTTCCCAACGGCGTGGGACTGCTCACAATGGGAAACCCCATTGGCCGGCTGGCGAGATGGAGAATCCCGGCATGGCGCCTCACCAGAAACCCCGCCTCCTATCTCTCAACCTTGATGACGTTATGGTAGATTGAGGTGCCTGTCTCTTTAAGGCAGCACAGCAGAGGAGGTCAGTTGACTCCCAGAGGGTGGAGTCCCCTCACGGGCAGAATACATCAGGAAGCAACTTGGTAACGATGTAAAGGCTGAAGCAGCAGCTCCGGGGTGCTCCAGAGCAGCGAGGCCAGTGGCCTCTGTAAAATTGTATCTTGGCATCAATAAATCCTGTTTGTTTACACAAAGAGCCTTCGCCTCATCACTGCCAGGCTATGACAATGTCCCACACAGGAGGCCTTGGTTCTTCACTTGCCTCCCTCAATTAAACATAAATTCTGTGCAGAAGCTCTTGGTCTCCACTTGGCACTTCGTGCTGTCTTCCCCACTGAGCCTGGAAGCCAAACTATATGGTGAAAGACGGGCATGAAACCTCTTACTATCACACTATGCCACAGTGCGCTGGCAAACCAACCCGCTGCTTCACTGAGTCACTTATATGTTAAAATTTTGCTCTTTAGTGATGACGCATCTGCCCCTCCTGAGTTGACAGTGAGCTTCAGAAGCATGCCAGACCAATTTACATTGTCCACAAGGGGAAGGACGGATTTGTACAAGGTCGGTCACGATCGACTTTCTGTAAAAGAAAACCGTTCTTCAGTTTGGTCTGTTCAACACGAAACAATTTGTGACTGGAGACCATTTATGCAAACAGCCTTAACATGCTAACTCATGTATCCTTTGAAACTAAAGGCTGTTAGCAAGAGAGTTTTACATGGATTATCTTTATAGAGGGATAATGCCAAGAGTGAGTTTTGCATGAGAACCAATAACTATTATAATTAAAGTGTTTTTGACAAAGAATAGGTAATAAATAAGACTGTGTTGCATCTGCTGCTGTTATAAGCGATTAACGACACAAGCCTTGATGAGACAAGTAACCTTTATTAATATTTCTTTCTGAGATTTAATAAAGCAAGTGGCAGCCACTGATAATACAAATTGTACAGAATCTCTACAGCAACTTGCTGGGGGATTTTCCCCTTTCATGCTAACGTATGAATCCTGCCTCCTTGTCTGACCGTTCTTTAGCGATGCCAAACAGGTTATATTGAAATCGCACAGCAGGGTCCAGATTTTGAGCCCCCATTGGGGGCTAGACACTACTTCCATGGCTACAAGCCATCCCCAGGCCATTTTGTCCGAGGCAAGATAGGGCAGGTGGGGGTGGAGGGTGGAGGGGGGGGCGGAATGCTCTGTGGGGGGGGGGGGGAAGAAAATCACATTGAGTGATTGTTCCCCACGAAATGTGGGCTTCTTATCCCCAGTTGAGCCTGATAGCAGGGATCAGAAGTCCACAGGGAACATCTTGCCCATGGAGGGGGTCACCCCTTCCTATGAGAATTCTTATCTCCATCACGCTATGTTGGCACTCCATTCTGCATCAATTACATGGCTGTCAATGTATAGAAATGCTCCGCCTTTTGGCAGAAGACCGAAGGCAGCTAGAATAATCCGGCCCGAGAACATTAACCTCGATCTTGCTGCTGCTGATATAAACATTTACACTGCTGGTCTTGCATGCTGGGACAGCCATGTCAGGGATGTAATAATAGAGTCCCTTCTACTGGGCACAACTACCTGCTAATGGCAGAAGAGATGTGTCCACAAATGACAAGGTTTCGCTGAAAAGCTGTGACTAAATTGTGTCATCATCTTCAGGAAGATCTTCGCTTAAGGTGTGATGTCCATACGGCAAAGCCAGTGTACCGTTCAATTTTTATGTCGTGCTCTGCTTCCAGGCTAGCACTGAGGTGATCTTCAGTATTATCTTTTTTGAGTCCCCCAGGTGTAACAAGGCTGTCACAGATACTCAGCAAGGTCAAAAGCTCATAGTTTTTGTCACTCATTCCAAAGTGAGAGGACGATACATATTTACCAAATTGCTCATGAGTATTGATCACACACTTACAGACTGCCATTGAAGTCTCTGGGCAAAATGCAACACCTACATAGCTTGAAGATAATTATTGCTCATGCTGTGGATGAGACGATTGGCATAAGATCACTCAGGACAATCCTGACATTCCCGAAGCTCTTATGGTGCCCTCCTTAGCTGTCATTCTTATCACCCTTACTACAGGAATAATAAAGTGCTGAGGCATCATTCAGGGAGAACAAGCTTACATTATTATGCCAGGGATCAGAATTACCAAGATAATGTGCAGAATTTAATTACCTCTTCCCCCTAGGTGAATTTGAAGGTGAATGGGGCTTTGTGACCAGGCGGGAAGGTCTGGGGAGGATGTCCCAACATGTTCCCATCCTCTTCCGTTCAAGTCCACGGCAGGAAGGCTTGCGGGCGGCCGTCCTTCCTGGAGGTTAATCGAGGCTTAAAGTGGCCGTTTAAGGGCTTCATCCAACCAATCTGGAACTCTGTGTTTGAACCCCTCCAAGTGTGCTGAATGATTCATGCATAACTTGTGCTTGTGTTGCTGCGTTAGTCATCCAGAAAACAGGACTAATCACCTAGAGACAAACATTCATCATAACAGCTGAGAAAGTTAAACTCAGTCAATTAACTAAATCTGGAGTAAAACGATTAGTATCAATAATTTGCTTTGCAGCAAATGGTGAGGGAACCAACATGAGAGAACATGTTATTTTACTGCATTCTCACTTATCTACCTGTCACAGCTGAAT
This sequence comes from Scyliorhinus torazame, assembly GCF_047496885.1. Lineage (NCBI taxonomy): Eukaryota > Metazoa > Chordata > Chondrichthyes > Carcharhiniformes > Scyliorhinidae > Scyliorhinus > Scyliorhinus torazame. The sequence continues at coordinate 29,011,706 of NC_092720.1, read as the reverse complement.
CTGTCTACGTTGGTATTAGTAGGAATAAACACCGCACAGTCTTTGCGGAAAGACAGTCATCATCACACTGGGGGCACATTCCATCGTGCAATGTCCTGTTCTTCCTCATCCCATGTTAGATGATATTGTTAATGGATCTCTCTCCTCAGGTACTGTCACTTGTATTTTCTGCCGTCATTACCCCTCTCTTCAAAAAATGAATCCTTCCCCCTATCGGGGCTGGTTTAGCACAGTGGACTAAACAGCTGGCTTGTAATGCAGAACAAGGCCAGCAGCGCAGGTTCAATTCCTGTACCGGCCTCCCTGAACAGGCGCCAGAATGTGGTGACTAGGGGACTTTCACAGTAACGTCATTGAAGCCTACTTATGAGAATAAGCGGTTATTATTATAGCTCTTGCAAACTACCCTCCCATCTCCAATTTCCTTTTCCTCTCCAAAGTCCTTGAATGTGTTATCACTCACTAAATCCCATCTTTCCAGAATTCAATGTTCGAATCCCTCCAATCAGGTCTCCATCCCTGCCACAATACCAAAATGGCTCTCATGTTATGATCCCAGATGGTGTTATAACTGAGCGGCAAGTTCCCAGAATGGAACCCTGGCTCAAAAGACTGTAACTTTTACTTTTCTTTAAAAAGAACAGTCACAGAACCAGTAATTAGTTTTAACAAGAAAAAAAAACATTTATTGAACATGAACAAATCAGATTATGATATAATACTCCTTTTTTAAGCTCAACAGATATCTTAAGCTACAATGCTCTCATTAACACACAAAGTCCCTTTTAAGCACACAAAATGACTGTAGTAAGACACACTCCTCTCTGAACACAAGTGAATGTCTGTGGACTTCCCCTCCAAATCCCTCCAAATGATTCTTATACCATGAGCCACCTTGTCTCACTGAAATCTGGCTTCCACACCGGTGATTTTTAATTCCACTTTCAAACGTCACACTTTCTAATCTTCTATTAAATTATGCTTTCCCTCTGCTGTTTCCATTATGTTTTTGTTTTCAAGATTTACACCTCTCCTTCAGGTTTACTTTGTCTCAAAAGGTTTTTCCCACAAACTCCGAGGTCCCACCACCAATTACCTGAATTTTTCAAATAATTTCTCCTAAACTATAGTAATTTCTCACTACTGCAGATATCTTTCTGGCCTCTAACGATCCAATGCCTTTTCATCTCTTTGACTTTACTGAACAGTAACCTGTTCTAGTTCCCAGTTTCCCCTGTTCCATTAACTGCAGACTTCATGGCCGGGAGGCCGGGTCAGAGAATCTCCCGGGGGGGGGGGGGGGGGGGGGGGGGGGTGCAGAATCGTGCCCCGCCGCCCTGACGTCGGCCTCCCTATTCTCCATTTTCTAGGCGCCGGCAGGATCGCCGCCACGCCGGTCGGGGGCAGTTGACAACGGCCGCCTCCGGCTATCCTCCGGGCTCCGATGGGCCAAGTGGCCAATGTGTTTGGCCCAGACCCGCCGGCATGGATTATTCACCTCACACACAGCGAGACCTGGAAGGTAAGTGTGCGGTGGCTGTCCTGGTGATTGGGGGGGGGGGGGCGATCCGACCCCGGTTGTCTGGCCTGCGATCGGGGCCTACCGATCGGTCGGCTGGCTGGTTCCGTGGGGGCCTACTTTACTCTGCGTCGGGCACCCGTAGGGCTCCGCCATATTGCCCGGAGACCAGCGCGGAGAAAGGAACCCCCGCACATGCGAGGAAATACGTCGACCGTTCCATGCATGCGCGAGATCACGCCGGCCGTTCCACGCATGTGAAAGGTGAGAATTCCTCATTTTCGGGGGCAGTTGATGTCGGAGCTGTACCTGTACCTGTAGTACAGGGGCCTTACCGTAATACCCTCATATGCAGTATTTCCAATACAACAGTGGTGATTACCACATTCACCCCCTGTTAAAAAAAGAGTCCAGCGGGGGTGGTGGAAAACTATTTACATACAGGTTGTTTAACATTTAAGAAAGAGGTTAAAAATTTAGACGATCGGGTGCCTTGATCCGTCGTGCGAGCGCCACAGTTCAGACGTCGGTTCGGTCGTCGATGACTCCGACAGCGTGTCGACCTCATCTTCATCCCCGGGTGGGACCAAGAGGAGGATGGATTGTCCTGGAACAGGGGCTGTGGCGGGGTGCGCGGGTGGTGGGAGGGTAGTGCCGGGGCAGAGTGGGGGGGGGGTGTGGGGACCCAGCTGGCGCCAGGTCCCAGAGGGAGACTGTCTTGGCAGCCGTCGGGGACGCTACGTAGGCGTACTGCGGGTTCACATGGAATAGCTGTATTCTCTCAACCAACGGGTCCACCTTGTGGAACCGCACTGGCTTGCGGAGGAGAACAGGCCCTGGAGCTGCCAGCCATGTTGGGAGTGAAGCCCCGGAGGTGGACGTTCTGGGGAAGGCAAAGAGACGTTCATGGGGAGATTCTTTAGTCGCGGTGCGCAGGAGCGACCGAATGGAGTGAAGGGCGTCGGGGAGGACCTCCTGCCAGCGGGAGGCTGGGAGGTTTCTGGACCGTAGGGCCAGCTGGATGGCCCTCCAGACCATCCCATTCTCCCGCTCCAACTGTCCGTTTGCCTGGGGGTTGTAGCTGGTCGTCCTGCTCGGGGCAATGTCCCTGTTGAGCAGGTACTGGCACAGCTCATGGCTCATAAATGAGGATCCCCGGTCGCTGTGGACGAAGGCAGGGAAACCGAACAGAGCGAAGATGGTGTTGAGTGCTTTGATAATGGTGGCAGACGTCATATCGGGGCATGGGATGGTGAAGGAGAATCTTGAATATTCGTCGACCACATTAAGGAAGTACATGTTGCGGTCGGTGGAAGGGAGGGGCCCTTTAAAATCCATGCTGAGGCGTTCAAAGGGGCGGGAGGCCTTCACCAGGCGCGCACGGTCTGGCCGGTAGAAGTGCGGTTTACACTCCGCTCAGACCTGGCAGTCTCTGGTGATAGCCCTGACTTCCTCGATGGAGTAGGGCAGATTGTGGGCCTTTATGAAGTGATAAAAACGGGTGACCCCTGGGTGACAGAGATCGTCGTGCAGGGTCCGGAGTCGGTCCACTTGTGCACTGGCATATGTACCTCGGGATAGGGCATCGGGGGGGCTCGTTGAGCTTACCGGGGCGATACAAAATTTCGTAATTGTAGGTGGAGAGCTCGATCCTCCACCTCAAGATCTTATCATTTTTGATCTTACCCTGCTGTGTGTTGTTAAACATGAAGGCAATCGACCGTTGGTCAGTGAGGAGAGTGATTCTCCTGCCGGCCATCCAATGCCGCACAGCTTCAACGATAGCTTGGTTCTCCTTTTCGACAGAGGAGTGCCGAATTTCGAAGGCATGGAGGGTGCGGGAAAAGAATGCCACGGGCCTGCCTGCCTGGTTGAGGGTGGCGGCCAGAGCGACATCTGATGCATCTTTCTCGAATTAGAAGAGGAGCGTGTCGTCGACCGCGTGCATCGCGGCCTTGGCGATGTCGGCCTTGATACAGTTGAAGGCCTGGTGAGCCTCGGCCATCAGGGGAAAAACTGTGGATTGGATGAGTGGGCAGGCTTTGTCCGCATAGTTAGGGACCCACTGGGCGTAGTATGAGAAGAACCCCAGGCATCGTTTGAGGGCCTTGGGGCAGTGGGGAAGGGGGAGTTCCATGAGGGGGCGCATGCGATCCCGTTGGAAGACCGAGACCCCGTTAGTGACGCCGAAGGGAACCTTAAGGAAGTGGTAAAGGCGGCCGACCACTTCAAACGCGGTGTACTAGCAGTCCGGCTTGCGAATGGGGAGCTGGTGGTAGGCAGATTTCAGGTCCACTATCGAGAAGACCCGGTACTGTGCAATCTGATTGACCATATCAGATATGCGTGGGAGGGGGTATGCGTCGAGCTGCGTTTACCGATTGATGGTCTGACTGTAGTCAACGATCATCCTGTTTTTCTCCCCAGTTTTCACCACTACCACTTGGGCTCTCCAGGGGCTGTTGCTGGCCTCAATAATACCTTCCCGCAGCAGCCACTCGACCTCAGACCTGATGAAGGTACTGTCTGCTCCTGGTGGCGATGGGTTTGCAATCCGGGGTGAGGTTCGTAAACAGGAAAGGTGGGTCGGCCTTAAGGGTCGTGAAGCCGCATACAGTAAGGGGTGGTAGGGGCCCGCCAAATTTCAGGGTTGGGCTCTGGAGGTTGCACTGGAAGTCCAGGCCGAGTACCAGGGCCGCGCAGAGGTTGGGGAGGATGTAGAGCTGGAAGCCGCTGAACTCTACCCCCTGGATGGTGTGGGTGGCGGTGCAATACCCCCGGATCTCCACAGAGTGGGATCTGGAGGCCAGGGAAATTCTCTGGTTAATGGGGTGTACCGTGAGGGAGCAGCGCCTTACCGTATCGGGGTGGATGAAGCTCTCCGTGCGCCCGGAGTCCAGAAGGCAGGATATCTTGTGCCCGTTGACCTTCACTGTCGTCGACACGGTCGCGAGGTTGTGCAGTCGGGACTGGTCGATCATGATGGAGGCCAGACATGGCTGGTCGGCGCGGTTGCAGGCGATGAGCGGCCTGATGGGGTGTCCGGCGAGCAGGGGCCCTGAGGCGGGGAAGATGGCGGCGCCCACTGGTCGTACGTGTCCTGAGGCAGGCAAGATGGCGGCGCCCATGGGCCGCACGTGTTGTGAGGTGAGCAAGATGGCGGCGCCCACAGGCCGCACGTGTTGTGAGGGGAGCAAGATGGCGGCGGCCCAGGCCGCACGTGGTCTGAGGCGAGGAAGATAGCGGTGCCGCGGTCGCACATGGGGTGTGCCGGGACAATATCGCCAACTGAGCGGGCCTGGCACACAGCAGCAAAATGTCCTTTCTTCCCGCAGGCCTTGCAGAGCGCGCTCCGTGCCGGGCAGCGCTGTCGGGTGGGTTTTGGGTGTCCGCAGAAGTAGCACTTTGGTCCCCCGGGGTTGGTTGGCTGCCGCGCGGCGCCAGCCTGGGGTTGGCTGGGGGAGGTCGCTGATGGGGTCCAAGGTGGGGTGTTTGCTGGCGGCGTTCACGATGCCCAGGAGGGGTGGGCCATGCGGTCGGGGACATACGCCTGTATATTGCGTGAGGCGACTGTGAGCGAGAGCACTAGTTTCTTGGTTGCCGCGAGGTCGAGGGACCTTCTAAGAGGCGATGGCGGATGTAGGCCGACCCTATGCCCATAACGAACGCGTCTCTAAGTAGCAGGTCAGAATGTTCAGCGGCTAAAACGGCCTGTTCACAGTCTCTCACCAGGACATGCAGGGCACGCTAGAAATCTTCCACAGACTCACCGGGGAGTTGATACCGCGTGGACAGGAGGCACCTGGCATAGATTTTGTTAGTCTGCTGAGTGTAGTTCTCCTTCAGTAGCGCCATGGCCTCAACGTCGGTCGATGCGTCCGGATGAGGGGAAAGATATCGGAGCTTAGCCGCGTTTAAGGATCTGGAGCTTCTGTGCCTCTGAGGGTGGTTCTGTCGCAGATCCGATGTAGGCTTCAAACCAAGCTAGCCAATATGCGAAGGCCGACTTGGCATTGTCTCCTTGCGGGTGCAGCTGCAGGCGATCAGGCTTGATGCGGAGATCCATCGTTTTAAAATCTCTGTGTAATAAATTGATGCACTATCAATTATGACGAGATGAGAGTAGAGAGTAATCGAGGCTTTATTACGCAAAGATGTGGAGCCTCCCGCAGCTGCTGCCGAAATGGCTGCAGCTCGGAGAGCCCACACATTTATACTCCGCCTACTGGGCAGAGCCAGCTGGCATGGATCTGCCCCTGTGCCTGTAGTACAGTGGCCTTACCGTAATACCCTCGTATGCAGTATATACAATACAACAGTGGTGACTACCACACCTCTGATGTGGCCTGGCCAGCGATCGCGAAACACCGATCGGCGGGCCGGCCTCGCTGTCTCCCGGCCTCCGTTATTCCGCGCCGGCCCCTGTACTCCTGCGCCATGTTGGGTCGGGGCCGGCGCGGAAAAGGGAGACACAGCGCATGCGCGGAAATCACGCCGGTGGGACTGCGCATGCGCGGGTTCGCGCCGGGCCCACTGCGCATGCGCGCATCTCCTGGCACCCATTCCACAGCCAGATCAGCAGCTGGAGCGGCGTGAACCGCTCCAGCGCCGTGCTGGCCCCCTGTAGGGGTCAGAAGTATTGATCCTGGGGCCTTGTTGACGCCGTTGAGAAACGCGATGGCATTTTTGACGCCGTCAACACTTAGCCTCAGGATTAGAGCAACACTTAGCCTCAGGATTAGAGAATCCCGTGCACTGTTACCACCATGGTTGATTGGGCTGGAGATTGCATCCAGCTCTGATGGCTCTGAAAGTCACAGCAGCCTTCAACATCAGCCCCCCTGGTTCTTTCCAGGTGCCAGTGGGGGGACCTGTAAGGTCTGACTCAATCATCTATTGGGCTGCTGAAGATTCAGCTTGGTGGCATAATGGTTAGCACTGCTGCCTCATAGCGCTAGGGACCCAGGCTCACTTCTGGCCCTGGGTGACTTTGTGGAGTTTGCACTTTCTCCTCGTGTCTGCGTGGGTTAACTCCGGCTGCTCCAGTTTTCTCCCAAAGTCCAAAGGTGTGCAGGTTAGGTGAGGTTACGGAGATGGGGTGAGGGTGTGGGCCTAGGGAAGGTGCTCTTTCAGAGGGTCAGTGTAGACTTGATGGGCCAAATGGCCTCCGTCTGCACTGTAGGGATTCTATGCATTCTATGGAAATACCTGGACTGATCAGTGGGAGCACTGCAATACACTCTGGATCTGATGTCGCTGGTCGCCATTGTGTGCAGCGCGCTGCACAATCTGGCTCAGGCAAGGGAAGACCCACTGGAGGCTGAGATCATGAGGCAGCTCCAGATTGTGATGAAGAGCCCACGGAGGCAAAGGGTGTGGGAGTAAATATCAGAAACCTTCAGGGAGGCAGGGACACCAGGGAGGCCTTGATAATGTGTACCCTCAGCTTGGCTGTCAAGGCATCGATTCTAGCTCATGCCAAGGCTGGTGCCGCCCTACAGGATATTTCGACTGCACAAATTCGAGACCCCAAAGTCCATTCTCAGCCTGTGTAATAAAGGTCCAAGACCCGCCATGCGCCAAACCCATAAGAACCATCATGCTTACTCAGGCCATTATAGTAAAATCAATATTTAAAGAATCAAAAAACAAACATAACATATATATGCTTGGCACAGTGGTTAGCACTGCTGCCTCACAGTGCCTGGGTCCTGGGTTTAATTCTGACCTTGGGTGACTGTGTGGAGTTTGCACGTTCTCCCCGTGTCTGCGTGGGTTTTCTCCGGGTGCTCTGGCTTCCTCCCACAGTCCAAAGATGTGCAGGTTAGATGGATTGGCCATGTTAAATTGCCTCTTAGTGACCAAAGATGTGCAGTTTAGATGGGGTTACAGGGATAGGCTGGGGCAGGGGGGTGGTGGGGAGTACGGTGCTCTTTCGTAGGGTCAGTGCAGACTTGATGGGCCGAATGGTCTCCGTCTGCACTGAAATAATTCTATTGTTTTGTTTTGGTATTATTGATTTATAAGACCATTAGACATCGGAGCAGAATTAGGCCACTTGGCCCATCGAGTCTGCTCCGCCATTCAATCATGGCTGATATTTTCTCATCCCCATTCTCCTGCCTTCTCCCCATAACTCCTGATCCCCTTATTAATCAACAACCTATCTATCTCTGTCTTAAAGACACTCAGAGAATGGGCCTCCACAGCCTTCTGCGGCAAAGATTTCCACAGATTCACCACCCTCTGGCTGAAACAATTCCTCCTCATCTCTGTTTTAAAGGATCGTCCCTTTAATCTAAGTGTCCACTGGTTCTAGTTTTTCCTACAAGTGGAAACATCCTCTCCACGTCCACTCTATCCAGGCCTCGCAGTATCTTGTATGTTTCAATAAACTCCAACGAGTACAGACACAGAGTCCTCAAACGTTCCTCATACGACAAGTTCTCCATTCCAGGGATCATTCGTGTGAACCTCCTCTGGACCCTTTCTAAGGTGTTGCTAACTTGCTGTTGTCTCTCAATTTGGTTCTGTTTAATTACTTTTGCTCAAGAGTCGCCAGGTATCTTTCGATACCGCCACAAGGTTCAAAACCGAATACTGATCAAAGACTCAATACACCAGTTAGTAAGTTCAAAACCAACGCTCATTTATTTACACACAGTCAAATCTACTCATGCATAAAACTCTACAACCTAAACTATCACGATTACTAAAAGCCTATACTTAGCTTTGGGTGCCCACTCAGTCAGAGGAACAATGGCCGTTGCTCGGTTCTGAGGCTGCTGGGTTGAGCTGTTTACAGGATAGCAACGAGGAGCGTCTATCTCGTAGCGTGCGTTGACTTGGAACTTACTTGGTCTGGAGTAGCTTTGGCGGGTCTCTCCTCGCTGAGAGCCAAGGCCAAGAGAGAGACCCTCTCTTGGGGAGTCCTTTTTATACCCCAAAAGGGCTTCACGTGCTTTTGGGCGGGCCTTGAACTTGGCCCCAATTAATTGGACCGTTTCCTAATTGTTCTTATCGATTTTCCTCCAAAGAGGGGTGGGTTCCCTGGTTGCTGGGCGTCTCCTAGTTGGTCTGCTTTGTTTTAGTCTCCTCTGGCACCGGGATGTCTGTCTTAGCATTGTTTACCTAAATGTTGCCTTTTGTTCCCGGGAATGACTCATTAGTATGGAGATGGTTCTGCAGTACCGGTCCTGTCAGAGAGCCACAGCTCTAACCAACAGACTGACCTTGCACCTGCTTGCTTTTTCGGTATTGTCCAATTGTCCCTGCATTCTTTGCAAGTGTCCATTTTGTAATCGGGACGTGGCCATCCCAGATGACTACAAAGGCCAGCACATCCTTCCTTAGATATGGGGCCCAAAACTGCTCACAATACTCCAAATGGGGTCTGACCAGAGCCTTATACAGCCTCAGAAGTACATCCCTGGTCTTGTATTCTAGCCCTCTTGACATGAATGCTAACATTGCATTTGCCTTCTTAACTGCCGGCTGAACCTGCACATTAACCTTAAGAGAATCATGAACAAGGACTCCCAAGTCCCTTTGTGCTTCTGCTGTCCGAAGCACTTCCCCATTAAGAAAATAGTCTGTGCCTAGATTCCTCCTTCCAAATTGCAGAACCTCACACTTTTCCACATTGTATTTCATTTGTCACTTCATTGCCCACTCTCCTAGCTTGTCCAAGTCCTTCTGCAATCCCTTGATTCCTCAATACTACCTGTCCCTCTACAGATCTTTGTATCATCTGCAAACTTAGCAACAGTGCCTTCAGTACCTTCTTCCAGATCATTAATGTATATTGTAAAAAGTTGTGGTCCCAGCACAGACCCCTGAGGCACACCACTAGTCACCGGCTGCCATCCTGAAAAAGACCCCTTTATCCCCAATCTTTGCATTCTGCCAGTCAGCCAATCTTTTATCCATGCCAGGATCTTATCCTTAACACATGGGCTTTTAACTTATTTAACAGTCTCCTCTGCGGCACCTTGTCAAAGGCCTTCTGGAAATCTAAATAAATCACGTCCACTGATTCTCCTTTGTCTAACTTGCTTATTACCTTCTCAAAGAACTCAAACAGATTTGTCAGACACGACCTCCCTTTGACAAAGCTGTGCTAACTCAGTCCTATTTTATCATGCACTTCCAAGTGCTTCGCGATCTCATCTTGAAAAACAGACTCTAAAATCTTACCAATGACCAAAGTTAGACTCTTCCTATCTTCCTCTATATTACTAGCTAGCTTGCACGCATACTTCATCTTCTCCCCCCTTATTGCTTTTTTAGTTGATCTCTGCTCGCTTTTAAAGGCTGCCCAATCCTCTGGTTTCCCACTAATCTCCGCCACTTTGTATGCTTTTTCCTTAGCCTTTATGCAGTCCTTGACATCCCTCATCAGCCATGGATGCCTTGTCCTCCCCTTAACATGTTTCCTCCTCCTGTGGGATGAATTTCTGTTGTACCTCCCTAATAACCCCCAAAAACTCCTGCCATTGCTGTTCCACTGTCTTCCCTGCTAGGCTCCTTCTCCAATCAACTCTGGCCAGCTCTTCCCTCATGTCTTTGTAGTTACCCTTATTTAATTGTAATACTGTTACATCTGACTGCAGCTTCTCCCTCTCAAGCTGCAGGGCAAATTCTATCATATTGTGGTCACTGCTCCCGAAGGGTTCCTTCATTTTAAGTTCCCTAATAAAGTCTGCCTCATTACACACCACCAAATCCAGAATTGCCTGTTCCCTAGTAGGCTCTGTCACAAGCTGCTCCAAAAAGCCATCTCTTAAACATTCCACAAATTCCATTTCTTGGGATCCACTACCAACCTGATTTTCCCAGTCCACCTGTATATTGAAGTCCCCCATGATTATTGTAATATTGCCTTTTTTACATGCCTTTTCTATCTCCTGATTTATTTTCTGCCTCACATCCCGACTACTGCGAGGGGGCCTGTACATAACTCCCATCAGGGTCTTTTTACCTTTGCGATTCCTCAACTCTACCCACAGAGATTCTATGCCTTCTGATCCTGTATCGCTCCTTGTCATCGATTTAACTTCATTCCTTACTGACAATGCAACCCCGCCCCCTTTGCCCATCTGCCTGTCCTTTCGATAGGACATGTATCCTTGGATATTCAGATCCCAGCCCTGATTCCCTTGCAGCCACGTCTCTGTGATGCCCACATCATCGTACCGGTCAATTTCAATGTGCGCAACAAGTTCATTTACCTTGTTCCGTATACTGCGTGCATTTAGGTACAACACCCTCAATCCTACATTGCCCACCTCCCTTTTCACACTCTCCACAGTCACTGTACCCTGTACAGTGACCCTTTTTGATTTTTGACTATGGTTTCTCTGCCTTACACTTTCCCCTTTACTGCTTTTTGTTTCTGGCCCCGTTTTACTTCCCTCCGACTTCCTACATTGGATCCCATCCCCCTGCCACATTAGTTTAAAACCTCCCCAACAGCTCTAGCAAACCCCTCCTCCCCAGGACATCGGTTCCAGTCCTGCCCAGGTGCAGACCGTCCGGTTTGTACTGGTCCCACCTCCCCCAGAACCGGTTCCAATGCCCCAGGAATTTGAATCCCTCCCTCTTGCACCATTTCTCAAGCCACGCATTCATTCTATCTATCCTGACATTCCTACTCTGACTAGCTCGTGGCACTGGTAGCAATCCAGAGTTTGCTACCTTTGAGGTCCTACTTTTTAGTTTAACTCCTAACTCCCTGAATTCAGCTTGTAGGACCTCATCCCTTTTTTTACCTCTATCGTTGGTGCCTATGTGCACCACGACAGCTGGCTGTTCACCCCCCCCCCCCCCCCCAGAATGTCCTGCAGCTGCTCCGAGACATCCTTGACCGTTGCACCAGGGAGGAAACATACTATCCTGGAGTCTCGATTGCATGCACAACCGCCTGTCTATTCCCCTTACGATTGAGTCCCCTATCACTATAGCCCTGCCATTTTTCTTCCTGCCTGCTGCGCAGTTGAGCCAGCCACGGTGACATGAACCTGGCTGCTGCTGCTTTCCCCTGGTGAGCCATCTTCCTCAACAGTATCCAAAGCGGTATATCAGTTTTGCAGGGAGATGACCACAGGGGACACCTGCACTGCCTTCCTACTCTTGCTCTGTCTTTTCGTCACCCATTTTCTATCTCCCTCAGTAACTTTCACCTGTGGTGTGACCAACTCGCTAAACATGCTATCCACGACGTCCTCAGCATCGCGGATGCTCCAAGGTGAGTCCATCCACAGCTCCAGAGCCGTCAAGCGGTCTAATAGGAGCTGCAACTGGACACACTTTTTGCACGTGAAGGAGCCAGGGACAGTGGACGTGTCCCTGAGCTCCCACATCGCACACGAGGAGCATGGCATGGGTCTGGGATCTCCTGCCATGTCTTAAACCTTAGGTTAACTTATATAACTACAATTCCAAAAAACGAAAGAAAAAATAAATAAATATGCAAATGAAAAAGACAAACTACTTACCAGGGATAAAAAGCACCTCCTCCCCACCCAGATTCGAATTCCCACCTTGGTTCAAATTCCCAAACTCACTCTTCGTTGTGTCTCACTCTGGCTGTGTCTTTTCTGGCTCACTGGGAGAAGAGTGGGAGAACACTGAGAAAGTTTTGAATAATGAACAGAAATAATGTTGCTTGTGAGAAGCCAGTACCATGCTTTATGTGCCTTAAACTTACATGTGTGGATGCTGCACCCTGGCGCCTCTCCCCTCCCAAAACCTCACTAGTAGTGGCATTAGAGGCAGCCTGTTCTGTCGGCCCTGGTGAACTTGGTGAGCATCTGGCCAGTCGAGCCTGAGCGGTCTCCATCTTGTACGTTGTGTCCAGCTCCAATGCTGAGAACTCATCAGTCATCGCAGCCTCCTCAGATGTGATGGTCTCTGCAGAGGAGGTGGGTTTGCTGCCCTCGCTCAGAGTGCCTTGAGACGAGCATTCAACGACGACATTAAGCTCCTCCGCCAGCGTGGAGTTCCTTTCAATCTCCCTGCTCAGCACTGATGGACAGACACCTAGCAGAGAATTAGGTACGTCGTCCATCTCACACCGGCAGTGACCTCTTGAGGTCACAGGCTGTGTGCTTGGTGTTCAGGATCAATGCAGTGCTCATGCTCTGCATGGACTCCCCCATGACAGAGATTATGGCACACTGATCTTCAGGGATCTTCACCAGATCTCCTGCACATCCATCTGGACATACAGCATCTTCCACCTGACTAATGACTCGAGAGGCTCATCATGCGCCTTGGAGTCAGCGTGGTTCAGGTTCCCAGCAATCCTCCAATGGCCGGCACCCAGGGCACTCACTGCCTCCGTCAGATCTTCATGTGAGTGTGTCGTGTACTCCCCTCTGTGCAATAATATCAGAGCTAACAAACTTAAGCCCACTAACATGTTAGTATCTGTACTGATGCCTGGTTCAGAGAGACAGGAAGTGATGTGGGTGCAGGTGTGAGTATGTCTTCCTCTGGAATTAAAGGTGGGGTCCTCAGGATCCCAGAAGCCTTTTGCGGATGAAGCATCTGTGGGAAGGGAGAGAACATTTCAGTTCATTCAGTCATCACATCTTCAATGTGTACGCCAAGTGGGCTAATGAGACAATGGGGAACAGCAGCATGGTACCATCTAGATTGGAGGATGAAATTACCGTACGGTGTTTGTACTTCCTGCCACTCACTCCCTTGTGCACTGCACTCTCGTCTTCCTCTGAGAGCCCTGCTCTTCAGCACTCCACGGGATTGTGGGTTGCCTTCGTCCTGAAAGAGAACAACAAATTCCAGCCTGGACCAACCTCCCCGAGAATCAGATTGTGAAGCGCGACAGAGTGGTTCACCACACCCTTCAATGTGCTCAGGCCAAGCGGGAAGATCTCCAAGCCTGGGTCGGTGCAGACTTCAGTGCCAGTTGGCACAAACTCTTACACCCCTGAGGATGATGAGGAATGGTCACTCAGTTACACATCGCCATGAAATACCATGGCATCTCTGTACTCACCCTTGCCAACCACAGAAGGTCATTGAACCTTTTGCAGCACTGGATCTATGTTCAGCGCACCGTGCCATGGCCGTTGACCTGGGAGGCCACCTCTGCCCAAACCTTCTTTGTGACATGTGGCGACCTCCTCTTCCCACCCCCGGGCATGAGGACAACATGCCTGGCACTGACCTCCTCTATTAGGAAGCCCAGGAGCTCACCATGAAATGGGGGGGGGTTCAAGTGTCAACCGGACCTGCCCACCCACTTTCTGTGCCCGACGAGTGTTGAGACCATTAGTACTGTAGATAGTTCTTGGTTTTTCCCAGTCTCCCCCAAATTCCAGGCATCCTTCAGGTTGCTTCCTGCAGAGTTATTAAAGACCCCACAGGGTCCCCAATGGACCCAGCGCCCGACTCGTTCCTGCCCACCCTCCCCGGCTCCCTGGCACTGTGAGGCGGCAGTGCTAACCACTGTGCCACCGTGCTGTTAGATCTTTTTCCGACGATTTTAAATCTGTGATGTCTACCTATTGACGCCCTTGGCAGATGAAAAGTTTTTCTCGATGTACTTTGTCTCATTTTGCAGCAATGTGTTGCCTCCTCACATTACAGTGAAGCTGCGATAATGCTGCTTTACCAGGAGACCATCACTCAAGTCAAGTGTGTGTGAAAGTGACTGGGATGTTCACACCACATTTGTGATCGCAATGACATGAATACAGCATTAAATCGAAACATAACAGAAGTGATATCGTGACGGCCTCGGACAACTTTTAAAAAATTGAATGTAGTCCTTCTTTCAGTTTCCATGGTTCCTTCATTTTGAAATACCCTTTCAGTGTGTTTCATTTGCTGACCTTAATGGTGCATAAATCTATCTTCTCGTTAACTTTATCATTGGACCAGTGAAAGGATAGCAGTACATCTGGTACTGTATCCAACTTCCCAAAACTCAAACACAACTTCAGAAAATTTGCTAAGGTCGACACCGTAACTTTGACCATCTCTCCAGTCATTACTTTTTGACTTGTGGGAAGGCGAGGTAGGGTGGGGTGGGGGGGTTAGGAGAGGAGATTCAGAAATGGCTCTGAACACCGTAAATTATGTTTCCCCAACATATGGCCACAATAGTTTTGTGTCTCCCACCAAGCTACCTTTCTTTCTGTTATGAGCGCAAAGAGTACAGTGCTTCTAATACAATGTCTATATTGGGCTTGAATATAACATGGCTACACCCAGCCTGTGCCTCATAGCAGAGGTCACATGACTATGGCAAGCCACGTAGACCTTAAGTATATGATTGCATTTCAATCCCAAACACTCTCCCTGTGACTGGGTACCAAATTTCATCACGGGCAAGATACTTGTAGAATGGTTCCAGTAACATTTTTCTTTTCAATCTAATAACAATAATCATCTTATATTGTCACAAGTAGGCTTACATTAACACTGCAATGAAGTTACTGTGAAAATCCCCTAGTCGCCGCATTCCGACGCCAGGTCGGGTACATGGAGGGAGAATTCAGAAAATTCAGTTCACCTAACAAGCACGTCTTTCGGGACAAGTGGGAGGAAACCGGAGCACCTGGAGGAAACCCACACAGACACGGGGAGAACGTACACATTTCGCACAGACAGTGACCCAAGCCGGGAATCGAACCCAAGACCCTGGCGCCGTGAAGCAACAGTGCTAGCCACTGTGCTACCATACCGCCCTTTGCCATGTGTTTAATCTAGAACAGATTCTATCCTGTTGCAAAACACCTCGATGTGTATTTTTAAAGTCTGGTTTCATAACAAAGCATTTTCCCTCCCATTATTTCAGCCCTTTGAGTATGGAACTTCCTTTGCAGCTGTCAATGTTTGCACAGATTACCAACCAGTGTGTGAAAGTGGGATTTCTTCATGACTTCTCCCAATGCCCGTAGTAATATTGATGTAAAATTGTACAAAATCAATGAATCACCACCACCTGCAGGTTCCCCTTTCAGCTGCTCATCATCCTAACTTGGAATTAGAATACCGTTCCTTTACCGTCGCCGAGCTAAAATCCTAAAACTCCCTCCCGACCAGCACAGAGAGTACCCCTCAACCACAAGAAGGCAGCTCACTGCCTACCACTCAAGGACAATTAGGGAAGGGCAATAAAAGCTAGCTGAGCCCGCGAGACCCAAATTCTGTCAATAAATTTAAAAATACATTTACTTGATTTTGGCAAGTGTTGGAGATTGTCTGATGATTATCTAATAACAATAATAATAATCGCTTATTGTCACAAGCAGGCTTCAATGAAGTTCCTGTGAAAAGCCCCTAGTCGCCACATTCCGGCGCCTGTTCGGGGAGGCTGGAACGGGAATTGAACCCGCACTGCTGGCCTTGTTCTGCATTGCAAGCCAGCTGCCCTAGCCCACTGTGCTGAAACAACCCCTAATTTCTACATTTCTAATCCAGATTTTTTTGCTATTTTGACTATTTTATTTCATAGAGTTCTACACGATGGCACAGTGGTTAGCACTGTTGCCTAGCAGCACCAGGGATCTGGGTTCGATTTCAGTCTTGCGTGATTGTGTGGAATTTGCAGCTTCCCACTGTGCCTGTGTGGGTTTCCTCCAGGTGCTCTGGTTTCCTCCCACTGTCCAAAGATGTGCAGGTTAGGAGGATTGGCCATGCCAAATTGCCCCTTAGTATCCAAAGATGTGCAGGTTAGTGGGATAGAGGAGAGGAGTGGGACTAATTAGAGTGCTCTTTCATAGGGTTGGTAAAGTTTCAATGAGCTGAATAGTCTCCTTCTGCACTGTAGAGGTTTGATGAATACTTAACTGTCCTTAATCCTTTCCTTCTTTCATACGTGTAGTAGTGTGCCCCTTTAAGGGGATGGGTTCCCAGAGGGTGATGTGACCCGGTTGGCCAATCGAGCAGAAGCATGCAAGCGCTGGGATGGAGTGTGGTTTTCCCAGTTAGTTAGGAGTTTGGAGGATGTAATATGGCAGTCTTTTGTCTCACTCTATGTATACAGTCACTACTTTAATAAACTATTACCTATTAATCAACTTGGTGGTTGCCCGATGGTAAGTGATCCACATTGGCGATGAGGATCAATTCTTCCTACTGCTTCAGAAATAAGGAGAGCAGAGCTCGTATGAAAGCCTTTTCTTTGAGGCAAACTCATTCAGCAGTCTGTGAGCGTTAAGCTGACCCATTTTGGCAAACTAGATCCATACGGCCCTAACCTGGAGCAATGTGTGCTATATGTTAAACGCCTTCTCTCTTTTGTCAGGCCAATGAAATTGGGTGTGTGGGAGGGGGTCGGAGGGCAGAGAGAGGAACTGTGGTTAATCCTACTAACAGCCTGCAGGGCTCCCATATATAACCTGATTAGGAGTCCGACTTCCTCAGGTGCTCCCAACTCCACAGCTTGAGGAGCTTGGTGGAATTAGTCAAGGGGCATGATTACCCAAAGCCCTCGATAATAATGCAACATTACAAATTGCATTTTGATGGCAAGGGCCCCAGGGGAGACAATTACGGCATTCGTGGCATGTCTAAAACAAACTGCTGAACAATGCGAGTTTGGGTTTGCACTCAATGACATGTGGAGAAATAGGCTGGTCTGTGGCGATAATGACACGGCGATACAAAATAAATTCTTAGCAGAGGCAGAGATTACCTTAAAGAAGGCATGAGAGGTCACCCAGGCTATCGAAAGTGCCGAGAAGGGGGGGGTGGCAATGGAGTTGCAGGGGGGGGGGGGAGTACAAGTAGGTGAAGGCCACCAGGTTTGGTGGCCAGCCAGTGGCAGTCATGGCGCCAAAGGTGAAGGCACAGAAAGAAATGGGCAAAGAGACTCAAAGCAAAAGAAAGTGCAGAGATATCGGGAATTTGGGCATCAGACCAGAAACTACGAAGAATGCTACAAGTATGGGGGAGGGGGCAGATTGGGAAGAAATGTAGGCAGAGCCCACAGGGGGCCATCAAAAAAAGAACTCTGACTCCGGTACACAGTGCTGAGAATAATCCTGAAAATGGAACTGAAGTATACAGTTTAAACAACATAAAGGTTGGCAAGTCGGCCCCAGTTACGATTGTGCTGATGGCAAATGGTCAGGCACTTAGACACGGAGGGCCTCTGCTTCAATTGTAGGTGAACAAAAGTATCATTATTTACAAGGTGTAAGTCCTGAAGTTAAAAAGTACGCCGGCCAGGGTAGTTACATACACTGGGAAGCTATAAGGATTCTGTGAACAACCACAAGCTACCGGCACCAGTCAACTCAACTGTCTCTAATAGTAGTGCGGGGGCCAAGGGCTGAATGATGGATCGAGATTGGCTTCAACAAATTAGATTAAATTGGCTAGAAATTGTCCAAATTATTAAAGGAGGTCTTCATGACATTGTAGAAAAAAATCAAGAAGTTTTCCAAGACATCTTAGGCAAGATACATCTTAGGCCTAAAAGCAAACATTTATGTGGATCCCAAGGCCACACCTATGTTTTTCAGAGTCCAATCCGTCCCCAATGCTTTAAACGAGAAGGTTGAGTCTGAACTCAAGCGACGAGAAGAATTAGGGATCATCAGTTATGTACAGTTTTCAGAGTGGACGACTCCAATCGTGCCTGTGGTGAAGCCAGATGGAACCATCGGATATGCCGCGACTACAAACTGACTGTGAATCAGGCAATCAAATTGGACTGATACACAATACCAAGAATTGAAGGTTTATATATGAAATTGGTAGGAAGCTTAACTTGATATGAGTCACACGTACCAATAATTAGAGTTAGACGAAACAATTATCAAAACCAACAAAGGCTTAAACCAGTATACCCGGCTATCATAGAATTTACAATGCAGAAGGAGGCCATTCGGCACATCGAGTCTGCACCAGCTCTTGGAAAGAGCACCCTACCCAAGGTCAACACCTCCACCCCATCCCCATAACCCAGTAACCCCACCCAACACTAAGGGCAATTTTGGATACTAAGGGCAATTTATCATGGCCAATCCACCTAACCTGCACATCTTTGGACTGTGGGAGGAAACCAGAGCACCCGGAGAAAACCCACGCACACACGGGGAGGACGTGCAGACACCACACAGACAGTGACTCAAGCCGGAATCGAACCTGGGACCCTGGAGCTGTGAAGCAATTGTGCTATCCTCAATGCTACCGTGCTGCTATCTTTCAGAATCTCATCTGCATGTACAATTTTCCAATGCACGATGGAAAGCTTACAACACAATCTACCTAAGGCGAAATTCATCTCGCAAATATCGAAGAAGTTTTAAAAGGAGTTAAGAAGACTGAAAAAAGAAAACTGTACTTTTCAAGCTTACGAAGTGATGTACCTTAGATTCAGTGTCGACGCCAAAGGGCTGCACCTCATGGAGGAGAAGATCAAAGTAATTAAGAAATCACCGGCCACCACAAATCAGAATTTAAACATCAGAATTTAAATCCTTTTTAGGAATGGTAAATTATTACGGCAGATTGATCCTTAATCTGTCCACAATGTTGGCATCCTTACTCACATTGCTCAAGAAGCCCCACAGGTGGTATTGGAAAGAGCATCGGAAAAAACCTTTGACTAAGTCAAACTAGCTTTACTGTTCTCTAGTCAGCTCAGCGTCACGGAAGCGCGGTGCTGCTCTCTTTCCAGCCATGTTGGCTGCAACAGAGTGCGTGTGGGGTGGAGAATCTCTTAAGTGCGGCTGCAGCTGTGAGGCAATCATGGAACTGGCGGATCCGCCGCCGTTCCACGTTCAAAGTGTGGCATTTCCCATGATGCCTCTGCTAGCCCCTTCGGTGTGGCTGAATAGTTTCACCTGTCGCGTCATTTTTACTGTTGTGAAACTCGAGGGCATTTTCATGACGCCGCCAGCGCATAGTCTCAGAAACGGAAAATGAAGCCCGGGATCTTCCGATCCTGCCAATGTCTACGCCATTTTCCATGGCTCGCTTGTCCTGCCCCTCGGGAATCTGTCACAGGGTGTCCCCTTTGGCAGGGCCGGAGGATCCCGCAGGTGGGAAGGGCCAGAAAATCCTGCCCAGAAAATATTCCTTTGCTCTGGTCGGGGGCTTAAAAGAAAGGGCTTAAATAACTAAGCCACTTTGTTACCAGTGAATCTGCAAAAAAACACCTTCTCAGAATGGATTGTAAAATTGTTCATTTTATTACTCCAGACGGCATGAACGCAGAATTGTTTGATGGGGTTGAAATGAGAATTGGGACTTTTTGGGTAAGTAAGGGATACATTTTTCAGGGCTGGAGTGTCCATCCCACTGCACCTGGGATTCTCCGCCCTGGCAGCCGGCCAATGGGGCTTACGCCGTCGGGAAATCTCTGGGCGTAAGCTGGCGGCGAAACGGAGGATCCCGCCGACGGAGAATCCAGCCCATGGTATTTATGGTTGGGAATGCTTGCTGATCTGAACACCGGGATTCTCCATTTGTTGCCAGGCCATTCAAATGTCTGGATCAGGATTCAATCTCGTGGGCAGCACGGTGGCGCAGTGGGTAGCACTGCTGCCTCACGGCGCCGAGGTCCCAGGTTCGATCCCGGCTCTGGGTCACTGTCCGTGTGGAGTTTGCGCATTCTCCCCATGTTTGCGTGGGTTTCGCCCCCACAACCCAAAGATGTGCAGGGTAAGTGGATTGACCACACTTAATTGCCCCTTAATTAGAAAAAGTGAATTGGGTACTCTAAATTTAGAAAAAATAAATTAATAAGGATTCAATATCGTAACATTCAAGGGGGAGTGAAGTGAATTGTGGTTAAAGGACAACGAGATGCTGTGTCAAACAAAATGGTGGAGAAGGTTCAATGGGCCTGAAAGGTTTATTTCTGTTCCTATCTTTTGATAATTCAGTGCCGTGCCCTCAAATGTCCGCAAGGCTCTGCCAACATGTCCACCAGTTGGCCCAAAGTGTAAGTCACGGACAATGTCAAGGCCATGAGAGCAGGCCAGAACCCTCATCCCCCACTTGCATTCCATCACACGACCGGTTCCTGCATGCCTGGCAACAGTTCTAATAGGCCTGAACAATGACAATGTATTTTTATGAGCAAGATTAATATTACCGTTGCTTTTGTTTGATTAATACAGTGTAGGATAAGTATTAGTTTCTCACAAGATGATAATTATGATGATTTTACAACACTTATTAAAAATTTTAAATAAATGTTATCTTGCAGCATTAATGTTTATGATATGAAAATGCCTCTACTTTTGTTGCTGGCATGAATTCATAATTTACTCATGATATTTTTGAAAAATGAATGCGCCTAAGCATATATTTGGTAGCAAAAAATTAGCAAAGTTCCCGTGAGTTCCTTTTAATTTTGGTAGTTTATTTGGTGGAAGGAGCAGCGACAGGGCTTTTGCCCAGTGTGAACGGTTTGCGGTCAAAAATGTTTGAAGTAAAATCACTCCCATGGCTGTGACGATTTTGCAATCAGTGATGCATTTGGATCTGTGGAACTGCCCCATTTCTGACAAATTTTTTACTTTATACGAAAAAGACGTAAAAAAAGACACTGTAAAAATAAGTATTGAGGTTCTTTACGCAAAGTTGCCGGGTGTATCTTTGTTCGCAGAGCTCAATATGAGCCACACGTATTTACAACTGGAGTTGGACACGGCATCTCGAAAATATGTTGCAGTGAATACTCACAGAGGACTTTACGAATATACTCGGTTACCTTTTGGGGTGCCCACTGCCTGTGTTATATTTCAACGAGTAATGGATGACATCCTGAGGGGATTGCCGGGTGTGATTGTCTATTCAGATGATGTTCTGGTCATGGGAGCGACTGAACAAGATCATTTGAAGAACCTTGAGGCAGTGCTGAAGCATTATCTGAGTCTGCTGTCCGCTTGTGGGTGACATGTGTCTTCAATGCAAGGGAGGTGATCTACCTCGGTTACCGGGTGAACCACGAAGGCTTACACCCCGTTGCAGACAAAGATGCGCGTCATCTAGAGGCCCCCACCCCGACGGACGGTTCGGAGATTAGTTCCTCTTTCAGACTTGTTAACTATTATGGCATGTTCATCGTGAACCTTGAGACCATGTTGGCTCTCTTAGATAGTCCACAAGATGGTGGAAACCACCATCATGGTAACAATGGGTGACCATCGATAAATTGTGTTTGTCGTTTTGCATGCATGGCATCCCTGAAGTGCTTGTTACAAATAATGGGACCCCTTTCATGAGTGAGGTGTTCTCGGGGTTTTTGAAGGCGAATGGGATACGGGACATCCATACCGCCCCTCCCACCCGGCTTCTAATGGTTCAGTGGAGCAGACGGTGCAGATGTTCAAATGTGGCCTCAAGAAGCAGTCTTCATGTTTGATGGACACTTAGGCTGGCTCATTTCGTATTTTGCTGTAGGACCACTCCGCGCACCTAACTGGGGTGGCCCCGGCTGAAATAGTGATGAGGTGTGGGCTTTGAAACCGCCTTAGTATGAACTTCCCGGACATGGTTGTGAAAATGCGCCTCAACCAAGCGCTGCAAGGGCATGTTTCGGCATCGACCACCTCGATGTTTTGTACCAGGTGATTTGGTATATATTCAAAACTTTTCAGATGGTGTTTCCAAGATTTGGCTCCGCCAGACAGGGCCAGTTTCCGATCAAGTGCAATTCCAAGGTCGGATCTGAGAATGTGCCTTGCTCATATTCAGTCCAGGTGATTACTTCTGCGACAGTTTCCTCGTGAACTCAACATCCTCATCCAGCTGCCTCTGATACCAAAGCAGCCCGTAACGGGGCCCCTGGGGGTCAATACGCCGAGATAACTGAAGTCATGGACATTGATTCACAGATGGAAACTCAAGCATCAGAAACCTCCGATGGGGAGTTCATAGTTCAGCAGCCACCGGCGGAGCAACCGCCGCGATGTTCAAAGCGGAAGCAGAGCTCGCCTTCCAGATTCACACCGCCCGATCTACCGCCTCGGGTGCACAGGGTCTGACCAGGCACAAAGAAAGTCTGGCGCCTTCCTTCCCCACAGACGTCGATGGATTCTTCGGACTTTGTGGATGAGGGATCTTCTACTCTTAGGGGTGGTAACAATTAACTTCTCATGAACCTTGCAGAATATGTGCTCCCCCCTTAAACATTGTATAGTTGTAGGAGGTATAAAGCCATCCTGTTAGGCATCGGCAAGGCAGACCCAGTTTGGGCTTTACCATGTGTCTATATAATAGTGATTGTAAATAAACTAAGTTTCTTTGAACTCCTCAGTGTGGACTGTTTCTTGACCATATAAAAAGGTAGGAAAGTAGAGGCCATGAACTTATCAAATGGAGGCTCAATGGACCAAAGGGCCTATCTCTGCTCCTAATTTATATATTCGTATCTCTGTCATGTTGAATCCAGAATGGTGTAAAGTGCCGAAATTGAAAGATCAGGGGCGGGATTCTCCGATATCGGCGTGATGTCCGCCGACCGGCGCCAAAAACGGCGCGAATCAGTCCGGCATCGCGCCGCCCCAAAAGTGCGGACGTCTCCGCATCTTGAGGGGCCGAGCCCTCACCTTGAGGGGCTAGGCCTGCGCCGGACTGATTTCCGCCCCGCCAGCTGGCGGGAAAGGCCTTTGGTGCCCCGCCAGCTGGCGCGGAAATGACTTTGCCGGGCAGCGCATGCGCGGGAGTGTCAGCGGCCGCTCACGGCATCCCCGCGCATGCACAGTGGAGGGGGTCTCTTCCGCCTCCGGCATGGTGGAGACCATGGCAAAGGCGGAAGGAAAAGAGTGCCCCCACGGCACAGGCCCGCCCGCGGATCGGTGGGCCCCGATCACGGGCCTGGCCACCGTGGGGGCACCTCCCGGGGCCAGATCGCCCCGCGCCCCCCCCCCCAGGACCCCGGAGCCCGCCCGCGCCGCCGTGTCCCGCCGTGCCAAAGGTGGTTCAATCCACGGGACCTCGGCCCATCGCGGACCGGAGAATCGCCGGGGGATTCCCGCCGACTGGCGTGGCGCGATTCCCGCCCCCCCGCCGAATCTCCGGTGGCGGAGAATTCGCGACACGGCGGGGGCAGGATTCACGCCGGCCCCCGGCGATTCTCCGACACGGTGGGGGGTCGGGGAATCGCGCCCGAGGTGCTGTTCCTTGAGCTGGCATTGAGCTTCGTTGGAACATTGCAGTAGGCTGAGGACAGAGATGCCAGAGTGAGGATAGGTATCAGAATTAAAACAGCAGGCCGCAGGATTATCCAGGTCATGCTTGCTGAACTGAACAGAGATGTTCCACAAAGAAGCCACTCAACTGGTGTTTGCTCTCCCGAATGAAAGGAGACCACAGTGTGAGCAGTAAACAGTGCACTAAATTGATCAAAGCACTTATACATCACAAGCTCATCTGGAAGGAGTGTTTGGGGCTTTGGATGCTGAGGAGAGAGAAGGTAAAAGGGCAGATGTTATATCTGTCTTGCATGGAAAGGTATGGTGGGAAGGGAAAGTTGGGGATGACCCAAGAGTGGATCAGGGTATTGAGGAGGGAATGGTCCATTTGGAATGCTGAAAGGGGAGTTAGGAGACGGTATGTTTGGTGGTGACATCATGCTGGAGGGAGCGGGGACGGCAGAGGTTGATCCATCGAATACAGAGGCTGGTGGGGTGGGACGTATGGACAGAGGAAACCTTATTGTGGTTCTGGGGGATGGCAAGGGGTGAGGGCAGACATGTGGGTAATGGGTCAGATATGGCCAAGGGTCCTGCCAACCACACTGGGGAGGGGGATCCTTGTTTGAGGAAAGACAAAGATATATTAGAGGCATTAGTATGGAAGGTTTTATAATCAGAGCAGATGAGACGGAGACATGGAATTGGGGAGGTGTGAGGATGGGAGTCAATAGGCTTACAATGAATATTAGTTGATTATCGATCCTCAGAAATGGAGACAGAGAATAGAAAGATGGGGGTGGGCCATGTAAAACTGAGGGAAGGGTTGAAGTTGGAAGCAAAGTAGGTGAAGGTTTCCAATTCGGGTTGAGAGCAGAAAGCAGCTGCAGTAATTATCAATGTACCAGAAAAAAGTGGAGTAGGGGGTGGGATAGTTGAGGGCGGGGTGGGGGGAGGGGGGGCGGGGTTGCAAGTCGGACTGGAATAGGAAATGTTCCACATACACACAGACAGGCATAACCAGGACCCAGGACCCATGTGGGTATCCATAACAACCACCTTTTATTTGGAGAATGTGAGATGAGTTGAAAGAGAAGTTGTTCACTGTGAGAACAAGTTCACCCAGCAGAGAGGATGGTGGTTATTGGAGACTGTTTCAAGGAAAGACCGGAGTTCCCTCAAGCTGCCCCAGTGCGGAATGGAGGTGTAGACAGATTGGGTGTCGATGGTAAAGAGGAGACGGTTGAAATTGGAAACCGGAAATCTCCAATCAGTTTGCCTGCTGGGCCCACGTGGGCCAATACTACAGCAAATCCCAAGAGTGGGCTGAGATCTTGGGATGCCTGATCAGTGAACCTACTTCCAGGTAACCTTATAAAGGTGGGAACAGTCACCACTTTCACAAAATAATCCCAGACACAAGCACCTACGGTGGGACTTTGTTTACCCAGATGCCGGCTGAGTTTGCAATCATTTCAGCAGACTGCTGATAGCTGTATTATGTTGAGTGGGGTTCATAAGGGAAAGGTACTACGTGGAATGGATAACTTTACTGTTTGATTTTAACTCTCAACCTGGCTGGCTGAATTCTGAATTGTTCATGGTATTCAATGGAAACTTCAATCTTCCACGACTATCAAAGGTAGGCATTGTGTATTGAAGCCTTAAAAGGTAATGAAGTTTGGACATCCACAACTCTGAGCTTCTGATCTGAGCTGTATCCGGGCAAGCGAATGGCAGGCAAACGCTCTGGCATCTTCTTCGGGAAAATCTTTCAAGGTGACCACGAAGAGCATTAAAGAGCTCGAATGCCCTCTCTGTGTGATGTGGAAATAAGTAGTGAGCATATTAAGAGCGTGTGCTCTTGTTAAAAAATTCTCAAACTCTGTCAAGTAGCTTCACAAAAGGCTGATTAAACCTCAAGTCCAATTAGCTCAGAAGGCTTGAGGTTCTTGGCACGGAGATTTTTTGGTAAATGTGTTTCAATGGCCAGGACTCATTCAAGCCAACGTTGCTCAATCAAATACAACTGAAAGTTAGAGTTTCCTTTTTTAAAAAAAAATTCAGGGCAGGATTTCCTGTCCTCAATTAAGCTTGTCGAACTCACCAATTGACGTAGCCATATCCCTGACTGCCTCTGCGATTCCTATCTTTATTTGTTCTCCAGATGTGGCCGATGCTGGAAAGGCCACATTTATGGCCTGACACCTGCTGTTCTGCGGTTTCCGAACCTTTTTTTTTTGCCTTGTGCACCTGGCATCTTCATCAGTTTGGAGCACCCCCAGACAACTTTATCTCTACTTATAACTGTTGTAATTCCAGGATGAAAGTGGCAAAATGTAACTTTATTGAAAGGAAGCTTCAATTACTGTCTTCCAGCAGCTGCTGAGTTTGACTCTTTGCCAACATTGTATTGCAACTTCTGCACATCTTACTTTTCACCCCTCTCCCATCTGCTGGCATGGTTGCAAACCCTCCCAAAGAGAATGTTGGTTCTTTTTAGGGCTGATTTTTAAAAAAATTCTCCAACTGTGATGCTGAAGTTCTCAGAGGAGATATTTCCTCCATTTCCCCATTCTAAGTGATCAGTACCAAGTTTTGGCCTTTGTGACATTCCTCTTTAATAAAGACGCTTCTGAATTTAGTCAAGAACTGTGCTGCCTCTTTAGCCTCCCTTACAATATCCTTATCCACAGTCTATAATAATAATCTTTATTGTCACAAGTAGGCTTGCATTAACATTGTATTGAAGTTACTGTGAAAAGCCCCCAGTCTACCTTCCTTACATTTATTCTCTCCCTAAGACTCTGAGATTGTGCACCTTTGAACAAGTTACCATCACACAGCTTCCCACCCAAGCCTTGTCCATGGCTAATTAGCTACCTTTCAGGTTATTTTATCTATGGTTCAGTCGACATCTCGCCCTCTAACTCTTTCTTCACTAACTTGTAGGTTCCCTAGAGCTCTTCCCTTTTCTCCTGTATTCAGTCACTTCATAACAATAGCCTCCTCCATTCACAGCTCAGGGTTTTTTTTAGAATAAATTTAGAGTACCCAATTCATTTTTTCCAATTAAGGGGCAATTTTAGCGTGGCCAATCCACCTGATCTGCACACCTTTTGGGTTGTGGGGGTGAAACCCAGGCACACATGGGGAGAATGTGCAAACTCCCCACGGACAGTGATCCGGGACCAGGGTCGAACCTGGGACCTCGGTGCCGTGAGGCAGCAATGCTAACCACTGTGCCACCGTGCTGCCCTCACTGCTCAGGTTTCTGACACTCTGCTAATGACTCCACTCTCGATTCATCCTCTTTATTCAGATCACATACTCTCCAAACTTCATTGGAATGGTGGAATCATTAAATCCATGTTTTCCTCCATTCTCTGGTGGAATGAAAATCGTGGTAGCAAAAGGAAAATAAGGGTAGACACTGGGTCAGTCCCTCAAATTTTGGTTAGATGCTCCAGCCATATCTTTCTACCCCGTTCAATAATGCACCATTGGTTTGTGTGGTTTTAAACATCTACTACTGATAATAACCCACCAGTTTCAATGGCTTCTATCAGACTTTGTTTGGAAACTCATTGTGGGTTGGGTTTTAATGGTATACAACAAAGTTGTTCTCCAATGACATGCTATCCACCAACAACATGCCTTTTCATGAGGATCTTGAACTCATTGGTGATTAGAAGAGTGAGGGTCAAATTGATTGAAGTGTATAAGACCCTGAATGGTCTTGGCAAGTTGGACATGGGAAGTATGCTTCCTTTTGTGGATGAATCCAGAGCTGTGGGGATCGTCCTTTTAGAGGAGAGATGAGCCAAATTAATTTATTTCTGTCCCCTATCAGCATATCCTAATACTTTCTCCCTCGTGTCTTCATTGAATCCATTTGGACAGGTATCCCTTAATCTCAGAATTATAATTTTAAAAATAAATTTAGAGTACCCAATTCTTTTTTCCAATTAAGGGGCAATTCAGCGTGGCCAATCCACCTCACCTGCACATCTTTGGATTATGGAGATAAGACCCACGCAGACACGGGGAGAATATGCAAACTCCACATGGAGGCCGGGATTGAACCCGGGTCCTCAGTGCCGTAGGCAGCAATGCTAACCACTGCGTCACTGTACCGCCCTCCTAATCTCAGAATTATAAAGTTGGGCAGCACGGTGGCGCAGTGGTAGCACTGCAGACTCACGGCACCGAGGTCCTAGGTTCGATCCCGGCTCTGGGTCACTGTCCGTGTGGAATTTGCACATTCTCCACGTGTTTGCGTGGGTCTCGCCCCCACAACACAAAGATGTGCAGGGTAGGTGGATTGAACACGCTAAATTGCCCCTTAATTGGAAAAATGAATTGGGTACTCTAAATGTTAAAACAAAGAAAGAATTATAAAGTTGAAATGAGGGAATTGTTTCCTTGTTACTGCACACAAGGCATTCACTGAAAATCTGACAAAATACACATGGCAAAACCTGGGTGAAGTACAACAAAGCTATATTAATCTTGGATGTTAAATCCCTCAATGCACATTTCGTGGTCTGCTCGTATTTTGATGAAACAGCGGTGAAAAACAACAGTCTGCCTTTAGCCCCAAAGTAAGATGTACCCAGAAGCTTTATGACAGCATTATCAAATAGAATTGGACACAAAGTTACATGAAGGATATTGGGGGAGATCCCCAAAAGCTTGGCGATTTTGGGGGCAAGGAAGCTGAAGGCACACTCTCCAATGGTGGAGGAGGTAATATTCAGGGATGTGGAGAAATGCAGACATCTAAGGTGGCTTTAAGGCTGGAGGATGTGACAAAAACCTTCTCAAGCACAATTAGGGATAGGCAATAAATGCTGGTCTAACCAACGACGCCCACATCCCCTGAGTTAATTTTTTTTAAAATAAAGTGGGGTGAGGCCATGGAGGCTTTTTAAAATAAGGATAAGGGGCGAAATTCTCCGGTATCGGCGCGATGTCTGCCGACTGGCGCCCAAAGCGGCGCAAATCAGTCAGGCATCGCGCCGCCCCAAAGGTGCGGAATGCTCTGCATCTTGGGGGGGCCGAGCCCCAACCTTAAGGGGCTAGGCCCGCGCCGGACGAATTTCCGCCCCGCCAGCTGGTGGAAAAGGCCTTTGGTGCCCCGCGGAAATGACATCTCCGGGCGGCGCATGTGCAAGAGCGTTAGCGGCCACTGACGGCATTCCCGCGCATGCGCAGTGGAGGGAGTCTCTTCCGCCTCCGCCATGGTGGAGACCGTGGCAAAGACGGAAGGAAAAGAGTGCCCCCACAGCACAGGCCCGCCCGCGGATCGGTGGGCCCCGATCGCGGGCCAGGCCACCGTGGGGGCACCACCCGGGGCCAGATCGCCCCGCGCCCCCTCCCCCCAGTACCCCGGAGCCCGCCCGCGCCGCCTTGTCCCGCCAGTAACGTAGGTGGTTTAATCTACGCCGGCGGGACAGGCATTTTAGCAGCGGGACTTCGGCCCATCCGGGCCGGAGAATCGCGGGGGGGGGGGCCCACCAACTGGCGCGGCGTGATTTCCGCCCCCGCCGAATATCCCGTGCCGGAGAATTCGGCAACCGGCGGGGGCGGGATTCACGCCAGCCCCCGGCGATTCTCCGACCCGGCGGGGGGTCGGAGAATCTCGCCCAAGACTTTTAAATTTGATGCCTTGACAAACTAGGAACCTATGTAGTCCAGCGAGCACCTGAAAGATGGGTGAACGGGACTTTGGGCAAGTAAGTCAAGATACAGGCAGGCATAGGGTGGCATGGTAGCACAGTGGTTAGCACTGTTGCTTCACAGCACCAGGGACTCGGGTTCAATTCCCGCCTTGGGTCACTGTCAGTGCTGAGTCTGCGCGTTCTTCCAGTGTCTGCGCAGGTTTCCTCCGGGTGCTCTGGTTTCCTCCCACAATTCCCGAAAGACAAGCTTGTTGGGTGAATTGAACATTCTGAATTCTCCCTCAGTGTACCCGAACAAGCGCCGGAATGTGGCGACTCACGGATTTTCACAGTAACTTCATTACAGTGTTAATGTAAGCCGACTTGTGGCTATAATAAAGATTATTATTACTTTGAGCTGTGGTTAATGGAGAGTGGAAGACGCATTATGGGCAAGGAGAGCATTGGAGTAGTCAAGACTATCGAGAACAAAGGCATGGGTTTTAGCTACTTTCTGTGTAAATCTCTAGATAATAATTAATAGGATTGTGTATGTGCTCACCACTTTTCCAAAGTTCATAGTTCACATATGAGGGACCAGGGACTTACAGTTAAATTGCTTGAACTCTGAGAACTGAGGATTCTGAGAATTTTAGTGATGGAATGTCCTGGAGCTTTTTGTGTTTTCATTACCCGACCAATCGTAAGAATTTATATATTTAGAAGAAAAACAAAAAACGTGCACAAATATAAAACCCCACATCTCGAAGTCCTTCATATGCAGTAAATTAGTATGACGAATAGTGACCGTTGATCTGCAGTCATTTTCCACGCACCAAGCAACAATGGCACGAATAATCAGTTAATTTGTTTTTTAATGCTCGTTAGGAATAGAATATTGGCCAAGCCACAATGTTCTTCAAATAGTGCGTAACATACAAACGAACCAGCAGGTGGGACTTTACTTCATCTCATATGAAGGATGACACTTCTAACAATAGTGTAGTAACTTCAGAACATTAAATCCGTGATGGGTATGAGAACATGGGCCAAAACCCTGGAGTGCGGCTTGAACCCGAAATTTTCTGACTGAGGTTTGAGTACGACCAACTGAGCCAAGCTGACAATCCATTCTTATTTCTTGCAGGAATGATGAAATTGGGAAGGATATGCACTGGGACCCTCAGCTATTTCTGAATAAGTTAGAAAATGGGATTTTAAAAATATTCATTTATGGGATGTGGGCATCGCTGATCAGGCTAGCATTTATTGTCCATTCCTAGTTGTCCTTTGGAAGGTGGTCGCGAACTGCTGTAGTCCCCGAGGGTCTAGGTACACCCACAGTGCTGTGAGAGTAGGGAGTTCCAGGATTTTGACCAGCGGCCATGAAGGAACGACAATGTTTTTTGCAACTCAGAATGGTGAGTGACTTGGAGAGTAGCCTTCTGGTGGTAGTGTCTCCAGGTATCTGCTGCCCTTGTTCTTGATGGTAGCAGAAGTGGGTTTGGAAGGTGCTGCCTGATAGCGCCGCTGAATTCAGATGAATCACTCAGCACTCGGGCCTGTCCCAAATCGTCAAACAGTTTATTGATTTAACACTGGTGGGGAGAACAACACTGGGTCCACCATGCATTTCTCCACCAAAGAAAGGATACACACCTGTTCTCATACTGTCACTTTGCCCATCTCGGCTGGACATTTTTAAAATAATCTTTAGTGTCACATGTAGGCTTACATTAACACTGCAATGAAGTTACTGTGAAAATCCCCTCGTCGCCACATTCTGGCACCTGTTCGGGTACACAGAGGGGGAATTCAGAATGTCCAATTCACCTAACAGCACGTCTTTCGGGACTTGTGGGAGGAAACCGGAGCACCCGGAGGAAACCCACGCAGACACGGGGAGAAAGTGCAGACTCCGCACAGACAGTGGCCGAAGTCGGGAATCGACCACAGGACCCTGGAGCTGTGAAGCCACAGTGCTAACCACTGTGCTAGCATGCCGCCCCATTTTCCAATCACAACGGTTATTGATTCAATACATCCTACCCAAGTCTAATGAAATTAGCAACTTAGGCATAATGGGGCTTCGTGGTCATTTGATGGGCAGTGAGAGGCCTTCTCGTGTTGTTTACCGGATGCCTTATCAACTGTCCTTGGGTCTTCCTTGCACATCCCAGAGCTCAGGGTCCTCTTATCTTACCCTTCCTTCCTTGCTCACTGTAAAGTCTCAGGCAAACGACCACTCGGAAGCGATGACTGTAGAAAAGTTTAGATTTATTCTCCTTACTATTTACACCTCCTGGCAGCAGGGTGGCGCAGTGGGTAGCACTGTTGCCTCACGGCACCGATGACCCGGGTTCAATCTCGGTCTCGGGTCACTGTCAATGTGGAGTTTGTACATTCTCCCTGTGTCTGCATGGGTCTCACCCCCACAACCCAAAGATGTGCAGGGTAGGTGGATTGGCCACGCTAAATTGCACCTTAATTGGAAAACAAAATTGGTTGTTCTAAATTTACTTTTAAAAATACTATGTACACCTCCTGCCCCTGAAGGGTCTCACGGGCCCGACCCACGCCTGGGCCGGGGTATTTATGAAACAACAGTACTAGGAAAAAAGTCCGTCATATAGACAGCACAGTGGCACAGTGGTTAGCACAGTTGCTTCACAGCTCCAGGGTCCCAGGTTTTGATTCCCGGCTTGGGTCACTGTCTGTGCGGAGTCTGCACGTTCTCCCTGTGTCTGCGTGGGTTTCCTCCGGGAGCTCCAGTTTCCTCCCACAGTCCAAAGATGTGCAGGTTAGGTGGATTGGTCCTGATAAATTGCCCTTAGTGTCGAAAAAGGTTAGGTGGGCTTACTGGGTTATGGGGATAGGGTGGAGGTGTGGGTTTAAGTAAGGTGCTCTTTCCAAGAGACGGTGCAGACTTCATGGGCCGAATGGCCTCCTTCTGCACTGTAAATTCTATGATATGGGTAAATCATACTCGGGTGAAGCTACAGGGACTGAGGTTGTAGATCCCTGGTAGGGCTATAACACTAGCACTATGTTCGAATTATCGTAGACTGCATCTGCGAGCCTACATGTTAAGGAAGGCCCTGCTGAGCC
Source organism: Scyliorhinus torazame (assembly GCF_047496885.1). NCBI lineage: Eukaryota > Metazoa > Chordata > Chondrichthyes > Carcharhiniformes > Scyliorhinidae > Scyliorhinus > Scyliorhinus torazame. The sequence goes on along the minus strand of NC_092720.1, from coordinate 28,979,286 downwards.
TGTTAAATGTCTGTGAAACACTGCAGGAATGGGGTCATGTTAGTCAAGTCCTACAATGCCTTCCATCTGGATAGAAGTCCATTTTGATGAATATATTTCTTAATACTTATGCTTTACAGATGCTTAATCCATGGATCGCTCGATAATGCCAAAGGAGCCTTGGCAAAGCAGTGCATCTTGTAGATGGGCTACATGGCTGCCACTGTTTGTCGGTGGTGGAGGGAATGAGTGTTTGTGGAAGGGGTAGCAATCACGCGGGCTGTTTTGTCCTGGATGGTGTCCAGCTTCTTCAGAGCCGTTGGAGCTGCACTGATCCAGGCAAATGGAGAGTATCCCATTACACTCCTGATTTGTGCCTTGTAGATTGTGGACAGGTTTAGGGGAGTCATTTCAGGTGAGTTATTTGCCATACAATTCCTAACCTCTGGTCTGCTTTTCTAACCATGTATGGCTTTGGGGAGAGCAGAGGTGTATGGCATTGAGATAGAGGAACAGCCATGGTCATGTCGAATGGTGGAGCATGCTTGCAGGGCCAAATGGCCTTCTCCTGCTCCTATTTCCTAAGTTTCTATGTTTGTATGTATTTATCTGGCTAGTCCATAGATCCATAATCCAGTTCAGATTCTGGTCAATGGTAACTCCAAGGATGTTAATAGTGGGGAATTTACCCTTGGCGATGACATTGAAAATCAAGCGTTAGATTGGCTCTTGTTGGAGATGGTCATTGCCTGACACTATAGTGGTGTTAATGTTCCTTGCCTCTTGTCAGCCTAAGCCTGGATATTATTGAGTTTTTCTGCATTTGGGAATGGACTGCTTCTATATCTGAGGAGTTGCGAATGGTACTGAACATTGTGCAGTCATCAGGGAACATCCCCATTTCTGACCTTCTGATGGAAGGAAAGCCATTGATGAAGCAGCGGCAGATGGTTGATCCAGGAACAATACCCTGAGGAACTCCTGCAGTGATGCTCTGGAACGGAGATGATTGACCTCCAACCACTACAACCACCTTCCTTTTGTGCCAGGTATGATTCCAACCAGCCGGAGATTTCCCCCCTGATTCCTATTGACTCCAGTTTTGTGCAAGCTACTTGATGCCATACTCGGTCAAAGTCTGCCTTGATGTCAAGGGCACTGACCTTCACCTCACCTCTGGAGTTCTGTTCTTTTGTCCATGTTTGAAACAAGGCTGGAATGAGGTCAGGAGCTGAATGAGCCTGGCAGAACCCAAACCGAGCACCAGTGAGCAGGTTATTACTGAGTAAATGCAGCTTGATAGCACTATTGATGACTCCTTCCATCACTTTCATGATGATTGAGGATAGACTGATGAGGCAGTAATTGACCAGCATGGATTTGTCCTGTTTCTTGTGTACAGGACATACCTGGGTAATTTTCCACATTGCCATGTAGGTACCAGGGTTGTAACTGTAATCGTTTGACTAGGGGCACGGCAAGTTCAGTACTATTGCCGGAATATTGTCGGGGCCCATAGCCTTTGCAGTATCCAGCGCCTTCAGCCACAGACTAACATCTGTGATGCTGCAGACTTCCAGAAGAAGCCGAGATGGATCACCCACTCATCACTTCTGGCTGAAGATTTATGTGAATGCTTCAGCTTTAATATTTTGTACCGATATGCTGGGCTCCTCCATCATTGGGGATGGAGATATTTATGGAGCCTTCTCCTCCAGTGCGTTGTTTAATTGACCACCGCCATGGCTGCCACCGTATCAAACCCCCCCCCCCCCCAGGGTCCTGTGAATGTGACTGTTTTGGGTCAGGGTTTAGAGAATCTCAAAGTGTATCATGGAGTTCACCTGACCTACAACTTTTAATAGATTGTGGTATGGGGAACACACGGCTCACTCTACAGGTGTGGTACAGGAGAAATGGACCAGTATTTTTTTTAAACAAAACAATGTTTATTGTATGAACTCAAGTTAACCTTTTTAAAACAAACAGTGAATATCTTAGCAACCATTAATTCAAAGATAACCCACAAAGAATACAACACTAAGTAATCCTTGAAGCTGTTCTTTTGACATCCAAAAGACTTAACAAACCTTTAAACAGGGGCACATTAGGTTCACATTCACTATTGAGAACATTTATAATTCTGAATTTACCAAATGATCCTGAGATAGTCTTTGGATGGCGGGGATCAACAGGACAGCTCTTTGTTTAACTTCAGCTGCAGCTCACTGGAAAACCCAGACACACCCAAGCTTTTTCTCAAAGTGAAACTAAAAAGCAAAACCAGAGTTCAGTTCCACCCACACTCTGAAATCACTGCAGTAACATGAGCAGCTAACCATTTCTTAAAGTGACATTCTCATGACAGTGACGCAGGAAAAAGATAAATGCTGATGGCGGAGGTGGTCTTGTGGAATGGGGGTCACTGGGAGAGGGAGCCCTAAGGGTCAACAGAAAAGGCAAGGGGTGACTGTCAGTGGCCACCCTCTTTCCCCATGTCCATGCCCTCGATTATGCAAAAATTAATTCAGATTGAGGGAACTTCCCCATCCAACTGGCCTGTAACCCACATGGGTTAACCAGTCTTATAGGTCGCATGTCAGCAGACCTGCTTGGAGAGGCGAAGATGGCAGCAGATGTGACGAGACCCATAAATGGTCATTTTTGTAAGGGCCCCGAAGAATCCAGCATGAGTTTTAAGGATACAAAATAATAAAGTTTATTTACTATAACAATATATACATAGCAGTAGCAGTAACTTCCCTTGCTACCTTCTCCTTCCTCCTGGTTCCTGGACTGGCCAGCTTATTTATAGTAGGAGCTTCTCCGCCCCCCTCACTGGGGAAGTTCATACTCCCATAGGATTGTGGGATAATCATTAGTCCCCAGCCAATCGTCAGTAGGCAGGTTATAACATCCCTCCCCCCCAAAGTCCAAGGAATCCACCGTAGGCCCTGGCGAAGGGAGGCGTCAAACTCGTTTGGCCGCAGGCCGGACGCCATTTGCACGCGGCGCTGGATCAGGCGGCGTATAACGAGACGGAGACCGGCGCTTCCGTGATGATGTGGACCCGAGGATTCCCCCTCTGATTCATCCTGTGTCTCCATCTCGGAGTCAGAGTCTGCTGCCTCCGTCATGTCAGCGTGTCTGTCCCCATTCGGTCCCGTCATGACCTGCGCAGGCTTTGAGTGAGGCACCAGTGGAAGATTTGGAGGACTACCTTCCCTTGTTTCTGGTCTTTGCCGCTGTTGAACTGAGCTCCGGGGGCGGGGAATCTTTTGCGGGGATGATCTTCTGGACCGGACGTGGTCTACATGTTTTCGCTGGAGACGACCCTGGGCTTGCACTTGGTACGATATAGGGCCCGTTTGGCGAAAGATTACCCCAGGAACCCATTGGGCACCACCAGCAAAATTCCGCACGAATACTGGGTCACCGGGCGCAAACTGCCGAATCGGACGATGCTGAGACAATCCCGGTCCCAGCCGTTCTTGTGTGCGGCGTACTTTTGCGCCAATGTCCGGGAAGACCATACTAAGGCGGGTGCGAAGTCTCCGGCCCATTAGGAGTTCTGCGGGAGCTACCCCAGTCTCTGTATGGGGGGTGGTCCTGTACGTAAACAAAAACCGAGCCAGTCTCGTGTCCATTGATCCGGAAGACTGCTTCTTTAGGCCTCTTTTGAATGTTTGCACTGCACGCTCTGCCAACCCATTTGAAGCCGGGTGGTAAGGGGCAGTGCGGATATGGCGGATGCCGTTCATCTTTGTAAACCTAGCAAACTCCTCACTCGTGAATGGAGTGCCATTATCCGTGACCAGCACCTCGGGGAGGCCATGCGTGCTAAATGATAAACGCATTTTTTCAATTGTTGCGCAGGACGTTGTCCCCTGCATCTTATGCACCCCCAGCCATTTGGACTGGGCGTCAATTAGTAGAAGGAACATGGATCCCTGAAAAGGGCCTGCGAAATCCGCATGTAAGCGTGCCCAAGGCCGCCCTGGCCATTCCCAGTGATGTAGGGGCGCGGCCGGCGGAAGCTTCTGATGCTCCTGGCAAATGGAGCAGTTTTGGGCCACCTTCTCAATGTCGGTGTCGAGGCCTGGCCACCAGACATAACTCCGGGCCAACATTTTCATCTTGGTCACGCCCGGATATCCATTGTGCTATGCACATGTGGGTTCGAATCCCATCCTCGTCGCCAGTTTTGTAAGGGCCCCGAAGAATCCAGCACGAGTTTTAAGGATACAAAATAATAAAGTTTATTTACTATAACAATATATACATAGCAGTAGCAGTAACTTCCCTTGCTACCTTCTCCTTCCTCCTGGTTCCTGGACTGGCCAGCTTATTTATAGTAGGAGCTTCTCCGCCCCCCTCATTGGGGAAGTTCATACTCCCATAGGATTGTGGGATAATCATTAGTCCCCAGCCAATCGTCAGTAGGCAGGTTATAACAGTCATCAATTGCCTACTTAAGGGAATTAACTGGAGGCAGGTTAGGAATCTTGACCATGGGCCCTCTTTGCCAGAATGTAACTTCCTGTGGTGATGCCGGGTATCCATCCCGATGCTAACGGACCAAATTTTCAGGCCCATCCGCCTTCCTTCCTCACCTTCTCACTCCATCTACAAGTTTGTTGATCACATGACCGTAGTGGGTCGGATCTCGAACAACGATGTGGCAGAGTACAGAAGGGAGATAGAGAACCGAGTGGAGTGGTGTAATGACAACAGTCTCTCTCTCAAAGTCAGCAAAACTAAGGAGCTAGCCATCAACTTTGGGAAGCAAAGTATCGTACACACCCCTGCCTGCATCAATAGCGAGGAGGTGGAGATGGTGTGCACATCACCAACAATCTGTCCTGGTCCGCCCACGTCAACACTATGACCAGGAAAACACAATAGCTCCTCTAATTCCTCAGGAGACTAAGGAAATTCGGCATGTCCACATTGACTCTTTTTTTTTTAAACAGATGCGCCATAGAAAGCATCCTATCTGGCTGCATCACAGCATGGAATGGCGACTGCTCATCCAAAGACCTTAAGAAACTGCAAAGAGTTGTGACACAGCCCAGTCCATCACACAAACCCGCCACCCATTCATTGATTCTGTCTACACCTTTCGCTATCTTGGGAAAGCGGGCAGCATAACTAAAGACCCCTCCCACCTGTGTTATTCTCTCTTCCATCGGGCAGGAGATACCAAAGTCTGAGAACACACACTAACGGGTTCAAAAACAGCTTCTTCCCGCTGTTGCTAGACTCCTGAATGACTCTCTTATGGACTGAACTGATCTCTCCAAGCATCTTCTCAGCCGAACAGCACTACACTCCGTGTGCTTCACCCGATGTCGATGTCTATGTATTTACATTGTGCATTTATCGAATGTCCTATGTTTATTCATGTATGGAATGATCTGCCTGGACTGTACGCGGAACAATACTTCTCACTGTACCCCGGTACACGTGACAATAAATCTAAATCTAAATCTTCTGTGGGGGGTTCAACAATTGTGCTAATGGCCTTGAACACACACTTACCCAATCATTCATTGATGAATGGTAATAAACTCTTGGGTTCTTTATTGATGAACAACAGACTATGCAAGGGGTTACCAGAGAACTCTACACACACACATTGTTAGGGGGGGGGGGGGGGGGGGGGGGGGGTCAACACTGCTCCAACTGTTGTGTCACACATTGCCTTTCATCATTTCCTGTGGTGATGATGTATTTTAGCTATCTACATATTCAGAGTTATGCTAATCACTACACCACACTGCATACATCAAATATCACAACACCAACGTCCTCAAAATGGAAGCACCGTTTCTAAGCAATATCACGGTGAAATATAGGCAAGTATTTCAGTTGGTCACAAAATATACCCTGTCAACCATTCGCCCGACCCCAAATATTTTTGTGCGCCTACTATGTAGTGATACCCATCTGTGAAGTCATTTGACAACCTTCTGTGTTGAAATCAACTCAATATGTTTTTCTTGTAAATTATTCATCAAATGAAAAATAACCTGGAGGGAGCCACTGCTAATATGTACAGCTGACACTTCTCCAGCAGAGAATTTTGGAGAGAAGTGCAAAATGTGGATGATCATCACTTAAGTCTGGAGGGAAACAAGTGTCAGGAGTCAAATTGGCAACCAATTATACTATAGCAGGTAATATAAATAAATAAGGGCTTTGAGAGTCGAAATAACAAACCCCTTCTGTTATTGCGAATGACTTTCAGTCAACCCCATGAGTTTCCCCGAGATGGATGAAATTTGGTTTCCTTCCCTGATCTATCTGAAGATTAAAAGAAAACTACCAGCTTGTCCTGGAGATGCATATTGTGCATCGCCCTGACAGAGGAGAGACACTATAGTTATCCTATAGTCCAATTGGCAAAAGGAATCATAGGATATTGTAGGAGGTAAGCTGCGCATTGGACATGAAAGAATAGAATCTGAAAGAGTAAAAGAAAACATGAATAAATGCAACAATTAAATGCACTGTTGTGATTGATTATTCCACTCCAGTGTGGAAATACCCGCAGGGCTTGGTGAAAACACTTTATATTGGAATTGTTTCCTTTAGTGCAATGCCAGGCAGTCAATTCACCCCCTGAGCCATGAGGGTAACCAAAGCACAATTTATGCCATGTTAGATAATACATAGCCAAACAATTTTAATTGGCAACTGGAACTGTACCAAATCCACAGTGGCCACGTACCCTATTTCATTCCATGATAAAAAAAATACTTGGAATAATGCATTGCTGCTATAAAACTGTAGATATTTAATATAATGGTCCTGCGTACCTGCGGATTGTAATCCCATGGCGAGTGCAGGATTGTGCTGCATCACTGCTGTTGTGCGGTCTTTTATACTTATCGAAGGAATCCACCAAACACCTCGACTTGTCCAAACCAAAATCTTTTGATGAGTCTCATGTGATAAGATAGCAATCCTACGGAGCATGTTATCATGGAGTCTGCTTATTACTCCTCTGGAATCTGCACCGAGCAACAACCAGTCACTTGTATGTCTTATTACCCTCTCAATCTTCTTCTGAAGATGGCCGAATGTATCTCCCCTTATATGGGAGTCCCAGGTCACATGACCTTGGTCTCGAGACCGCAGGGAGTGTCTGCACCGCCACCTGCTGGTTGGAGGTCGCACACCATCCATCTATGATATAGCCCATAGGTAGATCATAACTGCATCCAGCAAGGACGCCATCAACAATTGATGAAGTAGGGGGAGGTCACCTTGTTTACATGGGTAAAGGGAAAGAACCAATAATTAGAATAATTTTTAAAATTCCATCTTTATGCCTCCCTAAAGCCTTTTCTGCTCAGGCATTGCCTTTTCAAGTCTGAGAGTGCACAGGAGTCCAGAACCTGGGGCGAGATTCTCCGACCCCTCGCCGGGTCGGAAAATCACTGGGGGCTGGCGTGAATCCCGCCCCCGCCGGATGCCGAATTCTCCGGCACTGGATATTCGGCGGGGGCGGGAATCGCGCTGCACCTGTTGGCGGGCCCCCCCCCGCGATTTTCCGGCCCGGATGGGCCGAAGTCCCGCTGCTAGAATGCCTGTCCGCCGGCGTAGATTAAACTACCTACCTTACCGGCGGGACAAGGCGGCGCGGGCGGGCTCTGAGGTCCTGGGGGGGGGCGCGGGGCGATCTGCCCCGGGGGGTGCCCCCACGGTGGCCTGGCCCGCGATCGGGGCCCACCAATCCGCGGGCGGGCCTGTGCCTTGGGGGCACTCTTTTCCTTCCGCCTTCGCCACAGCCTCCACCATGGCGGAGGCGGAAGAGACTCCCTCCACAGCGCATGTGCGGGGATGCCGTGAGCGGCCGCTGACGCTCCTGTGCATGCGCCGCCCGGAGATGTCATTTCAGCGCCAGCTGGCGGGGCACCAAAGGCCTTTTCTGCCAGCTGGCGGGGCGGAAATTAGTCCGGCGCGGGCCTAGCCCCTTAAGGTTGGGGCTCGGCCCCCCAAGATGCGGAGGATTCTGCACCTTTGGGGCGGCGCGATACCCGACTGGTTTGCGCCGTTTTGGGCGCCGGTCGGCGGAAATCGCGCCGATACCGGAGAATTTCGCCCCTGAGTTGGGAAATCTCCTAATTTTGCGAACCCAACCCAGGGATGAAAATCTGCGCCTTTGTTCCTCTCCACAGATGTTGCTTGACCTGCTCAGCATTTCCAACCATCTCTGTTGTAATTAGACCTGGGGAGCACTTTGGTGGAAGCAATCACAATTAAGTTAAATTTAGAGTAGCTATGAAAATGGACGAAGATCGATCAGCAATGGTAGTTCTCAATTAGGCAATAGTCAATCTGACTAATCTGAGATATGATTTAGCTAAAGTGCACTGGAATCAGCTTTTTGAAGATAAATCAGTGTTAGATCAGTGGGAGAAATTTAAAGAGGAGATAATGAGCATTTAGAGTGAATATGATCCCTTCAAGAAAAAGTGCATGCCGAATAAAATTCAGGGTGCGATTTAACGGTGATGCTGCACCCGAAAGACAGCTCACCGCAGTGCAGCATGGCCGATAGAGGTCGTGAGACCCCGCTCACGGGCTCTATCAGGATTGCAACACCTCGCTAGATCTAACACAATCTCGCGAGACGTTGCAATGTAAATTCCGCCCATTGTAGGCGGGATCACTTTTTCGCAAATCTGTATATTAAAGCGAGACAGCTAGACTCACTGTAACATGCAGATTCCTGAGGTAACAAAGGCATTGCGATCTATCTCCGTCCCCTCAGGCGAGTTCCATTCTATACCGGTCTCCACAAACTGGGACCAGGTGGAACGACATTTGTGGCAGGCTCCCAGAGGATCAGAGGCCGCCAGGTTCATGCCATTTGGACAGGGTGGTACCCTAGCTCTTCTCGGGCCATGCAGGCACCCTGGTCCTACCAGCCTGGAACCCTGGCGCTGCCAGCTTGGCACTGCCAATGTGCCGAAGCGGCACTGTCAGCTGGCAGAGGTACTGCAAGGGTTCCATGTTGGCACTCACGAGGTGCCAAGCTGGCATGTTTTGCACGGTGAAGATCGGGCCATGGGTGCCCTGCGCTGGTGTTGGGAGGGGTGTGGGGAGGAACCAGGGACCTTCCCATCGTGCGTTGAGGCTTGGCGGAGCTCGGGGTTCGCTTCAGGAGCTACACTGCAGAGTTCTGGTGAGTAGAACTCCTCAGTGCAGAAAACGAGGCTGTGTGTGGCCTCGGCCGTGTGTTCCTCACTGAGGCCCTTAGCTAATGCGAGTGTCATTTTATAACGTTGTGTTTCTCAGTACTGTGAGCACCAGCAAACACAAGGCTAAACGCACTAGCTATGGGACTTTGCTCCCATTTAGTTAATTCATGCCCGAGAGTCTCCTGGTTGTCAAGAAGAGAGGGTAACTAAAAAGAAGGTTATGACAGATAGCCAAGCTAAACATGACAGAAAACCGAGAGGAAAATAAAAAGTGTAGGGGTGTAATTAAAAGGAAAATTGGAAAAGCAGAGAGAGGGCAAGGGAAAATATTGGTCTGTAAAATCAAGGAAAACCCATTAAAAAAGTAAACCATTAAGATTAAGAGGATGACTAAAGAAAGAGTAACGCTGGGTAGGTAGGCCGAATGTCCCAAAGAGTATTGTATCACATCAAACAGCATGTCCCTTCCACTATTCGCAATGGACATGGCGTAGATCCTACCCAACCAGCTTGTGATTGCAAAACTCAAAACAGTGTCCAGCATTTTGTGTGATTCCATGATTGGACAGTATTTGCTAAATAATCCTCAGTGTGCGAAGAACTACGCTGACAGCCAATTTAAGATTGTCAGTCGGGCTTACAGTGTGGCACATTTGCATGTACTGGAAGCTACATATATTCTTAAGCAGAAAGAACCTGGGCGGGATTCTCCGCAATCGGCGCGATGTCCGCTGACCGGCGCCAAAAACGGCGCGAATCAGTCTGGCATCGCGCCGCCCCAAAGGTGCGGAATTCTCCGCATCTTGGGGGGCCGAGCCCTCACCTTGAGGGGTTAGACCCGCGCCGGACTGATTTCCACCCCGCCAGCTGGCGGGAAAGGCCTTTGGCGCCACGCCATCTGGCGCAGAAATGGCTTTGCCGTGCGGCGCATGCGCGGGAGCGTCAGCGGCCGCTCACGGCATCCCCGCGCATGTGCAGTGGAGGGGGTCTCTTCCGCCTCCGCCATAGTGGAGACCATGGCGAAGGCAGAAGGAAAAGAGTGCCCCCACAGTACAGGCCCGCCCACGGATCGGTGGGCCCCAATCGCGGGCCAGGCCACCCTGGCGGCACTCCCGAGGCCAGATCGCCTTGCGCCCCCCTCAGGACCCCGGAGCCCGCCCCCGTTGCCTTGTCCCGCCGTTCGAAAGGTGGTTCAATCCACGCCGGCTGGCGTGGGTTGACAGCGGCGGGACTTCGGTCCATCGCGGACTGGAGAATTGCCGAGGGATTTCCGCCGACCGGCGCGGCGCGATTCCCACCCCCGCCGAATCTCCGATGGCGGAGAATTCGGGACACGGCGGGGGTGGGATTCACACCGGCCCCCAGCGATTCTCCGACCCGGTGGGGGGTTGGAGAATCACGCCCCATGTACACAAATTGCACCTGTTTCAGCGAAACAAAGTAAGTGGCAGCGATTTGTTGGTTCATCCCTCAGGAAAATGTCTTGACCAATCAGAGTCAAACTGCCCGATTTAAATTTCAAACATTGCTTAGCAGTTAACTGTCAGTTACCATCAGCTGGTGCATTCTACATGGCAATGCCTCCACCAATCAGAGTCCACTTGCCAAGCAATGAGAACTTTCTTCTCATGCAGTGTTAATTTATTGATTTCCCTCACATTGCATTGTTGAATTGCCTGGGTAAGTGCAAGACAAAAAGCCTCGACAAAAAATATCTCTTTTATCAACAATAATCTTCATTCAGAAAAACATGGATTAATCCAAGAAAGTTAGCATGGATTTGCTCAGTGAGGTTGTGCCTGACTTACATGGTCACACTTTTTGAGGAGATATCAAGGAAAGTCGATGAGGGTCATGCATTTGATGTAGTCTATATGGATATAGCAAGGGTTGTATTGAGGCCTTACATGGCAGACTGGTCACAAAAATAAAACCCCATTGGTTCTAAGGTAAAGTGGAAAGTTGGATCCAAATTAGTTCAGAGGCAAAGAGGAAAGGGGTTTGAGCAGTGGGTGTTTTTGTGACCGGGAGGCTGGTTTCAGTCAGATTCCTAAGGGCTCAGGTCCCGTTGTTTTTGTGCTATACATTAATGTTTTGGACTTGAATGTAGGGTGTATGATTAAGAAGTTTGCAGCTGATGCAAAAAGTGGTTGGTAATGAAGAAAAAAGTTGTAGACTGCAAAGAAGAGAGTTCCAGACAGACGGGTGGAACAGTTGCAAATGAATTTTAATCCGGCGAAGTGTGAGGTAATGCATTTTGGAAGGCTAACAAATCAAGGGAATACACAATTTTAAAAAAATTTTAGTGTACCCAATTCATTTTTTTCCAATTAAGGGGAATTTAGCATGGCCAATCCACCTATCCTGCACATCTTTGGGTTGTGGGGGCGAAACCCACTCAAACACGGGGAGAATGTGCAAACTCCACACGAACAGTGACCCAGAGCCGGGATCGAACCTGGGACCTCGGCACCGTGAGGCAGCGGGGCTAACCCACTGTGCCACCGTGCAGTCCTGGAATATACAATTAACAGTCAGATGCTAAGAGGTGCAGAGGAACACAGAGGGTGGGATTTACCGGCCAATCTGCTGCGGTTTTTTGGGTGGCGGAGGCCTGTCGGGATTTGCCGACCCTGTGTTGTCAATGGAATTTCCCGGTGACTGTACCCCTTATCGCCAGGAAACCCGTGCACCGGAATCGACCGGAATATCCCGCAGGCATGAACAGCTGGTAGATCACGCCCTTGAGTCTTTAGAGTGAATGACTGCAGATCCCTGATATTGGTTGGATGGGTAGATTAAGTGGTTCAGAAGGTGAAGAAGATGCTTTATCTTATTAGCTGAGGCAAATACGAGAAGGGAGGTTATGCTGAACCAGTATGAAATACTAGTTAGGCCATAGCTGGAGTATTGCATTTAGTTCTGGCCATGACATTTTGGAGGGTAGAGAAAAGATTTACGAGGATATTGTCTGAATCGGAGAATTTTGGTTATAAGAAAAGATTTGATAGGCTAGGTAGCTTTCCATTGGAATACAGGAGGCTGAGTGAAGGCCGAATTGAAGTGCATAAAAATCTAGTTAGAGACAACAGGAGAGTCCAATTCCCCTTGGTTGGGGAGTCCACTGGGGTTATCCTAGACCGGATTTCCTTCTTACATCTGTTATCTTAATCATAAATTGCTTTGTGAGCATTTAAATTGTTGCGCCTAGTCCTTCATTCTTAATCCGAAGGCAAAGGACGTTACTTTTGCTTTGCCTACTGCCATTTATTTCCCGAGATGGTGATGAATAAATGCTCTGCCTGGTAGCGTACTGACCTGGAAAGTCCATTCAGTTCTCAAGTTTAAGCCTGCCCAGTGCTCTTAGTTTAATCAATATCAGATGACCTCCCCAGTCCAAGTTATCAATCTTCCTGCATGGCCTTGGACAGTGCGTGGTAGCGAGCTAATCGAGTTTTGGGAGGTAAGGCATCATGGCAAAGCCCTTCCCTATTTCCGCCAACACATTCACTTTCCCAAAGGGCTTATGATATCAAATAGGGGGAAGATCTCTATCTGACCTTTTACCTCCCTGGCCTAGGTGCAACAGTCATGCCCCAACTGTTGCCTTGGCAGTAAAATACACTGAGAATTAGATTTCAGTCCTACTTGTGTTTTTCGTTGTCACATTCCTCACTGGGAAGTACATTTACCAAATGAGCTCTCAGGAGGTCTGTATATTTTAAACATTCTTGAGGTCCTTTGCCACACAACACCTTCAATATTGTTTCATTGTACTCCTTCACAAGCAATCTGAGATAGCAAGACCCCAATCCTAGCATAGATGGGCACAGTTCGTGCAGGGGTATTTTCCAAAGGCAGGTAAGGTGTTTAGTTATGTTCCATCGGCGGGATTCTCCGTCCCGCCAGCCCTGTTTTTCAGCGCTGCACGCCCCCATCAGCAGCGGGGTTCTCTGTTCCCACAGCCGGCCAATAGACTGTGGCCACCCCCATGTCGCCGGGAAACCTGTGGGCGCGGGTACGCTGCCGGCGAAGGGGAGGATCCCGTAAACGAAGAATCCCGAATCATAAGTTTCAAGGCTCTCATTTTTGGGTTATTTTAACAGAACCGCCTACTGTTGTGTGGTGAGGTGGTAGAGGGGCGGGGTGTGGTGGGAGTGTGTTGGTGAAGGGAAAATTACTTCTCCATACATCCACATATCTCTCTATATAATGAACCAACTCTCGTTAATGGTGGTTGGCTGAAGTGAACACATTTTTTGCTCATTTATTGTTAAGCTTGGCCTTCAACAATCTTCTAACTATAATAACATTTCTTTCTGACCTCGTACATTTTTACATGCGGACAGTGTGCAGAGTAAGGGCGTCAGTCTGGTCCACATGTTTTGGATGCCTATTAGTCCACTTCATCAACAGAATAATTTCCCCACCCCACGGGCAGTACGGTAGCACAAGTGGATAGAACTGTGGCTTCACAGCGCCAGGGTCCCAGGTTCGATTCCTGGCTGGGTCAATGTCTGTGCGGAGTCTGCACGTTCTCCCCGTGTCTGTGTGGGTTTCCTCAGGGTGCTCCGGTTTCCTCCCACAGTCCAAAGACGTGCAGGTTAGGTGGATTGGCCATGCTAAATTGCCCTTAGTGACCAAAGAGGTTAGGAGAGTTTATTGGGTTACGGGGATAGGGTGGAAGTGAGGGCTTAAGTGGGTCGGTGCAGACCTTCTGCACTGTATGTTCTATAACATAAAACGAAAGGTGGAGTTATGCTACGTGACACAAACCCCTTCAGACTGTGGTTTCCTCATTGCAATTTGAATTTATATACTATTGTTGGGGCGGTTTTCCTTTTGGTTGCAGTGGGGATGGGGGTCAGTCACCAAAAGCAGCAGGTGTAAGATTTTGATGTTTCCTGGAATTCTGCATCTTTCAATTATGATTCCGAGATAGACTTGTTGCCGGAACAGAACGTGGTGGTGTCCCTTCAATTTGGCTGGTTCCACACAGCGGCATGCACCCATTCAAGCAGGAGCTCATTTCAGAAACAAAGCTTCAGGAAAGTTCCTTTATCGTTGCGAATAAATCTTACAAATCTTTATTCTGAGGCGGCACAACTAAGACTGAATAACTACCTTTGCATGGCCGGTGTTTTTGTCTAAAACACGGGGGCAACTTGATAGCAGCTTTCATTATTGAAGGTAATCATCAGATCGAGAAGCTTTCATTTCAAACCCGCGCTGCGTGTCATTTATATTTCCATCTCTGTGATCCCTATGATCCAAAGGTTAACCATCACATGATCAACGTGGCTGTGATATAAACACTGGAGGGTTCACCTGTCATTTGAAAGGCTGATGTCTGCGAGGGAAAACTATCTTATCGTTATTCCTGTTTTCCCCGTTGTTTTGTTACCTGTGTGGTAGGTAACATGTGCTACTCAAACCTTGGTTTGTGTTGAGGTCTTCTGAATCTCGATGAAGAAGACTCAAACTCGTCCAATAGTAACAAAAGGTTTATTGAGTAACTATAACCATAGTTGCATGAGTTCTTTACTTTAACTTTGATACTAGTGATAAGGTTAACAAGATCAAACTACGGTAACTATATGTAACTCCACTAGCGATCTGAACTAGTCTGCTATTGCCCTGGTCACAGTGCACCCAATAGAGAGGGAGAGACCCTATGTGGTTGCCTTTTATACCCCTGTTGGTCCTGCCCTCTAGTGAACATGTGGTGCTACTGATTACACATTAACCTCTTGTGTACATGCACATATAGAGATCACTAACCCGTCTCCTCAAGATACCGATTCACTCTTCCACGGGTACCTCACCGCAAGTAACCATCCTTCACAGCTGACCCACTGCAAAGAGTGTCAGTGGGATTTCTGACTCTGGTGGGGGAGGTGGTAGTGAGGGGGCTGGTGACAGTGTTGTATCACAAGGTGGATCACAGCCTGATACCCGAACCGCAAGCGCTGGAAGATGATCAGGAACCATGACTGATCGTTTTCTCTGCCACCCCAGTTGGTAACGTAGCCACAAACGATCCCGAGGAGAAGTGCTGAAATGTCCTCAGGTGCTATATAAATGCACGTTCCTAATGTCGCCCAGCTGAAATCAACAAACCAAGACTCAGGCTCAAACTATCTCTGGTATGATTGGCTGTCAGAGACTATTAAGAAAAAAAAAAAACCTTTTGATTTCCTTCTTTTTAAAAAGAGCAGCAGATTTTCTTTTTTTTTGAACCTGAGTGAATTGCTGGGCTGCAACTCCACAGGTGCCAGCAAGTCCAAAACATTATTGTTCATGAAATAATCCATGATGGTGGCTATTCAAGCATAGGGGCATCTTCCAAGGAGGATCATTGGATAGTCATCTGGAAGAGAAATCCCCAACCCAGAACAGAGGCAGATTGAGATCCTCCATCAATATGGACATCAGTAAATTCAGCACAGAACAGAGACCAGACCGAGTTCTACACGGCCACTGGATAAACCTGCCGACTTGGAATTATATCGCTATTCCTTCATTGTCACTGGGTCAAAATCCTGGAACTCTCTCCCGAACAGCACTGTGGATGTACCTACACCACATGAACTGTAGCAGTTCAAAGAGGCGGCTCATCGCCACTGTCTTAAGGGCAATTAGTGATGGGCAATAAATGCCAACGGAACCCACATCCCAGGAAAGAATAACAAAAAAACTCTCTCCGAGATAATGGCCAGGACTTTACCAAAATATCTCTAAATGTGATAGCGAGTGGGAACTGCAGCGAGCAGCTTGATGCACGGCACGGCGCGGCCGCCACCGCTATAAAATGTTAATTGGCCCACTTAATGAGGCCCTACGGGATTTACGCCGTAAATCATATTTTGCCGGCTGATTCACCGGGACCGTGCTCGCCAGCCCCCAGACAACAAGTGACAGCAGCACTTAAACTGCTTCTGCACAGCCAACCCCACTCCGCTCGCAGGCATTCCTCCATGGAGACCAGCCCCACACTTTGGTACGCCCACCTGGGACGATTGCTGGACATGGTGGAGGCCAGATGGGAGTTCCTGTTCCCCCGAGGGTCCAGGAGGGTCAGCCACAGGGCAGCCAGGGTCGCCTGGGACAAAGTGGCAGCGGCCGTTTGCTCGGGAAGCGTGACCAGGAGGACTGGCACCCAGTGCCGCAAGAAGGTCAACGACCTCCACCAGGCCACACGGCTGGGTTGCGAACAATCCCCCGCATCTTCCCCCAGGAATACGCCAGGCACCGCCCTCGCCCAGCTCCTTTCCATGCCCCGGCCCACCCATGGCCAGCAGTGCCGCCCAAGCCACCCCTTGCTCCCAACATCTCCTGCCATACTACCCCATACGCACCAGCCCCCATCCCCCCCATACTTTGCATCCCCCATTCCTCCCCATCCTCCCATACGCCCCCCCCCCATATGGCCCATCTCTCCGCCACGAGACCCCCTCCCCACCAAATAACCCCCCCATCCCCCACGTTCAAAGATGCATGCGGCTCACGATGCCCTACCTGTGTGCCCACAGGAGCAGCTGGCCTACAGCGGGAAGGGGAGGGCCCAGATGGGTAGCTGGGTGCCGGACAAACAAGTCCTCACCCCTTACGAGGAATGGGCCTGGAGGTTACAGGGGTGCCCGAGGACCAATCCGTCACCACCCTGGAGGTCGAAGCGCAGAGGCGAGGATCCACCGGCCCCCACTCAGATTGCCTCTCACATGTGAGTTGTTGTCATACAGACTGACCCATCCCTCCCACTGACCACTTGTCCATTCTCACACAGGATCCGCATCCAACACTGCCGGCCGGTCCAGGGTAGTTCGCACCCCCGCATCCCATGAGAAAATCTCAGAGGAGAGCTCTGAGGAGACCACTTTATGCACCTTGCAGCTATCACCCCCACCCTCCACCTCGGTGGCTGAATGTAGATAGGCTTTTGGGGCACAATCTGGTGAGCACCACACAGCTGCTGATGCACATCAGGTGGAGGCAGGAAGCCCCCAGGCGAATCAGCAGTCGGAGGTCTGCTGGATCCCGGGACACAGCTGGGTCTCAGTCAGATGTTGAGACTCTGGACCAGGTTTACCTGGAGCTGTGCAGACGTCAGGGTGCGGCTGTGATATTCAGAGGGAGATATCAGCGACACTCCAGCAGGTCCATAGCTGAATAGCTGGAAATGCGTGGCACCAAGGCCAAACCGCTAGAGTGGCAACCGCTGTGGAGAGCCTGGTGAGCGACATCAGCGGCATGAATGGTGGTGTCCAAGGCGGGGCTGAGTCAGTGACGGTCATGGCTGGACGCTTCGACAGTGTGACCCAGGTGCTGGGGGACTTGACCCACGAATAAGCCCTTGGCGAGGCGCTGTGGAGCACGTCCCAATCTCAGGTGGGCATAGCTAAGGCACTACAGAGCATGTCCCGCTCACTGGGGGATATGTCCCAGTCTCAAGTGGGCATTGCCGGCCACTCCAGAGCATGTCCCGCTCACTGGGGGATATGTCCCAGTCTCAAGTGGGCATTGCCGGCCACTCCAGAGCATGTCCCGCTCACTGGGGGATATGTCCCAGTCTCAAGTGGGCATTGCCGGCCACTCCAGAGCATGTCCCGCTCACTGGGGGATATGTCCCAGTCTCAAGTGGGCATTGCCGGCCACTCCAGAGCATGTCCCAGTCACTGAGGTGCATCGCTGAGGGCATTGACATCAGGGAGCGGTCAGGGCTGGCAGTGGCAATTGATACAGGGGCAGTCAGGGCACAATCCAGCTACCCCTCCGTCCCGATATGAACCCCAGGGCTCTATGGGCACCGACCGGCAGAAGGGGGCGCTAGGTGCCAATCCGGCGCCACCCTATGGAGTGGCAACATGGCCAACAGCCCCCCTCCCCGAATCCCCCCTCACCCCCACCCCGAGCACACCGCGTGCAGGTGATGGATGTGAGCGAGCACCCAGCAGACAGGCAGTCCATGGCATAGATTGAGGAGCACCAGCGCTCAACTCTCAGCGGGTTATCATCACCCCCTCCCCGCCCTTGACTGTGACCCGCTGACATCATAGGGGGGAGGGGTGTGGGGAGTGGGGTGAATGACGGACATGACCATGTCCTATGCGAAGCAGGTGAGGTTGAGGACCTCCCTGGCCTTCCGGGACGGCTGGACCCTTGCCGCTGCCGCCTGCCCTCTACCCTCCGGCCGGTCCTACAGGTCCTCCACGAGCTGATACTCCAGCCCCTCCTGGTGCATTGCCTCTTCACCATCCTTGTCCTCCTCCTTGTCTTCGTCCTTCTCGTCCTCCACCTCAAAGTGGCCACATGTTCGTCCCTATCGACCTCCAACATGTCACTCCACTGCTCTGCCAGGTTATGGAGGACACAGCCGACCACCCAAAGTGGGCGACCCTCTGGGGGGTGTACTGCAGTGCACCACCAAAGCGGTCAAGGCATCGGAACCGCATGTTGAGGAGTCCGATGCACTGCTCAATGTCAGCCCGGATAGCCTCATAGGCCTTGTTGTATCAGGTCTCTACTTCGGTCAATGGCCTCCGTCCTGGCATCATTAGCCACGTCCTCAGCCCTTATCCCGCAAGAGCCAACCAGTCATCGTGGGGTGGTGATACAAGAGGCAGGGGATGTCCAACTGCTCCAGGATGTACAAAGAACAAAGAACAAAGAAATGTACAGCACAGGAACAGGCCCTTCGGCCCTCCAAGCCCGTGCCGACCATACTGCCCGACTAAACTACAATCTTCTACACTTCCTGGGTCCGTATCCTTCTATTCCCATCCTATTCATATATTTGTCAAGATGCCCCTTAAATGTCCCCATCGTCCCTGCCTCCACTACCTCCTCCGGTAGTGAGTTCCAGGCACCCACTACCCTCTGCGTAAAAAACTTGCCTCGTACATCTACTCTAAACTTTGCCCCTCTCACCTTAAACCTATGCCCCCTAGTAATTGACCCCTCTACCCTGGGGAAAAGCCTCTGACTATCCACTCTGTCTATGCCCCTCATAATTTTGTATACCTCTATCAGGTCGCCCCTCAACCTCCTTCGTTCCAGTGAGAACAAACCGAGTTTATTCAATCGCTCCTCATAGCTTATGCCCTCCATACCAGGCAACATTCTGGTAAATCTCTTCTGCACCCTCTCTAAAGCCTCCACATCCTTCTGGTAGTGTGGCGACCAGAATTGAACACTATACTCCAAGTGTGGCCTAACTAAGGTTCTATACAGCTGCAACATGACTTGCCAATTCTTATACTCAATGCCCCGGCCAATGAAGGCAAGCATGCCGTATGCCTTCTTGACTACCTTCTCCACCTGTGTAGCCCCTTTCAGTGATCTGTGGACCTGTACTCCTAGATCTCTTTGACTTTCAATACTCCTGAGGGTTCTACCATTCACTGTATATTCCCTACCTGCATTAGCCCTTCCAAAATGCATTACCTCACATTTGTCCAGGTTAAACTCCATCTGCCATCTCTCCGCCCAAGTCTCCAGACAATCTAAATCCTGCTGTATCCTCAGACAGTCCTCATCGCTATCCGCAATTCCACCAACCTTTGTGTCGTCTGCAAACTTACTAATCAGACCAGTTGCATTTTCCTCCAAATCATTTATATATACTACAAAGAGCAAAGGTCCCAGCACTGATCCCTGTGGAACACCACTGGTCACAGCCCTCCAATTAGAAAAGCATCCCTCCATTGCTACCCTCTGCCTTCTATGGCCTAGCCAGTTCTGTATCCACCTTGCCAGTTCACCCCTGATCCCGTGTGACTTCACCTTTTGTACTAGTCTACCATGAGGGACCTTGTCAAAGGCCTTACTGAAGTCCATATAGACAACATCTACTGCCCTACCTGCATCAATCATCTTAGTGACCTCCTCGAAAAACTCGATCAAGTTAGTGAGACACGACCTCCCCTTCACAAAACCGTGCTGCCTCTCACTAATACGTCCATTTGCTTCCAAATGGGAGTAGATCCTGTCTCGAAGAATTCTCTCCAGTAATTTCCCTACCACTGAAGTAAGGCTCACCGGCCTGTAGTTCCCGGGATTATCCCTGCCACCCTTCTTAAACAGAGGAACAACATTGGCTATTCTCCAGTCCTCCGGGACATCCCCTGAAGACAGCGAGGATCCAAAGATTTCTGTCAAGGCCTCAGCAATTTCCTCTCCAGCCTCCTTCAGTATTCTGGGGTAGATCCCATCCGGCCCTGGGGACTTATCTACCTTAATATTTTTTAAGACACCCAACACCTCGTCTTTTTGGATCACAATGTGACCCAGGCTATCTACACCCCCTTCTCCAGACTCAACATCTACCAATTCCTTCTCTTTGGTGAATACTGATGCAAAGTATTCATTTAGTACCTCGCCCATTTCCTCTGGCTCCACACATAGATTCCCTTGCCTATCCTTCAGTGGGCCAACCCTTTCCCTGGCTACCCTCTTGCTTTTTATGTAAGTGTAAAAAGCCTTGGGATTTTCCTTAACCCTATTTGCCAATGACTTTTCATGACCCCTTCTAGCCCTCCTGACTCCTTGCTTAAGTTCCTTCCTACTTTCCTTATATGCCACACAGGCTTCGTCTGTTCCCAGCCTTTTAGCCCTGACAAATGCCTCCTTTTTCTTTTTGACGAGGCCTACAATATCATTCGTCATCCAAGGTTCCCGAAAATTGCCGTATTTATCTTTCTTCCTCACAGGAACATGCCTGTCCTGTATTCCTTTCAACTGACACTTGAAAGCCTCCCACATGTCAGATGTTGATTTGCCCTCAAACATCCGCCCCCAATCTATGTTCTTCAGGTCCCGCCTAATATTGTTATAATTAGCCTTCCCCCAATTTAGCACATTCATCCTCGGACCACTCTTATCCTTGTCCACCAGTACTTTAAAACTTACTGAATTGTGGTCACTGTTACCAAAATGCTCCCCTACTGAAACATCTACCACCTGGCCGGGCTCATTCCCCAATACCAGGTCCAGTACCGCCCCTTCCCTAGTTGGACTGTTTACATATTGTTTTAAGAAGCCCTCCTGGATGCTCCTTACAAACTCTGCCCCGTCTAAGCCCCTGGCACTAAGTGAGTCCCAGTCAATATTGGGGAAGTTGAAGTCTCCCATCACCACAACCCTGTTGTTTTTACTCTTTTCCAAAATCTGTCTACCTATCTGCTCCTCTATCTCCCGCTGGCTGTTGGGAGGCCTGTAGTATACCCCCAACATTGTGACTGCACCCTTCTTATTCCTGATCTCTACCCATATAGCCTCACTGCCCTCTGAGGTGTCCTCTCGCTGTATAGCTGTGATACTCTCCTGAACAAGTAGCGCAACTCCGCCTCCCCTTTTACATCCCCCTCTATCCCGCCTGAAACATCTAAATCCTGGAACATTTAGCTGCCAATCCTGCCCTTCCCTCAACCAGGTCTCTGTAATGGCAACAACATCATAGTTCCAAGTACTAATCCAAGCTCTAAGTTCATCTGCCTTACCCGTAATGCTCCTTGCATTAAAACATATGCACTTCAGGCCACCAGACCCGCTGTGTTCAGCAACTTCTCCCCGTCTGCTCTGCCTCAGAGCCACACTGTCCATATTCCCTAGTTCTCCCTCAACGCTCTCACCTTCTGACCTATTGCTCCCGTGCCCACCCCCCTGCCATACTAGTTTAAACCCTCCCGTGTGACACTAGCAAATCTCGCGGCCAGGATATTTATGCCTCTCCGGTTTAGATGCAACCCGTCCATCTTATACAGGTCACACCTGCCCCGGAAGAGCTCCCAGTGGTCCAGATAACCGAAACCCTCCCTCCTACACCAGCTGTTTAGCCACGTGTTTGTCTGCTCTATCTTCCTATTTCTAGCCTCACTGGCACGTGGCACAGGGAGTAATCCCGAGATTACAACCCTCGAGGTCCTGTCTTTTAACTTTCTGCCTAGCTCCCTGAACTCCTGCTGCAGGACCTCATGCCTCTTCCTGCCTATGTCGTTAGTACCAATATGTACAACGACCTCTACCTGTTTGCCCTCCCCCTTCAGGATTCCCTCTACCCGTTCGGAGACATCCTGGACCCTGGCACCAGGGAGGCAACATACCATCCTGGAGTCTCTTTCACGTCCACAGAAGCGCCTATCTGTTCCCCTGACTATAGAGTCCCCTATAACTATTACTCTTCTGCGCTTTGACCCTCCCTTCTGAACATCAGAGCCAGCCGTGGTGCCACTGCTCTGGCTGCTGCTGTTTTCCCCTGATAGGCTATCCCCCCCGACAGTATCCAAAGGGGTATACCTGTTCGAGAGGGGGACAACCACAGGGGATTCCTGCACTGACTGCCTGCCCTTTCTGGTGGTCACCCATTTCTCTGCCTGCACCTTGGGTGTGACCACACTTACATAACTGCGATCTATGACGCTTTCCGCCACCTGCATGCTCCTAAGTGCATCCAATTGCTGCTCCAACCGAACCATGCGGTCTGTGAGGAGCTGCAGTTGGGTGCACTTTCTGCAGATGAAGCCATCCAGGACGCTGGAAGCCTCCCGGACCTGCCACATCTCACAGTCAGAGCACAGCACCCCTCTAACTGACATTGCGTCAATTAATTAAAATTAAAATTTGTCTTTTTTTTTTATAAATACTTTTTTTTTTTTTAAATTACAAAGTTACTGTCAACTATCTGTTTCCTAGCACTAGATTTCTAATAGAAATGCGATAGCTAACTATAATATCCTCCGATCTCTGGCTTAGATATCCTCTAAATTATAATTAAGTTAT
Source organism: Scyliorhinus torazame (assembly GCF_047496885.1). NCBI lineage: Eukaryota > Metazoa > Chordata > Chondrichthyes > Carcharhiniformes > Scyliorhinidae > Scyliorhinus > Scyliorhinus torazame. The sequence continues at coordinate 28,956,319 of NC_092720.1, read as the reverse complement.
TATGTTTAATTAGTTCCCAAATAGTCAAAAAAATTTAGGTTAGAATCCCAACCAGCCACTCAGGTCACAGCTTTTCTGTCCCCCCCGACACACACAATTTGAAAAAAGGTATAAAAGTAAAAATCACTTGCTTACCTTCTGAGATGTTCTCAGGTTCTCTCGCTGACAGAGACTGCTCCTCCACCTCCAATCCTTGGCCTGCACAATGCTAATAATATATAATATAATATGGCACTTACCTTCCACCAATGGGTCTTATTATTAGGTTAGAGGAGGAGGGTGGGTGGGAGACACTACACGTGTAGTGTCTCGGGTTTCCTCTCCACCAGAATTTATTGGGGGGGGGGGGGACTTGCCAGAGGTCGAACTTCCGGTTCCCGCCGAAATCCAAAGGGCTGCTCCTGTAAAGGTAAGTGCTTTTAAACTAACTACTCACCTCCCAGAAGGCCCCTGCGCACCGCTGCCGCCGAAATCCAATGGGCTGCTCCTGTAAAGGTAAGAGCTTTTAAACTAACTACTCACCTCCCAGAAGGCCCCTGCGCACCGCTGCCGCCGAAATCCAATGGGCTGCTCCTGTAAAGGTAAGAGCTTTTAAACTAACTACTCACCTCCCAGAAGGCCCCTGCGCACCGCTGCCGCCGAAATCCAAAGGGCTGCTCCTGTAAAGGTAAGTGCTTTTAAACTCACTACTCACCTCCAAGAAGGCCCCTGCGCACCGCTGCCGCCGAAATCCAATGGGCTGCTCCTGTAAAGGTAAGAGCTTTATGTAGCTGTCATGCACACTCCCTGCATGTTGTGGTCACAAATGGGCTGGATGTTTTGGGAGTGGAACCCCTTCCTGTTGATGCAAGGCGACATTCTTGCCATCCACTAACCCCTGGACCTGGGGCAGCCCAGCAATGGCAGAGAATCCTGCTGCCCAGGCATCTTTCTGGGCCTGGTCCATGTCAAAGTTTATATTGTTAGCTGCTTGGGCAAACAGGACATCTGTTACTTCAGTGATGCACTTGTGGGCTGCAGCTTGTGATATGCACAGGGCCCCGCTCCATCCCTGCAATGAGCCTGAGGTGTGCATGTTCAGGGCTGTGGTGATCTTGATGGCCACTGGGAGCAGAATTACTCCTCCTCCAGGTGGCCCCAATTCTGCAAGGACATGGCACAGGTGCCGCACTTTCTCTTTGTTGAGGCAGAGCCTCCTGCGGCACACGCCGCCCATCATCTGTTCGAAAGACCAGCGACGCCTATGCACCGTGGACGTGTACACCGACCTCCCCCTCTGGGTCCCTCCCTGGCCGGATGGGCAGCTGTGGTGAATGTATAGTGCTAGTAATTCACCAGTGCATTAGTATCATGTTCTGCCATTGTGTTACAGCTATGTTATGTTGTTGACCTTGTGGGCTCCACCTATGGGCCATTGTGTGGCTTCACCCACAGGGGGATATGTTGGGGCCCATGGCTCCTCCCCTTGAAAGTAAGTATAAAGAGCAGTTGACCTGTAGGCAGTTCACAGTATTGTACCAGTCGCAGGCAGGCACTGTTCTAAGCTGATTAAAACCACGGTTTACTTCTACTCGTGTCTTTGAGTGAATTGATGGTCGCATCAGCGGCCAGGTCCTCAGGATGTGCGGAGGAGCCCTGTACATGGGCAGCTGCCTCAACCCTCTGCCGGCACTGCTGCTGTGTTCTCCACCATCCATGGGCAGCACGGTAGCACAGTGTTTAGCACTGTTGCTTTACAGCTCCAGGGTCCCAGCTTCGATTCCCCGCTGGGTCACTGTCTGTGCGGAGTCTGCACATTCTCCCCGTGTCTACGTGGGTTTCCTCCAGGTGCTCCGGTTTCCTCCCAAAAGTGCTGAAAGACGTGCTTATTAGGTGAATTGGACAATCTGAATTCTCCCTCTGTGTACCTAAACAGGTGCCGGAATGTGGCGACTTGGGGCTTTGCACAGAAACTTCATTGCAGTGTTAATGTAAGCCTACTTGTGACAATAAAGATTATTTTACTTTATCTGGCTGGTTGGACTATCAGCAGCACTGTCAGCTGTCGCAGATCCACCATATAAACCATTCCATGTAATATCTGTAAGGGATGGAGAGGTTGTGAGACTGCCAACCAGCGGTATCTTCCACCCCGGGGCCCTCCATTCTCCCATTACTCCCCCCACCCAACCCCTGGCCATCCGCACCCTTGGCCGCAGTGAGCCCCCTGGTCACCAGACCCCAAAACCTGTACCCCAGGCACCTGCACATGAAGTTACCTGGACCAGGCACTGGTCCCCTCCCCGGTGCACATGCCCACCCTCTGATCGCCGATATATCCCCAGTGCTGGGGCCCAGCTGAATCTAGGTATTGCCTCCTGCAGTATCAAGGCCCAGTGTCCAGGCATCATGGTCTGAAGAACCCCCACCAGCGACATGGCACGCCTACCCATGGGAGTCCACTTGAGAGTTGAGCGCTCACGTAACTATCAAATACAATTCTCTATCAGCAATAGCCTTCAACCGCGCAGCCTGAGGCCTCTGCGGTCAGTGGAGGTTATGGGTGGTCAGTGGGGCAGGTGGGTTGGAGTTGCACCCAGCACGGGACCACGTGGTGCAGGGGGTGGCATGGTGGACCTGCGGGTGCCGAGACACCCATCTCTTCCCCACACCAGCCCAGAGGCGACCACCCCTCCTGCTCCGCTACCCACCCCACCCCCACCCCCGCCCCACCGATGGCGGGCACCCCCACTGAGACTGACCACTCCCCGGTGGTTCCTCACCCCGAGCACCGGGGCAGCAGCCCCAGTGACCCCAACCTCTTTGCCTGTGAGCGAAGGTGGTTCCTCGCCTCCTCAGGTCCCCACAGCAGCCCTTCCGCAGCTTCGCGTTTTTAAAGAGGAGTACTAATCGGCGCCCGCGTGACTACTTACTGGGGAGGGGGGGTTAGATCATGGGCGACCATTAGAGAGGGAGTCGCTCTCGTTAAGTGGTGATTATTGGTTTCTCACCACGCTATGGCGGGACCCTGATTTCACCAACGGGAGCGGGCCGGTTAGATCGCAAACAGATTGGCGCCCGTCGTGGTTCTCAATTTTGGCCTCTCCAGCGATTTAATGGCCTCATCGTGCTCTCGCTTAAGCACAATGCGGCCACAGAATAGAATCACGCCCAATGTTTATAAACTGTCGCCTGCAAGGCGCAATGAAAGAACAATCCACCCTCCCGCAACGTCACCAGTAAGCTGATATTGCTGGGGTTTGGCATGTGGAACTAATGAAGACCCATGCAACTTTTTATTGCTTTGCTCTGATCGGCAGCAATCACTCCGTTCCTAATTTGGCACAGGAGAGTGATCTCCGATCAGTTCAAAGTACAGCATGTCAAATGCAAAAAAATGTTTTTTTTACCTTATCTTCTGTACACATCAAGATAAAGAATGCTCCACTGATAGCCCCGAAACAGAATCAAGGGTTTGTTAATACTGTTCATCCCACTAAGGAATGTTAATACTGTTTGTCTCACTGGACTCATACCCCTGTACAGTATTGAGACTGACTGTATTGTAGGAGGTGTCATGATATTCAAACACACACATCATGATAGACACACCAACAGACAAATCAGAACACACAACACCACAACCAATGACAGAAAGATATAAAAGCACAGACACGACCCCTGGTGGTCAGTATTAGCTGCAGAGGAGAACCAGGACACATCTATTGCCAAACACACTCAGGGAGACAGCACGTGCAGAGTATCCAGAACGAACTGTATTATAAGAGTTATAATAAAATAGAGTTGTACCACATACAACTGTGTTGGCTCATCTGTGCACCAGAGCACCCAACACCACAGGAGGTGCAGTCCATTGAATGAGATGTGAAACCGAGGCCACATCTCTTCTCAGATGGACGTACAAGATCCCATATGGGAATATTCAAAGACATGTTGGGGCGTTCCCTTTGGCATCCCAGTCGGTAATTATCCTGCAGCCGACATTATTGAAACAGATCCAGTGGTTCGCTGCATTGTTGTTTTTGGGGATCATGCGGAATGCAAATTAGCTGCCGCATTTCCAACATAACTTGAAAAGCAATGGGTAATCAAGAAGATTCTGAATGAATTTGTTGAAAGTAGATTGCGACTGACTCATTTGATCGAATTTTTGAGATAACAGTGTAGGCTCAACATTTGGAAGGCAGTTGACAAAGTCCTACATGAAAGATTTATTAAGAAGATAAATTGGAATTAAGGGGAAGGTAATAGTATGGTTACAAAATTGGCTAAGTGAGAGGAAGCAAAGAGTGGTGCCAGATGGGCTGGTTTAGCTCAGTGGGCTAAACAGCTGGTTTGTAATGCCAAACAAGGCCAGCAGTGCGGGTTCAATTCCTGTACCAGCTTACCCGAACAGGCGCCAGAATGTGGCGACAAGGGGCTTTTCGCAGTAACTTTGTACTTGCAACAATAAAAGATTATTATTATTGGATGGATGATTCTGGAAAGTGGTCAGCAGTGACGTTCCTCAAGCACCAATCATGGGTCCATTTTTCTATTTTTACAAATGATCTGAGCTCGAGTGTAGGGAGCAGCATTATAAGGGTTGCAGATGATATTATACTGAGGAAAGTAGTCAACGCATTAAGATAGTTATCTGCTTCAGGGTGACTTAGACAGGATGGTGAAATGAGCAGAAGTCTGACAGATGGAGTTTAATGTTGAGTGTGAAGAGATGCAGATTGGGAGGACTAATATGGAAAGGCACTAAACAATAAATGGCACAATTTTGAAAAGTACAGATGAGCAGAGAGACCTTGGTGTCCGTCTACACAAATCCTTAAAGGGGGCTGGTTAAGTTATTAAGGTGGTTAAAAAGCATACTTGTTGCTTGGGATTATTAATAGAGGAGGAAATTATGAAGGTAAAGAGATCATGTTCGAACTTTATAAATCACTGATTAGGCCTCAACTAGAGGATTGTGGACAATCACTTCAGGAAAATGTGTAAGTGCACAAAGGAGGTTCACTAGGAAGTTACTAGGTTTGAGGTACATCTTATGGAAGGTATTTTGTTATTTTGTATATTTCTGCGATTTGTTAAGGCCCTCCTTTGTTTCTTTTTAATATGTATAATCTTTGTATTTCTATCAAAATGTGACCAGTTGTGAGGTGGACCAATGTTCTGAACTAAGAACCAGGTGTAGGAATTTTCATCTGAAGAGTCGGCGAGGACACATCTCCACCAACTCCAGCAGGCCTGGTGCCATTTCACGCTCAAACGGGCATTGATTGGCAGAAGGCGGGCCTTCACTGTGAGGAAGTCCTGCCTTGAAGAGCTGCTGGCCAATCTGAACAGGAACAGCGCAGCAGTGGCCAGAAGAGGTACTACAGTCAGCTGCCTGGGACTAAGTGCCAGGACCCGGAGGAAAGCTTTTTAAAAAATAAATATTTTTATTGAAGTTTACATTATTACACTGTACAGGAGATGACTGAAATGGTTATTATTTACACTTTACATTCTATTCCTTTTCGGCACCACCTCCCCCCCCCCCCCCCCCACCTTTGTTCCCCACCCTCCGCACACATCAATTAGAGCAGCAAAATGGGTCTGTATGGTCCACATTCCATCGGGTCTTTGTCTTTTTTGGGTATAAGCGATATGGTGGCCTGAATTAACGTTGGAGGCAAGGTGCCCCTCGCTAGCGAATCTGCGAACATCTCCCACAGGTGCAGGGTGAGAGCCGGTGCAAATTCTTTGTAGAAGTCTGTCAGGAACCCATCTCCATGACCTCCCCCAGTCCTACTGGTGCTTCCAGCTCTCTCCGTCTACCATCCCCCATGACTGGCAATGTCCAGTCTATCAAGGAACTGTTTCACCCCCGAGTCCCCTTTGGGGGACTCGGATGCGTACACTCCCGATGGAAGGCCTTAAATGCTTTGTTACCCTTTATTGGTGCGGCTACCAGGCGACCTCTGCTGTCCTTTACCTGAGCTATTTCCCTCGTGGCTACCTGCTTTCTCAGCTGGTGAGCCAGTAGGCGGCTAGCCTTCTCTCTGTGTTCATAGAAGATCCCCCATGTCTGGCGCAGTTGGTGCACTGCTTTCCTGGTGGACAGCAGATTAAAGTCCATTTGTGGCTTTTTCCTCTCCGCCAGTAGCTCTACAGTCGGGGCCTCGGAGTATCTTCTGTCGACCTCCAGGATGGAACCGATCAGTTGTTGCCAGGCCGCCCTCTTTTCCCCAACTCTACGAGCCTTTTTGGCTGTAATCTCTCCCCTAATCACCGCCTTCAGTGCCTCCCAGAACGTGGAAGGTGTGACTTCCCCATTCCGGTTGCTAGTGACATACTCGCCTATGGCCTGTGATATTTTCTGGCAGAAGACCTCGTCGGCCAAGAGGTCCGAATCCAACCTCCATGCGGGGTGATGGGCAAGGCCCATTTCCAACCTCACATCCATGTAATGTGGAACGAGGTTGGAGATGACAATCGCTGAGTATTCCGCTCTGACTATTTCTGGAAGCACAGATTTCCCCACTACAAAGAACTCGATGCGGGTGTAGACCTCGGGTACTGGTGAGAAGAATGAGAATTCCATGGCAGGAACCGCCATGATCCACTGCCCACATCAGTTCCATAAACATTCCCAGTTCCCTAGCCATTCTTGTCATTTTCCCTTTTTGGGGTTTGATCGGTCCGTCAATTGGTTCTCCAAAGTGGCTGATCATGGTGTCATCTTGTTCCTTCAACAGGAACCTGACCTGCCCAAGCCAATCTAAAACCCTTCCCTTCCTTCTCATTATGATCCCCCCATGGTCCACCTCCCCCCCTGTCTCCCTTTCTACCCTCCCCCTCCCCCCCCATGCCACCCCCACTTACTCAACCCCTACCTTCCCCTTCCCTGCCCTGTGGTTCTCCCCCCTCTCCCTGCCAGACTTTCCCTCAATGCTGGGAGATGCACGCAGTCCCCCTTGCTTTCATACCTCTTGGCGCTTGCTTTCCCCGTTAGTGTGGTGGCCCCCTCCCGAGGCTGATCTTATTTCCTTCTTATGCCCGATTAATTGCCGTCTCCCTCTGTTTCCTCTTTACCCTTTCCTGCGCTCTGCTGCCCTCACCCCTCCCTCCCTGTGAGTTGGTGCTCTTGCTCAAAGCGAGGCAGTACTGTTCCGCGCAAACATTGTTCATGTCCATCACTTTTCTTTCTTCTTTCTCTCTCTGCATCTTCCTCATTGCTTTTTGTCTTGGCCATCCCTCCACATGAACTCGACCACCTCTACTGGGTTGGGAAAATAATGTTCTTGATTCTGGAATGTCACCTCGGGGTTGGCTGGGAATAACTTCCCAACTTTTATTCGGTTTTTGCACAGGGCCGATTTTGTTTGGTTGAACTTGGCCCTGCGCTTTGCCAGGTCTCCTCCAATGTCTTGCTGCGCCCGTATTCTGTGTCCTTCCCAACTGCTCGCTTTTGTATGCCAAGCCCAATGCAGGATCGTCTCCCGAACCTGGTACCTGTGTAGTTTGCCGAATATCGCCCTTGGCTGTTCCCTGGCCTTGGGTTTCAGTGGGAATGACCTGTGTGCCCTGTCGATCTCCGGCGGCTTTGGGAAGCTATCCCTTCCGACCAAGTTGCCCAGCATCTGGGTCACATAGTCTATCGGCTCCCTGCCCTTGATCCCCTCTGGCAGGCCCACTGTTCGAATATTTTGACACCAAGAGCGGTTCTCCTGATCCTCGACTTGCCCCTTCAGGCTCCGCTGGGTCACCACCAACATTTCTATTTCTGCCCCCGGAGTAACAATATTGTTGCTCTCGTCAGTCGGCACCTTTTCAAGCTCCTGGATAATCTTCCCTCAACCGCCAGCTTCTTTGGCATCCCATTGAGTTCTGTCTGCATGGTGACCAGCGCCTCCGCCACCTTGACCTCCTCTTTGATTGCCTCCCTCATCGCAGTCAATTGCTTCATCAGGAATGTCTTTCTTTTCCACCGCTTCAACCTTCCCTGCGGCTTTTTGAGCTCCCACTTGCTGGCATATCACTCCTTTCCTCTTCCTTTTCTGTTTACGGGTAGAATGAGTCTAAATCTTCGGGTTAAATTCGTCCAAAAGTGCCTATTTTACTGTGTTCTGGAGGAGAGCCACCGGATGTGCGACTGCTCCACACATCCTTTTCCGAGCCGGAGGAAGGTTAAGTGGCATGGGACAAGATGGGGATAGTTAGGTGTCAGAACCCCCACGAGGCTCCCGGGAAATCACATCAATCTCCCCGTGGGGCTCATGCATATGAGCTTCTCAGGTACGGTGCTGAAGCCACCTTGCTGGGGCTCATTAGAGCTGAACATAAAAGCCGGCCCAAGCTTGGCCCGGGCAATTGGTTGTCTCAACAGAGACTGTGATTGTGGATAGTTATATGCCGTGGGCAGAGTATTGTAAACAGTTAAAATAAATCTTTGTTTCCTACCACCGGCTTCCTGGGTCATTAAAATAGGGAAGACCTGGAGGGTCGCGGGGGGGAAACGATTGGGGTCTCAGGGAATAGGTCGGGGTGGAGGGAGGTATGGATGTCACCAAGGGGAGGGTGCCCTGAGGCCTCCTCGAAATTGAGGCTGGGTCGGAAAGGCCCTTGATTGACCATTAAGTGGCTACTTAAAGGTCTTAAGTGGGGCAAGGATAGGCTTCTTCTCCAAGGCCCTGACTTCCCCAACGTAAAATCGTAACTGGAGGGAATTCCATCCTGGCAAATTTATGGTTCCCCACACCGCACCCTCCCGCCCCTGCCACCACCACCACCACCATCACCACCATCACCACCACCTCAGAACCCGCCAGAGGGTGGGGGAGCATACAAATCTGGGCAGAAAACATCGGATGATGATTTCTGACCGAAGACATCAATGCTGTGGCTTATGTGAGACTTAAAATTAAAATAAAGACAGGGCACACACACACACACACACAGACACACACAGACACACACACACACACAGACAGACACACACACACACACACACACAGACACACACACACACACACACAGACAGACAGACACACACAGACAGACACACACACACACAGACAGACACACACACACACACACACACAGACAGACAGACACACACAGACAGACACACACACACAGACACACACAAACACACAAACACACGCACACACACACACACAGACACACACACACACACAAACACAGACACACACACAGACACACACACACACACACACACACAGACACAGACACACACACACAGACACACACACACACACACAGACACACACACACAGACACACACACACAAACACACGCACACACACACGCACACAGACACACACACACACACACAGACACACCCCCCCACACACACAGACACACACACACACAGACACACACACACAAACACACACAGACACACACACACGCACACAGACACACACACACACACACAGACACACCCACACACACACACAGACACACACAAACACACACACACACACAGACACACCCACACACAGACACACCCACACACACAGAGGCACAAACACACACACACAGACAGACACACACACACACAGACACACACCGACACACACACACAGACACACCCACACACACACAGACACACACCGACACACACACACAGACACACCCACACACACACACAGACACACACATAAACACACACAGAGGCACAAACACACACACACACACACAGACAGACAGACACACACACACACACAGACACACACACACACACACAGACACACACACACCGACACACCCACACACACACACAGAGGCACAAACACACACACACACACAGACAGACACACACACACACAGACAGACACACACACACACAGACACACACAGACACACACACACACACAGACACACCCACACACACACACAGACACACACACAGACATACACAGAGGCACAAACACACACACACAGACAGACAGACACACACACACACACACACAGGCACAGACACACACACACACAGGCACACACACACAGACACACACACACACAGACACACACAAACACACGCACACACAGACACACAGACACACACAGAGGCACAAACACACACACAGACACACACACAAACACACAGACACACACACACACACAGACACACACACACAGAGGCACAAACACACACGCAGACACACACAGACACACACACAGAGGCACAAACACACACACAGACACACACAAACACACACACAGACACACACACACAGAGGCACAAACACACACACACACACACACGGACACACACACAGAGGCACAAACACACACACAGACACACACACACACACAGACACACACACACGGACACACACACACACACACAGACACACACACACACAGACACACACACACAGAGGCACAAACACACACACAGACACACACACAGAGGCACAAACACACACACAGACACACACACAGACACACACAGAGGCACAAACACAGACACACACACACAGACACACACACACAGACATACACACAGACACACGGTCACACACACACATATCGACACACACAAAGGCACACACACACAGACACACGCACAGAGACACACACAGTCACACACATGGAGCCACACACACACATACACAGACACACATACACACACACAAACACGTGGACACACGTGTCAGGACATGCCATTGGGGCTGCGGCCAACCGCCAGATACTCTGATTACAAACACTGACTTGCCAAGGTACAGAAACCACATCCATTGCTGGTCGGTATCTGGAGATACCCCCCTCCTGTGGGCAGGAAGTGATCAGACGCAGATTGCCTTTGCATGGCCAGGGAGGGATTGATAATCAAATTGGATAGCTCAATCTAAGACAATCTTAGACCGAGACACCAGGGTCAGACGGGATATAAAAGTCACTGCTCTCATGGATATCGGGGAGTCACTGGAAGCCGTGGAGAAGAATTTGTTGAGCAGACTGACCACCCGAAAACGAGCTCCTGCTCACAGATCTTACTGAGCAACTCTCTACTATAGATAGCTCAGTGGTAAATAAAGGTTTTCCACAAATAGTTGAAATTGTATCCATAGTTTGTTTTGTGCCGTTTCTACGAAATGGGGTGAGGACATTAGAGGGTTGTGAGAGTACATGATTACGAGTCTTGCAGTTATGAGGAGAGGCTGGCACGGTTAGGATTGTTTTCATCGGAAGAAGGTTCAAAGGTGAACTAATGGGAATTTTCAAGAGTATTTTCTGGAATAGATTTTCTGGGAAGTGGGTGAATAATCAGAGGTCACTGATTCAAATTCATTGGGAAAAATCTGGAGGTGGGATGAAGAAACTTGTCTTCACTTCGCTACAAGTCAGGATCTGGAACATTACACCTGATAAGTTGGGGAAACTGATTCCGTAGGACCGGTAAAAGAAGGTTGGGTACATAAAGATAAAGAACTTCCAAGGTTACAGTCAAAACACTGGGATATGGGACAAAGAGCAACTGATCTTTCAAAGAGCCAGAATAAATGGCCTCCTTCTGTGCTGTAAGCTTCTATGATTACAACAGCGACTCCACTTGACAAGAATTCCGTTGGTTGTAATTCCAGAGGAAATAAACATTTTCAACTTTTGACACAAGTGTTAGTTTTAAACTATTTATTCTTTCTGTCGATACATGGCCATTGGGACCTGGATAGAAACTGCACTAACCGTTGTCACTTAACACATTGTACAGCCAGCAGAGCAAGGACATGTTCATCCATCAGTCTGAGCTCCTCCAGGGTCTCAGAATTGAAAGGAATAGACACAGACTCCTCTGCCACCCTCCCTCATAGCGGAGGGATTAACAGTGGAAGAATATGGTGGTGGTTCCATAGTCAGTACTGCAGATTGGGCCTACTTCTGCCCCTGTGTCTTATGGTCTTATAGTCTTATCTTCAATATGGAAAGACTTGCATTTAACCAATGAAGTGCTTCTGAAATGTGATGAGTATTGTAATGTTGCTGTAAAGTTCCAGGCTGGCAACCATAATGAAGCCATGACTGTTAGAAAAACGCCACATTTACTTAGCCCACTAGAATACAACTCCTACTGCCCAAAGTGTCTCCCGTCCAGGTCCACACTTGGGCTGGGGTATTTGTGTCCCATGGAACCCTTGCTTAAGGGTGTAACATCGCCCCCTCATCTGGGGCCATCATATTCAAGTGAGACCACTGGGACTCTGATGTTGCAGACCCCGTGGCCTCTGGTCGGATTAGCCCCCACCCACACACCCTCCCCCCACTCCGCTCCCCCAAGTCTGATACGTTGTTCATTTCAATGGCTGGAAGGAACTTTTCCTTTGTCTTCTTTGCTCAGAGCTGTTTCTCAAGCGCCCGCTGTGCTGGGCCCGGTGGGGTGTTACAGATTGGGGAGCAAAGTTTCTGGGCTCAACGCCTGGGGGGCTCCACCGTGCGGGGGTCAGCGGCTCCGTTGGCAACGTCGCCATGTCTGAGTCAGGGACTGATGAGTCGCCATCCCGCATCTCAAGATCAAGGGGCTTGTCCACATTGCCGGGTATCAACAGTGGCTGCACTGGAGGAAGGGCCACCACTGGAAGTGTGAGCTTCGACTTTCCCTCGAGGACCTTTAGCGCACGGCTGGGGAGCTGGTCCACGTGCCTTTTCAATTCCTTTTGTGCACGCTCACCGAATATGAGACTGGCCCAATCACTGCACCATTATCCCCGGGATTCATAATACCCCGATGGTGAAATTCCTGATATAGACACATCGCCCGTGAAGAATTCACTCATGGGCCTGGGTTGGCATGCTTCAGAGTGTTCATGCTGGTCGCGGGCCTCTCACCAATGTCCAGCAGGACAAAGCTCAACCGTGTGCGGAGTCAGAGGCCCATTAACAGCTTTGAAGATGCTATCCCAGTAATGGTGTGAGGCATGGTGGAGTAAAAGAAGAGGAAACGGGCCAGACGGGTCTCCGGGGAACAGGATTCCGTATTCCTAACTTTAAAGTCTGTGCCGCCTATTCGGCCAATCCATTGAAGGATGGCTGGTAAGGCTCGAGCCGTGGCGGACACTGTTCGCCTTCATGAAAATGCCAAATTCCGCGTTTGTGAATGCCGTGCCATTGGCTGACACTAACATCTTGGGAAGCCTATGGGTGCTGAAAGTTTGTCGGAGCTTCTCAGTTGTAGCGTCGTGGACATGTGGTGGACCCTCATCCACTTCAAATGGGCATCTACGATGAGTGAGTACATGGTTACTTGGAAAGGTCACACAAAATCCACGTGGAGTCGGGACCACGGCCAATTCCATCCTTGTCACCAGTGTAAAGGTCCAGGCGAGCGACCACACGGAAGCAATGACTGGGAGAAAAACTCAATGTTTATTTAACCTGTGAGATACAACTCCTATTCCCCCGAAGGGTTTCCCGCACCCAGCCCACATGGGGTATTTATGTCTCAGTGAACCCTTGCTTAGGGTGTAGCTCCACCCCCCCTCCCCCCATATGGGGAGATCATATTCAGGTGAGGACACTGGGACTCTGATGTGGCCTCTGGTTGGGTTAAACACCTGGAACAACAGCAGCCAATCTGTGCAGAGTAAAACCCCCAAAGAGTACTGTGTTCAACAACCACCTGACTGTTTCAAGGATATTGGTTGTGGAATCAATATTAACCAGGATACCAGGGATAATTCTCCAGCTGTTGTTTGAATAGACCAATGGGATGTTTTATGTCTACCTGGCATGCACGTTTCACACCTCATCGGAAAGACACTCAGATAGTGTCGTTCAGTATTAGGGGTACCAAAACATAAAATGCTGGAAAAGCTCAGAGAGCCTGGCAGCAACTGTGGAGAGAAAACAGAGCTAACATTTTGAATCTGGATGACTCTTCCATCAGGGCCAGAGCGAACTGGAAATAGGATGAGATTTGTACTGCAGTAGGCCCAGGTGAGGGGGGGAGGGTGATGGTGGAGCAAGAGGGCTTGATACAGGGCCATTGACAGGTGGAAGGTGGGGAAAGAGTGACAGAGATGTCATGGACAACAAGGGATTGTAAATGGTGGTGATCGTGGCAAAGAAGGGTGCTGATGGCAGCCCATTAAGAGATCAGAATGTGTGAATGATAGAGCAACGGTAAGCAAGAACAGTGACCAAGTAGGTGGCCAAGTAGGGTGGAGTAGGGGTGGGGGGGAAGGGCAGAGGATGGGAAGGGGAAAAAAACAAATTGGAAAGCAGGATAAAAAGGGGGATGGAGAAACTAATCAATGGAAGAAACGAAAATAAATGAATAGAAATAAAAATGGGGTGAAGGTGGAGGAGAGAGTTCACAGTCCGAAGTTTTTGAACTCAATGTTAAGTCCGGAAGGTTGTAACATGCCTAAGCAGAAGTTGAGGTGCTGCTCCTCCAGTTTGCGTTGGTATTGAGGTCTTACATCCTCAGGCCTCCATGCTGGAACTCTGATTGCATTAGCTTCTAACTCAGTGACAATGAAGCTGTCAGTTATCAGAGCGGCAAAGTGGGGTATTTTTTTTCACATTTAACGTGTTGCCGTGCAAAAAATGTGAAGGTTCAAAGTTGTGATTGGTATAAACCTGGAAGAAAAAGGAAAGGGAGTCATTGTTTAAAAATTTTTTTTAAATGGCATAGCAACAAGAATTTCAGCACTAAAACGACCTGGAAATAGATTTCTTTCATTTGCACCCCTATCTTATGCTGCCCTCCCTGACCAGCTGCCAGAGGGATTAATAACAGGATACTGAGCCAGAGATCCTGACTGCATGGACCTGTCATCATCCTGTGAATGGAAGTTTCTGTTTGTAGTACTGCATGGGCTCAACGTGGAGAGTGAATTTGAAAATCGAAGCAGTATATGTTATAATACCCCTGTGGATTCTGTTAATACAAACAGTGGGGCCCTTGCTGAATTTGCATTTCACAGAGGACAAGGCAGTGTTTCTCCCTCTCCCCCTAAGATAACTCTTTTTATTGCAGTGTTGGCTCGGGTGATCAAGGAAAACTACTAAAATTCTTGGCTTTGGCCCAAGTGATAAAACATCACAAGGCCTCTCCATTCGTAGAAATATTATTCCACATTACTAGATCCAATATGAAACTGTCAGCTTCATAGAGCAACTCAGATACTGCCCAGGTTACCAGGAGGTCTCTCTTGAATGTTCCCTGCGCATTGTCTAACTTTTGGAAAAATGGTTTTACAAATATGGCTGGAGGTTACAGGTGTCAGCCCAGTCATACTGATTCAAAACATAATGGGTTCAAGTCTCACTCCGAGGATTAGATCCTTAATCTAGACTGTCACATCAGTGCAGCAACAATCGAATGTTGGACCATTTCAGATGAACCATTGAACCATTCCCCATTTTAGCCAAGTTATAAATGCCGCCAAACTGTTTAAAGAGGAGATAGGAAGGATCCCCAGTGTCCTTGCCAAACTTTATCCCTCAGTCACATGACTTATTGGGCGGGATTCTCTGGCCGCGTTCGCTCGGCGACTGGAGAATCTCGCCCGATCAATGGATTTTTCCATTGTCGGGGTCTCGCCCGTGGAATCTTCCGGCGAGAGGGGCGGGAGAATCCAGCCCATTGGCGGAATTCCTCCCTCCCCCGCCCGCCGTGCTGGGTTTTTCGGAAGCAGATCTTCCGGCCCCACTGAAGGTAATGGCGGTTTCCATGGCTCGTCGACCGGTCCGCTGGGGAAGCTACCGGTGAATGGCGGACTGCCTCCACCACCGGAAAACCAGCCACGGGCGGGGGCGGAGGGTACAGAAAACACAGGCCATTATCTGCTCATAATCTTATTGCCATTTGATGCTATGTACACGTTGACTGCTGTGTCCCCGACATCACAACAGTGACTAACAATGTGGGTAAAGTGCCTTTTCGACATCCTGACCTTGTGAAAAGCTGTATATAAATATGAAGTTTTCTCTTTCTTTTTTGCGTACCATCATAGGCAGATAGTTCTTGAACAGGAAAACAACCAAGCACATCGGGCTGGATTCTCTCCGGGACGCCCTTTGCTGATAGCGGGGTTCCCTACTTCCGCCGCCTGTCAATAGGGTTTCCCATTGAAGCCACCCCACACTGCCAGGAAACCCACAGACGGTGGGGGTGCACTGCCAGCAGCAACAGAGAATCACAACAACTGGAGAACTCGGGCCACTGTGTCCAGTTACTGTCCCCCGGCTCATGCTCTCTGTGAGACAATTCAACACAATTGCCAAGTGGGACAGAAGAATTATGTCATATGTTAATAGTCCTATGGACTGAGTTCATTTGAATTTATTTTTAGCAGTCAATACCCAAGGTTCTATTCTCCTCCATTAACTAAAGGAATAGTTTGACGATACCCATGTCAGCGGGGACAACCTTTCAACCACAGGGGAGTTCTTTAATTTCAATTGAGTCCAGATGCAGCAACATCTGGCATTAAAACCTCAGCAATTTTTTGGTATAACTTCCTTTCGACCCATCAGAGAAAAAACAACAAGTTACATTTCTACAGAACTTTTATTCCAATTAAAACACTCCTTTGGAGCATAGTCAAACAGAATTTGACACCAAGATACACACAGGACTGTGTTCCCCGTCGATTGCAAGTGCCTTGTGGACTCTTCACAGAATCCCTCGAATCCCTATGATGCAGAAGGAGCCCATTAGGCCCATCAAATCTGCACCGACCTTCTGAAAGAGCACTCTACCTAGGTCCACTCCCCCGCCCTATCCCCGTAACCCCAACCAATCTTCGGAAACTAAGGGGCAATTTAGCAAGGCTAATCCACCTGACCTGCAAATCTTTGGACAGTGGGAGGAAGCCGGAGCACCCGGAGGAGATGCGTGCAGACACGGGGAGAACGTGCCAACTTCACACAGTCACCCAAGGTCGGAGCCGAACCTCGGCCCCTGGTGCTGTCAGGTGGCAGTGCTAACCACTGTGCCGCCCTTTCACACTCACATGGACATGATGTGGCTGCAGGCAGGACTTCCAACTCTCACCTGGAAGGCAGACCCACCCTAGAGAGCTGCCCATCAATCTGATTGGCCAGTAGCTCCCCAGTCCCTGAGGCGACAAGGGCTGCAGTGGACTGGAGAGGAAATGCATGAGGACACTGGTCTGGGCACCAAAGGCCAAAGTAGGTTCAAAGGGTCCCAAGGTGTGGAGGGCAGTCATTGTATAATATGGCAGGAACAAGTAACTTACTTCACCTGGCCCCTGCTGCCTAATATGGATTTTTTTCATGCAGGGCTTGCACTTTGATTACTCCAAAGGTGCAAAAATTCTAAATGATATATATAACATTTTAAACTCGGGGAAGGTATGAGAGGAAGCGAAGAGAGCAATTGGAGTGTCGGGGAAGGGGCCAGGGGCAGGAGAAGGAGGTCTGGAGGCCGTCGGACCTTAAAGTAGATGCACCTACATTGGAAGGGGAACGTTGATGGAGGCGCTATCTCCACCACCCCTCCACCCCTTCCCACTCGAGATCTATGTTGAGTTACAGCATTCCCACAAGCAAGATTAGTCATCCTACCAGCCTGATGATTGATGTTTGGCAGGAAACGCCTTGTGTGGCCAATAATTAGTCACAGAAGAGTTTCAGTTGGGGAAAGGACGGGCTTTTTATCGGAGGCCTTGCTGGCAGCAGCGTAAAACCTCTGCGGGGTCAGGAGGGGTGCGAAGCCGGAGGGAATCCCATTCCCTCAATTTCACACTCACCCCGCCTCGTCTAATAATCTGCCTGTGGGGGAACACAAAATTAAGGCCGTAAGCGGATATTGGGACAGGTGACCAAAAGTTCGGTCAGAGAGATAAGTTTTAAGGAATGTCTTAAAAAGAGGAGCGAGGTGCTGTGAGTTTTAGGGAGCGAATTCCAGACCCCTCCTCCTCTCTACTTAGCCACTTCCCACCCAACCACGCCCCAGACATCCACGCCACCCCCCCCCCCGCCCCCGCCCCCCCCTCCCACACCCCACCGCCCTCCATCCCACAGATCCTTTCGCTCATCCATTCTGTGGAGTCGTTGACCGTGATTTCTCTGCTATTTTATGGAGTGTTTTTCAGCATAAATGATGGAAGTTTACAAAATTATGGCTTACACCTGCGCTTTCACACATGAAAATACTGTGCGGCATAGTTTCCAAAGCGTCAAACCTGAATAAGTGAGAGGCTGGCTAGTTTTATTCTAAATTGACAAACTGCGCGCTGATCAAATCCCAATTCCCATTCTTTTTGCCGGCTCGGTCGCAAAATGCTGGCTGTTCAGTCTGCTGAGAGTTGCAATTGTTCACTTCCATCAGTGTTACAAGTATGCCTTTTGGGGAGGGAGGGAAGGAGCGAGGGAGGGAGCGAGGGCAGGAATGCAGAGAGAGAGGGGGAGGCGGACAAAATTGCAACAATGAAACTAAAACACACAATTGGAAACATTTAAATCCAAAAACAGTTTCATGAAATGGGGTCTGTTGTTTGCCTCCTGAAAGGATTTTGCTGTGGGAAGAATTGCCAGGCTGAAGCTTGCAAATGGCACTTACACAGGTCACAGATTCTATTCAGTGTATGGCCGCAGTTATACACCACCAGTTACGAAGGAGCCTAATTAACATTCTGAATGTAACCAAAAGTAAGAACTAAAGTGGCTCTTCGGTGACCTCAGCCAGCATTGAGAATTGGGCCTTCATGGGATAAAAAGCCATTTTTTAAAATTAAGAAATATGTGGCTTTCCTCCCTCAGGATCCGGGTGCAGCCCTGTGCCACATCCTAAAGGAGGTGCCTCAAGAGAATTGATATCGATATGGAATTGGGGAAGGAGGCAGTGAGAGAAGGGAGCAAGTGTAGCACCATCCAAATCAGAACAACCTGGGAGCATCCAAAGATCACAATAAAGATCGGAACGATAACATTAAAAGCTGACTGGGAGACGGATAGTCATAGAAAGAGGGGAGGGTATTATAGGAGGTAGGATGCGGCAGCGGGCAGGATAGAAGCAGGCAGGGGTTAGAATGAAAGCTGGTAGGAGAATGGGACGTATTCTCAAAGAGCTGGCACAGGAGAGATGGACTGCATGGTCTCCATCTGTGCTACAAGATGCTCTGATTCTATAAGGTTACGGGAGCCAGATCGCTGCTGAATTTGAATGTTCACCGACATCATTAATAACTTATCTATCTGCGCCACGAGACACAGATGCAAGTGGAAAGAAGTGGGCTTCTATTTTAAAAATTAGACGTTTGATGCCTGAGTTGCAGTTAAGACATTTCTGGACTTCCAACCCAAAAACTGGACAGGCTAGTCCGAAACAAAACAGGTGCCAGCACTTATCATGGGAGTGGGAAGCAATAGCTCAACGTGTATCTCTGGAGACGGGGACTAAAAAAACAGTGGAAACGTTCAGTGGAGACTTAAAAATACACGCTTTCACCAAACAGGCTGTAAGCACCATGCTGACACTCACTAATGCTGTGAAGCAGATTTGCAGCAAAGCACAAGCCCAAGTCCCACATCATTCTCATCATGCCAGCTCCTTCAAATTGATACAAAACTCCATGGGAGAACACGCAAACATTAATATCTGTCTATCAAATTAATAGATCTGGGGCGAGGTTCTCTGGGCACACCGCAGTGTCTCTCTCGGCGGCGGGAGCTAGCCTGGTATGGGCCGGCGGTAGGACCTTCTGGTCTCTTTGGACACTAAGGGGCAATTTTAGCGTGGCCAATCTACCTGTCCTGCACTTCTTTGGACTGTGGGAGGAAACTGGAGCACCTGGAGGAAAGCCGCGTAGACATGGGGAGAATGCGCAAACCACACACAGTCACCCAAGGCCAGAATTGAATCTAGGTCCCTGGTGCTGTGAGGCAGCAGTGCTAACCACTGTGCCACCGTGCCGCTGCTGTCAATTGGATTTTCCATTGAATCCACCCCACACTGCCAGGTAACCCGCGGTGGGGCTGCACCGTCAAGGGAGCTGAAGATCTCATTGATGTGAACATTCAGAAGATCTCACTAATAAAGTACTTTAAAACAAACATGTGACGATTGCTGGGTAAATACTCTCTTACGCTAATATGACCATCAGTATCCTCATTTTTGTTCCCCCATCTTCCCACTGCCTCCCAAAACTAAACTATATAGGCTATGAAAGATGTAGGGCAGGATTCTCTGTAGCCCGACGGCAAAATCGGAATTTGCTTCCGAAAGGCTTCCGTAGCCGGATTCGGGGCAAGCGGCGGTTGGACACCGGTCCACGATGCTCCTCTCCAAATCGGCGTCATCGGGACGCGCGCAGTCGCAATGCCGTTTGCGCGTCACCAGCCAGCCCACTCGTGATGTTCCGCCCCTGATTGGCCGAGTTTCCAGTGGCGCAGGCCACGAGTGGTTCCAGCGGTGGGGAACCTGGCGTGTCGGCTGTGGACAGTGTCCAGCGCCGCCACACTCATCCGGGATCCATGCTGCTGGCCGGGGGAATGCTGCTAGGGCTGGGGGGAGTGGTGGGGAGTGGCCAGGGGGTGGGCTGTTGGGTCGGGGTGGGTGGGTTAGAGTTCCAGCACGACCGGCGCCATCTTTTCCGGGTGCGACTGGTTCAGCTTGTCAGCCCTGCGCATGCGCGTTTCTCCTGGCGTTTCTCCGGCCGTTTTCCATGCTATCCGTGAATGTTCCATGCGGAACCGGCGCTAGCCCCTCACCAGTACCGGAATCAGTGAGGAGTTTGCGCCGATTTTCCCGTCGTGAATCACCCACGGATTTTCCATTGGCGCCAGCACTTATCCTCAGGAACGGAGAATTCCGCCCGTAGTATCTGGTCCCTTGTCCCAAGTATGTGCTGTTAGTTGTGGAAGACGGTGTGAAGGTATGAATCCCAGCAACGATGGAGGCAGAATGGTGTTGTAAAACCCTAGGCTTGGGTGAGGATAATGTAGGCCTTGGATGGGATGGAAATTATACATATTTATAATACAGAGCATGTTTCTACTTTATTAATTTTTTCAATTAACGGGCAATTTAGCGTGCCCAATCCACCTATCCTGCATATCTTTGGGTTGTAGGCGTGAGACCCATGCAGATACGGGGGGAATGTGCAAACTCCACACAGACAGTGACCCAGGCCCTCGGCATCGTGAGGCAGCAGTGCTAGCCACTGCGCCACTCTGCTGTCCCTTCTGTTGAGGCATGTCACAGTCACAAACTAAAAACAGCTATTCATCATCATCTTTCTCACTCCAAGCTCATTTGACCATGATTGCCAAGGACGGTTTGTTTCTCCCAATACTCACTCACCACCTTCCCCCTCTCACTCACTCAGGCTCTGGGATAGTCAGTGTCAACAGTTAATACATTGGCTGAGGGTCACTGTTCGCTGACTAAGTGGTGTCACCATATCTCCGGTAGACCTGGTGTGTGTCTAAAATAAAATGAAAGAGAAAATCTCAGTAAGTCTGGCAGCATCTGTAGGGAGAGAAAAGAGCTAACGTTTTGAGTCCGATGACTCTTTGTCAAAGCAAACAGACAGAGAAAGTGGGAAATATTTATACTGTGGAGTGAGAATGAAAGATGAGTCATAGTCACGGAAACCCAGGGAAACCTGGTGCTAATAGCCACAGAAACCAAGGGGAAAGAGTGCTGATGGCTGTCCCCCGAGAGAACAAAAGATGTGAAAGTTCAAACAGCAGGGAAACGAACATCAGAGGGTGAACAGTAGATGTGGGGGGGAGGGGAAGGGGAGCAAAGAGGAGAAAGGTGAAGGAAAAGTGGATAAGATTTGGGGGGGGGGAATTTAAATGTATATTAAAGCAATTCCAAAATTGCTGTACTTTCACGGAATGGGTATCGTTTCATAAAGTGGGTAGGGAGACGCAACGTCAACATTTTTGTGTCTATGTGGGTGTGTCTGGTCTCTGTCTCTCTCTCTGTTGCTCTCCGGCTGCATTTCTATATCCCGCCAACAGGAAACAGGAGCACCTGTATGAAACCCACACAGGGAGAACGTGCAACTTTCACACAGTCATTCAAGGCTGGAATTGAACCCGGGTCCCTGGCACTGTGAGGCAGCAGTGCTAACCACTGTGCCACCATGCTGCCTTCTGAGGTGCTGTGAAGCAGGACTCTTTGAAAACCTGACCTGGCTCCATAAATATTGCCGAGGGGTAGGACATCCCTCTTCCCGCAGTAGAACAAGCCAGGTCGGGAGTGCAGGATGTGGAGTTTTTGAGGCAAACTCATAAAAGGCTCAATCAAAAATTGGAAACCGCAGGAATGAGGTTGGCAATCCCAGAATCAGATCCTTGCTGTCATTTTTAAAGGATTTCCAAGCCATCCCAGCTTGGTAGAAATCCAGCCCAGTGCTTCAGGTGGATGAGCCTTTGGCAGAACATTCTCAGATGTTGGGCGAGAATGAAATTGGCTTCAGCCACAAACATTAAATGGGTCTTCAAATGCTCACTTTGTTCACTCACATTTGAAGAACGACTTATTAGAAAGTGTTCTGCATTATGGATCAATAGTGCAACATAAATTAACAAGTTCATGAGAGAAAGGAGAAAATAGGAAGAATGGACAATTGTTTTGGAAGCACTCTTTTTGATAACTCCTGAAGCATCCAAGTTGTATATCCATATACAGGCAAGGTTAGGTATTGGTTTAACCTCGTATGATTAGGGTTTGCTTTCTATATGTTTATAAATGACTGAAATGCACGGCACGGTAGCACAGTGGTTAGCACTGTTGCTTCACAGTGCCAGGGTCCCAGCTCGATTCCTGCTTGGATCACTGTCTGTGTGGAGTCTGCACGTTCTCCCCGTGTCTGCATGGGTTTCCTCCGGGTGCTCCGGTTTCCTCCCACAAGTCCCGAAAGACGTGCTTTTCAGGTGAATGGGACATTCTGAATTCTCCCTCAGTGTACCTGAACAGGCGCCGGAGTGTGGCGACTAGGGGTTTTTCACAGTAACTTCATTGCAGTGTTAATGTAAGCCTACCTGTGACAATAATAAAGATTATTAAAGTTATTAATTTCCAGGTTCATTAAGACTTATTGTGTCCCAGTATAATTTCACTAATGTTGGAAATGTGTGCCTGCTGACTTTGGTCTGTGGAGGAATTGAGAAATGTAATCCTGTAGCAGGAAGTGGGGGAGTAGGCCAGGATGGCAAACAAGGTGGCATTTTTTGTAGAAACCAACCCGTTTCTGTTAGTCTTGCTTAAAGTAGCACTCGTCGGGCCGTAATGAAACAACAGGATGACCTCAGATCAATAAAGATCTGACAGTCAGGATCAAACGTATCAATGAAGAGTACATTTCTACCTGGAGAGCAATGGGGTAGGTGTTTATTCCTCTATTCCTACTACTTTTGGTATTGCATGTGTCAAAGACTTGGTTGAACATAATAAAGGATGCAGTTGCAAACATCAATTTGGTTGTCAGATTCAAATGTCTTTAAATTAGTGTAAGAATTCTAATGCTCAAAATCATTTCCTATCCGTAGAATTGTTCTATTCAAAGTTAGCTCCTCCTGTGCTTTAAATCAATCCTGGAGACTGAATCCACACCTATGCATATTTTGAATGACATGCCACACAGCAAGTAATAAGTAAGCTGCAGTTTAAGGGGAATATTATCTTTGTAAAATTTATTTCACCTTTTCAGATGAATGTATGGTGATCCCTACTGGTAAGGTGAGTAACTGCAGACACAGCTTCCATTTAACACACAGGGCTGGATTTGCGAATCCCAATGCAGGTGTGAATTGGGTCACAAAATGCTAAATTTTTATGATGGATGAAACTGTTTGTGCGCCTTCGTGACCCCATCTAATTTTTGCGTTACCTTTTAGCAGGTCAGGAAGGCCTTGGTGCAAAATACACACACGCACACTTTCTATTGTCAGAGTCCCAATGTGAGGACCACAGGAAAATTGCATTTCCTCCTGCATAGTATTTTCATGTGCTGTTATGAGTTTTGTAAGTCCTGCAAAGAATATACCTCCTTGCAGAGCTTAAGCTGACTGGGAGTAGACTGAGTTGGGAACAATCTGAAAGATAAGTATAAAATGTTTTGACACCTTCAAATGTCACTATGAGATGCTCTATTGTAATGTAGATGTGTTGTTAATCAGTGAATCATCATGGGGTGCTGTTCGATAAAGGTGAGTTAACCATTAAATATATCAGTGCTGTGTAGTGTTGCCATGCATTACAGCACTTTTTCCAGTGGTGGAAGTACCGTAATGCATCCAAAAATGCAGAAAAACGTGTTCGTAAAAACTTCTTATCATGTTTGCCGCTGGGATTTAAATATAAAAACAGCTTTGACTGAAAAAAAACATCCGCTGCTTTGAAAGATAAAACAAATCTAAGAACATGTTCCCTATCATTGATTGACAGAAAATCTGATTTGAAATGGAAGGGACACCATCTGTCCTTCCATTTCAACCTTTTGCAGATGTAATAATGTTTTGATAGCTGTGGCCATTATAAATACTTGGATGATTTCCAAAAACTGTGGAATACTCACCCTGTTGACAGAACTATTAAGGTTGGCACGTCTACAAGTTTGTAACAACATTCTCTGCCTTTCATGTGCCTTCAGAGTAAATAATTGTTTACACAAATTATAGCCACTTGAAGGATAAGCTGTTCTTGCGATGGAGAAGATCTTTTATCTGCATCAATTACAGGCTATTAAATTAGGGTTTCACATCATCACCTGTTTAATTCTTTTACACTGGCCTTTTAAATAATTCCCAGTGCTTTTTCTTGATTCTTGGTTCTTGAAGATAATACATAGTGGACACTGGGTGAGTGTCTATGGAGGATGGATTGAGAATATGGAGGTGGCATGGACAATCTGAATAGCATGGGATGGTGTTTGGGGATATGAGAGGACATGGAGGTGGCATAGGTGATCTGGGGGGAGGGGGCGGGGGGGTTTGTGGATGGCATGTGGGTGAGGGAGAGATTTAGGGGGATTTTAAACACGTTTACAGCTGGGCTGTTGTGTCCGGAAACTAGAGTGGGCTTTCTAACTAGCCGGCTGCTGCACTCACATTCCACCTGCACTCCAGCACCTCACAAAGTGCACTGCAAACCTAATCCCCCTGAAAGAAAATGGAAATCCCAGGAAAAGTCACACGTGGGTTGGGTGTGCAGTTCAGAAGCCACATAAATGCGTAAGCCATGTTTTCCTGAACCTATGTGCAAATCCTGGCCATAGTTTCCCACAATATTTATTTTGGATTGGAATTAGTTTATTGTCACATGTATCGAGGTACAGTGAAAAGTATTGTTCTGCGTGCAGCTCAAAACAGATCATTCCATACATGAAAAGAAAATACATAATAGGGCAAACATAAAATATACAATATAAAAAGATAGACACAGGCACCCGGTGAAGCATACAGGAGTGCAGTACTATTCAGTAGAGAAGCTGTGTGAAGAGATCAGATCAGTCCAGAAGAGGGTCATTTAGGAGTTTGGTAACAGCGGGTTAGAAGCTGCTTTTGAATCAGTTTCTGCGTGTTCTCAGATTTTTGGATCTCCTGCCCGATGGAGGAAGTTGGAAGAGTGAGTAAGACGGGGTGGGAGGGGTCTTTGATTATGCTGCCCGCAGCGGGAGGTGTAGATAGAGCCAATGGATGGGAGGTGGGTTCCTGTGATGGACTGAGCTGTGTTCACGACTCTCTGAAGTTTCTTGCGATGTTGGGCCGAGCAGTTGCCATACCAGGCTGTGATGCAGCCAGATAGGCTGCTTTCTGTGGTGCATCTGTAAAAGTTGGTAAGAGTCAATGTGGGCTTGCCAAATTTCCTTAGTTTCCAGAAGAAGTATAGGCGCTGTTGTGCTTTCATGGTCATAGCGTCGACGTGGTTGGACAGAATTTTGGGGATGTGCACCTCTAGGAATTTGTAGCTGTCAACCATCTCCTCCTCAGCCCCGTTGATGCAGACAGGGGTGCATACAGTGCATTGCTTCCTAAAGTAAAATGACCAGCTCTTTAGTTTTGCTGGCATTGAGGGATAGATTATTGTTGTTACACCACTCCATTAGGTTCTCTATCTCCGTCCTGTATTCTGACTCGTTGTTGTTCGAGATCTGACCCACTATAGTCGTGTCATCAGCAAACTGGTAGATGGAGTTGGACCCACATTTTGCCACACAGTCATGTGTGCACAGGGAGTATAGTAGGGGACTACGTATGCAGCCTTTCAGGGCCCCGGTATTGAGGACTATCGTGAAGGAGGTGTTGTTGTTTCTCCTTACTGATTGTGGTCTATGGGTCCAGTAGCAGAGGGAGGAGCTAAGTCCGAGGTTTTGTGCAACAGGGAACTGAAGAAAGAGCTGAGGTCAAAAATAAAAGAGAAACAAAACCTGCATCATTTTAGCACCTTTTAAAACCGGAGGTTGTCCCAATGTGCAAATACAGCTAAAGAAATAATGGGCAGGATTCTCCGCCTCGCAACACTGGCAACGCGGATAGTTATTGGGCAGAGAATCAGGCATCCAGTCACTATGCTCTGCCCTCCCCTGCTGGTGGCATGATCGGGGTTCGTGCCCACGCGCCAGTGGGAGGGTGTTAATGGATGCAAATAACAAAGTATTCAGCAGATACCAGAATATGTCGACAGTCTGTCTCAGTACCAAGTCCCATTCCCAGAGCCCAAGACTGAGGGACGCATAGCAGCAGTTCAGACCACCCTTTGACAGATCGGAAAGCTGGAGTTATTTTCACTTCACCATGTGCCTGGGGGTGGTATAGTTGGAGTCATGCTCCAATGGAGCAGAATGTTTTTCCACAAATTTCCTCAGAGTATTAACATTGTAATGAGCAATGTTTTCTGGAAAAAAAATCACCATCCTTGCTGATTCATTGTAGTATGACGCATGTTATTGTGAACAAAACATTTTAGAATCTGATGTTGGTTAATACATTGGTAGATCAGTGTAAAATTCGACAAATTCTTCAGTAAAATGAACTTTCATTTATATAGCACCTTACTTAGCTCCTCAGAACATCACGTTACAAGAAAAGGGTTATTTTGGTAGTACTGTTACGTGAAGTTTGCATCTCATGTCAATGAATGAATGAACACAACCCGATTTTCATGATGTTGGCTGAGGAAGGAAGGTTGACCAATCAATAGCAAATTTCCAAGTTTAAATCATCCAATGAGATGCTTTGGATTTGAATGTACTTTTACTAACACACCTGGGCTGCAGTCACACTTTGTGATACTGAAAGCAAAGATGTGAACTCATTTTTAAATTCTGCAATCTGCTATTTTAACCATGATGTGGAGATGCCGGTGTTGGACTGGGGTGAGCACAGTAAGAAGTCTTACAACACCAGGTTAAAGTCCAACAGGTTTGTTTTGATGTCACTAGCTTTCGGAGCGCTGCTCCTTCCTCAGGTGAATGAAGAGGTATGTTCCAGAAACATATATATAGACAGATTCAAAGATGCCAGACAATGCTTGGAACACGAGCATTAGCAGGTGATTAAATCTTTATAGATCCAGAGATGGGGTAAACCCAGGGTACTGAGGTGTGAATTGTATCAAACCAGGACAGTTGGTAGGATTTTGCAGGCCAGATGGTGGGGGATGAATGTAATGCGACATGAATCCCAGGTCCCGGTTGAGGCCGCACTCATGTGTGCGGAACTTGGCTATAAGTTTCTGCTCGGCGATGCTGCGTTGTCGTGCATCCTGAAGGCTGCCTTGGAGAACGCTTACCCGGAAATCAGAGGTTGAATGCCCTTGACTGCTGAAGTGTTCCCCGACTGGAAGGGAACATTCCTGCCTGGTGATTGTCGCGCGATGTCCGAATGTTCCCTTCCAGTCGGGGAACAATTCAGCAGTCAAGGGCATTCAGCCTCTGATTTCCGGGTAAGCGTTCTCCAAGGCGGCCTTCAGGACGCGCGACAACGCAGAATCGCCGAGCAGAAACTTATAGCCAAGTTCCACACACACGAGTGCGGCCTCAACAGGGACCTGGGATTCATGTCGCATTACATTCATCCCCCACCATCTGGCCTGCGGAATCCTACCAACTGTCCTGGCTTGACACAATTCACACCTCTTTAACCTGGGGTTACCCCATCTCTGGATCTGTAAAGATTTAATCACCTGCTAATGCTCGTATTCCAAGCATTGTCTGGCATCTTTGAATCTGTCTATATGTTTCTGGAACATACCTCTTCATTCACCTGAGGAAGGAGCAGTGCTCCGAAAGCTAGTGACATCGAAACAAACCTGTTGGACTTTAACCTGGTGTTGTAAGACTTCTTACTGTGCTATTTTAACAAAAGTGCCAACCAGATCATTAGTAATATCAAAGAAGCTGACGTCACATGGTGTCTTAGCTCAGTGATTGAAGTCCTCTTGGCTGAGCCAGAATGTTGCGGGTTCAGATCCCACTCTCAAGACTTCTTACTCAACAGTGAATACACTTTAGAATACTTGAGTAGTACAAAGCACTTTGTGAAAGATGTGATATAACTGCAAGTCTCTTCTTTTCCATCTAATTCCAGATGGTTGAAGTCAATTTACATCAGTTGGCTAAGAAAAGGTACATTTATCTAGCACCTCCCACAATCTCAGTATGTCCCAAAGCACTTTACAACCAATTACTCTGTGGACACCATTGCAATCCAGGCATTGGGTACCATGCTGAAGAATCTCCTCACCTCAAAGCACTATTTATCTGCATCTGAAAATCCACCAACCATTTGTCCAAACAAGTCTAGGTCATGTCTATTACCCACTCAGGTAAACTCATTGGGTATAATTGTTTACCTCAGGCTTTTGCAGTCTAGTACTATGCTCAGGTGGGTCAGCACTGCTGTGCTAGTGATGATTGACTAAACAGCCCGACTTATTAATGGGATCTCAAGGGGGAAACCTGTCGCTGGGAGCTGGGATTTCTCCGACATATTGCAGTAAGAGGGTGATTAGGGCTTCACGATCATCAGTTACCAGTGATACCCGCTGTTGAGTTGTGAAGTTTCAGCTGTTTAAACTTTAGCAGCGCACCTGCATGAAATCCTTAAGCTGTCGATCCTGGCAGCCTGCACTCCGAGGTCAGTGTGTGGCCTCCACAGAGACTAGAGTGTGTACTTCATATCAGCAACTGTATTTGTGTGGATTTTGCAGCAGCGTGGATTGAAGATTGCAATCATGGTGCTGGGATACTGCACTTCAGTGACTTAATTTAATCAGCTAATAAAAACCATTGGAAGTCTACATGTAGCATAATTCTGGCTAGTTACGACCGTTCGCTGGCCAGAGATAGAAAGAGGCAATTAGCTTTGATGCATGAACCATCAGGGTATATAAGATTGCCTTGATATTCCTGCCTGCACAGTCCGCAAAGAATCTCCAACATGTCCACTCAGGCTGCAAGTGATTCTCAGTTGGTTTTAGATTCGCCCATTTATGTTCAGCTGGAAGAATGGAAGTTCTAGACTTTAACTCCCTCAGCTCTGCTCGCTGTGAAGGAACCTTATTTTGTTCAACCAACAAACTGAACATAAAAGCTGAGTAAATCCCCAAGGGTTTTTTGTTATGTTTTATGGAAGCTTGTTTTACATCAATGTTTAGGGTGTTAGCAAGAGGACCACTTTGACCGTAATACATTTTTTAAAAAATACGTATAACATGGAAACAGGAAACACTCAGCAGGCAACAGCTGTGGATAAATATCAGCCGAGATTTATTTTGTACTCGAATCTATTGAATGGGACGTGAACCCACAATATTCTGTCTCAGAGTTATGAGTGCTACTGACTCAGCCACAGTTTACATCGATTCACAGAATTTCATAGAATTTACAGTGCAGAAGGAGGCCATTTGGCCCATCGAGTCTGCACCAACTCTTGGAAAGAGCACCCTACCCGAGCCCCATAACCCAATAACCCCACCCAACACTAAGGGCAATTTTGGACACTAAGGGCAATTTTGGACACTAAGGGCAATTTAGCGTGGCCAATCCACCTAACCAGCACATCTTTGGACTGTGGGAGGAAACCGGAGCACCCGGAGGAAACCCACACACACACAGGGAGAACATGCAGACTCCGCACAGACAGTGACCCAAGCCGGGAAATGAACCTGGGACGCTGGAGCTGTGAAGCAATTGTGCTAACCACTATGCTACCGTGCTGCCCCTAAGACATTCTACTCGATCAAGAATTTTTGTACATATTTCAGATTACCAGCATCCTCTGGATTTTGGTTTCTCGTTGCTTCTTAACAAATAATTTTGTTGGAAGAAGCACCACACCTTGTGTTTTTTC
Organism: Scyliorhinus torazame; assembly: GCF_047496885.1. Taxonomy (NCBI): domain Eukaryota; kingdom Metazoa; phylum Chordata; class Chondrichthyes; order Carcharhiniformes; family Scyliorhinidae; genus Scyliorhinus; species Scyliorhinus torazame. The sequence goes on along the minus strand of NC_092720.1, from coordinate 28,926,040 downwards.
TGTAGGAGGAGGTGAAGGGGAAGGAGAATTGGCTTAGTTAGAGGGTTGTTGAATTGAATGAAAGCCTTGATTCAGCTGACAGGATGAAGGAGGAGAGAGACTACGCCATTAGGAATTAAACCAAACCTGCCTCGAAGCAGTCATTAAGCACTGCGACAGAGCTTCAACACACAAAATCCTCCAAACACACCAAGGCAGATTGCTCTCAGCAATGCTATTTTCTCAAAGGTCCCTCTGATTCAGCTGCAGAGTGCAACTCCAGCTGTCGATGTGCATGTCTATTACTGGTCTCCACCTGAGCATTGCGGTGGTGCTCTCAGTTCTCCAGTCTCAGTCCTCGGGCTCTATATCAGTGACAGCAGCAGAGAGATGACTCCTGGCCCTCGAGGGAATGCCAGAAAGCCAGAGCCAGGAAATAGACGGATTATGCAAGAAGCAAAACATAAATTGATCCAGATTAGTGTCTTTCCTTTCGCCCTCCCCACTTCTAATCACATGAGGGAAACTGTGTTTCCTGGTAAATCCACACTTATGCGATGACTCCATTTTGGCCTTAATCAAGCCCAGTGTTCCTTCAGCTGGATATCAGTCTGCGCCTCCAGCTATTTGCACCATGATCAGTCTAGTAATTAGCAGACTGTTTAATATAATGTAGAAGCAATTAGGAGGTGATAACATGCAATTAAGATGTGTTCTCAGATTAGAGTTTGTGATGAACAAGCAATTGTACCCGCGCTCTCTAAAAGATGAAGTACCCATCTCAGGAATGTCAAACTGTAGTGATTTAATCTGAATTATTTTCAATTAATATGCATGTCAACCTCCTCTATTCTTACCACTCTATTGACATTGATACATTAAACCGAACCTGCCAGAATTTGGCCCCCCAGTCACTCTGTGAGTGTCACATTTTCTGGATTTTTTTCCCCCTCCCTTTCCTTTCATCTGCCTTGGAGCCCTGTCTGTTTTTACTTCAGGTCCCTTGATTCATCTTCGGGATTACAGCAACGTGTCAGTGGAGCAATAATCTGAAAAGGGGATTGTTATAAATAGAGTGCTAAGGTATAATTGTTTGTCATGTCATCCCCCCCTCCCCCTTCCTTCCCTTCCCTTGTTCAATCCCTTTGAGTCCTGTTGGGGTAAATTAGACAGCTTGGATGACAAGAGTCCTGGGACTGTGTTTATAGAGCTGTCCAACCAGACACCAGCTTGGTTTAATATTTGTGAAGTGTGAAGCAAGCTGCTTTATCGATACCTTCTCAACCGCATTCCAGACACTGCTTTCGACCAATGAGACAGCACAAAAAGTTTTTAAAGAGCATCTTGCGCTGTCTCAAAACCTAATTCAGATTTTCACCCATATTTTTTGCTTTATTCTTCTCCGTCCCTGAAAACACAACTATACGCGGATTGTGGCGTAGCTCACTTAAATTTAAAGTTTCCCGATCTTTTCCACAAACTCAGTCAATTTCACTCAGATTACACTAAAACGACATAAACAAGCAAAGCATTACTCAGCGATTGCCTTCATGCTGTTGCATCTTGGAGGATATTGCAGTCAAGTTGAATCTTTTCTTCTGACGTCCAAATGCATATTTTCCCATATGTATATTTATATATATATCTTTATTCCACATGCATATTTTTTCCATATATATGTCCATATTATATTTTCTAGCAGCAGGCATTCTGGAGCAGGGACTCCTTCCCTTCACGAGCCCACAGTTGCTGGAGCCAATAACTGTGCCATGACAACTATACTTTCGGAGACCAGCCAACTCGACAAAGATATATTTTTTTAAGTCGGTCTGGAAGATATGGTTTGAATGTAGCATCCTTTTTGATTTCTCTTCTGGAGTGATTTTGTTGCTGATGACCTCATCAGGGGAACTGGCTTGGAGAAATTACCAAGCCCAATCGAGCGAGGGAACTGAATTAACATCAGTAGAGATATAACCATTAACCCTGGGGTGCTTGACTGATCATCGTGCCATTTTAACTGTGTGTGTTGCCTCATGCAGATAGTCCCGGCAACTCGTGAAAGCTGATTATCTCCAATTATGTCATAAGTGTATGCTAATCAAGCCAAGGCATCGGGGTGGGTCTTGCTGGACCTGAACGTTTTGCAGTGTGGCAAATGTCTCCCCGGTCCCCGCAGATTACTAATAATACACCCTAACCTGCTGGAAGTGAGAGCTGTTAGTGGCACAGAGAGGGTGCATTGGACCAAAGTGAATGGGATGATGAATTGCAGTAACTCCATCAGCAATGAGCTCTGAGGGTTGAGGGGGAAAATTAAAGGGGCTCACCGGAGAAGGAGGGTGAGTTTGAGTGAAGTTAGAGACAGAAAGAAAAATAAAGAGGTGGGAAGATAGATTGGATGAAGGGAATGAAAAAAAATAGTTTGAATTTGACATGTTTTTATATCTCTAACATTTCACCACCTAAAGAACTGAGATTGAACCATTTTGCCACTTTTCTGGGCCAGATAGATGGATTGGCACTGCAAAACCGATTGTTACATCAGTAGAGGGATTCTTATAATACTCTGAAGTACCAGATATAACTTGCCGTGGCAAATTTAATGCACAAGTTTTTTTTAAATAGCATGAGGGCTAAGTTCAAAGTGCTGCTTGTCTGAAGTAAATGCAGAGCAGCATGATATGTGTAGGTTTTATGGATCATATTAAAGGAGAAGGGAGAGATGGAGGGATTTAGGCAGGGAATTTAGGAGCTCAGACCTGTGCAATGCTGCCAGTGATGGAGTGACAAAATTCAGGAATGCACAAACGGGTGAAATAGGAGGAGTTCAGAGATCTCAGAGTGTTATAGCCCGAGGAATATTACAGAGTTAGAGCGGGGCATGACCATGGAGGGATTTGAAAAACAGTGAAGATTTTAAATTGGAAATATCTCCGGACTCGGAGTCAAGGTAGGTCAGCGAGTAAGGGGGGGGGGGGGGGGGGGGGGCGGGGGGTGCGGTGCGGGGGTCATGCTTGGAGAATGGGACTTGGTATCAGTTATGACACCTAACAGACACCTGTTTGTGTGCTTGGAAATACCAAAAGTGGGTGTTGCAAAAATGAATTCCAGACAAGCCCAATTACGAGTGGATTGTAGATGGCAGCACATCCCTCACGTGGCTGTTTACAAAAGGCAAAGTACTGACTGTACTCAAAAATGAATTGGGTACTCTAAATTTAAAAAAAAAGAATATAGCATCTAACATTGGATGTAATTCGATGATGGGACAGCACTTGCCAGACAATTCTGTGAGGATTACACTAACAACCAATTTGAATGAGCAGTCAGACTTGCAATGTGGCCCATTTAGGCCTGCTAAAAGCTACATATATTCATATGCCAGGATGTGTCCACTGCAGACAAAAGGAACATGTCCAAGCTTTTTTTGAATTAAATGAATGCATGGGGACAGCAGTTCCCTGCTGCATTCTCCATGGCAACATCTCAACCAACCAGAAACGACTTGCCAACTAAATATCGCTCTTTTCTCATGCAACATTAATTGTTGCTCCCTTTGAAATTTTGCATTCATGCGTCTGTCCTGAAGAGTGCAAGATGGAAAAATTCAACAGCATGTCTTTTTTCAGCAACACATTTGCGGCAGTCACCTCCCATCATTATTATGCTGATATTTTGCAATCATTCCTGCATTCAGTTCACTGACCCGAGGTCTGACCAGGAATGTTTCAGACCAATTTGATGTTTTAGCTGCAGAATGAACTATAAATTCATTGCTAATGGTTTTTAATAAGTCACGACTGAAAAAAAATTAACTTTTTTGCTAACCTACTTTGTTTTAATCTCCTCTTTTTTTTGTTGCTGAAGGAAAGATCAGCCCAGAACATAACACAGACAAATTATTCACTGGCGATTTTCTCTTTACAGTTCACCATTTGGTTGCTAAACTTAGCAACGAAGAAAAACGTCAGTCTCCAGAAAGCAGTGCCAGGGGTCGTTTGTTTAACCACAGTGGTTGCACAGAACACAAGACTCGCTGCTCTCCACCATACAAACAGTGGATTACAGAGCCCCAGCCTGCAGCACTTATATAATTGCTGGTACCCCCTCGAACATGAATTGTATAAACAAGGAGAAGCTAAGGAGTGGTTTGCCTTGTCCTTGTGAAGTTGAAACATTGTTTTGATGTACAAAGAGCAATGCTTGGGTGAATTGCTATCTGCCAGTTTTGTTCCAATCCCGTTTGTGCTGTAATCTCTCCTGCTTCCTCTGAAGTATCCAATAGTTGACTCATCTGCAGCAAGACCCAGTGACACCACAGGAATCTACTCAGTGCATACACGTCCAATAATACTATTAGTCAGCTCCAGGTCTCTCAAAGTTTAATGAAAAGATGGGAGTGAATCATAGCTGCAGCAATAGATTCCATATTTAAAGGGGTAAATCAATGGAATCATGTTTCCAGCAAAGAGTCTTGTCCTGTAAACATCCTTTGGGAATTTGAGTCTGTGCTGCCCAGAATTCTCCATCTCATCATTGACCAGAGGATAAATTGAACAGGTTAGAGACAGGCAGAAAGTATTGTTTTAAATGTCGAAACTGGCTTAGAAATAAAACCTTGAGAGTTCAGTTCCCAGCTTTGTTTTGAAGGCCTTCGGAAAAAAACAAAAACTTGTTTCTCAGATCATCACAGAGTAACAGGACTTTCCCTGAGCTTCAGCTGCAGGAGAAACAGACTTCATCACCTGTTTAGTGGAATGGCTTGTTTCTGTGCTTTAAGTACGATTTTAAACACACTGTTGATGCATCCTGTGAAACAGCAAACATGCTCACACATCACAGATTGTTAGCGGGGGAAATTCTGCAAACTGTGCATGCCCAGAATACACAATTATTGGTGGCTACATCCTGTAACTTTGCTGGAGAATCAAATGTCGAAGTGAACCGAAGATAGGCCGAGACCATGCGTTAGAAATTTCAGTGAAAGTACTGGTAAACACACACACAAGACAATTCAATGTGACAAGCTTAATAGCGTTATTGTAAAATAGGTTACATTGTGTAGTCATTTTGTTTAAACCTTTATTTTGGGCATTAGAATTTTCATTTAGCAAGAAAAAAATGCATTCGTCCTCAAAAGCCATTCAAATAATTTTAACGGTTCACTGTCTGATTTCTTTTATTCATGAACCTTACAGATGCAAAGGACTCTTTAATAAAAAAAAAGTGGTTAGCGAGACACTAGCTTTGAGCCTGGATTATAATACATGGATATGAGGGACATGGGGCGAAATTCTCCGTTATCGGCGGAAAGTCCGCCGACCGGCGCAAAGTCCGCCGATCGGCGCAAAAAACAGCGCAAATCCGACTTGCGTCACGTCGGAAAAATGGGTCGATAGTCTCCGGCCCGAAATGGGCTAGCAGCGACGTAACGGGATCCGCGCTTGCGCAGTGGTTCACGCCGTGCAGCGTCATACGCGCCGCACGGCGTGACGGCTCATGAGGCCGCGCTGCTCCCCCCCACCCGACCGGAACTCCCGACCGGAACACCCGACTGGATGGCTGGCCGCCGCTCAGCACCGAGGTTCAAGTCACGTGATGTGGAGGCGCTCCTGGACGCGGTGGAGCAGAGGAGGGACGCCCTGTAACCCGGGCACGGCCGCAGAGTTGCCCCACGCCACAGCCGGCGTCTGTGGAGGGAAGTGGCAGAGGCTGTCACCGCTGTGGCCCTGACACCACGGACAGTCACCCAGTGCCACAAGAAGGTGAACGGCCTTGTCAGAGCAGGCAGGGTGAGCCTCCCCATATCCCCCCTCCCCCATATCCCCCCTCCCCCATATCCGCCATATCCCTCCCTCCCCATATCCCCCCTCCCCATATCCCCCCTCCCCCATATCCGCCATATCCCCCCCTCCCCCATATCCCCCCTCCCCCAAATCCCCCTCCCCATATCCCCCCTCCCCCATATCCCCCCTCCCCCATACCCCCCATATCCACCCTCCCCCATATCCCCCCTCCCCATATCCCCCCTCCCCATATCCCCCCTCCCCATGTCCCCCCTCCCCCATATCCCCCTCCCCCATATCCCCCCTCCCCCATATCCCCCCCTCCCCCATATCCCCCCTCCCCCATATCCTCCCTCCCCCATATCCCCCTCCCCCATATCCCCCCTCCCCCATATCCCCCCTCCCACATATCCCCCCTCCCCCATATCCCCCATATCCCCCCTCCCCCATATCCCCCATATCCCCAAGTGAATCCAGCCCTAACCTTAACCTCTGCAATGCACGCGCAACCAATGGCGTGCATTCATATACCTGCCTAACAGTGTTGCCTTTTACCCCTGCCACCCCCCCCCCCCCCACAGAAGCGCGCACACAACAATAGGGAGCATGTGAGGACTGGAGGAGGCCCCGCTGATGAGAGGCCACTGACCGAACACCAGGAAAGGGCCCTGGAACTGGCTGGCGGACCTGAGGACCGGGAGGTTGCTGATGCAGAGGTCGGCGGCGGACTAGCAAGTGACCCACCGACAGCCCGTCCCCATATTCCCCCTCCCCTATATCCCCCTCCCCGTATCACCTGGTCACTGCCTGATGTATAACCATGCATGCTTCATTGTGTATCGCAGGACCAAACGTCCAGGCACCCATCCCCGCAGATGCAGACCGCCCGCAGGATGCCCCTCGGAGACCACGGGAGACGGAGAGACCCGCACCCTCCAGCATGCGACGCCCGCAGGATGACCCTCGGAGACCACGGGAGACGGAGAGACCCGCACCCTCCAGCATGCGACGCCCGCAGGATGCCCCTCGCACACCACGGGAGACGGAGAGACCTGGAGCAACAGGGAGATGACACCCCCGTCACTTGCGGGAGCGACCACCCAGCGACGAGGGGGGCAGCCACAGGCCCCCGTCACATCCGAGCCAGGACACCACTACCCAGGACACCACTACCCAGGACACCACTACCCGGGACACCACTACCCGGGACAGCACTACCCAGGACACCACTACCCGGGACAGCAGTACCCGGGACAGCAGTACCCGGGACAGCACTACCCAGGAAGACGAAATACCGGACAGTGACTCAGAGTGGATGGGTGGAGACGAACCCCCACCCCAAAGTGCCATGGACTCAGAGTGGGACGAAGAGCACGACACAACGCCACTGCTGTCACCAACACCCTCCACCATCGCAGAAACACTCACCACGGTTGGGCACATTAGTGATGAGGCGTCACTGGTGCGCACAACACAGCCGTCCCGGTACAGCAGGTGGAGGTAGGAGCAGCAGAGGGACCGGGCGGTCGGAGGGCAGCCCAGCCCAAGCGAACATCTGCCGCCCAGATGGATCCCGGGTTCCTGGAGTTACCACACCCACACATAGATCCGATGCAACCACCGACCCGGAGACGAGCGAAGAGGGTGACGGGCAGCTTGCGGCGGCTGCGGTCGCAGGTGGAGGAGTCCACCCGCGTCCAGGAGCTGGAAGTGGTGCCGGTCATGCGTGCCACCCAGGCCGACACCGCACGGGTGGCGTCCGCGGTGGAGGCAATGGGTGCGACGGTGTAAGACATGGGGAACGGTTTGCGAGGCCTGGGGCTTTCCGGGCAGGCGGCGTCTGTGGCCCAGGAAATGGCTGCCCTCTCACAGGAGGCCATGAGCCAGTGCCAGTGCCAGATGGCAGAGGCGCTCAACGCCATAGCCCAGTCTCAGCAGGCCATGGCCCAGTCTCAGCAGGCCATGGCCCAGTCTCTGCAGGCCATGGCCCAGTCTCAGCAGGCCATGGCCCAGTCTCTGCAGGCCATCGCTGAGGGCATCGGTGCCAGTGGCCATGTGCGAGCCGGCGTCGCACTGTCACAGACAGTGTTTGCCAACCCCCTGGGCTCCATGGCTGCAAACCTGCAGACCCCTGTCGATACCAGCACGGGCCTCCAGGACTGGCAGCGCCAGATGTCGGGGGGGCGTCGGATGGCCAGTCCGTTCATATCCCCCACCCATGTAGAGGCCTGGGGGCCATCGGGCACCCCGAGGGAGGAGGAGGTGGTGTGGTCCGTCCCGGCTCCCTCTGTAGGGGAGGTCCCGGTACACCGCGACACCTCGGACTCCCCCCCTTCCGTCCCAGGTGCATCGGGTGGGCAATGGGCAGGACAGGCTGGCAGCCCGCCATCCCAGTCGCCCGGGCCGCAGCCTGGCCCATCTAGGCCAGGATGCCCCAGGAAACGGCCGCCAAAGGGATCCAGTGTCAGAGGGCAGGAATCACAGGAGTCCACCTCCAGTTCTGCTGTACCGTCTGGGGAACCATGTAGACGTAGTCAAAGGGCCCGTAAGGCCAAACAATTAGACACTGAGTAAGTTGGCACGGTTGCAGGGCACAGATGAGTTTTAGGGGCTAGGGCACGTGCATGAACTCCTTTGGTTATTAAAGTCAATGTTACACCTACAGAAGCTGCCTTTGTGCTCTGTCCAAAGTGTGCGGGGGTGTCATGTACGTTGAGCGCAAGTATGTGTGTGAGGGGTGGTCTTACCTCAGCCCCAGGTGAGTCTGCCCCCTTCCCCCTGGGCCGCCATCAACATCCCCCGGGCAGAGGACGGGACCGTGCGCTGCAGTGTCACAGCCGCATGCAGGGATGGTCCGGGTGGATGGTGGTACTGTGGCCATGGGTCAGACATAGTCCAACGATGTAGAGCCAGGAGCTCACCGCAGGGCGGGTTGTCATCATCCTCCATGGCCTGCGATAGACACGCGTCCACCCGCAACTCTGTGAGCCCGGCCCGTTGTGCCGCAGGTGGATCGGCAATGGGGCGGGGGGGGTGGTGTGCATGCGGGTGGGGTGGGTGGGGTTGGGGAGGGGGGTGAGGGTGCTGGGTGGGTGGATGGGTGGGGGGGTGGGTGGTCGGCTGTTGCCATGGTGTGCGGTCTGTGGCCATACTACCCGATTCCCACGCCCATCTAGTCAGTGAAGCGGGCGTCTATCAGTCTGTCCCGTGCCCGCTGGGCCAGCCGGTAACGGTGGACAGCCACCCGCCTGTGTCTACCCCGTCTGCCCTGACCATTACCCCCATCCCCCTCATCTGGGGAGGACTGCGCCTCTTCCTGCTGCTTCTCCACTCCGCCTTCCTCTGCCTGCGGCACATCGCCCCTCTGTTGGGCTATGTTGTGCAGGATGCAGCACACCACAATGATGCGGCCGACCCTATCTGACCGATACTGGAGGGCGCCCCCAGAGAGGTCCAGGCACCTGAAACGCATCTTCAGCATGCCAAAGCACCTCTCTATCACTCCCCTTGTCGCTACATGGGCATCATTGTAGCGGTTCTCCGCCTCATTGCGTGGCCTCCGTATAGGCGTCATCAGCCACGATCGCAATGGGTAGCCCCTGTCGCCCAGCAACCAGCCTCTCAGCCGGGGATGGCGTCCCTCGTACATGCCGGGGATGGATGACCGCGACAACACGAATGAGTCGTGTACACTGCCTGGGTGACGGGCGCAGACATGCAGGATCATCATGCGGTGGTCGCAGACCACCTGTACGTTCATCGAATAGGTCCCCTTCCTATTAGTGAACACGGCCCTGTTATCTGCAGGTGGCCGCACGGCGACGTGCATCCCATCGATCGCGCCCTGGACCATGGGGAACCCGTCCACGGCAGAGAAGCCCACGGCCCGGTCATCTTGGCTGGCCCGGTCCACAGGGAAGCGGATGTATTGGTGCGCCATGGCATATAGGGCATCTGTCACTGCCCGGATGCACTGATGAACCGATGTCTGCGATATGCCGGACAGGTCCCCACTCGGTGCCTGGAATGACCCCGTTGCATAAAAGTTCAGGGCCACCGTAACCTTGACGGACACGGGGAGAGGGTGTCCCCTGCCAGTGCCACGCGGTGACAGGTGTGCCAGCAGGTGGCAGATGTGTGCCACGGTTTCCCGGCTCATCCGGAGTCTCCTCCTGCATTCCCGGTCCGTGAGGTCCTGGTATGACTGCCTGGGCCGGTACACACGGGGCGCCCTCGGGTGCCTCCGTTGCCGTGGGGCCGCGACGTCCTCCTCCCCCTCCTCGTCCTTTCAGTCAGGTGTCCCTCCAGCCTGGGCGGCTGCCGCTTGCCCCTCTGCAGCAGCCTGCGCCGCCTCTCTGGCACGCTCCTCCTCCTCCTCATCCAGGGCAACAGAGACATGAGCGGCTGCCGCCACGGCGGCCAACATCGCTGGATGATCTGAAAACATGACGGCCTGGTGGGGGGAGGGGAACAATGACATGTCATCATTGCCCATATCCCCTCCTCCCCCCAGCCAGGTGGCATGGACCGCATGGGTCCAACTGTTGGAGGCTGGCACCTGGCCAGGTGGACCAACTCACTTGCCCTCCCATCCCCCTCCCTGCAGGCCATGGCCCAGTCTCACGCCGATGAAAAGGAGGTTTAATTCACGTCGACGTGAACGGTCATCACGTCGACGGGACTTCGGCCCATCCGGAAGGGAGAATATCGGCAGGCCGAAATCGGCTGCCTTGCGCAGACCCGTGACATTCTCCGCAGCAGCGGCGACATTAACGCCCCGCCGACTTTTCTCCCTTCGGAGACTTCGGCAACCGGCGGGGGCGGGATTCACGGCGGCCAACGGCCATTCTCCGACCCTCTGGGGGGTCGGAGAATGACGCCCATGGTCTCCATTGCCTACCTAAGAATAGCTTCACTGCTGTATTGCCTTCAGTTAATTCATTAGACTATCATCATAGAATCATTGAATCTACAGTGCAGAAGGAGGCCATTCGGCCCATCGGGTCTGCACCAGCCCCTGGAACGAGTACCCCACCCAAGACCACACCCCCCACCCTATCCCCACAACCAGTAACCCCACCCAACCTCTTTGGACACGAAGGGCAATTTATCATGGCCAATCCCCGAACCTGCACATCTTTGGACTGTGGGAAGAAACCGGAGCACCCGGAGGAAACCCACGCAGACTTGGGGAGAACGTGCGGACACCACACAGACAGTGACCCAAGCCGGGAATCGAACCTGGGACCCTGAGTTGTGAAGCAACTGTGCTAACCACTGTCTTACCGTGCCCCCCTAATGTCGGAGGTTGGTTTGCTTCACAGCTTAATCTGAGATCAAATGATTCAAAAAGGTAACATTGCCATTAACATAAAAATAACTATCAGCCATTATCAAAAAACAACAGTGGGCGCATGAGGTGCATACAATAGAAAAGTTCCAAAAAGAGATTTAAAAGCATAATATCAGAATTCCAAGGTTATGGTGATCTGGGAAAGAGAAAATTAAGGAGTGACCTGAAAGTGGTACTTAAAATAATGGAGGGGTTCGATAGAGTAGATGTGGCGCAGGGGTTTCTGCTTTGGGGGTAATTAATAGACGATAGTCACATAGATACATAGAAGATAGGAGCAGGAGGAGGCCTTTTGGCCCTTCGAGCCTGCTCCGCCATTCATCACGATCATGGCTGATTATCCAACTCAATAGCCTAATCCTGCTTTCTCCCCATAGCCTTTGATCCCATTCTCCCCAAGTGCTATATCTAGCCACCTCTTGAATATATTCAAAGTTTCAGCATCAACTACTTCCTGTGGTAATGAATTCCACAGGCTCACCACTCTTTGTGTGAAGAAATGTCTCCTCATCTCTGTCCGAAATGGTTAACCCTAAATCCTCAGACTTGTGACCCCTGGTTCTGCACAGACCCATCATTGGTAACATCTTCCCGGCATCTACCCTGTCTAGTCCCGTTAAAATTTTATAAGTCAGGATACAATCTATTGGCCAACGAGCGCAGCTTTGGCACTGCGCGTATACCTGGGAGTTTGGTGAGTGGGGGCATTAGGCGAGAAAGGGAAGGAGATGCTCATTTGCTTTTTCTTTCTCTAACATTTTCAACCTGCAGTAATTGATTCTTACTCTACCGCGGGGAAAGGAACTATCTGTTTGTCTTTCAGGTCTTGTTTATTCCCATGGTTTAAAATAGTACACGAACTGGTGATAAGGTTAATAAAATACATAAAAGTTAAAAAAAAACAATTGGATAATATAAATAAGCAGTTTCTGAAAACACATTGAGGATGGCGGGACATGTGACGTGTCATGGCGGTAGCATGTGTTTTGCAGTGGTGGAGGTGGCCTGCCATTGGACAGTGGTCGGATTTTCCAGTCCCGCCGATGTCAAACCCGTGACAGGGTTTCACCGTCAGTGGGACCAGATGATCCCAGCGGCGGGAACGGCCAGAAAGTTTCAGCCTTTGGATATTTTGAAGGAATACCCAATTCATTTTTTCCCAATTAAGGGGCAATTTAGTGTGGCCAATTCACCTACCCTGCCCATCTTCTGGGTTGTGGGGGTGAAACCCTTGCAAACACGAGGAGAATGTGCAAACTCCACACGGCCAGTGACCCAGAGCCTGGATCGAACCTGCGATCTCGACGCTGTGAGGCAACAGGGCTAACCCACTGCGCCACCGTGCTGCCCCAGCAGAGGTTCTTGATGAGCAAGTGGGGGAAAGGTTATCGGTGGTAGGTGGGAATTTGGAATTGAGGTTACAATCAACCATGATCTTTTTGAATGGAAGAGCAAGCTAAGTGTATCGAGTGGCCTCCTCCTGCTCAGAATTCATATATGCCTACATTTGTATGAGGAATTCAGGAGGAACCTCCTCTTAGAAAAAAGCAAATTACTGTGGATGTTGGAATCTGAAGCATAAACAGAAAATGCTGGACAATCTCAGCAGGTCTGACAGCATCCGTGGAGAAAGAAGGAAGCTAATGTTTCAGGTCTGGATGATTCTTTGTCAAAACCTCTTAGAAAGTGGAACTGCTTAGAAAAAGGTTAGAATATTGATCTCGCTATCACAAGGAGTGGGTGAGGTGAACAGCATAGGTGCCTTTAAGAGAAGCTAGATAATGTTAAAAATTGTGGAAAGTTTGGATTAAAAAATGTAACTGGGATAAAATAAAATAAAATTTATAAAAGTGGAGTTGATAATGGCAGCTGTCTAAAAGGATTTTGATATGCGAATTAGCATATCAATGAGAAAAGCAAGTATTTTCCCCTGTGACTAGGGGGGAAAAGGTGTATAGAAGGGGTCACTTCAAAGGGGAGAGATAAGGAAATTGATACGGAGGTGCTAAAACCAGATCCACAGGGTGAGTAACATCAAAGGGGAAAAATGATATATGCATTGCACAATAACTGAAGAAAGGAACATAGTGGCATCACAGCCACACCCAGCTGCAGAAACAGTCTATGAAAAACAAGTTATTGCCAAATGGATAGCCAGTGAAGTATCCAGTGGCCTCCTTCTGCTCAGAATTCATATATGCCTACATTTGTATGAGGAATTCAGGAGGAACCTCTTAGAAAAAAGCAAATTACTGTGGATGTTGGAATCTGAAACAAAAACAGAAAATGCTGGACAATCTCAGCAGGTCTGACAGCATCCAAAACTCAAACCAAGACGATTTTGCCTTCACTGAAACGGAAGACGGTTTTCCCAACCATGGACAAATAACCTGTGCATGATAAGTATCTGCTGGATTTAGTTCATAGAGTTATATAATATTGGATGTTGTTTGGGAACAAGAGGGTGTCACAGAATTCAGGAACGCTGGGTAGATGGGAAACAAGGGGTAGTTTGATGCAATACTGTGTAGGTATAGGCATCAGTGTAATTAAGTACTATAGTGTTTTATAGTCCTTCTTGTTGTGTCTTTTTTCTTTTAGTTACTAAGCATTCTTCAATACCAAATTGAAAATTTATACCACTAAGAACTGGTGTTCCAAGTTACCCTCCGTGGGTTTGGGATATTCTCATACTGAGCATCAGAGGGGTTCATAACAAAAACTCTTTGGTGGGAGATTAAAAAGCATTATTCCTTGAGTGGAGGGAAATTTGTGACTTTTAAATGTAACAAGAGTGAAGAAAGCATGGATCCCAGTGAGGAGGTGTGCGATTCAAAATGACTGCTCATGACTCTTGCCATGGCTATGACTTGTTTGGGAGTAGACAATATAACCTTGGAAAGTTTGAAAAGAGTAGATTCATAGAATTTACAGTGCAGAAGGAGGCCATTCGGCCCGTTGAGTCTGCACCGGCCCTTGGAAAAAGCACCTTACTTAAGCCCACACCTCCACACTATGCCCGTAACCTAATAACCCCTCCAAACCTTTTTGGACACTAGGGGGTAATTTAGCATGGCCAAAACTGCGGGAGGAAACCGGAGCACCCGGAGGAAACCCACGCAGACACGAGAAGAACGTGCAGACTCCGCACAGACAGTGACCCAAGCCAGGAATCGAACCTGGGACCCTGGAGCTGTGAAGCAACAGTGCCAACCACTGTGCTACCGTGCCGCCCAAGCTAAATTGATGAAATTGACAACACGTCAGAATTAGAATTATCAACAGGGGCTAAGAAAGCTGAGGTAATTGAAAGAATAGTGAAGCGTTTAAATGTAGAAGAGCTTTTTTAAAATTCATTTTGCGGGACGTGGACCTCGCTGGTTGGGCCAGCATTTATTGCCCATCCCAAGTTGCCCTTCAGGTTGTCAAGTAGACCGACTATTTTGAAAAGTGAGGAAATTGAATTCGCTAAAATTCAATTACAAATGAGACAATTGGAATTACAGGAAAAAGATAAACAGAAAGAAATAGAAATGATGAAATTAGAAATGTTGGAAAAGGAAAAAGAAACAGACATGAAAATCCTGAACTAGCCATGCAGATAAAGCAAAAGAAAAGAGAAAGAGAGAGAGATTTCCAAAAGAAAATTGAAACGAGGAAACTTGACAAGAAAATGGAAAGATTAACAAGAGAAGACAAGGAAAAGAAGAAATAGAAAGCATTTCAATATAAAATGATGGAAGTTAAAGCAGAGGCACTAGATCAGGGTGAGGAATGAAGTAGTTTCAGACATGAATCTCAGGGGGAGACGTTCAGATTTGTACAGATACTTCCAAGATTTGATTTAAAAAGATGTTGAGGCATTTTTTAATTAATTTGCGAAAATGAAAATAGCGAGACAAATTAAATGGTTGCAAGGTATTTGGACACTGCTCTTACAGAATAAACATGTAGGTAGGACTGGTGAAGTCTATAGGTGTTGTGAATAGCCTTGGAATGAAACAATCTAAATCATCGGCGTAGCATCCAGAGTCACAGGGAGCATTAGAGAGGTGGAATCAAACTTTGAAAGCCATGACGAGAGCGCGTCGTCAAGATTACCCTCATGTTTGGGGCAAAGGGATTACGTTTTTAATATTTGCCATTAGGGATGCGCTAAATGATTCTCCAAGATTTAGTCCTTTTCAATTGATTTGTGGACATGAAGTTAGTGGACCACTGAAATTAATCCAAGGAAAATTGTTCAGTCAGAAATCAGGGGCGAAATTCTCCCCCAACGGCGGGATGTCCGCCGACTGGCGCCAAATCCGGCGCAAATCAGACGGGCATCGCGCCGGCAAAAAGGTGCGGAAGTCTCCGCATCTTTGGCGGCCTAGCCCCAACATTGAGGGGCTAGGCCGACGCCGGAGGGATTTCCGCCCCGCCAGCTGGCGGAAATGGCGTTTGTTGCCCCGCCAGCTGGCGCGGAAATGCGGCGCATGCGCGGGAGCGTCAGCGGCCGCTGTCAGTTTCCCAGCGCATGCGCGGGAGCGTCAGCGGCCGCTGTCAGTTTCCCGCGCATGCGCAGTGGGGAGAGTCACTTCCTCATGGTGGAGACCATGGCGGAGGCGGAAGGGAAAGAGTGCCCCCACGGCACAGGCCCGCCCGCGGATCGGTGGGCCCCGATCGCGGGCCAGGCCACCGTGGGGGCACCCCCCGGGGTCAGATCGCCCCGCGCCCCCCCCCCCAGGACCCCGGAGCCCGCCCACGCCGCCTGGTCCCGCCGGTAAATACCAGGTTTGATTTACGTCGGCGGGACAGGCAATTCCTGGGCGGGACTTCGGCCCATTCGGGCCGGAGAATCCAGCGGGGGGTCCCGCCAACCGGCGCGGCTGGATTCCCGCCCCCGCCCAATCTCCGGGAGCGGAGACTTCGGCGGGGGCGGGGGCGGGGGCGGGATTCACGGCGGCCAACGGCCATTCTCCGACCCGGCGGGGGGTCGGAGAATGACGCCCCAGAGACTGCACTTTTGGATTACGTTTCAAATTTCAGTGAAGGACTGAGTGGGGTGTGTGAGATGGTAAGGAAGCATTAAAGACAGCATAGAAGGGCATGAAAGCAATGGCTGATAGGAGAACACAGGCTCATAGATTTGTAGCAGAGGAGAAAGTGTGAACCTGCATTGGGCAAACTGTTGAAAGTTAGATTTAGTGGACCACCTCACAGAATAGGTCATATTAACATGCTTAAGAGATATTGGGATAAAACAGAGAACATAGAACGGTACAGCACTGCACAGGCCCTACAGCCCACGATGTGTCGACCATTTAACCTAATCTAAGATCGCGAACATAGAACAGTATAGCACAGTACAGGTAGAGGAGATCAGGACGTGTATGAGGTCTTGGTAGTAATGAAGCAGGGAGCAGAGAAAGGGTTACATTCTGAGAGTGACTCTGCTCTACTTCATTTGGATAGTGGGGAAGAACTGGGAAATTTAAACAACCAGGTATGTTATGACTCGGATAAGAGTTAAGGTGAATTGGAAGAGTTTGTGCAGACTTATCATATTTGTGGAAATAAATTAGGTAGAACAGAGATAGAAATGCATGATGTAGAGGTGGAGGAAACAGTTTCCATAAAGCAACATCCATATAAGTTAAATCCAGCAAAGTTATTGCAAGTACAGAAGGAAATTGAATTTATGCTCCATAATGTCTTTATTGAATTGAGTTCTAGTGATTGGAGTTCACCTACCGTAAAGGTTTCCCAATCCAGATGGAATACAAAGACTTTGTGGGAAAGTGAATGTTGTCATCAAGAGTCATTTGTTCCCTATACCATGGTTGGAGGATTGCATTGAAAGAGTTGGACACTCTAAATTCATCACAAAAATAGACTTGCTAAAGGGATATTGGCAAGTACCTTGATCTGAGAGGGCAAAAGAAATTTCAGCTTTCATGACGCCAAATGGACTTTATCAGTTTAAAGTTATGCGGTTCAGAATGAAGAATGCACCCGCAACATTTCAGAGACTAACAAATGAAGTTAAACAAGGACTGCAGTGTACATTGGTGATTTAGTGGTGTTTAGTCAAAGTTGGTAAGGACATCTGCAAAGAGAGCCAGTGGCATAGTGGTATTGTCGCTGGACTAGTAAACCAGACAGCCAGAGTAATGCTCTGGTTCAAATTCCACCTCTGCAGAGGGTGAATTTGAATTCAATAAAAATCTGGAATAAAAATTCAAATGATGACCCATGAAATTAATATCATAAAAGTCCATCTGGTTCACTGATGTCCTTTAGAGAAGGAAATCTGCCATCCTTACCTGGTCTGGCCTACATGTGACTCCAGATTCATAGCAACATGGTTGACTCTTAAATGTCCCCTCAAGGGCAATTAAGGATGGGCAATAAATGCTGGCCCAGCCTGAAACACCCATGTCCCATGAACGAATATAAAAACACTTGAAAGAAGCTTATCTAGTCACAAAATTAGCAGAAAGCTAATTTGATATAGCTCAAATTTCATATTTAGGACACATGAGATATGAAAATTTGGGATTTTCCAGAACCTGCAAGATAAGAAATGTTATCATTTCTGGGAATTAGAGGGCAGCACGGTGGTGCAGTGGTAGCTGACTGCAGTCTCACGGCGCCGAGGTCCCAGGTTCGATCCCGGCTCTGGGTCACTGTCTGTGTGGAGTTTGCACATTCTCCCCGTGTTTGTGTGGGTTTCGCCCCCACAACCCAAAGATGTGCAAGGTAGATGGATTGAATTTGCTAAATTGCCCCTTCATTGGAAAAAATTAATTGGGTACTCTAAATTTATTATTTGTTTTAAATTTTAATTTCTGGGAATTAGTGGATGTTATCAAAGGTTCATGCCGAAATTCAGCAGTGTGGTAGCACCACTAACAGCACACTTGAAGAAGAACAATAAGTTTAACTGGATGGAGGACTACCAGACTGCATTCCAACATTTAAAAACTGTGTTGACAACAGTGCCAGTGTTAGCCGCACCAAAATATGAAAAACAGTTTCAACTGGTTGTGGATGTTAGTAACATTGGTATGGAGGTTGTGTTGTTATAAGAAGATGAACTTGGAATTGAGGAGCCTGTGGGGGTATTTCTCAAGGAAATGAAATCCTCATCAACAGGAGTATTTCACAATTGAAAAAGAGATATTTTCATAATAGTCTAATAATCTTTATTGTTGTTACTAGTAGGCTTGCATTACACTGCATTGAAGTTACTGTGAAAATCCCCTAGTCGCCAAACTCCAGCGCCGATTCGGGTACACTGAGGGAGAATTCAGAATGTCCAAATTACCTAACAGCCAGTCTTTTGGCACTTGTGGGAGGAAACCGGAGCACTTGGAGGAAAACCACACTGACGCAGGGAGAATGTTAAGGCTCCTCACAGACAGTGAGCCAAGGCGGGAATCAAATCTGGGACTCTGGCGCTGTGAAGCAACAGTGCTTACCACTGTGCTACTATTAGCATTAGAACACCTTGAAATTTATGTTGCCAGTAATTCAGCAGAAACAATCATATTTACAAATCATAATCCCCAAAAATGCCTGGCGAGGTTTTGCAATCAGATCACCAGGCTATATAGCGTTTGTTGCTGCACCCATTTAGTTTGAAAATCATTCATGTGGCTGGGAGAGAAAATGGGCGGGATTCTCCACTCCCGCGCCGAAGTGGCGGCGCCGTCGTGAACGCCGTCAAGGTTGTTGATAATGGGCCAGGATCGAGGCCGAGTCATCTACACGCGCCAGGCCTTGTCGACCGCGTAAAGGCGGCGCCGCATAGATGACGTGGCCGGCGTCGCATAACAGGCGTCATCCGCGCATGCGTGGTTGCCGTCCTCTCTAAATCCGCCCCGCAAGAAGATGTCTGACGGATCTTGCGGGGCCGCGGAAGGAAGGAGGTGCTCCTTCAGAGAGGACGGCCCAACGATCGATGGGCACCGATCGTGGGCCACCCCACATTTGAGGTACCCCCCGGTGCAGGGTCCCCCCTCGCCCCCCCGCAGGTCGCCCCACAAGCATTCATGCACCGTTCACAACTGCAGCGGCCAGGTGTGGACGGCGCCGGGGGGAACCCGCCGTTTTGGCCTGGCCGCCCGGCCCATCCGGGCCTGAGAATAGCGGGGGTGACGGAGAATCGCCATTTTCGGTGTCTCCGGCGATTCTCCGGCCTGCGGCCCGTGAAACTCGACCGGGCCGTTCCCGCCGCTTGGGAGAATCGCGGGAGGGCGTCGGACCGGCGTCCCGGGAAATTTTTGCGGCACAGGCGATTCTCCCAACCGGCGCGGGAGTGGAGAATCGCGCCCAACATGTTGCCTCTTTTTAAAAATGAAGCACCCTAATTTGAAAGACAATTAAATTTTTCTACTATTTCTTTATCAGTACGATATTATTGATCTTTATAAAGATTTACAAACATGCATGAACATAAACTATATCCCAAAGTATTTACACACAATGGGCGAAATTCTCCGGAAACGGTGCGATGTCCGCCGACTGGCGCCCAGACGGGCATCGCGCCGGCCCAAAGGTGCGGAATGCTCCGCATCTTTGGGGGCCAAGCCAGTTGGCGGAAACGGCCTTTGGTGCCCCACCAGCTGACGCAGAAATGACATCTCCGGGCGGCGCATACGCGGGAGCGTCAGCGGCCGCTGACAGCATTCCCGCTCATGCGCAGTGGAGGGAGTCTCTTCCGCCTCCGCCATGGTGGAGACCGTGGCGGAGGCGGAAGGGAAAGAGTGCCCTCACGGCACAGGCCCGCCCGCGGATTGGTGGGCCCCGATCGCGGGCCAGGCCACCGTGGGGGCCCCCCCGGGGCCAGATCGCCCACGCCCCCCCCCCAGGACCCCGGAGCCCGCCCGCGCCGCCTTGTCCCGCCAGTAAGGTAGGTGATTTAATTTACGCCGGCGGGACAGGCATTTTAGCGGCGGGACTTTGGCCCATCCGGGCCGGAGAATCGAGCGGGGGAGCCCGCCAACCAGCGCGGCGCAATTCCCGCCCCCGCCGAATATCCGGTGCCGGAGACTCCCGGCGGGGGGTCGGAGAATTTCGCCCAATGTTCCCAACAGTCTCTGTTCCACTCCTGACGAGGCATCAGCAAAGACGTTGGGCGCGATTCTCTACTCCTGCGGGGAGAACATGCAAATTCCACACAGACAGTGGCCCATTCTGGGAATCGAACCCGGACCCCTGGCGCTGTGAAGCAACAGTGCTAATCACTGTGCTACCATGGATTTTGCCTTCACTGAAACTGAAGACAGTCTTCACAAACGTGGCCAAATAATCTGTGCATGGTAATTATTTGCTGGATTTAGCTCATAGAGTTATATAATATTAGATGTTGTTTGGGAACAAAGCGGGATCTCAGAATTCAGGAAAATTGGAAGTTGGGAAACAAGGGGTAGTTTCATGTAATTCTGTATGGGTTTAGCCATCAGTGTCATTAATGTTGCAGTGTATTATAATCGTTTTTGGTGTTTTTTTCTTTTAAGTTAATAAACATTCTTTATTAATTGATCACAAAATGACTGGACTATTCCTCCCTGATTTACATATCTTTTCTCACAGTATACTAAATTGAAAATATGCACCACAAAGAGCCAGTGTTCCAAGTTACCCTCCTGGAATTTGGGAAACCCTTGCATTTACCATCAGCGGGGTCCTTAACAATAACACATAAGGGAGAAAAGAATAGCTGGACATGCTGATAGGGTTAGATGCAGCAAGATGGGAAGGAGGCTCTTGCAGCACCTAGGTCCGTTGTACAAAATAGCCTGTGCTCCATGTCATATACTCACCTATACAGTGTTTTAGCACAGATCACTGGTGAAGAACACTTTTTCTAAATTAACAGTTTTATTTTGATTTCTGTATTACATTGAACAGGCACAAGAGATCACTTCTGTTTAGGGTAGTGCAAACATAACCTTGGAACTATTTGAGAACTAGCCTAATGCTACGAATGTAATAGGCATTGGGTCAGTCAATTTGCAGACGATCCGAAGATTGGTGGAGTTGTGGATAGTGAGGAGGGCTGTTGTCGGCAGCAAAGAGACATAGATAGGATGCAGAGCTGGGCTGAGAAGTGGCAGATGGAGTTTAACCCTGGAAAGTGTGAGGTTGTCCATTTTGGAAGGACAAATATGAATGCGGAATACAGGGTTAACGGTAGGATTCTTGGCAATGTGGAGGAGCAGAGAGATCTTGTGGTCCATGTTCATAGATCTTTGAAAGTTGCCACTCAAGTGGATAGAGCTGTGAAGAAGGCCTATGGTGTGCTAGCGTTCATTAGCAGAGGGATTTAATTTAAGTCGTGAGGTGATGATGCAGTGGTACAAAACCTTTGTAAGGCCACATCTGGAGTACTGTGTGCAGTTCTGGTCGCCTCATTTTAGGAAGGATGTGGAAGCTTTGGAAAAGGTGCCAAGGAGATTTACCAGGATGTTGCCTGGAATGGAGAGTAGGTCTTACGAGGAAAGGTTCAGGGTGCTAGAATGCCTTTTCTCATTAGAACGGAGAAGGATGAGGGGAGACTTGATAGAGGTTTATAAGATAATCAGGGGAATAGATAGAGTAGACAGTCAGAGACTTTTTCCAAGGGTGGAACAAACCATTACAAGGGGACATTAATTTAAGGTGAATGGTGGAAGATATAGGGGGGATGTCAGAGGTAGGTTCTTTACCCAGAGAGTAGTGGGGGCATAGAATGCACTGCCTGTGGAAGTAGTTGAGTTGGAAACATTAGGGACCTTCAAGCGGCTATTGGATAGGTACATGGATTACGGTGGAATGATGGGGTGTAGATTAATTTGTTCTTAATCTGGTACAAACGTTCGGCACAACATCGGAAACAAAAATAGAAAATACTGGGCAATCTCAGTAGGTGTGACAGCATCTGTGAATAAAGAAGGTAACTCATGTTTCGAACCTGGATGACCCTTTGTCAAAGTTCGGCATTGTGGGCAGTTTTCTTTTATTTGTTCATGGGATGTGGGGCGTCGCTGGCTGGGTCAGCATTTATTGCCCATCCCTGAGGTAATTTAAGAGATCTGGAGTCACATGTAGCCAGACCAGGTAGGGACGACACATCTCCTTCCCGAAAGCTTGAGCACCTTTAGGAGGGGCTGGTTTAGCACAGTGGGCTAAACAGCTAGCTTATAATGCAGAATAAGGCCAACAGCGTTTGTTCAATTCCCGTACCGGCCTCCCCGAACAGGTGCCGGAATGTGGCGACTAGGGGCTTTTCACAGTAACTTAATTGAGCATGCTTGTGACAATAAGTGATTACTTTATTATTAAGGACATTAGTGAACCAGATGGGGTTTTACGACAATTGACTTATTGTCATCTTTAGACTTCTAATTCCAGATTTTTTTTATTGAGTTCAAACTTCACTATTTGGAATGGTGGGATTCGAACCCGGGTCCCCAGAGCATGACGCTGGGTCTCTGGATTACTAGTCCAGCGACAATACCATGACGCCACTGCCGCCCCTAAAGCTGAGCTACGATGGGCCGAATGGTGTTCCGCATTTTTGTGTATCATGTGATCTTGCCAGAAGAATCATTGTCAATGCGATAATCTGAGAAAAATATTTGTTTTTTAAATTTAATTATGCTTAAAAACACCGAGGGTGAAAATAGATTAATGAACCGCAGATATGTACATAAATGAAGTGAATCAGCAATGTTTAGCTGCGGCAGGTTTTGACTAAAAACCAAGCTGTGCACTGACAAACAACGCTCAGATCTCTGCTGCTCTCTGTGAGTTCAGTGCATTCCCCTTCCCCAACATTTACCATCAATGTTAATGATGAGGAACATATTTGTTTGAAATTATCTGTCTCCTCCCAAATCTTGGTGCAAAATTGTTTTGGGACTGCGAATCACATTTATTTGAACTAACTGAAGGGTGGGGAGGGTTTTATTTATTTATTTTCCTTTGCAGTTACTGCATGATTGGATGATGGCAAACATAATTGTCATATTTAAGAAGGGGACAACGCAAGACACGTTCATCTTAGCCTTGGCGGTCGGAAAAATAAAGGAATCCTGACTAAAGAAAGAAACAACAGATCAAGAAATGAAAAATATTGGAGTGAATAGTCTGCATTGATTTCAAGAGGGAAAATCTTGCTCGACCAACCTTCCTGAGTTTTTGAAGGAGGTTACAATGAGGAGGCAATGGTAATGTATTTAACTCGATGTTTAAAAGCTCTTCTATAAAGTGCCCTAAAATAGACCGACAGATAAGGTCAGAGAATGTGGACTCCCGGGGGAGAAGTGGCAGAATTAATTGCAAGCTGGCTTTAAGGCAGAAAGCAGGGGGTTGGAAAAAAGGGGTAGTTATTCAGAGTGGCAGTAGGTGGAAAGTTGTATTCCATAGAGATCTGTGCCGGGACCATTTCTGGTCACAACTTATTTGTCTCTGTGGCGCAATCGGTTAGCACATTCTGCTGTTCATCAGAAGTTTGGTGGTTTGATCCCACCCAGGCACGAAATGATTTTCACACTTCATGCCACATCAATGTGAGTTTGGTGGTATCATGACCGGTACAGGCTTGGAGGGCAGGAGGACATGTTCCTGTGCTGTATTGTTCTTTGATTTTTGTGTCAAGGTATGTCGAGTGCAAAGGAAGATGGTTATGGTTGTTGGAGGCCAATCATCTGAGCCCAGGTTATGATTGCAGGATTCAGGGCAATGTCCTTAGTCCAGCCATCTTCAGCTACTTTGTCAATGTTTAGTGCCATTTACAACTCCTCAGATACTGTGAAGTAGTTCATGCCCACATGCAACAAGTCCTGGATGACATTTAATCTTCGGCTGATAACACTTGCAAGCAATATTTGCCACACACACATGCCGGGCAATGAGCATCTCGAACAATAAAGAATCTAACCATTTCTCTTGACATTCAATAGCCTTACCATCACTGCAGCACGATAGCATAGTGATTAGCACAATTGCTTCACAGCTCCAGGGTCCCAGGTTCAATTCCCGGCTTAGGTCACTGTCTGTGTGGAGTCTGCACGTTGTCCCTGTGTGTGCATGTTTCCTCCCACAGTCCAAAGATGCGCAAGTTAGGTGGACTGGCCATGCTAAATTGCCCTTAGTGTCCAAAATTGCCCTTAGTGTTGGGTGGGGTAACTGGGTTATGGGGATAGGGTGGAAGTGTGCGGTTGGGAAGGGTGCTCTTTCCAAGAGCCGGTGCAGACTCGATGGGCCGAATGGCCTCCTTCTGCACTGTAAATTCTATGAATTCCCCACTGTCAACTTCATGTGGGGTTATGACTGGCCAGAAATGTAACTGGACCAGTCATATAAATATTAGAACTATAGCAGGTCAGAGGTTGGAATCCTGTGGTATGTGACTCATCACCTGACACTCCAAAGCCTGTCTACAATCTACAAGGCAAAAATTAGAAGTGTGATAGAAATACTCTCCACTTACCTGGATGGGTGCAGTTCCAACAACATTGAAGAAGCTGAACAATAACCAGGACAAAGTAGCCCGCGTGATTGGCACCCCATCCACCCCCATCAACATTCACTCCCTAGGGCGACACATGGCACAATGGTTAGCACTGCTGCCTATGGCGCTGAGGACCCGGGTTCGAATCCCAGCCCTGGGTCACTGTGCGTGTGGAGTTTGCACATTCTTCCCATGTCTGCGTGGGTTTCACCCCCACAACCCAAAGATGTGCAGGGTAGGTGTATTGGCCACATTAACATTGTCCCTTAATTGGAAAAAAGTAATTGGGTACTCTAAATTTATTTTAAAAACATTCACTCCCTAATGATGCACAATGGCAGCAGTGTGTACCATCTACAAGATGCAGCAACCTACCAAAGTTCCTTCGACAGCATCTTCCATGTCTGCAACCTCTACCATCTGAAAGAACAAGGTCAACTGAAACAAAGGAATGCCAATATCTGGAGGATGCCCTCCAAGTTACTCATTATCCTGACTTGGAAATAGTCATTCCTTCACTGTCACTGGGTCAAATTCTTGGAACTTCCAAACAGTAATATGTGTATAGTTAATACAGTAATTCAAGAAGGTAGCCTCATCACCTTCTCAAGGGCAGGATGAGCAGTATATGCTGGTCTCGCCGTTGATGCTCATTGACAAGAATGAATATATTTTAAAAATTGGACTTAGAAATCAGAACATCATTTCTAAATTTGCAGATGACACTAAATTAGCAGCATGGTAGCACAGTGGTTAGCACAGTTGCTTCGCAGCTCCAGGGTCCCAGGTTTGATTTCCGGCTTGGGTTACTGCCTGTGCGGAGTCTGCACGTTCTCCCCGTGTCTGCGTGGGTTTCCTCCGGGTGCTCCGGTTTCCTCCCACAGTCCAAAGATATGCAGGTTAGGTGGATTGGCCATGCTAAATTGCCCCTTAGTGTCCAAAATGGTTAGACTGGGTTACGGGGATAGGGTGGAGGCGTGGGCTTGAGTAGGGTGCTCTTTCCAAGGGCTGGTGCAGACTCGATGGGCCAAATGGCCTCCTTCTGCCCAGTAAATCCTATGATTCTATGATTCTATGATAGCAGGCATAGGCAATACTGAGAAGTACTACAATAACATTAAGAAATGTGTAGAATGGGCAAATAATTGGCAAACAAAGTTCAACGCTGGGAAATGCAAGATGGTGCATTTTGGTAGGAAGAATAGGGAGCCACTTATTGTTTGGAAGGTGTGACTGTAGGTGTTTTAAAGGAACAAAAGGGATCTTTAGAGTACACCAATTACTCAAAGTTGCACCACAGGTTAGTAAAGCCATTTAAAAAAGCAAACCAAGTACTCAGCTTTATTTCCAGAGGGATAGAATAAATAAGTAGGGAAGTTATGCTAAACCTGTATTCAACCTTAGGCAACTTGGTGAAGGCAGTGAAAACTCGCTTCACAGGAGATGTTCATCTGCAAAAGAGGCCTGAGGCTTAGAAACAAATTTTAATCCTTTAATTATATGTCAGTGCTCTCTCTCTGCTACGAGTTTGGCATAAGATAATTTTTTTTAATAGATGTCCAAAAATTAGAAGATACCATCCTTAATTTTACAATGAAGGTTGATTGATACAATGTGGGTTTGTGTCGAAAGCTTTTGTCCAATCTGGAGAAACACCAAGAGATAACAAAGGGAAGTTGTTTGGTTACTTAATTATAACCAAATGTACGTTATCCTATCAAAACACTCGCAGTTGGATCCCTGAGACCCTCCTTAAAGCAAACATCTTCTATCATTCCTTGCTGTGTATGTTCAACACTATTACATAAAAATAGCATCAGTAGGAGCCGAGAGTTGTTACAGAAGTATATAATTGATCTTAGGAAATGCAGCCCTGTAGTAAGACCTTTGGATTATTCCAGCTGTTTCTAATATGTTCTTGGCGAAAGAATAATGTGAAAGGATCATTCCATAAACCTTTAAATATGCGATCATGTTTTTTAAAACACAGACCTTGGGCACTGGGGCATTGCCTATGTTCCCTGACATAGCCATCCAACAGGACAAGGGGCGTAATTCTCCGCTGGCGGGAATCTCCGTTTTGCCGGCGCCCGGGGGTTTCCCGACGGCGTGGGGCTGCCCCACAATGGGAAACCCCATTGACCGGCCGGTGTTACGGAGACTCCCGCCGGCCGGTCGGGGCAGAAATGTGGCGGGGCGGGTAGGAGAATTTCGCCCCAGGTCTTCTGAAATGCTGAGCTTTGCTGCTTTTTTTGGGGGGGAACTCTGAAATGAACTTGTTTAAATGTTATGTGGCTGCTTACAGAGTTACATAGAGGCCGTTCACG
Source organism: Scyliorhinus torazame (assembly GCF_047496885.1). NCBI lineage: Eukaryota > Metazoa > Chordata > Chondrichthyes > Carcharhiniformes > Scyliorhinidae > Scyliorhinus > Scyliorhinus torazame. The sequence continues at coordinate 28,899,106 of NC_092720.1, read as the reverse complement.
TGCTGTGAGGCAGAATCGCCATACTGGCCGGTATGGTGATTGAACCAGCAATGTTGGTACCAAGAGCACCACGCAAATTCAGGAGTGCTGTGGTCTCCAAATCAGTGTCTCCTGGACTGAGGTTATGTTTCAGCGAGCACCAAGCACATGCCATGAAGCACCAGGCAAAATCATTGATGGTACCAGGGTCAAGATTGAAGATACATTTTCATAGAATCATAGAGTTTACAGCGCAGAAGGAGGCCATATGTCATTATTGATAAAAAGATCAGCGCATGCACCCAGAAAGAGGTTCTGCCAATGACCAACTCATAGAATCCCAACTGTGCAGAAGGAGGCCATTCGGCCCATCGAGTCTGCACCATCCCTCTGAAAGAGCATCCTTCCTAGGTCCACGCCCCCTCCCCGATCTCTATAACCCCACCTAACTTGGACACTAAGGCGCAATTTTCTCACGGCGAATTCACCTAAACTGCTCATCTTTGGACTGTGGGAGGAACCAGGGTTCCGGGTTTGATTCCGGCTTGGATCACTGTCTGTGCGGAGTCTGCACATGCTCCCTGTGTGTGCGTGGGTTTCCTCCGGGTGCTCCGGTTACCTCCCACAGTCCAAAGATGTGCAGGTTAGGATTGGCCATGATAAATTGCCCTTAGTGACCAAAATTGCCCTTAGAGTTGGGTGGGGTTACTGAGTTATGGGAAGAGGGTGGAGATGTTGACCTTGGGTAGGGTGTTCTTTCCAAGAGCCGGTGCACACTCGATGGGCCGAATGGCCTCCTTTTGCACTGTAAATTCGATGATAATCTATGAAACCGGAGCACCCGGAGGAAACCCACGCAGACATGGGGAGAAAGTGCAAACCCCACACAGACAGTCACCCAAGGCCGGAATTGAACCCTGGTCCCTGGCGGCCGTGAGGCAGTAGTGCTAACCATCTAAAATCATGCCTGGAATGACATGAAAAGCTGAAGGCTAAAATCAAATTCTACCAGACCCTGCCACCCTGCTGTATGGCACAGAATCCTTGATCTGTTATAGAACACTTCAAAGCTCTGAAACACTTCCACACAAGCTACCTGAAGTCCACCATGAAAATTAAGACAGGACAAAATCACAAAGAATGTTAGGCTCAACAACATGGAGAACACCCTCCAGAAAATTGAATTTTGACAGATGGAATGCTGAAGCAGGGGCGAAATTCTCCCCCAACGGCGCGATGTCCGCTGACTGGCGCCAAAAACGGCGCCAATCAGACGGGCATCGCGCCGGCCCAAAGGCGTGGAATGCTCCGCATCATTGGCGGCCGAGCTCCAACATTGAGGGGCTAGGCCGGCGCCGGAGGGAATTCCGCCCCGCCAGCTGGCGGAAATGGCGTTTGTTGCCCCGCCAGCTGGCGCGGAAATGCGGCGCATGCGCGGGAGCGTCAGCGGGCGCCGACAGTTTCCCGCGCATGCGCAATGGGGAGAGTCTCTTCCGCCTCCGCCATGTTGGAGGCCGTGGCGGAGGCGGAAGGGAAAAAGTGCCCCCACGGCACAGGCCTGCCCGCGGATCGGTGGGCCCCGATCGCGGGCCAGGCCACCGTGGGGGCACCCCCCGGGGTCAGATCGCCCCGCGCCCCCCCCCAGGACCCCGGAGCCCACCCATGCCGCCTTGTCCCACCGGTAAATACCAGGGGCGTCATTCTCCGTCCCCCCGACGGGTCGGAGAATGGCCGTTGGCCGCCGTGAATCCCGCCCCCGCCGAAGTCTCCGGTACCGGAGATTGGGCGGGGGCGGAAATCGGGCCGCGCCGGTTGGCGGGACCCCCCACTCAATTCTCCGGCCCGAATGGGCCGAAGTCCCGCCCAGAAATTGCCTGTCCCGCCGGCGTAAATTAAACCTGGTATTTACCGGCGGGACCAGGCGGGCCTGTCGGTGGGCCGATCGGGGCCCACCGATCCGCGGGCGGGCCTGTGCCATGGGGGCATTCTTTCCCTTCCGCCTCCGCCACGGTCTCCACCATGGCGGAGGAGGAAGTGACTCTCCCCACTGCGCATGCACGGGAAACTGTCGGCAGCCGCTGACGCTCCCGCGCAGGCGCCGCATTTCCGCGCCAGCTGGCGGGGCAACAAACGCCATTTCCGCCAGCTGGCGGGGCGGAATTCCCTCCGGCGCTGGCCTAGCCCCTCAATGTTGGGGCTCGGCCCCCAAAGATGCGGAGCATTCCGCACCTTTGGGCCGGCGTGATGCCCGTCTGATTGGTGCCGTTAATGGCTCCAGTCGGCGGACATCGCGCCATTGGGGGAGAATTCCGCCCCAGGTTTGATTTACGCCGGCGGGACAGGCAATTTCTGGGCGGGACTTCGGCCCATCCGGGCCGGAGAACTGAGTGGGGGGTCCCGCCAATCGGCGCGGCCCGATTCCCGCCCCCGCCCAATCTCCGGTACCGGAGACTTCGGCGGGGGCGGGATTCACGGCGGCCAACGGCCATTCTCCGACCCAGAGTGGGGGTCGGAGAATGACGCCCCAGATCTTCGATGGGAAACTGACTAAGAGCCTGCGCAGACCCGCTGGCGAGTGTATTCACAGACATCTTCACCACCTCACTCCTCCGATCCGAGGTCCCCACTTCTTTCAAGAAGAGCACCATAATACCAGTACCAAAGAAGAACAAGGTAGCCTGCCTCAACGATTACCGACCGGTGGCCCTGATGTCTGTTATCATGAAATGCTTCGAGCGACTAGTCATGAGACAGATCACTGCCAGTCTCCCGTACGGTCTCGATCCGCTGCAGTTTGCCTATCACCGCAACCGGTCCACAGCAGATGCTATCTCCCTGGCTCAACAATCAACACTCGAACATCTCGACAACAAGGACACCTACGTGAGACTGCTGTTCATAGACCACAGCTCCGCCTTCAACACCATTATCCCGACAAGACTAATAACCAAACTCTGCAATCTTGGACTTGATCTCCACACTGTGCAGCTGGACCCTTGACTTCCTCACCAACAGACCGCAATCTGTCAGGATAAGCTACAGTGATTCCTCACTATGGGCGCGATTCTCCCAAAGGGAGACAAAGTCCCGACGCCGGAGTGAAAAACGGAGTGTTTCACTCCGGCATCGGAGCCCGCTCCCAGCCCCCTATTCTCCCGCCCCCGGGGGGCTAGGAGCGGCGTTGCGTCATTTACGCGCGCCGGGCCTTGGCGCCGCGTAAATTACGCGGCCGGCGCCACGTAAATGACGTCACCCGCGCATGCGCGGTTGCCGTCCTCCCCGAGGCCGTCCCACAAGAAAATGTCGGATGGATCTTGCGGGGCGGCAGAGCAAAGGAGGTTCTCCTTCAGAGAGGCCGGCCCGCCGATCGGTGGGCACCGATCGGGGGCCAGACCGCATCTGAGGCTCCCCCTCCCCCGGTGCAGGAACCCCCATCCCCGCCCCACAGGCCGCCCCCCCCCCCCAGCGTTCCCGCGCTGTTCCCGCCGGCAGCGATCAGGTGTGGACGGCGCCGGTGGGAACCCGTCGTATTGAGCAGGCTGCTTGGCCCATCCGGTCCGGAGAATCGCCGCTCTCCCGTTGCAAACGGTGGACGGCGATTCTCCCAGCGGCCAGCCGTGATTCTCGTCGTGCCGGTTTGCGGGGGGTGGGAGAATCGTGTGCGGGCATCGGGGCGGCATGGCCGGACACACGCGGCGCCCCGGCGATTCTCCCACCCGGCGTGGGGGGGGGAGAATTCCGCCCTATAGTCCTTAACATGGGGCCCCACAAGGATGTGTACTCAGTCCTCTACTGTACTCCCTATACACACATGACTGTGTGGCAAGTTTTAACTCCAACTCAATCTATAAGTTTACGGATGATATGACTGTGGTGGGCTGTATCTCAAACAACGATGAATTCTCCCCTACCTGGCGTAATGGAGTGGCGGGAACCACTCCGGCGTCTCCGCACCTTTAGGGGCCAAGCCCGCACCTTGAGGGGCTAGGCCCGCGCCAGAGTGGTTTCCGCTCCGCCGGCAAGCGGGAAAGGTCTTTGGCACAATGCCAGCCGGCACCAAAAGGTCTTTGCCGGGCGACGCATGCGCTGGAGCGTCAGCGGCTGCTGACGTCATCCCCGCGCATGAGCAGGGGAGGGGGTCTCTTCCGCCTCCGCCATAGTGAAGACCATGGCGAAGACGGAAGAAAAAGAGTGCCCCCATGGCACAGCCCCGCCCGTGGATCGGTGGGCCCCGATCGCGGGCCAGGCCCCCCCCGGGGTCAGATCGCCTTGCGTCCCCCCCCAGGGCCCCGGAGCCTGCCCGCGCCGCCTTGTCCCGCCGTTCAAAAGGTGGTTTAATCCACGCCGGTGGGAGAGTGTTGACAGCGGCGGGACGGCGGCCCATCGCGGGCCGGAGAATCTCCAGGGGTGGGCCCGCTAGGCCCGCCCCCGCCGAATCTCTGGTGGCAGAAAATTCGGGACACGGCGGGGGCGGGATTCACGCCAGCCCCCGGGTATTCTCCGACCCAGTGGGGGGGTCGGAGAATCGCGCCCCAGAAGGGAGATAGATCACTTGGTTGCATGATGTACCAAAAACAACTTCTCTCTAAATGTTGGAAAGACCAAGTAACTGATCATCAACTTCGGAAGGCGTAGCACGACACCCCGCTGTCTGCATCAGTGGCTCTGAAGTGGAGATGGTCGATAGCTTTAAGTTCCTGGGGGTCACCATCACCAACAGTCTGTCCTGGTCCACTCGCGTTGATGCAACAGTCAGGAAAGCCCAATAATGTCTCGTCTTCCTACGGAAGCTAAAGAAATTTGGCATGTCTGCATCGACTCTCACAAACGTCTGCAGATATGCGACAGAGAGCATCCTATCCGGCTGCATCACAGCTTGTTGCAAATGCTCGGCCCAAGATCGGAAGAAGCTGCGGAGTGCGATGAAGTCAGCCCAACGCATCAAACAAGCTTGATTCTGTCTGCACCTCCCGCTGCCTTGGAAAGGCAGACAGCATTTTCAGAGATCCCTCCCAAGCAGGCTTTGCCTTCTTTCAGACCCTTCCATCAGGCAGAAGGTACAGAAGTCTGAAGACCCGCACATCCAGCCATAGAAAGAGCTTCTTCCCCACAGCTACTAGACTCCTCAACGACTCTCCATCGGACTGATCTGTTCCCTGTAAGAACACTATTCACGACGCCCTATGCTGCTCTTGCTCATGTATTTGCTTTGTTTGGCCACTTGATCCGCACTGTAACCAATCACTGTTTGTCGATGTACTATTTGCCAATGTACTCTGTCGATTATTTGTTTTTTGTCTACTATGTACGTACTGTTCCCTTGGCCGCAGAAAAATACTTTTCACTGTACTTCGGTACATGTGACAATAAATCAAATTTACGTCAATGTATTTCCTGTTTTTTAGGCAGGCAGGCTGTAATGCTGGGTTGACAAATGACAGAGTTAAATCTCAGCTGTTCAGTGTTCTATGGCCACTGGAAGTGTCTTAGAATCCTTACAGAGCAGAACAATGCCATTCAGCCCAGCGAGTCTGCACTGACCCCCCCGAAAGTGCACTCCACCCAGGCCCACTCCCCCTCCCCATCCCTGTAACCCCAGAATCCTACTTAACCTTTTTAGACACTAAGGGACAATTTAGAAGGGCCAACCCACCTAATCTGCACATCGTTGGACTGTGGGAGGAAACCAGAGTACCCGGAGGAAACCGACACAGACACGGAGAGAATGTGCAGACAGTCACCCGAGGCCGGAATTGAATTTGGGTCCCTGGCGCTGTGAGGCAGCAGTGCCAATCACTGTGCCACCGTGCCGCCCTTGTGGAAGAAATAGATGTATACTGAATTTTACTCATGGTTTAAAATCTTGAAAACTCCCACCCTAACAGCACTATGGGTGTGCCTACACCACAGCGGTTCAAGAAGACGGCTCACCACTACCTTCTCAACAGCAATTAGGGCTGGGCAATAATGGCTGGCCTAGCCAGCGACGCCCACATCCTTTGAAAGAAAAAAGGAAAAAGGGTCCTTCCTGCCCCTGTGACTACATATCCATGATGTAATAGTCTGTTCTGTCCATGCAATATGTGGTAACGTTAACCTCTGGCACTCCTTAGCTGCACACTGTGGATGCTCTAAGTGCTTTCATTTGCAGTCTCTGTTCAACATTTGTTCATTGTGAATCTCTATAAACCTATAACAGTCTACAGCTTCCCATTGTTCATCTATTATTCAATATCTTCGAAGGATTTGAGGCTGCAAGTTCAAAACAGTCCTGAATGCCTTCTGCAGAGAATGCCAGTGGGCATGGAGTATGATACAATATTTATAACACCAGGCGCAAGTGTATAATGTGCAAAGTTACAGGCGCCCCAAGAGCTCACAAGCTGTAGAATTGTTGTACCCCACCAGCACCCAAGGGCTGTAATATTGGTTTCATGGAGTATTCCTCGAACTCCACTGTCTTGAATTTATTTTTCCTCAAAAGAAACATTCTAATTTGTGAGGTGCATTTGAGAAGAATCAATGTTTGCAGTGTGGTATAATATTGCTTCGAAACACCTTTATTCCAATGTATTGCTAAGGTTCTTCATAAGGCATGGTATTGAACAGGTTTCATTAAGTATTGATGTTTTTCTTTAAAGGGAGATTGCTGCACATGCGATGAAGCCATTAAAAGGATGTTGACATCATGACAAGACCGGGACTCGCACTACTTTTGAGACCGTCAGGAAAAATACTTCATACACGGAGAAAGTTGGATTAGTGCTTCACCTAATGTTTGATTAAGGGGAGCACAAACCTTTAAAAATAAGAAACGAAGAATACAAATGTTTAACATATTTGCCCTTCAGGTTATTCTGCAGCAAGCGTATACTGAGACCTGAGAGAAAGGCTCAGTTGCCAATGATGGAATGACAGATCCCCAAGAGCACTCACTGATTAATTCCCTCTTCCCTGTGGGAACACCAGTAGCTTTCATTCAGTGCCTTCCCAGCTAATAATAAAATAATCTTTTATTGTCACAAGTATGAAGTTACTGTGAAAAGCCCCCAGTCACCACACACCGGTGCATGTTCGGGTAAGCTGGTACGGGATTTGAACCCACACTGCTGGCCTTGTTCTGTATCACAAACAAGCTGTTTAGCCCACTTAGCTAAAGCACGTAGCAGCGTCGCCAGCAATGTCCAAGGGATACGAGTCAATGAAAGGAAAATAATGCAGCAGTGTAACAGGTCGTCAATCTCCTCATGCCCATTTTATGGCCAAGGGATGGGCAACAAATATAGCAATGCTCCCATTTCACAAACAAATTTAAAAGAAAAAAATGTCCCTGGAGTCGTTGCCTTCAACAAAATAATTTGAATGCAGGATGTCCCGAATTTTCACTCCATGAGTACAAACGCAGAAAATCTATCCACTTGTGCCACACTTGCCAATCTTTAAAGATGCTAGGGTGCAAGTACACTTTATCCCCCATGCCACACTAAGCGCTTGCTTTTGATTTGCATTAGATTTAGATTAGGTTTAGATTTATTGTCACGAGTACCGAGGTACAGTGAAAAGTATTGCTACGCGCAGAGTCCATTCTCTTTGTCTCCATTTTTAACCATTTATCTCACACTGTTTCATGCTCAAGTATGGCCACAATGGCACCATCAGCTCTCATTTACATGACTAAAGCAGTCACTGCATAAGCCTTGACATTGAGCATAGACAGACTATCATTCCATAAAAAAGGAAGGAAGAGGAACAAGACAGGTGAGTTTGTCCGATACCTTTTCTGGCATTCGCACGTACATACTTTGTACATACGTTACTGGGCGGTAGTTTGAGCGGTTACTAATGCTATTTACACATTGGCAGGGACAACTAACTCAGTAAACAGTGTTCACTGTCTCTGGCAGCTTTTTACCCATTTTGGCTCAAAGCACAACCATGTGTTATTTTCCCACCTATTTTGTGCCTTCTCTTTAGGTCAAGAGATCCCATTCCCACACATCACAGCCTCCTATAGTTTTGTAAATGACTCCAATTTGTTTGCTACTGCTACCTTACTTACAAGTTATTGCAGAAGAAATTTTTGTTGATCAACTTTTGTGTAAAAATGTGCTTCCTATAGGTGGCAGGGTGGCGCAGTGGCTAGCACTGCTGCCTACGGCGCTGAGGACATGGGTTCGATCCCAACCCCAGGTCACTGTCCGTGTGGAGTTTTCACATTCTCCCCGTGTCTGCGTGGGTCTCACCTGCACAACTCAAAGATGTGCAGGGTAGGTGGATTGGCCACGCGAAATTGCCCCTTAATTGAAAAAAAAAGAATTGGGTAATCTAAATTTAAAGAAAATATAACAATAATAATCTTTATTATTGTCACAAGTCGGCTTACATTAATACTGCATTGAAGTTACTGTGAAAATCCCCTCGTCGCCACATTCCGGCGCCTGTTCGGGTACATTGAGGGACAATTCAGAATGTCCAATTCACCTAACAGCACTTGTGGGAGGAAACCGGAGCATCCAGAGGAAACCCACACAGACACAGGGAGAATGTGCAGACACTGCACAGATAGCGACCCAAGCCGGGGAAAAAAAACGGGTCACTGGCGCGGTGAAGCAACAGTGCTAACCACTGTGCTACCGTGCAATCCCTATTTATGACATGACATTTCTGCAGTTGTTTTGGTGAGACAGATTGCGAAATGCATTGCCAAATATTAAGAAGCAATTAAATGCTAACCATGAGGCATCTCTCCGTCAATGCCAGTGTCAATACAATCATCTATAATGAAGTCTTGATGACACTTGGTCATGAGTAATCAAACATTCGAATGGGAAATGCTAAAAAAAGGATCAATTGCTAAACGTGCCTGTCTGATCTGCAGGATGAAATGGCAAGAGTGAGCACAATATTGAAAATGGTGAAAGGAATGAAGAGGAGGTTGGACAGATTATCAGAGGAGAACTTTGGACAAGTCAGTCAGTGGAAGCAGAGATCAAAAAAGATATGAAGACATTGGTGATAAAGGGTGGGTGGAGAACTAATTGATAAACTAATCAAATTTAGAGAGGTTAAAACACATCGGCTAGGGGAAATATAGTAGAGTCGCTATTACATAGCGAAATATATTCCTACAAACTGTCTTAGGGGTGATCTGTAAACTCAGTTAGCTGGATTACTATAGTGTACAGTGTATATAAGATCCTGGACCAGACAAGAACCCCAAACACTCTGGTTTCATTTGTAAAACTGTGAGGAAAGGATATTTCACTCCAAGAGTGATTCCACTTGCAAATAAGTATATGTTATATTAAAACAAACTTTATTATTAACACAGGATTAAGCTGTATTTACATCACAGAAAATAGCTTACAATTAACAATTAAACAATTTTTCACAATAAAAGGAAACACTTCAACTTCTAACTGATATCTTCTCTTTCTCCAATCATGTAAAACCCATCACAGGTCAAAAGCTACTTGAAAGTACAGTTAGTAAACACAGGGATACCTGCTATATTGTAAATAGAGATTTCTTGGAAAGACTGTTTGAAGAGAGAGTGATCCTGTCAGGAAAAATACTTCAGATTCTTGTCTGTGTCACACCACTGCTTAACCTGACCGCCTTTTTGCAAAAGCTGCAGCTCAGCTCAAAGTTCCCAGCAAAGCTTAAAAAATAAACTGCCTGCTACAGATCTGGCTCTTTCTATTAATTATACAATTTGTAGCCCATTCAGATCTGCTGATCTACTTACCTCAGTCTAAACATAAAGGGCTGGCTTCTCTGTTGTCTGCTACTGCTGTTAGCAAGGGCGGATAATTTACCCATGCCATTCATTTCAGGCATCGTCTACGCCTATCGCTTGTCAATGGGATTTCCCATTGAAGCCACTCCACACCCATGGGAAACACGTTGGGGGGGGAGGGGGGAGATGCGCTCCTGGTGGGATCAGAGAATCATGCCACCAGTGATCAGCTGAAAAATCCCGGCCAATGAGCCAAATTATCTACTCCCCAGGAATCTCCAGCGATCATAACAATATTTTATTGAGACTTTCTTTGTAAACCCATATATGAATGATGATCTCACTTTTACAACAGCTTAATTGCACCTTCCGCAGCCACAGTGACTGGAAACCTTAACCTAGATTCTTTGATAATATACCTGAACTTTAAGGTTTTAAAAAACATTCCAGCAACGCATATAAAATACAATATTTTGACCAATTACTTATATTCATCACTGTGTATATTAATACTAACAGCCTGGGTTAAATCTCCACACTGGTTGTGGTAGTTCATGAAGGCCCACCTTCTTATTTTGCCCCTCACTTGATGTGGATGGGTACCCTCACGCTATATAAACATTTGTCTCTCTCTAATGGAGAGAGATGTCAATAGTCCACTGTGGACTACAGTAAACGATCAACGTCAATCCTAAATACGTTTTTCACTATTTTGAGCTTACTGTCCTTGTCCTGTTCGCAGACTGTAGAATGAATTTATGTTTAATTTTATTCTCCTCTGGGTTTTTTCTATGTTTATTCTTGTATAATTCTATAAACCTCAGTTGCCACATCTAGGCAACAACTGTAAATCATACTTGTTATAAGAAATATAATTACACAGAAGCAAAAATATTCAGCAGATGGAAAGTAATTTAATGTTTAACATTGATACTTCAAAAGTGATCCTTTCATTGGCACTGTCATTTTGGTAGGAAATGTGACTAAAGTAAACGAAAGGTCCTTGATGCTGTCTGAACTGCTGAGTGTTTCCAGCAATTTGTGTTTTTAGTGAAGTAAATGCTACTCGTTGAAGCTCGAAAAACATCAGGAAGACAATTGGCCAAAAAGGATATTCTCCACTGGCCTGGATGAGTATAGCTCCACCAACACTCAAGAAGCTAGACACCATCCAGGACAAAGCAGCAGCCCGCTTGATTCCTACCCCTTCCAGAAACATTCAAATCCTCTCTTACAACCTCTTTGGGGGCCAAGGACTGTTCTCCATACGTTTCCCCCCTTTACGCAGCAGAGTATAAACTCCCCCAGTAGTTGGAGGCAGGGCTTTCCCTTAAAAAGGGGAAACTACTCAGCATCAAAAACTTGACCTGGGTGCAAGTCAGGGAGGATGGCCCTTCGGGGAGAGGTGTTTTAGTTTTGTTATTTTGCGTACACCGTAATAAACCTGTTGTTCATTTCGACCCTACCGTGCATTCCTGTTGTCTCTACCGTTCGGGTTCTACATTGGCGATGAGGGTGAAGTGGAGCTGCTGCAGCTGCCGTGCATTCTACTGCTGACCACCTTCATCCAGACCCATAGAGGCCTGCACTCCAAATGGTGAGATGCTGCACAGTACGTAGAGAGGGTGCAATATTTCTTTCGGTTGAAGGTGATTGTTGCGGATGAACGATAGACTGTTACCCTGCTGACTGCAGTCGGGGGACCCACCTGTGTACTCATCAAGAGCCTCTCGTACCCTGACAGGCAGGACACCAAGTCTTTATTGCATTGGTCGCCCTGGCACATCTTAACCCGCAAACCCCGACAATGATCCGCCAGTTCCATTTTCACACGGCCTCGCAGGTCTAAGGAGAAAAAAATGGTGAATTTGTGGTAAGCTTAAGGAAGCTCGCTGTGAGTTTGGGGCTGCAATGTCCGACTGTCTGACTGTTTCATCTGTGAGCTGAGATGCCGTTATAGAATCATAGAATGTACAGTACTGAAGGAGGCCATTCGGCCCATCAAGTCTGCACCGGCCCTTACAAAGAGCACCTACTGAAGCCCACATATCTACCTTATCCCTGTAACCCAGTAACCCCAACTTAACATTTTTTGGACACTAAGGGCAATTTAGCATGGCCAATCCACCTAACCCGCACATCATTAGTCGCCAAATAATGTTCCTGATTTTTTCCTTGGTTCAATTGCTCTGTTTTATTACCTTTGCTCTCGAGTCGCAAGGTATCTTTATGATATCGCCACGAGGTTCAAGTCCGAGTAATGATCAATAACCCAATACACCGATTAGTAAGATTTAAATCAAAGCACATTTATTATACACAGTAATTGCTACTCATGCACAAATTCTACGTCTAAGCTACTTCTACAACTAACAGGCCGATACTTAACTTCGGACTGGCCCACCGGGTCAGGGGAAGAAATGGCCTTTCTTTCGGGTTCTGGGTTTGCGGGATTCAAAGTTGGTACGGATTGGTAGCTAGGAGCGCCTGTCTCGTAGCGAGCGTTGAATTAAGACTTCCAAGTGTCGGTCTTCACTGCACCGGTCACGGTCAATGTTGGTTCGTTGTTGCTGGGTGACCCGGGCAGGAAGGAGAGCTGAAGAGGAGCTGCTGAAGAGTGAAGAGCGCGATTTGATATTGGAGCTTAAGTCTTATAGTCCCCAGGGGCTTCCCGCCTTTCGGGGCGGACCCTGTACCTGGTCCCAAGTGATTGGACTTTGTCCCAATCGCTTGGTTCGATTTTCTCCAATCCTGGAGCGATTCCCTGATCGATGGGCGGTCTTGAGGTGCTTGTTCACCTCCTTTGTGTTGGCCCCTGCTGGCGTCGAGGAGTCTGGCTTTGCTTTGTGTGTCACAAATGTTACTTATTGTTCCCGGGGATTGCTCATCGGTATGCTGTTACTTTGTTATGCTGATGGCCGCTGGTATCGATGTTGTCTGGTTTTTGCAGAGGTAAATATACAGCAAACCTGCAGCTGCTGGTTTTTGTCTTGTTGGCTGACTTTCCCATCAGCCTTTGCCGTTCGCCATTTTGAATCGGGAGTTGGCCAATTTAGGTGGCTACACATTGGACTGTGGGAGGCAACCGGAGCACCCGAAGGAAACCCATGCAGACACAGGGAGAAAGTGCAGACTCCGCACAGACAGTGACCCAAGCCGGGAATCGAACCTGGGACCCTGGAGCTGTGAAGCAATTGTGCTATCCACTATGCTACCGTGCTGCCCCAACATTACTCAAAGGAAACTCCTTACAGATGGCCACTTAACCCTCCAGCAGGTAGTGGACATCGGCATTTCCCAGGAGAGCATGGAGCACGGGGTCCAGGAGCTGCAGGGCTTGTTGGTCCTGAACCTCAGTCTCTGAAGCGACCACCGACCGACCATTACCAGGCCCCAATGGTGCGAGCTTCCGTGAAGCGGGACCAAGCACGGAACCCAAAGATGTCTCTATGGTGAACCCGGGATGATTCCACCAAAACGGAACACCAAGGTGGCAACCGGGGGCTGCTCGCCACGAACAGGGCCGGGGCCCCGGCAAGCCTGTGAGGCGCCCCGCTGAAACCCAAGGGGTCACCGCCACCTCGAGGCCACGCATACTATGTTTAATACGTAGGAGGATGAGTACCAGCAGTTGCACTGCATTACAGCCCCCAGGGTCGCACCCAGCAGGATTGTATTGAAGGTGAATGGACACCCCATTGAAATGGAGTTTGATACCGTAGCGGCAGTCTCCGTGAGCAGCCGGCGTGCATTCACCATGATCAAGTCCGGTCTCCAGACCTTGGACCTTCAGGACACTGATGCCCAATTGGTGATGTACACTGGACAGCCTTTGGCCATCAAGGGAACCACCCAAATGACTGTGGCATATGGGGACCAGTTGGCGTGTTTGTCCTTGGTGGTAGTCCATGGAGCTTAGTGGACCTTGATTGGCTGCGCCAATTAAAATTAGACTGGCAACATGTACTCCCAGAGACTGGAAGGAGTGCCAGCGAAGTTTCCAGGTGTTTTCCCTGAAGGCCTTGGGACTATAAAAGGCGCAGTGGCCAAAATCAGTGTGGACGAGGACGCAAAATCCCATTATTTCCACACCCGCCCAGTGCCCAAGGACGAGGCAGACCTGGATCGGCTGAAACGTTTGGACATCATTCATCCCGTCCATTTCGGCCATTGGGCTGCGCCAGTAGGCCCGGTGTTAAAACCCAACGGGTCCATACGATTGTGCGGGGACTACAAGATGACAGTGAACCGGGTCTCTCACACTGACCGTTACCCAGTCCCGCGCATTGAGGACCTGTACTCCAAGCTCAGCATGAAGCTCGGCATGAGCCTTGCGTACCTACAGCTGGTCCTGGATCCTGAGTCTCGGCGGTACGTTACAGTCAGCACCCACAGAGGACTGTACGAATACACCCGACTGCCTTTCAGGGTTTCATCGGCCTGTGTGATTTTCCAGTGTATAATGGAAGACATCCAGCGGGGCCTACCCAGGGCTGCCGTATACTTGAGTGATGTACTCATCACCGGGACCTCGGAAAAAGAACATTTGGAGAACCTGTCCAAAGACCCCCGGCATCTCAAACAGGCCGGCATCCGCCTCCGTAGGGAGAAGTGCCTTTTTAACGCCCCCGAATACACCTATTTAGGATAACGCGTCGACAGGAAGGGGCTTCATCAGATGGAAGACAAGGTGCGAGCCACCCGGCAGGCTCCCATCCCTCAAGGCCCGACATCACTCCGTTCCTTTTTTGGACTTATCAACTACTACGGGATATTCATCCCCAACTTGGCCATGCTGCTTAGCCTGCTCCAGTGGATTCAGACGGACCCACAGCTATCTCAGGTCCGACACATGGTCCATTGTGGGGGACATCACAGAGCTTTGCCCAACGATCTGCGGGCTTATACGATGAAGCTCCCAGAGCTGAGCCTAGAGGATGGGGCCTTGAAATGGGGAACATGGGTGTCGTCCCGGCACGTGGTCAGGCGCTCTTGTTGCAGGACCTTCACAGTGGACACCCAGGAGTGTCCAAGGTGAAGATTCTGGCCCGCAGCTACATCTGGTGGCCCGGGATAGACTTGGACATTGAGAAGGTGGCCCAGCACTGCGGCCCATGCCAGGAGAACCAGAAGGCTCCACTGGCTGCACCAATGCAGCTTGTTAATGGCTGGGAAAACTTTGATCCCGTGTCCACATAGACTTCTGCGGCCCATGCCAGTGGGCGACATTCCTCGTGATGGTAGACATCCAGTCGAAGGACCACTCCGAGGCAGGGACAGATCAACGCTCGCAGCGGCGTGACTTCAAACCGGGGAGCTGCTACATATATGCGCAATGTCGGCACCGGCAGCTCATTAATCCCAGGCGTGGTGCTCCGGGCATCTGGTCTGATTTCCTATTCGGCCCGGACACAGGGACATGAAGCCAGCCGCTGCCTGGACCACATCCGCCGCCACATGAGGGAGCCTCCAGAACAGACTCCGGCCAGTCCAGGTCCGCCCACGGTCGCCGTCGCCGCCTAGATCACCACCCCGACCACCGTCACCTCTGCCCGTCGAAGCCCAGGAAACTGAGACCCCAGAGAAGATACCGACCCCGATTCAGACATGGACACAAACCTGCCGGCTGTAGTCTTCCAGCCGCCCACGGTGCTGGCGCCATTGCCAGCCGCACTGCTCCCACCTTGACGCTCCGCCCGAAAACATCGGTCACTGTGACGTTACACAACTCCCGGACCGGTCCTATCGTCGCCGGACTAACATTCACTCCCAAAACAAACTAGAGAGCCTCGGCCTGATGACATGGACATTTCTCCAGACTTGGGGGGGAGGGGGTGTTATGAGCCCTTTGTGGGGGGGAGGAAGGACTGTGCTCTATACGTTTCCCCTCTTACATAGCTGAGTAAGAACTCCCTGGTAATTAGGGCCAGGGTTTCCCCTAAACGAAGGGAAACTACTCAGTATAAAAACCATGACCTGGGTGCAGGTCAGTGAGGGTGGTCCTTTGGGGAGAGGCATTTCAGTTTTGTTATCTTGCGAACGCCATAATAATCCTGTTGTTCACTTCTACCCTACGTTGCATTCCTGTTGTCTCTCCCTTTTGGGTTCTGCACCCGCCGCCACCGATCAACAGTGGCAGCCGTGCGGACCATGCACAAGGTGCACTGCAGTAGCTCACAAAGGTTCCCTCGGCAGCACCTTCCAAACCCATGACCAGATGCGGATTTACAGTTAGTGAGGCCCTGTGCTCCCCTTCATTTCTGCAGCTCCCCCCCCACCCGCACCACCACCCTCCACAACGTCACCTTCCGCCCACCACCAACTCAACCCTCCCCGCCTCCTCTTGCCCCAAAGAACGCAAAGCCGATAACACAGGATCAATTCTTTGAGATCATTTATACTTTTGAACAAACGCACACAGCATTAACATGAACTTTGGAAGCTCCAGTTTCCTCCACACTCCAAAGATGTGCAGGATAGGTGGATTGGACATTCTAAATTGCCCCTTAGTGTCTAACAGGTAGGTGGGGTTACGTGGATAGGACAGGGGTGTGGACCTAGGTAGGGTGCTCTTTCGGAGGGTCGGTGCAGGCTCGATGGGCCAAGTGACCTCCTTCTGTCCTCTCGGGATTCCATGATTCTATGAAATTAGGCTTTGGAAGATAAGCTCAAGATACCAATCATGGGGACAAGACAGCATATTTCTCCCATCCTGAACAAGTGGGCAAGGGAGATATCAAAACATTCGTTTAACTTATCAAGAAGTGACAGAAACAAACTTTAATGAGAGGGCTGGTCCCACAAGTAATTGACGCCTTAGAGGCTCAGAGGGCCAGTCAGGGGACAATGGGAAATGTCATCAATAGATGACCATCACCCTCGAGAAACCAATTAGAAACTGATCATGCCAACCTCGTCCAATCACAGATTGATTATGCACCACTTATGCCAATTAAGAATTAGCCTTGCCTCATTTAAGCCAGTCACGCTATGGATTATGGCTTGGATTGAGTTAATAAGCAGACGCTTTCATTGAGCAAACTGCACAGCGACTTACTGCTGTCCAAAGGGAAGCAGGGGGTGTATGGAGAGAGAACGGAAATCGAGTGTCAACCTGCGCCCAAGGCCCAGCCGGAAAGCGAAAGCTGTAGTACGTGAGTCAAGTCCCACCCTGTTCTCATTCGGTATCGACAACTTATTAAAGGTTTCCTGAGTTACTTCGCCGAACTGCCTCCTGTTGCCTAAGTGGTTAAAGTCTCAAATGAACATGATTATCAGAATTTAAGTAATTCAAATAATACCTAGAACTTAGACTCTTAACTTGTCTGGTCTCTCAGACGCATTTTGTGAATGTTATCGGTTAAATTGATATTGATATCAATTTGGCATGAGAAAAGGACGATGTACAGTTGTGAAATGAAAGATCCACTTGACACTGATACGCCAGTCATTAAAGACAGAGGTCATGCTATTTTAACCTTGTTCATACTTACAGATGTAAGTGAATTACTCTGGTTTAGTTAATGTTCACAGCTAGAGTGACATATTAATTCTATCAGGCAATAGTCATTCCCAGTGCGGTAATTCCAACACATTTAATGCTGGCCAGGTGTAACTGTAAACAACCTTATCTTTTTCCATTAAATCTGTTCCAGTTGCTGGGAATGCACCTTCTGCATGATTGGAATCCATGGGTCATCAGCTTTTGATCTGTTGTCCTTTCGCCAGGGGGTGTTTGCCAGTTAACTTTGAATGGTTCCTAGCCCTTGTTATCACTAAACAATTCATTTTTCTGCCTGCTAGTTATTGATTTTTTTTCCCCTGCACTGCTAAAGTTATTACCCAATTCCATTGTTTTATTCAAAAAGTCTCTGCCGATCATTAAGGTTGTGAAGCTACATTGTTTGACGATTATGGTCATACCCGTTGAGGTTTATTTGAGGTTTGGACGACATCAACTTCTTGAATGACGGCTTCGTCAAATTTCATTGGCCACCAGGACAAACAGCGGGAACATTAGGAATTAACACTTGTTCATTGGCAATGTTGCCATCTTCCTCTAATTTTCTACCTTGCTCTTCTGAAGGGAGTGCAATACCGCGACGGCTGTTCTCTATCCAAAACTAAGATATTCACTGTGCAAAACAATAAAGCACAGGTGTCGAGTATGTTACAACAGACGTTATTGAAATTGAATATTTAACTGACCTCTCAACCCCTTCACAACCATAGCAACCACAGTAGGCTGTTTCACACGAAGACAGAGACGAGACAGAATTTTTCATGCAAAACGCTATTAGGATAAGGAACACTTTATCATAAGTGGCTCTCGAGGTTGCGTCAATCGCAATGCAAGAAGAAAAATGTGACAGGACATGGGGAAATAAGAGCAGGATACGAAGCGTGGGGTAGCCAGTTTCAGCAGGAAAAAATGGACGCATATAGTAATACAAATATTCTCTTCCTGCACCGTATTTTTAAATGAAAACACATTTCCTCTCCAGTTTAAAAAAAAAATTCCATTCAACTCTACAATTCTTCTCTGGTAACATGGGAGGGGTCATTCTGCCCTTCAATTAGATTATTGTTGATCTGTACCGTAACTCCACTTGTTCAGCTTAACTCCGCATCCTCACCTACCAATAAATTATTGGTCATACATTTTGGGCGGGATTCACCATCGCCCGACGCCGTAATCGGCAATCAGGCAGAGAATGCCACCAGACGCCCAAATCGCCGGTTTTCTATCCTCCGCCCCCTTCCGAAATGGCGTCACTGCGTTGTGCGCCGCACGCCATTGGAATGGCGTTGGCACAGCACCTGAAGGGCCTGGTGCTCCGTCCCCGATGGTCCGAGTTCCCGACCACGCGGAGGACGCGTGGACTCAGCGGTCGGGAACCCGGAGCGGCGGCTGCGCACTGTATCCAGCGCCACCACAGTCGGCCGGGAGCCGTGCTGCTGGCAGGGAGGGGGGGGCTTCCGCGAGGGCTGGGGGGACGGGTGGGTGCGTGGCCAGGGGGGTCAATATTTGGCAGGTCGGGTCCTAGCATGATTGGCGACATGTTCTACGGCCCGGCCGCTGCAAGTCATCGCCGAGCGCATGCGCGGCCACGGACCTGGCTACTCTTCAGCCTTTTATATCGTGGGATCTGGGAGTTTTACCCGGGGCAACTAGCACCTCACCGGTCGCAGGATCGGTGAGGGTTCAGCACTGATTTTGGTGTCGTAAAACGCCGCAGTGCCCACGCCGGCATCAGCGCATAGCCTCAAAGACGGCGAATCCAGCCCGTGATTAGTTTCAAAAAATGCTGGTAGAAGATTCCATTTTGAGTTTGTATTAAATAACAACGTAACTCCTGATACTGATCAGCCCGAAGCCAGTAAAGTTTTGCACATGGGCACGCGGCTCACATTAGGCGGGATTCTTTATTTCAGCAACTAATTATTGATGCCAGGGCTGATTCGGTGGACAACTAAATTGATGCCAGGGTGTGAGCGTGCACACTGCCGGTGGGGGATTCAGTCGCCATCCAGGATGGGGGTGGGGGGCATTACGGGTGTGTGCCAGGGGACAGTGCTTCCTACTCGGTGGACAACTAAATTGGCGCCAATCCCAGAGCAATTCAGGATCTGTTAATGGGCTAGCACCGGAGCCACGTGGAACACGATCGATTCCAATGAAAAACGGTGACCGATTCGCTGGGGTCAGAATTGCCACTCGAGAGGCTGACAAGGCACAGCTGCACATCCACGCTGCACTCCCCTCACATACTCACCCAGAAAACAAGATGGAACCCCGGTTCACAGACGCGGAGCTGGAGACCCTGCTGGACATCGTGGAGGAGAGGCGGACCATCCTGTTCTCCAGGGTGGGAAGTAGGCTTCCACACGTTGCCGTACATCTGGCCTGGGTGCAGGTAGCAGAGGCAGTAAGCGCCATGGGTTCCACCGCCAGGACTGGCCAGCAGTGCTGAATGAAGCTGCACGACCTCAGGGCGGCCAGGATGAGTAGGCAGCACTGTCCCCGGGCACACACCCGTAATGCCCCCCCCCCCATCCTGGAGGGCGACTGAAACCCCTCACCAGTAGTGTGCGCACTCCCCACCCTGCACCATATGCCAGCTCCCATACTTCCACCATGGTGCCCTGGCCACAATGGCCACCAGCGGCCCACCCCCTGTGCTGGCCGCGTCCGACTGCCTAACACTGTGTGCTTTCTGTTTTCTGCCCTCCCCCCGAGGAGAAGGTGATGCACAACCACACAGAGAGAGAGCAGACCGGAGGGGGACCGCCGGACCCGCTGCGGCGAGGCGGTTACTGGACCTGGTCACTGAGGTGGAAGTCGGCATAGGGCAACCAAGTGAGATGACGCTGCATTGTGGTTTCCCATGGCATGTGTGGCATGACCCCCACACCACCCCCACACCACCCACCGCCCCAACACGCCATAAAACCATGCATCATGACTTACGTTTTGCAGGATCTCCTGGCGACGAGGAGGCAATGTACAGTGATGCAAGGCCCAAAACACCAGCCTGAGACACCCCGGAGTACCAGTCCAGTGATGACACTTGCATCCCATCACAGCTGTCACCAACACCCTCCACCTTCCCAGAGACACTCACCTCAGTTGGGCACTTCAGTGATGAGGCTCTTGGGGCGCTATCTGGTGCGCACCACACACGTGCTGCAGTACATCAGATGGAGGTAGGAAGCCCCAAGGGGGCGGACGGTCGGACGGCGACCTGACCCCAGGGAGTAGCTACCACCCAGACGGGTCTCAGGTGGTCCCATCGATAATGGAGCTGCAGACACAGAGCCAGGGACTACATGAAGGGTTGTCAGCAACCATCCCGCGTTTGCAGGTGCAGTTGGAGGAGTCCAACCACATGCAGGGGCATGAGGGGATGCCGATAATGCGTGCCACCCAGAACAACATTTAACGGGTGGCACCTGTGATGGAGTCCTTGGTTCACTGGTATGAATGATGGGTCCAAGACCTGGGGCATTCTGTGCGGGCAGTGGCCGAGGAACAGGACAATGCTGCCTTGTCACAGCAGCTATGTATCAGGGCCACCGAGGGGGGAGGAGGTGATGGGACCTTTCCATTGGGAGGAGCTGGAACGCAACAGCGCCTCCCCCTCCCACCAGTCCATGCCACATCGGATGTTGCTTCGCAGTGTGGCACCACATCACTTGGGATACACTCCAGAGGGCGGCGCCAAAGGGGACCAGGTCACAGGGCAGGATGTGCAGCAGGCCAACCCTGATGTACCACCTGGGGAACCACCTAGATGTAGCGTTGGGGCCCAGAAGGCCAGAATGTTAGATGGCAGTTAAGTTGCCATGGATGCAGCACAAAGGATAGCGTTATGGGCTGGGCACAGACATGTACATAAATGTTCACCTGTTAACAATAAACACTTGTGCACAAACATTTCAATCTGCCTCGGTGCTCTGTCAGAAGGGTGTGAGGGCTGGGCTGGCTGTGGAGCGGGTGGTGTGCGGAGGGGGGGATGGGGGGGAGATGGTCGGATGTTGGAGGTAGGCATGGCCCAAGGCTCCCAGTTCAGCCACTGCTCACCGCCTGGGTACCCGGCCCCACCCTGGTCCCCCACACCCCGTCCCCAGCTCTGCCACTCCAACAGTTCTTTGGGACCGCGTGATGGGATGGCCAGCTCCCATGCAGGGATCACCCAGGTGGACGGTGGAAAGTGCTACAGTGGGCAGGAGTCAGATTGAACCACGTGGAGTAACAGAGTTCATCGCAGAGCGGGTCAACATAATCCTCCATCCCATGGACCAGAATCACTGATACTGCCAGCCTAGGGCCTACATGCTGTAGTGAGGCGGAAGGAATCATGGAGGGGGCTTTAGGTGTGGGGATGGGATGGGGACTGCAGGGAAGGCAGTGATGGAGGGGTTCATTGGCTGTCGGCGGGGTGCGGTGTGGGGGTGGGATGGGATGATCGTGCCTTCGGCCAAGCCCACTAGTCGGTGAACCTCGAGGCGATCACAGCGTCCCATGCACACCGGCCCAGGCGCATACTTTGTACGGCCTCCTGTGCATGCCCAGGCCCCGTGCCATGCCCATCCTGGACCTCCCCTGCATCCTGCTTGTTGGACAAGGGTTGGCATTCATCCTTTTAATCCAGCACGTCGCCCTTCTGCTGCGTGATGTTGTGGAGGGCGCAGCAGGCCACTACGAGGTGGGAGACCCTCCTCGGACCCTCCTGGCACTATACTGGAGGGCCCCTTCAGAGCGGTCCAGGCACCTGAACCACATCTTCAGGAGGCCGAAGCACCACTTGATCACACCCCTGGTCGCGTCATTGCAGCGGGTCTCCGCGTTGGTCTGTGGCCTCCAGATAGGCATCATCAGCCATGTCTGCAGTGGATAACCCCTGTCACCCAGGAGCCAACCCCTCATCTGTGAGTGTCAGGAACCATTAAATGTGCCAGGATGAAGGCATTGTGCACTCTGCCCAGGTATCGGGCACAGGCGTGCATGGTGTGCAGCTCATGGTCACACACCAGCTGTACGTTCATCATGTGGAACCCCTTTCGGTTTGTGATGAGTGGCGGTCATCTGCAGGTGCTTGTATGGGACATGCGTTCCGTCGATCACCCCCTGGACCTGGGCATCCTGGCGATGCAGCAAACCCCGCTGCACGGGCATCCAGGTGGGCTTAGTTCACATTGAACCTGATATATTGTGCCGAGTGGGCATACAGGGTTCCATTACGCCGTGGATATGCACCAAGTTCTGCGAGATCCCAGACAGGACCCCGTGGCGAAAAGGTGTAGGGCGACCGTCACCTTGACGGCCAATGGGGATATGAACGGGGGCGGGTATCCTCCCCCAATACCCCCACAATTCCAATGTGCCATGATCCAGCAGCTATGCCCTACGGTCCCCCTGCTCAGCTGGAGTGTTTGACGACATACTCGGTCTGGCAGGTCCTCGAAGAACATGCGCTGCCAGAACACACGAGGCCTAGTGCAGTGCCTCCATTCCCACATCCTCGGCCTGTTGGGCGGCTGGCTCTCCATCCTCATCCACTGCCTTCTGTTCCTCTGGAGCAGGCTCCCCCTTGAACAGCTCCTGTTCGTACAGCCTCAGTGCACCCCCCCCCAGGGCTGTTGCGGGTAGGATGAAGGCCTCCATTCGTGGTTGGATTCAGAATTCCCCTGGTCATTATCTGCAGAGGGTAAAAGGCAGACATGGTTCTTACCCCCGTACCCAACCAGATCCAATGGGCTGCATGGTGGCCCTGGCCTGCACTGCAGCCCCTGCCCCACATGTCCCACTCCCCTCCTCTGCCACCCCCCCCCCCCCGGCTGTTCACCTTGGCACGCTGCCCTCTGCATTCCTGACCCCGTTGGTGCCCGACACCGCAAGGGCCACTCGCCCCAGCACCCAACCCTGCCAGCAGGAGTACTGGTGGCTGGCACCACCCATACCAGCGGTACATTCCGCGGTCCCCGATCTGCACCCTCCTGGAAGGACTATTGTGGGCATCCCGCTTGGGTGGGCCGAGTGATGTCCGGCTGAACGGAGAACCCCGCCCACCGTGTCTGCTGGCATGAACATGGTTTCACCCATCGCTGATGTCATTGGTATGTGCCCATCAGCCAGTGTCAGTATTGGTTTGTGCCTCCTGCCTACTTGTCAACTTGGGCAGCACGGTAGCATTGTGGATAGCACAATTGCTTCACAGCTCCAGGGTCCCAGGTTCGATTCCGGCTTGGGTCACTGTCTGTGCGGAGTCTGCTCGTCCTCCCCGTGTGTGCGTGGGTTTCCACCGGGTGCTCCGGTTTCCCCCCACAGTCCAAAGATGTGCAGGTTAGGTGGATTGGCCATGATAAATTGCCCTTAGTGTCCAACATTGCCCTTAGTGTTGGGTGGGGTTGCTGGGTTGTGGGGATAGGGTGGAGGTGTTGACCTTGGGTAGGGTGCTCTTTCCAAGAGCCGGTGCAGACTCGAGGGACTGAATGGCCTCCTTCTGCACTGTAAATTCTATGGTAAACTTTCCACTTCTAGCTCACCCGCTCCGCTGCCTTGAGTGTCTCGGTAGCCGTCTTCCTAGCACTCGCCACACAGTGCTCCCATCTCCAATCATTGCGAGCCACGATCTGCTTGGTATCTCAAGCTCTTCCCATAATACATTATCTCAGTTGGCTGGACAACTGGTTCGTGATGTAGAGTGAGGCCAACAACGTGGGTTCAATCCCCGTACTGGCTGAGGTTATTCATGAAGGCCCCGCCTTCTCAACCTTGCCCCTCGCCTGAGGTGTGGAGACCCTCAGATTAAATCACCACCAGACAGCTCTTCCCCCTCAAAGAGTAAGCAGCCTATCGTCATCTGCCACTATAGCGACTCTCCTTTTATCTATAATGTTCCGGGCAGCTGTACTTTTCAAAACAATTTCATCCAACAACATTAAAATGCGATTAAATTCTGTTTGTCCATGAAGAAACAAGGTTTGGGAGCTGCAGGCTGCTGTTTCAATCACTGGATTTGATGTCACACACAATGCAAATATATCTGCAGAGTGTTCAGCCTCTGTCGTGACGACCTCACCAAACTCACCCAGTGATCAAACAAACCAGTTGGGATTATGCGATGGGATTTTCTACTCCTGCCCCTGCCAGGCCACAGCTTTCCAATCACCACAGCAAATTGGTGCAAAAATGAGAGCTGGCGATCACAGAAGAGGAAAACCCCAATCTGCTCGCAATGCATGTACGAACCCAGGAAGACAAAAAAAAGACTTGCATTCAGAGAGCATCGCTCATGACCTCAGGATGTCCAAGGCCTGTCTTTGTCAATGAAGCACTTCTGAAATCGAGTCAATGTTGTAAAACTGCAGCCAATTTGCACAGAGCTTCACAGCGGCAGGGTCCCAGGTTCGATTCCCCGCTGGATCACTGTCTGTGCGGAGTCTGCACGTTCTCCCCGTGTCTGTGTGGGTTTCCTCCGGGTCCTCCGGTTTCCCCCCACAGTCCAAAGACGTGCAGGTTAGGTGGATTGGCCATGATAATTTGCCCTTAGTGACCAAAAAGGTTCGGAGGGGTTATTGGGTAACGGGGATAGGGTGGAAGTGAGGGCTTAAGTGGGTCAGTGCAGGCTCGATGGGCTGAATGGCCCCCTTCTGCACTGCATGTTCT
Source organism: Scyliorhinus torazame (assembly GCF_047496885.1). Lineage (NCBI taxonomy): Eukaryota > Metazoa > Chordata > Chondrichthyes > Carcharhiniformes > Scyliorhinidae > Scyliorhinus > Scyliorhinus torazame. Next base: position 28,874,216 of record NC_092720.1, on the reverse strand, counting down.
ATGTTCTTAGCAAGGTCCCTAAATGAGTAGTGCTTCATTGATCGAGACATCTGTTTCAGAAGGATGCTGGTCCGGGCACTAAAAATAATTCTCCTGCCCTTCTTTAAAGTAGTGAAGTGTCCCTGAGAGATTAGACAAGGCATCATTTTAACATTTCATCTGCACTGGAAGTGTCATTCTAGAAAAAGATGGGCATCAACTCACACTTGTTGACACAGATTTAAAGAGTACTGCTAACTGAGCCACAACTGATACCAAATAAGCTGGTCTTTTGAGAAAGGGTAACATAGAACATAGAACAGTACAGCACAGTACAGGCCCTTTGGCCCACGATGTTGTGCCGACCACTTACCCTAATCTAAGATCAACCTAACTTACATCCTGTCAATTTACTGCTGTCCATGTGCAGGTCCAAGAGTCGCTTAAATGTCCCTAATGACTCACTCCACCACCTCTGCTGGCAGTGCATTCCACACACCCACCACTCTCTGTGTAAAGAACCGACCTCTGACATCTCCCCTATACCTTCCTCCAATCACCTTAAAATTATGTCTCCTTGTGACAGCCATTTCCGCCCTGGGGAAAAGTCTCTGGCTATCCACGCTATCCATGCCTCTCGTACCCTTGTACACCTCTATCAAGTCACCTCTCTTCCTTATTAGCTCCAGTGAGAAAAGTCCTAGCTCCCTCAACCTTTCTTCATAAGACATGCCCTCCAGTCCAGGCAACATGCTAGAAAATCTCCTCTGCACCCTCTCCAAAGCATCCACATCCTTCTTATGATGAGGCGACCGGAACTGGACACAATGGATGGGATTTGGGCCTATGTCCCAACGCCAGCGGGAAACCGGCGCCAACGGCTCCGGGGTCAACGACCCCTGAAAGTGAGGAATTCTCACCTTTCTAGGAGGTTAGGTTTCTGCCGGAGTCGTCCCTGCTGCTCCAGCCAGCGGCGAAGGACCATGTGCGGACCGGCCGGCCTATTTCCGCGCATGCGCAGAATGGCTGGCATATCTCTGTGGGGCTTCCCTTCTACGCGCCGGCCCCCGGGCAATATGGTAGAGCCCTCCGGGGGCCCGTCGCGGAGGAAAGCAGGCCTCACACGGAACCAGCCAGCCCTCAGATCGGTAGGCCCCGATCGCGGGTCAGGCCACCATGGGGGCCCCCCCAGGGGTTGGATAATCCCCCCACCGCCACCGCCCCCCCCCCCCCCCCAGGACCGCCCCCGAACACTTACCTGCCAGGGCCCACCGTGTGTGAGGTGAGTAATTCACGCCGGTGGGACTGAGCAAAACTTTACGGCCACTCGGCCCATCGGGGCCCGGAGAACCCGCCGGGGGAGGGGAATCCCGCCAGCCCCGAAAAATGGCGCCGGAGAATAGGGCGCCGGAGAATAGGATTCACGCCAGGCCCCGCCGATTCTCTGACCCGGCGGGGAGTCGGAGAATCTCGCCCCAGATCCCTGTGGGACACCACTGGTCACCGACCTCCAGGCGGGACAATTTCTACCAACCACTACTCGCTGTCCTCTTTCGGCCAGCCAATTCTGTATCCAGACACCCAAATTTCCCTGTATCCCATGCACCCTGACTTTCTGAATGAGCCTACCATGAGGAACCTTATCAAATAACTTACTAAAATCCATATACATCACATCCACTGCCCGACCTTCATTAACGTGTCTCGTCACATCCTCAAAGAATTCAATGAGGTTTGTGAGGCATGACCTGCCCCTCACAAAGCCATGCTTTTTAAAAATAAATTTAGAGTAGCCAATTATTATTATTTTTTCCAATTAAGGGGCAATTTAGCATGGCCAATCCACCTAACGTGCACATCTTTGGGTTGTGGGGGTGAGACCCACGCAGACACGGGGAGAATGTGCAAACACCACACGGACTGTGACCCAGGGCCGGGATTCAAACCCGGGTCCTCAGCGCTGTAGTCCCAGTGCTATCCACTGCGCCACCGTGTTGCCCACAAAGCTATGCTGACTATCTTTAATCAACCTATGTTATTCTAAATAATCATAAATCCTGGACGAGATTCTCCCATCCCGCGGCAGAGTGTTCACACCGTCGCGTTTTATGACGACGAGAACCGGCCGCTGCCACGAGTAATTCTGGCCCCTACAGGGGGCCAGCACGGTGCTGGATCGGTTCACGCCGCTCCAGCTGCCGATCCCGGCGAGGTCTGTGCGCCACGGGATCTGCGCATGCGCAGTGGCGGCGGTGCCAACACGCGCATGCACAGTGGCCTCCTTCAACGCCCCGGCCCTGATTCAACATGGCACAGGGCTACAGGGGCCGGCACGTAGGAAAGGAAGCCCCCAGCCAGAGAGGCCGGCCCGCCGATTGGTGGGCCCCGATGGCGGGCCAGGCCACACAGGCCCCCCTTCGGACCCCCCCTCCCCCCCCCCCGCTCTCTCACATAGGCCGCCACCCGACCCTTCAACGCCGAGGTTCCGCCTTCTCTGAGATGGTTAGAACGGCGCCAGCCAGACTCGTTTTTTTTCTTACGGCCGCTCGGCCTACCCGGGCTGGTGAATCGGGGGGGGGGCCGCGTAGAGCTGCGCCGCGCCAACCACTCAGCTGAGACTCGCGTGCCGCCGTCGATGAGGCATGGCCCAATCGCGGGGGTTCTCTGGCCCAGCCCAGGGCTGGGAGAATCCCACCCCCTATTTCTCAGAATCCTTCCCAATATTTTGCTCACCACAGACGTATGCGCAGAGGGCTTCGTTTCCACACCGGGAATGGTGGACTGCTACAGCCTCCGGTGCGGAGAAATAGAGTGCCCTCACGGCACAGGCCCGCCTGCGGATCGGTGGGCCCCGATCGCGGGCCAGGCCACCGTGGGGGCACCTCCCGGAGCGAGATCTCCCCACGTCCCCCCAAGAACCCTGGAGGCCGCCCGCGCCACCAGGTCCCGCCGGTAAGAGACCTACTCCAATTTAAGCCAGCGGGACTGGCAAAAGACGGGCGGGACTTCGGCCCATCGCGGGCCGGAGAATTCGGGCAGCCCTGGCGTCCATTGAGTCACGCCGGACCCCACCATTCTCCGAGACAGGCCAATTTTGGGGAGGCCGGAGAATTAGGAGGACTGCGGGGGTGGGATTCATGCCGACCCCCGGCGATTCTCTGACCCGGCAGGGGGTCGGAGAATCCCACCCAGGGGCGGGATTCTCCGAAAACCGGCGCGATGTCCGGGACCCGGCGCCAAAAACGGCACGGATCACTCTGGCGTCGGGTCCCCCCGAACAACGGAAATTCTCCGGCCCCAAATGGGCTAGTATCGGTGTGACGCCATTCGCGATGGCATCACCCGACGTGGACGGTGACACCGTGTGGCGTCATTGATGCCGCATGGCGTGACGGCTCAAAAGACACGCGCCCCCCCACCCCCGAAGACCCAACAGGATGGCCGCCCGCGGCGCAGCTCCGAGGTTCCAGGACCGCGACATCGAGGCGCTCCTGGATGCAGTGGAGGGAGTCCCTGTACCCCGGACACGGCCGCAGGGTCGCCCCACGCCTCAGCCGGCGTCTGTGGAGGTAGGTGGCAGAGGCCATCACCGCTGTGGCTCTGACACCACGGACAGGCACCCAGTGCCACAAGAAGGTGAACAACCTCGTTAGGGCAGCCAGGGTGAGTCCCCCCCCTCCCTGCTTGATGTGCGGCACACCCCCAGGTAAAACCAACCCTAACCCTAACCTCTGCACTATACGCGCAACCGATGGCGTGCGTTCATATACCTGTCGAACACTGTTGCCCTTTACCCCTGCCACCAACCCGCCCCCCACAGGAGAAGCGCGCACACAACAATAGGGAGCATGTGAGGACTGGAGGAGGGCCCGCTGATGAGAGGCCACTCACCGTACATGAGGAAAGGGCCCTGGAACTGGTTGGCGGACCTGAGGACCGGGAGGTTGCTGATGCAGAGGTCACGGGCCCACCAGCAAGTGAGCCACCGACAGCCCGTCCCCATATCCCCTCTCCCCCATATCCCCCCTCCCCCATATCCCCCATATCCCCCTCCCCATATCCCCCTCCCCATATCCCCCATATCCCCCTCCCCATATCCCCCCTCCCCATACCCCCCATATCCCCCCTCCCCCATATCCCCCCTCCCCCACATCCCCCATATCACCCCTCCCATATCCCCCGCCCCATATCCCCTATATCCCCTTCCCCATATCCCCCATATCCCCTTCCCCCATATCCCCCCTCCCCCATATCCCTCATTTTCCCCCTCCCCATATCCCCCATATCCCCCCTCCCCATATCCCCCTTCCCCCATATCCCCCCTCCCCATATCCCCCATATCCCCTTCCCCCATATCCCCCCTCCCCCATATCCCTCATTTTCCCCCTCCCCATATCCCCCATATCCCCCCTCCCCCATATCCCCCTTCCCCATATCCCCCCTCCCCCATATCCCCCATTTTCCCCCTCCCCATATCCCCCATATCCCCCCCCCCCCATATCACCTGATCACCGCCTGCGTGTCTAACCATGCATGCTTCATTGTGTATCGCAGGAGCAAACGTCGAGGCATCCATCCCCGCAGATGCCGACCTCCCTCAGGATGCCCCAGGGCAACCATGGGATACGGAGAGACCCGGACCCTCTGGCACGCGACGCCCGCAGGATGCCCCAGGGCGACCACGGGAGACGGAGAGACCTGGAGCAATAGGGAGATGACGCCCCCGTCTCGTACGGTCGCAGCGACGCAGGCGTGTGCCACCCAGCGACGAGCGGGGCAGCCACAGGCCCCCGTCGCAGCCGAGCCACGAAACCACTACCCAGGACACCCCTACCCAGGACACCCCTCCCCAGGACACCCCTACCCACGACACCCCTACCCAGGACACCCCTACCCACGACACCCCTATCCAGGACACCCCTACCCAGGACACCCCTACCCACGACACCACTGCCCAGGACATCCCTACCCAGGAAACCGAAATACAGGACAGTGACACAGAGTGGATGGGTGGAGACGAACCGCCACCCCAAAGTACCATGGACTCAGAGTCGGACGATGCGCACCACACAACGCCACTGCTGTCTCCAACACCCTCCACCATCGCAGACACTCACCTCGGTTGGGCACTTTAGTGATGGGGCGTCTGGTACACTCACTGGTGCGCACAACACAGGTACAGCAGGTGGAGGTAGGAGCAGCAGAGAGGCCGGGAGGTCGGAGAGCATCCTGGCGCAAGTGAACATCTGCCGCCCAGATGGATCCCGGGTTCCTGGAGTTACCACACCCACCCATACCCCCGATGCAACCACCGAACCTGGGACGAGCGAAGAGGGTGACGGCCGGCTTGCAGCGGCTGCAGTCGCAGGTGGAGGAGTGCACCCACGTCCAGGAGCTGGGAGTGGTGCCGGTCCTGCGTGCCACCCAGGCCGACACCGCACGGGTGGCGTCCCGCGGTGGAGGCAATGGTGCGATGGTGTCAGACATGGGGAGCAGTATGCGAGGCCTGGGGCTTTCCGTGCAGGCGGCATTTGTGGCCCAGGACATGGCTGCCCTCTCACAGGAGGCCATGAGCCAGCGGCAGATGGCAGAGGCACTCAACGCCGTGGCCCTGTCTCAGCAGGCAATGGCCCAATCCCTGCAGGCCATGGCCCAGTCGCAGCAGGCCATCGCTGAGGGCATCGGCGCCATTGCCCATGTGCTAGCCAGCGTCGCACAGTCACAGACAGGGATGGCCAACTTCCTGAGCTCCATGGCTGCAAACCTGCAGACCCTTGTCGATACCAGCACGGCCCTTCAGGGCTGGCAGCGCCAGGTGTCGGAGCGGCGTCGGATGGCCGGTCCGTTTCCACCCCCGACCCATATAGAGGCCTGGGGGCCATTGGGCACCCCGAGGGGGAGGAGTTGCTGGCGCCCGTCCCTGGTCCCCCTGTCGGGGAGGTCCAGGAACACTGCAGCACCTCGGACTCCCCCCCCCCCATTCCGTCCCAGGTGCATCGGGTGGGCAACGGGCAGGACAGGCTGGCAGCTCGCCATCCCAGTCGACCGGGCTGCAGCCTGGCCCATCTAGGCCAGGACGACCCAGGAAACAGCCGTCAAAGGGATCCCGAGTCAGAGGGCAGGAATCGCAGGAGTCCACCTCCAGTTCTGCTGTACCGTCTGGGGAACCACCTCGGCGTAGTCAAAGGGCCCGTCAGGCCAAACAATTAGACACTGAGCAAGTTGGCATGGGTGCAGGGCACAGGGGCTAGGGCACGTGTATGCACTGTTTGTTATTAAAATCACTTTGACACCTACAGAAGCTGCCTTTGTGCTCTGTCCGAAGCGTGCGGGGGTGTCATGTACGTTGAGCGCCAGTGTGTGTGTGAGGGGTGGTCTTACGTCGGCCTCAGGTGAGTCTGCCCCCTTCCCCCTGGGCCACCCTCACCATCCCCCGGGCAGAGGACGGGACCGTGCGCTGCAGCGTCACAGCCGCATTCCGGGGTGGTCCAGGTGGATGGTGGTACTGTGGCCATGGGTCAGACATCGTCCAATGATGTGGAGCCAGGAGCTCATTGCCGAGCGGGTTGTCATCACCCTCCATGGCCTGCGATAGACACACTTCCACCAGCGCCCGTGAGAGCCCAGCCGTCGTGCCGCAGGTGGATCTGCAATGGAGGGGTGGTGTGCATGCGGGTGGGGTGGGTGTGGTTGGGGGGGGTGAGGGTGCTGGGTGGTTGGCTGGGTGGGGGGGGTGAGGGTGTTCGGGTGTTGCCATGGTGTGCGGTATGTGGCCATACTTGTCGATTCCCACGCCCCCTAGTCAGTGAAGTGGGCGGCTTTCAGCCTGTCCGTGCCCGCTGGCCAAGCCGGCAATGGTGGACAGCCACCCGCCTGTGTCTAGCCCATCTGCCCTGACCATTGCCCCCATCCCCCTCATCTGGGGAGCACTGCGCCTCTTCCTGCTGCTCCTCCACTCCGCCCTCCTCTGCCTGCGGAACATCGCCCCTCTGCTGGGCTATGTTGTGCAGGACGCAGCACACCGCAACTATGCGGCTGACCCTATCTGACAGATACTGGAGGGCGCCCACAGAGAGGTCCAGGCACCTGAAACGCATTTTGAGTACGCCAAAGCACCTCTCTATCACACCACTTGTCGCTGCATGGGCATCACTGTAGCTGTTCTCCACGTCATTCTGTGGCCTCCGTATGAGCGTCATCAGCCACGACCGCAACGGTTAACCCCTGTCGCCCAGCGACCAGCCACTCAGCCGGGGGTGGCGTCCCTCGTACATGCCAGGGATGTAAGACCGCGACAACACGTATGAGTCATGTACACTTCCCAGGTACCGAGCGCAGACATGCAGGATAATCATGCGGTGGTCGTAGAATAGGTCCCCTTCCTATATCCGCAGGTGGCCGCACGACGAGGTGCATCCCATCGATCGCGCCCTGGACCATGGGAAACCCGGCCACGGCAGAGCAGCCCACGGCCCGGGCATCCTGGCTGTCCCGGTCCACAGGGAAGCAGATGTAGCGGTCCGCAATGGCATATAGGGCGTCTGTCACTGCTCGGACGCACCGGTGCACCGATGTCTGCGATGTGCCGGACAGGTCCCCACCTGCCGTCTGGAATGACTCCGTGGCATGAAAGTTCAGGGTCACCGTAACCTTGACGGACACGGGGAGAGGGTGTTCCCCCCCCCCAGTGCCACGCGGTGCCAGGTGTGCCAGCATGTGGCAGATGTGTGCCACGGTTTCCCGGCTCATCCGGAATCTCCTCCTGCATTCCCGGTCCGTGGTACGACAGCCAGGGCCGGTACACAAGGGGCCTCCTCGGGTACCTCCGTTGCTGTGGCGTCGCGACGTCCCCCTCCCCCTCCTCGTGTTCCTCCTCCACTACGTGCTCCCCCTGCATCTCCTCCTCGTCCTGTCAGACGGGTGTCCCTCCAGCCAGGGCGGCTGCTGCCTGCCCCTCTGCGGCATGTTCCTCTGCGGCAGCCTGCGCTGCCTCTCTGGCACGCTCCTCCTCCTCCAGGGCAACATGGAGAATAGCGGCTGCCGCCATGGCGGCCAACATCGCTGGCTGATCAGAAAACAAGACGGCCTGCGGGGTGGGGGAACGACGACATGTCATCATTGCCCGTAGCCCCCCTCCCCCCAGCCAGGTGGCATGGGCTGCATGGGCGCGACTGTTGGAGGATGGCACCTGGCCAGGCAGTCAAGCACCCTTGCCCTCGCACCCCCCGTCCCCGGCACTCATCCCCCCCCCCCGTCCCCCTCGCCGGCACTCACCCCCCCATCCCTGGCACTCAACCCCCCCCTACCCAGCACTCATTCCCCCGTACCCGGTACTCACCCCCCCGTACCCGGCACTCATCCCCCCCCCATTCCCCTCGCCGGCACTCATCCCCCTGTACCCGGCACTCCCCCGAAGCCCCCCCCCCCCCCCCCCCCCCCCCGCCGCACACACACCCACACACACCTCTCCCCCACACATACAGACTGCGGCCACGCCATCACCTCTCCTGCGGCCACCCCCCAGGCCGTGACCTACCTCCACGCTGGACGGCGTCAACCATCAGCACTGGTTGACGCCGTTAAAAAGGTGTTTCGATTTACGCAAGACTTCGGCCCATCCGGCCGGGAGAATATGGGCAGCCCCGAAGTCCATTGTCTCCCGCCAGCCCCTGCCATTCTCTGAGGCGGGTGGCCCGATTGACGCCCCGCCGACTTTTCACCCTTCGGAGAATTCGGCGGGCGGCGGGGGCGGGATTCACGCCAGCCCCCAGCGATTCTCCGACCCGGCGGGGGGTCGGAGAATCCCGCCCCAGGTTCTTACGGGTAGATGAGGTTCAGGAACCAAATGTCTGGGGCCTCGTGCTGGAACCTTTGTGAGGAGCTTCCTCCCCCATCCCAGGCACCCTCACCCCAGCTTTAAGAAAGAGGCTCCCACATGCCCAAAGGTTTTGCTCTTTGGGCAGGCACTCCATAAATGTGGTGTAATGGAGTATTTTTACAGGAAGCAAGATGCTGGCGCTTAGTACACCACATAAAGTCATTTGTTAGTTCATTACTGATGAAGGGCAGTCAACTATAGCAGTCGATCTGTAAGAGTTGACGTTAAAAAGGTGGTCAGAACATGGGGCAGAGTGTGTACTGCACAAAGATCACTCCTGCTTTCAATCAATGGGATTAGTACACTGCGGCATTGTGGCCTCGCACACAGAAGCAGGAAGCAGTTGCACATTTTTAGGATTTTTGTTTCTTGTTCTTGCTGAAAGAAGCAGACACTTGAAGGGTGCTCTAAGTGCAGCTGTTGCCATGGCAACCTGTCCTGTGTGGCGGTCTCCTGTTTTCAGTGTGCACAGGAAGATGTCGGACTGCAATTATGTCATTGCATTAGCATTAAAAAACATAATTGTAAATGCGCCTGCAAGCGATCTGCTGGAATTAAAATGAAAAAAAAGTCTGAAAAACTATGGTCAAAATGTTTTTCTTTCACCACCCCCCCCCCCCCCCGCCCTTCCCCTCCCCGCCCCAGTCTTCCTCAGTGGTCAATGAATCATGTTTTGGCAATAGGGAGATTTTGGTTTGTTGAACTGGAGACAGAAACTTGAATCTTGCTTTACTTTACCAATTTGCGAGGGGGAGTGTGTGTGCGTGAGGAGGTGAGACGGGGAGGGGTGGGGTGGTGATCGGAGAACGAAAAGGCCTAATTATAAACCAGGCCTACGAGATGTAGCAGAGGCTGAGCCATTGCATTTCACTCAGTGAGCACTGGTGCTTAAAGATTCATGGGGCCACGAGGATCATCATCGGTAATGAAATAAATGTCTGCATTTTAAAAATCTTTTCCTGCATCAGGTTGTCCCAAAGGAATCAAGTATTTTTGAAGTGCAGTCACCTGTTATAATGTAAGAAATGTGACAAGCCAATTTATGCACAACAAGATCTCACAAACATGAGATAAAGAATGATTTTCTTGTCAGAGGTGTTGAATATTGACGCGTACACTTCTCCGGGAAAGTCCCATTGGAGCCTTTGGCCGGAATTCTCAACCAGTGGGATTCTCTTTTCCCGCTGGTAGAACACCCTGGCTGGGATTCTCCGCCGGCGGGATTCTCCGTTGTGCCGGCGCCCGGGGGTTTCCTGACGGCGAGGGGCGCCCCACAATGGGAAACCCCATTGACCGGCCGGAGTAATGCAAAATCCCGCCGGCGGGTCGGGGCAGAAATATAGCGCGGGGGGGCGGAGAATCCTGGCCCTTGTCTCCCAGAGGCTTGCGGTGGGAAATCTCATTGACAAGCTGCGGGAAGAGACAATCCCGCCGCCAGCGAATGACACTCCGCCGAGAAACACGCCGGGGGGGGGGAGGGAGCGGATATTCCAGCCCTCTATGTGCTAGAGTTTCAATGCAGTTTCAGGAACACAGAGCCCAGATGAAATCTGGGTCCTGACACCACACCAGAGACCCCCATCAGACCCTCCACCACCAAAAACCCCCAGGAACTCCTCCACCAGAGACCAGCTGAATCCTCCACAATCAGCATACTAGGGGGGTCACCATTGATTAGAAAATGAACTGGACTAGCCATATTAATACTATGGCTACCAGGGCAGGTCTAAGGCCAGGATTCCTGCTGTGAGTAACTCGCAACATGACTACCCAAAGCCTGTCCACTGTCTGCAAAGCACATATCAGGAGTGTAATGGAATATTTTCCACTTGCCTGGATGAGTGCAGCTCCAACAACACTCAAGAAGCTTGACACTCAGAGGCTGGTTTAGCAAGGGACTGGTTTAGCACACTGGGCTAAATCGCTGGCTTTTAAAGCAGACCAAGGCAGGCCAGCAGCACGGTTCAATTCCCGTACCAGCCTCCCTGAACCGGCGCCAGAATGTGGTGACTTGGGGCTTTTCACAGTAACTTCATTGAAGCCTACTTGTGACAATAAGCAATTTTCATTTTCATTTCAGTTCACTCCAGGACAAAGCAGCCCACTTGATTGCTCCTCCTTCCACAAACATTCGATCTCTCCACCACCGACAAACAGTGGAATCTATGTGTACCATCTACAAGATGCACTGCAGTAACTTGTCAAGGATCCTTTGGCGGCACCTCCTAAACCCATGACCATTACCATCTGGAAGGACAAGAGCAGCAGACATGTGGGAACCCCACCAGCTGGAGGTTCCCCTCCAAGTCACTCACCACCCTGATTTGCAAATATTTCGCCATTCCTTCACTGTCGCTGGGTCAAAATCCTGGAACACCCTCCCTAACAGCACAGTGGATGTACCTACACCTCAGGGACTGCAGGGGTTCAAGAAGGCAGCTCACCACCACCACCGAACCAGCAATGCCCACATCCCATAAACAAATAAATAAGAAAGTCCCCATAACAGAGATCTCCCCCTCAACAGTCACCCCTGTGTTGAAGCTAAAGAGCAGTTCAGACAGAAACAGTGGAAAAAAGTAACTGCTTTAAAACTCATCTATCCCTTACAGCTGCTGCCTCAGGCAGAGAAAGCAGCAGCTATAACTTCATAGAAAGTGATGTGGAGATGCCGTCGTTGGACTGGGGTGAGCACAGTACGAAGTCTTACAACACCAGGTTAAAGTCCAACAGGTTTGTTTCGATGTCACTAGCTTTCGGAGCGCTGCTCCTGCCTCAGGTGAATGAAGAGGTCTGTTCCAGAAACACATATATAGACAAATTCAAAGATGCCAAACAATGCTAGGAATGCGAGCATTAGCAGGTGATTAAATCTTTACAGATCCAGAGATGGGGTAACCCCAGGTTAAAGAGGTGTGAATTGTCTCAAGCCAGGACAGTTGGTAGGATTTCGCAGGCCAGATGGTGGGGGATGAATGTAATGTGACATGAGTCCCAGGTCCCGGTTGAGGCCGCACTCATGTGTGCGGAACTTGGCTATAAGTTTCTGCTCGGCGATTCTGCGTTGTCGCGGGTCCTGAAGGCCGCCTTGGAGAACGCTTACCCGGAGATCAGAGGCTGAATGCCCTTGACTGCTGAAGTGTTCCCCGACTGGAAGGGAACATTCCTGCCTGGTGATTGTTGCGCGATGTCCATTCATTCGTTGTCGCAGCGTCTGCATGGTCTCGCCAATGTACCACGCTTCGGGACATCCTTTCCTGCAGCGTATGAGGTAGACAACATTGGCCGAGTCACACGAGTATGTACCGCGTACCTTGTGGGTGGTGTTCTCACGTGTAATAGTGGTATCCATGTCGATGATCTGGCACGTCTTGCAGAGATTGCCATGGCAGGGTTGTGTGGTGTCGTGGTCACTGTTCTGAAGACTGGGTAGTTTGCTGCAAACAATGGTTTGTTTGAGGTTGCGCGGTTGTTTGAAGGCAAGTAGTGGGGGTGTGGGGATGACCTTGGCAAGATGTTCATCGTCATCAATGACGTGTTGAAGGCTGTGAAGAAGATGACGTAGTTTCTCCGCTCCGGGGAAGTACTGGACGACGAAGGGTATTCTGTCGGTTGTGTCCCATGTTTGTCTTCTGAGGAGGTCGGTCCGGTTTTTCGCTGTGGCGCATTGGAACTGTCGATCGATGAGTCGAGTGCCATATCCCGTTCGTATGAGGGCATCTTTCAACGTCTGTAGATGTCTGTTACGCTCCTCCTCGTCTGAGCAGATCCTGTGTATACGGAGCGCTTGTCCATAGGGGATGGCTTCTTTAATGTGTTTAGGGTGGAAGCTGGAGAAGCCATCCCCTATGGACAAGCACATGATGCTCCACTTCTCCAGCTTCCACATGGGACACAACCGACAGAATACCCTTCGTCGTCCAGTACTTCCCCGGAGCGGAGAAACTACGTCATCTTCTTCACAGCCTTCAACACGTCATTGATGAAGATGAACATCTTGCCAAGGTCATCCCCACACCCCCACTACTTGCCTTCAAACAACCGCGCAACCTCAAACGAACCATTGTGTGCAGCAAACTACCCAGTCTTCAGAACAGTGACCACGACACCACACAACCCTGCCATGGCAATCTCTGCAAGACGTGCCAGATCATCGACATGGATACCACTATTACACGTGAGAACACCACCCACCAGGTACGCGGTACATACTCGTGTGACTCGGCCAACGTTGTCTACCTCATACGCTGCAGGAAAGGATGTCCCGAAGCGTGGTACATTGGCGAGACCATGCAGACGCTGCGACAACGAATGAACGGACATCGCGCAACAATCACCAGGCAGGAATGTTCCCTTCCAGTCGGGGAACACTTCAGCAGTCAAGGGCATTCAGCCTCTGATCTCCGGGTAAGCGTTCTGCAAGGCGGCCTTCAGGACCCGCGACAACGCAGAATCGCCGAGCAGAAACCTATAGCCAAGTTCCGCACACATGAGTGCGGCCTCAACCGGGACCTGGGATTCATGTCACATTACATTCATCCCCCACCACCTGGCCTGCGAAATCCTACCAACTGTCCTGGCTTGAGACAATTCACACCTCTTTAACCTGGGGTTACCCCATCTCTGGATCTGTAAAGATTTAATCACCTGCTAATGCTCGCATTCCTAGCATTGTTTGGCATCTTTGAATTTGTCTATATATGTGTTTCTGGAACAGACCTCTTCATTCACCTGAGGAAGGAGCAGCGCTCCGAAAGCTAGTGACATCGAAACAAACCTGTTGGACTTTAACCTGGTGTTGTAAGACTTCGTACTGTTCATAGAAAGTGAAAACAACACCAGAGTTTAAGCCCTCTTACATCCTTGAATCTGCAAGGCTCCTATTCACTTCAAAAACAAAGAGCTTTTACTAGGCTGTAATTGACAGCTTCCAGACAGCCAGATGTCAGGATTATTTATTTTAATTTCCTTCACACATGAATGGATGTCAAGTAGTCTTCTTTGAAACAAACCACAATGTTGCTAAACATCTAGCAATGAATGACAGCTCATGACCACATCAAAAGCAGTTGTGTTTCTGCGGAGAAAAAGAGGAAGTGAAAGCACTTAACTCTGAGATGTTTATAAACATTGTGGTGGGGGGTCTCTGGTGGGGGGTCTCTGATTTGGGGTTGGGGCATGGGGTGGTCAGGATTTGCATTGTAGGGGAGGGGGGCCCTTCGGTGGACTTGGGGGACACATATCTTAAATACTTACCCTCTTGGCCCACTGTGAGGTCCAACTTGTCACAGGCATGCTGGGAAATATGTGTACCAATCCACGTCCACACGAATCCCGGGTCAGTGGGCCGGTGAATCATAGAGGTGTGGAGAATCCAGTGCCCAGCCTGTTAATAGGATGGAAATGGGTCATTTTGACCTGTTTGCATCCTCCCCCTGTTGCGGGGCGTGAATCTTAATGCTGCCACGAGCGGGGGACAGGAGCATCGGAATTGGGGCGCCAATTCCCTTTCTTCCTCGATGCTGGATTCTCTGCCACATCGGGAAGTCTGCTACCGGTGATGGTGGCAGCGAATCCAGCCCAAGGTGCAGTTTTAAGTGAGTTGAATTTCCTGTTTCTGTGGAAGAAAGGGTAAACCTGCAGTTAGATTCCGACTGGACAAAGGTGTTTGGATGTGTGGGGGTTTTCATTTCACTTCAAACTGTGCTTCTACTGTGCTCATAGAAGTAACAATGTGAGGAGTAAATAAAATCTAGCAGAAGCATGAGGTTGTTTTTTTTATTCATTCATAGTATGTGGCCGTCGTTGCTGGGCCAACATTTATTGCCCATCCCCAGGGAACTTAAAAGTTAACCACAATGCTGTGGGTCTGGAGTCACATGTAGGCCAGCCCAGGTAAGGACAACAGATTTTCTGCCCTCAAGGACATTCGTGAACCAGATGGGTTTTTACGACAATCGTCAATGGCTTCATGGTCATCATTACACTTTTAATTCCATTTCTTTTTTAATGAATTTAAATTGCACCAACTGCAATGACGGGATTCGAACCCGGGTCCCCAGAGAATGAATCTGGGCCTCTGAATTACTTGTCCAGTGACAATACCACTGCCTTCCCTGCCTCCCCTGTGCTTAGCAACCAGGGGCCCTTTTAAAGTAGGAAGGCTTTTAAGTTTAGTTTTGGGTGAAAGGATGCCGGGAATGAACAACGCTCATCTCTGCCAGAAGAAATACTGGACAGGTCAAGGGGACTTCTCAAAGAACCAAATACTGTCCAGATAACCAGAGATAGATAGTTCGCTTTAGTTTACTTAGGGTAGTAGAGAGTCAACCCACAGGCAGCTATGTGTTTCGTTACCAGAGTTCAATAAATCTTATATTGAACCAACACCTTCATTTAGTGTATACCTGACCAGTTAATTGCATCGTGTGCAATCCGTGTCACCCCACGGTGAACAACACGACATGATACCAGAAGTGGCTACTGCCTATAAGTAATTTACCTTTAATAATTCTCTGAGGACCAGCAACTGCCTTCCTGTGGCATGGAAAAGATCCAGGCACCTCTGCAGCTCCGCATCTCCGGGAACCTTGGCGTCAACTGGTGGGTCTTCAAGCAAAATTTCAGCTTATACCTTGAGGCCTCGGGCCTCGAAAGTGCCGCCGATGCGTAAAAAATCGCCCTGCTGCTGTCTATTGCGGGGGATCAGGCCATCCAAATCTTCAATCCTCACACTTTCTCCGAAGGTGAGGACAAGGTCAAGTTCCAGACTGTCCTCGCAAAATTCGACAGTCACTGCGAGGTCGAGACAAACAAAAGCTTTGAGCGTTACGTATTCCAGGAGCGCCTTCAGGGTAAGGACGAGCCTTTTCAGTCATTTCTTACTCAGCTTCACATTCTAGCGCAGTCTCGCAACGATGGTGACACCACTGACTCCCTCATCAGGGATCAGATCGTGTTTGCCGTCCACTCCGACGCCCTGCAGAGCAGCTCCTAAAACTAAAAAATATGAACCTGCCGGTGGCCATCGAGACGTGCAAAGTCCACGAACTGCAAAAAGACGCTATTCCCGCCTGAAGTCGCCAGAGCAGGACCAACTCGCTCTCGCTCTCCCACGAGGCTGAAAGTGTACAGGCCATCGCCCGAATGCGGGACCTGAGCATCGATGAAGGCGGCCATTTCGCCCGCTTTTCCAGGGGCCCCACGCATGCGCATCAGGGTCGGGAACACAAAGCGGTCGAAGACTACACTGCGCAGGTGCGAGCGGCGGCTGACCGCACTGCGCCCAGGCACGACAGCGCGCCGAACGTCACAAGTCGACGTAATGACGTGCACCAACTGTGGCACCAGCCATTTAAAGCGGTAATGCCCTGCAAGAGGCAGGCGATGCCTCAGCTGCAAGAAGCTCGACCATTATGCTGCTCTGTGCAGATCTGCACCTCCGACAGGGGGCCAGCGGTACCAGGTCCAACGAAAACTAGTTCGAACACACACGCCCATCCTTAAAGTGGATTGTGCGGACGAGTGGCGTGCCACAACTGCAGCTTCCGGTTCAAGCTCGACACCGGTGCTTCGGCCAAACTAATATCCAAAGCAGATCTGGCTCGCATCCAGAGGCAGCCTCCCATTCTTCCACCAGCCTGCCAGTTGCTCGGCTACAATGGGAATGCCATGACGGCGCTAGGGTCCTGTCACCTGCAAGTAGCCAACAGGGCCATCAAGGCCACTTTGCGGTTTGAGATCGTCCAGCCCGGCAAGGCTTCTCTGCTGGGTGCCCGAGCATGCAAGCTCCTCCAGCTAGTCCACCGTGTACATGCCATGTCCTGAGCTAACAACACTCTGCAGGTCGACATTGAGGAGCTCCTACTGCAGTACCCGGATGTGTTCACTGGGATGGGTAAGCTGCCCTACTGCTATAGAATTCTGCTCAAGCCTGATGCCACGCCTGTTATCCATGCGCCGCGCCGGGGGCCGGCGCCCCTCAAAGACTGTCTGAAGGCGCAACTGCAGGATCTCCAGGATCAAGGGATAATATCCAAGGTGACGGAACCAACTGACCGGGTCAGCTCGATGGTCTGCATCAAGAAGCACTCTGGAGAGCTCCGCATTTGCATCGATCTCAAGGATCTGAACCGCACCTTATGAGGGAACACTATCCGATCGCGAAGCGGGAGGAGCTGACGTGTGAAATGGCGCATGCAAAATATTTTACAAAGCTGGACGCATCGAAGGACTTCTGGCAGATACAGCTGGACGAGTCCAGCAGGAAGCTCTACAAATTTAACACTCCCTTCGGGAGATATTGCTACAACCGGATGCCATTCGGCATTGTGTCGGCCTCCGAAGTCTTTCATCGAATAATGGAACAAATGCTCGAGGGCATTGACGGTGCGCGGGTCTATGTTGACGATGTCATCATCTGGTCTACAACCCTGGAGGAACATGTTGCCCATCTGCAGCAGGTCTTCAGGCGCATACATGTCAACGGCCTGAAGCTCAACAAAACTAAATGCTCCTTTGGCAGGTCGTCAATAAAATTTCTGGCCGATCAGATCTCACAACAGGGCGTGCAGCCGGACTCAAACAAAGTCCACGCAATCAACACGATGAAGACTCCAGAGGACAAGAAGGCCGTCCTCCGCTTCCTGGGCATGGTGAACTTTCTGAGAAAGTTCATTCCCAATCTTGCGTCACACACCACGGCCCTCAGACACCTTGTAAAGAAGTCCACCCCTTTCCAGTGGCTGCCCGCACATCAAGAAGAGTGGCTTGAGTTGAAAGCGAAGCTAACCACCGCTCCTGTTCTAGCTTTCTTTGATCCAGCATGGGAGACCAAGATCTCCACAGACGCCAGCCAGGGCGGCATTGGGGCGGTGCTCCTGCAGAAGGATGATACCTCGTCCTGGGCTCCAGTGGCTTACGCGTCCAGGACCATGATGCCCACTGAGCAACGCTATGCTCAAATTGGGAAAGAATGCCTGGGCCTGCTCACTGGCATCGTGAAATTCCACGATTATGGGTAAGGTCTCCTGACCTTTACCGTGGAGACGGACCACAGACTCCTGGTGCATATTATACACAAGGACTTAAATGACATGACACCCAGGCTCCAGCGCATTCTCCTTCGGCTCCGCAGGTATGATTTTGGAGATGGTCTACACACCTGGGAAGGAGCTAATCATCGTGGATGCCCTTTCCCGTGCCATCACCTCACCATGTGAGCAGGTAGACTACAAACACGACATTGAGGTGTAGGTGAAACTGTGTGCCAGCACCCTCCCGTCATCCGACGACCAACTCGGCACCATTCAGGAAGAGACTGCCAAGGACCCTCTGCTGCAGCAGATTACTATAATGTAAAGGATGACCTAACTGTTGTTGAGGAGATCCTTCTGAAATTGGATCGCATCGTCATTCCGCGCAGCCTCCAGCGCTTGATGCTCACACAGATACACGAGGGACACCTCGGCATTGAGAAGTGTAGGCGCAGGGCCCGGCAAGCTGTCTATTGGCCCGGCATCAATGAGGACATCACAAACTTGGTCCTCAACTGCGTGACATGCCAGCAGTTCCTGCCAGCTCAGCCCAAAGAGACGCTCCACCAGCATGAGCTTGTGACCTCTCCCTGGTCTAAAGTTGGTGTGGACCTTTTTCACGCCAACAGGCGTGACTACGTCCTGATAATTGATTACTTCTTCAGTTACCCCGAGGTAGTGAAACTATCGGACCTCACATCCCGGACAGTCATACATGCCTGCAAAGAGGCATTCGCCAGGCATGGAATCCCGCTCACGGTCATGAACGACAACGGTCCCTGTTTCTTTAGTCAAGAATGGTCCAACTTTGCAAAGCAATACCACTTCAGGCACATCACCTCGAGCCCGCATTCCCCACAATCTAATGGGAAGGTCGAAAAAGGGGTCCACGTCGTGAAGCAAATGCTCTGTAAGGCTGTGGTCTCAGCTTCGGACTTCAATCTCGCTCTTCTGGCATACAGGGCAACCCCATTGTTAATGGGTTATCTCTGGCTCAGCTCCTAATGAATCGTAACCTGCGGACGACTGTCCCGGCCATTCATGTACCTGACCTCGATCACCTTCCAGTGTTGCAAAAGATGCAGCAGATCAGAACCAGGCAAAAGATCACATCTGATACTCACGCTACAGATCTGCCGCCTCTCTCTCCGAAGGACACTGTTCGCATTCAGTTGCCTGATGGCGGCTGGTCAGCTCCTGCTGTTGTGGTTCGACAGGCTGCTCCCAGGTCGTTCGTGGTTCGCATGGCGGATGGATCGATTGTAAGGCGCAACAGACGGGCGCTACGCAAACTTGCATGCCCGCCACCGGATCTCACTTTCCCAGATGTCACTTTGCCCGACCCGGACACCTCGTTCCATGAGGCCACCAGCCTGGCTGCCTGCCAACCGGTCAAGACACCATCATCTCCGCCTCCATCTCTCAGGCGTTCCACGAGAATCCGTCGACAGCCTCAACTACTGGACTTATAAATAGTTCCTTGTATATATGATGTTATGTTTCTGCACGCTAGACACCTTACATGTACATATCCATCCACTCACCGATTCTTTGTATATAGTTACTCTTGTAAATATGTTGTTCCTGCTCTAAACAGCCGGCAACATTTTTTTAAAAAAGGGGGATGTCATAATATGCACCCATGCACATCATGAGGTAAAAGCAGGCAGTGACAGACACCCAGGTGAGCCAATCAATATACAGAACACGACCAATCACAAGGCAGGACACCAGAGGGGGACTTACACCTATAAAACACACGAGGCATCAGCACTCTGCCTCTTTCCACTGGTGATAGCTATAGTGATAGTCAGGATGTACAAATCATTCAACACCTCCAACACGTGGATCAGAGCTAGCCTGGTCTAGATAGTTAGCTTTAGTTTACTTAGGGTAGTAGAGAGTCAACCAACAGGCAGCTGTGTGTTTCGTTACCAGAGTTCAATCAATCTTATATTGAACCAACGCCTTCGTTTGGTGTATACCTGACCAGTTAATTGCATCGTGTGCAATCCGTGTTACCCCAGGGTGAACAACACGACACTGAGGACCCGGGTTCGAATCCCAGCCCTGGGTCACTGTCTGTGTGGAGTTTGCACGTTCTCCTCATGTCTGCATGGGTTTCACCTCCACAACCCAAAGATGTGCAGGGTAGGTGGATTGGCCACGCTAAATTGCCCTTAATTGGAAAAAAAATAATCGGGTACTCTAAATTTCTATTTAGAAAAATAACCAGGAATTTGGAACAGAAGGAACGTCTTAGGAAGATTGAAACTGAGGGAATCAGAGACCAAAAGATCAGGAGAATTCAAGTGTAAAGCAGATTAAGTGTTATGAATTAAAGAGCAACAGTAACCAGATTTAAAGTGGGAAAGCAGACCTCAGATGTAAATCAAAAGTTTGATGCCATCTCAATACAGTCTGGGAATCGATGATTCAGTGAAGAGTTTGTGCTGTAGTCAAGTCAATGCAATCCTGAAGTTGGAGATGTAAAACCTGGATGCTGGACTCCTTGTTAAAAATGAACTGGAAGCTTTGTTTTAAAGAATAGTTTGGAAATCCTGGGGTGGATGTTTTTAATACAAACAGCTGAGGGAAAGCATTGTTTAAAAGATTTGAACGTGTGTCTTTTGAAAGTGGAATTTGAAATTACTCATGTGGAAGCAGGAGTCCAATGAGATAAGGCGGCTCAGACATTTTCTCGGGTTCAGAGTGAATGTGTGGCTTACAACAGCCAGTCTGTCTGTTTAAAGGGACTGTGTGACACTAAGATCATTGTAGCCTAAGCTATACTTTGTAACCCATGTTGACCGGAAAATCTGTGTATATTTGTGAAGCGAATGGAGGAGTAAAGCACGGTAGTATTGTGGATAGCTTCACAGCTCCAGGGTCCCAGGTTCGATTTCGGTTTGGGTCACTGTCTGTGCGGAGTCTGCACATCCTCCCTGTGTGTGCGTGGGTTTCCTCCGGGTGCTCTTGTTTCCTCCTACAGTCCAAAGATGTGCAGGTTAGGTGGATTGGCCATGATAAATTGCCCTAAGCGTCCAAAATTGCCCTCAGTGTTGGGTGGGGTTACTGGGTTATGGGGATCGGGTGGAGGTGTTGACCATGGGTAGGGTGCTCTTTCCAAGAGCCGGTGCAGACTCGATGGGCCGAATGGCCTCCTTCTGCACTGTAAATTCTATGAAAATTATTGTATAATAATCAAACTTTTCATATTTCATAAATGTTTCTTTTTCTTGTTAAAACTAGTTGGTGGTCCTGTGACCCTGTTCCTCCACATTTTCTAAAATAAAAGTAAAAGTCAGTCTTTCAAGCCAGGGCTCCATTCTGGGATCTTCCCGCCCAGTTATCACACAAACTGGGATCGTAATACAATCCACCAAGTCTCAAGCCATTGTGTTACACATCATAGAAATTTCCAAAGCACTCTTGATTAAGGAGGTAAGGAGAGAAGGGTGAAGAAAGATGACAGGTGAAAGCCTGATTGAGGAAATGATCTCCTGACAATGCCCTTTGACAACTACCAAAAGTCTATGAGGAGAGCTCCATGGAGACCAGTCCTATCATCATGGACTCCTCTTTGCAAATATATCCAATCATTCTTCAGCTGTCATTTTGCTCTCCTTGACAACCAACTGGAGTTCCATCGTGAACATTTTTTCTTTTAGGCAGGCTACCCTGCTGGAAAAATCAGTCCGAAAATAATAACATTCACACAAAAAATTCCTTAATTGACAGAAAAAAGTGCACTCTCTGTCTTTTTTCTTTATCTCTGTGACTCCCCTTGATGCCTGGAACGATATGCCTTATCAAACTTGGTCTCAGGTTTCTCTTTGCTCCTTCAGCAGTTTGACTGCTCAAGTCAGGAAAACCCTTCGTGAAATTGAGGTGGCCTTTACCTCAGCTAAGAGGAGGCCTCCTGAGTGACTTGCTGTCACAACTGCTGCTATCAGGGCAGATTAGCTCTGATTACCCCAAACCTACGCTGCAATAGAAATGAAAATTGAGGTAAAACAGGTTGATGATTTGCTGCTGCTCATTTTCAACAAACAACCGAAACAACAGATTTCACTGCTATATGCGGACTTTAATATCTAAAACATCCAAGATGTTTCACACGAATATTACCTGTTGCATAGCATTGGGCATTGTTCAGAGATCTTATTAATGTATTCATAGTATTAGACAGTTCAATAGTAAGTATTTATTAATGACGAGTAAATATATACATAGCAACAGTAAGCTCCATACTGTCTTCATGCTTGCTGCTACACAGGGTTGTTATGAAAAGAAAGGTAGTTTTAAGGGATGTATATTTGTGTTGGTAAACATTAGAAATAAGGTATAGTTTTAAGTGTGTTTAATTTAACTTTGCTGTGCCTGGAAGAGTAAAACCTGTAGTTAGATTAATGCTGGACAAAGGTGTTTGTATGTGTGGGGGTTGGTTAAGTTCCAACTGTGATTTATTTGTGCTTAGAGAGGGCTATGGTGTGAAGAGATATGTGGTGTTGCTTAGCAACTGGGGCCTTACCAGGTAGAGAAGTTCTTAAATTTTAGTTTTAGCTGAATTTGTGGGAAACTGGAGACAGGATCTTGGGGAATGAGCATCTCTCAATTCTGCCAGAAGAACGACTGGACAGGACAGGAGTAGCAAAGAGGCAGCTTCCTAAAGTACACATTACAGACAAGATAACCAGGGAATTGGGATGGATAGAAAATTTCAGACACCTGAAGTTAAGAGAACAGAGACCAAGGTGTTACTCAGGAAAATTCAAGGAAGAATAAACAACATGTTCTGAGTTAAAGAGCATGTGTATTCACTAGATTTAAAATGGGACATTGTTATGAGCCAGTGTTTAGAAAACTCCAAAGTACATCATGGAGTTCACCTGCCTACAACTGTTTATTGATTTTGGTTACGATGAGCACAAAGTCCTGCCTTTCAGGTGTTATTCAACAGAGGCCTCAAACACTTTTAATCAAAAACAATGTTTATTCTATGAATTTAGTTAACATTTTAATAGACACACAGTAAGCATTTTTATCAACAACAAACATAAATACCCCACACAGCTACAGTACTCTATTTATAACCCTTAATAACTTTCCCCCTTTAGATGTTCCAATTTAATAACAAGATCCCATAAACCAGAAAGCCCTTTTCAAAGGTGTGGCCCAGCACATGGCACGCTCATTATCTTTAAGACTTGATATGGATACTTCTTGTTTTCTTCCCAAAAAACAGACTTGAATTCCTTCCAGATAACAGTTATGTCTTTTCAAGTTATCAAGCAGTCTGGAAACAGCTTTTAAAATGCAGATGGAGAATAAAACCTTCTTTCAACCTGTGCAGAACAAAACCAGTTCAAACTCAAAGCAAAAGTAAAACTCAGAGCCACAGCCCAGTTCCCAACTCAAAAACGAAATAAAAAACCCAGAGCTACAGCCCAGCTCCACCCACACAATGACATCACTGAAGCCATGTGATAAGATAAAAACATTTCTTAATGGGACACTCCCATGACAGACAGCAGAGGTATCTGAAACATTTGATGTCATTTTAATACAATCTGGGAATCGAGAGTTAAAGCACTTCTGTACAGTTTGCACAGCAGTAAAGATAAATGCATCCTACAGGAGTTGGTGTAACACCCTGGACTGGATTTGCTGTTAAAAGTGGAGTGGAAGCTTTGTTTAAAGTTTTCATTTGAAACCTGGTTTGGATTTTGGAATGTAAACTAACTAAAGGGAAAACATTACTATGAGAGAAGGTTTTAAACGTATTTTGGGAGTGGAATGTTTTATATGACAATCATCTGGGGGGGGGGGGGGTTCTGAGAAGAAATCCACTAACAATAACTTGGGTTCAGAATTGAGAGTGTATTTGCCCACAGTCACCTTGTGTGCTTAAAAGAGACTTTGTCTTAATGATGTAGATAAAGATGTACTTCGTAATCTGTGTTAATCCTAAAACCTGTGTGTAATTGTTAAGATATTGTAATTGTAAAGACGTATTGAATCATAACTTTTTCATGTGTAACAAATGTTTTTTTCTTGTTAAAACTAATTAGCGTCCTGTGACTCTGTTCCTGCACACTTTATCAAAAAAACTAAATGTTATGGTCTTTTGAACCAGTGTTCTATTCTGGGATCTTCCTGTCCAGTTATAACATCAACTGAGATCATAACAGGGCCCTGGACAACAATATATTGAACCCCTCAGCATGGGTCATGTGTTCTCTTACATCATTGCGTGGGCGGTCCTGTACTCAGTCTCACTTGAGCATGTGTCATACCCTTATACTACGCCTCCTCCAAGTCTTCATCCAACATATTTACAAGTTATCCCAGTTCTCCCCATGCATTTACATCATTACCATCTCCATCACCCCCCCCCCCCCCCACCCCCCCACCCCCACAACCCGGCCCCAAATCTCTGAGTTCATAGGTTCAGGAGGTCTGAAAACCTGATGGGGCTGGTTTAACACAGGGCTAAATCGCTGGCTTTGAAAGCAGACCAAGGCAGGCCAGCAGCACGGTTCAATTCCTGTACCAGCCTCCCCGAACAGGTGCCGGAATGTGGCGACTAGGGGCTTTTCACAGTAACTTCATTGAAGCCAACTTGTGACAATGAGCGATTTTCATTTCATTTCATAACCCGTTCATATCTTGTTCTCACTCCTGTCAGAGGAGTGATAGGTTCTATCACTGCAGGTAAACTTTGTTGAATTGGAGGTTGTTCTGGCATCTGGATGTCTTTACATCCTCGTTTTCCATCCTTTGGCATTGAATTGCTCCTTGCCAATTCCCCAATTGTAGTGATAGCTGTCAGTTGTTCTATCCTCTCCTTATAGAGTGGACAAACTCTGGGCTCATTTCTGTAGTGTCTTTTCTCCCTTCTTCCTTCACATAGCTTGCCATGACACACGCCAGCATGGAAGACACCGCTTCCCGTTGTAAGGGTGTGACTTGCTCGTAAGCTCTCCTTAGCGTTTGGTCATGTGGTGTGCTACATCATCGGATGGCTCCCACTCCATTCCAGCACCTTTTATGGTGTTAGCTGGGGATTGCATTGTCTGCTCTGTGGTCTTCGGGTTTATCTCGCCAACTGGCATCAGAGCTGGTGGTTGAGGCTGTTCTAGTTACTGGTTCCTCTCTTGATTGTCGTCTACTCAGCGTGTCATGTAACCACCTTGCGCTTTTGGCTGATCTGAACAATGAGAAACCTCTGACACCTGAAATAGGAGTGGACAACCCTGCTCTGTAAAGAGAGAAGAAACTTCAGCGTTGAAGTCCCAGTCCAGAGAATTTTTCTTGCTGAAGCTCTCAGGAACCTGCAGTTCTGTATAATTTACAACAGTGATTGGCTTGGCATCTTCTATCATTTTGAGAAGGTCCAGGGCTACACAGACACCTCTGCTCAAGAGTGGAAAAGACTGGTTGTGGAATATGTATGTCGGCTCAAAGATTCATTTGCCAACTTACCTCAATGGTCGAGACTCATACCTCGGACCAGAATTTGGATACTTCCAGGCCCATAGAGCTGTGTGTCTGTTGTTCATCATCGGTCTCTCAGCCACGATTGTTTTATTGATAGGACCTTGGCACTGCCTCCCATGTCTAATTTAGAGCTTTGAGATGGCCACTAAATGAAATGTCCTCATTTCAGATTGAAAATCCAGGCTCTGTGGCCTCAATCAAGAAGCTTTACTGTGTGTCCCTTGCTCTGCTGCCTTGACCTTGTGACCTTGTGAATCCTCCTGGGAACCTCCGTGTGTTCTGAGGTTTTGGCTTTTCACAGCTTCCCAAAGTGTCCTATTTGGTCATATTGAAAGAATTGGGCTAAAACTGCATGACATTGATCATGCCTGTGTGTTGGGGGAGGGGGGGGGGTGCCTTTCTCCACAGCGCTGGCATGGTCACTCAGTTAGGGTATGGCATTCCTTGGTCCGGAGTGTCCCTGTTTCTGTTATGTTTCATGCACAGGATGCTGGGGTTTACTTTGTACCATGCTTTGCTTTCTCCTGTTAACATGGATCTGTGGTACAAACTGATTTTGGATTGCCTGAAAATCAGGGAGGCTTTCTCAAGGGTTAGGTCTTCCTTCCCTTGAAACATATCTGAGAGTGCGTCACCTGCCACTCATACCAGTATTCTCTCCCTGATTAGCTCACATTAATCACAGCCTTCAGCCATTCTGTACAATTCATTTATAGGTTCTCCTGGATGCTGAACACACTTCTTAAATTTAGCTCCTGCAAGGACATTGTTCCTTCTGAATTTAAATTCAGCACAGAATGATTTTATAACTTCAGCGATTTTTCAAATTCAATGATTTTTCTAAAATGCTTTCATTGATTTTCACATTTTATAGATTTCAGTTCATAAGTTAAATTACAAGTTGCGTAACCGCGCGTAATACATAGCAAAAACAACCCAGGAAAAATTTAAATTACAAAAGCGAAAAAACAGAGAGAGAAAAAGAAAACAGAAATAAACCAAGATCCTTATCTATATTTACGTACACTTGCCTCCCCTCCCCCTGTGGCTGTGGTCCCCTTTTGGCTGGTCTGCCTCCCCTGTGCTCCCCAGTGTGGCTCAAGCATGTTCTTGTTGTTCGCTCTGGTTTTCCATGTGCCCAGGAGCCTGGCCCTGCGGCTTTGTCCCTTGTCCGTCACAATCTTTTCAGTGAGCCTTTGCCCCACCCATCCCTCTCCCCTACCCCCTTCCCTTCCCCCCCTTTCCCTTTATGTTCCGTGTCTTGTCCATGACTCCCCCAACTCCCCCCTTGCTCTATTGGTTGCTGGCTACAAACAGGCTGAAATCTGATGATTCATTGACTACTTGTCCAGCAATTATATCATCGACAACCAGTATAGCAGTGTGTTAACTTTCTTATTCATTCGTGGAATGGTCGGAGTCATTGGCTAGTTCAGCATTTATTGCTCATCCTTAATTGTCCCCGAGAAGGTGGTGGTGAGCTGCCTTCCTTAACCGCTGTAGTCCAGGTGGTGTAGGAACATACACACTGCTGTCAGGAAGGGAGTTTCAGGATTTTTTTCTTCGCAACAGTGAAGGAACGGCAATATATTTCCAAGTCAGGATGATGAGTAGCTTCGAGGGGAACTTCCAGATGATGTTGTTCCCATGCATTTTCTGCCCTTGTCCTTCTAGGTGATAGTTGTCGTGGGTTTGGAAGATGCAGGCCAAGGAGTTTTGGTGAGTTTGTGCAGTGCATCTTGTAGATGGTGAAAGCTGCTGCTACTGTGTGTCGATGGTGGAGGAAGTAAATGTTTATGGAAGGGGTGCCAATAAAGTGGGCTGCTTCGTCCTGGATGGTGTCAGGCTTCTTGATGAGTGTTGTTGGAGCTGCACTTAACCAGGCAGGTGGAGAGAGTTCCATAACAGCCCTGACTTATGCCTTACAGATTGTGGCAGGCTTTTGGGGACGCAGGAGGTGCATTGCACACCACATGATTTCTAGCCTCTGACCTGCTCTTGTAGCCACACTATTTATCTGATGAGTCCAGTTCAGTTTCTGGTCAATGGCAACCCTCAGGATGTTCAGCAACTTGTTCAGATTCTGTCTTTTTATTCAAACCTATAGCAATCTAAGGAACCTGTTTCTCCAAAGCTCCCAATAATGTAATTGATCTGGTCCTTGGATAAGTTGATATTGACCTGCAGGAATGGATTCCTGATCTATTGTTAAAAAATTGTAATTACAGGTTCAGCACTGCTGCCTTACAACGCCAGGGAACTGGATTCGATTCCAGCCTTGGGTGACTATCTGTGTAGATTCTATTGTAGTTTCTCACTGTGCCTGTGTGGGTTTCCTCCGGGTGCTCCGGTGTCCTCCCACAGTCCAAAGACGAGCAGGTTTGGTGGATTTACGAGGCTAAAATTGTCCCTTAGTCCATTGACGTGCAGGTTAGGTGGGGTTAGGATAGGATGGGGGGGGGATTGGGCCTAGGTAGGATGATCTTTCAGAGGGCCGGTACAGACTCAATGGGCTGAAGGGCCTCCTTCTGCACTGTGGGGATTCTATGGTAACAATTTTATGGTTTGCCACTTTGCATCTTTTCTACAATGGCTGGATGGATTCCCTGGTTCGAGTCTTTTGCACTTCAGCGCAGTGTTCTCAAGGTTTTGGAAACATGGAATCCTGTTGTTTTTTGCTGGGTTTCTCAAGCTGCCTGCACAGTTGCGATTCATTTTTACTCAATTACATATTTATTTTCTTCGTTCGGAGCAAACTCGGCTGCCACCTTCTAAGGCGCTAACTCAGGTATCGGGTTTCTCGGACTGTGACTCTGATATGGCAATTTCAGACAACCGCAATATTTAGCTTTTTACAGGACTTGCGTTTTCCAGCAATTTGAATTTTTAGCTCACCCCTGCTTTGGCTGCTATACTTGAAACTACACTTCCACGCAATTCCAAGGAGTATTCTGCTGCAGTGAGGCATTTAATTCCTGCCTTCAGCTCTCAACTCTTTCTTTGGAGCTATTCTCTGGCGATTTACTTCTGCACATTCACTTTTGAGCTGAATGCTTCTTTGATTTTTTTCCTTCAGTTTTCCATGAATTAAATTTTCTTCTGCAAACTCTGTTCGCTGCCAGCATCTTGTATGTTTTTGGGCGTAGTTCAGCAGGTCTCATTAGTGTATTCCTAGTCTTAGGTAGATCAACGATAAGTATTTATTAACAATGAGAAACTATGAGGTACAGGAAAGGCCCAAGCTAGGAGCTGTCCCAGTTCTTGCTTCTGTCCAACACCACACTGTGCCAGGCCCTTATACTACATTTCCAAACCAAATTTGACACCTCAGTCATTTAAGAAGATTTTAGGGAAGATGAACAAAGATTGTTTAAAAAGGTAGGTCTTAAAAGAGAAAAGGGAGGTCAGGAAGTTTAGGTAGTCAGCATTTGCATGATTTAGCCTGTCTAGATAATGTTTCTTTTCCCATCCATACAACTTACTAGACTTCTAAAATTGGTATCACCTGCAAACCTGATTCGAATCCCTACAGTGCAGATGGAGGCCATTTGGCCCATCGAGTCTCACCGGCCCTCTGAAAGAGTACTCTATCTAAGCCTACTCCCCTGTCGTGTCCCTGACGCTAAGGGGCAATTTAGCCTGGCCAATCCACCTAACGTGCACATCTTTGGAATGTGGGAGAGCTGATTTCAAGAACTGGGGCGAAATTCTCCCCCAACGGCGGGATGCTCGCCGACTGGCGCCAAAGCCGGCGCAAATCAGACGGGCATCGCGCCGGCAAAAAGGTGCGGTAGTCTCCGCATCTTTGGCGGCCTAGCCCCAACATTGAGGGGCTAGGCCGACGCCGGAGGGATTTCCGCCCCGCCAGCTGGCGGAAATGGCGTTTGTTGCCCCGCCAGCTGGCGCGGAAATGCGGCGCATGCGTGGGAGCGTCAGCGGCCGCTGTCAGTTTCCCAGCGCATGCGCGGGAGCGTCAGCGGCCGCTGTCAGTTTCCCGCACATGCGCAATGGGGAGAGTCACTTCCGCCTCCGCCATGGTGGAGACCGTGGCGGAGGCGGAAGAGAAAGAGTGCCCCCACGGCACAGGCCCGCCCGCGGATCGGTGGGCCCCGATCGCGGGCCAGGCCACCGTGGGGGCACCCCCCAGGGTCAGATCGCCCCGCGCCCCCCCCCCAGGACCCCGGAGCCCACCCACGCCGCCTGGTCCCGCCGGTAAATACCAGGCTTGATTTACGCCGGCGGGACAGGCAATTCCTGGGCGGGGCTTCGGCCCATCCGGGCCGGAGAATCCAGCGGGGGGTCCCTCCAACCGGCGCGGCCGGATTCCCGCCCCCGCCCAATCTCCGGGAGCGGAGACTTCGGCGGGGGTGGGGGCGGGATTCACGGCGGCCAACGGCCATTCTCCGACCCGGCGGGGGGTCGGAGAATGACGCCCCAGATCTGGGTTGGTTAGACTGGAATGAAAGGTTGGTGCGTAAAACTGTAGATGAACAAGGGAAATGGTACAAGCACAGTCAAGGTATATTCCCTCAAAAGGACAAGGTAGGTCAAACAAATCCATATCTCTCTGGGTGAAAATGAAGACCGAAATTAAGATAATGAAGAAAAAGTGTGCTTATGACAGGTGTCAGATAGAAAATGTAACTGAGTACAGAAAGTTCAGAGGGGAGGTGAAAAAGCACATTAGAGAAATGAAGAGGGATAATGAGAAAAGACTGGTTGCCAACATAAAGGGGAATCCCAAAAACGACCAGGGTTAATTAGGACCTAAAAGTGAATTCACACATGGAAACATGGCTGAAGATGAAATGAACAGTTTGCATACGTCTTTACCAACGAGATAAATGCTACCCAGAATCTGGTGACAGAAGAGGAAACTCTGTCCCCAGGAGAGTTCAAAATTGATACGAAGGCAGTGCTGAATAAACTATCAGTACTTAAAATTGACAAGGCACAGGTACCGGGTGAGATGAATCCAAGTATATTGAAGCAAATAAGAATGGAAAATGCTGGCCATAATCTTCCAGTCTTCTCTAGACCCAGGGGAGGTGCCACAGTAATGGAGAATCGGATACATTACACCCTTGTTCAAAATAGGTCATAAGGATAAGCCCAGCAATTACAGACGCGTCAGCTTAACTTCAGTGGTGGGGAACCATCCTGGAACAATTATTCGGGGTAGAATTGGTGTTCATGTGTAAAAACATGGGTTGATTAGGAAAAGGCGAGCATGAATTTCCAAAAGGGAAATCATGTTTAACTAACTTGCTGAAGCTTTTTGAAAAGGTAACAGAAAGGGTCGATGAAGGTATGCTGTTGATGTGGTATACATAAGGGATTCGGTAGAGTGCCACACAACAGACTTGTGGGAAAGGTTATAGCTCATGGAATAAAAGGTTCAGTGTGGATACAAAATTGGCTGAATAATAGGAAACAGAGAGCCATTGTCAATGGATATTTTTTCGGGCTATGGGAAGATTTGTCGTGGAGTTTCCCATGGGGCGATATTGGGACCTTTGCTTTCCCCGATTGGAGGTCTTGGCAGGCAGGGGACCGTTGCAAAGTTTGCAGGTGATACAAAACTTGTAAACATTGTAAGCTGTGAGGAGGACAGTGTAGAACTTCTAAAGGACGTGGATTAGTTGATGGAGTGGGCCGAGAGGTGGCAGATGAAGTTCAATGCGGAGGAGTGTGAGGTGATGCACTTTGGTAATAAGAACATGGAGAGACATTATAAAATAAGGGGTAAAATTCTACAAAGGGTGCAGGAGCAGAGGGATCTGGGTGTCTATGTACCTCGATCATTGAAGGTGGCAGGACATGTGAAGAGAGCAGTTAATAAATAAAACAGTATTCAGGGCTTTGTTAACATGGACATGGAGTGCAAGAGCAAGGAAGTTATGCTGAACCTGTATAAGATATTAGTTAGACCTCAGCTGGAGTATTGTGTACAGTCTGGATGCCACGCTATAGGAAAGGTATGAAAGCACTGGAGAGAGTGCAGAAGAGGTTTACAAGAATGGGTCCAGGGATGAGAAACTTCAGTTGTGAGGATAGATTGGAGAGGTTGAGAATGTTCTCCTTGGAGAGAAGAAGACTGAGAGGAGATTTGAAGCAGATGTTCAAAGCCATGAGGCGGCTGGACATGGTGGTTAGGGAGAAACTGTTCCTGCTCGTAAAGATGTCAATAAGGGGAGGGCGCAGATTTACAGTGATTTACAAACAAAAGCAAATGTGATATGAGAAAAAGTTTTTCACACAAGTGGTTTGGATCTGGGAAGCACTGCCTGGAAGTGTGATGGAGGCCGGTGCGATCAGGGCATGAGGTGATTATTTGAATAGAAACCATGTGCGGGGATATGGGAAAAGGCAGGGGAGTGGCACTAAGTCATGATGCTCATGTGCAGAGTTGGTGCAGACACGATGGGCTGACTGATTTCCTCAGGCACCATAACAATTCAGTGATTCTGTGAGAAGGAGCGGTGATGTCCTTTGAGGCAGCAGTGTGTGAGATCAATGCAAATGTACGATGGGCTGGAGAATCTGTGAGGTAAGATTAATGGCATGAAGAACTTACCCAGGTGGCACAGAGGAGGTCATTCATTCTCTTGATGCACTGGATGGTGGACCTCTCATGCGGCGAGTTGGCACCCACCATCCTTGTCACCGCCTGCCAAACCAAAGTGCTTGCAGCCAGAGTGGGGGTAGAGGACTTTGCGGGAGGCCTCAACCGCATCCAGCAGGCAGTCCAGGGAGGTGTCGCTGAGCTTGTTGGCAGCTGTCTTCTTTGGTTTTGGGCCCATCTCCTTGCTGTGTATCTGTCCTGCTGTGCGCAATTGGGCTTTAAACATAATGCCTGAGGCGAAGCAGCGGTGAGGTCACGACATGGCGGGTGAATCGGAGTCTGCCTGCCAGAGTCCCAGTGTGTTTCCCATGGATTAATATTTAATAAGCTCTGCAGCGGACGATCAGATGCAAAAACCTGCCACTTTTCACACCCACCAGGGCACATTGTGAGCAAATTGGGAAATTGCATTTAATTTTGCTCCATATCATTCCTTTAAGCAACTTGGGATATATTATTAAATTAACGGTGCTGGGCAGCACTGTGGCACAGTGGTTAGCTCTGCTGCCTCACGGCGCCAAGGTCCCAGGTTCGATCCCGGCTCTGGGTCACTGTCCGTGTGGAGTTTGCACATTCTCCTCGTGTTTGCGTGGGTTTCGCGCCCACAACCCAAAGATGTGCAGGGTAGGTGGGTTGGCCGCGCTAAATTGCTCCTTGATTAGAAAAAATGAATCGGATTTTCTAAATTTATTTTATTTTTAAAATTATACAAGTATAAACTGTTGTTGTCACAGCTTCAGCACTAGGCCTATCATTTTTGCCTGGGTAATACATTAAATAACCCAGAGGGCTCGAGTTAATGCTCCCACTGTGGTAAATTTCCAAAATTTACTTCAGTAGATTTAATTATTTAATAAGTGACCAGGAAAGCTGTTGGATTATAAACTACTGACTTCTGAGATTGAACCCAATCAGGCAAACAGGAAAAAGACAATGTTGTCGAGGAGAACACTGAGATTCAGGCTACTAGACTAGAAGGGCTTGAGGTTCATAAGGAGGAAGTGTTAGCAATTCTGGAACGTGTGAAAATAGATAAGTCCCTGGGCCGGATGGGATTTATCCGAGGATTCTCTGGGGAGTTGGGAGAAGATTGCTGAGCCTTTGGCTTTGATCTTTATGTCGTCATTGTCTACAGGAACAGTGCCAGAAGACTGGAGGACAGCAAATGTTGTCCCCTTGTTCAAGAAGGGGAGAAGAGACAACCCCAGTAACTATAGACCAGCGAGCCTTACTTCTGTTGTGGGCAAAATCTTGGAAAGGTTTATAAGAGATAGGATGTATAATCATCTGGAAAGGAATAATTTGATTAGAGATAGTCAACACGGTTTTGTGAAGGGTAGGTCGTGCCTCACAAACCTTATTGAGTTCTTTGAGAAGGTGACCAAACAGGTGGATGAGGGTAAAGCAGTTGATGTGGTGCATATGGATTTCAGTAAAGCATTTGATAAGGTTCCCCACGGTAGGCTATTGCAGAAAATATGGAGGCATGGTATTCAGGGTGATTTAGCGGTTTGGATCAGAAATTGGCTCGCTGTAAGAAGACAGAGGGTGGTTGTTGATGGGAGCCTGGAGTTCAGTTATTAGTGGTGTACCACAAGGATCTCTGTTGGGGCCACTGCTGTTTGTCATTTTTATAAATGACCTGGAGGAGCGCGTTGAAGTAAATTTGCAGATGACACTAAAGTCGGTGGAGTTGTGGACAGTGCGGAAGGATGCTGCAGGTTACAGAGGGACATAGATAAGCTGCAGAGCTGGGCTGAGAGGTGGCAAATGGAGTTTAATGCAGAAAAGTGTGAGCTGATTCATTTTGGAAGGAGTTACAGGAATACAGAGTACTGGGCTAATGGTAAGATTCTTGGTAGTGTGGATGAGCAGAGAGATCTCGGTGTCCATGTACATAGATCCCTGAAAGTTGCCACCCAGGTTGATAGGGTTGTTAAGAAGGCATACGGTGTGTTAGCTTTTATTGGTAGAGGGGTTGAGTTTCGGAGCCATGAGGTCATGTTGCAGCTGTACAAAACTCTGGTGCGGCCGCATTTGGAGTATTGCGTGCAGTTCTGGTCACCGCATTATAGGAAGGATGTGGAAGCATTGGAAAGGGTGCAGAGGAGATTTACCAGGATGTTGCCTGGTATGGAGGGAAGATCTTATGAGGAAAGGCTGAGGGACTTGAGGCTGTTTTAGAGAAGAAGGTTAAGAGGTGACTTAATTGAGGCATACAAGATGATCAGAGGATTGGATAGGGTGGACGGTGAGAGCCTTTTTCCTCGGATGGTGATGGTTAGCACGAGGGGACATAGCTTTAAATTGAGGGGAGATAGATATAGGACAGATGTCAGAGGTAGGTTCTTTACTCAGAGAGTAGTAAGAGCGTGGAATGCCCTGCCTGCATCAGTAGTGGACTCGCCAACATTAAGGGCATTTAAATGGTCATTGGATAAACATAAGGATGATAAGGGAATAGTGTAGATGGGCTTTAGATTGGGTTCACAGGTCGGCGCAACATCGAGGGCTGACGGGCCTGTACTGCGCTGTAATGTTCTATGTTCTATGTAAATGTATATCTGCAGGATCAATTCTCAACACTCAATTCCGCAGGCTATTGGGTTATAAAAAGCAGAACAACTAAAAACTCTGTCTATATCGCACCCTTAACGAGGAAAACATCTTCAGATCTTCATGGAAGAGCCATCAGACAAAACCAACGTCAAATCAAATACTGAACTATTGGGAGGTGCGACTTAAAAAAGGTTGGATTTAGGGATGTAGAAAGGAGGAAAGGATTCAGCTGGGGAATCTAAAATGCATGGAAAGGCAAATAGGGTTAGGGAATAAAAGGAGCTGTGCCCAGGTTAGGAGACTAAATATATATTTTTTATCTTTGTGCACCCTCCGACAGCAGGCACGCTGACTCTTGCAGCACAGCGCTGCCTTTTCCTGCACTGCATATTCACCTGTTTCTAAGATTGACATTGAGAATGGAACGACTCATTCACAAGGTTTGCAATTCACACAAACCACGCCAAAGTTGTGAATGTAATAGTTTTCCTGCATGCGCTGGAATTCCAGTGGGATGCGGGGACCTCTGCTCAGAGGCTTTTACATTGGAAGAGGGCAGCTGACAGTGAACATTAATAACAACGTGATTAATGAAGCACCTTTAACGTAATAATTCTCCCAAGGTACCGCACAGAGGATAAATGGAAGCAAAGCTACAGCGGGAGGGTTAAGAAAAATGATTGAAAGAGCTTTTGGGAAGGAAGTTTTTAAAGGAGGCCAGAGAATTAGAGTGTACAGAGCGAGTATCAGCGAGTAGGGGCAAAATGATTGTTAGTGATAGAGTGTGTCTGTGTGTGTGGGGGGGGGGGTGGGGGGGGAGGAGCACAGGTGGGGGGGGGGGGGGGGATGGGGGGGGGTGAGTGGGAGGGAGGGGATGGATGCACAGGGTGGCAGATTTTGAACGCCAAGGTTAAAGTGTTGGACTTGAGGTTGCAGAGGCAGGGGTTAAGGTCACAGAGGAATTCCAATTAAAGGTGACAATTTTTGATTCGAAGCTCTGGGGGTGAGGAGTGAGGGAATCTTTAATTCCAGGGGGGATGGGTTAGTATAGGCGGCGGTGGGAAATCCCTCACGTGGTTTTGCTTGTAGCCAGAGGCGGAATTACATTTTTGGGGGCCCCACGTTCTACCTCTTTGTGAGGGCCCCATGTCAAGCGCCGTTCCCCCACCCTCCAACTCTTCCCCCCTCCCCCCTCGGTGACGTTGCGCCTCTCCTTCAATGACACCACTGACCCCGCCCCAATGACAGCTCGGGTGGCCGGGCCTCGAGCCTCAAGCATCGACACTCGACGATGACGTGGCCTGCTGGCTGGATGCCTGGCTGCTGATGTTGACCATCTGGCCTGGACTTTCCTCTCGCTCGCCCTCACCACTGGGTCCAGTTACTGCCCAGCCCACCACTTCAAACCCGTGACCCCCTTTTCTATCACATCATCCCAGCATCCATGCGACCACCTGGCCTACATATTGCTTGTTTAAGTTGGGACAACGGAGGTGTAACAGTGCAAGAGAACACATCACAAGGTGTGAACTATTTACAACATACAAAGTTGAACAGGGGAACAACACATAGATGTTTACATTGTGCAAATGCCAATTGGGATGCAGCAGCTGGCACATGGCCCATGACGACTCCTTCCTCCCCCTTTTAAAAAACAAAGTCCATTTGCAGACTGGCCCATCCCATAGTCCTTGAACTTTGCATTTGGTTTGCACATGCACCCTGACCGTGTGATTGTGCCAGTTAGATTTGCTCTTGGGTTGGTGTCCACAGTGTGGGTGGCTTCAGGCATCCTTGCGATGCACTCAATGGCTGCAGGGAATGCTACATTGACCTCTGGAGGAGCCTCCACCTCCATTGGTCGGAGGTCTGAATTGCATGTCGAATGTATCGGGTACTGTGGTGGTTGGTGCAATGATGTGTATATAGGCACAACACGAAAGGCTGAATTACATCTCAGTGTAATGTAAACACTAGAGGGCACCACCAGTTCCCAGTATAAATATTGAAGCTCAAGAAATGTTGGGTAGTTTAGTGTTTGCAGAGAAGAGTGATAGATCATAGCTTAAGGACTAGTTAGGATAGAGAGAATTTGTACATGTACTTTGTTAGTTAATACTTAACCATAGATTATAGTTTAACAGTCTCAGTATTACTTTATTAACAGTTACAGCTCAGTAGAGTGTGCAAATTAATTTAATTGTTAATCGATAAATCAGTTTTGCTTCAAGTTAAAGATTGGTAATTTCTTGATCATACACCGTCAGACCATTCTGGATTATGAGGCAAAGAGTAACAACATATTACCACCAAGTGTAATATAATAATTGCTGGTGTTGATTCAGATACCTGCAGTAGGTGACACTTGTTTCATACCTAATGAGCATCATCCAAGACACACCACATAGCTGTTTGGTTGTGGTGCATGGCTGTGTACCACCACCAGTTTATCGTCACGTGGGGTCTGGATCCTGATCGTTTGAAAGTGCAATCATTCAGATCATAATACCTCTTTCCCTTTCATCGGCGCTTGATGAGGGGCCCACTCACGTTAGTTTTGACTTATGTTTGTAAGAAGCCCTTGGGAATGGGGATTGTGGACGTGAGGCACCTGGAGAACATTCGCTATGCTGATGAGGGTAGACCCTGCCTCGGCACAATTGGCAGCTAAGGACTGCAGCATAGAAATCTGTGTGATCTCTGCACATTTCTCAAGTAGGTGCATGGCTGTGCGTGTCGCTTGTTCTGCCAGACCATTGGACGGTGTGCACAGGGCAGTACGCGTAATGTGCTCAAAGTCCCATGTGTGTGCAAAGTCCATGAATTCCCTGGAGACAAACTGGTGAACATTGTCCGTCATTATCGTCTGAAATATGCTGTGTGTGGCCACGTGTCTCTTGGGTGTGCCTATTGCTCTCCATGTCTGGCAGGTGGTCAATTTCGAACAACCCGCAGTATGTGTCAACTAGTACCAAGAGCTATTTATCGTTCCATTCAAAGATATCATGCCGTGAGCAGCCCATGGGTGGTGCAGAAGTCCATGTAGGAGCTGTGGTTCTTTGGCTTGATGTGGTTTGAGCGCGTTGCATGCTGCGTACCTGGACACTACCTTCTCCATATCCGCGTAAATCGAGGGACAGACTATGAGGGATTCCTCTGCCCTCTACCTGGTTGCCTCCAATCCTGGGTGCCCTCGATGGAATTGCTGAGTATAGTACTTCTGCAGAGAGGTGGGAATGACAAATCGCTGGCCACAGTCTTTCTTGCACAGGTAACTCCTCTCTCACAGACAGCAATGTGCAGAACTACAGGGGAAGCTCATTTTGACATCATGGAGCTGCCTTACATGTGCAATCCACCTGTAGGGCATCCTTGTATGGTCACGGTGTCATGATCTGCCCGGTCAGTGGTGGGTAGGAAGACTCTGGAGAGGGCATCAACAAGGTACAGTTCCTTGCCACATTTGTAGCTGACACTTGAGGGTGTAACGCTCCATTCCATTGTGTGCCAGCTTGTCCTTCAAGAAAGAGGGCAGAACGTTACTGATTGTGTAGACCTCTGTGCCTCCTATAGCTGACTAGCTGGAAGTATGTGGTGGCAGCAAGAGGTGAGACTGGCAGCATTAGTAGGTGTGCGAGGGTGAGATGGAATATTTTAATGTGAGGTGGGAGTCCTGAGTGTCCAGGAGCACTGCTGGGTGAGGGATGGCGCTGTGGTGCACTGGGCAGTGAGGGAGCCTGATGATGCGATGGGTGGCACACATCATTGAAAGATGCATTTACTGACCTTGCTACATCTTGGAATCCATCCAGATTCTGTGGTTATCTTCTGAAGGTGGTTTTCGAGGACCTCCGAGCTCCCCATGGAACCTATGCAAATCTCCACCTGCTCTCCTACCCCACTAATGCCTCCAGTACTGCATCCATTACACTGCCTGCCCTGGTGTTCACTTTGGAAAGATTTTACATTGCAGCAATATTTTTGTGCAGTTTCCCATAAATGTACAATCTGCCATTAAAAAGTATAGGTTGGCTGTTCAATGAATTGGCAAACAATGCTGACAGGAACCCCTGATGTGTGCAGGGGCAGCAGACAGCTTGGAGAGGCCGACAGCAGTACGGGAGCCACCCAGGCTAATGCTACAAACATTCAGATGAGCTGGGGACGTGAGAATTGTGTGGCGCCAATCCTCTATCTACATGGGAATGGGCAAATCATGAATTGCAACTCCAACGTCCAAATATCAGGGTCAAACAATCTTTTAGCCCGCGACGTGGGGATTTCTCCTGGGTTTAACAAGCAAGTTTTTGAGTCTCGATTTAAAAGTAAAAATGTGACAAGGTTGTCATTCACGTACAGTGGTAAGAATCATGGGTCTCCAGTGATCAACAGGAGAAGACAGGAACTAAGGTAAAGACGGAGGTGGCTGGAGAGACCGCCATGGCTCTCCTGAGTGTTGGTTCCCGGCCAGCATGGTGACGCAGTGGTGCTGCCTCACGGCGCCGAGGTCCCAGGTTCAATCCCGGCTCTGGGTCACTGTCCGTGTGGAGTTTGCACATAGAACATAGAATTTACAGTGCAGAAGGAGGCCATTCGGCCCATCGAGCCTGCACCGGCCCTTGGAAAGAGCACCCTACCTAAGCCCACAACACCACCCCATACCCGTAACCCAGCAACCCCACCCAACCCCTGTGGGCACGAAGGGCAATTTATCATGGCCAATCCACCTAACCTGCATGTCTTTGGACTGTGGGAGGAAACCGGAGCACCCGGAGGAAACCCACGCACACACGGGGAGAACGTGCAGACTCCACATAGACAGTGACCCAAGCCGGGAATCGAACCTGGGACCCTGGCGCTGTGAAGCGATAATGCTAACCACTGTGCTACCGTGCCGCCCTTCTCCCCGTGTTTGTGTGGGTTTCGCCCCCACAACCCAAAGGTGTGCAGGGTAGGTGTATTGGCCACGCTAAATTGTCCCTTAATTGGTAAAAATGAATTGGGTACTCTAAATTTTTTTTTTTTAAATGAGTGTTGGTTCCCTAAGAGCCCTAGGCAAAACGAAAACAAAGAATGCTGGAAAATCTCAGCGGGTCTGGCAACATCTGTAAGGAGAGAAAACAGAGCTGACGCTTTGAGTCCATTTGGCTCTCCATTAGAACTTCTAAGTACAAAACATCTGGGCCGAGATATTCAAACATACATGGTCCATTTTTCGGTGATAAACGGGCTTCTAAGTTTTCAATATGGTGGGTGATTTACACCAGGCATTTTCAAAGTGGGGGTCGCGACCTGCGGGTGGGTTGCGGGCAGGTGTCGGGAGAGTGGCCGAGCCATTCATTGTGGTGTTCTAGATCGCGGGAATTCAGGCGCAGCAGTCGGCTTTTAAAAATGCCGGCTGCGAGCGGCTTTAAAAACGCGGGCGCACTGCACATGTGTGCCCGCTCATCAGTGCGCATGCCCGGAGGTCAGAAAGAAGCACGCCTCCTCCTGACATCGGCATGCTGAACCAGGAGAAGATTTTTTTTAAATTCAATTCAGCCTTCCTGCATTTGCCTTGAATCTGCTCAATGGCTGAGCCTGCCGAACTCTCTTTGATAGTGAATTTTAGAGATTAGAAAGATTCACAATACTTTGAGTTAGAACATAGAACATAGAACATTACAGCGCAGTACAGGCCCTTCGGCCCTCGATGTTGCGCCGACCTTTGAAACCACTCTAAAGCCCATCTACACTATTCCCTTATCGTCCATATGTCTATCCAATGACCATTTAAATGCCCTTAGTGTTGGCGAGTCCGCTACTGTTGCAGGCAGGGCATTCCACGCTCTTACTACTCTCTGAGTAAAGAACATACCTCTGACATCTGTCCTATATCTATCTCCCCTCAATTTAAAGCTATGTCCCCTCGTGCTAGACATCACCATCCGAGGAAAAAGGCTCTCATTGTCCACCCTATCCAATCCTCTGATCATCTTGTTAGATGTCTTCTCTCTAACGAAAACATCCTCAAGTCCCTCAGCCTCTCCTCATAAGATCTTCGCTCCATACAAGGCAACATCCTGGTAAATCTCCTCTGCACCCTTTCCAATGCTTCCACATCCTTCCTATAATGCGGCGACCAGAACTCCACGCAATACTCCAAATGCGGCCGCACCAGAGTTTTGTACAGCTGCAACATGACCTCATGGCTCCGAAACTCAATCCCTCTGCCAATAAAAACTAACACACCATACGCCCTCTTAACAACCCTCTCAACCTGGGTGGCAACTTTCAGGGATCTATGTACATGGACACCGAGATCTCTCTGCTCATCCACACTACCAAAAATCTTACCATTAGAATAGGATGGGAATAGAGGGATACGGATCCAGGAAGTGTAGAAGATTGTAGTTTAGTCGGGCAGCATGGTTGGCACGGGTTTGGAGGGACGAAGGGCCTGTACTCTCCTCATCTATGTCTAAAATCGGTGCATTTTAATTTGCAGACTACACCCCCAGGCTGTAAACCACCCCTCTGAGGAAAATGTACATTCTGCATCTGCTCTGTAGAGTCCTGAGAGAATAATGCTTGTTTCAATGAGGTCAGTTCTCGTTCTTCGCTACTCTAGACTATAGAATAAAAACCCAGGCTCACCTCTCGCATTAAAGATGAGAGAAAATGGTGGGTCGCGAATGTCGGCTGGCGTGGGTTGCGAAGGTCGGCCGGTGTGGGTCGCGAAGGTCGGCCAGCATCGGTCCCAAAGGATGGCCAGTTGGCAAAAATGGGTCCCGGGCAAAAAAGTTTGAAAAACACTGATTTACACTCACTACAACAAGAAAGTGTGGTGTCTGCTATACTGCTGGGGGGCAAATAAACCAGCCTGCAGTGCCCACATCTGAAATGGGTGTTAGGCCTCTTGCACATCAGGGCCCAATGCCTGCTTGAGGCTCTCATGACAAGATTGGTTTGCCCTCTGTCCCCCGCACACCTCATACCGTCCATCCATCCCAAACCCTCCACCATTACTCCCCACCCCCTCACACAACCTACCCTCCCTGTGCACCTGCCCACATTTCTAGGCCACGATCTTCAGAATGCCTGAGAACGAATGGATTTCATTTCATTCAAGGTAAAAAGCCAGATAAACAACAATCAAGCTCGCACCTCTTTGCCAGGAGTGTGAATGTTGTGCCTGCTTAACTGTTTTGTTTGCATAAAACTGAAATCTGTTGTATATCAATGGAATAAATTACTCTGGTAAATGAGGAAAAATTGGAACTCAGAAAAAATTGTTTTATCCAGAATTTGCTAAGATGTGACTCGCTGATCTGCAGCATTGACTGTAATTACCTCCTGTAATTGCACCTGTTCATGCATGAATAGGCCAAACCAGTGAATAGGGATTTTTAAAAAAACATCAGTGTTAAACAGTGTGTCAACTACAGTGGCGACAGGAATAGGGAATTGTCATTCCCCAAATACCAGGTTTCATCTGGAAATGCATGTGTGCGTTCCCCTCACTTTTATACAGGGAACAACTGGTCAGGTCCCCTACAGCTTTAAGCAAATGATTCCAGTGAGCCCAGCAGCCATTTTGCATTCAACGGCATTTTGTTACAGCATACTGCACATTTTGAACGTCCTAATTAGCATCATTTTCTGATTAGGTTAAATACTTCGTGCCAACTGTATAGCTGAACTATTAACAA
This sequence comes from Scyliorhinus torazame, assembly GCF_047496885.1. Taxonomy (NCBI): domain Eukaryota; kingdom Metazoa; phylum Chordata; class Chondrichthyes; order Carcharhiniformes; family Scyliorhinidae; genus Scyliorhinus; species Scyliorhinus torazame. The sequence goes on along the minus strand of NC_092720.1, from coordinate 28,831,946 downwards.
CCCCTCGCTATGTAATCACACAAGGAGTGATTCTGTGACCACTTTGAGATTAATCGACAGCCTGCACACCCAAGATATGCTCATTGTGAGGGTCAGCGTCGGAGGAGAATGCCAGATTGCAGTATCACTCTGCAGAGTATCAATCCAACCTGAGCATTCTGGGTGAAAATATCAGGAACGAAAGCTGGGTTATTAATTATGATTAAACATGTTGCAGCAGATTCCATCACATGAGTTTCACCCCATGCTCCAGCCAGTAGTCAACCAATGCATCATCCATCTTTGTGACATGCTGCCTTCCTATTGGAAAGCAAAAAGACTCACTACCCAATCGGATGATGTTCGTACGTCAGCCGAGCAGCCTTCATTTTCCCCTTTCCCATTGTCCCCTTTTCCCATTTTCAGTATTTTTATAGCTGGTGAAGAGAAATGTTGGAAGAAAATTACAAAAATAAACTACGGGCAGGATCTTTCTGGACATCGGCACAGGTTGGGCAGCACGGTAGCACAAGTGTATAGCACTGTGGCTTCACAACGCCAGGTTCGATTCCCCGCTGGGTCACTGTCTGTGCGGAGTCTGCACGTTCTCCCCGTGTCTGTGTGGATTTCCTCCGGGTGCTCCGGTTTCCTCCCACAGTCCAAAGACGTGCAGGTTAGGTGGATTGGCCATGATAAATTGCCCTTAGTGACCAAAAAAGGTTAGGAGGGGTTATTGGGTTACGGGGATAGGGTGGAACTGAGGGCTTAAGTGGGTCGGTGCAGACTCGATGGGCCGAATGGCCTCCTTCTGCACTGTATGTTCTATGTTCTATGTTGACCTCGAGCGGGAAAAGAGGCATTGAAGCGGCTTCCTCCACCATATAGTCTGGAGCGTTGAAAGAAAATTCATGGGACTGGCCCCATGACATATCGCTGGCCACTGTTTTGCCTGTTCCATCAGCAATCTAGAAACCCGAGGATCCGCCTTGCCATTTTTGAAGGGTAGTGCCCAGGCAATGATGGGGTGCCAAGGTACTGCTCGAGCAGTGTCTGGGTAGTACCCATGCAATGCCATGGGGTGCCAGGTTAATAGCCAGGCAGCGCTAGGGGTGCCAGGGTAGTACCCAGGCAATACCCGGGCTTGAGCCTCTCCCTCTTTTTAAAAAAAATGTTTTTATTCTCCATTTTCACATTTTCCTTCAAAATTTACACCCCACCCACAAACAGTAAACGGTAACAAATACAAAATCAATCCCCTTAACAATACCAACGATCCCATCCTCCCACCACCCCAAACAACGGCCCATCTGCCAATATATGCATCCAATAAAACAAACCCTGCCACGGTGGCAACAAAAAAAACAAAGGAGAAAAAGAAAAAGGAGTCCGGGACCGTCCATGGTCACCATTGACCTATAGAGTCCACTCCCCCTCCCCCCTACTACACTCAACGCCCTCCAACCTCGGAAAGAGTACCGTACATGATACCCAAGAGTTGTAAACCGCCCCCCCCCCTCCGCTTCCCCCCCCCCCACCCCTCCAGTCTCCAACTCCTCCCGTCCACTGCCTCTTGTAAAACTCCTCCTCCCAACCTCGGTTCCTTCCCCCCAACTTTCCAACCCGGCTGGACCACTCGGACCCTGTTCTGCCAGGCTCCGATGGCCGCAGCTCCTTCCCCCACCTCACTGCCGTTCACTGGCCGGCTTAAACCGGCCAGCGTGGAGCCCCCCCGCCCGGGTCCCTTTCCCCCTTGCCCTGCCCTAGGAAAGCCGAGAAATCCCCTTTTACCACACAAACCCCGCATATCCACCTACGCCCCAAAGAGCCCTCATTTCGAGTGAAAGTCCCATCATTTCCCTTGTCCAAATATATACAACATTGGCTCCTTTAGCCCATACACCCGCACGCAGTGAAACAAAAAAAAGAAGAAAATACAGTCATAAGGTTACATCGGCACTTGGCCATTTCTCAATTTCTCAGTTCTGCCACAGTCCTTCTGCCTTCGCAAACTCCTCCGCTGCTTCCGCCGTTCCAAAATAAAAGTCCCTGAGCTTGTAAGTCACCCTCAGCTTCGCTGGTATACAATGCCGCACTGCACCGTGCTAATGTACAGTGCCTTCTTCACCCGGTTGAAGGCAGCCCGCCTCCTCGCCAGCTCCACTGTAAAGTCCTGGTATACACATATACCAGCTCCAGCCCACTGCACCACCCATTCTGCTTGGCCCAGCTCAGGACCTTCTCCTTCACACTGTACCTACGGAAGCACAGAGTCACTGCCCTTGGCGGCTGACTCACCTTTGGTACAGGCCTCCACGACCGATGAGCCGATCCAGTTCATATCGGAAGGGATCCTCCCCCTCCCCCAATAGTTTCGCCAGCATCGCGGCAAAATACTCAGTCGGCCTCGGTCCTTCAACTCCTTCGGACAGCCCCACAATCCTCAAATTCTGTCGCCTGGATCTGTTTTCCAGGTCTTCTATATTTCCTCGCAGATCCTTGTTAATGTGCATCACCTTCCGCATCTCCTTCCCCATCGAGGCAAGTTGATCACCGTGCTGCAATACCGTCTCCTCCACTTCCTTCAGCGCCTCCCCTTGCTCCCGCACCTCCGCCACTGCGCTCACCACCACCTTCGGCACCGGGGGAATCGCCTCCTCCACCAGCACACTCAAAACCTCTCTCATCTCCTTCCTCATTGTCGCCATTTATTTTGTAAACTGCCTTTCGAATTCCGCAGCCATCACCGTCGTTATTTCTTCAGCCGTAAGCAATGCGACCTCCCCTGGTGCTCCAGCCTCCATTTTCCTTGGTGACCCCACGGTGACCTTTCCACTCCCCGACGGACCTTCTGCTGTTTTCCTTACGGACGTTCTTTTGCTCACCCTCGACATTTTTCTTCACTGTGCCTTCACTCGTCCGCCTCTGTGCCTTTTCCCTGCTTTTGCCGCCTCCGTGGACCCTGGGACCGGGCTTAAAGCCCCAAAAATGCCGTTCCCGAACGGGAGCCCTCCATTGTGCGGCCGCCTCCCGCCCGCCGTCACCGGCAGTAGCCTCTCCCTCTTGAGCATTGCACTCTGTGCTTCGCTGGGACGTCTGCTCCATCAGGTGCACGCCTTCAGAGACCAGTCGTGCTTCATGTCATTCAACCGTATGCACCGTGGACGGAATTTCTGACGGGGGTATGGTTCCAGCATACAGGCCTGATAGTGACATGTTAATGTATTCAAATGAGGTCCTGCCCAGTCATTGGCTTTGCACTTTTAGTAATATTCGCCACCCCCGTCGCCGAACCCTCCCAATGTGAACGGGAGTAGAAATTCCCGGCCTATATTTTTTTTAATGTCCCTGTGGCGTTTTTTCCAGAGTTCATGGGCGAAATTCTCCCGAAACGGCACGATGTCGGCCGACTGGCGCCCAAAACGGCGCCAATCAGACGGGCATCGCACCGCCCCAAAGGTGCGGAATGCTCCGCATCTTTGGGGGCCGAGCCCCAACATTGAGGGGCTAGGCCGACGCCGGAGGAATTTCCGCCCCGCCAGCTGGCGCGGAAATGAGATCTCCGGGCGGCGCATGCGCGGGAGCGTTAGCGGCCGCTGACGGCATTCCCGCGCATGCGCAGTGGAGGGAGTCTCTTCCGCCTCCGCCATGGTGGAGACCGTGGCGGAGGCGGAAGGGAAAGAGTGCCCCCACGGCACAGGCCCGCCCGCGGATCGGTGGGCCCCGATCGCGGGCCAGGCCACTGTGGGGGCACCCCCCGGGGCCAGATCGCCCCGCGCCCCCCCCAGGACCCCGGAGCCCACCCACGCCGCCTTGTCCCGCCGTTCAAAAGGTGGTTTAATCCACGCCGGCGGGACAGGCAATTTATCGGCGGGACTTCGGCCCATCCGGGCCGGAGAATCCAGCCGGGGGGGCCCGCCAACCGGCGCAGCCCGATTCCCGCCCCCGCCGAATATCCGGTGCCTGGCGACTTCGGCAACCGGCGGGGGCGGGATTCACGGGAGGGTCGGAGAATGACGCCCCATATCATAGAATTTACAGTGCTGAAGGAGTCTATTCGGCCCATCGAGTCTGCACCGGCCCATGGAAAAAGCACCCTGCCCAAGCCCACACCTCCACCCTATCCCTGTAACCCAGTTGCGCACAGCAGTGTCCTGGAGATTGATCTTCAGTTTCTGGAGACTCTGGAGGATTGACAGCCTCAAAAGTGAAATGCCAGAGAAACACAGCCAGGAAATTGAACATCTCAACTGTGCTTACAAAAGGGTGATTATAAACTTTAACCCTTGGCGGCTAAGTCAGTGAATATATTTAAGAGGGAATTAGATAGATTTCTAGTCCAAAGGCATCAAGGGTATGGGGGGAGAGTGGGAGTACGGCGTTGAGTTGGAAGAGGCGCGCAGAGGCGAATGACCTTCTCCTGTGCCTATTTTCTATGTTTGTATCGTGCTGCTGACAAACAGGCTCAGTGTGGGGCACCAAAATGAGCATTTGTTTCTTTATGTCTCTCCATATCCGAGGGAGTTCTTTCAGATCCCAACTGACCTAATGCCCTTCTGCAACACCCTATCAGCCTTCAATTCTCTCCCAATCATTTGGTGCAAGAAATTGTTTGCCTGGATCCATTTTTGAACGCCCATTTTTTTTCAAATGAAGTCCACCCACTGCAAATTCAATGTTGGAAGCCAGTAAGAAACAATTCAAGTGGAAAACGGCAGTGCCAAGTTTGATTCGAAAATATAGGGCGCGATTCATCGACAAAAGGTTTGTCTCGGGCGTGTGTGGCGGGGTGTTTCTTGGCGGCTGCAGCAATGGCATTTTGCTGGGTTTTTTGGCCTCCGGGAGTTTCTCCTCGTTGAGGCCACACTTAGGCAGCCATCCTGCACGACAAGCTGAGCTCGCCGGCAGGACCAGCTCCTCACAGATTGGGGCGCCATTTTGGAAGGCTGCCCCAGCCTCTATGTGCCCATTTTCAGCCCGCCCCAACTTTCAGGACCCTACCCTTCACCCCCTCCCAACCTTTTCTTGGGCCCTTGAACCCTCCCTCACCCCTGCTCTTTTGGGGAAGGCCCCCTGGGCCCTACCCCTGGCACTGCCAACCTGTCACCTGCTCACTTGGCACTGTCATCCTGGCAGTGCCCCAGCCAGGCTGGCATTTCCAAGGTGCCAGACTGGCATTGCCAGGGTTCTCAGGTGCCAGGGTGCCCCCTGTCCTGTCCACGATCACCTGGCGGTCTCTCATCACCTGCGAGACCCCTAGAGGTGCCATCATGCCTGGTTCATGTTTGTGCGAACCTGTACTGAACGGCCCCCAGTTGAGGGCTCACAGCCATCGCCGATGAATCCCGGGCGCCGGGTTCATCTGGTGAACACATATTTAGGTGAACCTAATGCCTGCATTTTAGAATCTTGCCCACCGAAGGCAAGATCCAGCTCGCGCCGTGCCTCGTGAGTCTGGTAACTCTCACAAGGTTTTTCGCCGTGCGCAAAGGCCAATGTTGTCCTCTCCCGGGATTCAACCATTGCGTCCCGACTCCATGATGGGTGCAACGAGGTTGTTGAATCACGCCAATTGACAAAGTTGGAAGAAAATGCAAGTTAGAAAACTGAAAGAGAAAACATCTTGAGAGAGCAGAGAACGGAGAAAGGAAGAGGCAATAGGAGAAGCAGAGTTGAAGTGCTACATTCAGTATTAAAATGAGTTGCCCTCTCTTCGGTGTCATTGCTTATTGAGATTTTATTTTCCCTGAGGATTTGCTCTCCAACGAATCCTTAGGTCTGAATGGAGTTTACTTTCCCAGTGCAGAAAGCTCCAGTCACATTTCCAGGCTCTTCCAGCATAACTCAACATCAATTTTGGGAGCTTCTATTAAATTGAAGCCTTTGTATAAATGCAGGTTCTTGTTGCTTCGAGTCAAAAATTAACTGAAGCAGAGAGAATTATACATTTTGTGTTCCTGGCATGCGAATTTGTGAATTTGGAAGAACAGATTTGTAAAATTCATCGAGCCAGTTTGGCGTTTGGCATGAATGAATTACAGTCATATTTTGTTTATTTGGTATAATCAAACATGTAATGCATTCATGTTGGTGTCACATATGTAGGAATCTAAATAATGTTCAGTGCATAAATAACACATCCAGTTCTCGAATTTCTCAAATTCTGTATCCAATTCAACAATCTCATCTGTGGAATCATTCCACTCGTTAAAACCTATTGTTCATTTCAAAAATGTCTATAAATTAGATGGGGTATAAATTATTCTCGATTGAAGTAGCTATTTTCTTTTATTGATAGCACAGCCAATTCTGTAATACCACTCTCGCAGAGATCAGAAAACCTGAGGAACAATGTTGTAATTCCTATCTCTCACTAATATCTCTGAATTAACCCTCATAATTCTACCTGTACCTTACAGATAAAGTCATTTGTTAGTGGAGGGAGTGGTAAGTGCTGCATTCTTTCTAGATACCAGTGCTGGAGATCGAGGGCACAGGCTGAGGCCTGAGCGACGCCTGGCCAGGAGAGAGTGCTCAGGGCAGCCTGTGCAGACTTAGACTGAAGGACAGGAAACAGACAGGAAAGGGTGTCCTGTTGAAGAATCTTAGATTTGAATCCATAGTATCCCTACAGTGCAGAAGAAGGCCATTCGGCCCATCGAGCCTACACTGACCCTCCAAAAGAGCGCATTGCCTACGCCCGCCCACTCCCCCGCCCCTTCCCGGTAACCCGCGCACTGGTCATGTTCAACCCACTTACACTGCACATCTTTGGACACTAACGGCAATTTTAACATGGCTAATCAGAGCACCCGGAGGAAACCCACGCAGACACGTGGAGAACGCACAAACTCCACACAGTCACCCAAGGCCGGAATCGAACCCGGGTCCCTGCCGCTGTGAGGCAGCAGTGCTAACCACGGTGCCACCGCTCTTTTATTTTATGTATTCTTGTCTGTATCATTTGTTGGGTTTGTTTCTAAATGTTAATCAGATGATCCCCTGAAGAATTACTCATACAACAGCAACGTGTGTTCATAGAGCACCTTTGAGGTCAAAGAAAATCTCAAGGCACTTCACAGATGCGTATATCAGGCAAAACGTGATATTAAATAAAGGAGATAAAGATTATAAGACATAGGATAATAAGAAAGCCATTGAGTCCATCGCTTCTGCCCCGCCATTCAGTAAGATCATGACTGACCTGATGTGATAATCCTCAACTCCACCTTTCTGCATTATCCCCAAAATATTCACACAGGTGACCAAAATCCTGGTCAAAGAAGTTGGCTTCAAGCAGAAGCTGAAAGGGAAGGAGAAGAGCAGCACGGTGGCGCAGTGGTTAGCCGTGCTGCTTTACGGCGCCGAGGTCCCAGGTTCGATCCCGACCCTGGATCACTGTCCGTGCGGAGTTTGCACATTCTCCCCGTGTTTGCGTGGGTTTCGCCCCCACAACCCAAAGATGTGCAGATTAGGTGGATCGGCCACACTTAACTGCCCCATAATTGGAAAAAATTAATTGGGTATTCTCAATTTATTTTTTATAAAGGAAGGAGAGAAGGAGAAGCTGAGAGAATAAGGATGGGGCTTCCAGAGCTCCAGGCAAAGCAGCCAATGATGGAGTTCAGGGAATTTGAGGATGCACAAGAGGCCAGAGTTTAACAGAGAATTTTAGGGCTGGGGGAGGTGAGCGATGGGTTGACCAAAGTCATGGAGGGTCTTGAACATAATAAGAAATTAATTGAAGCATCAGTGGACTGGAAGTGAATATAGGTCAACACGCACAGGGTTGGCAAATGAATGGAACTTAATGTAGGTTAGCATAAAGAAAGGTGGGTGAACTTACATTTATGGAGTGTGGAAGATGGAAGATCAGTGGAGAGAGTCGGAATACTCGAAGCTCGCGGTAACTAAACCATAGATCTAAATTCAGCAAACGTGGGAACGGGCGATGTCAGAGAGTGGAATGAGGGTCAATTTAATAGGGAGTGGGGCATAGAAAGTGAAAGCTACCCAACTGAGCAATGGGGAGGATGTCGGGGAAGGAATGGGATAGGGGGAGAGCTATTTGGAGCTAGTCTCAATGAGAGTGATTAGTGCAAGAGCCGCTGCTGGGTCCCTTGTTGGTTTGGATGTATGACAGTGCTGGAAGAGGGAGGGCTCTCTCCACCCCCCCCCCCCCCCCCCCCCGCCCCACCACGCTGTCGCAGGCATCCAATCTGCTTATCCAAAGGAGGACAAAGACCCTGAACAGTATGGGTCTTACCGGCCGATCTCCCTCTTGAACATTGACGTGAAACTTCTGGCAAAGATCTTGGCCACCCGAATTAAGGGTTGTGTGCCGGATGTGGTTGTGGAAGACCAGATGGGGTTTGTTAAGGGTTGTCAATTATTGACTAATATACAGAGGCTATTGGGTGCATGATACCTACAGGAGGGAAGGTGCTGCAAGTGGTGGTGTCTATGGGTGCGGAGAAGGCGTTTGACTGGGTGGAGTGGGTGTACTTATTTAATGTCGTGGAACGGTTTGGGTTTGGACAGGGGTTTATAGACTGAGTCAGATTATTGCACATATCCCCGAAGGCGAGCAATCTGACTAATTGGTTAGCTCTACGTACTTTTCTTTACAGTGTGGGATGAGACACAGGTGCCCATTCTCTCCATTGCTCTTTGCCCTTGTGATTGAGCCATTGGCAATGGCGCTCAGGCCTTCTAGGGAATGGAGTGGTATTGAGCAGGGGGCAGTAGAGCATTGGGTCTCCCTCTATGCGGACGGCCTCCTGCCGTATATTTCAAACTCTGCGGAGTGCCTCAATAGGATATGGAGATTCTGAAAGAGATTGACACCTTCTCTGGCCATAAGCTCAACATGACAAAGAGTGAGTTATTCCCGATTAGCACCGGAGGGTGGGAGGGTAGCTTCAGTGAGCTTCCGTTCCGATAGGTGAAGTCGACATTCCAATATCTGGGAACGCATGTGGCACGAGATTGGGCCCAACTGCATAAATTAAATTTGGCGAGAATTGTGGAGGGGATAAGAGAGGACTGCAAGAGAAGAGATGAGTTGCCACTGTCTTTGATGGGGCGAGTTCAGACAGTAAAAATGGTGGTTGTGCCAAAATTCTTGGTTATATTCCAGAGTCTCCCAATTTTCCTGCACAAAACCTTCTTTAAGAACAAAGAACAAAGAACAAAGAAATGTACAGCACAGGAACAGGCCCTTCGGCCCTCCAAGCCCGTGCCGACCATGCTGCCCGACTAAACTACAATCTTCTACACTTCCTGGGTCCATATCCCTCCATTCCCAGCCTATTCATGTATTTGTCAAGATGCCTCTTAAATGTCACTATCGTCCCTGCTTCCACCACTTCCTCCGATAGCGAGTTCCAGGCACCCACTACCCTCTGTGTAAAAAACTTGCCTCGTACACCTACTCTAAACCTTGCCCATCTCACCTTAAACCTATGCCCCCTAGTAATTGACCCCTCTACCCTGGGGAAAAACCTCTGACTATCCACTCTGTCTATGCCCCTCATAATTTTGTAGACCTCTATCAGGTCACCCCTCAACCTCCGTCGTTCCAGTGAGAACAAACCAAGTTTATTCAACCGCTTCTCATAGCTAATGCCCTCCATACCAGGCAACATTCTGATAAATCTCTTCTGCACCCTCTCTAATGCCTCCACATCCTTCTGGTAGTGTGGCGACCAGAATTGAACACTATACTCCAAGTGTGGCCTAACTAAGGTTCTATGCAGCTGCAACATGAGAAGGTTAACAAGCTGATCCTGAGCTTTGTGTGGGTGGGGAAGATTCCTCGAACCAATAAAGTTTTCCTGGAGATAGATGGGGGGGATGACCTGGCGCTCCAAAATTTACAAAATTATTACTGGGCTGCAAACATTGTCATGGTCTGGAAGTGGATGGGGGACCAGGGGTCGGTAGAGGGAAGAGTAGAAGAGCCTCTTGTAAGGGAGCCACCTTGATGGTACTGGTTTTGGCACCTCTGCTGTTCTCGCCAAATAGATATTCATCAAATCTGGTGGTAATCGCTACACTGAGGGTGTGGAAACAGGGTCGGCAGCACTTTGGGATGGAGGGCATGGATATGAAGGTACCGGTTTGCGATAACCATAGAACTGTCCCAGGAAGATTAGACGCTAGGATTAGTGAGTGGGATCGGCTGGGGATTAGATGTTTTGAGGACCAGTTCGTGGCAAGGAAATTTGAGGACTTGACTGAGCTGGCAGAGGTTTACCAGTCACCGAATGGAAATGGGTTCAGATACCTTCAGATTAGGGCCTTTCTGAGAAAGGAGGTGGGTTCGTTCCCAATGTTGCTGCCCCCAAGACTACAGAATAGGCTCTTATTGGAGGATGATCTTGATCAATAAGGGGATCAGGGGTTATGGGGAGAAGGCAGGAGAATGGGGATGAGAAAATATCAGCCATGATTGAATGGCGGAGCAGACTCGATGGGCCGAGAGACCTAATTCTGCTCCTATGTCTTATAGTCTTATGGATGAGATAGGGAAAGGCAAGATCTCCGATACCTGTACAGAACTGACCAAGAAGCATGGATGGAGGCTATTCGGCTAAAATGAGAGGAGGAATTGGGGTGGGGGGTGCGGGGGGGGGGGGGGAGGGGGGATTTAGAAAGCGGCTATGCAAGGATTAAAGCCTCCTCGTTGTGCGCTAGACTAAGTCTTATCCAATTCAAAGTTGTGCACAGGGCACATATAAGGACGGCGAGGATGAGTCGATTCTTCTCGGGGGCAGAGGACCAATGCTTGTGGTGTGCTGGGACCTTGGCGAACCTTACCCACGTGTTCTGGGCTTGTCCAAAGTTGGTGAGGTTCTGGAGGGCGGTTACCAAGGTACTGTCCGTGGGTCGTCATTTTCGGAGTGTTTGATGGTCCGGATGCTCTGGTGGGGAAAGAAGCCGATGCGGTGGCAGTCGCCTCTCTGTTAGCCCAGAGGAGGATCCAGCTGAGTTGTCAGGACTGGAACGGCCAAGGGCTGGGATTTGGGTACAGGACCTAACTGAATTCCTCCTACTTGGAAAAGATTAAGTTTGTCATTAGAGGGATGGACGAGGGGTTCTCCATGAGGTAGAAGTTGTTCATCGGTTTCTTCAAGACGTATTAAAATCAGTGGGGGGAGAGGGGGATGTGGGGGGGGGTGCGTTGAGGGATATATTGGATATCCTTTCTTTGGGGAAAGGGAAGGGTTGAGGAATATTTTGGTTAGGGGGGAGGTAAGCGGGATTGTATACACATTGGGTTCACCATGTTATATTATTATCGTGTTATATAATACGCTATTACGTTACGGTTTATTTGTTATGGCTCTTTACATGTTTGTCTCTGTATATAGAATATAGAACATAGAACATAGAACATAGTGCAGAAGGAGGCCATTTGGCCCGTCGACCCACTTAAGCCCTCACTTCCACCCTATCCCCGAAAACCAATAACCCCTCTTAACCTTTTTGGTCACGAAGGGCAATTTAGCATGGCCAATCCACCTAACCTGCACGTTTTTGGACTGTGGGAGGAAACTGGAGCACCCGGAGGAAACCCACACAGACACGGGGAGAACGTGCAGACTCCGCACAGACAGTGACCCAGCAGGGAATCGAACCTGGGACTGCGCTGTGAAGCCACAGCTCTATCCACTTGTATCACCATGCTGCCCGTATTTGATAAACCTCCAATAAACTACCTTTGAAAAATAAGAGAGTGATTAGTGTATGACTGGAAGACAGAGAGTGTGGAGAAGAAACAGCATCTGTGAGGTAGCAGCACGATAAAAATAACTAAAATAACTAAAATTTTTAAACAGAGCATTAACGGCGAGAAATATGGGGAGATTTTGTGGTGGCTACAAATGGGTGAAATTAATCTGATGTCATGTGATTCTGATCAACCAATCGACAACCTGGGGTGGTTGCTCAAATCTTACAATATTATTGTCACTTATAGTCACATGAATTTTAATACTAGCTTTTAGTTTCCATAGAATCCCTACAGTGCAGTAGGAGGCCATTCGGCCCATTGTGTCTACACTGACCCTCTGAAAGAGCACTCTACCCAGGCCCACTTTATAATAATAATAATCTTCATTGTCACAAGTAGGCTTACATTAACACTGCAATGAAGTTACTGTGAAAATCCCCTCGTCGCCACATTCCAGCGCCTGTTCGGGTACACGGAGGGAGAATTCAGAATGTCCAAATTACCCAACAGCGCGTCTTTCGGGACTTGTGGGAGGAAACCGGAGCACCTGGAGGAAACCCACGCAGACACAGGGAGAACGTGCAATCTCCACACAGACAGTCACCCAAGGCCGGAGTTGAACCCAGGTCCCTGGCGCTGTGAGGCTGCGGCGCTAATACTGTGACGCATTTATTTTCAGAATTGTATGTTAACATAATGGATAGACTCTCTACATTTGGAATGTTTCACTACTGCAATGCTAGGGTATATTGCAGCACCAATGTGAGGTGAAAACTGACTATGCCAGCTGTCCCGTACAGTTAATAGCAATGCAAAATGGAAATATCTGTCTGTTTCTTTGTGCTCCCTATCCCAGGGATAATGGGAACAGCTCCACCATTCCTCGCCCCCCCCCCCCCCCCACCTTGAAAACTATCACCACATCTCAACCTCCCTTTCTTCTCCAAAGTCTGAACATGCTGTCGTCTCTCAAATCTGTGCACATTTTTTCCAAAGTTCCACGTCTGAATCTCTCCCACTGGGCTTCCATCCCTGCCACAGTACCAAACTGACTCTTACCAAAGACAAAAATTACATTCTATATGACTGCGGTAAAGGTAAACCATCTCTCCTCATCGTTCTTCACTTGTGTGCAGCCTTTGAAATGTTGTACAACACCATCCTCTTCCACTGTTCTCTGGCTGGGTAGAGCTCCACCCGCCTGGTTGAGTTTGTATATTATGTGAACATATAAATATCCTTTCTAGTCATAGCGAGAGAACCTCCTGCAGCGAGAGAACCTCCTGTCTCTTCCCATTCTTGCACCGTTCACTTTCGTATCCCCAAAGAATCTACCCTTGGAGCCCTCATATTTTTCATCTTTCAGCAACTTCATACAAAAACATTGTTCACACATGTCCGGATATCTGCACGCCATGATGTATCAAGCGTGTTTTGCACTGATGTATTTTCCTGCTCGCGCCATGGAGCATCAGGCGTGGATGGTCACGCCCTCGTCTGCATCCCATTAGCAGGAAGCAAATGAGGTTCCTGTGGCCTCTAGTGGGTTTCCTGATCCGCCATGTTGGGCACCAGTGGATGGAGGGGAGTTTTGATAGAGGCATACAGGATGATGACAGCCTTGCACAAGATAGACAAGGGAAACCTCTACCCATCAGTTGATGGTACAAGGCCAAGGGGACGCAGATTTGAAATCTTGTGCAAGAGATGCAGGTGGAATGTAAGGAGGTATTCTCTTACGCGGCGAGTGATAATGACCCAGAACTCTCTGCCTCCGTGGATGGTGAAAGCGGCAACAACGAATGATTCCGAAAATTAATGACTGGGTTGCTCTTTGGGGCGCTGTCATGAGATTGATGGGTCGAATGGCCTTCTTCCGTGCTGTAAATGACTTTGACTCAGCACAAGTCATGAACCCAACCTGTCTTTCTGTCTGGTATGGTTTATCTGCCCACACTGAGTACAATGGTCAGAATAGTCTCATCCTGTGTTGTCCAATTCTGTGAATTTACTCTTTTACGTCACCCCAAAACTGCGGAACTCCTCATTTCTCTTTCTCCCACCGTCGGCAGGTTTTAAAACACGAGATTGGCATCTGTGACTCGTTGTTTACCCCTGCCTTCCCTTGAAATGTTTTCAAACTTGGCTAAAATATTTGGGGCTTAGATGTGCACCTGGATTTTCTAAAATTACGAACGAAGTAAAAAATGAAAATCCTGTTCATTTCCCACAAAGAGACACCCAAATGCTGAGTTTAAAGTTGACACACAAGATTCCCAGGGGGTTTGATAGGGTAGGTTTAGAGGGATTGCTTCCGCTGGCCAATGGACTTAAAACGAAGGAGCAGAGTCTCAGGAAAAGGGGCCAATCATGAAAGATGGAGGTGCTTTCCCAAAGGGCTGTGAATCTTTGGAATTCTTTACCTCAGAGGGTCCTGGATGCTCCATCGTTGAATGCATTTATGACCGGGATAGACTGGGACTTAAGGGATATGGGGAGCAGGCAGCAAAATGGAGTTGAAGCCTAAGATCAATGTTGATCATATTGAATGGTGGAGTAGGCCCGACAGGCCGAGTGGTCTACTCGTGCTCCTATTTCTTGCATGGTTATTGGTTGAACAGACTCTCAATGCCAATACTACTTGTGAATCTGTGGTTGCTCAGCAACAAAGGGTGTAAAGGTTTTTCTCTTTAAAATGTTCTCATGGATAAGGATCCTGGCATGTAGCTCAAACAACTCACATATTGTGATGAAAGCAACTCAAAACAATTTTTGCCAGCCTCTTTCTACCACTTGGTTTTTACAGGTCACTCTGTTGCTTAGGAATTTTGACGATCAAACTTTCCTCATTTCAGACGTTAAGTAAGAAAAAGATCAAAGGGTTGAAAGAGTGAGGATGGCAGCACGGATTGGATATAGAGGCCGGAATTCTCCGGACATTCGCTGGCGATGGGATTCTCTGGTCCCACCGGCAGCGCACTCCCGCTCGCGGGTTTCCCGGTGGCATGGAGTGGCGCCAATGGGAAATCCCATTGACAACGGTGGGAGCAGAGAATCCCGCCGCCAGAAAAAGGTACGCCATCTCCCGCCACTGACAAACACGCGGCTGGGAGGCTGTAGATTCCTGTCCTATGACGTTCCAATACAATCATTCATGGTTTCCTCCAGGCCTGAGGGCGGGGGGGGGGGGGGTGTAAAGGCGTGGTGGGGGGGAGGTAGGGGGCACGGTGTGGGAGGTCTCAAACCACGGGACGCAGCCTCAGAAGAAGAGGTAGGCCATTTAATACTGAGATGATGAAGAATTTCTTCACTCAGAGGCTTGTGAATCTTTGGAAATCTCTACTCAAAGGACATTATGTGTCTTCAAGACAGAGATCGATGGATTTCGAGCTGTTAAAGATGTGAAGGAATACAGCATTAGTGCGGTAAAAACAGTATTGAGGGAGAAGATCAGATGGTTCGATGGTGGAGTAGGCTCGAAGGACACAATGCCCTTCACCTGCTCCTATTTTATACGTTCTTTACCCAGAAGTGTTTAGAATGTGGAACTTACCATCACAAGAGTGGTTGAGAAGAACAGCACAGATGCATTTAAGGGACAGTGTGTGGGGAAATGTATAAGAAGGATATATTGATCGGGTCAGATGAAAAGAAGTGGAAGGAGGCTGGTGTGGAGCAATATAAATATTGCAGACCAGTTGGTCTGTTGCTGTGCAGTACATTCCATATAATTCAATATTATACAGTAAGAGGTCTTACAACACCAGGTTAAAGTCCAACAGGTTTGTTTCAAAACTCTAGCTTTCGGAGCACTGCTCCTTCCTCAGGTGAATGAAGAGGTAGGTTCCAGAAACATTTATATAGAGAAAGTCAAAGATGCAGGACGATACTTTGACTGAGAACAAACCTGTTGGACTTTAACCTGGTGTTGTAAGACGTCTTACTGTGCTCACTCCAGTCCAACGCCGGCATCTCCACATCAATATCATATAGGTAGACGGTGACACCGAGTTAAATCACAGGACCAATCCTACAATGAGAGGAGCAGCCCGCAGATTCATGAACGTTCAAAAAAATGGACAGATGCTCATGGAGCTGCAATAATGGATGGAAACCTCCATTCACAGAATCAGCCTTCTTCAGTATTGCCCTCTGCCACCTCCCTGTGTCATGTGAGAGTACCTTTAAGAAATGGGTGTTATCAGTGATGTCAGTGTGGGTGGAGCTGGGCTGTCTGTCAGCTTTTTACTTTCATTTTTGAGCAGGCTGCAGGGTGTGTTTTAGTTTTGTTTTCAGTGTTGGAGCTGAAGCCAGACCAAGCAGGTGTATTGCTATTATCTCTGCCATCAAAAGACTATCTCTTGATCATTTGGTGAATTCAGAATTATAAATGTTCTCAGTAGTGAATGTAAACCTAATGTGCTTCTGTTAAAAGGTGTTTTTAATTCTTCTGGATGTTAAAAGGAAAGCTTAAAGGATTACTTAGTGTTGTATTCTTTGGGGGTTGTATTTGAATTAGTGGTTGCTGAGATGTTCACTGTTTGTTTTAAAAAGGTTAACTTGAGTTCATAGAATAAACATTGTTTTGCTTTAAAAAATACTTTTCCATTTCTGCTGTACCACACCTGTAGAGTGGGCCGTGTGCTCCCCATACCACAATCTATTAAAAGTTATGGGTCAGGTGAACTCCATGTTACACTTTGGGGTTCTCTAAACCCTGGCCCATAACAATTACCCTCTGCCACCTCCCTGCCACCCTCTGCCCCGAGACAATGGAGCGATTAGGACCATGTTAGATTTGTGGATGTGGTGATAATGGGTCGTTTGCTGGCAGCGCTGAGTTTTTTTTGAGTCCATTCCGTGTATCATTTAATAATAGCCACCCATGCTATTGCTTTTGAAACCCATCATCTGTTTCGAAGCAACGCCATTGCAGTCGTTTGCCTGCATAACAATAACTGCTTCCAGTTCATTGCGTGAAGCAATTGGAGACACACTGACATGATAAGGCAGGAAATAAATTCAAATCTTATCATGCAAGCTTATAAACCGATTCAATTTGCCATCGCACATATTTTCCATGGTCTTCCCGATCAATCGCAGGACAAGCTCCCCCCCCCCCCCCCCCCCCCCCCCCCATCCCTCTTTTTAATAAAAGTGTTTCCTCTGAATTGAGACACTTAAAAGTCTCCAGTCAGTGTGGATACCAAATGGCTCAGATGGAGTGTTCATTGTGTAGGTTTTGGTTGAATGGGATCTGGGATGGATGCCAAATTAAAAGAAACCGCCCATTCTTCCTCTCCCAACATCTCTAATGCTCATCATTAAGAAAAGCACAGGAACCGCAGGACTTGATCTTGCTAATAACAGCATGTTCATTAATCTGCCGCTCTCATTCACCCTTGCTTTTTTTCCCCTTCGGTTGCCATGCCCTCAATGTGGCAACTGTTAGATTTGAACCCTGATGACATGCTCTCTTTCTGGTTCTCTCGTCGCTTGCTGAAGCACTGTCAGGTGTGCCTGTCGTGCTGTTTGTTGTCAGGACTTCTATTGCAAGTGTTTTCCTCCCTCCCTTTTACTTTTCAACAGGTCACCCAGGTCACATCCACATGATTAGCAGGCAGAGTGAAAAGTAGAGAGAACGGTTTAAAAAAAACCCAAACATAATTAATTCCTGCCCTCAACTTGTGAAGACTTTATGTTAAACAGCCTCTTAACATCACCTACGACTGAGCTGATATTTCCTGAATGTTCCCTCATTCTACATTCGTGTCGGTGTTGCAAATAGTCAACACCCTCTTTTGTGCTTGCGCAGAACAAATAGCACTCTTTGTCCCACACAAGTTCCTAAACAAACTTAATCTCCCGAGCATTGTGACAGATGACATTTAGATGTCCCTGCTATCCTTAAAAAGAGTTTTATTGACATTTTGAGAACAAAAAGCAGGAACCTCAGTTACAGCCCAGTGTTTTGTGGCCCTTTTCTAGGATTTGGTACATTGAATGTTAAAGTCACCTCATTTTCCTCCACTTCACCGCATCGTCATGGCAACAGATATAGAAATCACTCGCTGACTCCTGGGAAGTAAACATGGTGACACTGTGCCACTTGTACAGAGAATCAGAGCAGAGCCTCCATTCAACTGTGTTATTCATTCAGTGGATGGGGTGGATTTTACACAGGTGTCAACAACAGAGAAGCCTGCCAGCCTTTCATGCTCACCATATGGTCTGGTTTCTCCTTAATCAATGGGCCCTGTAGAACTTTCGTCCCATATTGGTTTTCAGGCCTTTGTTGTATCCAGTCTGAATGATGGTGGGGGAGGGGGAGGCTAGATTTTATTTTATCTTAAAAAAAAAACTGCATCTGAAGATCACAGAACATTCAGCAGAAGAAAAGTTTTTTTTCTCTGCTTACCGCATCACCACTCGCCCAACAAAAGCAAAACTGTTTATTTTAACCATGACCATTCACCAGAACCAAATCTTTTAATGTCTTGCCTTTGGAATTCATGAGGTACTTTTCAATGCTTTCACAGACCTAGAGAGGCCCCTAGTGGGCGGGTGGGGACATTGACGTTTATATTCCATGCCAGCAAGAAAAGGTTTTAAAAGGCAGGGTTCGTAACACTGCCAAACAATTTATTTCCAAAGTTGCATACAGAAAAAACGCTGGTTTAAAAATAAATGCACTTTGAAAATTCCTTGGTTCATTGAAGATATGTGACAATCTGATTTTTCTTTTTGTCCACCTTCATATTGTTGCGAATAGTGTTTTCCTTAGATGGTACAACACACCCAGTAAAGATCTAAAGATGCAATTTTGCCAAGTGTACAGAGCTGCTGCTGTTGAGCCGGGGCATAATACCGCCTGATGGCTTCTCAGGAAAAATTAAAACGTCAGCAACAGCAGCGACCCGTAGGGGAGTGGAGGTGAGTGCTCCATTGGGAGGGTGTGGGAAGACTGAGGCGAGTGGGGTCACGTCTAGTCAATTGCTATTGTATATTCTCTTTTTGCACTATGTTAATGTTCACTCTATTTTGCTGTGTTAGGATTATTACTATTTAGTATGAAAAACTTTGCAAAACTTTAATTTAAAAAATATTCAAAAATAAAGATCTGAAGATGCTTTGAGGTAGTGCATCAGCATGTCCTTGGAGACTTTCCAGATTATACTGTAAACAGAAGTAAGGTGGAAAGCCATTTTGATGTATAACTACACACAGTAAAGGTCTATTTTTGAAAAGTTACTCGGACAGAACAAGTGAATTCAGCACGGTATGATCAGCTGCGGCAGGAAAGAAATCATCGTCCATTCCACATTACAACTCGGAAACGCAGGCAATTAACTTATGGAGAAATAAAAACCGCATTAGGTGCGCAGAGATACTAAAAATATTTTGTGCGGTTTGAACAAATTTATAATTGAGCACTTAAACCTCCATGATAATGGAGGCAAAATATTGCGGATGCTGGGAATGTGAAAAAAAAACAGGAAATGCTGGAAAAATGCAGCAGGTCTAGCAGCATCCGCGGAGAGAGACACAGGGTTAACCTTTTCGAGTCAAAATGACCTGTGGGCAGGACCTCTCCTCACGTCCGCTCCAATTACCTTAAAGCCAGAAGCAGTCTTGTAAACCATGTTGTTGTCTGCCTAAATGGTTGTTATGAACTCCAACATGCACAAACCCTCATCATTTCTATTGCCAGAAGTTTTATCTTATTGGTTCCTTGCTGCAATAATTCCCACTGCCTGAAATCTTTGAGGCAAATGTTTCCATGGGAAGAACATTTTGAAGTAACTTTAACCTCTTTAGAGTCTGTACGGACCACACTCCGATGCCTACCCCTTTGCTCTGCCGTCATCACCCCTCTCTTCAAAAACTGACCCTTGACCCAACAGTCCTTAGAAATTCATCTCCAACCTCCCTTTCTTCTCCAAAGCCCTTAAGTGCTGTTACCTCCCAAATCTGTGTCCATCTTTGACGAAATCCCCCCAATCAGGCTGTCGCAATACCGAAATGGCTCTCCGTAAAGTTACAAACGACATCTCATGCAACTGTGACAAATGTAAGACTCCCTTCCTGCTTCTACACCTGCCTACAGCCTTTGATACAGTTAACCGCACCATCTTCCCGCAATGTCTCTCCAGCTGGGAGAGACTGCACTCACCAGGTTCCATTGCTATCAATCTAGTCACAGAGTATCTCGCGCAATGGCTTACTGCATTATTACCTCTGGTGTCCTCCAAGGATCTAGACTTGCCCCCCCGCCCCCCCCCCCCCCCCCCCTCCTATTTCTTATCTAAATGCTGCCCCTCAGCAACATCATCATAAAACATCGAGTAAGTTGTCACATGTGGCTGATGATGTCGAGCTCTAACTCACCACCACCTCTCAACTTCTTCATTGGTTGTGAAATCATCTCGCTGCTTTTCAGGCATCCAGAACTGGGTGAGCAGGAATTTTCACCAATTAAATTGGGAAGGCTGAAGGCATTGTTTTTGGCTCCCACGTACTCTGTTCCATAGCTACTGATTCCATCCTTCTCCCTGGCAACAATCAGAGAGTAAACCAGTCTCTTCGCAACCTTGGTGTCACATTTGACCCCAGGATGAGCTCCAACTTCATATGCATGCCATCACTAAGGCCGTCTACCTCTATCTCAGTCGCATCACCCAACTTCACCCTATCTCAGATAATCTGCTGCTGAAAACCTCATTCGTGCCTTCATTACTTCATTATTATAGACTAGAATATTCTAATGCACGGTTGGCTGTTCTCTCCTGTTCTATCCTCCATAAACGTGAGATCATCCGAAACTTTGCTGTCACAATCTGTGACACAACTTGCACCAACCCCACATCCCTCTGAGATGTATGTGTTCTTCTAATTCTGACCACCAGAGCATCCATGATTTTAATCACTCCACCATTAACAGGCACGTCTTCAGTTGCCCAGGCTCGAACCTTTAGAATGCCCTCACATACCTCTCTCCCTGTCTGCCCAACTTTCATCCATAAAGAAGCTCTGTCAAACCTATCTCTTTAACCAAGTTTTTACTCATTTCTACATCGACAAATATCTCCTTACGTGGCTCGGTGTCATAGATAAATTTACTAAATTAAAGTCGCCATAATCTCAGAGGACCATAGACTCCTCTCCCTTTTTGAGAGAGAGCTGACTGGTGGTGATTTAACCTGAGGATCACCACTCCTCAGGTGAGGGGCAAGGTTGAGAAGGTGGAGCCTTTATGGGTAACATCAGCCAGTACGGGGATTGAACCACCACTGTTGGCATCGTTGCACATCACGAACCAGCCATCAGACAACTTAGTGAACCGACCCCTCTCTTGATTTATAATGTGCACAAGTTACTGGCCTCATCGTGTTCGACTTGATGTTGTGTAGAAACCATTGAATCTCATGAGAGGCCTCTCGCGAGATTCACGACACTCGAGGCCTCTCACGAGATTCAATCGAACCTCCCCAACACCCCCACGCGGCTTCCACAAGGCGGAACAGTAGGCAGCGCTTGAGGTGAAGGTTGCAACCCCCCAGGCCAGCCAGGGTAGGTCACCAGCACTGTGCCCCTGGCACCACCCTCGTCCCACATTCCTGTAACCCATCTCAACTCGTAGAGAGCAATCGAACCCCACCTGCCGGCAGTCCACTC
The DNA here is from genome assembly GCF_047496885.1 of Scyliorhinus torazame. Taxonomy (NCBI): domain Eukaryota; kingdom Metazoa; phylum Chordata; class Chondrichthyes; order Carcharhiniformes; family Scyliorhinidae; genus Scyliorhinus; species Scyliorhinus torazame. Next base: position 28,810,558 of record NC_092720.1, on the reverse strand, counting down.
GCACCCCACCCTGCACCACATGCCAAAACCCATACCGCCCGTCAGTGACGAATACTCTGCACACACAGGCCATCAGCCACATCCAGGCGTTTCACAACCGCCAGGAGTGGTGGTAGACCGGAGAGGGCCTGCTGGACCTGCGACGCCTCACCATCGTGGAGCAGAGGAATATGGACCTGGTCGGCGAGGTGGGAGAGCGGTCAGTCTCCGAGGTGGAGGTCGCATGTGACAACCACGTAAGCCCCAAATATGTTGATATGTCCATATAGTACTTGAGTCATCCCCTCCCCCCACACCATGCCAACCCGCGATCTCGCCTCGGTTGGGCACTTTAGTGAAGACATTCCTGGGGCACTATCTGGTGTGCATACATTCATGCTCAAGTACATCAGATAGAGGTAGGAACCCTTGAGGAGCGGCGAGTTGGAACTTGGCAGGACCCCAGGGACTAGCTGCCGTACAGACAGGTCTAGCGCTTCTGGAAAGGGCGGTCCCATTAATGTTAGAGATACAGTCGCAGAGCCGGGGACTACATGAGGGGGTGTCAGCAACCATCCAACACCTGTAGGTGCAGTTGGAGGAGTCCAAATCCCTGCAGGAGCAGGAGGTGGTGCCGACAATCTGTGCCACCCAGGCCAACACCTCAAGGGTGGAATCCACGGTGGAAGCCATGGGTATAAGTGTCACGGCCATGGATCAGGATGTCCCAGTCCAGTGGCACATGGTGCGGGCAGTGGCCAATGCACAGGACAGGGCAGCCATCCCACAGGCAGCCATGTAACAAGACCACATGGACATTGTTGCGGTTCTCCAGAGCGTGCCCCGGTCACTGCGGGCCATGGCTGCGGTCATTGAGAGCATTGGCCTGGCACTGGCTGACCTTAGCCAGGCACAGAATGACCTGGTACAGCCACTGTGCTCCATGGCTGCGAGCATTGAGATCCTGGTCGAGATGAGAGCGGGCCTCCAGGACTGGCCGCCCAGGTGGCGGCGGAGCCCCCAAGCTCACTCCAGGAGCAGCCCCAGGGCCATCGGGCACCCGAGGGAGGAGGAGGTGATGGGGCCCATATCAGTGACTCCTGCCGGAGAGGTGCTGGAACACCACAGTGTTTTTGAATCCCCACCCACCTGTCCCTGGCACACGCGATGGACAGCTGGCAGGGCTGGGTGTCACCACACTCCCTGTGAAGGCAGGAAAACTGCTTGGCCCATCCATGCCCAATTGCTCCAGAGAACAGCCGCCAAAGAGGACCCAGGTCACAGGGCGGGAATCGCAGCAGGCCGCCTCCACTTCTGATGTACCGCCTCGGGAACCAGCTAGACAAAGCATGAGGACAAGTAAGGTTAGAAAGGTAGACACCAATTAGGTTGTTATGGGTGCAGAGGCTAGGGCACAGTTATTGAACATAGCACTGTCACAACTAAACATCTGTTCACCATTCTTCCAACCTGCCTCAGACCTCTATCTGAAAAGTCTGAGGGGCGGGTGGGACTGGATGCAGAATGCTGTGCCAGGTGGGGTGGGGATGAACGGGAGTGTGGGAGGCCGGAGATGTGGCTTGCGGGTGTTGGAGGACGACAAGGGCCAGGGCCCCCAGGACAGTCGGGGGTATTCCCCGCCCCCCCCCCCCCCCCCCAAGCCCCCCATCCCCCCAATGGCGACCCCGGGGATGGCAGGAGGCTGGGCCAGAGATGTGGGGCGTCATATGGTATGGCCCACCCCGTGAGAGACCCATCACCACTCACCACACCCAGAACCACTCCGTCCACCCACCCCCTCTCTATCCCGGACCCCATCCACACCCTGCCTCCCGTGTAGGTCTGTGGGCCAGAGTGAAGGACTGGTTGCATGCATGCTGGGGTCACCCGGGTGCACTGAAGAATGTGACACCAGGCGGGAGTCAGGCTCTATCAAACGATGCGGAGCACCCGAGCTCACGGCGGAGCGGTCGGCATCATCATTTACCCCATGGACTAGGCCCGGTGAAGCTGGTGGGAAGCTCGGCAGGGGGCGGGGGGGGGGGGGGGGGGGGGGTGGTAGGGGGGTAATGGTGGAGGTGCTGGGATGGAGGGGGGGGGAAGGAGTACAGGCAGGGGTTACATGAGAGGGGGTGGATGGCCATGTGGGGGTTCAGGGGGGTATGTGAGGGTGGGACGGGATTGCTGGTCTGCCAGTCACCAGCCGCCCAGTCGAGAACGCAGAAGCGACTAGATTGCTCCCTGTGTAATGGCCCAGGTACACACGCCATGCGGCTGCCTACACCTGCCTGGGTCGGAAGAGGCATGTCGCTCCTCTGCTGCACATTATTGTGGAGGACGCAGCAGGCCACCACGATATGGGAAGCCCTCCTTGGACTATATTGGAGGGCCCACCAGAGCAGTCCAGGCACCTGTACTGCACATTCAAGATGCTGTTGGACCACTCGATGATGCTCCCTATTGTTGCATGGGCATCGTTGCAGCGTTTCTCCGCATCGGTCTGGGGCATCCGGATCGGCGTCATTAGCCACGACCAGAGCGCATAACCCCTGTCGCCCAAGAGCCAACCCCTCACCCGAGGGAGCTCCTCGAATGTGTCGGGCACCGTCAGGTGCGCCAGGATGAATGCGTCACTCGCACTGCCTGGACACCGGGTGCAGCGTGCACGATGTGCAGCCGGTGGTCACATGCCAACTACACGTCATCAAGTGGAAATCCTTCCGATTGATGAATGGCACCCACTCATGTGCCGGCACTTGTAGGGAGACATATGTACCGTCGATTATCCCCTGGACCTGGTGCATACCTGCAATGGCAACAAATCCGTTACCGGGGCAACATTGTGGGCTCGGTTCACTTTGAAGTTGATGTGCTGTGCCGCCCGAGCATAAAGGGCCTCCGTGACGACATGGATGCACCTGTGTACGGAGGTCTGCAATATTCTAGACAGGTCCCCACTCGGTGCCGGGAACAACCCCGTGGCATAAAGGTTCAGGGCGACATCACCTTGACGGCCACCAGGAGCAGTTGTCCTCCCCCATACAACCGCGGTTCCAGATGTGCCATCTTCCGGTAGAAATGTCGCATGGTCTCCCTGCACAGCCATTGTCATTGGCTGCACACTCGGTCCAGCAGTTCCTTGAAGGATAGGCGCTGCCGATATACAAGAGACCTTATGTGGCGCCTCCTTCCCAGCTCCTCCGCGACATGTTGGGCGGACGGCTCTTCATCCTCACTGGCTGGCCCCTGCTCCTCTGTGGCAGGCTCTTGTTCTGCAGGGTCCTCCCTGAGCAGTTCCTGTTTGTGAAGACTCAGTGCGTCCTCAAGGGCTGCCGTGGCCAGGCAGATGCCAGCCGTTCCTGATTGGACTCCGAAATCCATTTTCTGCAGGGTTAACGGGCAGACATATTAGCATGCTGAGTACGCCATGCCCATCCAGGTCCACGGGTACACAGTGGTCCTGACCAGCACTGCAGCCTCTGCGCCTGCATGTCTACCTCCCCCTCCCAATCCCAACCTCACACCCGGCAGTTCCCCCGACACTCTGCCTTCAGCACTGCGCCCCTGGCCCCATCGGTGCTTGGCACTGAGGGGAGCCTCTGATCCCGCTATCCATCGGGCCTTTAACCCCATTACCCATCCCAGGGATACCCGTAGCTGGTGCTACTCTTGCCAGCGATACGCTCTGGGGCCCTGTCTTGCTCGCTCCAGTGGGGTCTACAATGGGCGTTCCTTGGGTGGGCTATGTGATACACAGCCAGCAGGTTGCCACCTGGTTGTGGGGTGGGGGCGAGGGGTGGGGGGGGGCACCATGTGCCACCGACCGGCACCATGCCTGCTGACATGCCTGCGGGTAGGGCCCAGAAATGGAGATGCACCAGTTGGGGTCATAGCTGTAGTGTGCCGTGGATCCTGTGTTCGATGCACATTCCGCGCGCAGGATGGATGGGAGCACGGGTGCAGTGGGTAGGCAGGGCTCGCTGTCGGCCGGCGGTCCTGTGGGGTGGGCTAGCTGATAGTGCCACTGATGGGGCATCTGTCCTGAGAGGGGCAGTGTGCCAGGGTGGATACCAAACGCCACAGTGCATATGTCTGCTGAATGGAGTGCACTCTGCTCTTCCCCAGAGAATTCCTAGGGGGTGGCCTGTGGTGGGGGGAGGGGCGGTGTCATCCATACGGCTGGCGACGCTCTGCACATGTACAGGTCACAATTGGCAGTCAGTGGTGTGCGTAGCCAGATGGCGGCCTTGCAGCAATGGGGGTCCTTGCCCCGCCCCCACCCCACCTTCCACCCGCGGCCATCACCCAGTCAACCCCCACTACTCCCCCCCCAGCCCTGGCAGACAACCCCCCCCCCCCCCCCCCCCCCGCCTCCCCCAGCCAGCAGCACACCTGTCAGCTCACTGTTGCATCTTTACCTCCTCTCTACTCCTCGGCAGCCCCGGCACCCAGTCCTCGTTTTTAATTACCACAAGTGAACCGCGAGGACGTCACTTCCGCCTGGCGGAGGCGGAGTGTCATGGGAGGCTGGATTTGATATGTTAACGAGTGCTACTGTACATCTTGCAAGCCCGCACCGGTGCAGGCCGTGAAACGCATTCATCCCGCCATCGGGGGGTGGGGGGTAGAGGAATGTGGTGCTGCGTTGAGCGCCCGTTGATGATCTCAATGTTTGGTTGACACCGGATTCTCCTCCTGATCTCGATTACGGCGTCGCTGGATGGAAAATCCTTTGTGCCACAAAAATAGTTTGTTGAAGAATGTCTTACAACTGAGGCACTGATCAAGAGAGGATTAAAAGTTGGAAAACTATGGGAAACCGATTGGAACTGTAACACTGGGCGAAATTCTCCCCCAACGGCGCGATGTCCGCCGACTGGCGCCAAAAACGGCGCCAATCAGACGGGCATCGCGCCGGCCCAAAGGTGCGCATCTTTGGGGGCCGAGCCCCAACATTGAGGGGCTAGGCCGACACCGGAGGGATTTCCGCCCCGCCAGCTGGGGCAAATGGCGTTTGTTGCCCCACCAGCTGGCGGAAATGGCGTTTGGTGCCCCGCCAGCTGGCGCGGAAATGTGGCGCATGCGCGGGAACGTCAGCGGCCGCCGACAGTTTCCCGCGCATGCGCAGTGGGGAGAGTCTCTTCCGCCTCCGCCATGGTGGAGGCCGTGGCGGAGGCGGAAGGGAAAGAGTGCCCCCACGGCACAGGCCATCCCGCGGATCGGTGGGCCCCGATCGCGGGCCAGGCCACCGTGGGGGTACCCCCCAGGGCCAGATCGCCCCGCGCCCCCCCCCCAGGACCCCGGAGCCCGCCCACGCCGCCTGGTCCCGCCGGTAAATACCAGCTTTGATTTACGCCGGCGGGACAGGCAATTTCTGGGCGGGACTTCGGCCCATTCGGGCCGGAGAATTGAGCGGGGGTCCCGCCAACCGGCATGGCCCGATTCCCGCCCCCGCCCAACCTCCGGTACCGGAGACTTCGGTGGGGGCGGGGGCGGGATTCACGGCGACCAACGGCCATTCTCCGACCCGGCGGGTGGTCGGAGAATGACGCCCATTGTGCCACAAAATACAAAATGCTGCCTTGTGTCTCTCCTTGTCTCCAGAATAAGCTCCTGACTTTTACTGTGCTATCCTGGGAAGGCATCAACGGAGATTGGGTCCATGCATTTCCCACTAGGTTGAACAATTGGGTGATGTGTTATTTGCAGAGGTTTTTGTGTACCGTGCAGTGACTAATCACTAAGTGTGTTTGAAAATAGACATTCAACTCCCAGAATGTTATTCAATTATATATCAGAGCAAGTGTTGATCAAGCTGCACACTGCTCTGGCCAGACAATGTCTTGAATATGGCCCCCAATTCTGGGTGCCAAGCAACAAGAGAAATATTTAAGCGCCAGGGACAGTGTAAAGAGCACTCCAAAGATAGATCAGCCATTCTGCCAGATTTCTAGGTTATGAAGGAAGACAGAAACGAGTGACATGGACTCTGTGAAGTGCACCTGAGACATAATCCAATCAAGGAATATAGAACAGCAAATGGTATGGAAAAATTTAATCTTGAATATTTGGTAAAATTAATTATGAGAGTTGAATACGAGGTCAAAAGTTAAAAATGGGTAAAGGTCCATTTAGGATGGATATCAGGAAGTATATTACAATAGATTAGATCTTGCAATAGTGAAACAGTCATGAGATTCCGAATGGATATGCCAAACAGATCTTGTGAAGTGGTGAATATTGTTTAATAGCGATTGATGACATTCCCCAAATGACATTCCTGCAGAATAATAATGTTCCATATGATATTATTCATCCGTGTCAATATTTAATCCCATCAATTCTGTTCGAAACCAAATTTTTCCAGTTCCTTTGAAATGCAGTCTGTTGAAAACAGTGGGCCAGATTTCTTTCTCCCAATAAAGGTACGAATTGGGTCACGAAACGCTGAACTTAATTTCTTTTGTTGCTGGAGAAACAATGTTCCTCTGCCTTCCCAACCCCACACCATTTGGGTGTGGCCCTTTGGAGGGCCGAAAAGGCCCTGGGGGCAAAGTGCCCATGCACCACTTCTAAGATCCCATTGTGAGAACTACAGAAAAATTGCACTTCCTCCTCCACACAATTGTAATGTGCTAGTGCGGGTTTTGGAATGGCTAAAAAGTGAAGAATTTCTGATCACTGGGGAAAGCCTACTGAGGTGTCTTGAATATCCTGATATGTGAGTGTAAAATGTTGTGACAGCTTCAAAAGTCACCATTGGATGCTGTATTGTAACGTAGATGGTTTTTAAAATGCAGGTATTCATTATAGGGTCCTGCAAAGGTAAGTTGGTGCTCACGCTGACCAGCATAGTGTAAGTGTTAGCATTGACTGATCACTTTTTCCACTGAATGAGGTACTATAATGCATTAAATGTTTTTAAAAATTCTTGTCGGCCAGTTCCATCGTGCCTTGAATTGTGATTTAAATCGATTGACAGCTCTGGCTGCTAAAAGAGGTCCTTCTTGTGAAAGTTGAAAGAAATCTCTGCACCTGTTCCTTTCCATTGAGTGACAAGCACACTGCTTTGAAGTAGAAATGGGATACTGTCCTGTTCTGTCAATTTCAGGTGGTGTAGCTAAAAACCTTTGTTATGATAATTCTGTCCACTCTGCTTGACTGGATTTCAAAAACCTCTAATGGTTTTAGCTCAGCTGGAGGTCTATTAATCCAATAAATATTGTCACTTGTAAGAAGCTGTAATAACAAATATTCCTTTGATGTGATATCTTGTTTGTTTACAAACCTGAAGGCACTTAAATGATTAGAGTTTGTGTTCACATTGGATTAGTCTTTTTCATTCCAGTATCAATGATAGTGTACTTGACTTGAAAGTTTTATTAGCTTGTTCGGATATCTCCCAAGAGTTTAAAAATAATTCCCATTGCTATCGCAGACTCCTGGAAGATGTGCATGGTGGCTACTGGGTGAGTGACTCTTGGTGTAAATAGATTCATGGAGGCAGCATGGGTGATCTGAGGGGGCATGGGAGTGGGTAGAGGGGGAGAGAGTTGAAGAGTGAGGTTTAAGTCGCTATCCAATAATTTTGGAAGCTGGGCCACTGTGGTGGGGTCACCCACGTAGCTCATAAAATGCACTGTGAGCCTGACCCCGGCCGAAAAAGACAAAACCCCTGGACAAAGTCACACATTAGTCAGCTGTGTAATTCGGAATGTGCAAAGGTGCAAATGTCAGCTTTTCCCAAGCCCAGGTGAAAATCTGCCCCTGTAGGAGGAATTCCTTTAGAAAAGAGTGGAAAAAACTAGACCGAGGGAGGATCCCGGACATAGTTAGATTGATAGGTACCCATCGATATTGTGGGATTATTGAATCAATAAGAAAAATTGCCTCCTGATACGGTTCCTTTTGCACTTTCAAGACACCTTTCCAATTTGTAAAGATTGATGGGTACTGGCAATCTCCCATTACCTTGCCAGAGAGTTATTCTTCAATTGTAAGGCCACACATTAAGTATCAGGAGGCTAATCAACCACGAAAGGCATCATAGCCTAGTACAGTCCAGTCACCCTTGAGTAGCTACACAGGCAGATATTGCTGGCACCTGGATGATTGGAAGTTTGTAGAGAGAAAATGAAATTCATTGAAATTCTACAAAATAGTAATGATTGTGAGGTGAACTCTTCAAATTCTATTTCCAGGTGTACGAAGGTTTGGCTTTTTTCTCACGATTATTGCTCCTTCAATTATAATTAACAATATATCTAACACAGCAAACGTGAAGCAAATGAGGCAGAATATTCCCTCGGAATCAGCCTTTCCTCAGTCGTAGCACTCTCACCTCTGAGTCAGTAGGTTGTGGGTTCGAGCACCACTCCAGAGACGGCAGTGCAAAATCTAGACAGAGACACCCAGCGCAGAACTGCAGGAGATGCAACACTTCCAGGTGCGCCATGGAAACAAGACCTCATGACACTATTTCACAGAAGAGGATTGGCAATCTCCTGGAGCCCTGGCCAGTATCTATTCCAGGTTAGGTGGGTTTCCGGGGTCACGGGGATATGGCTGGGGGAGTGGGCCTAGGTGGGGTGCCCTTTCAGAGGGTCAGTGCAGACTCGATTGGCCGAATGGCCTCTTTCTACACTGTAGGGATTCTCGGGTTCTATTACTGAACCAACATTACCAAAGAAAAGATGATCTTGTCAATATTGCATTGCTCTGTGTGGGAGCTTGCTCTATGTAAATTAGTTCCCATGTTTCCTACATTGCAACAATGATTTCACTTCAAAAACATTTCATTGGCTGTGAAATGATTTGCGGTGCCCTCACGTCATGAAAAGGTGTCATATAAATGCAATCATTTGTTTTTTTTTAACATAAAGCACGGAAAGGAAAGGGGATTGGGATGGATTGTATGCATATAACACAGCCTTCCTGATTTTCAAACAAATTCCATTCAAATTAACGAATGGAAAATTATTTGGCTTTTGTTATGGATAGCACTCCTCTAACCACTTGTTTTCCGCTCTGTACTCTGTGCCCAGACAATCCCCTATATCCAAGTCCAATAAAATGAAAATATGCACAAATGTATTTCAAGTAAAGAAAATCTTTGCAAATAGTGCATCCAGTGTTGCTCATGGTGAGTCAAACCATGCACTTGTTTTTATATAGACAGGCACAATTTTTCATGAATTGCACAATCTATTCTTTGCCTGCCTGTCCCTGTAAGATCGTGGAATTTAATTGATGGACGTTAGTTGGAAGATTTATTTTTCATTGATTGGCAGTTCCTGGAAAATCCTAAGGTTTCACCGCATTAAGATTAACCCCAAGAATGTACTTTTTCAGCTGGTCTTGCTATTTTCCAATGTGCGATAATCTACAGCCTGATGTCTGTGATGTAATGATGTGTGCCGGAAGCAAGCCATTATTTATATGCAGACGTAGGTCTGGAAACTGAAATGTAACAGAAACCATTTCAGATCATGTCCGTAAGTGTCCAGAGATTTATTAATTGGGCAGCTGACAGGAATTTCCGGTCAATATTTACGCTGTGCAATTTGATAGGCTTTCTTTTTAGCGGTTTTCTAGAAGTAGAATGTTTTCGACCTGCTACTTCAAGAGGAGAGCCGTGTTGACATAAGATTGCTTGGGTAAACTGTTCACTAAGACGCTTAATTGTATGTATATATAACTGCACGCTTTATCATGTGAAAGTATACAAACATATAGAGAGTTGGGCAGCATAGTGGCGCAGTGGGTTAGCCCTGCTGCCTCACGGCGCCGAGGTCCCAGGTTCGATCCCGGCTCTGGGTCACTGTCCGTGTGGAGTTTGCACATTCTCCCCGTGTTTGCGTGGGTTTCGCCCCCACAAGCCAAAGGTTTGCAGGATAGGTGGATTGAACACGCTAAATTGCCCCTTAATTGAAAAAAAATGAATTAGGTACACTAAATTTATTTTTTTTAAATATAGAGAGTTTATCACTGATACAGATGGAGGCTAGATTGTATTACAGATGGGAAAATGGATTTTCATCTCGCATCAAAACTGCCATGATGCAAATATTTGCAGTTACCTAACCATGTCATTTCCCATTCTGTATCAGCATAATGTGCACTTATTTAACAAACATGATGATATCACACAGGTTCCATTACAGGTATGCAATCCTCCCTTCCCAAATTGCACCTATACATCACACCCCAGGCAATCCTTATGTACTCTCGGCATCATCACAATGCATAATAATTTACTCCCATGTTTAATTGATTTATTCCTAGAAAGATCAGACTGTCCTTTCATCAATAAATCAAATAGGTAGTTCCCTTTATTTAATGAGCACCTTGATCCTTTCACATCTGAAAGAAAAGTTTCATTATGTCGTATTGATCGTGTTTGTAATATCATGTGAAACTTTTCTGTTATGCAACATTGGACATGGGTTTCTCTCTACCCCTAGGAATTTTATTTAGGCATTTAGCTTGTTTCGGTAATTTTACTTCAGCAGGTGGTAATAAAATTGTTGAATATTCTAGAAACCCTGCTTAATGTGTTCACATAAACCTTTGATGTGCACTTCTTTCATATCTCTCATTTTAGATTGCCTCACAAAGGGGAACATTTGGTCTACGTTTACTTTATCAATCCCTCTTAGTATTTTATATACCTCAATCAGATCTCCTCTCATTCTTTTAAACCCCAGCGAGTATAAGCACAAACTGTTTAATCTCTCATCATACGTCAACCCTTTTATACTGGAATCAATCTGGTGAATCTCCTCTGAAAAGCCTCCAATGCCACAACATCCTTCACAATTGCTTCACAGCTCCAGGGTCCCAGGTTCGATTCCGGCTTGGGTCACTGTCTGTGTGGAGTCTGCACATCCTCCCCGTGTGTGCATGGGTTTCCTCCGGGTGCTCTGGTTTCCTCCCACAGACCAAAGATGTGCAGGTTAGGTGGGTTGGCCATGATAAATTGCCCTTAGTGTCCAAAATTGCCCTTAGTGTTGGGTGGGGTTACTGGGTTATGGGGATAGGGATAGGGTGGAGGTGTTGACCTTGGGTAGGGTGCTCTTTCCAAGAGCTGGTGCAGACTCGATGGGCCGAATGGCCTCCTTCTGCACTGTAAATTCTATGATAATCTATCAACAAAACTGGGCACAATACTCCAGATGTGATCTCACAACACCCTATACAATTGCAACAACACCTCTCTATTTTTATACACCAGTCCTTTAGCAATAAACACTAAAATTACATTTGCCTGTGTTATTGCTGTACTGCACACCAACTTTCTGTAATTCATGGTCAAAGACACCCAGATTTCTGAATCTGCTGTCCATTTCGACAATAATTTGCCTTTCCATTTTTTTGGGCCAAAATGGATAACCTCACACCTATCCACATCAAACTCCATTTGCCAAATTTTAGCCCATTCTCCTCGCCGATCTATATCCGTCCGCATCATGGATCCAAAGACATATTGATGCATTAAGTCGGTCAACGACAAAGGCTTTAACCAAGAGATGAAACTAACCCAAAACACCCTGCAAAAGCCAAAATTCTGGCTAGTGTGTTAAATTCTACTGAAAACATTCTCTCAAAAGGGTAACACATCTATGACAAACTAAGTTGTTAAAGTTATGTTTATTAATACTTTGTGAATTGTTAACATTTCATACACTGAATAAATAGAAATTATTTGTTGTTTTATTCTGTCTATCTCTGGTGGGCCCGCCATTTTGAAGAGCTTGGGAGAGTAGGAAAAGATTTTCTTAAATGCACTCGGTAAATGGCTGCAAGTGTATTCATTAGAATCACAGAATTATTACCATGCCATTTAGTCCATTGTGTCTGCACAGGCACTCCAAACAAGTATCATGACTTAGTGCCATTCCCCTGCCTTCTTCCTGCACCCCTGCACATTGTTTCTATTCAAGTAATCACCTAATGCCCTCTGGAATGACTCAATTCAACATGTCTCCACCACACTTCCAGGCAGTGCATTCCAGACCTGAACCATTGCTTCTTTTGCAAATCAATTTTTAATCTGTGCCCTTTTCTTGATCCTGTTACGAGAGGGAACAGTTTCTCCCTGTCTACTCTATCCAGCCCCCTCATGATTTTGAACATCTGTACCAGATTTCCTCTCCGACTTCTTCTCTCCTCAAAGAACAGTCCCAACCTCTCCAATCTATCCTCATAACTGATGTTTCTCATCCCTGAAATAATTATTGTAAACCTCTTCTCCAATGCATTCTCTCCAATGCGTTCTCATCCTATAGTGTGACGGCCAGAGATGCGCACTGTCTAACTAATGCGCACTGTCTAACAAATTCTTGCACGTAATAAATAATCAATAATCCCTCATTATACATGCCTGTGAAGATAGAACACAGAAACCTTCCGGATTTTAAGAGATAAAGGGCGGGATTCTCCGGCAAGGCCCAACGGGCAACCGGAAATTCCCACCCGAGGTCAATGGACTTTTACTTGTCCGCGCCCCAACCTTGCCGATCTTGCAGAGGGGGCGGTGGAAGAACCCAGTCGAAAGTCTGTGTGCAGGTTCAAAACCCGCTTCGAGTAATGGGTAAATAGTCGAGAGGGAGGACAGTTCTTTAAAACAAACATTTTTGAGTTGGCACCACCTGCCATTAAAAAATGAAGCTGAACCTGAGCTTCAATGCATTACATTTTTATGACTTGAGGTAGAATGATTTGAGATGATTAATACCCTGCTTTCACTTTGAAATTTAATTCCCAACTTACAGCCCGCAGCTGAAAACGAGAGCCAGGCACAAGTGACCCACTTGTCTTTTTCACTGCAAATTAAACAAAATACTCAACCATAGTGTAGAAAATGTGAAACCACAGCCCGTCAAGATTATAAATTGTGCAGAATAAATTGCTCTTGGGCGGTAGCGTAGAACAGACAATAGTGAATTGGCAGCCCATTGTGAACTCTGCCTGATTTCCTTGGAATGGGAAATTGGATGATGTTTAAAAGTGGCTATTGATTGTCTATTGTCTGTTCTTCACCATTGCCCAAGACAAACGTATGCCCCTATTTTCCCATAGCAGAAAAGAACAATGCAAGCCAAATGTGCGCCGGATAAATGCCATCTGCGAATACCTCTCAATGTGTGGTTCAAATCCGATAACAAACTTACGTGGTTTCAGGCAGTGGAGCGATTCCTGGAACTGGCATCTTTTATGAAATGACTGAACAAAGTAAAAATAAAAAGTAGAAACTGCCAGAAATTATTGGAATGTTTTGTCTTCATTTTGCACTGGGCGCCATCATCTCACAGGGCTATTACAGGAAAGCATTTTATCACTCCCATGGGTTGGGTTCTGAAGCTATTGCACTACCTTCACTTCACTAAAGATTAAATATATGGATGGTTTGCTAAATATAAGTGCAGTGCTTTCACAGGTTAACCCTTTGGCCTCACTCCCCTAAGCTAAAGCTATATAAACAATTAGATTTGGGAGAAAAGTATCTTGGGGCTACATGATAATTATAAGAAAGACGCAGTAGTTTCCACAGCCTTCGTTTTTCCCCGTCACTCCCTGCTTGGTGACAGCCTCAGAAGCTCATTTAAACTTCTGCCCAATCTCTGTTCTCTAGGGTCTCAAATGAGTTTCAGACGACCTCCCTTCTCACTCTTCCAGTGTGGTAGTTGAATGATTACGGTACTGGAAGTTAGGGACTTAAACCCCAAGGTGGCAAGTTTTGAAATAGAATTTGATCATTTATGGGTTGGCATCGGGAAAATAGAAAGCATTCTGGAATAGGTGGCAGCATTTAGCTCCTTGAACATGCTTCAGTCATTCAGCACGGCCATGACTGATCTGTATCTCAAGTCCATTTGCGTGGCTTGATACTCTCATTTAACAAGTCTATCAACCTCAAATTTATGGGCAGATAGGCTCAGTTTAATAAAGGAGAATGACACAAAGGCAGAAGGAAAAATGAATGAAAAGATCTCAGGATGCCCCAAATCCGACATTTGAAGCATAAATTGGAAACTAAAGGGAAAAGGTTTAACAGATGAAATTGTTTCCGTCGCGAAATAAAAGGACAACAGCAGCAGTTTTTACATATATTAACACGAGAAAGTAGCATTGCTGCTTTTAACTTGAAATCACTTGTGGAACAGGAGGATTTAATTTGGCAAAAGTTAGCAACTTTAACAATTGAACGGCTTATAACAGCCACCGAGATGTTGGCTGAGCACTTCAGCCTGACCCCAGGCAGAAAATATAGGCTACCTTAGCCAAAATTTCCCAAGAAGCACAAAGAGTTCTGTGCAAGAAAGGAGGAATGAGAAAAGCAGGAGAGAAGGGAAAAATAGTGGAATGGGAAAAGCTTGTGTGTGAGAGAGAAATCCAAGAATGAAAGATTAGAAAGATAAAGAGAACAAACCTTCTAACCGGAGAAGCTTGAGAAGGAATTGGAAGCTCAAAAAAGCAGTGAAATGAGACAGATTGAGATGGACAAAAATAAAATTGTCATGACACAGTGGCAAAGTCATTAGTAATTGAAATGACCCCTGTTCCAAGACAAGATTTGATTTCTTAAGGCATTCCCAATTAGCATCCAGATTTGAAGAAAGTGACATTGAAGCCTTCTTCCTATCCTTTGAGAAGCTGGCAGATCAGTTGAAGGGGCCAGCAGAGGTTTGAACTTTCTTAATGCAGGGCCAGGTAACATGTAAAGCCCACCAAAAACTTGTCCATGCTATGAACAAACAAAAAATGCTAAACTGAGTGCTTATGAATTAGTGCTGGAAGCATGTTGGCAGAAGTTTATAAATTCTTGCAAAGTGGCCACTCAAACATTTCTAAACTTTGAAAGACGTAAACAACTCACAATTTTGATCAATGGTTGCGGGCACTAAAACCGTACTTATGAGGGACTAAGAGGAATAATCGTTTTTATGTTCACAAAATTGCCTCCCATGCAACTTTAAAACTCACATAGAGGAACAAAGTCAAAAGTCAGGGAAGCAGCCATCATAGCAGACGACTATAGCCTACTGCACAAACCTCTAACTCAGAATAACATTGGATCTGGGGAATCTTGGAAGAGCTAGGGTGGAAGTAGATGTCACAGAAACAGGTTCCAGAGGAGAGGAGAGTGGGAAAGGAAAACCAGATGGGTGTCTGACTCTTAAAAGGAGGAACCCAGTGGGCGGGGTGAGTTGTGGGCTTGTTATCAGTGGCTGAGGTTGGCTTGTGTTTTCGTATCTGTGGCTTTCTGATATGTCTATGTGTGTGTATGCAAAATGCCTTCAATAAAAATATTTTTTTCAAAAAGGAGGAAGCCAGACAGTAAACCAGCAAGAGTTCGCCAAATGTGTTTTCAGGGTGGATAATTTGAACAGCTAAAGAAAAATTATTGGCATGCCAAAAGTTGACTGGGAGGGTCCATATTCAAACCTGTAGCTGTGGCCACACATGTGGTCAGTTCATGTTCCAGATATCCATCAGGGTGCGTTCCTGAATTTACACTTACAGTTGGTGGTGAATTCCTTTGGAATCCGCTACCACAGAAAACAGTCAAGGCCAAAACATTGTATGTTTTCAAGAAGCAGTTAGATTTAGCACTCGGAGCAAAGTGGATCAAAGGATTTTGGAAGAGGGTGAACATTCTTCTGAACTCCAGCGAATAAAATCCTAACCGACTCAATCTCTCATCATGCGTCCGCCCTGCCACCCCAGGATCAGTCTGGTAAACCTTCGCTGCACTTCCTCTAGAGAAAGAACATCCTTCCTCAGATAAGGAGGCCAAAACTGCACATGAGATTCCAAGTGTGGCCTCACCATGGCTCTGTATAATTGCAGCAAGTCATCCCTGCTCCTGTACTCTAACAATACAATAAATAAAACAATACAATAAAAGAGGGATAAGGGAAAGAAAGGGGCACGGAGTCAGATCACAATAAAAGTATAGGTTATGGCTTTACATGAGTCCAGAATCAGGGTTCTTCAGAAGGTAGGTTGGATGACGGTCGCAGAATGATCCATCCTTTCCGAAGTGGAACATCCATAAGGGATGAAGGCACATAGAGTTGAATTTGTCCTTAAGGCACTGGTTCCAATGTTCCAATAATCCACAGTATAGATGAGGGATGGGTGATTGTACCATCTCAGAGCTCCTTATGCTTCTAATTCTTGATGGGAAGATGGTGGACAGCGCTTAAAGTTTGGCTAGAGGTACTGTTCTCTTTGGAGGCAAAAACAAAATGAAGATAAAATCCAATGGCTTATTAATTGAAGGAATTCAGGCAGCTCAAGTCTCAGTCATGTAATTGGTGGTTTCTGGGTCACTAATGAAAATCCTGGCTGAAAACCATTGTGTTTTGGAGCAGGTAACAGTCAGACCATTAACCCCACATTGGATATTATGAGTCACAAACTGCCTTGTCCTTGGAGACACAGCCTGTCTGGTGGCCAGAATTTGTCTCTGGAAATGCAAAGAAGTACTGTGAAGCTCCAGGAAGCGGCATTCGTACATTTCTTTTAAAGATAACGAGGCTCTGCTGGTTTGTTTGAAGGCTAGAAATTCCTCTGGTATGAATAATGGTGAGTTAGTGCAAAGCCTTGTACATTTTTAAAAATAAAAATGATTATTTTGCGGTGTAGCCTGGTTGACGTCAATGTGTATTATATATTTCCTCCCGTCTCAACTGGGATAAAACAAAGGTGGGAATGAATGTGTGGTCAATTTTTAACCAGTCAGCAATAAGTTTTTGTGGGTTTAAATAAGGAGGATTATTTATTCATGCATCCACCCCAAAAGTCTCAACGCTATTTCACCAACTCACACACATTCACACTCACAAAAAGCACAGTTCAAGAGAGTAGTGCACTTTTACAAGTTGTAAACAAAATAATAGTTCATATGTTCATCATAGGGAAAACAATCATTATGGGCCCATTGAAAAAGACAAAGGGTAGTCTTGTAGTTGCAATAACTGGAGGATGCCCTTGAAGAGATGTCTTTGTCAGGAGATGATGAAATTGGTTTCTTCTGGTTTTCTTACCAGAGCGTCAAGTTCCTGTTCTAATGGACTCGGAAAAATAATGGCTTGGAGGCTTTAAGATATAACCAATTTGTTAAAAGGTGTGAATGTTATTGCCGTTTTCTGCAGCTGCTGCTTCTTGTTGGTCTTCAAAGGCTGATTAGTTACTCCCCTCTTCTTGAAATAATAGAACCAGAAACTGTAGCCAGTTTCAATCACATGAGAAATACTTGTATTGCCGAGCAGAATGATTTAAATCAAGAGGT
Source organism: Scyliorhinus torazame (assembly GCF_047496885.1). Taxonomy (NCBI): domain Eukaryota; kingdom Metazoa; phylum Chordata; class Chondrichthyes; order Carcharhiniformes; family Scyliorhinidae; genus Scyliorhinus; species Scyliorhinus torazame. The sequence continues at coordinate 28,793,280 of NC_092720.1, read as the reverse complement.
CATTGAACATAAGAACTAGAAGTAGACCATCTGGCCTCTTGAGCCATTCAATAAGATCCCAGCTTATCTTTTTGTGGAGTCAGCTCCACTTACCTGCCCGTTCACCATAACCCTTAATTCCTTTACTGTTCAAAAATCTGTCTATCTTTGCCTTAAAAACATCCAACAAGGTAGCTGGAGAATTCCACAGATTTTCAACCCTTTGGTGAAGATGTTCCTCCTCTACTCAGTCCTAAATCTGCTCCCCCTTATTTTGAGGCTATGACCCCTGGTTCTAGTTTCACCCAACAGTGGAAACAACCTCCCTGCTTCTATCTTAACTATTCCCTTCATAATTGTATATTTTTCTATCAGATCCCCACTCATCCTTCTAAATTCCAATAAGTATAGTCCCAGTCTACACAGTCTCTCCTCATAAACCAATCAACAATGAATGGATGGCATTGGTGGTGGAGGGGAGGGGAGGGGAGGTGTAAGGTTGTTCGCACTCGTGAAAGGCTTTTGCAGATTTCTTTGTTAAGATTTGTACTTGGAGACATGAAGACTAAGTGCATTCATTCTGAGTTTTGGATAAACCACAAACAACGGTATGTGTAAATTCCTCACATGGGCTCCATAGGTGTGATGATATGCACAAGCTATTATGTAAATATTAACATACTCGACCTCCAACCAGCAGGTGGCAGTAGAGAACAACCTTGTGACACTGTTACCTCGGTAATAGTCGAGATAGTCGTCATAGTGGATAGTTGCATTGATAGTAATTCTTAAATAATTTATAGTTTGTAGATTTTGATAGTTTTCTTATTGTTATCTGACCCACGTTATTGTTTAACAATAAACATTTAAGTAGTCACGAATTAGACATTCTCTAGTGCACTACTACTAATAATAATCTTTACTATTGTTACAAGTAGGCTTACATTAACACTGCAATGACATTACTGCAAAAATCCCCCTGTCGCCACACTTCGGCGCCTGTTCGGGTACACTGGGGGAGAATTCAGAATGTCCAATTCACCTAACAGTTCATCTTTTGGGACTTGTGGAAAGAAACCGGAACACCCGGAGTAAACCCACTCAATCACGGGAAGACCATGCAGACTCTGCACAGACAGTGACCCAAGCCGGGAATCGAACCTGGGAGCCTGGCACTGTGAAGCAACAGTGTTAACCACTGTGCTACCGTGCCGCCCTAATTCCCAAGCCAAGCACCAGAACGTAACAATGGTGACATATTAATTCAAGGGCAAGACATCCATCCAGTGCTATTCAATCAGGAACTTCCAAGACCCTTGAGGCAGAAATTGCAAAAGTCACCTGACCTTTAGCAGTCATCTTGGCTACTTTTAAAGTGTCTGGTTTTAAATAAAAGACATGAATACATTCATGTTTCAAAGTGTGAATAGGACATGTCTCCAACGCTCGGGAACAAAATTGAATCTTCATTACATGTTTTGCATTGCTTCCATGGTAAAACAGGAGAAATACGATCAGGAATTTGGCACACTCTCAGTCTAACATCCACACATCAATCCGGCACTTTCTATGGCTCACTTTGTCTGTAACAACACTTTTTTCTGTTTCAGGCTTAACCTTCTCATCATCCTTTTGGATGAAACGAGTGTAATGAAGTTTCTTTGGGTGATGGCCTTTGGCTTTAAGAAAGCTTGTTTTCAGGACTTTTGTGACCTCCACCCTTTTCCCCTTAAAATAAAATCCCCAGGGAGCTGGCATTGGTATTGAAATTTAGTTGTAATCTTTTGGGAACTCTCATACCAACAGACATCTAGGTGAGCAACGGGGTTAATGGAGATTCAAGTTTGACTATGCAGTCCTGAAAGGGATTGACTTCCACGGGCTGCTGAAGAACGTGCACTGTGCAGCTTCCTCTGGCTGCATGGTTGTCTGTAAATCTTTTATCTCTGACTGGTTTAGCACAGTGGGCTAAACAGCTGGCTTGCAATGCAGAACAAGACCAGCAGCGCGGGTTTAATTCCCGTACCGGCCTCCCTGAACAGGTGCCGGAATGTGGCCACTAGGGCCTTTTCACAGTAACTTCATTGAAGCCTACTCGTGACAACAAGTGATTATTATTATTATTACCCACTTCCACAACACATGGGTTGGACAGGTGAGGTTCTCGGCCATTGATGATTCTTACTTATTTCTAGGATGACAGTAGGTGGGAACTTGCACTTAAACCCCTGTAAGCTGCCTGGGGTCTCCCCTGCACCTTGTGTTTAGCAGGTTCTGAAGCTGCGTCATTGGATTTGGCGAGACTTGAATTTTTCACTTGACAATTTGATCCTTTAGTGGGTAACTTTACACAGACTGCACTCGAGTTCGCCTTGTTGTTTTCACAAGTGCTGTTCATCTTAAGGCATAGCATCTTTCCTTTTTATTTTACCTTGCGAATTGGTCCCCCCACCAATCTGTTCCATGTCCTCTGGGATGCTACTGCCGTCAGCTGACTTTCCAGCTCCCACTGCATTCCCCAGGTTCCTTGCGCCTTCCTCACGCTCCACTTGCTTGCATGGGAACATTCTTCATAGCTATTTAAATTCTGGAAGAAGGTTACTGCCAATCACATCTCTGGTGCATTTCCTTCAACCTCTGCTGCTTTTATCCCAGTGTCTTTGCTTTAGTCTGGCCCTGCCGTGGCCACTTTAAATTCTCACAGGCTCGACATTTCCCTTTGTAAAGTCCACGGTCTCTGCCGTGGTCCCTTTTAATCCAATGACCACTTTGGGAGGAGTGACCAACACAGTCCTGTGGCAATTAAATCCCATCTTCACATTGACGATGCTCTCCATATGCTGCGTGTCACCACCACCATGCTAAATGAGACAGATTCCTAACAGATCAAGGTTATCCATGAGGTTGTGTAGGCCATCAGCAGCATCAGAACTGTCTACAAACACACTCAGTAATCTCAAGGCCGAGCATATGCTCCACTCTATCATTACTGTCAAGCCAGGGGATCAGCCTTGGTTCAATGAAGAGGGCAAGAGAGCATGCCAGGAGTGGCAGCAGGCATATCTAAAATGTCGACCTGGTGAAGCTACAACACAGGACCACTTGCATGCCGAATACCATAAACAGCAAACGATAGTAAGTGCTAAGAATCCCACAACCAACAAATCAGATCTAAGCTTTGCAGTCCTGCCACATCTAACCATGATTGGTTGTGGACAATGAAACAGCCGACAGGAGGAGGAGGTTCCGCAAAATATCCTCACATTCAATGATGGTCCATCTTGGCTGTCTCCTGAGGTCCCCAGCATCACAGATGCCAGTCTTCAGCCAATTCGATTCACGTCACATTATATCAAGAAACAGCTGAAGGCACTGCAAAGGCTATGGGCCCTGACAAAATATTTTCGCAATAGTACTTGTGCTCCAGAATTAGCTGTTCCAGCACAGCTACAACACTGGCATCGTAGAAATCGATAAAATCCTAACAGGACTAGGCAGGTGATAGTAATCAACTATTTTCTGATAGGTAAAAACGCGATTTTAATGTAAATATTAAAGCCCAGTTTTAATACCCATTTTAAAATAAGGATTTCAGCACTCATAACCTCAGGCCCTTACAAAACACATAACTTCAACAGAAGCACAAAAGCCTGACACATGCATAAACTAATTGTAGATTAAAACAACATTTTAGAACAAGCTATTGTTCTAATAAACAGAGTACCAGTAATCGAGATCAAGGTCGAAGTAAGCACCATAATAATATGAAGGCACCATTGTCCAGAATATGGATAAAGCAAAGTCAGCAGAAAACCAGTAAAAACCAGTCTTGATAGTAGCCCAAAATCACATTCCATAGCATACACAAAAATTCAAACATGAAACATTCAGAACTTACGTTGCAGATTAAGGATTGACAGTTAAACATCAAATCAAATGTATTTGATTCTCACCCAAACCAATTAGGACGACATAGAGGTGTAGACTGATGGCTTCAGACTGATAAAATTCTCTTTAAACATGATGGTCCGCATGGCCATCTTTATTCCGGGATCATCCTATACTTTGACCTAACTATTCGCTATCTCTATTTTCATATTTTCACTTTTAAATGCAAGCTGTTTTGCCGTAAGCAAGAAACCATTTCTGTATTATTTCAAAAGTTAAATTGTTTATAAGTTACTTCTCTTTAAGTCCTTTGCTAACCTTACTCTACTGAGAATAGATTTAAGTTTCTCTCAATTGTAATCAAATAGAGGCAATAAAAGATTCTTATTTGCATCCAAGACGTTTAACTCAAATTTCTACTGCTTTTTAGCGTTGCAAGACTTCACTAGATCCACATGGTAGATCTCTTCAACAGGGGAGATGCAAGAATGATGTTCTCAATGGTGGGGTGTCCAGAACAAGGGGTCACAGTCTGAGGATATGGGGTAGACCTTTAGGATGTGTTGAGGAGAAATTTCTTCACCCAGAGAGTGGTCAGCCTGTGGAATTTGTTCCCACAGAAAGTAGTTGAGGTCAAACCATTGTATGTTTTCAAGAAGCAGTTAGATATAGCACTTGTACGAAGGGGATCAAAGGAGATGGGGGGAAGGCGGGATTCGGCTATTGAATTGGATGGTCAGCCATGATCATAATGAATGGTGGAGCAGACTCGAAGGACTGAATAGCCTCCTCCTGATCCTATTTTCTATGTTTCTATGCGTGCAAAAGGAATAAACATTGCAAAATCCCTTTACTGCATTTTATTTGACCATATCTCGCATTTGCTGTGTGGATTATTCATAAGGGTTTGGAACACTCAAGATTTAGGGGTTGCGGACGATATTCCACCACTTATAAATGGGGAAATCAAAAGTTTAATAATAAAAATTAAAGAAGCACCTTTTTGTTCTCACATAAATAGTGAGGGGAGATATCAGGACTGTCTAAATTAATCACCCTCCCCCTTTCTCTAACACTTTCCAAAGACACATTGAATAAGGACAGCAAGGGAAAGGGGTCAGGGTCTCAGTTCTCTCCCATTCCTGACATAATCATAGAATCACTACAGTACAGAAGGAGGCCATTCAGCCCATCGATTCTGCACGACCCTCCGAAAGAGTGCGCGGACCAGGGGCCCACCCGATCATTGCAACCCCATCAAATCCACACATCTCTGGACAGCAAGGGGCAATTTAGCATGGCCAATCCACCTAACCTGCACATCTTTGGAGTGTAGGAGAAAACCGGAGCACCCGGAGGAAACCCACGCACACACAGGGAGAAAGTGAAAACTCTACACAGACAGTGACCCAAGGCAATAATTGAACCTGGGTCCCTGGCTCTGTGAGACAGCAGTGCTAACCACTGTGCCGCTCTCTGGACATTACTCAGAGTAATGGCTGAAAGTTTCCAAGGTTATACAAAGCTCTATTGAAGAAATGTAACTTCTATGTAACTTCTATGTAAATAGCACAGAAACAATAAAATCAACTTGTATTGAGATAACTCTTTAATGTACTAAAACAGCCAAAGGCACTTACAGGATTGCTATATAATGAATTATATGAGGTGATATTAGGGTAGATGATCAAAAGCTTGGTGAAAAAAGGTTGGTTTTAATGAGCTCCCGAAAGGAACAAAGAGAGGTAGTGACGCAGGAAGGCTCAGGGAGGGAAATTAAGAACTTCGAGCCTTGGCAGCTGAAGCTGCAGCGACCAATGGTGAGGCCATTAAAATCAGAAGTGTACAATGTGGGAGTGCAATGCCTCAGATGGTTGTGCAGCTGGAGGAGATTATAGAGATAGGGAGGAGTGAGACCATGGAGGGATTTGAATCCAAGGAATGGAGTCATGCTCAGGAAGCAGAGTTTGAGCCAGGGAGCGAAGACAATGGGATGGATTCTCCATTCCTGCGGCTAGGTGCTGGCTCGAATGGAAAATCTGCGAGAGGTATACCATGAAAAAAACAGCGGCGACCGCTCATCGATTCCAGAAATGGCGAGGGGCTAGCAGCGGCGCCGGGTGAAACTCCCCGCTCCCGCGGCGAGAATGGTCGGGTCCCTGGCCGCGCATGCGCCGTACAACTTGACGCCAGCCGTGAGTAGATCTGACCTGACCTGCCATCCGCGACCCCCTGACCCACAGACCATCCCCTGGCCACCCACCACCAGTGCCCCCAGCCCTCGCGGAAACCCTGCCGGCCAGCGGCTCAGATCACGGCAGAATGTGATCTGGACACAATCTGCAGCCGGCACACCGGATTCCTGACCACTGAGGCCACTCTTGTCTCGTGGCATCGGGAACTGGGCCCATTGGGGGTGGAGCATCGCGGGAGGGCTGGCCGATGACGCACCAACGGCGTTGCAATGGTGCACGGCACGTGATGCCATTTCCGAGAGGTCAGAGCATGGTTGACCGGGGTCAAACCGGCGCTGGCTGCGATTTGGGTGTCAGAGTCGATTTACCGCCCGATTTTCAATTACGATATGGGCGTCGGACAATGGAGACTCCCACCCACTGGCTTTGGTATTGCCAATATTTAATTGGAGGAAACTTCGCTGATCCAGCACTGGAGGTTAGATAAGCAATCTGAAAATTTAGCAACAATGGAAGAGTCAAGAGAGATGGCGGTGAGATGGTTAGATCCTCTCTTGTAGGAGATGGCTATTGCCTGGCACTTTTGTGAATCAAATGTTACTTGCCACTTGTCAGCCCAAGACTGGATATTGTCCAAGTCTTGCTGTTTTTGGACATGGACTGATTCATTATCTGAGGAGCTGTGACTGGTGCTGAACATTGTGCAGTCATCTACAAACATCCACACTTCTGACCTTATGAATAACTCCTGCAGTAAATTCCTGGAGTTGAGATGACCTCCAACGACCACAACCATCTTCCTTTGTGCCAGGTATGACTCCAACCAGCGGAGAGTTTTCTCCCAGATTTCCATTGTCTCCAGTTTTGCTAGGGCTCCTTGATGCCATACTCAGTCAAATGTGAAGGGTAGTCATCTCACCTCACCTCTGTTGTCCATGTTTGAACCAAGGCTGCAATGAGGTCAGGAGCTGAGTGACCCTGGCGGAACCCAAACTGAGCATCCGACAGCAGGTTATTGCTGAGTAAGTGCCACTTGATAGCACTGTAGATGACTCCTTCCATCACTTTGCTGATGATGGACAGTAGACTGTTCCTTGTGTACAGGTCACACCTGGCCAATTTTCCACATTGCCGGGTAGATGCCAGTGTTGTATCAAATATTAACTTACAATTGCATCAAATATTAACTTAATTATTTATATCTATTAAATGACTTAGTCAATTTAAACATTTTAGAGCCTAGATTACATGCAGAACTTGAATACAAGTTCAGATGATCAAAAGTCTTGATGAGAAAGTTGTTTGTCATCCCACAATGTATGGTTCAAATCAAGCACAGTCAATGGGGGCTCCAGGAGCTCAATAACTCCATCAGAACTTCTTCCAGCCCAACTCCCAACCAAGTCTGCTGGTAAACACATTTGCTAATTATTTCCCCCAATGATTATGCTTGATAGTGATGGTATGAATAATAGAAGATTAGCTTTTTAAACTCAGCAGGCTGCAGCATAGAGCTCAGACTTCCTTCTAACCAAATGTCAAAGTTGCTGCATTGCAGAAAGCCTGAAGTAAACAAACATAGACAGCAAGAGGATTGAAAGACAGTATGAGGGAAAGAAACATGAGTACGCCTTCTCAGCTTCTCGAGCCTTTCCTGCCATTCAATTAGTTCCTGGTCAATCCGTATCTTAACTCTATCTGCACACCTTGATTCCATAACTATGAACTTGTTTAACAAAAATCAATCATTTTGGTCAATACATGGGTTTTCATAGAATCATAGAATTTACAGTGCAGAAGGAGGCCATTTTGCTCATCGAGTCTGCACCAGTCCTTGGAAAGAGCACCCTACCTAAACCCACACCTCCACCCTATCCCCATAACCCAGTAACCCCACGTAACATTTTTGTTTGGACACTAAGTGCAATTTAGCACGGCCAAGCCACCTAACCTGCACATCTTTGGACTGTGGGAGGAAACCAGAGCACCCGGAGGAAACCCACGCAGGCACTGGGAGAACGTACAGAGAACTATGAGGCAGTAGTGTTAACCACCGTGCCATCCCTTTTCTATTGAGGCCCTTGGTAAGACTAAGCAAGTAGAGCCTCATGTTGCTCTCTTTTATTTTTTAGTTTCACCATCATATATTTCAAGATTAAGTGACAGAAGCAACTTTCCTTAATGGTACATGCGATTTGAGCACACAGTGAGCATGGAGGTTGAAAAACAAGTTTCATTTATTCCACTGGCATCAAAGCTGTCCAACGTCTTAAGAGAAATCTTAATTTCAAGAAACAAAAGGCATGAAGAGTGATCAACATAACAGCGTTGGTTACAGAAACGTCCACTGTATGGCACAGTAACACAGTGGTTAGCACTGTTGCGTCACAGCTCCAGGGTCCCAGGTTTGACTCTAGGCTTGGGTCACTGTCTCAGCGGAGTCTGCACGTTCTCACCGTGTCTGCGTGGGTTTCCTTCGGGCGCTCCATTTCCCTCCCACAAGTCCCGAAAGATGAGCTGTTAAGTGAATTGGACATTCTGAATTCACCCTCTGTGTACCCGAACAGGCACCAGACTAGGGGCTTTTCACAGTAACTTCATTGCAGCGTTAATGTAAGCCGACTTGTGCCAATAAAGATTATTATTATAACATAAAGATTACATCTGAGAACAAAGAACTTCCATTAAATATATTGCATTTTATGCCCTCAGAATAACAGAGAGGGATGCACCATTTATGAATTACTTGCAAGTAGAGTCAATGTTGTAATGCAGAGAAAAGCAGAAGCCAGCACTGTAAGATGCCAAAAGCGGCAAATGAGGCGAGTGCACCGTAAGTGTTCCGACAGACATGCTAATCCTTCACATTCCAGCCCAACATAGGGGTAAATTCTGCGTGGCTGGAATGGCGAATTTGATGGACCATTTAAAGGTCCATTGACCTCAAGGGACATTTCCGGTCTTGAGCGGCACAACCGGAAACTCCCACCGGCCGTCTTTGGTTGCATGTGCCAGCCAGGGTAAATTGTGCAGTGTCAAAGATGCCCCATGACTGTCCCCCAACAGGTGGACTCAAATTCCTGCCCCTCATTTGCAAGAAACAGGGAGACCAAGGTCAGTACAGAGTATTAAAGTTATCATTTAGCAGACCAGATCATAGGATTGTGCACTCAAAGAAGTGACTCTTGCTGTCAGTGCTGACTAGAAATCCTTGGGCTTTCCTCGACCCATCGAAATGAATGAATGGGAAATCAGAGGTTGCAGCACGCAAATTCCAATGCAGTGCTCCCTACAAGCACCACTTCTCATGCGAACACCCAATCAGGTAATCAGCCCGATAAAAGGAATTTGATTCGATAGAAATATAGCACGAGGAAAATAGCGAGTGAAGTGATGAAGAGACGCGGGAAAGGAAGATGTAGTTTATAATGTTTAATTTTTCAGTTTTTTAATTGCTGATTTTTCGAGGAATGCGCATGGTAGGATTATACTTTAGTTATTGTTACGGTGTCAATTCTGGTTTCAGCATTGACAGTGTGTGAACTGAAATGTTTAAAAAAGCCAAGGCAGCGATAATCTAGCATTTCGAGGGCAGTGCCAAGAATAAATTCTGCGAAGGAGGAAAAGGCTTCATCTTGCTCTAGGTTTGGACACTTGCAGTCTCTCCTCAGAATAAACATACATCATTGAAAGGAGCTTCATAAAACATGCTTACTGTAGTGTCTAACCCTTTACCAAAGGCCATGGAGTTCATTTCCTAATGTTACACTGTGAATTTGAATAATTACACTCAGTGTACCATCGGGATAGCTTAAATTACTATGGATGTATTAGCACTGGGACAGTAATTGCAGGTAATTACCCTCCATGTGCCACCCAAATAGCCTTAATTGATACATGCGGGACAATTATGACCAATGTTCTTTCAGAGTAACATGATTCTGAGCTGGTGGTTAACGCTGACACTGACCTAATTTCAGTGTTTGCCACCGATGAGCCTTCCAGATGTGTTTCTGTCTCACATCTGGGGCGCACTGTGTTCTTGCTCATTGCTCCTGCTGACACTTGTGCCTCTGAAGCACTCTCAACCGCTGGGGAGATTTTCTACACTCTGGTGCAAGGACGCATGACCCATGAGGTGGGGGGTGGGGGCAAGTGGGTGGTGCAGGAGGAGTAGAAGATGTGGTGCCAACTCTGCTCTGGAAGGGTGCCAAGTAGGAGAATTCTGCTGCCAGACTGCGTGAGTCTCATTAGACCTTTAAATAAGTATGCTAATGAGGGCGGACATTCCCTGTTCCTCAATTCTCAGTGGTTTGGTCTAATAGGTACATTTTGAACCTGACTTTCTGAGTTGCAGCTTAAAGCTTCTGACGCTGTGTTATCCATTGCTTTTCCGAAAACAGTGGAGGGGTTTTCGTCCAGGCACATTTGGGTCAGTAATCGCTGCCTTTCTGCACTTTGCATTGTTGGCTGGTGATCTTTACGTACTTATGACTGGATGTACCATTCGGGAGAGTTATTTTCCCTTCAGAACTAACCCTTGATACTTAGAATGGGTATTTGGAAATGTCTCCTGGAGCGGAGTTCCAGAGAAATGATCCGAGGACAGTATGTCTGTAACTCAGATGAGTCACATAACCCCTCTGACACGTTTAAGCAACTAGTTTCAATATCCCACCAGAACAATGACTGGAGTTCTGTTAGACCAAAGGGGAGTCTCACTGAGGATGAAGGATGGCGGTTTGTCGGGGGGGGGGGGGGGGGGGGGGGGGGGGGAATGGTGGAGGTAATGGCATCGGGGTTCAATCCATTGCAATGGCATAATGATTGGTGTGGTGAAGGTGGACTCGGAGTCCACTTGCTGCATATGCAGTAGGGGCTGGTTTAGCACAGGGCTAAATCGCTGGCTTTTAAAGCAGACCAAGGCAGGCCAGCAGCACGGTTCAATTCCCGTACCAGCCTCCCCGAACAGACGCCGGAATGTGGCGACTAGGGGCTTTTCACAGTAACTTCATTTAAAGCCTACTTGTGACAATAAGCCATTTTCATTTTTTTTTTACAAGGGTGTGATTGCTGCTTCAGTACTTTTCTTGATGAAGTATATTTTCCCCATTTCCAGGTATGTTGATAATGAGCTGCAGCTTTCGAGACCGATCATCCTTAACCACTCCTTCTCTTCTTATAAGAAGCAAAGAGGTGGATCCTGCATGGGTGCATCAACATGCCATATTTGTAAAGGATGGAGTGGAAAGGCACAAAAGGAGATGGAGAAATGGAGAAAAAGGCCTCAGGATATCCCAAAGCACTTTGCGGCCACTGATGTGGCCACTGTTGCGAGCCTGCAACATGGCAGGCAATTTGCACACAGCAAGATGCCAAAACCATGGGCGGGATTCTCCACTCCCACGCCGAAGTGGCCGCACCGTCGTGAACGCCGTTGAGGTTCACGATGGCGCGGAACGGCCCCGGTCCTGACCGATTCAGGCCCTGACAATGGGCCAGGATCGGGGCCGTGTCATCTACCCACGCCAGGCCTTGTCGCCCGCGTAAAAGCGGCGCCGCATAGATGACGCGGTCGGCGCCGCAAAACGGGCGTCATCCGCGCATGCGCGGGTTGGCCGGCGCCAACCCGCGCATGCGTGGTTGCCGTCCGCTCTAAGTCCGCCCCGCAAGAAGATGGGGGACGGATCTTGCGGGGCCGCGGAAGGAAGGAGGTCCTCCTTCAGAGAGGACGGCCCGATGTGCACCAATTGCGGGCCACCCCACATTCCAGGTGAAGCCCGGTGCAGGATCCCCCCTCGCCCCCCCCACAGGCCGCCCCCCCAGCGTTCACGCACCGTCCACGACTGCAGCGACCAGGTGTGGACGGCGCCGGGGGGGAACCCGCCGTTTTGGCCTGGCCGCTCGGCCCATCCGGGCCTCAGATTCTCCGGCCAGCGGCCCGCGAAACCCGACCGGGTCGTTCCCGCTGCTTGGGAGAATCGCGAGAGGGCGTCGGACCGGCGTCCCTGGAAATTTTGGCAGCCCAGGCGATTCTCCCAACTGGTGTGGGAGTGGAGAATCGCGCCCCAAATGTTCATCATTTCCATGTTATTGTGCTAGTGTTGAGTATTTGGCCAGGTTGACAATATTGAATTTTTTACCCGTCAGGCTGGCCTCAATAACACTTGAGATGGATTTGTAGGTATAGTATTATTTATTTTAACCAACTTGCAAGGCTGACTCGCTCCACAGAGATCCAGAACACAAAAGCTGTATGGGCCTCTTGTTACCCAGCATCCTTTTCCCCATCTGCCTTGCCATTCTTTCTGAATTCCTTTGTCCTTTGTTCTTTGTGAACTCACGACTATCTACATTACCGAAACTAATATTTGAACTAACTATTTTATATCACATTCATTTGTTCAATTCCTCAAGGTCAGCAGAGAGAACTCCACTGGCTTCTTCAAAATAGCGCCGTGAGATCCTCCATGTCCACCTACGAAAGAAGAATTCAAAACCATTTACCTTAAATAAAATGTGACCTAGCCTTATCGGGTGAGTTGTGTACAGGTGGGTGTTATGTATACAAGACAGTGGTGACCACCATATCCCAATCAACGCACATAAAGACACAGGGGAAAGTGACTTCCGGAAAATTCATGCTTGTGGATGTCCCGTTTACATTAGTTTTGATGAAGATGCCAAAATGTTTCCTGCCACAATCTTCTGAGCCCAAGCTCAGATGCAATAAGATGCAAGCAGGCTGATTTTGCTTGGGGTTATGGAGAGACTCAAAGTTTTCCAATAACACAAAGATAGGTGACATACAGTAAATGGTAGAACCCTCAAGAGTATTGACAGTCAGGGAGATCTAGGTGTACAGGTCCACAGGTCACAGAAAGGGGCAACACAGATGGAGAAGTTAGTCAAGAAAGCATACAGCATGCTTGCCTTCCTTGGCCGGGGCATTAAGTATAAAAATTGGCACGTCATGATGCAACTGTATAGAACCTTAGTTAGGCCACACTTGGAGTATAGTGTTCAATTATGGTCGCCACACTACCAGACGGATGTGGAGGCTTTAGAGAGGGTGCAGAAGATTTACCAGGGTGTTGCCTGGTATGAAGGGCATTAGCTGTGAGGAGAGGTTGAATAAATTTGGTTTGTTCTCACTGGAACAAAGGAGGTTGAGGAGTGACCTGATAGAGGTCTACAAAATTATGAGGGGCATAGACAGAATGGATAATCAGAGAATTTTTCCAGGGTAGAGGGTTCAATTACTCAGGGGCATAGGTTTAAGGTGCGAGGGGCAAGGTTTGGAGGAGATGTACGAGGCAAGTTTTTTACACAGAGGGTAGTGGGTGCCTGGAGCTCGCTGTCGGGAGAGGTGGTGGAAGCAGGGACGATAGTGACGTTTAAGGGGCATCTTGACAAATACATGAAGAGGATGGGAATAGAGGGATACAGACCCTGGAAATGTAGAACATTTTAGTTTAGACGAGCAGCATGGTCGGCGCAGGCTTGGAGGGCCAAAGGGCCTGTTTCTATACTTTTTTTGTACTTTTCTGTACTTTTCTTTGTTCTTTGACATTGGAGGTGGAGATTGAAGCATAATATTAGAAAGCCATGAATAGATTATTGAATAGAGAGAACTGGTGCAAATGAATTTCAATATAAGCAAATGTGAGGCTGTTCACTTTAGACCATCAATGATAGCTCAGTTGATTAGCTCTACCTCACCTCGACCCATTTGTTTTCATCCCATTTCATTTTAACTGTCATTTACCATTTATTTATTGAGAATCTCAGCAGGTCTGGCAGCATCTGTAGGGAGAGAAAAGAGCTAACGTTTTGAGTCCGATGACTCTTTGTCAAAGCTTTGACAAATGCATGAATAGGATGGGAATAGAGGGATACGGACCCCGGAAGTGTAGAAACCCATCCCTGGTTGCTCCAGTTTTTTTTCTCCAAAAGTGACATCAGAGGGAAGCTGTGATCTGATTGGTTGATAGCAAATCTGCCCCAAATTTTTTTTAAAAACACAGCTAAACTCGTAAACTTAAATTAAACTAATTAATTAATTAGTGATGGCTGGTCAGGTGATGTGCTTGAGCTGCTTGATGTGGGAGCTGGCAGATCCCATTGCGAGCTGCAGCGACCACATCTTCAGTAAGTGTTGGCTGCTCGAAGAGCTCTGGCTCAGAGTTGATGAGCTGGAGTCTGAGCTTCAAACACTGAGGCACATCCGGGAGGGGGAGACTTACCTGGACACTGTGTTTCAGAAGGCAGTCACACCTGTCAGAGTAAGTAGTTTAAATCCTGCCAGTGGCCAGGGACAGCAGGGTGTGACTGCAAGTCAGGCAGGTAAAGGGAACCAGCAGTCAGGAACTCAGGAGCCTCAGCCCTTGACCCTGTCCAACAGGTATGAGACACTTGCTCCCTGTGTGAATGGCGAACAGGGCTGCAGGAAGGATGAGTCAGCTGACCAAGGCACCATGGTTCAGCAGGCCATTCAAGGGGAGGGAGTAAATAGGCAAGTTGTAGTTGCAGGGGATTCTATTATCAGGGGGATAGATAGTATCCTTTGTGAGCAGGATAAAGAGTCCCGCATGGTATGTTGCCTGCCCGGTGCTAGGGTGCGGGACATCTCTGACCGGCTTGAAAGGATACTGGAGAGGGAGGGTGAGGATCCAGTTGTTGTGGTCCATGTCAGTACCAACAACATAGGCAAGTCTAGAAAAGAGGACCTGTTTCGAGATTTTAAAGAGCCAGGATTCAAATTAAAAAACAGGTCCTCAAGGGTCATAATCTCCGGATTACTGCCCGAGCCACGTGCAAATTGGCAGAGGGAGGCAAGAATAAGGGAAGTTAACACGTGGCTGAAAGAGTGGTGTGGGAAAGAGGGGTTCCTTTTCATGGGACACTGGCATCAGTTTTGGGACAGGGGGGATCTTTACCGTTGGGATGGTCTCCACCTGAACCGAGCTGGGACCAGTGTTCTGGTGAAAAGAGTCAATAGGGTGGCCAATAGGACTTTAAACTAGAGATTGGAGGGGAAGGGAAGGTCAGGGAACCAAGAGGTGAAGTAATCAGTGGGAAGCGTAGCTGCTTAGGAATACAAAAAAGCACGAAAAGACAGAACTCAGGAGAGGTTACGATTGTTCCCATCCCACAAAATATGACACAGTGTATGGAAAGGCTCAGTAAACCAAGGTCCACCACACTAAGAAAACAAAAAGGGACGGTCAATAGAGAATTAAAGGTGCTATATTTAAATGCGCGCAGTGTATGGAACAAGGTAGATGAGCTTATGGCCCAGATTGTGACTGGCAGGTATGTGGTAGGCATCACAGAGACGTGGTTGCAGGGGGTTCAGGACTGGCATTTAAACATCCAGGATTCACAACCTATCAAAAAGACAGAGAGGTGGGCAGAGGGGGCGGGGTTGCCTTGTTAATTAGGAATGAAATTAAATCAATAGCACTAAACGACATAGGGTCAGATGATGTTGAGTCTGTGTGGGTAGAGTTGAGGAACCACAAAGGCAAAAAAACCATAATGGGAGTTATGTACAGGCCTCCTAACAGTGGTCAGGACCAGGGGCACAACATGCACCACGAAGTAGAAAGTGCATGTCAGAAAGGCAAGGTCTCAGTGATCATGGGGGACTTCAATATGCAGGTGGACTGGGTAAATAATGCTGCCAGTGGACCCAAGGAAAGGGAATTCATTGAATGTTTACAGGAAGGCTTTTTGGAACAGCTTGTGATGGAGCCCACGAGGGAACAGGCCATTCTGGACTTAGTGTTATGTAATGAGCCAGACTTGATTAAAGATCTTAAAGTAAGGGAACACTTAGGAGGCAGTGATCATAATATGGTAGAATTCAATCTCCAATTTGAAAGAAAGAAGGTCGAATCAGATGTAAAGGTGTTACAGTTAAATAAAGGTAACTACAGGGGCATGAGGGAGGAATCGACTGGGAGCAGAGCCTAGTGGGAAAGACAGTAGAACAGCAATGGCAGGAGTTTCTGGGAGTAATTGAGGACACAGTACAGAGGTTCATCCCAAAGAAAAGAAAGGTTATCAGAGGGGGGATTAGGCAGCCATGGCTGACAAAGGAAGTTAGGGAATGCATCAAAGCAAAAAGAAAGCCTATAATGTGGCAAAGAGTAGTGGGAAGTCAGAAGATTGGGAAGGCTACAAAAACAAACAGAGGATAACAAAGAGAGAAATAAGGAAAGAGAGGATCAATTATGAAGGTAGGCTAGCCAGTAACATTAGGAATGATAGTAAAAGTTTCTTTAAATACATTAAAAACAAACGGGAGGCAAAAGTAGACATTGGGCCGCTCCAAAATGATGCTGGTAATCTAGTGATGGGAGACAAGGAAATAGCTGAGGAACTAAATAAGTACTTTGCGTCAGTCTTCACAGGAGAAGACATGAGTAATATCCCAACAATTCAGGAGAGTCAGGGGGCAGAGTTGAATATGGTAGCCATCACAAAGGAGAAAGTGCTAGAGAAACTAAGAGGTCTAAAAATTGATAAATCTCCGGGCCCAGATGGGCTACATACTAGAGTTCTAAAGGAGATAGCTGAAGAAATAGTGGAGGCGTTAGTTATGATCTTTCAAAAGTCACTGAAGTCAGGAAAAGTCCCAGAGGATTGGAAAATCGCTGTTGTAACCCCCCTGTTCAAGAAGGGAACAAGGAAAAAGATGGAAAATTATAGGCCAATTAGCCTAACCTCGGTTGTTGGCAAGATTCTAGAATCCATTGTTAAGGATGAGATTTCTAAATTCTTGGAAGTGCAGGGTGGGATTAGGACAAGTCAGCATGGATTTAGTAAGGGGAGGTCGTGCCTGACAAAGCTGTTAGAGTTCTTTGAAGAGATAACAAATAGGTTAGACCAAGGAGAGCCAATGGATGTTATCTATCTTGACTTCCAAAAGGCCTTTGATAAGGTGCCTCATGGGAGACTGCTGAGTAAAATAAGGACCCATGGTATTCGAGGCAAGGTACTAACATAGATTGACGATTGGCTGTCAGGCAGAAGTCAGAGAGTTGGGATAAAAGGTTCTTTTTCGGAATGGCAACCGGTGACGAGTGGTGTCCCGCAGGGTTCAGTGTTGGGGCCACAGCTGTTCTCTTTATGTATTAACGATCTAGATGACGGGACTGGGGGCATTCTGGCTAAGTTTGCCGATGATACAAAGATAGGTGGAGGGGCAGATAGTATGGAGGAGGTGGGGAGGCTGCAGAAAGATTTAGACAGTTTAGGAGAGTGGTCCAAGAAATGGCTGATGAAATTCAACGTGGGCAAGTGCGAGGTCTTGCACTTTGGAAAAAAGAATAGAGGCATGGACTATTTTCTAAACGGTGACAAAATTCATAATGCTGAAGTGCAAAGGGACTTGGGAGTCCTAGTCCAGGATTCTCTAAAGGTAAACTTGCAGGTTAAGTCAGTAATTAAGAAAGCAAATGCAATGTTGTCATTTATCTCAAGAGGCTTGGAATATAAAAGCAGGGATGTACTTCTGAAGCTTTATAAAGCATTAGATAGGCCCCATTTAGAATACTGTGAGCAATTTTGGGCCCCACACCTCAGGAAGGACATACTGGCACTGGAGCGGGTCCAGCGGAGATTCTCATGGATGATCCCAGGAATGGTAAGCCGAACATACGATGAACGTCTGAGGATCCTGGGATTATATTCATTGGAGTTTAGGAGGTTGAGGGGAGATCTAATAGAAACTTACAAGATAATGAATGGCTTAGATAGGGTGGACGTATGGAAGTTGTTTCCATTAGTAGGGGAGACTAGGACCCGGGGGCACAGCCTTAGAATAAACGGGAGTCACTTTAGAACAGAGATGAGGAGAAATTTCTTCAGCCAGAGAGTGGTGGGTCTGTGGAATTCATTGCCACAGAGGGCGGTGGAGGCCGGGACGTTGAGTGTCTTCAAGACAGAAGTTGATAAATTCTTGATTTCTCGAGGAATTAAGGGCTATGGAGAGAGAGCGAGTAAATGGAGTTGAAATCAGCCATGATTGAATGGTGGAGTGGACTCGATGGGCCGAATGGCCTTACGTCCGCTCCTAGGTCTTATGGTCTTATGGTGATGAGCTGCCTTCTTGAACTGCTGCAGTCCCTGAGTTGTAGATACACTCACTGTGCTGTTAGGGAGGGAGTTACAGGAATTTGTCCCAGCGACAGAGAAGAAATGGTGATATATGTCTAAGTCAGGATGGTGAGTGGCTTGGAGGGGAACCTCCAGGTGGTGGGGTTTCCATGTGTCTGCTGCTCTTATCCTTCTAGATGGTAGAAGTCATGGGTTTGGAAAGTGCTGCTTAAGGGACCTTGGTGAATTCCTGCACTGCATCTTGGAGATGGTATACACGGCTGCTATTGTCCGTCGGTGGAATGATTGAATATTTGTGGAAGGCGTATCAATCAAGCGGGCTGCTTTTTCCTGGATGATGTTGAGCTTCTTGAGTGTTGTTGGTGCTACACTCATCCAAGTAAGTGAGGATTACACTCCTGACTTGTGCCTCCATTACACTCCATTGCACTCCTAACTCCATTGCACTCCTGACTTGTGCGTTGCAATAATAATAATCATCTTTATTAGTGTCACAAGTAGGCTTACATTAACACTGCAATGAAGTTGCTGTGAAAATCTCCTTGTCACCACATTCCGGCGCCTATTCGGGTACACAGAGGGAGAAGTCAGAATGTCCAATTCACCTAACAAACACGCCTTTCGGGACTTGTGGTAGAAACCGGAGCACCCGGAGGAAACCCATGCAGACACGGGGAGAACGTGCAGATTCCGCAGACAAGCCGGAAATCAAACCCGAGTCCCTGGCACTGTGAAGCAACAGTGCTAGCCAATGTGCTACCTTGCCCTCCAGGTAGATGGTGGACAGGCTTTGGAGAGTCAAGAGGTGAGTTACCAACTGTATTTAAAATATAATACTCATAAAATATTTAAATTATAGACAGTACATAAAGTAAAAAGAATATACATCTGCACATAAAATATGAAATGGTACAACAAATATTCATTTGGCCCTTATATCTTGAGCTTCATATCTAGATGACAAGAATACAGGGGGTTAGGAGTGATTCAAAGCCCTATTTAGACTACATCTGGGGTGGTGTGCTCAGTTCCGAGCATCACGTGTCAGAAAGGATATACTGACCTTGAAGGGAGTGCAACATGGATTTGTCACTGGACTCCAATGATAAAGTGTGAGGTTAGATTACACAAACTAGGTTTATGGTTCTTGGAAGTTTGAATGTCAAGCTTTGTAACTGGATTGAGGTTTTCAAGCTATTATTTGAAACTGATAGGGGAAAATGCGTAGAGAGAAACTACTCCCGTTGGTTTGGGAGTCTCCTCGGTGACATAGACTAAAACTGAGAGCCGGACCCACCAGCAGTCAAGTCAGGAATCACTTCTACAGAGAATGGATGGTGGAAGTTTAGAACCCATTTCCACAAATGGACGTTCATGATAGGTCAGTTTTAATTTTATATCCGAGATTGATAATTTTTGTTCATGTAAAGCTATTAGACGATATGGGGAAAAGGCACATATTTGAAGTCAGGTTACAGATCAGCCATAATTTCATTGAACAATGGAAGAAGTTTGAGGGGCTGATGGGTGAACTCCTGTTTCTATGTTCTTGTGTTAACTAAGACATGATTAGCGCACAGGACTGTGAAGGATCATCATCACCAACAGCAGCAGCAATAACAATGCATAAAATATCAACAATGCCATCCCAGAGTCAGAACATCAGTCAGATCGCAGCAGAAATTAAATAGCTTGGGCTTAATTTTCCATTGAGGAGACTATGGGGGGGGGGGGGGGGGGGGGGGTTTCTCCATTGCCCGGCCCCGAAATCGGGAACGTCGTATGGGTGGAGAATGGCTCCCGATGGCGAAATAGGGGCAGGCGCTGGTTTGACGGCAGGTCGCGATGGTCCGCCCCCTCCAAATCGCCGTCATCGGGCCCCTCGCAGTCGCAACCCCGTTGGAATGTCCTTGGCCGGCCCACCTGCGATGCTTCGCCTAAGATAGACCGAGTTCCCGAAAGCGCGGGTCACGTGTGGTCTCAGCGGATGAGAGCCTGGCGTTCCGGCTGCGGTGAGAGAGAGGGGGCATGCAGACAGTGTCCAGTGTGGCCACACTTGGCCGTGATCTGTGCCGCTGGCCAGGGGACTTCTTCCAGGGCTGGGGTTGGGTGGGTGGTGGCGGGCCAGCATGGCGCCATCTTGTATGGTGCGATAGGTGCATGGGGGAGGGGGGGGTTTAGACGTACGCGCGGCTGAAGCTCGTCAGCCCTGCGCATGTGCAACACGAGACCCGGCGATTCGCCAAGTGTTTTCCGCGCTGTCTACGGGTGTTTGACGCGGTGCCGGTGCTAGCCCCTCACCGGTAACGGAATCGGTGACGGTTTCGTGACGATTTTCCCATTGTGAAACACCACAGATCCTCCATCGGTGTCGGCACTTCGCCTCGGGAACGGAAAATCCAGCCCTATGTTCTCCCACTGGCGTTTGATCGCCTTTGATGTGGCCTTGTGCTGGGAATGGATCCAGGGGTGATTCACTATCCTGTACCATGCAAACTTATGCACGGCGGGCATTGCGAGGGATTTGCTATTGAGTCGCCATTTTGAGTGGGCAGCCCAATAGCAAGGGTGGCTGGGACCCTCGCAGCGCCCCCCCCCCCCCCCCCCCCCCCCAAAGCAATTCCACTCCCCTCCATCATGGGATTTTCTGAGTCACTCCCGTCTCCCCACAGGTACAAGGTTGACCTGAACCCCCCCCCCCCACCAGAGACAGCTCCATTACCGAGATCCTCCATTACAGAAATCCCCACCAGAGACCCACCCCAAAAGTGGGACCCCCACAAGAGACTCATCATGACAGAGACCCCCACCAGAGCCCTGCATAAGAGAGCCCCCATCCCCCCGCATTACAGAGACCCCTGCCAGGAAGATATACAGCAGTCCAGACAGAGACAGTGAAAATGTCAGAGCGTGGCACCTGTAAATTCCTAGAGAGCAGAAACCATATCAGTTAGGCATAGACCTTTGATTGACAGCTCTTGGACCACATCAAAGGCGGTTAAATGCTTTACTTCCTCTTTTTCTCTGCAAGATGTGCATTGTGCGGTGGAGGGGAGATCTCTGCTGCATTTGGGGGCAACTCCCTTAATGAGTCATCACTTGGCCCATCACGTCAGGGCCACGCTGGGAAATAGCTGAACCAATTCTCGCTCACGTGAATCCCGGCCCAGAGGACCAAAGAATCACGTGGGCTTCGAGAATCTGATGCCCAGCCCATTAATAGGGTGCAAATAAGGCAATTTGACCGATAGGCATGCTCCCGCTGGCGCGGAGCACGATTTTCAATACAGCCGACAGCGGGGCACCGGGGCATAGGAACGTCGCCGATCCCATTTTTAGGACGACACTGGATTCTTCGTCCCATTGGGAATTCAGCTACGGACAGCAACAGGCGGCGGACGGCGGAGAATACAGCCTCTTATGTCATTGTGAGTTCCCGTCTCGCTGTCACCTCTCCAGTCAGCTGAATTTGGGGTGACATTTGAGGTTATTGAGGGGCTCCAAAATATCGATTATCACCATTTTCACTAACAGCCATCGTGAAGGAAAAAAAATAAAGGAAAATATCACAAAGTTTAAAAATACTATCTTGTTCACTTCAGTTGGTGACTTATCTGGTTACGGTGATGGATAGCTCACTCCCACAGTCAAGGAAAATGCCAGGTTTGATTTGATGTCTGTGTTCTGTTGACTGATCTCCTCCCGGGCAGCAATACAGCGTGCTGTAATGACTGCTTGATTGATTTATTGTCGCATGTACCAAAGTACAGTGAAAAGTATTTTGCTACGGCCAAGGGAATGTACATAGTACGTACACAGTAGACATAAAGAATAATTGACAAAGTACATTGACAAATAGTGATTGGTTACAGTGCGGAACAAGGGCCAAACAAAGCAAATACATGAGCAAGAGCAGCATAGAGCGTCGTGATAGTGTTCTTACAGGGAACAGATCAGTCCGAGGGGGAGTCGTTGAGGAGTCTAGTAGCTGTGGGGATGAAGCTGTCCCTATGTCTGGATGTGCGGGTCTTCAGACTTCTGTGTCTTCTGCCTGATGTAAGGGTCTGGGCAAAGCCTGGGTGTGAGGGGCCTCTGATAATGCTGCCTTCCTGAGGCAGCAGGAAGTTTAGACAGAATCAATGGTGGCAAGCTTGTGTGATACGTTGGGCTGAGTGCACCACACTCTGCAGTTTCTTGTGATCTTGGGCCGAGCAGTTGCCAGATCAAGAGTTCGAGTGCCTGACAATGCAGTGTGAACTGCAGAAACTCCCAACAACTATTCTCCAATGGGGATGGCCCGCACAGCCCTGGGTGTGACTTCATGTAGATTTCACCGATCCTTCCAGGACTTGGGGCAGCACGGTAGCATTATGGATAGCACAATTGCTTCTCAGATCCAGGGTCCCAGGTTTGATTCCGGCTTGGGTCACTGTCTGTGCGGAGTCTGCACATCCTCCCCGTGTGTACGTGGGCGTCCTCCGGGTGCTCCGGTTTCCTCCCGCAGTCCAAAAGATGTACAGGTTAGGTGGATTGGCCATGATAAACTGCCCTTAAAGTCCAATATTGCCCTTACTGTTGGGTGGTGTTAGTGGGTTATGGGGATAGGGTGGAGGTGTTGACCTTGGATGGGGTGCTCTTTCCAAGAGCCGGTGCAGGCTCGATGGGCCGAATGGCCTCCTTCTGCACTGTAAATTCTATGATAAAATTCTATGACTCCATGAGCTGGATTCTCCGTTGGCGGAATCCTCCATTTTGCTGGCAGCCCACTCACGCCCGCGGATTTCCCAACGGCGTGGGGGTGCCCACAATAGGAAGCCCCATTGGCCGGCTGCCAGGACGGAGAATGCCACTGCCGGCAAAGGCATGACGCACCAGAAAACGGGCGCAGCGGTTCGGAGAATCCCACCCCATGTTTCTGATTATCGTGGATGCACATTCAAAATGGTTAGACGCCCACAAGGTGTCGTCCGCTAATCTGAAGGCGATGATTCAGAATCTGCGACTCACATTTAGCACACCCTATATCCTGGAGATGTTGGTTACCGGCAATGGCACGCCATTTGCGAGTGAAGAGTTTGGGGCTTTTATGAAGACAAACCAGGTGTGCACGTCCACGTACCATCTGTTCACAAATGGGCCGGCCGAAAGGACGGTGCAAACTTTTAAAAGAGGTTGGAAGAAGCAGACCTCATATCCCTCAAAACGCGCCTGGCTAGGTTCGTGTTCTGCTGCCGCACCACCCCACATGCCACGACTGGGGTAGCGTCGGCAGAACTGTTAATGGGCTGGAGTCTTCGGACCCACCTCAGCCTCGTGTTCCCAGATATTGGTGGGAAAATACGCCACGGTCAAGAGCAGCAAGGACGTACCCTAGTCAGGCATACGAAGACCAGCCAGTTCATACCATGTGATGCAGTCGACATTAGGAACTTCGGTGACGGCACCAAGTGGGTCCCAGGAACAATATTTCAGCAGACAGGGCCAGTATCATACCAGGTTCAGGCACAGAATCGAGAAAGGAAGAGGCATCGCGACCATCTCCGTAACAGGAGGCCAGTAGTATGCAAAGCTCACCCGGAGGAGCCTGCTTCAGTCCATGCAGCCATTGCACCAGCAGCTTTGAGACCGTTTCCCCAAAGGAGACCCGATGCAGAAATGAGGGAGATCGAGGATTCCGACTCCGCATTGGGAGCCAGGCATCGAAGGTTTCTGACGGTGAACAGATCGAAGAACAACCACCAGTGGTAGTTCAGCCATGACGATCAGCAAGGAAGCGGCATTCGCTGTCGAGATATACGCAACCCGATCCAGCTCTACAGATGCAAGATGTACAGCAAGGGGCAAAACGCAAACATCCTTGGAAGAGTCTTCGGACTTTAGGTGGGGAGGGATGTTATAACCCACAGAAGACCAATTAGGGGTTGGTCCAATTAGCCTCCCCGTGAGTCTCGTTGGATACGAGCCGCCTTGCTGAGGGGTGGCGGCCTCATCAGCGGAGTAATGGACACTGTGTCTGGGGCTGGTTTAGCTCATTTAGCTAGACAGCTGGTTCATGATGTCGAGCGAAGCCAGCAGTATGGGTTCGATTCCCATACCGGCTGAGGTTATTCATGAAGGTACCACTTTCTCAATCTTGGCCCTCGTCTGAGGTGTGGTGATCCTGAGGTTAAATCACCAGCAGTCAGCTCTCCCCCTCAAAGGGGAAAGCAGCCAATGGTCATTTGGGACAGCGGAGACTTTACCTTTACCTAACGGACTCTGTGTATAAAACCTCGGCCCCAATGGGAACCAAGCAGGGTAGTCCTGGCTGGGACCTGAAGTACATTGTGTAAATAGTTGTAGATAGTTACTTTACAATAAAATACAGGAGGCTGGATTCTCCGTCGGCGGGATCCTGCGTTTTGCCGGCAGCGCACTCACGGCCACAATGGGAAATCCCATTGGCCAGCTGCCGGGACTTAGGATCCCACTGCCGGTAGAGGCATGCCGTACCAGAAAACGGGTTCAGCGGGACGGAGAATCCCACGCAGTTTCTTTCCGCCTCTTGCGTGGACTCCTCTGTACCCAAAAGGAACCTGCGCAAAAAGAAAACAATATGCAAGATGTTTTACTGCCATCTTTCAAAATCATATCGGTGTAAATTTAAAAGCTTAAATGAGGGAACCCCCGCCATAATGCGACTGGAACACCTGTTCCCACTTTGAAACTAGATGACGAAGCGGAAACAAATTTCTGTGGTGCCTTCCCCCACCCTTCCCTGCTCCTCCCACCATTATCTCTTTGCACCTCCCATGCCAGGAAGAACTACCAGTAGTGTAAAGGCAACTGCCAGCTTTTCAGCCATTGCTGGAACTTGGATTTCTAACCTTGCCACCACTTGAGGTTTCCAGAGTATCGTGGGCAATAGGCTAGCGTTGGCACATCAGTCCTTAGGCAATGTGACCTTGTTCCTTATTGAGTGAATTCGGCCTAAAGTGCATGTCAGCAATGTCACAGAGTGGGCGTTGGAGATGCTATGTTCAAATTAGCTGACATGCAGTATGGACATGAGAACAAGTGGCCCACTGTTAGAGAATTCAGGTGGGATTCTTCGACTGTGCCGGCCGGTGACCGGAAATTCTCGCCTGAGGTCAATGGACCTTTACATGGTCCACATCCCACCCGTAGCGACCTTGCAGCAGGTGGGGTGGAAGAATCCATCCCTTCATATTTGTGGACTTCCAATGAGTTTTCATTGTAAGCTTTCGCTGTGAGGCCCAATATGGTTAAATAGCTCCCTGCCTCTTACTGTCCAGACCTATACAACAAGAGTGGCTGAGGTACCATGTCAGGAGCCATGATACTAGAGACAATCGTAAGTTAGCATCTTTTGTGGGGGGAAAAGAATTGGAGGGAGAAATACATAAAATATGAAATTAGGATGATCACTGTCTAGTTATTTGTGCCACATCAGATTGACCCTATCACAATCGAGGTGAGGTGTAAATCTGAAGTTTCTGTTGCATGTTAGGAGACCAATAATTGTACGTTAATTCCGTCACATGAAAGGTGATTGAAATTTTAATCATCAATAACTTTTCAGTGGGAGTCTGGATTGATAAGAGATGTCTTTGAGTGAACCATTGTCTTTTTTTCTCTCCCCCTCCCCACCCCACCCAAGCGATTGATTCCAGACAGTTCTCCCGCTGAGACCTGGGGCTTTGCTGAACCTTAACAGTTCCCCATCTTCAGCTTTATCAAAGTGAAGGAAATGCAAGGATTGCTAACAGCTCAGATGGTAGCACTTGCCCTGACAACCAGGGTTCAGGAATTCTCTGGAACCGATTGAGGTCATTTTTGTCCTCCCCTATTCTCTTAATGCTTTTCTCTATTAATCAGGGCTTTCAGTTCAGGCTGGTCTTCAGCTTCCTTCCAATCCTGGCTAAGCCTGTCATTTCTCGCTATTATTTACTTTAATGGACTTTGGCTGATCCACGATGAAGCTTTGGATCCGAAAATAATAAGGCTGAAGAGTAACGGGCACAGACATGGCCGCGGGTTTGGCTGCAGATTAACCGTGGCAGATGGGCTTTATTGCGGTTTCCTGTGTGCAGAGTGTTGATTGAGAGGGCATAATGAGAGAGGTGGTGTCTACACAATGCCCGTAGTCACCTCCTTCCACCTCGCGTCTAAACAGCCCCATTTTTCTAGTTGTGAAATCTTCGGAAGTCAGAGCACAAGTACAAGCACAAAAGCAACTGTAAATAACCATGAATGTTAATCCAGTGCTAATTGGTTCCTGCCCCTATTATGTGTGTGCACTTTTCAGAGCTACCTAATCTAGCTCGTGAAATAAAAGTATAGGCCAACTGGACCATGTAATACTTTCTCACTGCATCAAGAAGGTTCTTGCACCTTTGAAATGCTTTCCTGTCAGGAATTGTCCAAATATAGTTCGAAAATCTCCATGCAAGCAGCTGTCATCAAACCCAAAACATCAGGATTACAAAATGTCCCTTTAAAATGAATGGCACCTAACGGGTTCTCAAAGTCCATATTTGTGAGCGTATATATATATATATGAATAAGTGTGTGTGTATATCTATCTATCTATCTATCTATGTATATATATATATATAAATAAGTGTGTGTGTATATCTATCTATCTATCTATCTATGTATATATATATATATATATAAATAAGTGTGTGTGTATATCTATCTATCTATGTATATATATATATATATAAATAAGTGTGTGTGTATATCTATCTCTATCTATGTATATATATATATATAAAATAAATGTGTGACTGTGGATATATATCTGTATAAACATATATATATGTACTGATATATATATAAATATATACATACACCCCTCCCCCCTTTTCTAACCAGTTAATTTGAGAGTAGCACTTAATACCTTTCTTTCTGAATGGATTAAATCAAAAGTATTGATTCCATTCTTTCTTGACCCCCTTAGTCATCTTATTTAATGCTTTCATCACAGCAATCCTTTGTCATCAACACACTGCACTGCAAAGAAACTGCTTCCTACAGAAGTGTCCAGGTCAAGTTTGTATACAGGAGTTTTGAATTTTCTGTGACAGTCTTCACTTTGCAGCAGTTTGAAAGTTTCCACACAGAGCCACACAGGCCAGCAGCACTAATTATCCCCGTCCTTTGAACACTATTATCAGCTTTTTTCCTCTCTCCCAAACTTCTTTCATTTTGCTGTTGTCAGTTGATGAATGGGAATCTAACCACCATATCAAGGCGACTTGAATGCTTAGCAACTGAGAGCCACATTTTAATTCCAACTTTGCCTCTTGTGTTAACTAATGGCAAGTGACTATGTTAACCCAGCCAGGAGAGTTGTTTGTCACCTCTGAAATGCAAACAAAACTATATTGTTTCCCATTGTATTTGCAGTGATTGATGTTAAGATCTACAATAACATCATTCATTTTCCCTTGTGTTTTAGCAGTATTGATGTCGTTGCTTTTCATGCTTTGTTAAGCATCTCAGAAGACGATGATATGTGTCGCCCTTTTTATCTCCTCACAGTCTGGAGGTTCTATGGTGCGCTATCTTAACAACTTGTGAAATTTAATGATTCTAGCGTCTGGTCTGTCCAGGAATAATTTAATGAGAGGCTGCAGAGCATAAAGACTACAGTGTAAAGCAATGACTCGTTTACAGAATTCCTAAAAGAACTAGAGTTGGAAAGTATGCAGAGAGCAGGATGTGAGTTTTTGAATGAGACCGGGAATCTTTTTATACTTAAAAAAAACATTTCTATACTTTTGTGCACTGGACTCTTTCATGCAGATGTTGCTCCCAAGAGTGGAAACACAGGAGAGTTCATATTCAAAAGTTTTCAAAAGAAATATGAGCAAGGGCAGTTAGCTTTGAGAAGATGTCTGACAAAAGATTGTAGATATCTTGTTCTACATTTTTTAGAATTAATTGGTTACGGTTCCAGTTCTGATTTTTAAGTGGATTTTATTCCCTATCCTGTCCACACTTTTTATAGTGAAATGTGGACATTGGTATTGTGCTTTTCATGAGCCAGGAGCCACCACAAGGCACTTTGCAGCCAATTAAGTACTTTGGCAGCACAGCCACGGTTATAATGTAGAGGGGGGCTCATTTCTTAATAAATTAAAAGGGTTTCCAGGCCATCTAGACAGAGAAACTGTACTGTGGTGCAGCCGATTTTGCAGCACTATGCAGCTTATGAAGGTGACAAACTGGTGGGCAAGAAGGGCGCACACAGCCTGGGCCATAAAACACCTCTCCCCATGCTGGACAAAGACAAATGAGATATGCCGATCACTGAGGCAGGTGTTGAGCCCTTAAAATATGCAAATAAGGGGCCGAATGCCAGACTGAGGTCCCTGTTCCAACACTGGTTCATCCTGAGGCCATCAATGCCATTTCAGGCTGCACTCGGATCACAGGGACCCTTGCAACACAGAAGATACGTAACTTACTATTGGAAAAACAAAGGTAGGGCAGCACGGTGGCATAGTGGTTAGCACTGCTGCCTCACGGCGCCGAGGTCCCAGGTTCGATCCCGGCTCTGGGTCACTGACCATGTGGAGTTTGCACATTCTCCCCTTGTTTGCGTGGGTTTCACCCCCACAACCCAAAGATGTGCAGAGTAGGTGGATTGGCTACACTAAATTTCCCATTAATTGGAAAAAAAAATAATTGGGTATGTCATAATATACATCTATGTATACAATGGAGTGCAGACAGGTAGTGATTGACACACAGGATGACCAGTAAGCACACAGAACAGAGCAGCCAATCACCAGACAGGACACGACCACTATAAAGCCAGAGGGCACCAGTTTTCCTGCTCTCTCGGGACCCAGCCTCTGAGACAGTCAGAGTTAGTGAGCTGGCCAGTGCAAACATCATGTGGTAGCTAGTAAGTCTGGTTAGGCTAGTATCGGGTCTCCAGTCAAGTCAGCATAGTGTCAACCCACAGTTGGACATGTATAATAGTTTCGGTGTTAAATAAAATCGTGTTGCATCTTATCAAGTGTTGGAGGTCTGTCTCTCGCTACACTGCATCAAGTGCAGTCCACATCGACCCAGCCTACCCAACACATCATGGTACCAGTGAGTGTTGCTGAAAATTGACGGACCTACCTTGAGTGAATCAGCGTTGACCAGCAAACAGACGGACCTACCTTGAGTGAATCAGCATTGACCAGCAAACAGCCATCCAGTGACATGGAAAACGTCCGCCCTCCTCCGCAGCTCCGCATCGCCGGCAACCTCGGTGCAAATTGGAAGATCTTCAAACAAAAGTTCCAACTCTATCTAGAAGCCACCGACCTCGGGGCTGCATCGGATGCCAGGAAGATCGCACTATTCTTCTCCACAGCCGGGGACCACGCCATCCACATCTACAACTCCCTTACATTCGCTGAAGGCGAAGACAAGACTAAATTTAAAACAGTCCGACTGAAGTTTGACAGCCACTGCGACATTGAGGTGAATGAGAGCTTTGAACGGTATGTTTTCCAGCAGAGGCTTCAGGGTAAAGATGAACCTTTTCAATCCTTTCTGACCCATCTCCGCATCCTCGCGCAGTCATGTAACTATGACACTGATTCCATGATCCGGGATCAGATCGTTTTCGGGGTCCACTCCGATTCCCTTCGCCAGCAGCTCCTGCAAGTCAAGCAGCTCACCCTCACCATCGCCATCGAAACATGCGTTTTCCACGAACATGCTAACAATCGGTACTCCCACATCAGGGTGGCAGAAATGGCAAAGCTAACCTCCCACGAGGCGGAACGGGTGCAGGCCATCGCACAAATGCAGGGCCTAAGTATTGATGAGAGTGGCCATTTTGCGCGCTTTTCCCGGGCCCCTACACATGTGCGCCACGACCGAGGGGACGGCGAGACCGACGGCCAGACTGCATAGGTGCGTATGTCGTTCGACCGCACTGCGCATGCGTGATGGCGCACGGAACGCGCTGACGTTGGCGTCATGACGTGTCCGAATTGTGGCTCCGCCCATTTAAAGCGGCAATGTCCGGCAAAATCACAACGGTGTCTACAGTGTGGCAAGCTTGGCCACTACGCAGCCCTTTGCAGATCTGCTCCACTGTCCAGCATCCAGCGATCCCAGCCGCGACGCAGAAGCGTCCGTTCAATACAGCAGGCCATGCCAGACTCCGACCCCAACTCCCAACAGATCCTGATGCTGCATGCCTCAAATCTCCACACCGGGTGGGCATCATAACGAAGCATGCGCTGCCTTTCTCCAAGACAGTGGAACACCTCCCGATCCTCAGCGTGGATCTCGACGATGAGTGGTGTGCTGTCCTCACAGTCAACAAGGCTCGCATCCGGTTCAAACTGGACACCAGCGCATCGGCGAGCCTCATCTCCAAATCCGATCTCGAAACCATCCGCGTCAGACCAAGCATTCTTCCACCGGCCTGCCAGCTCCTTGACTACAATGGCAATGCCATATCTGCCAGTGGCTCATGCCAACTCGGAGTTTCCAATAAGTCATTTAAAGCAACACTGCGATTTGAGATCGTGGGACCTGACAGAGCATCCTTGCTTGGTGCTCGGGCCTGCAAACTCCTGAACTTGGTTCAGCGAGTCCACACCAGGTCATC
The DNA here is from genome assembly GCF_047496885.1 of Scyliorhinus torazame. NCBI lineage: Eukaryota > Metazoa > Chordata > Chondrichthyes > Carcharhiniformes > Scyliorhinidae > Scyliorhinus > Scyliorhinus torazame. The sequence continues at coordinate 28,762,455 of NC_092720.1, read as the reverse complement.
CTCACAGGCGACGGCCTCACCTGGTGAGAACTTCCAGGCTGAAATTGATGGCATCATCACGCAGTACCACAGCGTGTTCGACGGAATGGGCACACTCCCATACCGATACAAAATCCTGCTCAAACCAAACGTCACCCCTGTGATCCACGCACCACGTCGGGTGCTGGCACCCCTCAAGGACCTCCTCAAGCAGCAGTTACAGGACCTCCAGGACCAGGGCATCGTATCAAAGGTCACAGAACCCACGGACTGGGTCAGCTCCATGGTCTGCGTCAAGAAGCCGTCAAGGGAGCTTCAAATCTGCATCGACCACAAGGATTTAAACCGCAACATCATGAGGGAACATTACCCGATACCAAAACGAGAGGAGTTGACCAGTGAGATGGCTCATGCCAAACTCTTTACGAAGCTGGACGCCTCCAAGGGGTTCTGGCAAATACAGCTGGATGCATCCAGTCGCACGCTGTGCACATTCAATACCCCGTTCGGTCGCTACCTCTCTGCCTCAGAGGTATTTCACCGCATCATGGAACAGATGATGGAGGGTATCGAGGGGGTGCGCGTATATGTTGACGATGTCATAATCTGGTCCACAACTCCTCAAGAACACATCGATCGCCTCAAGCAGGTGTTCCACAGAATCCATGAGCATGGCCTCCGACTCAACAGAGCCAAGTGCTCGTTCGGTCAGTCAGAAATCAAATTCCTTGCTGACTACATCTCGCAGCAAAGCGTGTGGCCAGATGCTGACAAGGTCTCGGCGATCAATGCCATCACGACCCCAGAGGACAAGAAGGCGGTCCTCCGCTTTCTAGTGATGGTCAACTTCCTCGGGAAGTTCATTCCCAACATGGCGGCACACACCACAGCCCTCCGCCATCTCGTCAAAAAGTCGACGGAATTCCAGTGGCTACTCATGAGAATGAATGGCGTGAGCTGAGGGCAAAACTCCCCACAGCCCCGGTTCTGGCATTCTTCGACCCCACCAAAGAGACCACAATATCCACTGACGCGAGCCAGGACGGTATTGGGGCGGTGCTCCTCCAACGGGATGATTCCTCCTCATGGGCCCCAGTTGCCTATGCCTCCAGAGCCATGACGTCCACTGAGCAACGGCTCAGATTGAGAAGGAATGCCTGGGCCTCCTAACGGGAATCAAAAAATTTCACAACTATGTGTATGGCCTCCCAAAATTCACGGTTGAGACGGACCACAGGCCAGTAGTCCACATAATCCAGAAGGATTTGAATGACATGACGCCTCAGTTACAACGAATCCTTCTCAAGCTACGCCCCAATGACTTTGAACTTGTCTACACGCCAGGCAAAGAACTCATTGTTGCAGATGCCCTTTCCAGGTCTATCACCACACCATGTGGACAAATTGACTTTGTCTGCCAAATCGATGCGCAGGTTCAATTGTGTGCCTCCAACCTTAGAGGCACTGATGAGAGGGTCATCCAAATTCGTGAGGAAACGGCCAAATGTCCTCTGCTACAGCGTGTGATGCAGCACCTCACGAATGGCTGGCAGAAGGGACAGTGTCCCCAGTTTTACAACGTCAAGGACATGATGATGGTGGTGGACGGCATCCTCATGAAGCTCGATAGGATTGTGATTCCGCAGAGCATGCGAGCTATGGTGCTCGGCCAACTCCATGAGGGTCACCTGGGGGTCGAGAAATGTCGACGCAGAGCTCGAGAGGCAGTCGATTGGCCAGGCATCAGCCAGGACGTTGCCAACACGGTCCTCAACATATCAGAAATGTCAGCCAGCTCAACCCAAAGAAACTCTGCAGCAACATGAGATAGTGACCTCCCCATGGTCCAAAGTCGGTGTCGACCTTTCCACGCCAAGAGGCGTGACTATGTCCTCCTGGTCGACTAGTTCTCCAATTACCCTGAAGTGGTGAAACTGTCCAACCTCACGTCGAAAGCGATGATTAAAGCATGCAAAGAAACGTTTTCCAGGCATGGGATACTGCTCACGGTGATTAGTGACAACGGTCCCTGTTTTTACAGCCAGGAATGGTCTGATTTTGCCCACCTATACAACTTTTGTCACGTAACCTCCAGCCCCCACTACCCGCAGTCAAACGGGAAGGCCGAAAAAGGGGTCCATATCGTCAAGAGATTACTATGCAAGGCTGCAGACCCAGGCTCCGATATCAACCTGGCGCTGCTGGCATACCGAGCATCCCCGCTGTCCACTGGGTTGTCTCCCGCGCAGATGCTCATGAATTGCACTCTGCGAACCACGGTTCCAGCCATCCATGTTCCAGACCTTGACCACCTCACGGGCATACAAAAAATGCAGCAGTCTCGGGCCCAACAGAAATCAGCATACGCGCTCATGCCATGGATCTCCCCGAGTTGGTCCCAACTGATCGTGTTCGTGTGCCGTTGCCTGACGGCGGCTGGTCCGCCACAGCCGTGGCGGTCAAGCAAGTGGTCCCGAGATCATTCCTCGTCCGCATGGCTGGTGGCTCCTTCCTACGACGCAACAGACGGGCGCTGCGCCGAGTTCCACGCCCGCCACCTAACCATGATGTCCCGCCTCACACAATGCTTCCTCCGGACGTGCCCTACCACGAGGCCACCGATCTACCAGCAATCCTGCCGACCTCTGCGACCACCGCATTGGCGGCGGTCCTGCCTATCCAAGTGCAGGCGGCCCCTGATCCACCCTTGAGGCTGTTATGGGCGAGGCGTTTTCAGAACCCCAAAATGTATCAGGGAGTTCAACCAACCTCTCCCTTTAAGGTATTTTTTGCTTTTCCGAGAAAGCGGCTTTTTCCCTATGTGTGGGATTACAATTGTGGACACGTGGGTTTTTGATCACAAAACACTGTTTATTCCATGAACTCAACTTAACATCTTAAATAAACATTGGATCTCTTAAAACCCCTAACTTCAAAGATAACTCAGAAAACATTGCAACAGTAAATAATTCCTTAAAATGTTCCTTCAAACTTCTAAGAGACTTAACACCTTTAAACAAAATCACATCAGGTTAAAGGCTTCACTATTATGAGTTTAAATCACCCAAATGATCCAGAGAAAGTCTTTCATGGCAGAGATCCAGCTCACTGCAAAACACAGACACACACCCAGCTCTTTTCAAAACTGAAACTGGCTTTCTACTTTTAAACTGCTCTCAGCAAAACCAGCCAGACACTCTTCAAACTGCTTTTAAACTGAAACTAAAAACCTGCCAAAATGGCTGACCTGAGCTGAGCTCCACCCACTCTCTGACATCACTGTTTTCTTAAAGGTACATTGCTTACACATCCATTTCTTAAAGGCACTCTTGCATGACAAGGCGGTCAACCAGAATCCGTCGCCCGTCGCAGAGACTAAACTTATAGACTGAACTTTTGCACAACTGTATTACCTTATCATTTTGACCTCTGTAAATATCGTTGTTACCATTTCATCTGCCCTATATCTGCACTAGCGACACCTTCCTGTGTACATAAGGTCATTTTAGCACATTCTGTATATAGTCACGCACATATACACATCCACACGCACATGCACCTTAATATTTATTATCTCAACACACACAATACAGAACAAAAAAAAAGAAACAAAAAGGGGGGGGAGAGGTCATAATATACATCCATGTATACAATCGAGTGCAAACAGGCAGTGATTGACACACAGGATGACCAGTAAGCACACAGAACAGAGCAGCCAATCACTAGACAGGACATGACCACTATAAAGCCAGAGGGCACCAGTTTTCCCGCTCTCTCAGGACCCAGCCTCTGAGACAGTCAGAGTTAGTGAGCTGGCCAGTGCAAATACCATGTGGTAGCTAGTAAGTCTGGTTAGGCTAGTATCAGGTCTCCAGTCAAGTCAGCATAGTGTCAACCCACAGTTGAACATGTGTAATAGTTTAGATGTTGAATAAAATCGTGTTGCATCTTATCAAGTGTTGGAGGTCTGTCTTTTGCTACACTGCATCAAGTGCAATCCACATCGACCCAGCCTACCCAACACATCAGGGTACTCTAAATTTATTTTTAAAAACAGTGAATCCAGCACAGGATTTTACACCACCTTTTAGGTTTTGTTTGTCTTGACTGCTTTTACACAAACACCAAGGTCCCGCCACCGGTTTACATAGTTATTTCTATTCACGTTCCACAGACTGAAGTAAAATCTCACAAACCTCAAAATCACTTCAGATATCTTTCTGGCACACAATCACAGACCCCTCCCACCCGGGTTATTCTCTCTTCCAACCTCTTCCATCGGGCAGGAGATACAAAAGTCTGAGAACCACGCACTGACAGGTTCAAAAACAGCACCTGCCCCATTGTTACCAGACTCCTAAATGACCCTCTTATGGACTGAACTGATCTCTCCACACATATCCTCTACTGAGTAGTACTACACTTTGTATGCTTCATCCGATGCCTGTGTCTATGTATTTACATTTCGTATTTACATATGTCCTATATTTTTCACGTATGGAACCATCAGTCTGGACTGTACGCAGAACAACACTTTTCACTGTTGCCATGTGAGTGTCCATTTAAGAAAGGTTTGGTCTTACCACATGACCTGCAGTACGGCTTCAGTGATGTCATTTGTGGGCAGAGCTGGGCTGTGGCTGTCAGGTGAGAGGGGGTTTACTTTCGTGTTTGGGTTTCAGTTTCAGTTTGTTGGTTTTGGACTGCAGAAGAAAGAAGCAGTGTTTCCCTGTTTTTCTCTGTTTTTATTTTAAAAGCTGATCCAGTGAACTGACAGTACATTGGGTGTGGCAAACTGCCTTGGTAACTTTAAAGATAGAGTTGCTTTCCAGAAGGAGTTTTGAATCTGATGGTTGAAACTGGATCAGAATCTCAGGGAAAGGACCAGTCCCATTCAAGTGAGATTACAGTGGGCTGGGCCACGCCCTTGAAAGGAGTTTTGGTTTATTGGATTTTGTATTGAATTGGAACAGTTACTAAGGGGGATTCATTAAGAGTTATTTACATGAATTACTGTAGCTGTTGTGTGTTATTTCATGTTTGTTATTGATAAATTCTTGTTTTATATATGTTAACTGTGTTATGGGTCAGGGTTTAGAGAATCCCAAAGTGTATCATGGAGTTCACCTGACCCACAACTTTTAATAGATTGTGGTATGGTGAGCACACGGCTCACTCTACAGGAATGGACCAGTATTTTTTAAAACAAAACAATGTTTATTCTATGAACTCAAGTTAGTGTTCAATTCTGGTTGCCACACTACCAGAAGGATGTGGAGGCTTTAGAGAGGGTGCAGAAGAGATTTACCAGAATGTTGCCTGGTATGGAGGGCATTAGCTATGAGGAGCGGTTGAATAAACTCGGTTTGTTCTCACTGGAACGACGGAGGTTGAGGGGCAACCTGATAGAGGTCTACAAAATTATGAGGGGCATGGACAGAGTGGATAGTCAGAGGCTTTTCCCCAGGGTAGAGGGGTCAATTACTAGGGGGCATAGGTTTAAGGTGCGAGGGGCAAGGTTTAGAGTAGATGTACGAGGCAAGTTTTTTATGCAGAGGGTAGTGGGTGCCTGGAACTCGCTACCGGAGGAGGTGGTGGAAGCAGGGACGATAGTGACATTTAAGGGGCATCTTGACAAATCCATGAATAGGATGGGACTAGAGGGATACGGACCCAGGAAGTGTAGAAGATTGTAGTTTAGTCGGGCAGCAAGGTCGGCACGGGCTTGAAGGGCCGAAGGGCCTGTTCCTGTGCTGTACTTTTCTTTGTTCTTTGTTCTTTGTAACCCTTTTAAAACAAACAGTATTTATTTTAGCAACCATTAATTCAAAGATAACCCCCAAAGAATACAACACTAAGTAATCCTTTAAGATGTCCTTTTAACATCCAAAAGACTTTATAAACCTTTAAACAGGAGCACATTAGGTTCACATTCACTATTTTTAAATTCTGAATTCACCAAATGATCCAGAGATAGTCTTTGAATGGCAGAGATCAACAGGACAGCTCTTAGTTTAACTTTAGCTGCAGCTCACTGGAAAACCCAGACAAACCCAAACGTTTTCTCAAAGTGAAACTAAAAAGCAGAACCAGAGCTCAGCTCCACCCACACTCTGATGTCACTGCAGTAACATGGGCAGCTAACCATTTCTTAAAGCGACATTCTCATGACAACTGCTTTGTTCTGATAAAAGCACCTAGGATGTCTGATGAATCACACCGGAAGTGAAGGATATTGTGCTCACCCTAGCCAAATTCAACATAAAAGATTACAGATCAGGTGAACTTCATGATACACTTTGACGTTTCTAAGCCCTGGCCCATAACACTGTACCTCGGTACACATGACAATAAATCAACTCAAATCAAAATGCCTACAAGTGACGAAAAGGACAATTGCACTGTAGATTTAAATGAAACATTATTTTCTGAGTTGCAAACTGGAAATCAGAAGAAAAAGAAACACAAGACTTGAGTGATGATAATGTTATCGTGTAAAGATTCTGATGATGCTGTTGAAAGTATTGTCTTTGTTTTGGGTAAATCATTATAATTATATAATATAACGTGTAATTGTGAACTAAGAAAAATGTACCTGTTGTAATAGAATGTAATAAAGAATTGTAATAAAAATGTAATAGGTTATATGGTTCGATGTTTGTCATGTTACATTTATGTAAAGGAGCTGTAACACTAATCTAAAGGAATCTTCTTGACTATGAAGATTTCTTTCTTTCAAAGGGAAAACATAGGTACTTTTGAGGATTTATGTTTCTAATGGTAAACATTGGAAATATGGTGTAGTTCTGAGTGTTTAAATGCATGCTTCTGCGCCCAGAAGGGTAAAACCTATAGTTTGATTTATGTTGGACAAAGAACAACAAAGAACAAAGAACAAAGAAATGTACAGCACAGGAACAGGCCCTTCGGCCCTCCAAGCCCGTGCCGACCATGCTGCCCGACGAAACTACAATCTTCTACACTTCCTGGGTCCGTATCCTTCTATTCCCATCCTATTCCTATATTTGTCAAGATGCCCCTTAAATGTCCCTATCGTCCCTAATGTGCTCCTGTTTAAAGGTTTATAAAGTCTTTTGGATGTTAAAAGGACATCTTAAAGGATTACTTAGTGTTGTATTCTTTGGGGGTTATCTTTGAATTAATGGTTGCTAAAATAAATACTGTTTGTTTTAAAAGGGTTACAAAGAACAAAGAACAAAGAAAAGTACAGCACAGGAACAGGCCCTTCGGCCCTTCAAGCCCGTGCCGACCATGCTGCCCGACTAAACTACAATCTTCTACACTTCCTGGGTCCGTATCCCTCTAGTCCCATCCTATTCATGGATTTGTCAAGATGCCCCTTAAATGTCACTATCGTCCCTGCTTCCACCACCTCCTCCGGTAGCGAGTTCCAGGCACCCACTACCCTCTGCATAAAAAACTTGCCTCGTACATCTACTCTAAACCTTGCCCCTCGCACCTTAAACCTATGCCCCCTAGTAATTGACCCCTCTACCCTGGGGAAAAGCCTCTGACTATCCACTCTGTCCATGCCCCTCATAATTTTGTAGACCTCTATCAGGTTGCCCCTCAACCTCCTTCGTTCCAGTGAGAACAAACCGAGTTTATTCAACCGCTCCTCATACCTAATGCCCTCCATACCAGGCAACATTCTGGTAAATCTCTTCTGCACCCTCTCTAAAGCCTCCACATCCTTCTGGTAGTGTGGCGACCAGAATTGAACACTATACTACAAGTGTGGCCTAACTAAGGTTCTATACAGCTGCAACATGACTTGCCAATTCTTATACTCAATGCCCCGGCCAATGAAGGCAAGCATACCGTATGCCTTCTTGACTACCTTCTCCACCTGTGTTGCCCCTTTCAATGACCTGTGGACCTGTACTCCTAGATCTCTTTGACTTTCAATACTCTTGACGGTTCTACCATTCACTGTATATTCCCTACCTGCATTAGACCTTCCAAAATGCATTACCTCACATTTGTCCGGATTAAACTCCATCTGCCATCTCTCCGCCCAAGTCTCCAGACAATCTAAATCCTGATGTATCCTCCAACAGTCCTCATCGCTATCCGCAATTCCACCAACCTTTGTGTCGTCTGCAAACTTACTAACCAGACCAGTTACATTTTCCTCCAAATCATTTATATATACTACAAAGAGCAAAGGTCCCAGCACTGATCCCTGTGGAACACCACTGGTCACAGCCCTCCAATTAGAAAAGCACCCTTCCATTGCTACTCTCTGCCTTCTATGGCCTAGCCAGTTCTGTATCCACCTTGCCAGCTCACCCCTGATCCCGTGTGACTTCACCTTTTGTACTAGTCTACCATGAGGGACCTTGTCAAAGGCCTTACTGAAGTCCATATAGACAACATCTACTGCCCTACCTGCATCAATCATCTTAGTGACCTCCTCGAAAAACTCTATCAAGTTAGTGAGACACGACCTCCCCTTCACAAAACCGTGCTGCCTCTCACTAATACGTCCATTTGCTTCCAAATGGGAGTAGATCCTGTCTTGAAGAATTCTCTCCAGTAATTTCCCTACCACTGAAGTAAGGCTCACCGGCCTGTAGTTCCCGGGATTATCCTTGCTACCCTTCTTAAACAGAGGAACAACATTGGCTATTCTCCAGTCCTCCGGGACATCACCTGAAGACAGCGAGGATCCAAAGATTTCTGTCAAGGCCTCAGCAATTTCCTCTCCAGCCTCCTTCAGTATTCTGGGGTAGATCCCATCAGGCCCTGGGGACTTATCTACCTTAATATTTTTTAAGACACCCAACACCTCGTCTTTTTGGATCACAATGCGACTCAGGCTATCTACACCCCCTTCTCCAGACTCAACATCTACCAATTCCTTCTCTTTGGTGAATACTGATGCAAAGTATTCATTTAGTACCTCGCCCATTTCCTCTGGCTCCACACATAGATTCCCTTGCCTATCCTTCAGTGGGTCAACCCTTTCCCTGGCTACCCTCTTGCTTTTTATGTACGTGTAAAAAGCCTTGGGATTTTCCTTAACCCTGTTTGCCAATGACTTTTCGTGACCCCTTCTAGCCCTCCTGACTCCTTGCTTAAGTTCCTTCCTACTTTCCTTATATTCCACGCAGGCTTCGTCTGTTCCCAGCCTTTTAGCCCCGACAAATGCCTCCTTTTTCTTTTTAACGAGGCCTACAATATCACTCGCCATCCAAGGTTCCCGAAAATTGCCGTATTTATCTTTCTTCCTCACAGGAACATGCCGGTCCTGTATTCCTTTCAACTGCCACTTGAAAGCCTCCCACATGTCAGATGTTGATTTGCCCTCAAACATCCGCCCCCAATCTATGTTCTTCAGTTCCCGCCTAATATTGTTATAATTAGCCTTCCCCCAATTTAGCACATTCATCCTCGGACCACTCTTATCCTTGTCCACCAGTACTTTAAAACTTACTGTTTTAAACTGGTCACTGTTACCGAAATGCTCCCCTACTGAAACATCTACCACCTGGCCGGGCTCATTCCCCAATACTATGTCCAGTACCGCCCCTTCCCTAGTTGGACTGTCTACATATTGTTTTAAGAAGCCCTCCTGGATGCTCCATACAAACTCCGCCCTGTCTAAACCCCTGGCACTAAGTGAGTCCCAGTCAATATTGGGGAAGTTGAAGTCTCCCATCACCACAGCCCTGTTGTTTTTACTCTTTTCCAAAATCTGTCTACCTATCTGCTCCTCTATCTCCCACTGGCTGTTGGGAGGCCTGTAGTATACCCCCAACATTGTGACTGCACCCTTCTTATTCCTGATCTCTACCCATATAGCCTCACTGCCCTCTGAGGTGTCCTCTCGCAGTACAGCTGTGATATTCTCCCGAACAAGTAGCGCAACTCCACCTCCCCTTTTACATCCCCCTCTATCCCGCCTGAAACATCTAAATCCTGGAACGTTTAGCTGCCAATCCTGCCCTTCCCTCAACCAGGTCTCTGTAATGGCAACAACATCATAGTTCCAAGTACTAATCCAAGCTCTAAGTTCATCTGCCTTACCCGTAATGCTCCTTGCATTAAAACATATGCACTTCAGGCCACCAGACCCGCTGTGTTCAGCAACTTCTCCCTGTCTGCTCTGCCTCAGAGCCACACTGTCCCTATTCCCTAGTTCTCCCTCAATGCTCTCACCTTCTGACCTATTGCTCCCGTGCCCACCCCCCTGCCATACTAGTTTAAACCCTCCCGTGTGACACTAGCAAACCTCACGGCCAGGATATTTATGCCTCTCCGGTTTAGATGCAACCCGTCCTTCTTATACAGGTCACACCTGCCCCGGAAGAGCTCCCAGTGGTCCAGACAATGGAAACCCTCCCTCCTACACCAGCTGTTTAGCCACGTGTTTAGCTGCTCTATCTTCCTATTTCTAGCCTCACTGGCACGTGGCACAGGGAGTAATCCCGAGATTACAACCCTCGAGGTCCTGTCTTTTAACTTTCTGCCTAGCTCCCTGAACTCCTGCTGCAGGACCTCATGCCCCTTCCTGCCTATGTCGTTAGTACCAATATGTACAACGACCTCTGCCTGTTTGCCCTCCCCCTTCAGGATGCCCTCTACCCGTTCGGAGACATCCTGGACCCTGGCACCATGGAGGCAACATACCATCCTGGAGTCTCTTTCACGTCCACAGAAGCGCCTATCTGTGCCCCTGACTATAGAGTCCCCTATTACTATTACTCTTCTGCGCTTTGACCCTCCCTTCTGAACATCAGAGCCAGCCGTGGTGCCACTGCTCTGGCTGCTGCTGTTTTCCCCTGAGAGGCTATCCCCCCCGACAGTATCCAAAGGGGTATATCTGTTCGAGAGGGGGACAACCACAGGGGATTCCTGCACTGACTGCCTGCCCTTTCTGGTGGTCACCCATTTCTCTGCGTGCACCTTGGGTGTGACCACATTTACATAACTGTGATCGATGATGCTTTCTGCCACCTGCATGCTCCTAAGTGCATCCAATTGCTGCTCCAACCGAACCATGCAGTCTGTGAGGAGCTCCAGTTGGGTGCACTTTCTGCAGATGAAGCCATCCGGGACGCTGGAAGCCTCTCGGACCTGTCACATCTCACAGTCAGAGCACAGCACCCCTCTAACTGACATTGCGTCAATTAATTAAAATTAAAATTAAAATTTGTCTTTTTTTTAAAATATTTTTTTTTAAATTTCAAAGTTACTGTCAACTATCTGTTTCCTAGCACTAGATTTCTAATAGAAATGCGATAGCTAACTATAGTATTCTCCGATCTCTGGCTTAGATATCCCTCTAAATTATAATTAAGTTATTATGTTTAATTAGTTACCAAATACTAGCCACTCTGGCCACAGCTTTTCTGTGATGTCACTTCAGTTTCCCCCCGACACACACAATTTGATAAAAGGTATAAAAGTAAAAATAAGTAAAAATCACTTACTTACCTTCTTACCTTCTGAGTGTCTTAGATGTTCTCAGGTTCTCTCGCTGACAGAGACTGCTCCTCGACCTCCGAACCTTGACCTGAACAATGCTAATAATATAATAATAATATAATATGGCACTTACCTCACACCAATGGGTCTTATTATTAGGTTAGAGGAGGAGGGCGGGTGGGAGACACTACACGTGTAGTGTCTCGGGTTTCCTCTCCACCAGAATTTATTGGTTGGGGGGGGGACTTCCCAGAGGTCCGCGGGTCGAACTTCCGGTTCCCGCCTTATATAAAAACAAATAAAACAGAAAAGAAGAACAGACACGGGACCAGGTAAGGGTTTTTAAATTCACTACTCACCTCCCAGAAGGCCCCTGCGCACCGCTGCCGCCGAAATCCAAAGGGCTGCTCCTGTAAAGGTAAGTGGTTTTAAAGTCGCTACTCACCTCCCAGAAGGCCCCTGCGCACCGCTGCCGCCGAAATCCAAAGGGCTGCTCCTGTAAAGGTAAGTGGTTTTAAAGTCGCTACTCACCTCCCAGAGGGCCCCTGCGCACCGCTGCCGCCGAAATCCAAAGGGCTGCTCCTGTAAAGGTAAGTGGTTTTAAAGTCGCTACTCACCTCCCAGAAGGCCCCTGCGCACCGCTGCCGCCGAAATCCAAAGGGCTGCTCCTGTAAAGGTAAGTGGTTTTAAAGTCGCTACTCACCTCCCAGAAGGCCCCTGCGCACCGCTGCCGCCGAAATCCAAAGGGCTGCTCCTGTAAAGGTAAGTGGTTTTAAAGTCGCTACTCACCTCCCAGAAGGCCCCTGCGCACCGCTGCCGCCGAAATCCAAAGGGCTGCTCCTGTAAAGGTAAGTGGTTTTAAAGTCGCTACTCACCTCCCAGAAGGCCCCTGCGCACCGCTGCCGCCGAAATCCAAAGGGCTGCTCCTGTAAAGGTAAGTGGTTTTAAAGTCGCTACTCACCTCCCAGAGGGCCCCTGCGCACCGCTGCCGCCGAAATCCAAAGGGCTGCTCCTGTAAAGGTAAGTGGTTTTAAAGTCGCTACTCACCTCCCAGAAGGCCACTGCGCACCGCTGCCGCCGAAATCCAAAGGGCTGCTCCTGTAAAGGTAAGTGGTTTTAAAGTCGCTACTCACCTCCCAGAGGGCCCCTGCGCACCGCTGCCGCCGAAATCCAAAGGGCTGCTCCTGTAAAGGTAAGGGTTTTAAAGTCGCTACTCACCTCCCAGAAGGCCCCTGCGCACCGCTGCCGCTGAAATCCAAAGGGCTGCTCCTGTAAAGGCAAGTGGTTTTAAAGTCGCTACTCACCTCCCAGAGGGCCCCTGCGCACCGCTGCCGCCGAAATCCAAAGGGCTGCTCCTGTAAAGGGAAGTGGTTTTAAAGTCGCTACTCACCTCCCAGAAGGCCCCTGCGCACCGCTGCCGCCGAAATCCAAAAGGTGTTTGTATGTCTGGGGGTTGGTTAAGTTCCAACTGTACCTGCCTCCCCGAACAGGTGCCGGAATGCGGTGACTAGGGGCTTTTCACAGTAACTTCATTGCAGCCTACTTGTGACAATCCGCGTTTTTTATTATTATTATTATTATTATTAACAGTGGGGCCGATTTTGAGCCCTCCCTCTTCGTCCGTGAGAAAGTCGGCACGGGCTCAAAATCCGGAGAGAAGCGAAAAACGTGATTCTCTCCAGCGTGATTGGCTTTTGGGATTTCACCACCCACTCGCCAGTGGGGTAGTGTGAATTGCGCCACGCGAGTCTGTGAAACTCATGTTAATAAATCAGAGAGAATCAGAGAATTTACAGTGCAGAAGGAGGCCATTCGGCCCATCGAGTTTGCACCGGCTCTTGGAAAGAGCACCCTACCCAAGCCTACTCATTCATTCTATCCCGTAACCCAGTAACCCCACCCAACCTTTTTGGACAATTTATCATGGCCAATCCACCTAACCTGCACATCTTTGGACTGTGGGAGGAAACCGGAGCACCCGGAGGAAACCCACGCACACACGGGGAGGACGTGCAGACTCCGCACAGACAGTGACCCAAGCCGGCAATCGAACCTGGGACCCCTGAGCTGTGAAGCAACTGTGCTAACCACTATGCTACTGTGCTGCCGCATGATGACATGAGCACGCCATCAGTGAGCACTCTCTCCAGAACTTCGTCCCTCATGAAATATTCACCGGGTGCCGCTGTGACATCATTTACAACAGCTCTACAAAGTGCGACCCTGGCGGTTTCACCTCCAAGGAGGATAACAGAGGTGAGCGCTCAGGCAGCCCTGATTCCCCAGGCTCTTCACTGCTCAGCATGCACCGGAGAGGATGTGGGGCACACCAGATAAGTTCAACTCGGGGCCGGACTGTGGTTCAGTCGCTCATTCTTGGAGGGAGGGGTCGCTAGCAGGCCCTAGCTTCCATTCACACTAGGGCTTCCCTTGCTTAAAGGGGGTCTGGAGGCTGGCCTGCAGACATTGCTTCCTTGCTGGGCGTGTGGCCAAATCATCGCTGAGGGAGTGCCCGTCTTTACTGGGAGCTGGAAAGTGGGTTGCAAAAGGTGAACAATGAGGGTCAGCACAGGGGTGACTGTGAGGTAACTGGTCCCATGAGGCTGCAAGGGCAGAGTGGGCATGTCAGGGATGGCTCTCATCCCTGCCTCATGAGTAATGAAGACCCTCTCACTTGGGAAAGCACAATTGAACTGTATGTAGAACCCCACATTCAGGGGTTGAGCTCTAATGAATGACAATTACACTTGTCTCGGAAGGTTGTCTCTCAAGAATATGTGTGTTGGGCTGTGAAATGGAAGAATGTGTGCTTCCCATGCTCATTGCAGGCTTTACTCTAATCAGCTGTGCCTTGTCTATCACAAGAGGCATTTAATTGATTGGAATGCAATTTCGCCCTTCATTAGCAATTCAACAGTGCCAATGAGATACGCAAAGCTAAAGAGAACTGTGACGGATTTGAGTCCCAAGCAGGTGTCCTTTCGCACTGCCCGAAGGGATTTCCTGTATGAGCTGCTGCTGCACACCCTTCACGTCCTTGCCCTCGCCTGTTGCTCGGACCTTGTTGCCATCCGACAGTGGAGGTCCCTCTTCGGAGGAGGCCTCCCCCTTAAATGCAGGGATCTGGTTGGAGGGTATTGTACGCAGCTGTAGACTGCATTGGTTTACAGACTCCCAAGATTCTGCGGCCTTGTGGAGTCCGTAGACCATGCATATGGGAATTGTTTTCGGCTGCGCCCCCTTTTCAGTTCTTTGAAGAACCTTTTGTTACAGTACTTTCTGCACTTCAGCCCCACCTTCCTGATCTACAGGCACTCAGTGTGGAGAGGGGTGGGGAGGGAGGAGGACCTCCTCGTGAACCTGCTCCTGGGCCAGGCTAAACTTGCCATAAACAGGAACCGGCAGCGGGCGACCAAGAGGGTTGTCTGACCAGACTGTGTGCTTATCTGCCGCTGCTACATGAAATGAATGAAATGAAAATCACTTCTTGTCACAAGTAGGCTTCAAATGAAGTTACTGTGAAAAGCCCCTAGTCGCCACATTCCAGCGCCTGTTCGGGGAGGCTGGTACGGGAATTGAACCGTGCTGCTGGCCTGCCTTGGTCTGCTTTAAAAGCCAGTGATTTAGCCCAGTGTGCTAAACCAGCCCCTGTGTACTGGAGCGAACCCATGGGCCCGTCAAGGCCTACCATGCTCGGTGGGTACTTCAGGGATCTGCTTTATCGACCCTTTTAATCATATTTTGGTTTGGTGTTTTACATTTCTTTTGCAACTTGTTTTTGTTTAAGATGACATCCCTTTAAGGAGCTGCCCCTTTACTTTGTCCTTCAGCTTATTCAATTTAGTTCAATTGTTTTCCATCAAAATAGTCCCAAGCATTGAACCACAATGCTCAATCAAGAGTTCACAGCCACAGGATGCACTAACATTATGCTCAAAGCAAGACTTCATAGTGAAGTCTTATCACTCACCTTGGTTACATTTTATGATGGGGTGGTCTTTGAAGTACTCTGTGAGGATGCATTTGCAATAGCCCTATCATCTAATGCAAGAATTGGTGGGGCGGGGGTTGGAGAATGGCCATGAGAAATGTGCCAGTGAGACCCTCGAGTGTCCAGGCACGTACTCCGGTGGACCTGAGAGGGACAGGAGTGGGGACATGCCAGTGTGAGGGGGGAGAGTGTGAGGCTTAGTGGAGAGGCATTCACTCAAGTCGAAGCGGATGGTGCAGGTTCCACAGCAGTAGAGGGCTGGGGGGGGGGGGGGGGGGGGGGTGCAGGGCATTTCTCAGGAATGCTCACCTCTCACTTTGTTTTCCTTCTCTTTTCAGTGGCTGATTCTGGAGGTGTGGTGAATGTATTCACCATTATGCATGCATGATACCATAATCTGTGACCTATGACCTGGAAGTGGTGAAATGAACTGCTTCCAGGACTGTACTGTAACCCCGGTATGGCTCCGCCTCTGGCTCCACCCACATCGGGGCATATATAGGCCGGCCTCTTGTGGACGGCATTCATCTGTACTACTGATGCTGGCTAGTCAAGTTCATGACTAATAAAGCCTTATATTCACTGGCTCTTGCTGCCTCTCTGTGGATTGCAGGTACATCAGGAGCCTGTTGAGTTGATGTTTCTACACATAGTGATAGAGTAGCAGAGACAGAGACATACCACTGGACGCAGCCAAGACCAGTGCCTTGCTGAGGAGGAGAGCCTGGGCTCTTAGCTGTAAAGGAAGCAGCACCACAGAGGGAACAGCCTCGCTTGAGCCTGCACCGGCCAAGGGTCTTCCGAAGTCAGACTTTGTACCTACAAACAGAATCATCAAATCACTATAGTGCAGGAGGAGGCCATTCAGCCCATCATGTCTGCATCGACAGTCTGAAATAGCACCCTACCTAGGCCCACTTCCCCGCTCTTTCCACAAAACCCCGCCCAACCTTTTGGATACTAAGGGGCCATTTAGCGTGGCCAATCCACCTAACCTGCACGTCTTTGGACTGTGGGAGGAAACTGGAGCACCCGGAGGAAATCCACGCAGACACGGGGAGAACATGCAGACTCCACACAGACAGTCACCCAAGGCCGGAATTGGACCTGAGTCCCTGGTGCTGTGAGGCAGCAGTGCTAGCCACTGTGCCATCGTGCCACCCCTGTGTTGGAGCCACAGTGCCGGGGAAGACTGTGTCTGCCCCGGGGTATGGTGGACCACCTTTACCATATCCTGCAAGCGCTGGCACCACATGGAATGGGAGGATACCTACTGCCCGTGATCCTTAAAGTCGCTCTGAACGTCTATGTGAACAGCTCATTTCAGGGCAACACCGGTGGTCTACGGGGCATCTCCCAGTCAGCTGTACAGAAATGCATTAGGGGGGTGATAGAAGTACTTTATGTGTGGTCCCACATATATATTAACTTGGACCAGAACCAGGAGAGCCAAGATGCCAGGGCTATGGGTTTCACCCATTCAGCAGGCTTGCCCAAGTGTAGGGATTGATAGACTGCATCCACATGGCCCTGAAGTCTCCATGACATCATCCAGCACCATTTATGAACATGCAGATCATCTGTGGCCACACAATAAGAATCATGCAAGTGTGTGGGTGGTTTCCCAGGGAGTGTCCATGACAATTACATCTTGGGACACTCGTATATCTCAGATGTCTTTCAGGAGAGCAGTATCTGGAGAGTTGGCTTCTCAGGAACAAGTGATATAAAAGGAACTCGCTGATGACGTCAGTGCAGAGGCTACACACTGAGGCGTAGAGCTCTTACTTTAACACGTGTGATAATGCAGCAGGCGATTAGGCAGTTGAAGGTGCGTTTCTGGTGCCTGGACCAGTCAGGGGGTGCCCTTGTTGCTCTTTTTAACTGGATACTGATATGACAGTTATTAATGATGATATTGCTTTTCAGACTCGCCAGGTATCAAATGATACCACCACAAGGTTTTACCGGATATCGATCAAAGACCAAACAACCAGTTAGTTAGTTCAAGTTCAATGATAGTTTATTTACACACAAGGATTACTTCGACATGCAACATAAAACACTACAAGCTAAATTACACCTGACACGATAACAATCTGTACTTAACTGCAGGCACCCGTCTTTTGCACAGGAACAAGGCCTTTGTTCGGCTCTTGCGTTGCTGGGTCTGGAGAAGTGACTTCGTTTCTGCTGGGCTCATCCGTCTAGTAGCGATCGTTGGTCTTGAACTTGTCTTCTGGTCGTGATGCTACACTTGGTTTTAGGCATAGACCGGGGCCAAGAGAGACCGAGCGCCGGGGCCAAGAGAGACTGAACACATGGCAGTGTCTCTCTTTATCCTTCTGGGGTTTTGCGCTCTTTTGGGCTGTCCTTAGCTTTGGACCCAATAATTTGGCAGGCTTCGATTACTGCCTTCGATTTTGGCCAATGAAGGGGTGGGAGCCATGATGGCAGGGCATGTCCTGAGCGGTCATTGACCTTGACATTTTGGGCTCCCTGAGCAAAAGGAGTGGCGCCGATGAGTCTGTTTCTGCATCTGTTACCTGAGTACAGGTCTTTTGTTCTGGGGAAATGGACCATTAGAACGCAAAGTAGCTGGGGATTTCGATAGCGTCTAGTTATCTGAGTTGCCAATATACATAAGCTCTGAGCCTCTGAGTCCTGGGTTGACCATATTTCCCATGGTCCTTTGCAGGTGGCCATATTTCCCAGGATCCTTTGTAAGTGGCCATCCCAGGTGGCTACACCCTCCAGTACAGCCCCAGATTGTGTCCCACATTACTGTTGTCTGTTGCACTCTCCACAATTTGCCGTTGTAGAGGGGGGGACCACTTGGACCGGGAGGAGATGGAGTAGCGTCACATCTCCTCAGACGAGAAGGGTGACGAGGGCCAACCTGCGGAGTTGGAGGAGGAGGAATACCCTGGGCCAAGTCTCGCCTGTGCCATCGGACTAGGGATTGTTTCATAGCCTCTCAGCATGAGGATGAGCAGGACTAGGGGTGAGGATATCTCCAACCATGGGGACTGCTATCTCAGCATCAGTGTGGTAATAGTGGTTGGTTTCAGTGATAGTGTCCGATTCCATGGGCAGGGCTCGAAAGCCATTGGCCGGATTCTGCAGGAAAATGAGCGTTATGTCTGACTTCTGCCTGACGGCGAGCTGAACACGTCTTGCCAATGAAAAGCCTTTTCACGGGGTTTAATGACGTGGCTTCACTGAACGATCACTGTGGAAGCTGGCGTAGACAAAGCGCTGACGCTCTCACACTGCACAGGGATGAAGCACTGAATGTGTGCAGTGGTTTGTGCGAATGGCACCATGAAATGATAGGATAGAGGATCTGGTGGTGAACAAAATGACTGGCAGGATCCTCTGCTTCACTGGCAGCGCACTCACACACCACAAATTTCCCGACGGCGTGGGGGTGCCCACAATGGGAAACCCCATAGGCCGGCTGCCAGCGTGTGAGCGCCGCACCAGACAACAGGCGCGGTGGGACGGAGAATCCCACCCGATGCCCATTTACAATGGTTAGCTGTCTTAACTAATGTCCATGTTCAGCATTGCCCTCGAGGTGCCACCGTTCCCTACTCTTCCTCATCCTCACACTCCGTCGAGGTATCTGCCCAGGATCCACAGCTGAGGTTGAGGCAGTCTGCCTTCCACCACCTGCTGCCTGAGAAGACTTTGGCGGGCGTCCCCGGTGGCCTGGAGCTTGGGGGTCCGGTGTACTCTCAAGCAGCATGGGTGTTGCAGTGCTGCCTCTTCAGTGTGCGAGGCTGGAGGTGTGTCATTCACAGGGAGGGCGGTTTCAGATGATCCCCTGGGTGGAGGGCCCTGGCTGAGTTCCTGCCGAGCTTCTTCCCCTCAGGTACCCAGAGGCCCCTGTGCTCCTCCATGGGATAGAGGGACTGCTGGAGTGAGATCCAGGGTGGCTCGGTAGCACAGTGGTTAGCATTGTTGCTCCACAGCTCCAGGGTCCCAGGTTCGATTCCCAGCTTGGGTCACTGTGCGGAGTCTGCACGTTCTCCCCGTGTGTGCGTGGGTTTCCTCCGGGTGCTCCGGTTTCCTCTCACAATCCAAAGACGTACAGGTTAGGTGGATTGGCCGTGCTAAATTGCCCTTAGTGTCCAAAAAGGTTAGGTGGGGTTATTAGGTTAATAATAATAATCTTTCATAATAATCTTTATTGTCACAAATAGGCTTACATAAACACTGCAATGAAGTTACTATGAAAATCCCCTAGTCGCCACATTCCGGCGCCTGTTCGGGTACACAGAGGGAGAATTCAGAATGTCCAAATGACCTAACAGCACGTCTTTCGGGGACTTGTGGAGAAAACCGGAGCACCCGGAGGAAATCCACGCAGACACGGGGAGAACGTGCAGACCGGATCCGCACAGACAGTTACCCAAGCCGATGCCGACCTCCACGGAGAATCCGGCCGCTGGAATTTAAAGTCCATTGACGACGATGAAACCATTGTCGATTTTCATAAAAACCCATCTGGCTCCTTACCTGCTCGGGCCTATGTGTGATTCCAGATCCAAAGCAACCTGTTTGACCCTTAAATGCCCTCTGGAATCGTCTAGCAAAGCACTCGGTACAAGGATAATTAGGGGTGAGCAACAGACGCTGGCCCCTGACATCCCATGATAGAATAAAAGCAAATCTTACTACACTTATCAATGCTCCGATATCAGCAAAGGGCGGGCGGTGCAGAGGGGCCAAAAGGTGAAGTTATGGAAATGACATTTCAATATCAAGAAGCATTGGACCTTCAAGGAAAGGAGCAGGAATATCACGTCAGTTTCTTTCTTCACGCTGTAGGTCCATTATCAGGTGCTGTTCTCCTCAGGAGTGCAGGAGCGTACTATGGACTTGGATACTTTTCTCAGAGCCGTCGATACATTTTAACCTGAAGCAAAACAATGGAGGCGAGTTCGAGGCTGAACTCTCCGCCCATGAGAAACTCGGTAAAGGCTCAAAAGCCAGAGAGAATCGAAAAACCCGATTCTCTCCGACGTGATTGGATTTGGGAATTTTAACCCCCCCCCACTTTCCGATGGTGACATTCAAATCACGCTACGGAATCCTAGGAATCTCATTATAATACATTAGCATGTTATTATCTAGCACTCTTTCCAGATCTTCTCCCCTCACGGAATATTCACCGAGTGCTGGCATGAGGTCACGCTGGCGTCATTTGCAACAGGGATGATCAAGCGTGAGGTAGTTGTTGGGATCATTCTGGGGGTGGAGGGTTACGTATGGCTGGGGCGGGGGGTGGGGGGGATGTTGGATAGGGACATGCCTAGGTAGTGTCCTGGCACAGCCCCGGCACAGGTTGGCACTGCCAGGGGCAAACCCTAGTGGGAGTCCCATGGTGAGGGAGTGCGTAGATGTGTGGTTGGCGTGGGGGAGAGCGGACATTGGTGAGGTGGGGGCGGAATCCCGGCGCTGATGTTGTTGTTGGTGGGCCAGCGGGGGGCGGGGTTGGTGGGGGAGGGAGAGAGACCCTCGAGACCTTCATGATGTGACCTGGGGGCTTAAACTGCAGCTCTGGTTGGGCCACTCTGTCAAAATAGCATCCAGATCTGTGTAGAGCGATTCCCGGTCCTATGAGGCCCTGCCCCACCCGAGTGACTGTGTAAACCGGATGAGTCAGCTGAAGCCTCTGCTGCCTTTTTTGAGAAGTCACCTCGCTTCTAGCAGCTGAGCAATGATGTGTTATGTACTCTGGGATAACACAGGTTGCAACTCCATGCAGCTCTGACCGAAAGATACTCCAGACTTTGAAGTAAGTTCAATGTGATTTATTGAACCATTAGCACAGTTCTCCATGAGTTGCAAGTCATGACGTCTCTGGTGCTCCCTCTAGTGTCGTAGTGTATTTACATTAACCCCCTGTGTGTTTACAGTGATGCATATCACCACAAGCAGCATTCAGATCTTCATTCCACTGAATCTAAGGGAGGCATGGTAGCACAGTGGTTAGCACTGTTGCTTCACTGAGCCAGTGTCCCAGGTTTGATTCCCGGCTTGGGCCACTGTCTGTGCGGAGTCTGCACGTTCTGCGTGGGTTTCCTCCAGGTGCTCCGGTTTCCTCCCACAAGTCCCGAAAGACGTGCAGTTAGGTGAATTGGACATTCTGAATTCACCCTCCGTGTACCCGAGCAGGCGCCGGAATGTGGCGACTCGGGGATTTTCGCAGTAACTTCATTGCAGTGTTAATGTAAGCCTACCCGTGACAATATTACAAATGCAATATGTCATCTGTCGCTGGTGTCCATGAAAGGTCTTCCAGAGAGAATGGCCTAATTCCTGCGTCCTATTGTCTTCCAGAGAATGGCTTGCTTGATTCCATGCCACAATCCTTGGAGGAACAAAGTGCCAAAGTTTTGGTTACCTTCCCAGGGATGAAAGTCAATTGAGGTCCATACATTAGTCGCAGAAAATCTTCTTCCATCAAGAGCTGTACTTCAGTACAGAACCTGCTGCACGTTCTTCATAATTTCTAAAGCTGTGACAGCAATTCTGTCTACGAGTTATTCGCCTGTGGGAAATTCATCTTCATTTTGCATTTGAAATTTGCCCCTTGCAGAAAATGATATTGTCTTGTTTCTACATCCGCAAAAATACTTTCCGCAACCTGTGGCGGAGTAGCTTCTCACGGAGAAAAGTGTGGCTCTGATACCACTGCCTACAGAAAGTGGACATTCCTTCCGAAACATTATTGGGAAATCATCTCTTCTTCTTTTCCTGAAAGACTCACTGGATTGTTGTCCTTTTTTTTCATTGTCCAGATTCATTGCAATCTAAGACCTTCAATACCTTTTCTGTCTTTGCTGCAGCAGTGAATGATACAGCTGTGAGAGTCTTCAATGGAGTTGAAGATCATTTGTCTCCTAAAAGCTTTGACTTGTGTACTTTCAGGAAGCAACAGATTTCTCAAAGGCATAATTTCTACTCTTCTGATCATAGGGATTCCAAAGGTTGATGCTCTTCAGTCTTCTCACTTTGAAAATAATGATTTTCTTTGCCATTCAGTAGCCCTGAAGACTGCAGTCTGTTTACCAGCAATCCTGCAAAGTTGCTGTCCTATTTTGCTGATCATGTTGTCCTCCACGGGAAGGAATTAAACTCACTTATCTCCAAGGCATTTTGCCCAAGTGCCGAGAATACTGTGAGAGACTGAATCCCTCAGGACTGTCATTTGGGGAGGGAGAAGAGTAGGAATAGCGGCTGGGTGGAATCTGCAGTAGTAAATAGGGAGTTACAGAAATGCAATATAAATAGTTGAAGACATGATTTCATATTTTAATGAAAAAGTAGATGGCATACTTGGGCATCAGGAGCCGTGTAAGCCAGTGTTTTTTAAACTGTTTTTCCTGACACTCACTTTTGCAAACGGGCCAACTTTCAACACCCACGCCACGTCCGCTTACCTATAATGCGAAAGGGGAGGCTGCTTGGTCCTCACTATCTCACTTGAATCAGGTTCACGAGAGGGAAATGCGCATATCAGGTGAAGATATCAGCCCGTTCCTTTGTGCTGTCTTCATCGATATGAAAACGGAAAATGCAACCTCGCACATGTGGGTCGTCGTGAAAGACAATAGCAACTGTTATGTGAGAGTACCTTTAAGAAATGGGTGTTTAATAAATGTACCTTCAAGAAATGGAGCTGCTCATGTTACTGTGGTGATGTCAGAGTGTGGGTGGAGCTCAGCTCTGGTTCTGCTTTTTAGTTTCAGTTTTGAGAAAAAGTTTGGGTGTGTCTGTGTTTTTCAGTGAGCTGGATCTGAAGTCTGCCATCCAAAGACTATCTTAATCAATTGGTGAATTCAGAATTATAAATGTTTTCAGTATTGAATGTAAACCCTGATGTGCTTCTGTTTAGAGGTTTGTTAAATCTTTTGGATGTTAAAAGAACAGCGTACAGATTACTTAGTGTTGTATTCTTTGGGGGGGGGGAGGTGTTTGAATTAATGGTTGCTAAGATAATCACTGTTGGTTTTAAAAATGTTAACTTGAGTTCACAGAATAAACATTGTTTTGGTTTAAAAAATACTCGTCCATTTCTGCTGTACCATACCTGTAGAGTGGGCCGTGTGCTCCCCATATCATAACAATTGGGGGTGCAAGGGGGATAAAAGTCTATCTATTGGATTGGCTTAGTGAACTTAAAGACAGTGAGGGGTGAGCATATTGTGGTTGCTTTTCAGGTGTGGTATTTTAGTTTAAGTGGGGAGTGTGTTGTGGACAATGGCTCTTTCAGAGGCTCAGAAGTTTTTGGGGGTGGAGACTGTCACACGCAGTACCTTATGGGCAGAGACTAAAAGCAGACTGTCAGATTTGGCAAAAACATTGTAGTTAACATTACCTGACAAAATGCGAAAAGGTGAGGTAATTATGGCAGTGGCTAAGCATTTAAAGTTGCCTGAAATACAGTTTGACTCATTGAAACGGCAAAACTTCAGTTGCAAATTAAACAAATGGAACATGAGAAAGAATTAAAGCAGCTTGAATACGAAAGAGAGAGAGAGGAAAAAGAAAAGGAGAAAGAAGAAAGGAGAAAAGAAAGAATAGCCCTAGCAGAACAAAGAGAAAGAGAAAGGGAGATACAGATCAGGGTAAAAGATAAAGAGAGAGAGTTTAAAATGGCCATGAAACATGACAGTCAGTTAAAATTGGCAGATGTAAAGGGAAACGTACAGTTGGATGATAGTGATGAGGATAGTGAGAAAGAGCGTCATAGTCGAAGCCTTGGTGGGAATCTATTTAAATATATCCAAGCATTGCCAAGGTTTGATGAGAAGGAGGTGGAAGCCTTTATCATTTCATTTGAGAAGGTAACTAAACAAATGAAATGGCCACAGGACATGTGGGTATTACTGATTCAAACAAAGCTGGTAGGTAGAGCTAGTGAAGTGTTTGCATCCCTGCCGGAGGAGGTATCTGGGACGTATGAGGAGGTGAAAAAATCCATCTTAGGTGCATATGAACTAGTGCCTGAAGCCGACAGACAAAGGTTTAGAAATTTAAGGAAATAATTTGGTCAAACATACATGGAGTTTGAAAGGATCAAACAGAGTAATTTTGATATGTGGATAAGGGCTTTGAAAATAGACCAAACATATGAAGCTCTCAGAGAAATTATACTTTTGGAGGAGTTTAAAAATTCAATTCCTGATGTAGTGAGAACTCATGTGGAAGAACAGAGGGTTAAAACTGGGAGATTAGCAGCGGAAATGGCAGATGATTATGAATTAGTTCATAAATCAAAGATTGGTTTCCAACATCAGTTTCAGCCTGTGAGGGACAGAAACTGGGGACATGAGAAATACTCAAGTGGTAAAGGTAAAGGTGATCTGATAGGAGATAATAAGGAGAGTGTACCACGGATTTTTTTAAAAATCCAGGACGGTGGAAAAGAACTGAAAAGTTTCAAATGTTTTCACTGTAATAAACTAGGCCATGTAAAGTCACAGTTTTGGTGGTTGAAGAAAAGCACTGGAAAGGCTGATGTGGTAAAACAGAATAAGACAGTGGGGTTTGTTAGAGTGGTAAAGGAAAGCCCAAGGGAAGCGAAGGAGGTGCAAATGATTGTACAGCCTGTCCAAGAAGTAATTGTTAAGAAGGTGCCAGATGTCTTTAAAGAATTTACTTGTGTGGGTAAAGTTTACTCATGTGTATCAGGAGGAGCAGGTAAAGAAGTCACAATTTTAAGAGATACGAGAGCTAGTCAATCTTTAATGGTAAGAGATGAGGAGTTATGTAGTTTGGGAAGAATGTTGCCAGAAAAGGTAGTAATATGTGGAATTCAGGGTGAGAGGAGTAGCGTTCCATTATATAAGGTAAGGTTGGAAAGTCCAGTGAAGAATGGTGAAGTGGTAGTAGGAGTAATAGAGACACTATCTTGTCCAGGAATACAGTTTATCTTGGGTAATGATATAGCTGGATCGCAAGTGGGAGTGATGCCTACTGTGGTTGATAAGCCAGTGGAAAATCAGCCAACTGAAGGGTTGAAGGACAAATATCCTGGGATTTTTCCGGATTGTGTAGTAACAAGGTCGCAAAGTCACAGGTTAAGACAAGAGGAGAAATCAAAGAGTGAAGATGAAGTTGAAGTGCAATTGTCAGAAACAATTTTTGATCAGATGGTTGAAAACGAACAAGAACAGGTGGAGGATGAGGCGGGTATTTTTTGTTCAGGAAAAGTGGCAGAGTTACAACAGAAAGATGTTGAAATAAAACGGATGTATCAGAAAGCATATACAGAAGAGGAATCTGAGTGTATACCAGAGTGTTATTACCGTAAAATTGATGTCTTGATGAGAAAATGGAGACCTTTACATATGCAGGCGGATGAAAAGTGGGCAGACGTTCATCAAGTAGTACTGCCGGTAGGGTATAGAAAGGAGGTGTTGCGAGTTGCACATGAGGTACCAGGAGGAGGTCATTAGGGGATAAGGAAAACTCAGGCAAAAATCCAGAAACATTTTTATTGGCCTGGACTACATAAAGATGTAGTTAAATTTTGTCAATCATATCACACATGTCAAGTGATAGGGAAACCTCAAGCAGCGATAAAACCAGCGCCCTTAATACCCATTTCAGCATTTGAGGAACCTTTTACAAGGGTCCTAATTGATTGCATAGGACCCCTTCCTGAAACAAAAAGTGGGAATCAATATCTTTTGACGATAATGGATGGGTCTACTAGGTTTCCAGAGGCAATTCCAGTACGTAATATTACAGCTAAAAAGATTGTGGAGGAGTTACTTCAATTCTTTACTAAATATGGACTACCCACAGAAATACAATCGGATCAAGGATCACATTTTACCTCAAAGTTATTCAAAGAAGTTATGGATAGCTTAGGAATAAAACAATTTAAATCAACTGCGTACCATCCAGAATTGCAGGGAGCGTTAGAAAGGTGGCATCAGACATTAAAGACAATGTTGAGCGCTTATTGTCAAGATTATCCAGAGGATTGGGATAAAGGAATTCCATTCGTACTGTTTGCAATTAGGGATGCCCCTAATGAGTCAACCAAATTTAGTTCTTTTGAACTAATTTTTGGTCATGAGGTAAGAGGACCACTTAAATTGATTAATGAAAAATTGGTGGGTGAGAAATCGGAAATTACATTATTGGATTACGTGTCAGATGTTAGGGAATGATTAAATAGAGCAGGTGAATTGGCTAGACAAAATTTGAAAGTTGCATAAAATGTGATGAAACGGGTAGCGGACAAGAAATCCAAAGTTCGTAGTTTTGCCAGTGGAGATAAAGTTTTAGTGTTGTTACCAGTGGTAGGTGAACCTTTAAAAGTAAAGTTTTGTGGACCTTATCAGATTGAAAGGAAATTAAGTGAGGTGAATTATGTGGTAAAAACACCAGATAGAAGGAAGAATCACCGAGTGTGTCATGTGAATATGCTTAAAAGGTACTTTGAAAGGGAAGGAGAGAAAAAGGAGGTTTTAATAATTCTAACTCAAAGTGACAAACCCAATCCAGATGACTGTGAATTTTACATACCTCAAATTAAATTTGAAAATGAGGATGTTCTTAAAAATTGGGATAAATTGTTGAGTTATCTTCCAGAGCAAAAACGAACTGACCTGAAATAGTTATTGATATCACATGGGCAAGTTTGTGGAGATAAATTGGGAAGTACTAAAATGGCTATACATGATGTAGATGTGGGAAATGCTGTTCCAATCAAACAACATCCATATAGACTTCAACCTTTAAAATTGGCACAGGTTAATAAAGAGATTGAGAGTATGCTTAAAAACGGCATAATTGAAGTGGGTTGCAGCCAATGGAGCTCAGCCATAGTGATGGTACCTAAACCAGATGGTATCCAACGGTTGTGTGTGGACTATAGAAAGGTTAATGCAGTTACAAGAATGGACTCTTATCCTATCCCACCTTTGGAGGATTGCACTGAAAAAGTGGGACAGTCCGCTTTTATTTCCAAATTGGATTTACTTAAAGTTTACTGGCAGGTACCTTTATCTGACAGGGTGAAGGAGATTACAGCTTTTGTGATGGTATATACCAATTCAAAGTTATGCCGTTTGGCATGAAAAATGCCCCAGCTACATTTCCACGGTTAACTAACACAGTTGTTTCAGGATTACCCAATTGTGCGGTATAGATCGACGATCTGGTAATTTTCAGCCAGACATGGACAGAACATTTAAAACATCTGATGGAGTTATTTGATCGACTTCAGGGGGCGGGTTTGGTGATAAACCTCGCCAAAAGTGAATTTGGAAAAGCCCAAATCACTTTCATTGAGGAGTTTTCGATACCCTCGAGACAAAGGGAAATGATGCGATTTCTTGGCACGAGTGGATTTGATCGAACATAGGTGTAAAAGTTTTGTAGCGTGATTGTTCCATTGATGGACTTGCTGAAGAAACGTTGAAAATTTCAATGGACAGTGGACTTTCGACAGGCATTTGACTGCCTGAAAGCTGTGATCACCAATGCTCATGTGTTGGAGAATTACAAGGGACTCTGTGATCAGATTGAACTAAAGTATCTGACTTTAAAGAGAAATGCTGAGGCGTAGAGAAATGGACGGATCGTGCAGAGACCCTTCTTATTCAAAGAGACTGTCAATCGAGACGAATTACAGTTGGAGGAAGAAGAACGAAAAACAAAATGGACTATATTATTATACCTGTTTGTGTGTTTTTTCTGTTAAAACGAAAAAGTTCTTTGTACTGTGTGCATTTCTTAAAGGATAGTGCAATGGTGAAAAATGAAACCATCTTGAAGTTGATGGGTTTTTTTTTCTTGGGGGTGGGAAGTGTCATTTGAAAGTACCTTTAAGAAATGGGTGTTTAAGAAATGTGCCTTTAAGAAATGGAGCTGCTCATGTTACTGCAGTGATGTCAGAGTGTGGGTGGAGCTGAGCTCTGGTTCTGCTTTTTAGTTTCAGTTTTGAGAAAAAGCTTCGGTGTGTCTGTGATTTTCAGTGAGCTGCATCTGAAGTCTGCCATCCAAAGACTACCTTAATCATTTGGTGAATTCAGAATTATAAATGTTTTCAGTATTGAATGTAAACCCTGATGTGCTTCTGTTTAGAGGTTTGTTAAGTCTTTTGGATGTTAAAAGAGCAGCATACAGATTACTTAGTGTTGTATTCTTTAGGGGGTGCATTTGAATTAATGGTTGCTAAGATATTCACTGTTTGTTTTAAAAAGGTTAACTTGAGTTCATAAACATTGTTTTGTTTTCGAAAATACTAGTCCATTTCTGCTGTACCATACCTGTAGAGTGAGCCGTGTGCTCCCCATACCACAATCTATTAAAAGTTGTGGATCAGGTGTACTCCATGATACACTTTGAGAGTCTCTAAACCCTGACCCATAACACAACAGAATGCTTGTTTTACTCAGCACTGGTTACTTCTGGGAGCTGCTGGTCCAGTATGCTGAGAGCTTCAAGAGCTATTGGTATGTTTTTAATGTGGTATCACAGGTCAGCTACAACAGCGTAGTCTTTTCATTTGGAGTGAGCTGTAAGTTAATATATGTCCGGCAGCATCTGTGGAGAGAAACGGAGTCCAACATTTTGGGTGAATGATGAAGGGTCATCATTGAGTTGAAACGTTAACATTAAAGAGGAATGGTGTGTGTGATTTTCCTTGTCACCAAAGAATCAAGTCAGATTCTGGTCAGATTTACTACAAATATTTCTCAGTTTCATCACGTAACAGTTGCGGAATAAACTAGTTTGTGGATTTGCATCATCTCCTGAAAGTGTCAATTCGTCTGCCTTCTGGAGAAACACATGTGTCAGTATGTGCGAGGTTGCGGTTACTGGCTCATCTAACATGGGATCCCATTGTGAGGATCTTCCATGTCACATTACGATGTGACGAGATGCTGAGAACTCAGCACATTTCAGTATGTAACAGACATTGAGTCTGGTTATGGGAGAGGCCAGTGATAGTAAGTCTAAAAGCAAACCTGAAATTTGTAACAGGTGGGTTTACACAAGATGCTGATGCAGTGGAATTCAGCACTTCACCCACTGCTCATTTCACACAACTGTGACGAGTGTTGAATTGACTAAAAAGCAGGCGTGTCAAAGCTCGTCCGCCCAAAAGATCAGCTGTGATGAAAAAAAGGCTGCAGGGCGATAAGGGAGCAGATGTCCACTCCATGTATTTTAAATCTTGTTCCGCCCAGTTTCGGCCAGGCAGAGGGAACGAAAATTCCCTTTGACAAAGTATGCTGAGATTCCTGCCAGTTGTTCAAGCCAATATGCAAAATCTAATGGGTGACAATACACTGGACCTTCAGCAACTTATAGCTGCTTTAATAATCGTAAAACCTGCCAAGTAGAATCAGGAGAAAGTTGACACGCGGCTACAGAAGCTACTAAAGCTTGGTCCAAGAAATAGGTTTTAAGGAGCATCTCACAGAAAGACTGAGAAGGAGACAGACAGAGAGAATTACGATGGGATTACCCAAGCTTCGAGCCTAGGCAGCTGAAGGCAGTGCAAGCATAGATGGAACAATTAAATTCGGCAATGCGCAAGTGACCAACATTACTGCTGCACTCAAATGATTTACAGGGCCGTGATTCCTGTCCAGTAAGAAATACATCTACACGGCCCACTAATAATACCGTCAGCATGGAGTTGCTGCTAAATTTTGTATTGCAATGTTAGCTGGATCTGAATCGGTGGGGAGTAAATTCATTAAATGTAACCTTTGGGGTCCAAAGAATCTAGACTACCTGCAAAACTCAAGGGGAAAAAAAACGATCATTTTAAGACAGTGTTTGCTCTCTGAAGCAAACACAAAGGCAGATTCCTCTTTTTGTTCTTGCAGTCCTTTTCAATCTGTCCGTCTGCCCTCAATACACCATCAGAATTAATCCAATGATCTCTCTCTCTCTCAGTGCCTTTTGCAAGATTCCATGTTGGATTAAAGCATTTTTTTTTCCAATTTCTCTGGCTTCAAATATCAGTGGGAGTCTTTTGTGAATATATGTTGAGACGCATTCCATTTCCCCTCCAATCCCAGCCCTGGTACTTGATTTTGTTATTGATGTCTCTCTGCTGATGTCTATCAGATGTAAGAAGTCACAGATGAAAGAACTCATGCTGATCAATGTGAAACATTTCTCCAAGTAAATTCCTTTGACAAGACTTCTTACTTTATCAAATTCTCCTCTTCAAACGCACTTACTTCAAAATTACTAGTAGTTGTTGATGCGGTGTAAAATAATACAATTTATATTTTAATGCAAACCACTGTATTAATTAAATGGTTTAACAATTATATAACCACGACAAAGTTAACGCACTGTTTTCCAAATCATGCATCTTCCAGAAGGGTCATTTGTAAGGTTGATGGGAAGAGCATGGCTCCAATTAAATAGGAAAGAAGCAACAAGATTATTTTTATTATTTACTACAATACCATAATCATCAATAGGAGAATGGTGCCTTCAATTCCTTCCTGAAAATTAATCAGTGCATTTAGCACAGAATATAAGAGCGGGGAGGTTATGACGGAACTCTATAAAATACTTGTTAGGCTACAGCTAGAATATTGTGTGCTGATCTGGTCGCCACACTACAGGAAGGATGCCATTGCATTATAAAGTGTGCAGAGGATGTTGCCTGGGCTGGAGCATTTCAGCTATGAAGAGAGGCTGGTTAGGCTGGGTTATTCTCCTTAGAGCAGAAAAGGCTGAGGGGGGACCTGATTCAGGTCTATAGAATTAAGAAGGACATAGCTAGGGTAGATAGGAAGAAACTTGAGATGCTCCTTGACCAACCTTATTCGAGGGGTCAGTAATCAGGGGGCATAGATTTAAGGTAAGGGGCAGCAGAATTATCATAGAATCATTTATAGTGCAGAAGAAGGCCATTCGGCCAATTGGGTCTGCACCAGCCCTTGGAAAGAGCACCCCACTTAAACCCACACCTCCACCCTATCCCGTAACCCAATAACCCCACCTAATCTGTTTTGGACACAAAGGCAATGTATTATGGCTAATGCATCTAACCTGCACACCTTTGGACTGTGGGGGAGGAAATTGGAGCACCCGGAGGAAACCCATGCAGACACGTGGAGAACGTGCAGACTCCGTACTTACAGTGGCCCAAGCCGGGAATCGAACCTGGGACCTGGAGCTGTGAAGCAACTGTGGGGTTAACCATTCTGCTACCGGGCGGTGAGAGGGGATTTGAAGAAAAACCTCACTCACAAGGTGGTTGAATTCTGGAGCTCAATGCCTGAAAGGGTGGCAGAGGCAGGAACCCTCACAGCATTTATGAAGCTTTTAGATTAGCACTTGAAACTACATAGCAAATAAAGCAAAAGACCAAGTGCTGGAAAATGGGATTAGAATAGAGAAACATTTAAGGGCCAATGCAGGCACAATGAAGGGCCTCATTCTATGCTGCAAAACTTTGACTCTATCTGTCGTGTTGGGTGTTCTGGTTCACAAACAAGTCAACAATGCTGGAAGTGGTGTAACGCTTTTTATTAACTGTTCAACTATGCTAACATACTGTAAACATGGGTAAAAGCAATACCAGCTTAACTGTGGACCCTTTCCTATCATTAGCTATGGTGAGGCACTCAGCATATGGTGAATGTCTGTGATGCAGGCTGTGAGCTCTGTGCTCTGAGCTGGCTGCTGCTAGAATGAGCGGGAACTCTCCTGTCCCCTGTCTTTATAGTGCTTGTGCTCTCACTGGTGATTGGCTGTGGTGTTATGTATGCTGGTTGGTCCTACTGCATGTCCATCAGTGTCTGTATGTGATTGCACCATAATGTACTGATGTATATTATGACATCCCCCTTTTTTACAAAGAACATGTGCCTATGTGAGAATAAATAATGTGTAATGAGTGTATCTGACCATGTGTGTGCAGTATTTACATAACTATGTACATGAGGCTAGTCTATATACACGGGAAGGTGCCTGGTGCAGAGCAAAGAAAAACAAGGTGTTGCACCAACAACAAAACTAATAACGAATGCTATAAACAAACTAGTGAAATGCTGAAACAGGATGAAAGAACAAAGCATTGAGTCCAACATTGTAAGGCTCATAAATCAAGTCCCTGAGGTGGGCGACGAATTTGGGTTGACCGCCTCAAGGGTGGGCCAGGAGCCACCGGGCTGAGGATCGGGCCAGGCCACGGCCAAGTTAGGAGGATGCAGAGTATCCGGAAGCTCTACAAAGTCCAGGTCGGGGACAACAGGAGGGTGTGGCACTGGTGGAGGATCGCGTAGCGAGCATGGAACCAGACGAAGGGCACGCCGACTGCGGCGGCGAATGGAGCCATCAGGCAGACGAACCAGGAATGAGCGGGGAGCCACCAGCCGAAGAACCACAGCAGTCACAGACCAGCCACCCTCCGGAAGATGGATTCGGAAGTTGTCACCTGGCGCCAGAGCAGGAAGATCAGTCACTCGAGCGTCATGCGGCGCCTTGTGCTGCGCGCGAGACTGCTGCATCCATTGAAGGACCGGAGCATGGTCGAGGTCTGGGACGTGAATGGACGGTACAGTGGTCCTGAGGGTGCGACCCATCAGCAGCTGGGCTGGTGACAGGCCTGTGGACAGTGGAGCCGAGCGATAGGCCAGCAAGGCGAGGCAGAAGTCGGATCCTGCATCAGCAGCCTTGCAGAGGCGCCTCTTTACGATGTGGACGCCCTTTTCTGCTTTGCCATTTGACTGGGTGTGCAGGGGACTGGACGTCACGTGTACAAAGTTGTACCTGCTGGTGAAGTTAGACCATTCCTGGCTCGCGAAGCAGGGGCCATTGTCCGACATCACAGTGAGTGGGATGCCGTGACGAGCAAAGGTCTCTTTGCAGAAACGGATAAGAGCCGATGACGTGATGTCGTGCAAGCGTACAACTTCGAGATAGCTGGAAAAATAATCAACTATGAGAACATAGCCCCTGCCGAGCGCATGGAACAGGTCCACGCCTACCTTAGACCAAGGGGACGTGACCAACTCATGGGGCTGAAGGGTCTCCTGTGGTTGGGCCGGCTGGAACTGCTGACAGGTGGGGCAATTGAGCACAGTGTTGGCAATGTCCTCATTTATGCCAGGCCAGTAGACAGCCTCTCGGGCCCTCCGTCGGCACTTCTCTACGCCAAGATGGCCCTCGTGCAGCTGCTCTAAAACCAGATGATGCATGCTGTGCGGGATCATGCTGCGGTCCAGCTTCAGGAGGACGCCATCAATGACTGCCAGATCGTCTCGAATATTATAGAACTGCGGGCATTGTCCCTTGAGCCAACCTTCAGTCATGTGGTGCACCACACGTTGTAGCAGGGGGTCAGCCGCAGACTAACGGCGAATGTGGGTTAGGCGTTCATCCGTGGCCAGCAGATTGGCAGCTGTGAGGGCCACATGGGCGTCGACTTGGCAAACGAACCCCTCTGGGTCGGACGGAGTGTTGACTGCCCTGGACAGAGTGTCAGCTATGATCAGGTCCTTACCCGGTGTGTACACGAGCTGGAAATCGTATCTCCGGAGCTTGAGCAGAATGCGTTATAGGCGAGGGGTCATGTCATTGAGGTCTTTTTGGATGATACCGACCAGCGGGCGATGGTCGGTCTCCACATTGAACTGGGGAAGGCCATACACGTAGTCATGGAACTTGTCGACACCGGTCAACAGGCCTAGGCACTCCTTCTCGATTTGCGCATAGCGCTGCTCTGTGGGTGTCATGGCCCGTGACGCATAGGCAACAGGGGCCCATGACGAGGAGTCATCTCGTTGCAGGAGCACCGCCCCTATGCCAGATTGGCTAGCGTCCGTCGATATTTTCGTCTCCCTTGCAGGATCGAAAAATGCCAATACCGGGGCAGTGGTCAGCTTGACCTTGAGCGCCTCCCTTTCACGCTGGTGGGCGGGAAGCCACTGGAAGTCCGTCGTCTTCCTAACTAGGTTGCGGAGAGTCGTGGTGTGGGAAGCGAGGTTAGTGATGAACTTTCCCAGGAAGTTAACCATTCCTAAGAACCGGAGCACCGCCTTCTTATCCGCCGGCTTCTGCATGGCCGTGATGGCTGCCACCTTGTCCGCATCCGGCCGCACACCCAACCGGGAGATGAGGTCTCCTAAGAACTTGAGTTCGGTCTGGCCGAAAGAACATTTGGCTCTGTTGAGGCGCAGGCCTTGGTCCCGTATTCGCTTAAAAACGCGTTGGAGGCGACTGATATGCTCCTGCGGGGTGGTGGAACAGATGATGATGTCGTCCACATAGACACGCACACCCTCGATGCCCTCCATCATCTGCTCCATGATGCGGTGGGACACTTCAGATGCTGATATGATTCCAAATGGCATTCTATTGTAGCAGTACCTGCCAAATGGGGTGTTGAAAGTACACAGCTTTCTGCTGGACTTGTCCAATTGAATCTGCCAGAAGCCCTTTGATGCATCCAGCTTGGTGAATATGTTGGCTCGAGCCATCTCGCACGTGGTCTCCTCACGCTTGGGGATAGGGTAATGCTCCCACATGATGTTACGATTTAAATCCTTCGGGTCAATGCAGATCCGGAGCTCGCCGGAGGGCTTCTTGACGCACACCATGGAACTGACCCAGTCGGTTGGTTCCGTCACTTTGGAAAGCACTCCTTGGTCCTGGAGGTCCTGCAGCTGCTGCTTGAGGCGGTTCTTGAGGGGTGCTGGGACTCAGCGAGGTGCATGAACCACAGGCGTGGCGTTCTGTTTGAGCAGGATTTTGTATGTGTAGGGAAGTGTGCCCATGCCTTCGAAGACATCTCGGTGTTGAGTGATGATGGCACTTAGTTGCGCCCTGAAGTCCGCATCTTGGACGTCAGACGTGTCCTCTGGAGAGAGGGAATGTACGCGCTGCACGAGGTTGAGGAGCTTGCACGCCTGTGCGCCTAGCAGGGAGTCCTTTGAGTACCCGCGATCTCGAAGGGTAGGGTGGCTTTTCGCGTGTTTTGCGTCACCTCGAGTTGGCATGACCCGGTGGCGGGGATGACGTTACCATTATAGTCGACCAGTTGGCAATTGGATGGAAGAATTGTTGGTTTGACCCCCAGGGTTTGAAATGCTGACCATGCGAGGAGATTGGCGGAAGCACCAGTGTCCAGATGGAATCTGATCTGGGATCGGTTGACCGTCAGGGTGGCACACCACTCGTCGTCCGGTTCAATGCTGTGCACCAACAGCAGCTGGTGCTTTCGATTCGGGGACAGCCTGTTCTTGGTTATGACAGTGACTCGAAAAGGCTCCCCGTCCTCGGTGTCACAGGTCTGCATGAAGTCAGGATCGGACACGGTGAAGGTGGGTTGGATTGCCCGAACATTCCTGCGTGGCTGGTTAAATCGTTGCGAGTTGGCATGCTGGGATGCTCGACAGCTGGCAGCATAGTGGCCAAGCCTGCCACAGCATAGGTACTGTCGCGATTTTGCAGCGCATTGCCGCGTTAAGTAGGCGGAGCCACAGTTGCCGCACGTCGTGACGTCAGTGCGTTCGTTGCACCACTGCGCATGCGCGGTACGGTCTTACGTGGTGCGGGCCTGCGCATCGCGTTCCTCCACATCACCGTCCCCTCATTTGGCGCGTACAAGCGCGGGAGGCCTCGGAAAGCGCGCGAAATGGCCGCCCTCCTCCAAACTGCGGCCCGGGAGGTGTTCGATCGTTTGGACCCGTTCCGCCTCATGGGGGCCTTGCCGCGCCATTTCAGCTGCCTGTATGTAGGAGTACCGGCTGGTGGCATTCTCATGCAGGACACAGGTCTCGATGGCAGTCGCTAGGGTTAGTTGCTTAACTTTAAGGAGCTGCTGACGCAGGGTGTCCGACATGACCCCAAAATCAATCTGGTCGCGTATCATGGAGTCGGAGGTGGGCCCGTAGCTGCAGGATTGTGCGAGGATGTGGAGGTGTGTTAAATAGGATTGGAAAGGCTCGTCCTTACCCTGCAAGCGCTGATGGAACAGGTACCCTTCGAAGCTTTCGTTGACTTCAACACTGAAGTGTGTGTCGAATTTGAGGAGCACCGTCTTGTACTTGGTCTTGTCCTCGTCGTCCGCGAATGTCAGGGAGTTAAAGATGTGGATGGCATGTTGCCCAACCGTGGAGAGAAGACGGGCTATCTTCCTGGTGTCCGATGCATTCTCCCTGTCCGTGGCCTCGAGGTAGAGCTGGAAATGCTGTTTAAATATCTTCCAATTTACCCCGAGATTGCCAGCGATGCGGAGCGGTGGCGGCGGGTTGATGTTCTCCATGCTGTAGGATGCTGGAATGCTGAGAAGTTGCAGGTAGGTCTCACAAGTGCTAGATTGCGGCCACTCCTTGTACCATGTCGTGTTGGGTGTTCTGGTTCACAAACAAGCCAACAATGCTGGAAGTGGTGTAACGCTATTTTATTAACTATTCAACTATGCTAACATACTGTCAACGTGGGTAGAAGCAATACCAGCTTAACTGTGGACCCTTTCCTATCACTATCTAGGTGAGGCACTCAGCACATGGTGAATGTCTGTGATGCAGGCTGTGAGCTCTGTGCTCTGAGCTGGCTGCTGCTAGAATGAGCGGGAACTCTCCTGTCCCCTGTCTTTTTAGTACTTGTGCTCTCACTGGTGATTAGCTGCTGTGTTATGTATGCTGGTTGGTCCTACTGCATGTCCATCAGTGTCTGTATGTGATTGCACCATAATGTACTGATGGATATTATGACACTATTGATTAAGGTTTGTTCTGAATTGACACAATACGATGCAGAATTGAATTTGAAATTTCCGCATCGGAGTCACAACAAAATCGTTTTCTGAAATGAAAGTAGATAAGGCTGGATAAACTGAGCAGGTCTGGTAGGATCTGCGGAGAGGGAAACAGAGTTAAAATTTTGAGTCTTTACGATTCTTCTTCAGAAAAGTCAGGAAAAACCTTTTACTAGTTATTCCTGATCCAGTCCACCATCCGATATGCTCTAGTCCCACGAACACTTTGGACAGTGTGACGTGAGCTAAAAAGGGGAAAATAAAGGTTAACAACAGCACAGAAGTAAAATTGTATTGTAACAACTCAAGGTGCAGCTGCTAGCATAGAGGGGATCTGAGCAGGGTGGGAGTTTTCTGCAAAGGTACAAGACTCTGCTTTGTCCATTGTAACTGTGTAGAAAGTCGTAACCAACGTGGACATGTCTTTCCTGTGATAGTATAATCACTGTGCACAAGTATAACTCTTGATTGGTTAATTGTAGTGAAGTAGCATAACATGTTAATCTGTGATTGGTTTATGCTAATAATTGTACTCTTTAAAAATGTCTACCAATGATGAACTGTCACCAATGATGAACTGTAACTAATAGGGGAGTTTGTGCGTCATCATCAGATACACATGATGTTCTAGGCCATTCTGGACTTAGTGTTATGTAATGAGCCAGACTTGATTAAAGATCTTAAAGTAACGGAGCACTTAGGAGGCAGTGATCATAATATGGTCGAATTCAATCTCCAATTTGAAAGAAAGAAGGTAGAATCAGATGTAAAGGTGTTACAGTTAAATAAAGGTAACTACAGGGGCATGAGTGAGGAACTGACGAAAATCGACTGGGAGCAGAGCCTAGTGGGAAAGACAGTAGAACAGCAATGGCAGGAGTTGCTGGGAGTAATTGAGGACACAGTACAGAGGTTCATCCCAAAGAAAAGAAAGGTTATCAGAGGGGGGATTAGGCAGCCATGGCTGACAAAGGAAGTTAGGGAATGCATCAAAGCAAAAGAGAAAGCCTATAATGTGGCAATGAGTTGTGGGAAGTCAGAAGATTGGGAAGGCTACAAAAACAAACAGAGGATAACAAAGAGAGAAATAAGGAAAGAGAGGATCAAATATGAAGGTAGGCTAGCCAGTAACATTAGGAATGATAGTAAAAGTTTCTTTAAGTACATTAAAAACAAACGGGAGGCAAAAGTAGACATTGGGCCGCTCCAAAATGACGCTGGTAATTTTGTGATGGGAGACAAGGAAATAGCTGAGGAACTGAATAAGTACTTTGCGTCAGTCTTCAAAGTAGAAGACATGAGTAATATCCCAACAATTCCGGAGAGTCAGGGGGCAGAGTTGAATATGGTAGCCATCACAAAGGAGAAAGTGCTAGAGAAACTAAAAGGTCTAAAAATTGATAAATCTCCGGGCCCAGATGGGCTACATCCTAGAGTTCTAAAGGAGATAGCTGAAGAAATAGTGGAGGCGTTAATTATGATCTTTCAAAAGTCACTGGAGTCAGGGGAGGTCCCAGAGGATTGGAAAATCGCTGTTGTAACCCCCCCTGTTCAAGGAGGGAACAAGGAAAAAGATGGAAAATTATAGGCCAATTAGCCTAACCTCGGTTGTTGGCAAGATTCTAGAATCCATTGTTAAGGATGAGATTTCTAAATTCTTGGAAGTGCAGGGTGGGATTAGGACAAGTCAGCATGGATTTAGTAAGGGGAGGTCGTGCCTGACAAACCTGTTAGAGTTCTTTGAAGAGATAACAAATAGGTTAGACCAAGGAGAGCCAATGGATGTTATCTATCTTGACTTCCAAAAGGCCTTTGATAAGGTGCCTCACGGGAGACTGCTGAGTAAAATAAGGACCCATGGTATTCGAGGCAAGGATTGATGATTGGCTGTCAGGCAGAAGTCAGAGAGTTGGGATAAAAGGTTCTTTTTCGGAATGGCAACCGGTGACGAGTGGTGTCCCGCAGGGTTCAGTGTTGGGGCCACAGCTGTTCTCCTTATATATTAACGATCTAGATGACGGGACTGGGGGCATTCTGGCTAAGTTTGCCGATGATACAAAGATAGGTGGAGGGGCAGGTAGTATGGAGGAGGTGGGGAGGCTGCAGAAAGATTTAGACAGTTTAGGAGAGTGGTCCAAGAAATGGCTGATGAAATTCAACGTGGGCAAGTGCGAGGTCTTGCACTTTGGAAAAAAGAATAGAGGCATGGACTATTTTCCAAACGGTGACAAAATTCATATTGCTGAAGTGCAAAGGGACTTGGGAGTCCCAGTCCAGGATTCTCTAAAGGTAAACTTGCAGATTGAGTCCGTAATTAAGAAAGCAAATGCAATGTTGTCATTCATCTCAAGAGGCTTGGAATATAAAAGCAGGGATGTACTTCTGAAGCTTTCTAAAGCATTAGTTAGGCCCCATTTAGAATACTGTGAGCAATTTTGGGCCCCACCCCTCAGGAAGGACATACTGGCACTGGAGCGGGTCCAGCGGAGATTCTCATGGATGATCCCAGGAATGGTAGGCCTAACATACGATGAACGTCTGAGGATCCTGGGATTATATTCATTGGAGTTTAGGAGGTTGAGGGGAGATCTAATAGAAACTTACAAGATAATGAATGGCTTAGATAGGGTGGATGTAGGGAAGTTGTTTCCATTAGCAGGAGAGACTCGGATCCGGGGGCACAGCCTTAGAATAAAAGGGAGTCACTTTAGAACAGAGATGAGGAGAAATTTCTTCAGCCAGAGAGTGGTGGGTCTGTGGAATTCATTGCCACAGAGGGCGGTGGAGGCCGGGACGTTGAGTGTCTTTCAGACAGAAGTTGATAAATTCTTGATTTCTCGAGGAATTAAGGGCTATGGAGAGAGAGCGGGTAAATGGAGTTGAAATCAGCCATGATTGAATGGTGGAGTGGACTCGATGGGCCGAATGGACTTACTTCCGCTCCTATGTCTTATGGTCTTATGGTCTTATGGTTCTCTTATCAATGACCTTACTCCGATTTTAACGTCAACTTGTCCTTTAATTCGCAACCAACAGAAACAGTTTCTGTCAAAAGTAGAGAGAAGTTAAAAATCTTTTTAAAATTGCTCCTTAATCTATTTGCAAGGACAACCTAGAATGCATTAGTCCCAAAACCTTTCTGTCTCTCTAACCCCTCTCTCAGACACCAATTAAAACCTAGTTCTTTGACCAAGCTCTTGGCTAGAGGAAAAACACTCATTCTCTATTCCCTCAATCCACCAGAAGATTTATCTTTCCAATCCTTGATCAGCCCTCCCCTTACTTTGACCATCTTTTTAATGTGAAAACAGATTCTGTCTTTCAAACGCATCATCCCCTTCCAGAGCTGGAATTTTCTTTGATCAGTACAGCCAGACTCCTGTCCTTGTTTCTTTTTTTGTCCCCCCCATACTTTTCCAGAATATCTCATAACCAGGAACATTGATTCCCCAAACCGCCCCATTTTTACCCAGGTTTTGGCTTCAGGTGCCACACTTCTTTAAGTGGTGGGGGAGATGATGGTGAGAGGGGGTGGCGGCGGGGAGGCGGCGGGGAGGCGGAGGGGGGCAGTGACCTAGTAGTCATGTTGCTGGACTAACAAGATAGACAACCAGGCTAATGCTCTGGGGAAACCCGTTCAAATCTCACCATGGCCTCTGGCGGAATTTAAA
The DNA here is from genome assembly GCF_047496885.1 of Scyliorhinus torazame. Lineage (NCBI taxonomy): Eukaryota > Metazoa > Chordata > Chondrichthyes > Carcharhiniformes > Scyliorhinidae > Scyliorhinus > Scyliorhinus torazame. The sequence continues at coordinate 28,721,582 of NC_092720.1, read as the reverse complement.
TTCAATGAATAAATCTGGAATTTAAAGCTAATTAAGTAATGGTGATTGTAGGCCGAGTGGTCACGCTATGACACAGCTTACAAAAGCGATCAGAAGGTGGGAGCATGGGGTTAGCCCCGGTCAGAGCAACACTGCAGAGCTAGTGAATGTACTACTTTGTTGAAAGTCGTTGTTGTCAGTGATACAGGGAACTGACAGAAGTTGGCAGTATGGCACAAGGACTTTGCCGCATTGACCCACTCACCTTATGAAACATTGCGGATTGTTGGGAAAAGTTTCAGAAGGAGCGGTGTATTTACTGCAGTGCTGAAAAGTGGGAAAAGACAGCTGTCCCCGAGGCCGGAGAAAAGCTCAAATTGTTTGTTTCCCAGGCAGAGAAGGAGAAAGAGAAATCTGAAATCTAAACTAGTTCAAGAATACCGGTCTCCCAGTAAAAAAACATACTGCGGGATTCTCCGTCGGCGGGATCCTCCGCTTCGACGGCAGCGTGGCCACGCCCGTGGGTTTCCCAACATTGTGGGATGGCCACAATGGGAAACCCCATTGGCCGGCTGCCGGGACGGAGGATCCCACTGCCGGCGGGGGCGCGACGGGTGGAAAACGGAGAAGCCCGCCCATAATCCCTGATAGACATTCAATTCAACAAACCAAAGAGCAGATGAGTCAATGCCTGGCCACCCTAAAAATATTGGCAAATGAAAGTACCATCAAAACTCTCACTGAAGAATTAATCAGTGATCAAGTAATTTGTGGAATCTTTAGTGATTTAGTCCGCAAGCAACCGGTGAAAGAGAAAAACTTTACATTACGAGCAGCCATCAATATCTGTCTGTTAAATGAACAATCAGAAAACAGAAGCAGAGATTTTAGGAGGGAAACAGAAGTATTGGCAGTACATGGGACACCCTGCTCCAACTACAGTGGCCAGCACTCACTGAATCGAGCAGCTTGTTTTGAATATGGTAAAAGATGCAACAAATGCAGGAAATGGAAACACTTTGCTAAGTGCTGCAGATCCAAACCTCATCAGCTTTCCTCTGCCATCAGCAACATGGCTATTGGTTGATCCTCCAGAGGGAGGAGCATCAGTAAGGTGAATGAATTGGAGTCTAACCAAGGGTTGCATACTATCCAGCCAAAGGTTGCAGGAATTAGACCCATATACCGAACCAGATCCCAGCACCCAGATACACCTCATGGCTTATGGCAGACAGGCAATCTGCACTGATGGTATAGCGACCCTCCACTGCACAAAGAGAAATTTCAAGTTTAATGTAATTGATCAGAATGTAAAGCCACTATTAGATCTTTAGGACAGCATTGCACTGGGGTTTATTCACTTTGTCCCAGAAGTGGGTGTCTACAACACCAAGCTCCAGAGATGACAGCATTTAGAGACCTCTTCACTGCTAAGCGACCAGTTATATACCACATGAGCGTCGGCAACCTGATACCACCAACAGCCTGTGCACTGAGTAAAGGACTAGAAGCCATGACGCAGAAAGAGTTCCATCAGAAGACAGCATAAGGTGTCATAACTCCTACAGACGAGGCCACAGAATGGGCTTCAGCAATGGTGGCCGCAGTCAAAAAATGATGAGCCGGTCAGGATATGCATTGACACAGTGCACTTGAACAAATCGCTGCTCAGACCACATCACCCCATGAAGACAGTGGAACAGGTGATAGCAGACATGCCAAATGCCAAGGTGTTCCACATTCTCGATGCAAAATGTGGGTTCTGGCAGATCCTGTTCGATGGTGAATACTCGAAACTAACAACATTCATGTCTCCTGCAGGCAGATAGCGGTATCTTTATATACCCGATGGTATCTCCACTGGCAGTGAGGTTTTCCAGGGGTGCATGGAGCAACATTTTGCGAGTTCATTCTGGAACATCTTGGTTTGGGATCTTACTATGCAAGAACATGGTGCACATCTTCATGTCATCCAGGACCGAATCAGGACCATCCAGCTTGACCCTGCAAAATGCTGATTTAGGGTTAACCAGCTTCCTGACGTGAGTCATTTAATCACAGCGACTGGTGTAATGCCCAATCCAGACAAGACACTGTCGATACAACAGATGACCATCCTCGTAGACAAGCACACTTTACAGAACTTTGCCAGTGTGACAAATTATCTTTCTGAGTTGGTTCCATTTCACTGGAGCTCTTTGTTAACACCTCAACCAAGACGTCAAATGGTGTTGGCAAGAGCATGACACAGCGGTCTTCAACAGATTCAAACAAGCTTTCGCAACTCCATCCGTGTTGCAATACTTTAATGTTTGAGCATCCGTATTCATATCAGCAGACACCTGCCAGTACCGACTTGGTGCAGTCTGCATCAAGAATGGCAGACCAATAGCCTTAGCTTCAAGGGCCCTCACTGATACTGAGACTCGTGATGCACAGATCGAAAAGGAAAGTGCAGCAGAGTGGGACTAACTGGAAGGCACTCTCATATAACCAATACACGCATCGATGGCCAAATGGCCTTTTGTGCTGCATCATGTAATGCTTCCGTGCCACAGTGAGGGAGTATTCGTTCTTTTAGTATGGATGAGCTAATATTGGCCAAATGGCTTTCCTCATCTACATTTATCTTGAGTCTTGGCATGAAAGCTGAAGCCCTGTCTCTATTATTGGCTGCACCTACTTTCAGTGGCACAGAAAAGAGGGCAGGTAATGAATCCCACACATTGTTATTTAGGAGTAACCAGTACCATTCTAGAAATGGGCACTTCAGAACTTCTAAAATTTCCACTGAGAGAGTTGCAATTTTTAGGCATAACTCCTAAATCGGCCCGACAGAGTAGAGGCATGAACTATGGATTTGAGGTGGAAAGCATGTAAAAGGTGAGTGAAATGGTGTGCCTCCTTTACAGCTCATCATAAGAAGTTATGGACTTGTGTTTATGTTTACTAATGTGATGATAGTGTTGCGATTGGAAAAGTTAAGTGACCATTCAATAATGTAGTTGACACGTTGTTACTTCTGACAACTGGCAATCTGTCAAGTGACAGAACAGCAGTGTAAAAGTTGAAAAGTCTTCACATGCCTCAGAATAGATTATCCACTGGATAAAGTGCTATTGTACATTGTATAATATTGAAAGATTGATGGACATGGACACCAAGATGCTGAGTGCATTGAGCAGAACATGCCCTTCTCTGACTCCCTATCACATTGCGGACCCAAAGGCACTGTCACTGCAGCCTCTACAGCTGTTTCTGACTTTGTGTGAAGAGGTGACCTATTCCTCTGCACTCCCTGTGAGCATGCAGCTTCACGCCCCATCAAATCCAGGAACTCACCACAAGACCTCCAAGACACTGCACTGCACTTGCAGACACATTTCAATAGCAGTACTGCAACGTTACATTACTTGCAAGCTGGCCACCTGGCCCTTGAGCTAATGTTAATGCCAGGCCCTTCTTGTAACTGAATATTTGACCTTTGTTGAGTGGCATGCAAATTTGTTAAAAGGACCGGCATAGTCCAAATTAGGAAATTTGGAACGTGATATCAAATCAGCTGATCGGACTGTGGCACATCAGCGAGGAGCTGGTTCACTTACTTCCGTTACTCACTTCTGAAAATGGTATACTGCGCAGAGCAAATTGGAAGTGACCAGAGGCACAGTGTAACCCCTTTGGAAAGCGTACAGGAAGCGGTGCTATGGACCAAAATTACCGATCTGTCTTTCCTCTAACTCGTTGTGTTCTGTCGTTGTCCTGTCAGTTATCAGATTCATTTACTTTCTGTATATTGTGCATAAGCTGAAAACTATCCTGTAAAATACAGAACCATCCCACATATGCTGTTCCATTATCCTTTTCGATTTTGCATTTATTTTTGGCTCATTGCTGGTACTGTTTATGCTTTGTTTTCATTTGTTTTTGTTCTTACTAGTCTTCAAATTCATTCTCCCTGTCTCTCTCCCATCCTAAAACCTGCTATTGGACTGGAAATCATTCTTGTAATTTACCTAATCCACTATCTTCAATCTGCATCATCACAAACTTCACATTTTCATTATAATAATATAATAACTAATAGCTTAAAGTCATAAGTAGGCTTCAATGAAGTTACTGTGAAAAGTCCTCGGTCGCCACATTCTGGCACCTGTTCGGGGAGGCCGGTACGGGAATTGAACCTGCACTGCTGGCATTGTTAGCCAGCTGTTCAGCCCTCTGTGCTAAGCCGCTTTGAACACATTAAAGACTTTGAATGTAACCCAAATCGTTCCCTATTCTCTATCGGATCCTCCAGGATAGGTTTTAATGATCTTTGAATTTCTATCAAAGCCATGAAATCTTTTGCAGAAACAAACGGGAAAACAAAGTACCAATTATTTGTAAATTGTTTATATATTTAAAATTATATACATAACTTTACAGTATATATTTTCAAAATGGAGACCTTTCTTGTCACAGCTGGTGATTAAATAATTTAAGGTTGGTGTGATGGTAGCACACTTGCTTCCCAGTTAAGTTATGGGTTAAATCTCCCTCTAGGACTTGAGCACAAGATCCATGTTGTCAAAGCAGCACAGTGCTGGGGAAGTGCAGCAGGGTCAGGGATGGCATCATTTGGAGGAAACTTTAAAACTGGTGGTCTTTTCCGTGCTCAGAAGGACATTAAAGACCTCATGGCATCGTTCAAGGAGCAGCAGGGCGTCCCCCCAGATTGAGTGATGCATCCTTGGAAATGCTTCACAATGCAATGGAGGACAGGAGGGCTGCCCTCTACCCAGAGGTTAGAAGGAGGAGCCTGGGCTATTGTCATAACCCAACTTGGGAGGAAGTCTCCAGGGCAGTCGGTCCATGGTCCACCCAATATTCACAGGCTGCCCAGGCCTTTGTGAAGGTAAGTTCCGACATGTCCACACCATGTTGGTCCAGGAGGCTAATATGGAACATAAATACCTGCTAAGTCATCCTGGCCAAGTGAACTGATCCAACTGTAGATTCTATGCAGTTTTAGGGGAAACACTTTGAGCTCATTCCGCTAGTTGTTTCTCAGGCATGAAATGCGAGGAAAAATGTCCAATTTCCTATAACCCAAGGGCACATGAAGTAGATTGGCTGTCTTATTGACTCCGGTGATAGTCCTGGTGGCCCTCACAAACAGGCATTAGGCTGCTTACATATGCTAATAAGTGGGCTTAGAAACATAGAAAGTAGGAGCAGGAGGAGGCCAGGTACGAGCCTGCTCTGTAGAGGGACCAGGATATATATGTGCATAAATTATTGAAGGTGGCAGGACAGGTTGAAAAAGCAGTGACTAAATGATAACAAATCCTGCTTTTTATACATAGGGGCACAGACTACAAAAGCAAGTAAGTTACGAACCATCATAAAACACTGGTTCAGCTTCAACAGGAAGGTGTGAAGGTTTTTGAAAGGCATAAAAGATTCAGATGTTGAGAGACTTCACTTTTCTGGACAAATTGGCGAAACTGGGGCAGTTCCTCTTGGAGAAGAGGAGGATGAGGGGAGATTTGTTTGATTTGTTAGAGATTAAAACAGGACGGAACGTGTAAATGTAGCAAACCAGTTCCCATCGGCAAAAAGTCTCGAACATCGAACGTGAGTTGCAAAAAGATTCAATTGTGATTTCCGAAAGGAAAATGGATAATTATCTGAAGAGAAAACATTTCACTGGGCTACAGTAAAAGGTGGGACCAGCCAAGTTACTGTTGCAGAGACTGACAGAGATAATGTGCTGCATGGCCTTTGCTGTGATCATTCCATGATTCTAGTATAGATACATTCAAAGAGCTTGATGAACAGAGGAGAAGAAGCTGAAGGTTACACTGATGAAGAAGGAAGTTTGTGTGGAACATAATCGCCATTGTAGATGGTTTTGGCCAAATGGCCTGATTCTGTGCTGTACATTCTATGTAAAGCTGCCAGCAGGAAATACAAACAATATACCCCATCTCACATTCTCAGGCCATCACAGCCAAGGAATTAATATGAATCAGTCCCTCTCCCCATCCTCTTTCTCCCCCTCACTCTCCCTCCCTCCAAACTTTCAGCCCACACCCTCTTCCACTCTCTCCCTCTCCCACACTCTCTCTCACTCCCCAACACTCTCTCACACTCTCTTTCCCTCTCTCTCTCTGACACTCTCCAACACTCTCTCTCTCTCACTCCCACACTCTCTTTCCCTCTCTCTCCCGATGCTCTCTCTCTCTCCCACACTCTCTCTCAATCCCACACTCTCTCAATCCCACACTCTCTCTCTCTCCCACACCCTCTCTCTCCAACACACTATCTCTCCCACACGCTCTTTCCCACACTTTCTCTATCACTCCCCCCACTCGCTCTCTCTCCCACACTCTCGCTCCCCATACTCTTGCTCCCTCAACCGCCTCACATTGTCTCCTGACCCCTTTACCCTTTCTCTACCCTCATCCCCTCAGACTCCCTCTCCCCATCCCCTTAGACTCTCTTTCTCCATCCCCTCGCAACCTGTCTCCCCACCTCCTCAGACTCTCTTTCTCCATTCCCTTGACATCTCACTACCCCATCTCGTCACACTTGACAGCGATCTACCGGCCAGGCCCAGCCCAAACACAGACGCGATGCAGCTGGTCGATCCCGGGAGAGGCTTCTTCTGGGATTTACCCGGCTCGCCTTGCCTTGCGGGATCGAGCAGGATTTTGGGCAGGACCGTATATGGCATATCTGCATTTAGAGTGAACAGTTCTAATATACACTGATCGGATCTACCCACGGCTTTGGGACCTAATCCCTTCGTCTCGGAGACTTTAGGTGAGCACGTTAGCATTGGTCCCCACAAACGGGGACCAGGTGGAACAGCATTTGGGGGGGGGGGGTGGCTCTCAGGGGATTGGAGGCCCCTGGATGTTTGGCCTTTGAACAGGGTGGCAGCCTGGCACTGCTTGAAGGTGACCTGCCTATGTGAGGTGTGGTGCAGGGGGCTGAAGGACCCTCTTATAAGGGATTTGGACATTAGGGGGTCTGGGGGTTGAGAGATCAGGGCACAATTTAAAAATGGAGCTCCTCAGTGCAGGAAATGTGACTGAGTGCAGTCTTGGGGGATGGGGGGGAGTACTTGCTGCTGGTCCACCCAAAAAAAACAAAGTGCCGTTAGATAGCTGCAAGTGCTGGGAATGGCCCGTCTAATACCACCCAGAACAGAATCTGTTTTTATTTAGTAAGGTTGCCCCCAATGTCTCTCACACACATCTTCTCAGACACCAATGGGCCCCACTGCTCCCGCTCAGCCCCGTCTCTCTGACTATCTAACCTGGGCCCTGCACTGCCACTCCAGCAGCCTTGTTTGGGCCCCGCTGTGCCAGCTACCTCACCTGGGCACCGCATCATCCAACCCACAACCTCACCTGGGCTATGCACCATTGTTTCCGCTGCCTAACCTGAGCCCAGCACCACCACTCCAGCTGCCTCACCTGGGCCCGGCATTGCCACTCCAGCTACCTACCCTGGGCCTGGCATTGCCACTCCAGCTGCCTCACCTGGGCCCGGCATTGCCACTCCAGCTACCTACCCTGGGCCTGGCATTGCCATTCCAGCTGCCTCACCTGGGCCTGGCATTGCCACTCCAGCTACCTACCCTGGGCCTGGCATTGCCACTCCAGCTGCCTCACCTGGGCCCAGCACCACCACTCCAGCTACCTACCCTGGGCCTGGCATTGCCACTCCAGCTACCTCACCTGGGCCTGGCATTGCCACTATAGCTGCCTCACCTGGGCCCAGAATTGCCACTCCAGCTGCCTTACCTGGGCCTGGCATTGCCACTACTGCTGCCTCACCTGGGCCCAGAATTGCCACTCCAGCTGCCTTACCTGGGCCTGGCATTGCCACTACTGCTGCCTTACCTTGGCCCGGAATTGCCACTCCAGCTGCCTCACCTGGGCCTGGCATTGCCACTATAGCTGCCTCACCTGGGCCCGGAATTGCCACTGCAGCTGCCTCACCTGGGCCCAGCACCACCACTCCAGCTGCCTCACCTGGGCCTGGCATTGCCACTCCAGCTGCCTCTCCTGGGCCCAGAAAAGAGCTAACGTTTCGAGTCCAGATGACCCTTTGTCAAAGCTGGAACATTAGCTCTTTTCTCTCCCTCCAGAAGCTGCCAAACCTGCTGAGATTTTCCAGCATTTTCTCTTGGGGTTCAGGAACCAACCTGTGATTGGATCTGAGTCACTTTACTGCATTTTTCAATTATCAGTCACTTGAAAGTCCAGGGCCAGATTTTACATTGTGTAGGTGGGTCTAACCAGGAAGTGTGGGAATTTGTGCTGGAATATATTGGGAGTGAGTCCCGGCGTCATCATGCACTCACATGACACCTCAGTCTGTGTGAGAGATGGAAGCTTACACACCGACAGTCAAGCAGCCACGTTAACCCATTCAGGGGCCAACTGAATGCAACGTTATGTGGCCCATCTGTTTTTACCTGTAAAAGCTGGTAAGAGTCAATGTGGACATGCTGAATTTCCTTCATTTCCTGAGGAAGTATAGGCGCTTATGTGCTTTCTTAGTTGTAGTGTCGATGTGGGTGGACCAGGACAAATTTGTGGTGATGTGCACACCTAGGGTCTCATTAGGTCAGTGACTTTATGTGCTGGGTTGCTGAATGCTACAAACCAAGATGATCCCAATTTTGATCCCCAGTCTGTGCCTAATTCACTGCCATTAGTGAAATTGATAATCAGGTCTCTACATTTCGCTTCAATGCCACTTGGATAAGATGAGAGAAAACAAGGAGGAGTTCATAATCGGCGACCTCTCCCGGAAGCTCACTCCAGTAAGGACAGAATTGGACGATATTGTGATGCCCCAGTGGGTGAATAGCCTGCCGACTCTCATCTTGCAAGCGTGTACACGGTCGGGGCATTGCAGAGTGCTTGACACTTAGGTAACTGGACCCAGGCAGGGAATCAAAGCCTTGGTTAGAAGAGGGGAAGGCATGGGAAGTGGCAGCGGAAATGAATGAAGAAAGGATAGCGCCGCGAGGAAATGAAAAACACAATTGTAACTGAGCACTTGGCAAAGTTAGCCCCTGGCTTAAAATTCATGACTGAAAAATATTAACATTTTGTGAGGGCACTGTTAAATCTCTGTTTTTAACAATCAATTAAGCGGCTGAAGATCTTACACTTGAGTGTATTCTTGTGGGTTTAGTACCCAGGCAGCTGCCCTGGCCACTCTTCAGTGACCTTCAAATAATCTGCTCTTTAATAAAGTTAATTGTTCAGTATTGGAAATGCCTTCACCCTAGTTCAGAACCAAAGAGGAATGAAAAACAACCAACACCATCCTGGCCCTTTGACTCCATTTTTGCAGCAGATTGTCAAGCGGCTCTTTCACTCGCTCGATTGTTGCACTAAGAGGCTTGCATTGAGAGAAATCTGTTCCTCATCAGGCCAGACAAATTTCTGGCACTGTGACCAGGTATTTCTTCACAAATGTGCCTTTAGTAAATGTTTTTTGATGACTGGGCTGTTAACTAGAACATTGCACAGCTGGATTTCACAGCTGACTCATTAACATTTTTCTATTTCTTTTTTAAAAATAATATTTTCCTGAAGCAAAAAAAAAGGCTTTAATGTACAATGCATGTCCTCATGTTACTCCTCTTCCAGCAGGTTAGATTTTTCTCACAACATGTGATTTGACATTGGATTCCATGTTTGACATAGCAACAGTTCTTTTTTTTTTGATAGATGAGGCACCAATAATTCTGCACAAAAATACCCGACCCACAGTCCCAGTTTAGCTGTGAGGAGTTTTGACACTCATTGTCAGGCTTTCGTTCCTTGTTGGGCGACATTTTTGGAGAGCCCATTTCACGTAGCCATGGCTGCCTTGCAAAATGCTGCCGTTTCCCGTGGAGTTCCGATGCTGTTGTTTCCTCACTAACACTGTGCAGGCCGGATTGAATCACAAAGCAGGCACATGTGGCACCCTCAAGCCGTAGGTTTGACTTCCTGCCCTTAAACGATGGCTGCGGAGGGAATTTTGCATGCTCACAATGCCTGCCAAGGATGTCACACGTTACCGACTTTAGGATTCGGGTCATTCAGGAAAATGTCACGACATCTTCTGCCTAGCAAGTGTGAACATTTCCACCGGCAAGCTGGAGATATGGCGAAACATTGAGTAACTAAAACCACACTGCTCCTCATAAACGTAGACCTGTGAAAGGTGTCTAAAAGCACCCTGAAAGGAGACTTACTTCAGACCATGGAAGTTTAAGGGGATATTTAATGGAGGTTTTGAAAATTATGAAGAAGTCTTTTAGAATAACTGGAGAGAACATGCTTCAGAGTCCACTTTTCAACCAATCAGCACTCTCTTCTTATACAGTGTAAAGTTGTTGCTTCCACTGACATTTATTTTCTATTCATTCACAGGATGTGGAAATCTCTGGTTCATTGCCTGACCCAAACAGTGTTGGTGAGCTACTTTCTTGAACCGTTGCAGTCCCTGTGGTGTGTAGATACATCCACAGTGCTGTTCGGGAGAGAGTTCCAGGGTTTTGACCGTGGGATAGTGAAGGAATGACGATATATTTTAAAATCTAGATAGTGATTGGGTTGGAGGATAACTTCTAGGTGGTGGTGTTCCCATGTATATGCAGCCCTTGTCCTTCTAGATGGTAATGATCATGCATTTTAAAGATGCTGTCTAAGGAGCCTCAGTGAGATGCAGTGCATCTTGTAGATGATGAGTGCTGCTGCTACTGTGTGGCGGTGGTGGAGGGAGTGAATGTTTGTGGGAGGGATGCCAATCAAGCGGGCTGCTTTGTCCTGGATGGTGTCGAGCTTCTTGAGTGTTGTTTGAACTGCATTTATCAAGGCACGTGGAAAATATTCCATCACACCTCTGACTTTTACCTTGCATATCGTGCACAGGCTTTGGGGAGTCAAGAGGTGAGTTACTCAGTGGAGGATTCCTAGTCTCTGACCTGCTCTTGTAACCACAGTATTAATGTGGCTAGTCCAGTTCAGTTTCTAGTCAATGGTACCCCCCCCAGATGCTAATTGTGGGGGATTCAGTGATGGTGCTGCCTTTTAATGTCAAGAAGCGATGGCTAGATTCTTTCATTTTGGAGATGGTCAATGCCGTGCAACTTGTGTGGCACGAATGTTACTTGCCACTTGTCAACCAAAGTTCAAGTCTTGTATTTACAGGTGGACTGAAAATGAAATTAAAATCGCTTATTGTCACGAGTAGGCTTCAATGAAGTTACTGTGAAAAGCCCCTAGTCGCCACATTCCGGCACCTGTTCGGGGTGACCTGGTGTGACTGCTTCAGTATCTAAGGGTTTGCGAATGGTGCTGAATCATCAGCGAACATCCCCACTTCTGAAAATGAAATGAAAACCGGTTATTGTCACAAGTAGGCTTCAATGAAAAGCCCCCAGTCGCCACATTCCGGTGCCTGTTTGAGGCGGCCGGTACAGGAATTGAACCCGCGCTGCTGGCCTTGTTCCGCATTACAAGCCCGCTGTTTAGCCCACTGTGCTAAACCAGCCCCTAACAACTTTATGATGGAAGGAAGGTCCAACAACTGAAGATGGTTGGGCCTAGGGCACTCCACTGAGGAACTTCTGCAGTGACGTGCTGGAGCTAGATGATTGACCCGAACCACCACAACCATCTTCCTCTGTGCCAGGTACGATTGCAACCAGTGGAGAGTTTTTCCTCTGATTCCCATTGATACCAGTTTGCTGGAACTGCTTGAAGCTACACTCGGTCATATGATGCCTTTATGCTAAGGGCAGTCACTCTAACCTCAGCTCAAATTGTCTAAAGAACTAAAGGGGCGATGAGGAGAATTGTTTTTCACACAGTGCCGCATTGTGATCTGGAATTCAAGTCTGAAAGGGTCGTTGAGGCAGATTCTATTGTGACTTTCAAAAGGAAATAGTTGACGGGAAAAGTTTCCAGGGCTTTGGGGAGAAATTAGGGGACTGGGGCCAATTGGATAGCCCTGTCAAAGAGGCGGCACAGACAAGATGGGTTGAATGGACTCCTTCTGTGCTGTCAGATTCTATGATTCTATAAGGTGGAGAGTGTAATGGAGTGGAATGATCGCCAGTTGAAATTTTAATATCCATTTTATCTCCTTTGTCTGTCACGATACCTGGGCCAGGGTACGGTCAATTCCAGCACCCCTAGCCCTGGAGTCACAACACAACTGAATTAACCAATAATTATTAGAAAAGTACCTGAAGTCTTTGGCCCTTGGCTGCCCAATAATTACAGTCATCGGGTTTGTAAATTTAAACACAAATATGTTTTATTAATACCAAGAACTGTAATGAAATTTGCAGGAAACATAACTGGTTGACTATTATCGAATTCCTAATCCCCCAATTTTAACTTTCCCCATTCTCTACACGCATACACACACACAAAAGACAGGCACCGTGGCACAGTGGTTAGCACTGGTGCCTCACAGCTGCAGGGTCCCGGGTTCAATTCCGGTCTCGGGTGACTGTCTGTGTGGAGTCTGCACGTTCTCCCCGTGTCTCTGATGGTTTCCTCCGGGTGGTCCGGTTTCCTCCCACAGTGCAAATAGGTGCAGATTAGGTGGATTAGCCATGCTAAATTGCCCCCTAGTGTCTAAAAGGTTAGGTGGGGTTACTGTGTTGCAGGGATAGGGTACAGGTGTGGGCTTAAGTAAGGTGCTCTTTCCAATGGCTGGTTCAGACTCGATGAGCAAAATGGCTTTATTCTGGACTCTAAATTCTATGATTCTAAACACAGAGGGGAAAAGAGGGGTGTATTTTTTTTTTAAATTAGAGAACGTAATTCTTTTTTTCCAATTAAGGCGCAATTTAGCATGGCCAATCCACCTACTCTGCATATGTCTTTGGGTTGTGGGGGTGAGGCCCACACAGACACGGGGAGAATATGCAACCTCCAAATGGACAGTGACCTGGGGCTGGGATCGAACCCGGGTCCTTGGCGCCGTGAGGCAGCAGTGCTGACCACTGCGCCACTGTGCTGTCCCTGAGGGGTGTAAAAATAATAATGAAAGGGATAAAAGTTTTTATTTCAGATGGTTACTTCTAGCACACTATCCTTCAAACCCAGCTTTCAGTTCGAGATTTCTGCTTTCCAGTCTGTAATGGTTTCCACTGTAGATCCATTCAGGTCTCTGCAGCTCACAGCATTTCTGGAGGAAACATGAGGGAGAGAAAGCAGGTTCTTTTACTTCTGTGTGCAGGTCTCAACTCTGCTTTCCTTGGGTCTCTGGAAATCATCCCATTCAGGCAGGGTCCAATCACCACCTGTTGCCAGGCAGAATACGGCCCTTTGGCCAATTCATTGGCCACCAGCCAGCCAATCAAACTGAGTCCCACCCCATCTCTCGGGTGCTGAAAAGTCTAAATTCTGGGGCGTCATTCTCCGCCGGCGGGAGTCTCCGTTCTGCCGGCGCCCGGGGGTTTCCCGACGGCGTGGGGCTGCCCCACAATGGGAAACCCCATTGACCGGCCGGTGTTACGGAGACTCCCGCCGGCCGGTCGGCGCAGAAATGTGGCGGGGTGGGTAGGAGAATTTCGCCCACGTTGTCCAAAGCTAGCAGAGTGTACTATGTTGTAACTTTGAATTCTTCATTCTCTCTGCTGCTTGACTGAAAGTTGCATGTCAATTAAGAATCCAGGGATCAAAAATGATAACGGGAAAAATAAAGAAAGGGTAAATAAGGGAATCAACAGGAAGGATACTTATGTGTTCATGAGCTTTGTGAACCTTCAGAGAGAACGTTGCTTTCAAATCCATTAACAGAATTAAAACTTTGGTCCATTTTGCTTTAATCAGAACAATTTTCAGTTTGTCTATTTACAGGAAATGGAATAGACCATTTAGTCCATCAAGCCTGCTCCGCTCTGCAATAGGATCATCAACATTTCTTGCACTCCCTCTTTGGCAATAGGTTAGGGGACTAAAACTGCCAAATGGCTTTATTCTGCACTCCAAGTGCGGTCTAATTAAGCTCCGATATAATTGCAGCAATACTTCACTAATTCTGGACTCAAATTCTCCTGCGATAAGAGGGGGCTGCTGTTGGACCTCCTTTCTTGCCATTGAATTAGGTGGATGTTGTAAAGGTGCCGCTGGTGGTGCGGCCCGAGTGCTATTGATTATTTGAGGTGAAGTGGGAAGAGGAATTACGAAGTGCATGGACCAAAATGTAAAACATTGTGTAAAGATTCAACCTATTGTGTTGGAAATCGTTCTGCTATTTGCTTGCCAGGCATTTGGACACAGAAAACTCTTGTCAACAAGAATGAGATTGGAAAACTCTCTGCCTGTGGGGAGAAAATTGGAGCTTTCAAGACTAAAATCGATAGATTTTTGTCAGGTAACAAATTGTAGGGATATGAAGCTAAGGTGGGTCAATGGAGTTGAGGAGCAGATTGATGCTAGAAAGCCTGAACCATACTTTAAATGGTCAAATAGTCAGCCTCTTAATGATCTGAGCTGAGGGATAAGTAACAACCAGGACTCGAGGAGAATACCGTTCTCTTTTTTGAATCATGCACTCGTCTTTTTTTTCATTAGTGTGCGGTCATAAGACTGGGTCTTGAACCTGCTGCCTTCTGATTTAAACAAAAGGGATTTTGTCATGAGGCTTTTGTCAGTTTCTGCTTGGAAGGGCTCCATTGTCCAGAATGGTTGGACAACAATGATCTTCACAGTCACTGGGAACGCCACCCTCATCCTGGTTTGAAGCTTCGGGTCTTTGTAAAAGATATATGGTCCAACTCCATCACTACCTCCTTAAAGCAAAGTCTCCTGAGTCAATTAGCCCCCATGTTGATCCAAATGGTGCTGACAGAAGATCCTCTCAGGAGGGTCTAAAGAGAGGCCCCCTCACACAGCTTCCCTTCTCTGGCTCCTCCTCTACTTATCCTGCTCATGTTGCATACCAAGTGGCGCAGTCCTACTGCTCCCATATGTATACAGGGCAATGTAATTAGCTGCCTTTCTGTGACCAGCAGACACCTTCATCACATTGCTTCCACACTGCCTGAGCCAATCCAAGTCAAAAGTTGCAAAACATTCAGTTGTCCTTTAAATTACCCCGTAACAAGCTTCACTTTGTTTACTAATACTCGTTGTTTCAGAATTGAATGCGAAAGGCATTCTCTGTGCATTCATTGGCCAATTTTAGTACGCACGTGCCAAATCTATTTTTCATTTGTTTTTGGGATGTGAGTGTCTCTGGCTGGGCCCAGAATTTATTGCCATTGGGAAGGTCATGGTGCGCTGCCTTCTCAAACTGCCACAGTCCATGTGGAGTAGGTACACCCACAGTGATTTTTTTTCTGCAGTGGTTTGATACAACTGAGTGGCTTGCTTGGTCCCTTCAAAGGGTAGTTAAAAGTCAGCCACATTGCTGTGGGTCTCGAGTCACATGTCGGCCCGACAGGGTATGTTGGCAGACTTCCTTCCCTAAAGGGCAACAGTGAACCAGTTATGTTTTTTACGACAATCCAGTAGTTTCATGATCATTAACTGTTGTGTTTGGTTCCTTGTACTTTTATGATGAACTCACCAAACACTTCTATCTGACGAAATTAAGACCCTTTTATTGTGTCTCGCGCGGTGCTGGCATTGTCAGCGGTAGGATGGCAATCTGATACAGAACACGTTATCATGGAGTCTTCCTATTCCTGTGGAACATCCACCTTCTGCTGACCAATTACATGTACGTCATATTACCCTCTCAATCTTGTTCTGGAGATGGCTAGATGTGCCTCTCTTTATATCCAGGCCCCATGTCACATGACTTTGGTCTGGAGGCCGCAGCTGTGTCTGTACCGACACCTGCTGGCTGGAAGTCTCGTACCATCCCAGTATGATATAGCCCAAAGGCAAATCAATACATTAATAACATGATTAGCATGTTAGTCCTAATTTTTAATTAATTATTCAATTGAATTAAAATGTATGCGGCTGCCCATATGACCTCACTCTGCCAACCTGTTTTGGCGCATGCAGGGAACGCACTTGATTGTGCCACTCCAGTTGCCTCTTGCCACATAGGAAGTGGCCATTGGTATCCCCCACACTTCGACAACAGAAGTATATTTGCATAAATTAATTTTGAGTGCCTCAATTCTTGGCACATTCTGTACTTTTAAATTCTTGGCCAGCGTTTTTTAAATTTGTTCACAGGATGTGAGCATTGCTGACAATGCCAGCACTTTTAGAACATCCCTAATTGCCCCTGAGAAGGTGGTGGTGAATTGCCTTCTCGAACTGCTGCAGTCCATGTCGTGTCAGTCCACCCACAATGCTGTTCGGAAGGGAGTTCCAGGATTTTGAACCAGCGACAGTGAAGGAACGACAACATATTTCCAAGTCAGGAGAGTGAATGACTTGGAGGGGATATATTCTTGCCGACTTATCGATATAGATTCATGTGCATACACAGATTATGATGTGGTTCGACATATAGATCCTTGGCCAGTTCTGCTCGAAATGGATCCTTGAAAATCTTTGAACATGTACATTTTTGGCGAATTCTGCAAAATATAAATTCTTGGCTAGTTCTGCGCCACATAGATTTTTGCCTCAGGAATGTCTTCCCTCTCTGCTCTAGAATTCTAAGCGTTTCCTATGTTAAGGACATAAGGGGGTATTGAGTATTAAGAAGCAGGCTAGATAATTCCAGTCATCAGGTTTTAAAGGGAAGAAACAGGCGGCAATTTTAATCCAATCACAAGTGTATTCTCAATCCTGAAGCAAAGAAAATGACATAAAATAAAACATATTGGAATTTATTAAATTAATTCAATTGGTTTTGTGCCAGCCAGGCAAATTTGTTGTCAAAGGGTTTTTTCTCTCTCTAATAATAATAATAATCTTTATTATTGACACAAATAGGTTTACATTAACACTGCAATGAAGTTACTGTGAAAAGCCCCGAGTCGCCACATTCCAGTGCCTGTTCGGGGACACGGAGGGAGAATTCAGAAAGTCCAATTCATCTGACCATTACTTCTTTCGGGACTTGAGGGAGGAAACTGGAGCACCCGGAGGAAACCCACGCAGACATGGGGAGAACGTGCAGACTCCGCACAGACAGTAACCCAAGCCGGGAATCGAACCAAGCCGTGTCCCTGACGCTGAGAAGCAACAGTGCTAACCACTGTGCCACCGTGCCACCATAAAACTCAATTAAAATAACGAGTAGACATTAAAATCATTTTGCTGTTATTTTTGGACTGGTCATGCACAAGAATTAATGTAAAGCAGTGTAGCATTGATAGTTCATAATAACTATCAGAGCAACTTCTCCAATTGTTCACTGGGTTGCCACTTTGCTTTATTTCCCCCACTTTTTCTACTCCTTGTGCACATTCTCTGTATCCTACTCATCCCCAGTGGCATTAATAATATTACTCTAACTCAGAGGTTTAGTTTATGAGATCAACGTGCCAGAAGTGGCGTTTCGAAAATAAAATATAATAAAATAAGGTGAAAGGTAAATCCAACCCTGTCGCTTTCTCTCTCTCTGCTTCAAAGTAACCCTGCTTAGTCCAGGCTTTATCTAGTAATCCACATTTAAACCATAATCTGCAGGCAGCTGCTTTGTACCCAGTTAATGCAAGCAAAGACAGAAAGGGCAGCCTGAATGCCTAATCAGATTACTCATATTTTCTGTGACCAAAAAGCTTCATTAAAAAGGAACTAATATTTTAATCACCTTAATTTTCAACTATGAATCCATTTAAGCAAGACGTTGCATTAGGAGTAATTTACATTCAAATTAAATAAAATTAACAGCTTCTTTCTTTCTACATTTAAAATGAAAAGACAAAAACACTTTCTGATCAGAAATCCTGCACGTGTCCAGCACTTAAGGGCTTGTTAAGATAGTCCTTGAGAGAGGAAAGAGATTGAATCAATTCCTTGTGCACAGAATGTTTTAAGTCCTAACACTTCATAATGAAGATATTAGCATATATAATGACTGACGTAGCCATTGTGTCATTGCAATGGCTTCCTGCTCCCACACAGTTACCTCTGGCGTGCTGCGATGATTTATCCTGTCTGAAAGAGCAGCTTTGGTTTTCATATGTACCATACTCTGACAACACCCAGCTCTAACTCACCACCAATTCGCTCAACTCCTCCACTGTTGCTAAATTATCATACTGCCATCTGACATCCAGTGCTATCACAGAATTATAGAATTTACAATGCTGAAGGAAGCCATTCGGCCCGTCGAACCGCCACCAGCTCTTGGAAAGAGCACACTATTTAAGCCCACACTGTCATAATATCCACTCATGTATATAATGAGATGCAGACAGGCAGTGATTGACACACAGGATAACCAATGAACACACACGACACAGAACAACCAATCACCAGACAGAACACCACCACTATAAAGCACACAGGGCATTAAGACTCTCGCTCTCTCTACAGGACACAGCTACTGAGATAGTAAGAGTGCACAAGCCAGTGAGCACTATCACCATGAGGTAGAGAGTTAGTCTGGTCAGGCCAGTAGGAGGTTATCAGTTAGATTGACAGAGTGTCAACTCACAGCAGACTATGTACAGCAATCAGGAAGTTCAATAAAACAGTGTTGGACCATCTCCTGTGTCAGAAGCCTGTTTCTAGTTTCACTGCATCCAGTTGCAGTCAAAGTTGAACCAACTTACTTCACACATCACACACCGCCACCCTATCCCCGTAACCCAGCAACCCCACCTAACCTAAGAGCAATTTAGCATGGCCAATCCACCTAACCTGCATATCTTTGGACTGTGGGAGGAAACCGGAGCACCCGGAGGGAGCCCACGCAGACACGGGGAGAATGCGCAGACCCGACACAGACAGTGACTCAAGCCGGGAATCGAACCTGGGACCCTGGAGCTGTGAAACAACTGTGCTAACCACTGTGCTACCATGCCTCCTTAGGTGAGCAGAAATTTCCTTCAGTTAAATGCTGGAAAGATAGAAGCCATTGTTCTCAGGAAAAGAAAATCCCAGTGGCCGAGTTGTACATTAAAGAGGTTGCCTAAAGTTCAATCATAAGCTGAGACTATGAATAGATAAGAGACTATGCTGAGATAACAGTGGGAATGCACATATATTCCTGGATTTCTCATCACATGACCTTCTGCCATTAACCACCCTCACCCCACATTCCTATCTCCTTTCATGGGTCAGCCAACATATCTCTCCGATTGGAAAACATGCAAACTCTTAGCTATCTGATTGGATGATTCTTGATTGTCAACCTAACATCCTTTTTCCCCCATGTCCAGTGTTTAATTAACAAGCAAATAAAACTGCGCTAATAAAAATGTTCTAAAAACACAACATTGTAGTGCCCCTATCATTTTCTCCTGGATTGTTTACAACAGTATTCTGGAGATTAATCTTTAAATCCTAGACTAGGGTAGTTCAAGCTGGCTCTAATGAATACAGGAAAATCAGGTAGGAAGGATCAATTCCCATGCAGGAAAAGGTCCAAACCTTCTCTTATGGTATTTCCACACCAGCACCTTTAACATCAGAGGAAAGCTTCAGATCTTCTCCGGCAATTCTCACGCAAACATATTTAGACCCGCTGTGTATAAATTCTGATTAATATTATTCTCACTCAAATGCTTCAAGTCTTTCTACCAAATTCCTCTCCGTGCTGTTTTAAGCTGGCATGCAGATTCAAATACTAAACATCACACATTAAGAAGTCAGATCCGTACACTGACATCTATATTTAACATTTATCAAGTTAAGCTGTGCACAGAATATTCAAGATTATTTTTTCAGAGAGCTGATTACCGTCAATAGTTAGAGGGGGTTATCAGTCTGTGGTTAGTGGGGTGGGGGTCAGTGGTGTTAATTTTTTCATGAAGGCTGTCATGATGTTCAAACACACATATCATGATAGACACACCAACAGACAAATCAGCACACACAACACGACAACCAATCATAGGCAAGGACAGAGACAGTATAAGAGAAGAAACACGACACCTGGTGGCCAGTAGATCTGGAGACCAGGACAAGGACAGGACCTGATTAACATCACTCACAGGGAGTCACCACGTGCAGAGTATCAAGACAGAACTGTAAATAACAAGTTGAAATAAAACAGCGTTGTACCAAATACAACCGTGTTGGTTCATCTGTACATCAGAACACCCAACACTACAAAGGCGATATTCATGTACCTTACTTGTATGTATTTGTTGGTTAGTGTGGATGTATTTTGTAATAATGTAAAATTATTTTTTGCAATAAAAATACTTTTTAAAAATGATTGTAAGTTGACGATATTCCCACTATCGTTGGACTTCTGAATGATGTACATTGGAACAGAAATTTGTTTTGGGCACTGGTATTGGGTGTGTCCCATCCACTTCCTGCTCTATGCCCCTCACAAAATTCAGTTGTGTTGCATTTAATAGAGCTGAATATTGGGGGGAGCTTTTAACATGTGTAACATGCAAATACCATCCATCTTACACTAATGTCCATATTGCATCATGGGTAAAGTAGCATAGTAAATGCTTCACTGGGTTAGCAATCCAGAGTGTTTTGGCTAATAATCCAGAGAACACGACTTTAAGTAACATTCTCACCACACAAGTGCCAGGCGATGGTCATCTCTGACAAGAGATGATCAATTTCCCATGACATTCCATGTTATTATGATCATTGAATCCCCCGCTATCAACATCCTTTGACCAGAAGCTGACCTGAACCAGCCATATGAGTACTGTGGTTTCAAGAATAGGCCAATGGCTGGGAAATTTGTGGCGAGTAACTCACCTCCTGACTGTCCACCAGTCTGACCAATGCACAACTCAGGATTGTGTTGGAATTCTCATTATTTTCTGGGTTTGGGTAGCTCCAACAACACTCAAGAAGCTCAATGCCATCCAGGATAAATGAGCCTGCTTGATCAACACCCAATCCACCCCCTTGATGTGTTGGTTGTTCTGGATCACATACAGGTCACCAACTCTTGAAGTAGTGCAACACTATTTTATTAAAAGGTTAACTATTTAAACATACTTGAACTGTGGGTAAATACGATACCAGCTTTAACTAAAGACCTTTGCCTTGTCCTAACCAGTCGATGCACTCAGCACATGGCGAATGTCTATGTTGCAGGCTGTGAGCTCTGTGCTCCTAGCTAGCTGCTACTCGAATGAGCGGGAACTCTGATGTCCCCTGTCTTTATAGTGCGTGTGCTCTCACTGGTGATTGACTGCGGTGTTGTGTATGTTGATTGGTCCCACTGTGTGTCCATCAGTGTGTGTCTGCACCATGATATACTGGTGTATATTATGACATCCCCCCTTTTATATAAAAAAATGTGCCTGCGTGACAATAGATAGTGTGTGGTGAATGTTCCTGACTACATGTGTGCGAAATATTTACAGGACTATGTACATAAAACTAAGCTATTTACATGGGAAGGTGCCTGGTGCAGAAAAAAACCCAGTGTGTCACACAAATAACGAGATGTACACTATATACAAACCACTTGAACGATTAAACGGAAGAACAGAACAGACCAGAGAGTCCATTAGTGCAAAGTTCACAAATTAAGTCTCTGAGGTGGGCGACGAATTCTGGTTGACCGCCTCAAGAGTGGGTCTGGAGCCACCAGCTGAGGAGCGGGCTGGACTGCGTCAGAGTGAGGAGGATGCAGAGTAACCGGAATCTCCGCATAGTCCAGGTCAGGGACAACAGGAGGGCGTGGCACTGGCGGAGGATCATGTAGCGAGCGCGGAACGAGACGAAGGGCACGCCGATTATGGCGCAGAATGGAACCATCCGGTAGACGAACCAGGAACGAGCGGGGAGCCACCTGCCGAAGTACCACAGCAGTTGCAGACCAGCCACCATCCGGAAGATGGATGCGGATGTTGGATCTGGAGCCAGAGCAGGGAGATCAGCTGCACGGGCGTCATGAGCCACCTTGTGCTGTGCACGAGACAGTTGCATTCATTGAAGGACCGGAATGTGGTCGGGGTCTGGGACGTGAATGGACGGCACCGTCGTCCTCAGGGTGCGACCCATGAGCAGCTGGGCTGGCGACAGGCCAGTGGACAGTGGGGCCGAGCGATAGGTCAGCAGGGCGAGGTAGAAGTCGGATCCCGCATCGCCAGCCTTGCAGAGGAGCCGTTTGACTATGTGGACGACCTTCTCCGCTTTGCCGTTGGATTGGGGGTGCAGGGGACTGGATGTCACATGTACAAAGTTGTACCTCCTGGCAAAGTTGGACCATTCCTGGCTTGCGAAGCAGGGGCCATTGTCCGACATCACAGTGAGTGGGATGCCGTGACGAGCAAAGGTGTCCTTACAGGCACGGATGACTGCAGACGATGTGATATCGTGCAAACGTACCACCTCCGGGTAGTTTGAAAAATAGTCTACAATCAGAACATAGTCCCTGCCCAGCGCGTGGAGCAGGTCGATACCGACCTTGGACCAAGGGGACATGACCAACTCATGGGGCTGTAGGGTCTCACGTGGTTGGGCCGGCTGCAACCGCTGACAGGTGGGGCAGTTGAGCACTGTGTTGGCGATGTCGTCATTGATGCCGGGCCAGTACACTGCCTCTCGGGCCTGTCGGCGGCACTTCTCCAGGCCAAGATGGCCCTCGTGTAGCTGTTCCAAGAAAAGCTGGCGCATGCTGTGCGGGATAACAATGCGGTCCAGCTTCAGGAGGACATCATCGACTGCCACCAGATCGTCTCTGATGTTGTAGAACTGCGGGCATTGGCCCTTGAGCCACCCGTCTGTTAGGTGGCGCATGACACGCTGTAACAGGGGGTCAGCCGCAGTCTCGCGTTGAATTTGGACGAGGCGTTCATCTGTGGCCGGTAGATTGGAAGCCACGAAGGACACATGGGCCTCAACCTGGCAGACGAATCCCGCTGGGTCACACGGGGTGTTGACTGCCCTGGACAGAGCGTCGGCTATGATCAGGTCTTTGCCCGGGGTGTATACGAGCTGATAGTCGTATCGCTGGAGTTTGAGCAGAATGCGCTGGAGGCGAGGCATCATGTTGTTGTATTATATTGACCAGCGGGCGATGGTCGGTCTCGACCGTGAATTGGGGAAGGCCATACACATAATCATGAAATTTGACGACACCAGTCAACAGGCCCAGGCACTCCTTTTCTATCTGTGCGTAGCGCTGTTCTGTGGGGGTCATGGTGCGTGACGCATATGCAATGGGGGCACATGATGAGGCCTCATCGCGTTGCAGGAGCTCTGCCCCAATGCCAGATTGGCGGGCATCGGTCGAAATTTTTGTCTCTCTCGCTGGATCAAAAAAGGCCAATATCGGGGCCGTGGTAAGTTTGGTTTTAAGTTCTGTCCATTCGCTCTCATGGGCAGGAAGCCATTGGAAGTCTGTCGTCTTCCTGACCAGGTTCCTGAGAGCTGTGGTATGAGAGGCGAGGTTAGGGATGAACTTCCCTAGGAAGTTGACCATGCCCAGAAATCGGAGGACCGCCTTCTTGTCCTCTGGCTTTTTCATGGCCCTGATGGCAGCCACCTTGTCCGCATCCGGCCGCACACCCAACTGGGAGATGTGGTCCCCTAGGAACTTGAGTTCCGTCTGGCCAAAGGAGCATTTGCCTCTGTTGAGGCGTAGGCCCTAATCCCGTATGCGTTTGAACACGCGCTGGAGGCGACTGATATGTTCCTGCGGGGTGGCGGACCAAATTATTATGTCATCAACATAGACGCGAACACCTTCAATGCCTTCCATCATTTGTTCCATGATCCTATGGAATACTCTGACACCGATATGATCCCAAACGGCATCCTGTTGTAACAATATCTGCCAAAAGGGGTGTTAAAGGTACACAGTTTCCTGCTGGATCTGTCTAGTTGAATTTGCCAGAATCCTTTTGAGGCGTCAAGTTTGGTGAAGAGCTTGGCCCGAGCCATCTCGCATGTGATCTCTTCACGCTTGGGGATTGGGTAATGCTCCCTCATTATGTTGCATTTCAGATCCTTTGGATCAATGCAGATTCTGAGCTCGCCGGAAGGCTTCTTTACGCACACCATGGAACTGACCCAGTCGGTTGGTTCCGTAACTCTGGAGATCACTCCTTGGTCTTGGAGGTCCTGCAGCTGCTGCTTGAGGCGGTCATTGAGGGGTGCTGGGACTCTGCGAGGTGCATGCACCACAGGCGTGGCGTTCTGTTTGAGTATGATCTTGTAAGTATATGGGAGCGTGCCCACGCCTTCGAAGACGTCGCGGTGCTGGTCGATGATGGCGTTGAGTTGCGCCCTGAAGTCAGCATCCTGGAAGGCAGATGTGTCATCAGGAGAGAGAGGGTGAACTCTTTGAACGAGGTTTAGCAATTTGCACGCCTGTGCGCCAAGCAGAGAGTCCTTTGAGGAGCCCACGATCTCGAAAGGAAGGATGGCTTTTCGTTCGAGTTGGCATGAACCGGAGCAGGAATGATGTTGCCATTGTAGTCCAAAGGCTGGCAGGCCGATGGGAGAATGGTTGGTTTGACATGAAGGCTTTGGAAAACAGACCACGCCATGAAATTGGCGGAGGGACCAGTGTCCAGGCGGAATCGTATTTGGGACCGATTGACCATCAGGGTGGCACACCACTCATCGTCTGGATCAATGCTGTATACCGACAGCGGCTGGTGTCTTTGCTTCGAGGACAGCCTCTTTTTTGTTACGACACCGACTCGAAAAGGCGCCTTCGGGTCCTTGGTGTCACTGCTGTGTGGGAGGTTGGAATCGGACTCGGTGACCGTGGGTTGAATTGCCCGAACATTCTTGTGAGGCTGGCTGAAGCGATATGAATTGGAAGGCTGAGCTGCTCGACAGCAGGCAACATAGTGGCCAAGTCTGCCACATCGTAGGCATTGTCGAGATTTTGTGGGGCATTGCCGCTTTAAATGGGCAGAGCCACAGTTGCCGCACGTCGTGACATTAGCACGTTCGCTGCGCCACT
The DNA here is from genome assembly GCF_047496885.1 of Scyliorhinus torazame. Taxonomy (NCBI): domain Eukaryota; kingdom Metazoa; phylum Chordata; class Chondrichthyes; order Carcharhiniformes; family Scyliorhinidae; genus Scyliorhinus; species Scyliorhinus torazame. Next base: position 28,696,583 of record NC_092720.1, on the reverse strand, counting down.
GCGCATGCGCGGTGCGGTCCTGCGTGGTGTGCGCCTGCGCATTACGTTCTTCCGTGTCGCCGTCCCCTCATTTGGTGTGGACAAGCGAGGATGAATGCATGGCTCGAGAGATGGTGCAAGAGGGAGGGATTCAAATTCCTGGGACATTGGAACCGGTTCTGGGGGAGGTGGGACTAGTACAAACCGGACGGTCTGCACCTGGGCAGGACTGGAACCGATGTCCTGGGGGGGTGTTTGCTGGAGCTGTTGGGGAGAGTTTAAACTAATGTGGCAGGGGGATGGGAGCCGATGCAGGAAGTTGGAAGGTAGTAAAACAAGGACAGAAATAAAAGGCAGTAAGGGGGAAAGTGTAAGGCAGAGAAGCCATAGTCAAAAATCAAAAAGTGCGACTGTACAAGGTACAGTGACTGAGGGGAGCTCAGTGAATAGGACCGAATACTAAAAGAAATAAAACGGGACGTGAAAACATTAATGGTAAGCGACGCGGCAGGTTGTTACATGAAGATATGGGTTCAACGACAAGGAAAATTAGGAGAAAGGTTAAGAGGAAATATAACTTAGGAGAGGTTACTGATCGAGGTGTTAAGATTCAGAACAGAGGTAAAAAAAGCCAACATAAATGTACTTTACCTGAATGCCCGTAGTATTTGGAATAAGGTAAATGAGTTGATGGCGCAAATCATTGTGAATGACTATGATTTAGTGGCCATTACTGAAACATGGTTAAAGGATGGTCACGACTGGGAGTTAAATATCCGAGGGTATCAAACTTTTCGGAAGGACAGAGTGGATGATAAGGGAGGTGGTGTAGCTCTGTTATTTAAGGATGACATCCGGGCAACAGTAAGGGATGACATCGGTGCTCTGGAGGATAAGGTTGAATCCATTTGGGTGGAAATCAGGAATAGTAAGGCGAAAAAGTCACTGATAGGAGTAATCTATCGGCCACCAAATAGTAACATTCTGGTGGGGCAGGCAATAAACAAAGAAATAACAGATGCATGTAGAAATGGTACAGCAGTTATCATGGAGGATTTTAATCTACATGTTGATTGGTTTAACCAGGTCGGTCAAGGCAGCCTTGAGGAGGAGTTTATAGAATGTATCCGTGATAGTTTTTTGGGTCGGTCTTCACAGTGGAAGACACAAATAACATGCCAGTGACTGATGGAAAAGAGGCTATGACAGGTGAGGACCTTGAGAGGATTGTTATCACCAAGGAGGTAGTGATGGGCAAGCTAATGGGGCTAAAGGTAGACAAGTCTCCTGGACCTGATGGAATGCATCCCAGAGTGCTAAAAGAGATGGCTAGGGAAATTGCAAATGCACTAGTGATAATTTACCAAATTTCACTAGACCCTGGGGTGGTCCCGACGGATTGGAAATTAGCAAACGTGACACCACTGTTTAAAAAAGGAGGTAGGCAGAAAGCGGGTAATTATAGGCCAGTGAGCTTAACTTCGGTAGTAGGGAAGATGCTGGAATCTATCATCAAGGAAGAAATAGCGAGGCATCTGGATGGAAATTGTCCCATTGGGCAGACACAGCATGGGTTCATAAAGGGCAGGTCGTGCCTCACTAATTTAGTGGAATTTTTTGAGGACATTAACAGTGCGGTAGATAACGGGGAGCCAATGGATGTGGTATATCTGGATTTCCAGAAAGCCTTTGACAAGGTGCCACACAAAAGGTTGTTGCATAAGATAAAGATGCATGGCATTAAGGGTAAAGTAGTAGCATGGATAGAGGATTGGTTAATTAATAGAAAGCAAAGAGTGGGGATTAATAGGTGTTTCTCTGGTTGGCAATCAGTAGCTAGTGGTGTCCCTCAGGAATCAGTGTTGGGCCCACAACTGTTCACAATTTACATAGATGATTTGGAGTTGGGGACCAAGGGCAATGTGTCCAAGTTTGCAGACGACACTAAGATAAGTGGTAAAGCAAAAAGTGCAGAGGGTACTGGAAGACTGCAGAGGGATTTGGATAGGCTAAGTGAATGGGCTAGGGTCTGGCAGATGGAATACAATGTTGGCAAATGTGAGGTTATCCATTTTGGTAGGAATAACAGCAAAAGGGATTATTATTTAAATGATAAAATATTAATACATGCTGCTGTGCAGAGAGACCTGGGTGTGCTAGTGCATGAGTCACAAATAGTTGGTTTACAGGTGCAATAGGTGATTAAGAAGGCAAATGGAATTTTGTCCTTCATTGCTAGAGGGATGGAGTTTAAGACTAGGGAGGTTCTGCTGCAATTGTATAAGGTGTTAGTGAGGCCACACCTAGAGTATTGTGTTCAGTTTTGGTCTCCTTACTTGAGAAAGGACGTACTGGCACTGGAGGGTGTGCAGAGGAGATTCACTTGGTTAATCCCAGAGCTGAAGGGGTTGGATTACGTGTAGAGGTTGAGTAGACTGGGACTGTACTCGTTGGAATTTAGAAGGATGAGGGGGGATCCTATAGAAACATATAAGATTATGAAGGGAATAGATAGGATAGATGCGGGCAGTTTGTTTCCACTGGCGGGTGAAAGCTGAACTAGGGGGCATAGCCTCAAAATAAGGGGAAGTAGATTTAGGACTGAGTTTAGGAGAAACTTCTTCACCCAAAGGGTTGTGAATCTATGGAATTCCTTGCCCACTGAAGCAGTAGAGGCTCCTTCATTAAATGTTTTTAAGATAAAGATAGATAGTTTTTTGAAGAATAAAGGGATTAAGGGTTATGGTGTTCGGGCCGGAAAGTGGAGCTGAGTCCACAAAAGATCAGCCATGATCTCATTGAATGGTGGAGCAGGCTCGAGGGGCCAGATGGCCTACTCCTGCTCCTAGTTCTTATGTTCTTATGTTAGGCTTAGCCTTACGCAGGAGGAGGTGAAGTTCACCCTGCTCAGTGCTTCGCTCCAGAGTCCCCATCCTACCTCTGTCCCCAGTTCGTCCTCCCATTTTTGTCTGATCTCGTCCAGTGGAGTCCGGGCTCTGTCCAGTAGCTGTCCATATATTTTCCCACATAGTCCCCCCTTCCCGTTGCTTGTGCCTATCAGGTCCTCTAGTAGTGTGTTTTTTGGGGCCCCAGGCTACCCCACTGTCTCTTTGCGGAGGAAGTGTTTTATTTGGAGGTGTCTCATTTCCTGTCCTTTTGCGAGCCTTGACTTCCTCGTCAGTTCGTCTAGTGCCGCCAGTCTGTGCCCTACGTAAAAGTCCCCGACTGTCAATGTGTCCCCGTCCCACCTCTATCTTTTGAAGGTGGTACCTAGCATGGCTGGGGGGAATCTGTGATTGCCGCAGATGGGGGCCATGGGGGACATTTTAGTCCGAAGTGTTGTCTGAGCTGGGTCCATGATCTCAGCGTGGCCGCTACCACTGGGCTTGCTGTGTATTTTGTTGAGGAGAATGGGGGTGCTACTGTAGCCAGGGCCCGGAGGGTCGTTCCTTTGCAGGATGCCTCCTCCATTTGTACCCAATCTGTGTTGGGTTCTTGTACCCATCCCCTCACGCTTTCTGCCGTGCTGCCCAGTGGTAGTATTGCAGGTTTGGTAAGGCCAAGCCCCCTTTGAATTTCCTTCTTTGCAGTGTCTGTTTTGGGATTCTCGGGTTCTTACCCCCCCCCCCCCCCCCCCCCCCCCCCCACACACACACACACACACACACACACACACAAACACCATGATTAGACTGTCTACGTTTTGGAAAAAGGCCTTGGGAATGGATCTAAACAGGAAGAGGAACCTTGGCAATACATTCATCTTGATCATCTGCATTCTCCCCGCCAGGGAGAGTGGGAGTGAGCTCCACCTTTCAAGCTCTCTTCTTACTTCCTCCACCAGGCTGGTCAGGTTCCACTTGTGGATCTGTGTCCAGTCTCTGGCTATCTGGATCCCCAGGTAGCAGAATCTGTTCTGGGCTGTTTTGAACGGGAGCCCCTCCAGCTCTCTCCCTCCCCCGTTTGGGTTCACTGGGAATGCCTCGCTTTTGCCCAGGTTAAGTTTGTAGTCCGAGAAGGTTCCAAATTCTTTCAGTATTTGCAGTATTGCCTTCAGTCCCTCCTGTGGCTTCGAGACATAGAGGAGCAGGTCATCTGCATAGAGTGAGACTCTGTGCTCTCTGTCTCCTCTCCAGATTCCCTTCCAGCTTTTCGCGTCCCGCTTGTCATGTTGGGTGTTCTGGTTCACAAACAAGCCAACAATGCTGGAAGTTGTGTAACGCTATTTTATTAACTGTTCAACTATGCTAACATACTGTAAACGTGGTATAAGCAATACCAGTTTAACTGTGGACCCTTTCCTATCACCAGCTCTGGTGAGGCACTCAGCACATGGTTGAGGCTGTGAGCTCTGTGCTCTGAGCTGGCTGCTGCTAGAATGAGCGGGAACTCTCCTGTCCCCTGTCTTTATAGTGCTTGTGCTCTCACTGGTGATTGGATGCGGTGTTCTGTATGCTGGTTGGTCCTACTGCATGTCCATCAGTGTCTGTATGTGATTGCACCATAATGTACTGATGGATATTATGACATCCCCCTTTTTTACAAAGAACATGTGCCTATGTGAGAATAAATAACGTGTAATGAGTGTATCTGACCATGTGTGTGCAATATTTACATAACTATGTACATGAGGCTAGTCTATATACACGGGAAGGTGCCTGGTGCAGAGAAAAGAAAAACAAGGTGTTACACCAACAACAAAACTAATAACGAATGCTATAAACAAACTAGTGAAATGCTGAAACAGGATGAAAGAACAAAGCATTGAGTCCAACATTGTAAGGCTCATAAATCAAGTCTCTGAGGTGGGCGACGAATTCGGGTTGACCGTCAGGGTGGCACACCACTCGCCGTTGGGATCAATGCTGTGCACCAACACCGGCTGGTGCTTTCGATTCGGGGACAGCCTGTTCTTGGTTATGACAGTGACTCAAAAAGGCTCCCTGTCCTCGGTGTCACTGGTCTGCATGAAGTCAGGATCGGACTTCTGTTGCGGTTTTGCAGGGCATTGCCGCTTTAAGTGGGCGGAGCCACAGTTGCCGCACGTCGTGACGTCAGTGCATTCGTTGCACCACTGCGCATGCGCGGTACGGTCTTGCATGGTGCGGGCCTGCGCATTGCGTTATTCCACGTCACCGTCCCCTTGTTTGGCGCGTACAAGCGCGGGAGGCCTCGGAATGCGCGCAAAATGGCCGCCCTCCTCCAGACTGCGGCCCGGAAGGTGTTCGATCATTTGGACCAGTTCCGCCTCATGGGGCCCTTGCCGCGCCATTTCAGCTGCCTGTATGTAGGAGTACCGGCTGGTGGCATTCTCATGCAGGACACAGGTCTTGATGACAGTCACTAGGGTTAGTTGCATAACTTTAAGGAGCTGCTGACGCAGGGTGTCCGACATGACCCCAAAAACAATCTGGTCGCGTACCATGGAGTCGGAGGTGGGCCCGTAGCCACAGGATTGCGCGAGTATGCGGAGGTGTGTTAAATAGGATTGGAAAGGCTCGCCCTTACCCTGCAAGCGCTGATGGAACAGGTACCTTTCGAAGCTTTCGTTGACTTCAACACTGAAGTGTGTGTCGAATTTGAGGAGCACCGTCTTGTACTTGGTCTTGTCCTCGTCGTCCGCGAATGTCAGGGAGTTAAAGATGTGGATGGCATGTTGCCCAACCGTGGAGAGAAGACGGGCTATCTTCCTGGTGTCCGATGCATTCTCCCTGTCCGTGGCCTTAAGGTAGAGCTGGAAACGCTGTTTAAATATCTTCCAATTTACCCCGAGATTGCCAGCGATGCGGAGCGGCGACAACGGGTTGATGTTCTCCATGCTGTAGGATGCCGGACTGCTGAGAAGTTGCAGGTAGGTCTCAGAAGTGCTAGATTGCGGCCACACCTTGTATCATGTCGGGTTGGGTGTTCTGGTTCACAAACAAGCCAACAATGTTGGAAGTGGTGTAACACTATTTTATTAACTGTTCAACTATGCTAACATACTGTCAACGTGGGTATAAGCAATACCAGCTTAACTGTGGAGCGTTCCTATCACTAGCTATGGTGAGACACTCAGCACATGGTGAATGTCGTGATGCAGGCTGTGAGCTCTGTGCTCTGAGCTGGCTGCTGCTAGAATGAGCGGGAACTCTCCTGTCCCCTGTCTTTATAGTGCTTGTGCTCTCACTGGTGATTGGCTGTGGTGTTATGTATGCTGGTTGGTCCTACTACATGTCCATCAGTGTGTGTATGTTATTGCACCATAATGTACTCATGTATATTATGACACCGCAGGGCTATCGCAGGGGTTTGATCGTGAGCGCGAACAAGAGTGGGGACAGGGGGCAGCCTTGTCTTGTTCCTCTCTGCAGCTGGAAATATTTAGAGCTGGTGGTGTTAGTTCGGATGCTCGCTTTGGGAGCGTTGTACAGGAGCCTCACCCAGGCGGTGAACCCCGCTCCTAGCCCAAACCGTTCCAGTACCTCGAGGAGGTATTTCCATTCGACTCTGTCGAAGGCCTTTTCTGCATCCAGGGAGACCATCACTTCTGTTGTTCTCTCCCCAGAGGGGGTCATTATTACGTTAAGCAGCCACCTGATGTTCGCTGTGAGCTGCCTACCCTTGACAAAGCCGGTTTGGTCCTCTGCGACCACCTCTGGTACACAGGCCTCCAGCCTTTTGGCCAGGACCTTTGCGAGTATTTTCGCATCCATGTTCAACAATGAAATGGGTCTGTATGATCCGCATTCCGTCAGGTCTTCATCTTTTTTGGGTATCAGTGAAATTATGGCCTGCGCTAGCGTTGGGGGCAGGGTGCCCCTTGCCAGTGAGTCCGCGAACATGTCCCTTAGGTGTGGGGCCAGGACTGGTGAGAATGTTTTGTAGAAGTCCGTGGGGAACCCATCGGGTCCCGGTGCCTTCCCCGCCTGCATGGAGCTGATGCTCTCCATGATTTCTCCCAGGTCTATTGGTGCTTCCAGCTCCGCCCCTCTGTCTTCCCCCACAACTGGTAGTTCCAGTCCGTCTAGGAACAGTTTTATCCGCGCGTCCCCGTTGCGGGGCTCGGAGGTGTACAGTCCCCAGTAGGTCTCAAATGCCCGATTGACCTCCATTGGTTCTGTTACCAGTCTGTCTCTGCTATCCTTTACCTGCGCTATTTCCCATGTGGCTGCCTGCTTTCTCAGCTGGTGAGCCAATAGGCGGCCAGCCTTGTCTCCGTGTTCGTAGAAGGTCCCCCGTGTCTGACGGAGCTGGTACACTGCTTTCCTAGTGGATAGCAGGTTAAAGACCATTTGCAGCTTTTTCCTCTCTGCCAGCAGCTCTACGGTCGGGGCCTCGGAGTATTTTCTGTCGACTTCCAGGATGGAGTCCACCAGTTGTTGCCTGGCCACCCTCTCTTCCCTATCTCTGCTTGCCTTGTAGGCTATGACCTCTCCTCTAATCACGGCCTTCAGTGCCTCCCAGAACGTGGAGGGTGAGACCTCCCCGTTTTGGTTTTTACTAACCTTGTCGCCTATGGCCGCAATGTTTTTTGACAGAAGGCCTTGTTGGCCAGGAGGACTGTGTCCAGCCTCCATGTGGGGCGCTGGGCCCGGCCTGTCTCCAATCACACATCCATATAGTGTGGAGCGTGGTCAGAGATAATGATCACGGAGTACTCCGTTCCCGTGATCCCTGGAAGCACCGATTTCCCCACTGCAAAGAAGTCGATACAGGTGTATACCTTGTGTACTTGTGAGAAGTATGAAAATTCCTTCTCTCCCGGGTGCAGGAACCTCCATGAGTCCACCGCCCCCATCTGCTCCATAAATACGCCTAGTTCCTTAGCCATGCCAGTCTTTTTCCCTGCTCTGGGGTTTGAGCGGTCAGGTCAGTGGGTTATGTACACAGTTGAAGTCGCCTCCCATGATCAGTCGGTGTGTGTCAAGGTCGGGGATTTCTGCCATGGTCTTCTTTATGAATTCTGTGTCGTCCCAGTTGGGAGCGTACACATTTGCCAGTACGACCGGTGCCCCTTCCAGGACACTGCTGACCATGACATACCGTCCCCCTGGGTCCGTAACTATCTTGTTTTCCGTAAACCTCGTCCTCTTACTAATTAATATTGCTACTCCCCTAGCCCTCGTCCCGTAGCATGAGTGGTATGTCTGTCCCACCCAGCCCTTCCTTACCAGCAGTCAGTCCTTCTCCCTCAGGTGCGTCTCTTGTAGGTAGATTATGTCTGCTTTTAGGCTTCTTTGGTGGGTGAAGACTCTGGATCTTTTGACCGGGCCGTTGAGTCTCCTTACGTTCCAGGTAACAATCCTGGTGGGGGGTTTTTGACCCCCCGGTCCTGCGGGGTCACCCATATTTACCTGGTGGATGCGCTCCTGCCCTGCGGGGTTTCCCTTCATTAGGGGGCCGTACAAAATGGCCGCGGTCACCGCTCTCACCATGAGGTTGGGCCCCAGAGCTCCGGGGTTTCCTTTTGTCCAGGGGGCACCCACCATGGCCGCCAGCTGTGTGTATGCCACGTGGCTGCGCCCCTGCACTCCAGGGTCTCCCTTCATCCTGAAGCCCTCCCGAGTGGCTGTTTGTGGCACCATCTTGGTTCCTCACACTGCTCCATGCCTGCCGAGGCCTGTGTTCGTGCTGCTTATCTACCTCACCCTTCCCTTTGCTTCTCTTTTGTTCTGCGCTCTCCCCCCGACTCCTCTCCCACCCCCCTTCATCCCTGTTCCTCTGTCCCCCCGCTGTGTTCTTCCCCCCCTTCTGCCCTGCCCCCCCGTCCTCTTTGTGAACTCCCTTTTTGACAGCACTGTGCATGTGTCTACACCAGATGGGCTGCAGCACATCAAAAAGGCAGCTCACCACATCTTTGAAGGGCAAATAGGGATGGGCAACAAATGCAGTACTTGCCAGCGACAGCATCATCCCATGAAAGAGCGTTTCAAAAATCCCACTGTGATAATATGAGAATTTGAATAGTTTTCTGTCAAGAAATCTGGAAATACAAAAGCTGCTATCAATAACAATGACCACAAAGCTAACTGCTAGTCATTAAAAACCAACTGGTTCATGAATGTTCCCTCGGCAATGAAACGCGCTGTCCTTACCCAAACTGGCACGGAGCAAATGGTGATGTTTCTTTGGGCTGGGGGGATGTGGGGTAGTGTGGGTGCAGTAGTCAATGAATTGCATTGAAATGAAGCTCTGTGCTGTTGAGATACCCGCAGCGTTTCAAGATCCCAAATGGTACATTGTACCATAGAATTTACAGTGCAGAAGGAGGCCATTCGGCCCATCGAGTCTGCACCGGCTCTTGGAAAGAGCACCCGACCCAAGGTCAACACCGCCACCCTATCCCCATAACCCAGCAACCCCACCCAACACTAAGGGCAATTTTGGACACGAAGGGCAATTTATCATGGCCAATCCACCTAACCTGCACATCTTTGGACTGTGGGAGGAAACCGGAGCGCCCGGAGGAAACCCACGCACACACGGGGAGGATGTGCAGACTCCGCACAGACAGTGACCCAAGCTGGAATCGAACCTGGGACCCTGGAGCTGTGAAGCAATTGTGCTATCCACAAGGCTACCGTGCTGCCCCAAATGGTTGAATCTGTTCTGTCTGTATGCCCATTCTTTTTGTAAGGGTGTCTTATCTGCAGAAGGCACTTATGAGCTCCCGTGAGATCACTTCTTCTCCTTTCTTTAAATAAAGTTAACACAAATGATTGACAAAAGTATTTCAGGAGCTGCCATGATGTTGACTTATATGATTTTGTGCTCATGGGCACAGAACAGTTGTATATTGAGTGTCAAATTCCTTTCAATTCAATGTATAATTATCCACTGGGGCCAGAACAGCCACATGGGTGCATCCCCATACTGTTGGCACAATTCTCTCGTGCAACTGTTGTTGTTTTACTGTCAAATGTCACGATGGCGTTGGTCTTACTACATAATGCATCTGTCATGTGTCTGTGGAAAGTCATCTTACCGACACGGCAGCTATCGCCAGTGACAGCTTTGAGGAAGTGAAATGCATAAACACTGAGGGTCACAGTGACCTTGATATTAATTAGAAATGACTTTGTGATGTGAAACCTTGCCTCGGGTCTTCTGACTACTGTTGGTATGGGTTTCTCAGTGTTGTCCTGCTATGTCTAGCCCCTTTAGATACTGCTCTTCAATCAATCCCAAGTAGTGATTCCTGAAATGCATAGCGTAGCCTTGCGTGCCACCGGCCTTGCTCTTTGCATGTCATTCGACATCCCCAGCAGCCTCCTTCTTGGCCTTCCTCAGCCTTGCCCACTGCCAGGAGTGAATTGAATGAAGTTGTTATTGTGGAGAGATTTCAGCATTGCGGAGGTGCACTTTCCAACATTCACCTGTCACCACAGACAAGCGGAATGCTGCAATCTGGGTTTCAGAAATGCAGTACACATTTTAACACCTGAATCTTGAAATGTGGACTCCTGGTAAAAAGCTTCATTACAGGCACATTTCACTATCTCGTTTAAACAGAATGGAGAAAGTTAAGGTGATGGATAGGCACTCACTGTTATTCTGCTACTATTCATTTTTCCATTGTGCTTTATTGCGGCCCCAGTTAGCTTCCCGAAGGAGGTGCTGCAAGCTAGTGTCCACAATATCAACCAGATCATTATTGTGATCATAATACCATTGAATTTTATGTGAGGTTTGAAAGTGACACAATCCAATCCGACACAAGAATCTTAAAATTAAGCAAAGACAATTATGTCGGTACGAAGGGAGAGTCGGTTAATTGGGTAAGCCGATTTAAATGTATGGAGATAAATTACCTCCGCTACTGCGACTGCCCGCTGTCCAACCCCACTGATCAGGTCCATTGCCCCCTGTTCTGTGACGGTGAGGGGAAAGGTCCGGCGGTCCCCCTCCGGTCTTCCCCCGCTCCTGTCCGCTCTGGGCTGCCTTCTCCTGGGGGGGGTCGTCCTCTGAGGGTGAGTGAAGCACACACTGGCGTGCGTTGGAGTGCTGGCCAATTAGCAAATGCTGAATGGCTCCGCCAGTCCATGGAGGCCATGGAGTACCCGCCAACATGTCCCGGCGTCAGCACCTCGTCTCCAGCATTTTTGAGCATATCTGTGTCTCTCCATTAACCATTTTAGACTGTTTTGTCAATGGCCACAGGGTGCTTTACCAGTCTCTAGTCCAGCATGGTGCTTCAATTCATCTACCAGCTGGGCACTCCTTAGGCTATTTTGCTTAAATCCTCACAAAGTGTTGCATCTGTGCATTGTATTCTGCTAATCAGCTGGGGAGCACACCTGCCTCTTGCTGTAAGATGAAGTTTCAGAGGCCTGAGCACCAAATCTGGGTTGACAATTCATTTTGGAAGTGCTGCGTTTACAAAGGCGCCATCGTTCAGATTACACATTAAACTGTCTCAACAGTCTGCATAAGATGCTATGCTGCCTACTTCAAGGAAGAAGAGGAGCCTTCTCCCTAGCATCTTTGCCTTTATTTATCTTTCAACCGGAGCCACAAAAACAGATGATCTAGTTGTCATCTCATTGCTGTTTGGGAGATCTCACTGTGTGCACATTGGTTGCCACATTTCCGACAGTAAAACCTTAGCTTAAAAAGGAGCTTGTTGTCTTCAAATGCTTTGGATGCCTTGAGAGAGTGCAAGGTGAAAAATAATTTTAAAAATACGTATTTTTATTTGAATTTTGTTACTTATACATAGTTTACAAAAGGTGATTACACATGTATAGCTCCTTACCCCGCCCTTCCCCTCCTCCCAGCTATTGATTAGCACCACCCTCCCTCTGCGCCCCCCCCCCCCCCCCCCCCTTGTTTTAGGTATTCCCTTGGTGTTTTGGTCTATTTTGTCTTATTTGCTTGTGTCGGCCCCGGCAAGGCCTTAGGCCCTGTAACCGGCTCTGTTAGTCTGCGGTTGGTGTGGCTTTTCCCGCCCCCATTTTGACCTGTGGCCCTCGTCCCAGCCACAGGGCCCAGTCTTTGAGGCCTTGTTCTTGGCCCTCCCCCCGGTTATTCATTCCAGCTGTTCCCCCCCTTCCCTCTCCCTACCCTCCCCCTCCCCCCTTTCCTCCCTCTTCCTGTTCTTTGGTCTCTTATTGGTCCCCACCCCAACTGGCTGCGAACTTCAAACAGGTCCTGGAACAAGTTGGTGAATGGCTCCCATGTCTTGTGAAAGCCCTCCTCCGACTCGCAGATTGCGAATTTTATTTTCTCCAGGTGGAGAAATTCCGACACGTCGGCTCGCCAGTTTGCAGCTTTTGGCGGGCGATTAGGGAAGCAAAGGCGGGAGCATCCGTCCCCTTCCTCAGAAATAGTTCTGGCTGGTCTGACACCCAGGAGACTGCCACTTTCGGGCTTGGCTCCACCTTCACCGACACAACCTTGGACATTGTTTCAAAGAAGGCTGTCCAGAATCCAACAAGTCTGGGGCTTGCCCGGAACATGTGGGCATGGTTGGCCAGGCCTCCCTGGCACCATTCGCATTTGTCCTCCACCTCCAGAAAGAACCTGCTCATTCGGGTTCTGGTTAGGTGTGCTCTGTGCACCACTTTCAATTGCATGAGGCTTAGCATTGTGCAAGTGGAGATGGAGTTGGCCATGCTCAGTGCTTTGCTTTAGAGCCCCATCCTCTTTCAATACCTAGTTCTTCATTCTACTTTTCCCTTGTCTCATCCAGTGGGAAGCATGCCCCTTCTAGTTGTCTTCCATACAGGTTCCCGCAGTTCCCCCCCTCCCAGATTGCCAGCGGCCAGTAGTTCCTCTAAGATTGTGTGTCTCGGGGTCCGTGGGTATAATGTTGTCTCTTTGTGGAGGAAGTTCTTTATCTGTCGGTATCGCAGTTCGTTCCCATTGGGTAGTTGTAGTTTCTCTGTCAGTTCCTCTAAAGTCACTAGTCTGTCCTCGTAGTTCCTAACAGTCAGTGTCCCCCTGTCCTGTCTCCACTTCTTAAAGGTGGTGCCCAACATGGCTGGCACGAACCTGTGGTTGCCGCAGATGGGGGCCATAATGGACATTTCGGACAGGCCGAAGTGTTGTCTCATTTGATTCCAGGTTCGGAGTGTGGCTACCACCACTGGGCATGTGGGTTTGTTGAGTGCTTAAGGTGAAAAATAATCACATAAGATTCTTCAATGACAAACAGCCCTCCAACCAAACTTGATCCATTCTTTTGTGCTGACCTTAAAGCTGAGATCCTATTCTGTTTTGTCATGGAATACTGCATCAAGATGTCATGCCGCCTAGTTAAACGCTTGAGCGTCCCTTTGTAGAACTTTACTGTGATATCATACAGACATGTGTCGAGGTCCTGTCTCATCTCTACATATGGTGCACAGCGAGCTGGGTGTGCTTTTACGACAGGACTGGGCAACCTATACTGCCTGGCAAACAGGAAAATGCTATTCACAAACAAAATAAAACTACAGGGGTTTCTGCCAGACTTTCAGCGTGGGTCCTGTTACTGGGCGGAAGGAGCAGCAGGGGCTGCTATATGCAGCAACAGGTTTATATTCTGTAATTCTGCACTCAAGAAGCACAATCTCAGTCAAGCAAGTCCACGGGAATGGACTGTATGGTTATTTAACTAATGCAAATGCGTTCTTAGGTAAAACCTCCACTTTGAGCTGAGCTTCGAATCTTAAGGAGATATGACTTGGAGTGCTTTAATGATTTCAGTGTGATTGCAATCTGTGTTCACTGAGATTTGGATTCTTATCAACAGAGACGAATGAAGCAGTGCTATGAAGTGTCTTACACTTAAAGTCACAGGACCCCACTCGTGTTGGACTATTAGCCTAGATTTACTGTACCCAGTGCTGTGCAGAAAGATCCAGGGTGGGAGAAGTTGCAGTGGGGTCAATGGATAGCTCTTACAAAGAACCAGCATAGACTCAATGGACAGACTGGCCTCCTTCAGTACTGCATTATTGTATCACTATCATTGAAAGCATTTGTTTAAATTTCTTGGTCAACTATTCAAATGTTGGCATTAGTCCATTTACAATAAACAGGTTAGCATTCCTGGCTACAATATCAGAAAAGGCCTTTGGCAATGCATCACTTATCAGACTAATGAATAAGATCAGGATATGCAGAATCAGGATGCAAAAAGCAGAATGGGTAGCTGGCTGGCTGAAAGGGATAAAGATTAGCTGTTCAAAATGATAGGAGGTCCCATAAGCATCACTCCTGGGACGCCTGCTATTCCCAATTTACATTTATAATTTAGACTTTGGAATCAAAAACACAACTTCTAATTTTTCGGATGGGTGATTCTTAACACTGAGGAGGACTGCAACAAATGACATCAATAACATTGCAGAGCGGGCATATAATTGGTGAATTAATTTCATTGTAGACAAGTGGGGTATTATATTTTGGTAAGAGAAATGTAATTTTACCTAGAAAATGAGAATCTCAATAGGCTAGAGGAGCAAATCCAGGACAAATACAGCAAATCACAATGGCCTGTCGCTTCCAAACTCCAGGAGGTCGTAAAAGGGAGGGTACCCCAAAGATGTACCCCTGAAGGACCCCGTCACACACCCCAAGGAAGTCCTCACATAAAGATTGCACAGCAACTGCTTCAGATGTTTAAACCTCCTTTGGGCAATTGCCCGATAATGGGAATTGCATAAAACACAAGGTTAGAAGAATTATAAACATATTCCTGACCCACACCAGCCCGCAAGAAACTACCCCCTCCCACCCAGTAACCCCCTATGGGCCTCGTCCCGTCCACCCCCCCCAACCACCACCCCAACCCCACCTTGGGCCCCACTCAACTCTCCTCCCTACCCCTGACCAACCTCCCTCACTGAATGAACCCCACTGACTATCCTTCTTTCTCCCTCCCCCCCGACTCCCTTCCCCAATGAATATCCCTATGACTATCCCTTCAACTAACCCCTTTCAATTACTCTTCCCTTTCCTTCCCTACCGTCTCCACCTCCCCCATTGGCTGGCTCCTTAGAGGCCACCACCCATGGACCACCCTCTGACCACATGACCCCCCTGACTTGTCTGCACTCACCACCCCCCCCCCCCCACTGACTAACCCCTGACCACCAGACCCCCCCACATATCACCTCCCATGGACCATTCCCCACTGACCGCCACTTCCCCCCACTGACCAGTCCTCCACTGACCACCTCCCCCCACTGACCACTTGACTGTCCCAATAACCACTCAAACCCCCCCCCCCCCACCACTGACAATCCAAACCCCCACCCACCACAGGGCCCCAAAGCCTTATCTTACTCACCTACCTTCTCCCTGACTTCTCAAGGTGACCATTAAATCTACCTGCTTTATTGCAACTAGTGCTTCCTTAACTCCTACTCAGTTTCCTTTCAGGAACCTCTGTGCTGCACTATTATCGCCTGGCCTGAGCCGGAAGGTAGAATGAGAAAGGAACAGATGAGTTTCATAGTCGGAAACCAGGAGCGGAGTGGCACTCCAACTCTGATCGCCACTCCACAGCAGTTACTGCTCTGTAAGTGGGGAATCCAGAAGTTGCGACATAGGGTTAACGATGACATTTAAAAAAAAAGCTGCAAGGTTTATTGCAAAAGATTTCAGAACTGGAATTTAAAACCAAAGAGGTTATGCTGAACCTGTATCGAACTTTGGTTAGACCAAACATGGGTACTGTGTGCAGCTCTTATTACCATATTATGGGTGTAGAGACAGAGATGAAGGTGCAAAAAGATTTACAAAAATGACACCTGAAATGTGAATTTATTCCTATCAGGAAAGAGTGAGCAGACTGCTTCCCTTTACCTTTGCGATGAGAAAGCTGGAGAGTGACCTAATATAGAACTTCAAATGATGCAAGGATTTGGCAAAGTAGTCACAGGGCAAGTGTATCCACTTGTGATGTGAGGATCGGAAGATGTTAAGAAAATTGGGTTATAAATGTAGTGGCCCATTTAAAGCTGAGGGGCTGGATTTTCTGATTTTGAGACTATGTGCCACCTCCCCCCAAGGAGAAGACCATGCACTATCGCTGGGAGCAGGAGAAGACTGGAGGGGGGCCACCAGACCTGCGGCCCCTCACCAGGCCCGAGCAGAGGGCACTGGATGTGGTCGCTGGCCCGGAGGAAAGGGAGGTCGCGGAGGTGGAGGTCGGCGGCGGGCGAGCAAGTGAGACCCTGCTTGGTGCGGATCCCCATGACACATGTGTGGACACCTCCCCCCACGCCCCCCTCAACCCACACACACCCTCAGCCCACACCCCCCACACACCCCTCACCCCTGTAGTACCTTCTAAACCAGTGTGTCTTTAACCCGTATATGATGGACAAATGACCACACAATTTGTTTAATACGATAATAGTTTATTAATACACACACAAAGTTAACACACACACATACAAGTTGAACTCTAAACTAACATACAAGACCTTAACTTAACTTCCAAGTGACTGGCAAATACAGAGCAGTGCTGGATGTCTGTTGCTGGTCTCCTATGGCCTCGGTTCTGGTCCCTCTGTGGATAGTGTGGCTGGTCCTCTCGTCGGCTGGTGAAGGTATCACCGTTGTTATCGTCGGTGGTCAAGAGAGCAACTGGTGGGCTGCGCAGCACCTTGTACCCCTTACAGGTTTTGCGCACTTTTCACGGTCCCAGGTAGATGTCCAATAGATCAATCAGGGCTCGATCATCCTGATCGATCTCAACCAATTGGGAGATGGACACCTCGATGGCGGGGCCAGTCCCGGTCGGCCATGGCCGTTAGTGTCCGGGGCACGTAGGCCTTCCCAAATAAGGAAACCAATGCCACCAAGTCTGCCACATATTGTTAGCTTCTACCTGGAGCCCATTGTCCCGGGATGGCCTTTCAACGGCCTTTTTCCTGTGTTAGTTTCTGCAAAGTCGGAGCTGCAGACGTTGTATATTTGCAAGTTGCAGCCTGTCTGTGTCTCGGAGTTGACCAATTTCCCATCAATCTTTGCGGGCGGCCATTTTAGATGGCCACACCCCTCACCCCCCTCATCCCCTCACCACCCTGGAACATCCAATCCCAGCCACAGTGGAGATGCAGTCACAGACCCAGGGACCACAAGAGGGGACTACCGTGGGCATCCAGCACCTGCAGGCGCAGGTGGAGGTGTCCATCCACGTGCAGGAGCAGGGGGTGGTGCCAGTCATGCATGCTATTCAGGCCGACACTGCACAGGTGGCGTCCGCGGTGGGGAATTAGGGGCGATGGAGTCGGCTATAGGTCAGCGTGTCCAAGGCCTGGGCCATTCTGTGCAGTGCGGGGGACAAGGCCCATGACAGGGCTGCCATCTCACAGACAGCTATGTGGACATTGCAGCGGTGCTCCTCAGCATGGCCCAGTCACAGCAGGTCATGGCTAGGGACGTCGGCAACATTGCCCAGGCGCAGGCCTGCTTTGGTCAGATACTGGGCAGGGTGGCCCTGTCCCAGAGGGAGGTGGCCCAGTCCCAGAGGGAAGTGGCCCAGTCATTGGCTGATGTGGCGCAGACCCTCAGGGTGCTGGCACAGTTGCAACGTGATGTGGCCCAGTCCCAGACCGAGATGGTCCACTCCCTGTGCTCCATGGCCACAAGTGTGCGGACCCTGGTCGGGACCAGTGCGGGCCTCCAGGAGTAGCAGTGCCAGGTGGTGAGGGGGCCTCAGGGGATGGCTCCGTTCACATCCCTGTCCCATGGAGTAGCCCAAGGGCCATCGGGCATCCAGAGGGACGAGGGTGCTGGTGTCTCCCTCAGGGGAGGTGTCGGAATATCACAGGACCACTGACCCCCACCCCCACCCCCATCCCTGGTGCACCTGGTGGGCAGCAGGCAGAACAGGGCGGCACCACGCCACCCGAGACACCGGGCAGTGGCCGGGCCCATCGAGGCCGGGTTACCCAGGAAACGTGGGCCAACGTTGACCCTAGTTGCAGGGTAGGGGTCTCAGCAGCCCGCCCACACTCCTGCTGTACCATCTGGGGAACCACCTGGGCGTAGTGTTAGGGCCCGTAAGGCCAGAAAGCTAAACATGTGTTAAGTTGGCATGGGTGCAGGGCATGGTTCAGTCATAGGGGTTAGGGCACATGCTGTGTCTATATTTTCGCATAAATAACACCTGTAACCTCTGTTAAAACCTGCCTCGGTGCTCGGTCTGCAGTGTGCGGGGGGTGGGCTGGTCAGTGCTGGCCGGGGGAAGTGGGGGGGGGGGGTTGGGGGATCAGTGCAGGCCCCATGGATGGACCATCCTCCCCCCTCACCCCCACCCCCCCTCACCGTGGCCCGACTATCCCCAGCACCCCCAGCCCAGGGATTCAACGGGATTGTGTGATGGACTGGCCAGCTCGCATGCAGGGATCACCCAGGTGAAGGTGCTACTGTGGGCAGGAGTCAGACTTTGACATACGATGTGGAGCACCAGAGCTCATCGCAGAGCGGGTTGGCATCATCCTCCATCCCATGGATCAGACCCGCAGTCACTGCCAACCCAGGGCCCCCAGCTCATAGCGCCGCAGTTATGTATAATGGAGGGGGTGTACATGTGTGCGGCTTGGCATGGAGGGTGAGGGGGTGGGGGTTCTGTGATGTGGTGTCCATGCCCCTGGCCAGTCCCCGCCCCTCTCTCCACACCCCTCCCTTGTGTCAGTGAACCTGGAGGCAGTCAGAGCGACCTGTGCGCGTTGGCCTTGGCGATGACGTTGTTTGGATTGGATTGGATTCGATTTGTTTATTGTCACGTGTACCGAGGTACAGTGATAAGTATTTTTCTGCGAGCAGCTCAACAGATTATTAAGTAGATGAGAAGAAAAGGGAATAAAAGAAAATACATAATAGGGCAACACAACATATACAATGTAACTACATAAGCACTGGCATTGGATGAAGCATACAGGGTGTAGTGTTAATGAAATCAGTCCGTAAGAGGGTAGTTTAGGAGTCTGGTGACAGTGGGGAAGAAGCTGTTTTTGAGTCTGTTCATGCGTGTTCTCAGACTACTGTATCTCCTGTCCGATGGAAGAAGTTGGAAGACTGAGTAAGCCGGGTGTGAGGGATCTTTGATTGTACTGCCCGCTTTCCCCAGGCAGCGGGAGATGTAGATGGAGTCAATGGATGGGAGGCAGGTTCGTGTCATGGACTGGGCGGTGTTCACGACTCTCTGAAGTTTCTTGCGGTCCTGGGCCGAGCAGTTGCCATACCAGGCTGTGATGCAGCCTGATAGGATGCTTTCTATGGTGCATCTGTAAAAGTTGGTAAGAGTCAATGTGGACATGCCGAATTTACTTAGTTTCCTGAGGAAGTATCGGTGCTGTTGTGCTTTCTTGGTGGTAGCGTCGATGTGGGTGGACCAGGACAGATTTTTGGAGCTCATTCAGTCTCCGACGGCATGTCCGAACCAGCAGATCCTTGAATGACAGGCGGTGCCGGTACACGCGAGGTCTCATGCGGCGCCTCCTTGGCACCTCCTCCTCCTTGGGCTGTTGGGCGGCCAACTCTCCAGCCTCTGCGGCTGCCACCTGCCCCTCTGCAGCCCGGTCCTCTGCAGTCCGCTTCTCTGCAGCCCGCTCCACTGCAGCCCGGTCCACTGCAGCCCGGTCCTCTGCAGCCCGGTCCTCTGCACCCCTAGGAATTTGAAACTGCTAACCATCTCCACCTCGGCCCCGTTGATGCTGACAGGGGTGTGTACAGGACTTTGCTTCCGGAAGTCAATTACCAGCTCTTTAGTTTTGCTGGCATTGAGGGAGAGATTGTTGTTGCTACACCACTCCACTAGGTTCTCTATCTCCCTCCTGTATTTGGACTCATCGTTATTCGAGATCCGGCCCTCTATGGTCGTATCGTCAGCAAACTTGTAGATGGAGGTGGAACCAAGTTTTGCCACACAGTCGTGTGTGTACAGGGAGTAGAGTAGGGGGCTAAGTACGCAGCCTTGTGGGGCGCCGGTGTTGAGCACTATTGTGGAGGAGGTGTTGTTGTTCATTCTTACTGATTGTGGTCTGTTGGTCAGAAAATCGAGGATCCAGTTGCAGAGTGGGGAGCCAAGTCCTAGGTTTTGGAGCTTTGATATGAGCTTGGCTGGGATTATGGTGTTGAAGGCGGAGCTGTAGTCGATAAATAGGAGTCTAATGTCGGAGTCCTTGTTTTCGAGATGCTCTAGGGATAGGGCCAGGGAAATGGTATCTGATGTGGACCGGTTGCAGCGGTATGCGAATTGTAGTGGATCAAGGCGTTCTGGGAGTATGGAGGTGATGTGCTTCATGATCAACCTCTCGAAGCACTTCATTACGACTGAAGTCAGGGCCACTGGTCGGTAGTCATTGAGGCACGTTGCCTGGTTCTCCTTTGTGCGGCCTACCGTGCCTGCCTGGGCCCCATGTCCTGCTCATCGTCCCCTTCCCCACATCCTCCTCTTCAAACGAGGCCTGCCCTTCCACCTCATCCTCCTCCTCCAGCTCATCGCCCCTCTACTGGGCTATATTGTGGAGGATGCAGCAGGCCACCACGATGCGGGCGATCCTCTCAGCATCGCCGGAGGGCCCCTCCAGAGCGGTCCAGGCACGTGAAGCATATCTTCAGGATGCCGAAGCACGGCTCGACCACATCCTGCGCTGTGTGGGCGGCATTTTAGCGGGTCTCCACGTCGGTCAGTGGCCACCAGATAGGGGTCATCAGCCACGGCCGCAGCAGGTAACCGCTGTTGCCAAGAAGCCAAACCCTCAGCCCGAGAGGGTGCCCCTCAAACATGTCAGGAATCACCGAATGTGCCAGGTATCGGGCACAGAGGTGAATGATGCGCAGCTGATGGTCACAGCTGGATGTTATCGAGTGGTATCCACTTGAGTGTACAGCAGCCTGTCATCTGCTGGTGCCCGTAGTGTGACACGCATCCCGTCTAACTCCCCTGAACCCGGGGCATCCCGGCGAAGGCAGCAAACCCTACTGCCCAGGCATCCTGGTGGGCTCAGTCCACATGGAACTGGATGTATTGAGGCACCTGGACATATAGGGCGTCCGTGATGGTGTGGATGCACGTGGGCACCGAGGACTGTGGGATCCTGGACAGGTCCCCACTCGGCAGCTGGAAGGAGCCCGTTGCATAGACAACCAGGGCGACCGCCACAAAGGAAGCGGGTGTCCTCCCCCCATACCCCTGCGTTGCCAGGTGTTCAATCATTTGGCAGATCTGTCACACTATCTGCCTGCTCATTCAGTCTCCGACGGCATGTCCGATCCAGCAGATCCTTGAATGAGAGGCGGTGCCGGTACACGCGAGGTCTCATGCGGCGCCTCCTTGGCACCTCCTCCTCCTCGGGCTGTTGGGCGGCCAACTCTCCAGCCTCTGCGGCCGCCACCTGCCCCTCTGCAGCCCGGTCCTCTGCAGTCCGCTTCTCTGCAGCCCTGTCCACTGCAGCCCGGTCCTCTGCAGCCCGGTCCTCTGCAGCCCGCTCCTCTGCAGCCCGGTCCTCTGCAGCCCACTCCACTGCAGCCCAGTCCTCTGCAGCCCGGTCCTCTGCAGCCCGCTCCTCTGCAGCCTGGTCCTCTGCAGCCCGCTCCTCTGCAGCCCGGTCCTCTGCAGCCCGGTCCTCTGCAGCCCACTCCACTGCAGCCCGGTCCTCTGCAGCCAGGTCCTCTGCAGCCCGGTCCTCTGCAGCCCGGTCCTCTGCAGCCCACTCCACTGCAGCCCGGTCCTCTGCAGCCAGGTCCTCTGCAGCCCGGTCCTCTGCAGCCCGGTCCTCTGCAGCCCACTCCACTGCAGCCCGGTCCTCTGCAGCCTGGTCCTCTGCAGCCCGGTCCTCTGCAGCCCACTCCACTGCAGCCCGGTCCTCTGCAGCCAGGTCCTCTGCAGCCCGGTCCTCTGCAGCCCGGTCCTCTGCAGCCCACTCCACTGCAGCCCGGTCCTCTGCAGCCTGGTCCTCTGCAGCCCGGTCCTCTGCAGCCCACTCCACTGCAGCCCGGTCCTCTGCAGCCCGGTCCTCTGCAGCCTGCTCGTCTGCAGCCCGGTCCTCTGCAGCCCGGTTCTCTGCAGCACGTGTCTGCACATGCACGTGGGTTGCCGTCTCTGCGCCAGCCTCCGGGAAATATGGCGGAGCGCTACGGGGGCCCGCTGCGGAGGAATACAGGCACACTCCGGAATTAGCCCGCCCGCCGATCGGTAGGCCAAATCGCGGGCCTGGCCACCCCTGGAGGCCGTTCCCCGGAGTCGGATCCCCCCGCCCTCCCATCAGGACGGCCCCCGCAGCCAGAACTCCGACATCCCGCTGGATAAGACCATACGTAACCCACGCCAGTGGGATTCGGCGGAACTCGCCAGGCACTCGGCCCGTTGGGCACGGAGAATCGCCGTTTTTAACGGCCCCTGACCAGTGTGGTGGTGATCCCGCGGCACGCTTGCCGCCGATTCTCCGGTCGTCGGTGGCCCGGCTTCAGAGCGACGTGGTGCGATTCTCACGCCCCCCCCGGCGCGGGATCGGAGAATCCCAGCCCACAGTTTTCCCGACGGCATGAATCAGCGCGATGGCCCGAACCCGCCGCCAAAAATGGCGCAAATCACTCCGGGGTCGGGCACCCCGAAACGTCGCGAATTCTCCGGCCGGGAACGGGCTAGTAGCAGCATGACGCCATTCGCGATGGAGTCACCCGCCACTGACGCGCGCGTGGCGTCACTGCACAAAAGACGCCCCACCCCCCGGAGACCCGGCAAAATGGCCGCCCGCCGCGCAGCGCCAAGTGAGACCCCCCCACTGCCTGCCCTCCTTTCCCCCTTCCCCATCCCCCATCCCCCATATCCCCTCTTCCCCCATATACCCCTTCCCCATATCATCCTTCCCCCATATCCCCCAAGCCCCTCTTCCCCATATCCCCTTCCCCATATCCCCTTGCCCCATATCCCCCTACCCCATATCCTCCTTCCCCCATATCCCCCTTCCCCATATCCCCCTTCCTCATAACCCCCTTCCCCCATAACCCCCTTCCCCCATATGTACCCCATTCCCCCAGATCCTCCTTCCCCCATATCCCCTTTCCCTGTATCCCCTTCCCCATATCCCGCTTACCCCATATCCCCTTCCCCCATATTCCCCTTCCCCCTATCCCCCCTTCCTCCATATCCACCTTCCCCATATCCCCCTTCCCCATATACCCCTTCCCCCATATTCCCCCATGTACCCCATTCTCCCGATCCCCCTTCCCCCATATCCCCTTTCCCCATGCCCCCTTCCCCCATATCCCGCTTCCCCCATATCCCCCTCCCACCATATCCCCCTTCCCTTATGTCCCTCTTCCCCCATATCGGATATGGGGGAAGGGGGATATGGAAGGATGGCCTGAGCTCCATGGCTGCAAACTTGTGGACCCTTGTTGCTACCAGGGCGGGCCTCCATGACTGGCAGCGCCAGGTGTCAGGGGGGCGTCGGGTGCTCGGTCCATTCGAATCCCCGATCCATGTAGAGGCCCCGTGTCCCGTTGTAGGGGAGGGCCCGGAACACCGGGACACCTCTGACTCCCCCCCCCTTCCATCCCAGGTGCATCTGGTGGGCAACGGGCAGGACAGGCTGGCAGCTCGCCATCCCAGTCGCCCGGGCCGCAGCCTGGCCCATCTAGGCTGGGCCGCCGCAGGAAATGGCCGCCAAAGGGGTCCCTAGTCACAGGGCAGGAATCACAGGAGTCCATCTCCTGTCCTGCTGTACCGTCTGGGGAACCACCTAGACGTAGTCCACAAAATTAGACACTGAGTAAGTTGGCACGGTTGCAGGGCACAGATTAGTTCTGGGTCTAGGACACATGTATGAACTGTTTGTTATTAAAATCACTTTCACGGGCAGCATGGTGGCACAGTGGTTAGCACTGCTGCCTCACGGCAGCGAGGTCCCAGGTTCGAATCCGACTCTGGGTCACTGTCCGTGTGGAGTTTGCACATTCTCTCCATGTCTGCGTGGGTTTCGCCTCCACAACCCAAAACGATGTGCAGGGTAGGTGGATTGGCCACACTAAATTGCCCCTTAATTGGAAAAATGAATTGGGTACACTAAATATATATTTTTAAAATCACTTTCACACCTCCAGAAGCTGCCTCTGTGCTCCGTCTGATGCGTGCGGGGGATGGTGTGAGGTGAGCGCCAGTGGGTGTGTGAGGGGTGATAGAACGTCAGCCTCAGGTGAGTGTGCCCCCCCCCTCCCCCCGATTCGCCCTCGCCATCCCCCCGGGCAGACGACAGGATGGTGCGCTGCTATGTCACGGCCGCCTGCAGGGACGGTCCAGGTGGAGGGTGGTACTGTGGCCATGGGTCAGATATTGTCCAACGATGTAGAGCCAGGAGCTCATCGCAGGGCGGATTGTCATCATCCTCCATGGCCTGCAATAGACACACATCCACCGGCGACCGTGTGAGCCCGGCCCGTTGTGCCGCAGGTGGATGTGCAATGGAGGGGTGGTGTGCATGTGGGTGGGGTGCGGGTGGTTGGTGTTGGGTGGGCGGGGTGAGGGTGGTTGTTGTTGGGTGGGTGGGGTGAGGGTGGTTGGTGTTGGGTGGGTGGGGTGAGGGTGGTAGGCTGGTGCCGTGGTGTGCAGTCTTTGCCCATAATCAACGATTCCCACGTCCCCCTAGTTCGTGAACTGGGCAGCTATCAGCTTGTCCCGTGCCCGCTGGCCCAGCCGGTAACGGTGGGCAGCCTCCCGTCCATGTGCACCACATCTGTCCTGACCATTGCCCCCATCCTCCTCACCTGGGGAAGTCTGCGCCTCGTCTTGCTGCTCCTCCCCTTCCCCCTCCTCTGCCTGCAGCACATCGCCCCTCTGCTGGGCTATGTTGTGCAGGACGCAGCAGACCACAACAATGCGGCCGACCCTATCTGACGGGTACTGGAGGGCCCCTCCAGAGCGGTACAGGCACCTGAAGCGCATCTTCAGCAGCCCAAAGCACCTCTCTATCACACCCCTGGTCGCTGCATGGGCATCGTTGTAGCGGTTATCCGCGTCAGTCTGTGGCCTCCGTACAGGCGTCATTTGCCACGACCGCAACGGTTAACCCCTGTTGCCCAGCAACCAGCCCCTCAGCCGGGAGGAGGGAGGTCCCTCGAACATGGTGGGGATGAAATATTGCGCCAATACGAATGAGTAATGTACACTGCCCGGGTACCAGGCGCAGACGTGCAGGATCCTACAGACCACCTGCACTTTCATGGAATAGGTCCCCTTCCTATTCGTGAACACGGCCCTGTTATTCGCAGGTGGCCGCACAGCGACGTGCATCCCATCGATCACCCCCTGGACCATGGGCATCCTGGCCACGGCAGCGAAGCCCGCTACCCGGGCATCCTGGCTGGCCCGGTGCACAGGGAACTGGAAATAGCGGTCCGCAATGGCATATAGGGCGTCTGTCACTGCATGGATGCACCGGTGCACCAAGGCATGCGAGATGCCGGACAGGTCCCCACTCGGCGCCTGGAATGACCCCGTGGCATAGACGTTCAGGGCCACAATAACCTTGACTGCCACGGGGCGAGGGTGTCCTCCCCCAATGCCACACGGTGCCAGGTGTGCCATCAGGTGGCAGATGTGTGCCACGGTTTCCCGGCTCATCCGGAGTCTCCTGCTGCATGCCCGGTCCGTGAGGTCCAGGTACAACGAGCGGGGCCGGTACACACGGGGCCTCATCGGGCGTCTCTGTCGCCGTGGCACCACCACCACCTCCTCCTCCTCCTCCTCGTCCTGTCGTGTGGGCGGCCCTCCAGCCTGGGCGGCTGCCACCTGCCTCCTTGCGGCGCGCTCCTCTGCAGCAGCCTCCGCCGCCTCCCTGGCACGCTCCTGATCCAGCTCCCCCAGGCCAACATGTAGAAGTGTGGCCCCCGCCACGGCGGCCAACATCGCTAGGTGATGACAAAACATAATTGCCTGCAGGGGGTGGGGTGGAGGGGATAGACGACATGTCACCGTTGCCCATACCCCCCTCCCCGCAGCCAGGTGCCATGGGCTGCAGGGTCGCGACTGTTGCCAGCTGGCACATGGTCAGGCGGACATCCCCCACCCCCCCTCCCCAGCACACACCGTCCCCAAACCCCCCCCCCCCCCCGCCCATCTCCCCGGCACGCACCCTCCCCAACCTTCCACCCCTCCTCCCCGGCACCCACCCTCTCCATCATGCACCCTCCCCAACACCCCCTCTCCCCACCAGCCCCCCCAGCCCCTCCCCCCTCCCCCTCAGCCACCCCAGCCCCTCTTCCCCCAGCCCCTCCCCACAGCCCCTCCCCCCAAGCCCCTTCCCCCTCAGCCACTCCCCCCAAGCTTCCCCCCCAGCCCCTCCCCGCCCCAGCCCCTCCCCCAGCACGCACACTCCAACGGCTCCTGCGACCCGCCCCACCACCTGCTGCCCTGCGGGCACTTCTCCGGCGGTCGCCCCACGCCGACCCCTACCTCCGCGCTGGCTGGCATCAACCGGCACGACTAGTTGACGCCGTTAAATAGGTGGTTTGATTTACCCCAGCATGACCCGTGGTCACGTCGGCGGGACTTCGGCTCATCCAGCCCGGAGAATTGGGGCGGCCCCGAGTCCCGTTGAATTGCGCCGGTCCTCGACTTTCTCCGAGGTGCGCGGCGCGATTCACGTCGCCGGGATTTTTGGGGGGCCGGAGAATATCGCGGGGCGGCCGGACGTGAATTACGCCGCACCCTGGCGATTCTCCGACGTCTCCAAAATGGAGAATCCAGCCCAAGCTTTCTGATACAACTGCTTTATCTCTGAATCTTTCTGTTGTAATTCAAGCAATGTGCTTGAATTAAAGACATCTGCTTCATCCACCTCCGGCTCATGTTCCTTACTATCCATCTGAGATCAAAGATGATGGTTTCTGACAACCGAACCCCAGCCTCCCAATTGGCACTCTTCGGGCGGGCTTCTCCGACCCCCCGCCGAGTTAGAGAATCCCCAAGGGGCTGCGCGAGTCTTGCCCCGCTGCCCCGCCGCCGGCTGCCCTATTCCCCAGCGCAAGTTCCGGGCGGGGGCGGCATTCCCGCCACGCAGGCGGGTGCCGTTGCATCCCCCCCCTCCCCCCCCCCCCGCGGCGTTTCTCCGGGCCCTCCATGTCTGGCCAGTCCCGCCAGCTTGAATCACTCAACTCACGCACCGGCGGGACCTGACAGGTGAGTATGCATGGGCGGTCTTCGGGGGGGCGTGGGAGGATCCGACCCCGGCGGGGGGGGCCTACGGTGGCCTGGCCCGCGATCGGGGCCCACCGATCTGCGGGCGGACTTGTTCCGTGGGGGCTCTTCTTCCTTCCTCACTGGCCCTTGTCGGGCTCCGCCATGGCCGGCGCGGAGATGAGAACCCCCCGCATGCGCCAAAATACGCCGGCCGGTCCGTGCATGCGCAAAATCACGCCGGCCCTTCGGCGCATCTGCGACCTCGCGCAGTCCCTTTGGCTCCGGCTGGAGCGGCACCAACCCCTCCGGCGTTCACCTAGCCCCCGAAATGCGGAGAATTCCGCAGTTTGGGAGGCTGTTGACGCCGGAGTGGTTGGCGCCGGTATTCCCGCCGGTGTGGGGACTTAGTCCCCAGAAGGGAGAATCCCGGCCCTCAAGTTCTCTTCCTCCTGCCTCAACCTGTGGCTTTGTGATCGGGATACCACACAATCAGGAAACACTCCCAGATATACTTCTTGCAACATCCCAGTTGTTTGACTTTCCACTGGCTTTCCAACCTCAGTGGGCTGCGCTGCCACCTGTGATCCAACTACATCATTAACTAGGATAAATTGTACTCCTGTCAAAGGTAATTTTTCTATTACTCCGACTACCACTTCACCACTTTGCACCGGACCCTGTAACCTTACCTTGCACTCACCAATTATTCCACATATTACCACCTTAAAATCTGGAAAGGTGATTGGGCGGAGAATCGGTTTTGGCTCTGAAATTACGGCAAACGCCGGGTTCACGTCAAATCAGAATTCTCCGGTGCCGCGACAATGGCGTCAATGCATTCCACTCGCACATACAGTAAACGCTGTTGGCATATCATTAATAATAAGAAGAATCTTTATTATTGTCACAAGTAAGCTTACATTATCACTGCAATGACGTTACTGTGAAAATCCCCTAGTCGCCATACTCCGGCGCCTGTTCGTGTACACAGAGTGAGAATTCAGAATGTCCAATTCACCTAACAAGCAGGTCCTTCAGGGCTTGTGGGAGGAAACCGGAGCACCCAGAGGAAACCCATGCAGACAGCGCGGGGAGAATGTGCAGACTCCACACAGACAGTGACCCAAGCCGGGAATCGACCCAGAGTCCCTGGCGCTGTGAAGCAACAGTGTTAACCACAGTGCTACCGTGCCAAGCAGGCCTGACTCGGTATTCTCCAGGGCTGCACTGGGCGGAGTTCACGACGGCGTTTCACTTGTGCTTTTGAAAATCGAGAAACAAGTGCCGTGGCTGATGAGGGAGGGAGATAGGAGGTAGGACATGGAAAGGTATGGCCAATGGCTGCCTGGCTGGACACTAGTGGGTCTTGGGGGAGGGGGGGGGGTGACAAGGGGGCGGGCCAGGTTGATCAGCCACAGGACTGGGCCGGTATACAGGCATGGGCCGCTATTGCCATGGCCTGCAAGACAGCCATCTTGCTGCGCACCTCACTGGCTACCCATCTTGGCCCCTGGTTCTGCCGAATTACACTGGCCGCATCGATGCTCACACCCCCGCACCCCGGGCATCACTCTCCCCGAGAAGGCGCCGGAATGAGGCGACTGGGCGCTTTTCACAGTAACTTCATTTGAAGCCTACTGGTGACAATGAGCAATTTTCCTTTTCCTTCCTCCCACCCTCCCACTCTGTACCCCACGCTCCGGCATACCACCAACCCTCCAAATGGTCGCCACCCGCCGGCAGGGCATCACGCGGCCCCCCCAAGAGCAACGCCTACGAAGCATTTACATTGAGGAACCAGACGGGGACCACGGAGCATACCACTGGCAGCGGCCGCGCCAGCCCTCCGCTCCCCCAGCAGCAGGGATGGGTACCAGGGTCAAAGGCACCCACGGTGCAGGGCACCGAAGGGGCCAGGGGTGCAGGGATGGGGGAAGGGGGTCACATACGGGAGCTGGGTCCACCATGTAGCTCAGTGGACCTGGTTGGGCACGGGGATACGCACCATGCTAACATGTCAGCCTTTCACGCCCTGCAGGCAATGGATTTGGAATACACCCAGCAATGATGGTCTTCTTGCTCATCACTGCAGCTCTGGCGGATGCACTGGGGCATATGAGCTAGCACTGCTCGAGGAGAAGGAAGCTGCAGCAGCAGAGCCTGCCCCAGAGGATCAGGAGACGGTCACTGAGGATGGAGAGCCAGCCGTCCAACAGGCCGCAGAGCAGGAGGTGCAAAGGAGGTGCCGAATGAGGACTTGTGTGTCCTGACAGTGCCTGACATTCGAGGACCTGCTGGACCGGGCATGACATCGAAGACTCTGGCTGAGCAGGGAGACAGTGCTTCAAGTCATGGTGCACCTGGCACCGCGAGGGAATGAGGGAGGACACCCACTCCCAGTGGCCGTCAAGGTAACAGTCCCCCTGAACCTTTAGGCGATGGGCTCCTTCTAGGCGCTGAGTGAGGACCTGTCCGGGATCTCACAGAGCTTGGTGCACAGGTGCATCCATGTCATCACGGAGGCCCTATATGCCCAGTCGGCACAATACATCCATTTCAATATGAACCAAACCCACCAGGATGCCCGGGCTGCAGGGTTCATCGCTATTGCCCAGATCCCCGGGTCCAGGGGTGATTGATGGGATGCATCTCGCCTTAGAAGCACCTGTAGATGACAGCCGCTCTACACAAACCAAAAGTGGTCCCACACGATCAATGTGTAGCTAGTGTGGTGACCATCAGATGCGCATCATGCATGTCTGTGCCCGATACCTGGGCAGTGTGCAAGTCGGCTTCCACCACTGGGTTGATGGCGTGTGTCCGTGTCGGTGTCCTCGTCGCCGCTCGGTACCTGGAATCTGGATGTGGCTCTGGGCGGATGCAGGGGTCACCAGAAGGACCCATCCCATCACCAGCAGCTCCTGCAAGGCACTTGACAGGATGCATGACAGGGGGTAGTGGGGTTGGTGTGGGCGTGTGGAGCGGGGGTGAGGGTGTTGTGGGTGTGGCGGTGGTGTGGGGGTGAGGCCGGCATGGGTGTGAGGATGGTGTAGGGGTGAGCGTGGTGTGGGGGTGAGGGGGGTGTGAGGGTGGTGTGGGGGTGAGGGTGGTGTCAGGGTGGTGCGGGGGTGAGGCTAGTGTTGAGGGGGACACGTGTCACATGGAACCACAACCCAGCAGGGTCTCTCTACCTTGCCCCATGCCGCTCTCCACCTCAGCGACTGCCCTTTCATTGGGCCCACTGACCACGTCCAGGGCCTTCTGCTCTGTTGCTGTGAGGGGCAGCAGGTCTGGTGGTCCCCCTCCAGTCTTTTCCTGCTCCCGGCGGTTATGGACGGCCTTCTCCTGGGCCGTAAGGGAAACAGCAAACGCAGTGATAGACAGTCCGCACGTGCAGCCCAGAGAGTGCGTAGCTGATGGCTTCAGTGGCCAGGGCACCGCGATCGGGCGCAGAATCCCTTCCGACGCAGCAGCGGTTTGACGCCGGTTTTCTATCCTCCGCCCCTTATGACGTCATCACGTTGTGTGCCGCACGCCGTTGGAACATGTTGGCGGATCACCTGAAGGCCCTCCCCCGATGCTCCATCCCCGACCGTGCAGGGGACGTATGGTCTCAGCGGGCGGGAAACCAGCGTGGCGGCTGCGGACTGTGTCCAGTGCTGCTGTGCTGCTTGCCGGAGGGGGGCTTCTGCGAAGGCTGGGGGAGACTGGTGAGGGGCGGCCAGGGGGACACTATTTGGCTTGTCGGGACCGCACAGGCCGGCACCATGTTTTACGGTGCAACCGCGGCCGGCCGGCCCCTACAACACAAGTCAGCTCTGACACCGCCCCCCCCACACCGCACAGCAGCACCCACCCCACCTCAGATTGCATGGGTGTACCTGACTGCCCCCAGGAACCCGTGGAAGAGGGTGACCCCCCCCCCCGCAGGGTCCCCTGTAATAGGGAAACCCTCCCACAGAGACTGCTGTAATAGGATGTCCCGCTACCCTCCCCTTCCAGAGACACCTGTAATAAGGTGACCCCCTCCAGAGGGACCCCTGTAAAAGGGAGACCCCCCAGGACTCCTGAAACAAGAGGGCCCCTCGGTGACCCCTATAACAGGGTGTTGGTTCGGGTGGCGGTAGAGGGCAGAGGTTTGGGTCGGGGGGGGGGGGGTCGTTCATTTGACCATCGAGAGTCGGGCTGCTAGTAGGGAGTGGGGGGGGTGGGGACCAGAAGCAGGAGGACTGGGGGTTCGAATCGGGAAGGGAGGGTGGAGGTCAGGTTAGGGTTGGAGATGATGTGGGGAATCTGCTGAGGGGTTCTGTATGTGCGAGGCGAGGCCTGGGGTTTTGGTGGCTCTGGAGCTAGAAGTGATTTTTTTCTTTCCTTCTGACTCATTCAAGCTAACTCTGACAGTTGCATCCAAAGTTGGCAATTTAAATTGCTTTGTCAGATGGTTCCCAGCCCAGTGCATATCTCCAGGAGATGTTAGCACTTCTGTGCAATTGCTGGGCAAACCCTTGCATGGAACCTTCGAGAGAGATTCCCCAGCACATCATGGGCGTAGCTCCTATAGGTGACACTGGGGAACCAGGAAGTTATTATGTATATGTTAAGCTGTGTGTGGTGTTCTTTGCGTTGCTAAATTCAGGACGGTTGCCATCGTGTTCACAAAGACCACAAAATAGCTTTAACTTGAACAAAGCTATAAATTTATTAATATAATATAATCTTTATTGTCACAAGTAGGCTTACATTAACACTGCAATAAAGTTACTGTGAAAAGCCCCTAGTCGCCACATTCCGGTGCCTGTTCGGGTAAGCTGGCACGGGAATTGAACCGTGCTGCTGGCCTTGTTCTGCATCACAAACCCACTGTCTCGCCCACTGTCTAACCAACACTACTTAATTGGATTTGACACTTACTCCTATATAATACACAGTTGGTAATTAACATATAATCTACACTCATCTACTACTAATCTCTACACTATTATAAACTATGTTCTGCTCTCACTCACATTATCGTTCCTTCAGTCTGTACTCTAGCTATCTCCTTCACCTCTCTCCCCATAAGGCATTAATGTCCTATATACTTGTAACTCCCTCTTGTGGCATATCTAGACATTTCATTAACCCTTGCAGTTCTTACATTTATGATAATGTCACACTGTGTTCTGTATTTCAGTGCTGCATATTCTATGTAAAAAGTAATTCACACAAATGCAAGATGAACTGAGTTGCACATTGCAGGGGTATGCACCTAGATCGGTGACTGCAAGCGTGAGGATTGGAGAGTAAATAAAGCCAATCTAAATGACAAGACTAAGTTATTCCCTTATGGTAGTTCAGGGACACCCTACCACAGAAGGTTTGCCCACCTTAGGAAGCAGTAGTAGCCAATGAAAGTGACATATGTGCTGGAAAGTAGAAATTGTTTTCTTTAAATTAAATGTAATTTTTTATTTACTATTTCACAATTCTCAGAGAACACAGGAAACCAGACTGAGCAGTTTCTGAAGTCGATTTCCCCAGTAGCAATTGTAATACCGTCGGGCTCTGCCATCACACTCTTTCTCGTTCGTCAAGGAGAAATAATTTGATGATAAGTGTGTGAGGTTTTTATGGCTTATTCCGCCTTTTCATTCCCAACTAATGTTTGTGCTCCTCTTGCTGTTAACCAATGGAAAATGGCGTTTCACAGTTTTGTCAGTATCAAAAGCACACCCACACCAGTTACCGTGCAGAACATGTCTCCCTCTACATTTGGGTTTGGAAACTCAATCCCTCCAGTACTATTCTATAATTTTGATCCGATTAACCTCTTACAGTGAGATTGCCAACTAGTGCCAACTTATGGGAGTTGTAGGCTGCATACTCACATCCAGCAGGAACTCTAAGTTGATTTATTGAAACACTCTTCAGCTGAGAACATTCATTTTGCGTTTGATTTGATTGGAAAAATAACATTGGGCCCTAACCATTATAAAATCGGCTAGGCGAATAACTGAGATTGCCCAAGGATGCTTTATGTTTAGAAATATAGTACTGTGAAGTTTTGATCCCCTTATCTAAGGAAAGCTATACTGGCATGGGAGACAGCCCAGAGAAGGTTCACTTCGGTTCACTCTGGGGATGGAGGGATTTTGTTATGAGGGGAGGTTGGTTCGATTGGGCCTGTACTCGAGTGAATCTGTGGAATTCTTTACCGCAGAGAGCTGTGGAGGCCGGGTCGTTCAATATGTGCAAGGCTGATTTTTAATCAAGAAGAGTATTGAAGAATCTGAGGATAAGGCAGGAAAGTGGAGTTGAGGATTATCATAACTGGTCAGTCATGGTCTTATTAAAGAACAGAGATGGGCCGAATGGTCTACTTTGCTCCTATGTCTTATGGGCTTACGATCACTTTATTTCTGCTTTCTCGAAATATCCGGGGTCAAGGCACTGCACCCCTAACAAGGACACACACACACAAACACAAACACACACCCATTGAATATCTGAAAACCTGTGATTTTTTAACACGCACTGGTTGTGTTGAAGGCCATCGGTGGGATTCTCCGTTGGCAGGATCCTCCGCTTCGCCAGCAGCACACCCATGCCCGCGGGAAGCCCAACGGCACGGGATGGCCACAGTGGGAAACCCCATTGGCCAGCTGCCGGAACGGAGGTTCCCGCTGAAGGTGAGGGTGCACCGTGCCGGAAAACGGGGCTGGCGGGATGGAGAATGCCGCCCCTTATTTATGGGTGCAGGATTTTGCCACATCTAAAAAAACACCACACATCAGCATAATAAAACATTACAGTCACCTTGCAAGAGGTTGAATGATAGAATTAGGGACAAATTAAAATTGAGGATGAAAGAGACAAATTTAAAGTGAACTTTATTATAGCTGGAGAAGAAGGACTGCCTCTAAAGTAATTGAAAATAAAATATTCCAGGCCATTGTTAAGCTGTCAAATATGTTATAATATTTAATCTCCACTGTCATGATATCCACATCAGCATATCATGGTGCAATCACACACACACTGATGGACAGGCAGTTGGACCAACCAGCACACACATAACATCGCAGCCAATCACCAGTGAGAGCACACGCACTATAAAACAGGGAACACCACAGTTCCCGCTCATTCTACCAGGAGATAGCTCAGAACACAGAGCTCGCAGCGTGTTACTCAGACATACACCATGTGCTGAGTGCCTCACTAAGATAGTGATAGGGCTGGGTCACAGGTTAGCTGGTGAAGCACGTACCCAAGCCAGCAGTTAGTAGTTGTCGTTGTTAAGACAATAAAACAGAGTTGTACCATCTACAGCCGTGTTGGATCATTTGTGCATCGGAACACCCAACACGACGTGGTACCAGTGGTGGAAGCTAACCAGCGACTGTGAGACCTACCTGCACCCTTTCAGAAATCCGCCATCCAGCTCCATGGAGAACATCATCCCGCCGCAGCCGCTCCGAATCGCTGGAAATCTTGGCGGCAACTGGAAGCTGTTTAAACAGCGCTTCCAGCTCATCCTAGAAGTCACAGACAGGGAGAATACATTGGACACCAGGAAGATCGCCCTCCTCCTCTCCACGGCGGGGCAACACGCCATCCACATCTACAACTCCCTGGCATTCACGGAAGGCGAGGACAAGACAAAATATAAGACGGTGCTTCTGAAGTTCGAGGAACACTTCAGCGTGGAAGTCAATGAGAGCTTCGAGAGGTACCTCTTCCAGCAGCGCCTGCAGGGGAAGGATGAGCCTTTCCAATCTTACTTGACACACCTCCGTATCCTCGCGCAGTCCTGCGGCTATGAGGCCACCTCCGACTCCATGATACGGGATCAGATAGTTTTTGGGGTCATCTCGGACAACCTACGCCAGCAGCTCCTTAAAATAAAGCGCCTCACCCTAGCGACTGCCATCGAGACCTGCGTCCTCCATGAGAACGCGACCAGTCGGTACTCCCAAATCCAGGGGGCCGAAACGGCACGGCACGGGTCCTACGAGGCGGAGCGGGTCCAGTCGATCGAGTTCCTCCCGGCCCGCGGCCCGGACGAGGGCGGCCATTTCGCGTGCTTTCCGAGGCCTCCCACGCTTGTACGCGCCAAAAGAGGGGAAGTTGAGGCAGAGGGACATGATGCGCAGGCGCTCCCTACGCAGGACCGCACCGCGCATGTGCGGTGGTGCAACAAACGCCATGATGTCACGACGTGCGGCAACTGTGGCTCCGCCCACTTAAAGCGGCAATGTCCGGCCAAAGCGCGACAATGCCTCCGTTGTGGCAGGATGGGCCACTACGCTGCTGCTGTCGAGCAGCTCAACCTGCCAACTCTCAACAATTCCGCCAGCCTCGCAGGGACTTACAGGCAATTCAGCCCCCCTACACTGAGTCATATCCTGATAGTATGCAGACCAGCGATACCGAAGACAGGTCGCCCTTCCGCGTTGCCGTAATCCACAAGAACCGGATGTCCCCAAGTCGGAACCTCCAGCTGCTGCCGGTGCACAGCATTGATCCGGGCGATGAGTGGTGTGCCACCCTGTCAACCCGAATTCGTCGCCCACCTGAGAGACTTGACTTATGAGCCTGTTAGCACATTGGACTCACTGAATTGTTTTACAGTACTGTTAACGAGTTTCTTTTCTTGTCATTCATTGTTCCAGAAGTTTTCTCTCGTCGTTTGCTGATTGCATTTGTTCTGTTATTGATACAACCTCGTTGCTCTGTTGCACCTGACACCTTCCTCTGTATATAGTTTAGCCTCACGTACATGTTGTAAATATTGCACACACATACTCAGATGCACTCAGTACACATTTCTATTTATTAGCATGTAGGTACATATATTTGTGAAAGGGAGGGATGTCATGATATCCACATCAGCATATCATGGTGCAATCACACACACACTGATGGACAGGCAATTGGACCAACCAGTTCTTTTGTCCATGTTTGAACCACAGCTGTAATGAGATCAGGAAATCAGTGAGCCTAGCAGAACCCAAACTGAGCGTCCATGAGTACAGAGCTGAGACCTCTGCAGCGTTCGCTGTGGAATCACTTAGCTCTGTCTATTACTTGCTGCTTATGCTGCTTGGCACACAAGTAGTCCTGTTTTGTAGCTTCACCAGTTTGATACCTCATTTTTCGATATGCCTTGTGGTGCTCCTGGCCTGCCCTCCTGCACTCTTCATTGAAACAAGGTTGACCCCCTGGCTTGGTGGTAATGATAGGGTGGGGGATATGCCAGGCTATGAGGTTGCAGACTGGGGTTGAATACATTTCTGCTGCTGTTGATGTCCCACAGCCCTTCTTGCATGCCCAGTCTTAAGTTGCTAGATCTGTACAAAGTTTATCGCATTTAGCACATTGGCCATGCCACACAACACGATGAAGGGCCTCGCAAACTGGATGAATGTGCCACCAACAAAGATGATCCGTGCATCCAGTGCAACATGACATGGTACCCGAAGAGAGAAAGAAAGAATGATGGCAAAACTGTCAGTGTTTGCTGTCATTGCTCCACTATCGGCGGCACGTTAGCACAGTGGTTAGCACTGTCTCCACAGGGACTGTATGGTGGTCACTTCTACTGGTACTGTCATGGACAGATGCATCTGCAGCAGGCAGATTGGTGAGGATGAGGTCAGGTATGTTTTTCCCTCTTGTTTGTTCCCTCACCACCTGCTGCAGTCCCAGTCTAACAGCTATGTCCTTTAGTGCTCGGCCAACTCGGTCTGTGGCGGTACAACCGAGCCACTCTTAATGATGGACACTCTTAATGATTGAAGTTTCCCACCCAGAGAATATTCTGTGCCCTTGCCACCCTCAGTGCTTCCTCCAAGTGGTGTTCAACATGGAGGAGCGCTGATTCATCAGCTGATGGTGGCCGGAACGTGGTAACCAGCCCTGAGACTCCACGGGGTCCGGAGATATGTTGAGGATTCCCAGGGCAACTCCCTCCTGACTGTGTACCACCGTGCTGCCACCTCTGCTGGGTCTGGCCTGCCGGTGAGAGAGGACAGAGCCAGGAATGGTAATAGTGGTGTCTGGGACATTGACACTCAAAATAGAGAATATTACCACAAGAACCAAAGGTGAGGTGGATTTCTCTGGCCTCCCAACCTTGTGCTTCTCGACAGCAGGAGGCGGTGCGCCATTCTCTGTTCCCACTACTGTCAATGGAAATTCCCATTGAAGCCAACCCGGGCCGCCGGGAAATTCATGGATGGGGGTGTGCTGGTGGCAGGATCAGAGAATCCCTCCGCCAGGGAACAGCAGGAGAATCATGGCCAGGAACAAGCAAAGGCCACAGCTTACCAGAAATGACTGAATTGTTGCCCATCATCTCTCAAGAAAGTGTATGGTGAAGGAAGCATCATATGAAAGTAGATTGTTAGCTTTTCCCAGACAGATTAGCGTGGATCTTGTGGTAGTAATGACGCTGATGGGAAGAGTCAACAGTGAAAGCGATGGAGATAGACAAAGAATGATCTTTCTGAGGAGCCTCACAAACTGGATGAATGTGCCACCAACAAAGATGATCCGTGCATCCAGTGCAACATGACATGGTACCCGGAGAGAGAAAGAATGATGGCAAAATTGTCAGTGTTTGCTGTCATTGCTCCACTATCGGCAGCACGGTAGCACTGTTGCTTCATAGCGCTAGGGTCCCAGGTTCGATTGGGTCACTGTCTGTGCAGCGTCTGCACGTTCTCCCCATGTCTGCGTGGTTTTCCTCCGGGTGCTCCGGTTTCCTCCCACCGGACTCAAAAGATGTTCAGTTAGGTGAATTGGACATTCTGGATTCTCCCTCTGTGTACCCGAACAAGCGCCGGAATGTGGCGACGAGGGGATTTTCGCAGTAACTTCATTGCAGTGTTAATGTAAGCCTACTTGTGACAATAATAAAGATTATTATGATTAGAATAGCTTGCAGAATCCGTGCATTTAACAATGTGTCGACTTGATAATTGCTCCTCACCAAATTTACTCTCCTTGGAATACTAATTTTACAAAAAAAATCTACTTTCAAAATAAAATCCTTTTTCCTTTCCAAAATCGTTTCTTCGTTTTATTTTTTATTTTTTGTTCCAATTAAGGGGCAATTTAGCGTGGCCAATCCACCTTCTCTGGACATCTTTGGGTTGTGGGGGTGAAACCCACGCAGACATGGGCAGAATGTACAAACTCCACACGGACAGTGACCGGGAGCCGGGATCGAACGCAGACACTTGACGCCGTGAGGCAACATTAGTTTTTTTCTTAATGTAATTATTTTTTCAACTATTTGAAGCTTTAATTAAAAATGAATGATATCAGTAGCGTTTAACATCCTGGTTTGCTGCCTGTAAATGTATCAACATGATTGTCTGCCTTTTTGTCGCATAACACTGCAGCAACACGGCAGTAGATCCCTTGACCTGGCGCCAGATTTAATCAGTCATTGAGAAAGCCATACCACACAGATTGCTCAGTCTTCGTGGACAGTTTTCTTCAAGGTCAGCTGCAAATGCCCTTGTTTTACCACTGACCGGAAAATCCAAGCCTTTCTGTTCAAGAGATCTGGACAGGGGCATTGACCAGTACTTCACGCTCCACTGCCGGAGGGTTTGTAGGCGGGCAAAGCGTGAAATTGAAGGAACGGGCTTCCCTCCGGGTACCAGCCCATCCCAACTTTGCAAGGATTTTACGATGGAGCAGGCAAGGCCTCAGACGGGAAGCCTGCCCTTGCCCCAATTGTGGCCCTTATTGTCCACTGAAGTGTGGTTTCCCGCCCAGCCTCAACATTTTAGGCTGGCAGGAGGATTGACCTTGCGTGGAGGAAGCACGAATATCAATGGACTTAGGTCCCAGGTGGGATGGGGGAGACAAAGGCCGGGGGGTGGGGGGAGGAGTAGATAGGAGGGGGCGGGGGCACCTCCATAGGAAGCCCCCTTAGTCCGGTGGCCACTAGATCTCCACCCCCGGGCTTCTCCCCCGAGTCTCCGTTGGCTAGACTTAGTCTCAGGTGCCCTCTTGCTTTTCAGTCTACTGCAGCTCCCTGAGGAGGGGCCTCCTCCCAAGTGAGGGACGGAAGTCCCTGCTGAACCACTTAACCCTCAGTCGAGCGCAAAATGGCAGCGGGGGCACTCAAGAGTTGACGGGAGAATGTGTTCCCCGCCGACTCTTCAGAAGCAAGACTCTACCATCCAAATGATGCAACCAAATGAAGGCCAATGCGTATAAAAGATTAAAGACAACAGGAGTGATTTTGAGGCTATATGTGGAATCGTCATTGTTCCAGTTGTTCTCAGGGTGTCAACAAGGGCTGGGATTCTCCGGTCCTCCAGCAGCGTGGTTCTCGGCGGCGCACTGTTCGCTGGCGGCGAGCTCTCTCTCTTCCTGCCGCTTGTCAATGGCATTTCCCATTGAAGCCACTCAATGCCGTCGAGAAACCCGCCGTCAGTGAGAAAAGGGAATCCCAATGGCCGGAGAATTCCGTCCAAGATTACCCTTCTTCCCCATGTTTGGTTTCCCTGGAACGTTGGTGCTG
Source organism: Scyliorhinus torazame (assembly GCF_047496885.1). Taxonomy (NCBI): domain Eukaryota; kingdom Metazoa; phylum Chordata; class Chondrichthyes; order Carcharhiniformes; family Scyliorhinidae; genus Scyliorhinus; species Scyliorhinus torazame. The sequence continues at coordinate 28,656,975 of NC_092720.1, read as the reverse complement.
TCCTCCCTCTGTAGCTCCAGCATTCAATAATTCTCTGATTCTTGTCGTAATTTGCTTCCGAAGTCTTCAGCAGATTAAGGTACATTTAAGGTTAACATTTTTATTTTATTACAACTGCTCCTGTAATTGGAATTTAGCACAGATACAATAAAATATATTCTGCACAGCGGAGCTGTTTCTCAGCTTCTGAATAATAGAAGGAAAGTATAATTTTCAAATGTATTAAGTTTCTGACATGGTGCAAATTGTCTGATTAACAGTTTAAGAATTAGGTAGGTTTATTGTGTAAAATAAATGTAAAGTGTGATCATGGCCAATGACTTAATTCAAGAGAAACAGCCAACAGATTGTAATGAAATTGAGCTATTTTAAGAAAATCAGCTGTTATTGCTTTCCTGGTTTAATATCTTTCGAAACACCAAATTAGACAATTTTTGGAAGTTGTGAATTAGACTCTACTACATGAAATTACATAGAAACCGGCAATTCAGCCCAACTGGGCTATCCCAGTGTTTGTGCTCTGCACGAGGCTCCTCCTAGCTAACGTCATCTAACCCTCTCGGCATATCCTTCCTTTCTTTCTACCTCATGTATTTATCTAGCCTTGCATTAAATGCATCTTTACCTCTCATCTCAGCTGCCCCTTCCGGCAGTGTGTTTGACATTCTCTTTGGGTTCACACGTTTCTTCTGAATTTCCTGTTGGAATTATTAGACAGTGCCTATATCCAGATGCTAGAATGTTACAAACTCGAACTACTCACTGGATGAGAGACACGTACTTTTGGACTTTCCTGATTTAGCATTTGGAATGAAGTGATTGACAGGTCGAGCCACTGTGACAAGCTTGAACTAAGCGCTGTCTGGGCAATGATTATTCCCTCCTTAAAAGTATTTGTCAAAGGGGAATGCGCTGCCCTGGAGTAGAACGTGACCATCCAGATAGGAAGTAATTCTTCATCCTCAATCTATGTGGAGTTTGTAAGGAAAGGAATAGGGCATTGCAGTTGACTTCAGTTCCTCGAGATTTAGACAAGAGTGGGTCCCTCCTGATAAATATATCCATGTGTGGGCATTGAACAAGGGTGTCATCAGAATCTATCTTGTACAGAAGGTAGTGGGTAGTTTTTACACAGAGGGTAGTGGGTGCCTGGAACTCGCTGCCGGAGGAGGTGGTGGAAGCAGAGACAATAGTGACATTTAAGAGGCATCTTGACAAATACATGAATAGGATGGGAATAGAGGGATACGGACCCTGGAATTGTAGAAGATTTTAGTTTAGATGGGCAGCATGGTCGGCACAGGCTTGGAGGGTACTACTGTGCTGTACTTTTCTTTGTTCTTTGTTCTAGAACATAGAAAAGTGGTTCATCAGCACAGTCCCAAGAGGTCAACTATGATGGTTCTTCCTCACCCCCCCAAAAAAAGTTGCTAACACAGAGGTGTCAATTTTGCTCAGAGCACAACACTCATGCCTCTGTTTCTCACTCCAAAGGTTTTACCTAGAAAATTCATTTGTAGGCTTTGATTGGCAAGGCTAGAATTTAATGGCCATCCATAATTGTTATTGTGTGCCACCTTCTTGAACGGCTGCAGTCCATGGGGTGCAGGTACATCCATAGTGCTGTTAGGAAGAGAGTTCCAGGGTTTTAATCAATTGACAGTGGAGGAATAGTGATATAAGTCAGGATGGTGTTTGACTTGGAGGAGAACCTTGTGGTGCCCCAATGCATCTGTTGACCTCAATTTTCTAGGTGCTACAGGTGATGGCTGAAGGCTCACGCACCTAATTCAGGCTAATAGATCTGTGTAGTACTGAGGGAGATCTGTAGTGCCAGAGGGGCCATCATTCAAATGAGATGCTAAACTATGGCCCTGTGTGTCCACTCAGGTAGATGTAGACGATCTCACCATACTATATTGGGGAAGAGCAGGTCAGTTAACCCCAGTGGCCAGACCAATATTCATCCTTCAACCAATATCACTAAAACAGATTAGCGAGCGATTAATTATTGCCGATCGTGGGATTTTGCTGTGCACAAATTGGTTGCCACATTTCCCTCGATTGCAACTAAACTTCAAAAGAACTTAATTATAGCACTTTGGGACACTGTTTAATGAGAGGTAGTATTTAAATGAAAATGTTCTCTTTCATTTGCAATCTGAACTGATAGATGCACAGTGTCCATTTGGACAAGATACTGGCATTTGGCGAACTGTACATCCCAGCAGTTGTTACAGGAGGGAAGAAGTACTGGCGAGAGTGGGGACATTGGGCTTCATAGAATTTACAGTGCAGAAGGAGGCCATTCGGCCCATCGAGTCTGCACCGGCTCTTGGAAAGAGCACCCTACCCAAGGTCAACACCTCCACCCTATCCCCATAACCCAGTAACCCCACCCAACACTAGGGGCAATTTTGGACACCAAGGGCAATTTATCATGGACAATCCACCTAACCTGCACATCTTTGGACTGTGGGAGGAAACCGGAACACCCGGAGGAAACCCACGCGCACACGGGGAGGATGTGCAGACTCCGCACAGACAGTGAGCCAAGCCGGAATCGAACCTGCGACCCTGGAGCTGTGAAGCAATTGTGCTATCCACAATGCTACCGTGCTGCCCTACCATTCGAATCACCTCATTCCTTTTTTTAATAAAAATGATACAATATCAATGCCCATTTGTAAAAATAAATTAAAATGAAATTTAAATTAAATAGACTACGAACAAAATGTGAAAGATTTCCTCTTGATGCACTCCGAAATGCAGCTCAGCAATCTTTGGCATAGTAGCTCTCTGAGATATACCCAGCTGGTTCTACGATCCTGTATTACTAATGTCTTCAGAGAATGGCTCAATAAGTAATTTATACATTATACTTACTGTCAACCCCAAGCCAGTATTACCTCACATATCTCACTTAAATAAAGTGTCTCATATCAAGCACAAAGATTGTGTTATTTCAGCCTGTATTAGCCAATAATTATAAATATTATAGTTTTAACCAGATACAAAGCATCTCTCAGGAATCCCATTAACTTATAGTCATTATTAAGAAAACGGAAATTAGTAATCTTGCAGCTTGCAGGTTAGATTGTGTTTATTCAATCCTTCCAACAAAAAAATTATAATATTTAATATTAGCTAGTAAAATATTCATCAGTTTATAATGATATGCTTGTATAACATTCATATGGTCTTCATTCAGGCTCTGACATAACAGCAGCCTTCCAAGCCTGCCAAACTTCCAGCATTCTATTTCATGTTTAATTTATCAGAATAGTTTTTAAAAAAGAGAGAGAAAGGGAAAGAAAATTGAGAATCACAGCCCAATCAGAAAATTGCTTAATCTTTTATCGCCTATCTGATTGATCATAAAATTGCGACGCAGGGTAATTATTGGTCTGAATACGCAAATGGTGTGAGGAAAAAGTGCCAGTTTTCCAATCTCCATTCATCTAAAATAATTAAAATGCTTCTCCCATTTAGCCTTAATCTGGTTTTATTTTTATTTTTTCAATCACAGAAAACAATGGTCAGCCTTTGGCAGCGTGAGGAGCTGAACATTTTTAGTTTCAATCTTCAGATGTGCACAATGGAGCTTGATGAAAGAATTCTTGATGAACTTGCAGAGGCTTTGATGCCAATGCACATTCAACGAGGGGCAACAAGCCACTTTCAAAATAGAGGGAGCTGAAAACACCACCCAGCATTCTTCACAGTCCTGTACATCTGACCATGCACCAATAGATTCTAAAGTTTATCCCATTCCAAAGAAATTTCTAGAGAAACATCCTTACCAATGGAAAAAAATATCTAGTTCTACAAACTTTGCAGTCTTAACACCCCCAATAATTCTAAGGTCTTTGTTTTGGCAGTATATGGGTTTGAAGTATTCAATCAGTTGAATTAAACAAGATGGTTAGCACGCAATAGCTGAAATTGAATTATTGGATCACTTGCACAAAGTTTTTCTTTCTGCATTCATGGGACTTGTTGACAGGGCCAGCACTTATTGTATATCCCTAATTGCATTCAACTGAGTGGCTATTCTGAGAGTCAACCCCATTGCTCTGGGTCTGAGGTCACGTGTAGGCCAGACCAGGTAAGGACAGCAGATTTCCTTCCCTAAAGGACATTAATGAACCAGACGGTTTTGTATGTCACTCTACAATGGTTTCATGGTCACTATTAGACTTTTAATTCCAGATTTTTCTTGAATTCAAATGTCACCATATGCAGTGATGGGATTGTTATGGGCAAGGCGTTTTCAGAACCCCAAAATGTATCATGGAGTTCAACCAACCTCTCCCTTTAATGGATTTGTTGCTTTTCCTAGCACACGGCTTTTCCCCTAGGTGTGGGATTACAATTATGGACACGTGGGTTTTTAAAAACAAAACACTGTTTATTCCATGAACTCAACTTAACATCTTCAATAAACATTGGATCTCTTAACACCCCTTACTTCAAAGATAACTCAGAAAATATTGCAACAGTAAATAACTCCTTAAACTGGTCCTTCAAACTTCCAAGAGACTTAACACCTTTAAACAAAATCACATCAGGTTAAAGGCTTCACTATTATAAGTTTGAATCACCCAAATGATCCAGAGATAGTCTTTCATGGCAGAGCAGAGATCCAGCTCACTGCAAAACACTGACACTCCCCAAGCTCTTTTGAAAACTGCAAAACTAAAACTGCAAAATGGCTGACCTGAGCTCAGCCCCACCCACTCTCTGATATCACTGTTTTTTTAAAGGTACATTGCTTAAACAGCCATTAAAGGTACTCTCACATGACACCTCCCACCAAGAAAAAAAAACTTCAAGATGGTTTCATTTTTCACTTTTGCACCATCCACTAAGAAATGCACACAGTAAATATACCTTTCGTTTTTTAAAAAAAAACAACACATGCAAACAGGTATAATAATATAGTCCATTTTTCTTTGTTCTTCTTCCTCCAACCAAAATCCTTCTCAATTGATCACATTCGTGACAAAGCATCGGCTATCACATTTTTCCATCCTGCCACATGTATTATTTTTAAATGAAATGGCTGGAACAATAAACTCCAGCGAAACAGCCTTGCATTGTTATTCTGGAATCGCTTCAAAAACGTCGAAGGACTATGATCCGTATATATAATGGTGTCAGATGGATTGCTGGTCACATAAATGTGAAAATGTTGCAAAGCCAGCACCAAAATCAAAGTCTCCTTCTCAATCGTCGAATACTTTTTCTGGTGATTCAATTTCTTTGAAAAATAACCAACAGGCCGCTCTAGCCCTTCGTCGTCGTCTTCTTGAAGCATCGCACTTACGCCCACATTGCTCGCATCAACAGCCGCTTTGAAGGGTTTGGTATAATTTGGGATGACCAACACAGGAGCAGTGGTGAACACAGCCTTCTGGCTGTCAAATGCCTGTTGACACTCCGTTGTCCACTGGAATTTGTTACGCTTCTTGAGCAAGTCCGTCAGTGGAGCGACCACACTGCTAAAATTTGCTACAAATTGCCGGTAAAATCCACTCATACCAAGAAATCGCATTATTTCCCGTCGTGTCGAGGGTATCGGAAACTCCCCAATAACTTTTGTTTTCACATGCCGTGGGGCCAGTCGACCATGTACGATTGTATGGCCAAGGAAAGTGACTTGGGCTTTTCCAAATTCACATTTGGCTAGGTTTATCACCAAACCCACCTCCTGAAGTCGATCGAATAACTCCCTCAGATGTTTTAAATGTTCTTTCCATGTCTGGCTGAAATCTACCAGATCGTCGATGTATACTGCACAATTGGGTAATCCTGAAACGACTGTATTAGTTAACCGTTGAAATGTGGCTGGCGTTTTTCATGCAAAATGGCATAACTTTGAACTGGTATATACCATCTGGAGTCACAAAAGCTGAAATCTCCATCGCCCTTTCAGATAAAGATACTTGCCAGTAACCTTTAAGTAAATCCAATTTGGAAATAAAAGCGGATTGTCCCAATTTCTCAATGCAAACCTCCAAACGTGGGATAGGATAAGAGTCCATTCTTGTAACTGCATTAACCTTTCTATAGTCCACACACAACCGTTGGGTACCATCTGGTTTAGGTACCATCACTATGGGTGAGCTCCATTGGCTGCAACCCACTACAATTATGCCATTTTTCAGTATAATCTCAATCTCTCTGTTAACCTGTGCCAATTTTAAAAGATTAAGTCTATATGGATGTTGTTTGATCGGAACAGCATTTCCCACATCTACATCATGTGTAGCCATTTTAGTACTTCCCAATTTATCTCTACAAACTTGCCCATGTGATATCAATAACTCTTTCAGGTCAGTTTGTTTTTCCTCTGGAACGTAACTTAACAATTCATCCCAATTTATGAGAACATCCTCATTTTCCAATTTAATTTGAGGTATGTCAAATTCACAGTCATCTGGATTTGGTTTGTCACTTTGAGTTAGAATCATTAAAACCTCCTTTTTCTCTCCTTCCCTTTCAAAGTACCTTTTAAGCATATTCACATGACACACTCGGTGAGTCTTCCTTCTATCTGGTGTTTTTACGACATAATTCACCTCACTTAATTTCCTTTCAATCTGATACGGTCCACAAAATCTAGCTTTTAAAGGCTCCCTACCACTGTTAACAACACTAAAACTTTAGTGGCAAAACTACGGTGGCGGAAAGCGTCATAGATCGCAGTTATGTAAATGTGGTCACACCCAAGGTGCAGGCAGAGAAATGGGTGACCACCAGAAAGGGCAGGCAGTCAGTGCAGGAATCCCCTGTGGTTGTCCCCCTCTCGAACAGATATACCCCTTTGGATACTGTCGGGGAGGATAGCCTCTCAGGGGAAAACAGCAGCAGCCAGAGCAGTGGCACCACGGCTGGCTCTGATGTTCAGAAGGGAGGGTCAAAGCACAGAAGAGTAATAGTAATAGGGGACTCTATAGTCAGGGGCACAGATAGGCGCTTCTGTGGATGTGAAAGAGACTCCAGGATGGAATGTTGCCTCCCTGGTGCCAGGGTCCAGGATGTCTCCGAACGGGTAGAGGGTAACCTGAAGGGGGAGGGCAAACAGGCAGAGGTCGTTGTACATATTGGTACTAACGACATAGGCAGGAAGGGGCATGAGGTCCTGCAGCAGGAGTTCAGGGAGCTAGGCAGAAAGTTAAAAGACAGGACCTCGAGGGTTGTAATCTCGGGATTACTCCCTATGCCACGTGCCAGTGAGGCTAGAAATAGGAAGATAGAGCAGCTAAACACGTGGCTAAACAGCTGGTGTAGGAGGGAGGGTTTCCATTATCTGGACCACTGGGAGCTCTTCTGGGGCAGGTGTGACCTGTATAAGAAGGACGGGTTGCATCTAAACCGGAGAGGCATAAATATCCTGGCCGCGAGATTTGCTAGTGTCACACGGGAGGGTTTAAACTAGTATGGCAGGGGGGTGGGCACGGGAGCACTAGGTCAGAAGGTGAGAGCATTGATGGAGAACTAGGGAATAGGGACAGCGTGGCTCTGAGGCAGAGCAGACAGGGAGAAGTTGCTGAACACAGCGGGTCTGGTGGCCTGAAGTGCATATGTTTTAATGCAAGAAGTATTACGGGTAAGGCAGATGAACTTAGAGCTTGGATTAGTACTTGGAACTATGATGTTGTTGTCATTAGAGAGACCTGGTTGAGGGAAGGGCAGGATTGGCAGCTAAACGTTCCAGGATTTAGATGTTTCAGGCGGGATAGAGGGGGATGTAAAAGGGGAGGCGGAGTTGCGCTACTGGTTCGGGAGAATATCACAGCTGTACTGCGGGAGGACACCTCAGAGGGCAGTGAGGCTATATGGGTAGAGATCAGGAATAAGAAGGGTGCAGTCACAATGTTGGGGGTTTACTACAGGCCTCCCAACAGCCAGCAGGAGATAGAGGAGCAGATAGGTAGACAGATTTTGGAAAAGAGTAAAAACAACAGGGTTGTGGTGATGGGAGACTTCAACTTCCCCAATATTGACTGGGACTCACTTAGTGCCAGGGGCTTAGACGGGGCGGAGTTTGTAAGGAGCATCCAGGAGGGCTTCTTAAAACAATATGTAGACAGTCCAACTAGGGAAGGGGCGGTACTGGACCTGGTATTGGGGAATGAGCCCGGCCAGGTGGTAGATGTTTCAGTAGGGGAGCATTTCGGTAATGGTGACCACAATTCAGTAAGTTTTAAAGTACTGGTGGACAAGGGTAAGAGTGGTCCTAGGATGAATGTGCTAAATTGGGGGAAGGCTAATTATAACAATATTAAGCGGGAACTGAAGAACATAGATTGGGGGCGGATGTTTGAGGGCAAATCAACATCTGACATGTGGGAGGCTTTGAAGTGGCAGTTGAAAGGAATTCAGGACCGGCATGTTCCTGTGAGGAAGAAGGGTAAATACGGCAATTTTCGGGAACCTTGGATGACGAGAGATATTGTAGGCCTCGTCAAAAAGAAAAAGGAGGCATTTGTCAGGGCTAAAAGGCTGGGAACAGACGAAGCCTGTGTGGAATATAAGGAAAGTAGGAAGGAACTTAAGCAAGGAGTCAGGAGGGCTAGAAGGGGTCACGAAAAGTCATTGGCAAATAGGGTTAAGGAAAATCCCAAGGCTTTTTACACGTACATAAAAAGCAAGAGGGTAGCCAGGGAAAGGGTTGGCCCACTGAAGGATAGGCAAGGGAATCTATGTGTGGAGCCAGAGGAAATGGGCGAGGTACTAAATGAATACTTTGCATCAGTATTCACCAAAGAGAAGAAATTGGTAGATGTTGAGTCTGGAGAAGGGTGTGTAGATAGCCTGGGTCACATTGAGATCCAAAAAGACGAGGTGTTGGGTGTCTTAAAAAGTATTAAGGTAGATAAGTCCGCAGGGCCTGATGGGATCTACCCCAGAATACTGAAGGAGGCTGGAGAGGAAATTGCTGAGGCCTTGACAGAAATCTTTGGATCCTCGCTGTCTTCAGGGGATGTCCCGGAGGACTGGAGAATAGCCAATGTTGTTCCTCTGTTTAAGAAGGGTAGCAAGGATAATCCCGGGAACTACAGGCCGGTGAGCCTTACTTCAGTGGTAGGGTAATTACTGGAGAGAATTCTTCGAGACAGGATCTACTCCCATTTGGAAGCAAATGGACATATTAGTGAGAGGCAGCACGGTTTTGTGAAGGGGAGGTCGTGTCTCACTAACTTGATAGAGTTTTTCGAGGAGGTCACTAAGATAATTGATGCAGGTAGGGCAGTGGATGTTGTCTATATGGACTTCAGTAAGGCCTTTGACAAGGTCCCTCATGGTAGACTAGTACAAAAGGTGAAGTCACACGGGATCAGGGGTGAGCTGGCAAGGTGGATACAGAACTGGCCAGGCCATAGAAGGCAGAGAGTAGCAATGGAAGGATGCTTTTCTAATTGGAGGGCTGTGACCAGTGGTGTTCATCAGGGATCAGTGCTGGGACCTTTGCTCTTTGTAGTATATATAAATGATTTGGAGGAAAATGTAACTGGTCTGATTAGTAAGTTTGCAGACGACACAAAGGTTGGTGGAATTGCGGATAGCGATGAGGACTGTCGGAGGATACAGCAGGATTTAGATTGTTTGGAGACTTGGGCGGAGAGATGGCAGATGGAGTTTAATCCGGACAAATGTGAGGTAATGCATTTTGGAAGATCTAATGCAGGTAGGGAATATACAGTGAATGGTAGAACCCTCAAGAGTATTGAAAGTCAAAGAGATCTGGGAGTACAGGTCCACAGGTCATTGAAAGGGGCAACACAGGTGGAGAAGGTAGTCAAGAAGGCATACGGCATGCTTGCCTTCATTGGCCGGGGCATTGAGTATATGAATTGGCAAGTCATGTTGCAGCTGTATAGAACCTTAGTTTGGCCACACTTGGAGTATAGTGTTCAATTCTGGTCGCCACACTACCAGAAGGATAGAACATAGAACATAGAACAATACAGCGCAGTACAGGCCCTTCGGACCACGATGTTGCACCGAAACAAAAGCCATCTAACCTACACTATGCCATTATCATCCATATGTTTATCCAATAAACTTTTAAATGCCCTCAATGTTGGCGAGTTCACTACTGTAGCAGGTAGGGCATTCCACGGCCTCACTACTCTTTGCGTAAAGAACCTACCTCTGACCTCTGTCCTATATCTATTACCCCTCAGTTTAAAGCTATGTCCCCTCGTGCCAGCCATTTCCATCCGCGGGAGAAGGCTCTCACTGTCCACCCTATCCAACCCCCTGATCATTTTGTATGCCTCTATTAAGTCTCCTCTTAACCTTCTTCTCTCCAACGAAAACAACCTCAAGTCCATCAGCCTTTCCTCATAAGATTTTCCCTCCATACCAGGCAACATCCTGGTAAATCTCCTCTGCACCCGCTCCAAAGCCTCCACGTCCTTCCTATAATGCGGTGACCAGAACTGTACGCAATACTCCAAATGCGGCCGTACCAGAGTTCTGTACAGCTGCAACATGACCTCCCGACTCCGGAACTCAATCCCTCTACCAATAAAGGCCAACACTCCATAGGCCTTCTTCACAACCCTATCAACCTGGGTGGCAACTTTCAGGGATCTATGTACATGGACACCTAGATCCCTCTGCTCATCCACACTTTCAAGAACTTACCATTAGCCAAATATTCCGCATTCCTGTTATTCCTTCCAATGTGGAGGCTTTAGAGAGGGTGCAGAAGAGGTTTACCAGAATGTTGCCTGGTATGGAGGGCATTAGCTATGAGGAGCGGTTGAATAAACTCGGTTTGTTCTCACTGGAACGAAGGAGGTTGAGGGGAGACCTGATAGAGGTATACAAAATTATGAGGGGCATAGACAGAGTGGATAGTCAGAGGCTTTTCCCCAGGGTAGAGGGGTCAATTACTAGGGGGCATTGGTTTAAGGTGAGAGGGGCAAGTTTTAGAGTAGATGTACGAGGCAAGTTTTTTACGCAGAGTGTAGTGGGTGCCTGGAACTCGCTACCGGAGGAGGTGGTGGAAGCAGGGACGATAGTGACATTTAAGGGGCATCTTGACAAATACATGAATAGGATGGGAATAGAGGGATACGGTCCCAGGAAGTGTAGAAGATTGTAGTTTAGCGGGCAGCATGGTCGGCACGGGCTTGGAGGGCCGAAGGGCCTGTTCCTGTGCTGTACATTTCTTTGTTCTTTGTACGAACTTTGGATTTCTTGTCCGCTACCCGCTTCATCACATGTCGTGCAACTTTCAAATGTTGTCTAGCCAATTCACCTGCTCTATTTAATCGTTCCCTAAAATTTGACACGTAATCCAATAGTGTAATTTCCGATTTCTCACCCACCAATTTTTCCTTAATCAATTTAAGTGGTCCTCTTACCTCATGACCAAAAATTAGTTCAAAAGGACTAAATTTGGTAGACTCATTAGGTGCATCCCAAATTGCAAACAATATGAATGGGATTCCTTTATCCCAATCCTCTGGGTAATCTTGACAATACGCCCTCAACATTGTCTTTAATGTCTGATGCCACCTTTCAAATGCTCCCTGCGATTCTGGATGGTACACAGTTGATTTAAATTGTTTTATTCCTAAGCTATCCATAATTTCTTTGAATAACTTTGAAGTAAAATTCGTTCCTTGATCCGATTGAATTTCTGTGGGTAGTCCATATCAAGTAAAGAATTGAAGTAACTCCACCACAATCCTTTTAGCTGTAATATTACGTACTGGACTGGCCTCTGGAAACCTAGTAGACACATCCATTGTAGTCAAAAGATATTGATTCCCACTTTTTGTTTTAGGAAGCGGTCCTACACAATCGATTAGGACTCTTGTAAAAGGTTCCTCAAATGCTGGAATGGGTATTAAGGGCGCTGGTTTTATCACTGCTTGAGGTTTCCCTATCACTTGACATGTGTGACGTGATTGACAAAATCTAACTACATCTTTATGTAGTCCAGGCCAATAAAAATGTTTCTGGATTTTAGCTTGATTTTTCCTTATTCCCAAATGACCTCCCACTTGTACCTCATGTGCAACTCGCAACACCTCCTTTCTATACCCTACCGGCAATACTACTTGATGAACTTCTGCCCACTTTTCATCCGCTTACATATGTACAGGTCTCCATTTTCTCATCAAGACATCATTTTTACGGTAATAACACTCTGGTATACTCTCAGATTCCTCTTCCGTGTATGCTTTCTGATATATCCGTTTTATTTCTACATCTTTCTGTTGTAACTCCGCCAATTTTCCTGAACTAAAAATATCCGCCTCATTCTCCACCTGTTCTTGTCATTTTTCAACCACCTGATCAAAAATCGTTTCTGATAATTGCATTTCAACTTCATCTTCACTCTTTGATTTCTCCTCTTGTCTTAACCTGTGACTACACAATCCGGAAAAATCCCAGGATATTCGTCCTTCAACCCTTCAGTGTCTGATTTTCCACTGGCTCATCAACCACAGTAGGCATCACTCCCACCTGCGATCCAGCTATATCATTACCCAAGATAAACTATATTCCTGGACAAGATAGTTTATCTATTACTCCTACTACTACTTCACCACTCTTCACTGGACTTTCCAACCTTACCTTATATAATGGAAAGCTCCTCCTCTCACCCTGAATTCCACATATCACCACCTTTTCTGGCAACATTCTTCCCAAACTACATAATTCCTCATCTCTTACCATTAAAGATTGACTAGTCCCTGTACCTCTTAAAATTGTGACTTCTTTACCTGCTCCTCCTGATACACATGAGTAAACTTTACCCACACAAGTAAATTCTTTAAAGACATCTGGCACCTTCTTAACAATTACTTCTTGAACAGAGTGTAGAATCGTTTGCACCTCCTTCGCTTCCCTTGCGCTTTCCTTTACCACTCTAACAAACCCCACTGTCCTATCCTGTTTTACCACATCAGCCTTCCCAGTGCTTTTCTTCAACCACCAACACTGTGACTTTACATGGCCTAGTTTATTACAGTGAAAACATCTGAAACTTTTTATTTCTTTTCCACCCGCCTGGATTTCTTTTAAAATCTGAGGTACACTCTCTTTATTGTCTCCCATCAGACCACCTTTACCTTTACCACTTGAGTATGTCTCATGTCCCCAGTTTATATCCCTCACCGGCTGAAACTGATGTCGGAAACCAATCTTTTATTTATGAACTAATTCATAATCATCTGCCATTTCCGCTGCTAATCTCGCAGTTTTAACCCTCTGTTCTTCTACATGAGTTCTCACTACATCAGGAATTGAATTTTTAAACTCCTCCAAAAGTATAATTTCTCTGAGAGCTTCATAACTTTGGTCTATTTTCAAAGCCCTTATCCACCTATCAAAATTACTCTGTTTGAGCCTTTCAAACTCCATGTATGTTTGACAAAATTATTTCCTTAAATTTCTAAACCTTTGTCTGTAAGTTTCAAGCACTAGCTCATATGCACTTAAGATGGGTTTCTTCACCTCCTCATACGTTCCAGATACCTCCTCCGGTAGTGATGCAAACACGTCACTAGCTCTACCTACCAGCTTTGTTTGAATCAGTAACACCCACATGTCCTGTGGCCATTTCATTTGTTTAGCTACCTTCTCAAATGAAATGAAAAAGGCTTCCACTTCCTTCTCGTCAAACCTTGGCAATGCTTGGATATATTTAAATAGATTCCCACCAAGGCTTCGACTATGACGCTCTTTCTCACTATCCTCATCACTAACATCCAATTGTATGTTTCCCTTTACACCTGACAATTTTAATTGATTGTCATGTTTCATGGCCATTTTCTGAAATTCAAACTCCCTCTCTTTATCTTTTTCCCTGATCTGTATCTCCTTTTCTTTTCCTTTTTGTTTTGCTAGGGCTATTCTTTCTTTTCTCCTTTCTTCTCTCTCCTTTTCTTTTTCCTCTCTCTCTCTTTCTCTTTATTTTTCCTCTCTCGCTCTTTCTCTTTCTTTTTCCTCTCTCTCACTCTCGTATTCCAGCCTCTTTAGTTCTTTCTCATGTTCCATTTGTTTAATTTGCAACTGAATTTTTGCCATTTACAATGAGTCAAACTCTATCTCAGGCAACTTTAAATGATTAACCACCACCATAATTACATCACCTTTTCGCAATTTGTCAGGTAATGTTAACTGCAATGTTCTTGCCAAATCTAACAGTCTGCTTTTCGTTTCTGTCCATAAGGTACTGCGTGTGACATTCTCCAACCCCAAAAGCTTCTGAGCCTCTGAAAGAGCCATTGTTCACAACACTCTCCCCATTTAAGCTAAAATACCACACCGGAAAAGCACAATCCTTCACTGTCTTTAAGTTCACAAAAGCCAATCCAATAGATAGACTTTTATCCCCCTCGAAACCCCAATTGTTATGGGTGAGGCGTTTTCAGAACCCCAAAATGTATCATGGAGTTCAACCAACCTCTCCCTTTAATGTATTTGTTGCTTTTCCTAGCACACGGCTTTTTCCCTAGGTGTGGGATTACAATTATGGACACGTGGGTTTTTAAAAACAAAACACTGTTTATTCCATGAACTCAACTTAACATCTTCAATAAACATTGGACCTCTTAACACCCTTTACTTCAAAGATAACTCAGAAAACATTGCAACAGTAAATAACTCCTTAAACTGTTCCTTCAAACTTCCAAGAGACTTAACACCTTTAAACAAAATCACATCAGGTTAAAGGCTTCACTATTATAAGTTTGCATCACCCAAATGATCCAGAGATAGTCTTTCATGGCATAGATCCAGCTCACTGCAAAACATAGACACTCCCCAAGCTCTTTTGAAAACTGCAAAACTAAAACTACAAAATGGCTGACCTGAGCTCAGCCCCACCCACTCTCTGACATCACTGTTTTCTTAAAGATACATTGCTTAAACATCCATGACTTAAAGGTACTCTCACATGACAGGATTCAAACCCAATCCCCAGGGCGTTACCCTGGGTCTCGGCATTACTCGTCCAATGACGATACCATTACACCACTGCCTCCCCTTGACTTTGAAGGTGACAGCGGTTGAAATTCTATGCCTAATATTACCGGACATGAACCACAATAATTCGCTTTATCATTTTGATCTTTTGTTTTGTGATTGTACATTTTGCACACTGAACAGAAGGATATTGGATAACAGATAACCTGATTTTTAGCCAAAACAGAATGATTAACTAATATGAGATCCATATCATGACTTGGAATGGTATCATCAGCCCAGATGTTGTTGTCAAAATGATGACGAGGGTCAGGGTGCTTTCTGTTATTGACGTGAAAATTGTACAGAGACTTCAGGCAAAAGGCAAATCTGTGATATCCAGAAATTGGTGTCCAAGATGCACTGTTCTTTGTGAAAAAGACACTTTGCTGTCCTGTTTCTAATTAAAATGCATTGGATAGATTGCTGAATTTACATGATAGACACAAACTAATCTATTGACAGAATGTGAAGTATTGTCATGACAAGCACAAGTACTTTTTGACAACAACACCAACAACATTTTGCATTTACTCTGAAATGTGACAGAAAAGGTCATGGTCCAAGATGTTCCATGCCACCATCTATCAGCATTGACAATGTGGCTCTGGAAGTTGATGAAAGATTCACATACCTAGGCTCCACAATCACCAGCAATCTGTCAATTCCTGTTTGAATCAATACCCACATCGCAAAAGTGGCAGTTGTTAGGTCCAAGCTGATAAGAGAGGGTGTGGGAAAGAGCGAGATGACTGAGAACACCAAACTGTGAGTCTACCAAGCCCGTGTCCTCAGTGCACTCCTCTAATTTGGTGAGACCTGGACAATGTATGCTAGCTAGGCAGGAGAAAAGGCGAAACCTTCTGTGCAGTGAGCTGGATACTAGGCCTCAATTTCCTGGTCATTATTCTCCTCTATAAGGATGTCTGCAAGCAAAATATGAAGAACTGGAGAC
Source organism: Scyliorhinus torazame (assembly GCF_047496885.1). Taxonomy (NCBI): domain Eukaryota; kingdom Metazoa; phylum Chordata; class Chondrichthyes; order Carcharhiniformes; family Scyliorhinidae; genus Scyliorhinus; species Scyliorhinus torazame. Next base: position 28,641,017 of record NC_092720.1, on the reverse strand, counting down.
AGTCATGACAGGCTGTGACCCCTGGAGATTGACTGTTTGGAACGGCATTGACAGAGGTGAGTAGAAACAAAAAGCTTAGCTGGCTGAGAAGAGGGTCCAGAGAAAACAGAGGCCAGTGAATCCTGTACTTTCACAGCCTTCCTCTACAGCAAATGCAGCAGAGACTGCTCTGCCAAGGTGAGGCTCGTAAGCCACACTAGGCTATGCTTAACACAGAGTTAGCCACCATGGCACAAGCCGAGGACGCAGATGGCTGCCAACACTTTGAAAATATTTACATGGGGCTGGATTCTCTGCAGTCCCGCTCCAAAGTCGCAGCCGGCGCGGTGGTGGAAAATCCACTTTCATGGCATAATAGGGCCTGGCGCCGGTTTGGCGATTCTCTGGAACCCCAAAATTGGCGTGACGGCGGAGTACGCCGCAGCGCCAGGGGGGGGGGGCCATTGCCAGAGGCCCGCCCAGCAATCTTCCGCTCCCAACCGGCCGAGTTCCCGACGGCGTGGAACTAACCACCTATTGGCAGTCGGCATTCTGGCGTGGCGGCTGTGGACTCAGTCCGCAGTCGCCCTGGTCGGGGGCGGGGGGGGGGATCGGAGACCGGGGGGAGGGGGGAGCCCATATAGGCGGCTGGGGATTAGATGTGCGGGGTTAGATGCTCGGGCGCGCGGCCAATCGGATGGGTCTCATTTTCCTGTCTGGCTCCGTGGTCCGAGTCCACCTGGGAGCTTGGCGAGGCTGCTGCCATGCGCATGCGCGGTATCCAAACCAGAAGTGCTGGGGCCCGTATCCGCAGCTAAAGCTGCGAGATTTACTCCGGGTCCCTGCTAGCCCCCTGCCGGGCATTGAATTAGGTCAACTTTTTAATAGGAATTTCGGGAGTACAACTCCACCGTTTTTACGCCAGAGTGGGGCCATCGTCTCATTTTGGGAGAATCCAGCCCACGGTGTTTCACAAAGCTTTATCAAAATTTAACACATAAAGAGACATGGGGCGGCACGGTGGCACAGTGGTTGGTACTGTTGCTCATAGCGCCAGGGACCCGAGTTTAATTCTGGCCTCGGATGACTGTGTGGAGTCTGCACTTTATCCCCGCGTCTGCGTGGGTTTCCTCCCAGTGCTCTGGTTTCCTCCCACAACCCCAAGATGTGCAGGTTAGGTGGATTGGCCTTGATAAATTGCCCCTTAGTGTTAATAAAAAGATGTTTAGATTAGGTTAAGTGGTTATTGGAACAGGACGGGTAAGTGACCTTGGGTGGAATACTCTTTCAGAGGGTCAGTGTCGACTCGATGGCTTGAATGGCCTCCTTCAGCACTGTAGGGATTCTATGATTCTATGAGGACAGACAACCAAAACCTTGGACAAATTTGGAGATTTTAAAGAGCATCTTAATGGAAGAGAAGAAGAGAGATGGGAAGATTTCGTGAGGGAATTTTGTTTTTATTCTGTCATGGGATTTGGGCATCGCTGGCCAGGCCAGCATATATTGCCCATCCCTAATTGCTCTAGATGTGAGTGGTTTGCTCGGCCATTTCAGCAGGGCATAGCTGTGGATCTGGAGCCACGTGTAGGCCCAGACCAGGTGGCTGTGGCAGATTCCCTTCCCAGATCGGCACCGCTTGAGGCCGGATCAACAGAATGCGCAGCTGCCAATGGTGGAGGAACTAAAATTGGCGATGGGATAAGAGGCTAGAATTGGAAGAGCACAGACATCTTGAATGGCTGTAAGTCAGCGAGCAGAGGGAAGATGGGCGAATGGGACTTAGTGCAAGTTAGAATGAGGGTGGAAGAGCTTTGAATAAGCTCAATGTTGTACCATGGGTTGATAGAATAGATGTGCTAATGAGTCATGCAGGCTATGATGCATCTGTGACATCAGCAGTCATCTGCTAAAGACTCAACAAAGCAGACAAGCAGCACTTAAGAGATGTGCCTGCTCAGTAACCCACCTTGTATATATTTTATAAAATGCAAATAAGCTAGCTTTGAGTAGCGGCCTAAGTCAAGGCTACAATCCTTCGATATAAGATACATGGTCGAGCATGCACGGTAGCACAGTGGTTAGCACTGTTGCTTCACAGCACCAGGGTCCCAGGTTCGAGTCCTGGATTGGGTCACTGTCTGTGCGGTGTCTGCATGTTCTCCCCGTGTCTGCGTGGGTTTCCTCCGGGTGCTCCAGTTTCCTCCAACAAGGCCCGAAAGACGTGCTTGTTAGGTGAATTGGACATTCTGAATTCTCCCTCCCTGTACCCGAACAAGCACCGGAATGTGGCGACTAGGGGCTTTTCATAGTAACTCCAGAGCAGTGTTAATATAAGCCTACTTGTGACAATAAAGATTATTATTATTATAATTATGTCCATCAAACAGTCAAGTTTATGAATGATGAAAGACCAGTCATCTGTTCACTACGGCCAATCAACTTCTCTCGTACTAAGAATTAATCATTAAAAATGTAAATTCTCATTTCTTCACCGTTGGAGATGTTAAAAATGCCAAATTTCAATGTTTTTAAAGTTTTTATTTTTCCTCAACTCTGCAAGATCGGGCATCAGAGCCCAGTAAAACAGCCTCGACATCGGCGGGACTGGAAAATCCCATCAGCAGCCAATGACGAAGCTCCTCCACCACTTGAAAACATGCTGCACTGTGGGGGGGGGGGGGGGGGAGGAGCAGCAGAAAATCCCATTTTAGTCTCCCTCACTGCGATATTATCAGCTCACACATTCAGCAACTTGTCATGCATAAATCGTAAAAATCTAAATGTGCATGGATGAATCTAACGAATAGCAGACAGTAATATAAAGCCTGCGACTGCAAAATCTGGCTCAACATTTTGTTCTATTCTTTCGTGGGATGTGGGCATTGCTGTTAAGGCCACCATGTGCTGCCCATCCCTAATTCCCCTTAAGTTGGCTCTGAGCCACCGTTTTAAACCGCTGCAGCCCATCTGGTGTAGGTAGACCCACAGTGCTGTTAGGAAGGGAGTTCCAGGTTTTCAGACAATGTAATGTTCTTGTTGGATGGTTTTATTTATTAAAAGAACACTTGCAGATAAAGCTATAAATGATTTATTAATATTAAGTGTGGGTAAACTATATACAAGGGAACCGATGAAAAAACAGTAAAATCATGCACACGCAGCCTCTCTCTTTGACTTCCTCCAGCCAGTCTGAGGGGTCAGCTGACTTTAACATTCACTTATATAATAGTGAGACTCCCCGTGGTCATTCAGTGAATTACAACACTACCATGATATCACCACAGTCAAGAGACAGCGAAAGAGCAATGGCACAGTGTGACGTCGGAATGGGGTGCAGCTTTTCCGAGGCATCAGGTGGACAAGTTCACTTAACTTTCAGTTTAGATGCTGACACACCTGCAATGCATTTTCTGTTCTTTTATCTCTGCCATAAAGCTTACAAATGTTTGGATTTGAGGTCGAAGGCTGAGGTCCTGAAGGAGAACTTTGGGATTGGCTGGAAAACAACTGTGTTCTCAACAACCGTCTGCCTTCCAATACCCAGAGTTGTTTGCCGTTCTCCAGCAGAGCTGCTACTGTAGGATTAACACTCATGCAGAGCAGCGGCAAATGCATTTATCAATTTACAATTTAAAACACAAGATATGGGGCGGGATTCTCCCCTACCCGGCGGGGCGGGGGGTTCCGGCGTAATGGAGTGGTGGGAACCACTCCGGCGTCGGGCCGCCCCAAAGGTGCGGACGTCTCCACATCTTTAGGGGCCAAGCCCTCACCTTGAGGGGCTAGGCCCGCGCCGGAGTGGCTTCCGCTCCGCCGGCTGGCGGGAGAGGCCTTTGACGCCACTCCAGCGGGCACAGAAAGGTCTTCGCCGGCGACGCATGCGCAGGAGCATCAGCGGTTGTTGACGTCATCCCCGTGCATGCGCAGGGGAGGGGGTCTCTTCCGCCTCCGCCATAGTGAAGACCATGGCGAAGGCGGAAGAACAAGAGTGCCATCACGGCACAGGCCCGCCCACGGATCGGTGGGCCCCAATCGCGGGCCAGGCCACCGTGGGGGCACCCCCTGGGGCCAGATCGCCCCTCGCGCCCCCCCCCCCCCCCCCAGGACGCCGGAGCCCGCCCGCGCCGCCTTGTCCCGCCGTTCAAAAGGTGGTTTAATCCACGCCGGCGGGAGAGGGTTGACAGCGGCGGGACTTCGGCCCATCGCGGGCCGGAGAATTGCCGGGGGTGGGCCCGCCGACCGGCGCGGCACGGTTCCCGCCCCCGCTGACCGGCGCGGAGCGATTCCCGCCCCCGCCAAATCTCTGGTGGCGGAGAATTCAGGACACGGTGGGGGCGGGATTCATGCCAGCCCCCGGCGATTCTCCGACCCGGTCGGGGGGGGGGGGGGGTCAGAGAATCGCGCCCCTGTTATCTACTTCATGAGATGCTGGTACAAAATGGAAATTCCTCTGGCAGCAGGTTGCCAATTTTAGCCAGAATTTCTTTCCATCACACATTGAGAAGAACAGACTATGGATAAAAAATTAAAGATATCAACTTTAAATCTTTTTGAAGTTTTTATTTTTCCTTAACTCTGCAAGGTCTGGCATCAGAGCCCAGTAAAACAGCCCCGACATCGGCGGGACAGGAAGACCCCATCAGCGGCCAATGACGAGCCTCCTCCACCACTTGAATTGTCATTCGTGGTGTCCTCAGGGCATATTTCGTAAGACCATCAGCCAAAAGAGGAGAAGTAGGCCATTTGGCCCATCGTGTTAGCTCTGACATTCAATGCGATCATGACGGATCTGGGGCGAGATTCTCCGACCCCCCGCCGGGTCGGAGAATCGCCGGGGGCTGGCGTGAATCCCGCCCCCGCTGGTTGACGAATTCTCCGGCACCAGATATTCAGCGGCGCAGGAATCGCGGCGCGCCGGTTGGCGGGCCACCCCCCCCCCCGCGATTCTCCGGCACGGATGGGCCGAAGTCCCGCCGCTAAAATGCCTGTCCCGCCGGCGTAGATTAAACCACCTACCTTACGGGCGGGACAAGGCGGGGCGGGCGGGCTCCAGGGTCCTGGGGGGGGCACGGGGCGATCTGGCCCTGGGGTGGTGCCCCCACGGTGGCCTGGCCCACGATCGGGGCCCACCGATCCGCGGGCGGGTCTGTGCCGTGGGGTCACTCTTTCCCTTCTGCCTTCGCCACGGTCTCCACCATGGCGGAGGGGGAAGAGACTCCCTCCACTGCGCATGCGCGGGAATGCCGTCAGTGGACGCTAACGCTCCCGCGCATGCACTGCCCGGAGATGTCATTTCTGCGCCAGCTGGCGGGGCACCAAAGGCCTTTTCCGCCGGCTGGCGGGGCGAAAATTCGTCCAGCACCGGCCCCTTAAGGTTGGGGCTCGGCCCCCAAAGATGCGGAGCATTCCACACCTTTGGGGCGGCGCGATGCCCGACTGATTTGCGCCGTTTTGGGCGCCAGTCGGCGGACATCGCGCCGATACCGGAGAATTTCGCCCCTGATGTGCCAATCCTCAACTCCACTTAGAATCATAGAATCTTAGAATTTACAGTGCAGAAGGATGCCATTCGGTCCATCAAATCTGCACCGGCCCTTGGAAAGAGAACCCTACCCTACCCAAGCCCATACCTCCACCCTATTCCCATAACCCAGTAACCCCACCAAACATTTTTGGACACTGAGGGCAATTCAGCATGGCCAATCCACCTAACCTGCACATCTTTAGACTGTGGGAGGTGTGGTAGTCGGTATTAGGGGTATTACGGTACGCTGAATAATGTTGTAAGACCATTGGTGTGGGGGGTACCTGAGACTGCTATTTCATTGGTGAAGCCTGCCTGCTGGTTCCGCCCAGTAAGGCGGAGTATAAGAGTCTGTGTCTCCCCAGCTGCTGCATTCTGTACCTGCGCTGCTGGGGGAAACATCTAGTGCAATAAAGCCTTCAATTGTCTCCAATCTTGTCTCAGGAGTTATTGATCGAGCATCAGGAGCCAACCGGAGTGCCCAGAGAAAACCCACGCTGACACGGGAGAACGTGCAGACTCCACGCAGACAGCGACCCAGGCTGGGAATCGAACCTGGGACCCTGGAGCTGAAGCAACTGTGATAACTACTCCTCGCCTTTTCCCCCAAACCCTTGATTCCCTCATTGGTTAAAACTCTGTCCGTCTCAGCCACTAACCACTAACCCTGGCAAAGGAGCTTGTTTTATTCCTCTCCTGGGATGTGAGCATGTCTGGCAAGGCATCATGTGTTGCCCATCCCTAATTGCCCATGAGAGTTACATGCACTTAATTTAAAATAACTGCTGTCAAAAGTTACTACAAAATCCCGGGCAGTGAGAAAGAAACCTCCAAACTATAGAATTGTTTCCTCGCAGAGACGGGTTATCATATGCAGAATGCAACTGAAGGAAAAAGGGAGAGTAGAAGACCCTTAAATACTGATAACAGACAGACATAATGATGGCCTTTGTAAGGATAAGACAATGAAAATTCCAGCTGAGGCCTCTTGTGCTGACTTTCTTGTTCAAATATTGGCTGAACTTGTGCATTTTCTTGTTCTGATATTAATCTTTTTTAAGTATGTTTTGATTTATACAATGCCAAGCATGGGGAAGAAAGAGACAAGATGCCAATGTATCAGATGTTATTCTTCCAATTGCCCAAAACAGTCGCACTGTGCTTGTATTGGCGCTTACATCGTGGGCCAACATGCTGAAGCTGTGTTGATCAAGTTTACGTTTGCACTTAAAGTTAAAACATCTGTTTGCTTTGAGGGAGACTGCATTTATTTGGTACTTCAAAGCGCACCAATCCAGACACTTTTCCTAATCTGGTGCTCTATTTGGGCCAGCTTTCGATTATCATTTGATTCCGCCTCATTCTTCGACAACAAAAGAAGTCCATCGTTTTCCGATCTGAGCCTAGTGGGACCCTAATTAACCCACTGGCCAGTGAGAAAGGAATAATCTCCTGAAGGCAAAATCGATGACATTGTTCGGGGAAGCCAACAGGAGAGCCAACTTAGTTCCAGCCATTTCCTCGAGATTGCCACCCCTTGCTCCTTCGACATTTTAATTGCAGTTTCCAGGGAAATTATTATCTTACGTACCTGCAACCTGGAAGTTCGTATGTTCGTCAATTATGGATGGTGGTGAATCTCCATGGTCTAATCCTACAGCAGCTTATTATTCAGGAGTTTGACTTTAATCAGATCCTAGAGCTATGAACAGCTGTCTGATGCTACAGTAGCTAATTTATTTCTCTAGATTGATGCTATAAACTCATCTAAAGCCAAGTACATTGATAGCTGCTCCAGCTGTTTAGCCACTAGCCTTATCGAGCTGTTGTGCTACTTTGCTTTTGGCAACCTTTGATAAATTTAGTAAGTGGGGAAAATGCATTTGAGGCTTTTCTGCGTGCGTTAGAATTTCGGCTTGCAAAGTGGAGAAAGCGGCTTTGAATATTGGAAAGCATCTTTCTTCATACCGTGGTGGTACCTGAGGTGTTGGGTGCTCTGAGGTACAGACGAACCAACACGGTTGCGATTGGTACAACGCAGTTTTATTTCATCTAACTATTTATACATCTGACTTGGTACTCAGCACGTTGTGACTGTGTGAGTGTCTTGCTAATGAGGTCCTGGCCCTGTGCTGTCTCCAGATGGACTGCCCAGGAAGTGTTGTGTTTCTTGTCTTATACTGTGTCTGCTCTTGTCTGTGATTGGCTGTCGTGTTATGTGTGCTAATTGATCCGTTGGTCTGTCTATCATTATGTATGTGTTATGATGTATGTTTGAATAGCATGACAGTACCTGATTCATGTCTCCATGACGATGAACACTTGGCTCTGCCTACCTGCCTTAGATTTTGTCCATTTTCAGGCTTCTGAGTTATTTTTCGCAAGTTGAGAAGCAGCCATGGCCATGCATCGACTGTTGATCTTAATTGCAAAGCTGGTCACGCTCAAGATTTGTTGAAATATCACCAACCACGGTATCCATCCCTCAGCATGGAGTCAACCTCCCCGCCTCTACGGGAGCGAAATTAGAGCAGAAAACGGAGGGGAAACAATAGCTCATTAAATCAGTCTTCTGACGATATTTGAACAAATCTACACAACGCCACTGATTCGTGTTTGTCCAAAAAATTCAGCACAACCTCGCGCCAGCTTAATCCAGCTTGGGTCCTCCTGACAGGGCAGTAAGTTTATCCAGCGAGGTTAATTGATCACAAGGCATCGAATTCAATTTCATGAGCCTGCTGAGTTGCTTAATCTCAGCCAGTAATGGGCCCTGTAATTGGCCACTGAGCCCAGGAACCTGGGAGGAAAATGAGTTGCAAGATTGCTGAACCCTTCGCAGTAACATTGACAGCAAGTGCTTGTGGAGTTTCGTAGCACGTTGGTGCTGCCCCACAGTTGCCCAAAAGCCTGCTGATACTCAACATCAACGCTTGGCATTTTCCATGAGTGAGGGGTCCGAATCGGAGGTGGGCAGGGTGCCCACTGGAGTCGCCGGCCTCCACGCTGATTTTCCAACACAGCCCCAGCACTCATTTTCAATGAGAACGTTTCAGAATAGGATTGGTTATGCCCCACTCCCCCAGCAGGCAGTCAATCCAAACCAGTGGTTGAAAAATTAGATTTAGTGACACATGTTACGATTCCAGTTGACGTTATATCTGGAGGGGGAGATCCCAAAATGGAACCCTGGCTCAAATGATCCACGGCGGGATTCTCCGGCCACCGATGCCGGGATCGCGAAACACAATTGGGTGGCGAATCACACTTGAGCTGAAAATCGTGGCCAGTGACGGGCGCCTGACCGAATGCCACGCTCCGGCGCCTTGACTGCGGCGAAGGGTCTGAAGTGAGGCCGGGGCCACCGTGCAGCCCACTGGACCTGGTTGGGGACAGGGGTACGCACCATGCTAACATGTCTACCTTTCACCCCCTGCAGAAAATAGACTTCGGAATCCAACCAGGAATTGTGGCCTTCATCCCAGTCGCCGCAGCCCTGTGGAATGCCTGCACTGTATGAGCAGGAGCTGCTCAGGGAGGGCCCTGCAGCAGTGGAGGTTGCCCCAGAGGAACAGCAGCCAGCCGCTGAGGATGGAGAGCCGGCCACCGATTAGACCGAGGAGGAGCTGGGCAGGAGGCACCGCATTAGGCCTCACGTGTACCGGCAGTGCCTGTCATTCAAGGATCTGTTGGATCGGGCATGCTGTCGAGGACTCCGGCTGAGCAGGGGGACCATGCGACATATCACCAGGAGTTCACACGCTCCCGGTGGCCGTTCAGGTGACGGTCGCCCTGAACATGCATAGAATGCCGACAATGCAGAAGGAGGCCATTCGGCCCATCAAGTCTGCACCGGCCCTTGGAAGGAGCACTCTATCTTACCCCACACCCTCACCCTATCCCCATAACCCAGTAACCCCACCTAACCTTTTGGACACTAAGGGGCAATTTAGCGATGGGCAATCCTCCTAACCTGCACATTTACGCACAGTGTCCTTTCAGGCACTATGTGGGACCTATCCGGGATTTCACAGAGCTTCGTGCACAAGTGCGTCCCCGCAGTCACGGAGACTCAATACATCAAATTTAATATGGACAGGGTCGACCAGGCTGCCCGGGCAGCGGGGTTCGCCACCATTATTGGGGTGCCCCAGGTCCAGGGGGTGATTGACGGGATGCAGCTCCCCCTACGTGCACCAGCACATGACAGGCCGGTCTTCACAAACCGAAGGGGTTCCACTCGATGAGCATGCAGTTGGTGGTGACCATGAGCTACACAGAATAACGTCTGCGCCCAACATCCAGGCAGGGTTCACAGTGCTTTCATCCTGGCACACTCGACGGTTCTAGACACCTTCAATGCGCACCCCCAGGTGAGAGGATGGCTCCTGGGAAACAGAGGTTATCTACTGTGGTCATGGCTGATGGCGCCTATCTGGAGGCCACAGAGCAACGTAGAGAACCACTCCAACGATGCCCATGCCGCGACTAAAGATGTGATCAAGTGGTGCATTGGCATCCTAAAAATGTGGTTCAGGTGCCTGGACCGCTCTGGAAGGACCCTCCAGTATAGTGCCAGGATCTCCCACACCATGGTGGCCTGCTGAGTCCTCCACAATATTGGTGGCATGTTGGAGGAGGAGGATGAATGCCAGGCCTCCTCCAACAAGGAGGATGTGGTGAATGGTGAGGAATGTCAGGGTATGGGGCCCAAACAGGCACTGGAGGCTGCACAACGTGTGAGCCAGGGCCTGCGCGCACAGGTCGCACTAATCGCCTCCAGTTTCACCGACTAGGGGCCTGGGCGATGGCGCCACGATTTCTCAACCGTCCAAAGGGACACCTGGAGCCCCCTCCCATGCCACAACTCGCCTATAAGTATGTCCTTAGGCCCCCTGCGCCCTCCCTCACACAAGCAGGGCACCCCTGGGCCCAATCCTGGCATGGGCAAAAATGCCAGCCTCGCACCTTGGAATTTCCAGTCCGGCACCCTGGCAATGTCCCTGGGCACACAAAATGAAATGAAATGAAATGAAAATCGCTTATTGTCACAGGTAGGCTTCAAATGAAGTTACTGTGAAAAACCCCTAGTCGCCACATTCCGGCACCTGTTCGGGGAGGCTGGTACAGGAATTGAACCGTGCTGCTGGCCTGCCTTGGTTGCTTTAAAAGCCAGCGATTTAGCCCAGTGTGCTAAACCAGCCTCTCAAGAGTGCTTGGGGGGACGGAGAGGGTGTGCTGTGGGGGAGGGGGTTTGGGGGAGGGAGGAAGGGAGGACAGGGATAGTGGGGGCAACACCATTGGGATTATGGGGCAGAAATGTACACTTGTACGAGGGACATTAAATTACCCCCACCACAACCAGGATGATGCCTCCGGCTCTTTTTTCCACGATGCGGACCGACCACCAATCCCACCATGCCCATGCCCCAAGAAATGCCACCCCCCGCCTCCACCCAACACGTCCTGCCCACACACACACACAGCCACCTCTGTCTTTGGTGCTGGACAGTCCACAGTTCCGGTTTGAACCAGCACAGACTAACACAGTGGCCTTCTCCTGCTGCTGAAATCCTCTGCTTGAATTAAAGGCACAGGCCACCGCTTCCTTCTGCTTGAAACAAAGGTACAGACTGTCTTAAAGACACATGTCCACGGATCAAAAAATAGAATGGAAAAAAGAAAAGAAAAGGGGAAGTAAGGAAATGGATTGGGAATAAACAGGAAGTTCACTTGCAGTACTTTTGTGGGAACTGCTGTCTGTATAGTTGCCTTGCATTCAGATCCTGAAGCATACAAGTTTCACCTTTTCTGAAAATTAAGGGCGTTGGCACAAATTTATCACTTACAGTGAAAGCAGTCAACCAGTCTTTAACACAATTGCTTTTTAGCCATATTGAGGTTCATCCAGGTCCATGCACAGTGAAATGTCCAGATGCTTCGAGATTTTGTTCGATAGATCAATCTATTCCACAATCATCCTCCAGTTCAATATGAAGTTAATAATAATAATCACTTATTGTCACAGGTAGGCTTCAATGAAGTTACTATGAAAAGCCCCTAGTCGCCACATTCCAGCACCTGTTCGGGGAGGCCGGTACGGGAATTGAGCCCGCGCTGCTGGCCTTGTTCTGCATTGCAAGCCAGCTGTTTAGCCCACTGTGCTCAACCAGCCCCAGTTGCTGTTATCATGCAGATTTCAAAATACTTTTCTTCGTTTAACGGCTGCTCTTGAATATGGCTACAAATTTAATTCCCGAAAACGGATTTTTGAAAAAAGAAATCCTCCTCGATTTGCAGAAACCTTCACCTTTGTGCTTTTCTTATCTTTCCATGTGGCCATTACAATGCACACTGTGCTGGCCGCCCACACACTGCACTTTGTAAACCTGAGGGCTTCCAAAACACTGCTGCCCGTGTCTTGATCGTTACCAAGTCCCAATCGCCCATCACCCCTGTGCTCGCTGATCCAAAATGGCTGCCCGTTAAACCTCAGCTTTCATACCGACCTTTTGTTTTCAATTCCCTCCGTTGCCTCTTCCCTCCCTGCCTCGGAAATCCCCTCCAGCCCCACAACCTTCGACATACCAGCAATCCCTCTAATTCTGCCCGAATATTTTCTCACATGCCCACCGGTGACAACCTTTGCTTTTTGATGCATCTTGGGACATGTTTTATAATGTTTGGGGAGCTATATGGATTAATATTGTTGCTGGCTGTGAGATAAAATGTCAATAAAGGCTGATTGGAAATGTAAAGAAGAAGTGTGTTACACACAAAAAAAATTGAGAAAATATTGAGGTGAGAGCATGTCTGTATCAAATTTTTAAAAATACAACTCACCCATGCCAAGATATTTATAGTCCATGCAATGCTTTTGATATATTTTAATAGCAGTGTTCAAGGATCTGGGAACAGTGTTCACATTGGAGTGTTTCCAAGAGTTACTTTGTGTTTCAGTTATTAAATGTTCTTTGTGTCTGATCCCATGAGCCAGTGTAGCACACTGAAGAGAATCAGTAGAGTTTGTAAGCAGGCCTTGTCTACATTGGATTTGTAAAATGAGCCTTGGTGTAATCATATATACTGTTGCCATTGTTCAGCTTGCTGCACTCCACATATTTTTCCCTGTCAGAGATGGAGCAATAGTCTGAAGTTAAGTGAGGAAGTCCTACTGTGTGTGTGTGTGTGTGTGTGTGTGTTGGGGGTGGTTGTAGTAACCCAAGGAAAGAGGGCAAAACCGAGCCTTTAAATAACAAAATAAAATGTTTAAAATTCAGTTGTTTTTATAGGGATGTTTAAGGGATTTGACAGGCTGCCCAATTTTCAACATTAAATACATGCCTAAGTGTCTGGAAGATGGAGATGCGTGTCATAATTCACCAGCGTGGAGTGGGACCACTCGCTGAGAGAGGCTGAAGGAGAAAACCTGTTAGAGAGCCATCCGCTTCAATGAAGAACCCCACACATCAGATCTTGGTTTGCAGCTGGAATGGCCCTAAACCTGATACTTTTATCTTAGACCTCTGACCTTGACATCTGGAAACTTTGTTTCAGTCGGGAGCAGGGAAGTTTTCTTTTCCAGTTCAAATACATTATAGATTGAAACCCTTCAAAGATCAACACAGAGTAGCTCCTTTGAATACAGACTACCTTTTTATATAAGTGCACTCGGGATGAACTTTGAAATGTGGAACATTTGTGTCGGAAATGCATCGCCTCCAAACTCTTTGGAAGAAGATAATAAGACGTCAGGAGGCCAAGTGACTGGCATGGTGTTCAATGCTTGTAGGGGCTCAGGAATGAGCCCAGATAAACATCTCCGAGGGGTGCTGAACATTATAAAGGTCCAGTCTCTTTGATTCTTTTAGATGTTCCAATTGTAATTGACATCAGTCAGGCTGCCAGAATAAACGGACCTTTAAGCAAAGTTCACGACTGTAATGAGCTCATTTTAAACAATCTTTTCTTTTCTTCTTCACTTTCTCATAGACTCAGCTTTCATATAACTGAGTTTCTTAAAAGCTCTTTATGTCAGCAATCTGTTTTCACCTATTTCCTTACCCCCACCCCGCCCAGCAAACTATGTGGTATTCTTATACCCAGTGTAGAAGGTAGCCACTGTGCAAACCATCAAACGACGTAGTGTCACAAATACAGGCATCAATCAAATTCAATGCTAAAGGGTCTCACTAATAAAGGAAAAATAACCTGAAGAGAATTAAGCATCATAAGCAATGTAATGCTGTTATATTATTCTTGGTTGTATTGTGATATTATTCGTAAGGAACTAGGAACTAATTGTTACATGAATATGTATTCCAGGATGCCACATTCACTGTCGCACTGCAGTCATGTGCTGAGCATCAGTGTACCAGGTATTCAGTGCACATGGAGAGCAGCAAGAAATACACTCGATGAAGCTCCAGCATTCTGAATCTAAGGTTTGGACTTGAAGTATGCTCTGAGACTTTTATACGACAAACGATAGCGTTGAATGACTATCTTTTACTCCAGTATTTTGTGGAAGGTACCTAAAGAACTGAGGTAAGTAGTTTTTCTTTTATTTTCCCTCCGGTGTTATCGTGCAGGGCGCAGAGGTTGCTGAGTGAGTGCTTGCTGAGAAGGGGAGTGAATAACAGGTAAGCTCTTTCTTTCTTTTTCTTTTTTTAACCTAGAGGGAATGGCAGGGAAGGGAGTGCAATGTTCCTCCTGCAGAATGTTTGAGGTGAGGGACGCCGTCAGTGTCCCTGCTGATTTCATCTGTGGGAAGTGCACCCATCTCCAGCTCCTCAGAAACCGCGTTAGGGAACTGGAGCTGGAGCTGGATGAATTTCGGATCATTCGGGAGGCAGAGGTGGTCATAGATAGAAGCTTCAGGGATGTAGTTACTCCAAAGAATAATGATAGATGGGTGACGGTGAGAGGGGCTGGGAGGAAGCAGTCAGTACAGGGATCCCCTGTGGTCGTTCCCCTTAGTAACAAGTGTACTGCTTTGGATACTGTTGGGGGAGGGGGGGGGGGGGGGAACTTACCAGGGGTAAGCCATGGGGTACAGGTCTCTGGCACAGAGTCTGTCCCTGTTGCTCAGAAGGGAAGGGGGGAGAGGAGTAGAGCATTAGTCATTGGAGACTCCATAGTTAGGGGGATAGATAGGAGATTCTGTGGGAACGAGAGAGACTCGCGGTTGGTGTGTTGCCTCCCAGGTGCCAAGGTGCGTGATGTCTCGGATCGTGGTTTCGGGATGCTTAAGGGAGAGGGGGAGCAGCCCCAAGTCGTGGTCCACATAGGTACCAACGACATAGTTAGGAAAAGGGATAGGGATGTAAGGCAGGAATTCAGGAAGCTAGGGTGGAAACCTAGATCTAGGACAAACAGAGTTATTATCTCTGGGTTGTTACCCGTGCCACGTGATAGCGAGATGAGGAATAGGGAGAGAAAGGAGTTGAACAGGTGGCTACAGGGATGGTGCAGGAGGGAGGGTTTCAGATTTCTGGATAATTGGGGCTCATTCTGGGGTCGGTGGGACCTCATAAACGGGATGGTCTACACCTGGGCCAGAGGGGTACCAATATCCTGGGGGGGGAAATTTGCTAATGCTCTTCGGGAGGGTTTAAACTAGTTCAGCAGGGGCTTGGGAACCTGAATTGTAGCTCCAGTATACAGGAGGTTGAGAGTAGTGAGGTCATGAGTAATGTTTCAAAGTTGCAGGAGTGTACTGGCAGACAGGAAGGTGGTTTAAAGTGTGTCTTCTTCAATGCCAGGAGCATCCGGAAAAAGGTGGGTGAACTTGGGTTGGTACCTTCTCTGGCAGTGAGCCAGAGAAGACAGAGCCAGGAGTGAGACACAGCAGGGATTGAGTTTGGGAATTTGAATCTAGGTGGGAATTCGAAGCTGGGTGGGGAGGAAGTGCTTTTTATCCCTGGTAAGTGACTGGTAAGTAGTGTTTCTGTTTTTCTGTTTCTTTTCATTGGTATATTTATTTATTTTGTTCTTCGTTGTTTATTTATTTATTTATTTTTTGGGGGGGTAAATTGTAATTGTTGAAGTTAACCGAAGGTTTAAGACATGGCAGGAGATCTCAGACCCGTGTCATGCTCCTCGTGTGCGATGTGGGAGCTCAGGGGCACGTCCACTGTCCCTGGCTCCTTCACGTGCAAGAAGTGTATCCAGTTGCAGCTCCTGTTAGACCGCTTGACGGCTCTGGAGCTGCGGATGGACTCACTTTGGAGCATCCGTGATGCTGAGGACGTCGTGGATAGCACGTTTAGCAAGTTGGTCACACCGCAGGTGAAAGGTACTGAGGGAGATAGGAAATGGGTGACCAAAAAACAGAGCAAGAGTAGGAAGACAGTGCAGGTGTCCTCTGCGGTCATCTCCCTGCAAAACAGATATACCGCTTTGGATACTGTTGAGGGAGATGGCTCACCAGGGGAAGGCAGCAGCAGCCAGGTTCATGGCACCGTGGCTGGCTCTTTGCGCAGCTCGGCAGGAAGAAGAATGGCAGGGCTATAGTGATAGGAGACTCAATTGTAAGGGGAATAGACAGGCGGTTCTGCGGACGCAATCAAGACTCCAGGATGGTATGTTGCCTCCCTGGTGCAAGGGTCAAGGATGTCTCGGAGCGGCTGCAGGACATTCTGGCGGGGGGGGGGGGGGGGAGTGAACAGCCAGCTGTTGTGGTGCACATAGGCACCAAAGGCATAGGTAGAAAAATGGGACGAGGTCCTACAAGCTGAATTTAGGGAGCTAGGAGTTAAACTAAAAAGTAGGACCTCAAAGGTAGTAATCTAAGGATTGCTACCAGTGCCACGAGCTAGTCAGAGTAGGAATGTCAGGATAGAGAGGACGAATGCGTGGCTCGAGAGATGGTGCAAGAGTGAGGGTTTCAAATTCCTGGGACATTGGAACCGGTTCTGGGGGAGGGGGGACCAGTACAAACCGGACGGTCTGCACCTGGGCAGGACTGGAACCGATGTCCTATGGGGGGTATTTGCTCGAGCTGTTGGGGAGAGTTTAAACTAATGTAGCAGGGGGGTGGGAACCGATGCACGAAGTTGGAAGGTAGTAAAACAGGGACAGAAATAAAAGGCAGTAAGGGGGAAAGTGTAAGGCAGAAAAGCCATAGTCAACAATCAAAAAGGGTGACTGTACAAGGTACAGTGACTGAGGGGCGCTCAGTGAATAGGACCAGGAATACTAAAAGAAATAAAACGGGAAGTGAAAACATTAATGGTAAGCGACGCGGCAGGTTGTTACATGAAGATATAGGTTCAACAACAAGGAAAATTAGGAGAAAGGTTAAGAGGAAATATAACTTAGGAGAGGTTACTGATCGAGGTGTTAAGATTCAGAACAGAGGTAAAAAAGCCAACATAAGTGTACTTTACCTGAATGCCCGTAGTATTCGGAATAAGGTAAATGAGTTGATGGCGCAAATCATCGTGAATGACTATGATTTAGTGGCCATTACTGAAACATGGTTAAAGGATGGTCACGACTGGGAGTTAAATATCCAAGGGTATCAAACTTTTTGGAAGGACAGAGTGGATGGTAAGGGAGGTGGTGTAGCTCTGTTATTTAAGGATGACATCCGGGCAACAGTAAGGGATGACATCGGTGCTATGGAGGATAAGGTTGAATCCATTTGGGTGGAAATCAGGAATAGTAAGGCGAAAAAGTCACTGATAGGAGTAATCTATAGGCCACCAAATAGTAACATTATGGTGGGGCAGGCAATAAACAAAGAAATAACAGAGGCATGTAGAAATGGTACAGCAGTTATCATGGGGGATTTTAATCTACATGTTGATTGGTTTAACCAGGTCGGTCAAGGCAGCCTTGAGGAGGAGTTTATAGAATGTATCCGCGATAGTTTCCTAGAACAGTATGTAATGGAACCTACCAGGGAACAAGCAGTCCTATATCTGGTCCTGTGTAATGAGACAGGATTGATTCAGGGTCTCATAGTTAGGGATCCTCTCGGAAGGAGCGATCACAATATGGTGGAATTTAAAATACAGATGGAGGGTGAGAAGGTAAAATCAAGCACTAGTGTTTTGTGCTTAAACAAAGGAGATTACAATGGGATGAGAGAAGAACTAGCTAAGGTAGACTGGGAGCAAAGACTTTACAGTGAAACAGTTGAGGAACAGTGGAGAACCTTCCAAGTGATTTTTCACAGTGCTCTGCAAAGGTTTATACCAACAAAAAGGAAGGGCGGTAAAAAGAGGGAAAATCGACCATGGATATCGAAGGAAATAAGGGAGAGTATCAAATTAAAGGAAAAAACATACAAAGTAGCAAAGATCAGTGGGAGACTAGAGGACTGGGAAATCTTTAGGGAACAACAGAAAGCTACTAAAAAAAGCTATAAAGAAGAGTAAGATAGATTATGAGAATAAACTTGCTCAGAATATAAAAACAGATAGTAAAAGTTTCTACAAAAACATAAAACAAAAAAGACTGGCTAAGGTAAATATTGGTCCTTTAGAGGATGAGAAGGGAGATTTAATAATGGGAGATGAGGAAATGGCTGAGGAACTGAACAGGTTTTTTGGGTCGGTCTTCACAGTGGAAGACACAAATAACATGCCAGTGACTGATGGAAATGAGGCTATGACAGGCGAGGACCTTGAGAGGATTGTTATCACCAAGGAGGTAGTGATGGGCACGTTAATGGGGTTAAAGGTAGACAAGTCTCCTGGACCTAATGGAATGCATCCCAGAGTGCTAAAAGAGATGGCTAAGGAAATTGCAAATACACGAGTGATAATTTACCAAAATTCACTAGACTCTGGGGTGGTCCCGACGGATTGGAAATTAGCAAATGTGACACCACTGTTTAAAAAAGGAGGTAGGCAGAAAGCGGGTAATTATAGGCCAGTGAGCTTAACTTCGGTAGTAGGGAAGATGCTGGAATCTATCATCAAGGAAGAAATAGCGAGGCATCTGAATGGAAATTGTCCCATTGGGCAGACGCAGCATGGCTTCATAAAGGGCAGGTCGTGCCTAACTAATTTAGTGGAATTTTTTGAGGACATTAACAGTGCGGTAGATAACGGGGAGCCAATGGATGTGGTATATCTGGATTTCCAGAAAGCCTTTGACAAGGTGCCACACAAAAGGTTGCTGCATAAGATAAAGATGCATGGCATTAAGGGGAAAGTAGTAGCATGGATAGAGGATTGGTTAATTAATAGAAGGCAAAGAGTGGGGATTAATGGGTGTTTCTCTGGTTGGCAATCAGTAGCTAGTGGTGTCCCTCAGGGATCAGTGTTGGGCCCACAACTGTTCACAATTTACATAGATGATTTGGAGTTGGGGACCAAGGGCAATGTGTCCAAGTTTGCAGACGACACTAAGATAAGTGGTAAAGCAAAAAGTGCAGAGGATACTGGAAGTCTACAGAGGGATTTGGATAGGCTAAGTGAATGGACTAGGGTCTGGCAGATGGAATACAATGTTGACAAATGTGAGGTTATCCATTTTGGTAGGAATAACAGCAAAAGGGATTATTATTTAAATTATAAAATATTAAAACATGCTGCTGTGCAGAGAGACCTGGGTGTGCTAGTGCATGAGTTGCAAAAAGTTGGTTTCCAGGTGCAACAGGTGATTAAGAAGGCAAATGGAATTTTGTCCTTCATTGCTAGAGGGATGGAGTTTAAGACTAGGGAGGTTCTGCTGCAATTGTATAAGGTGTTAGTGAGGCCACACCTGGAGTATTGTGTTCAGTTTTGGTCTCCTTACTTGAGAAAGGATGTACTGGCACTGGAGGGTGTGCAGAGGAGATTCACTAGGTTAATCCCAGAGCTGAAGGGGTTGGATTACGTGGAGAGGTTGAGTAGACTGGGACTGTACTCGTTGGAATTTAGAAGGATGAGGGGGGATCCTATAGAAACATATAAGGTTATGAAGGGAATAGATAGGATAGATGCGGGCAGGTTGTTTCCACTGGCGGGTGAAAGCAGAACTTGGGGGCATAGCCTCAAAATAAGGGGAAGTAGATTTAGGACTGAGTTTAGGATGAACTTCTTCACCCAAAGGGTTGTGAATCTATGGAATTCCTTGCCCAGTGAAGCAGTAGAGGCTCCTTCATTAAATGTTTTTAAGATAAAGATAGATAGTTTTTTGAAGAATAAAGGGATTAAGGGTTATGGTGTTCGGGCCGGAAAGTGGAGCTGAGTCCACAAAAGATCAGCCATGATCTCATTGAATGGTGGAGCAGGCTCGAGGGGCCAGATGGCCTACTCCTGCTCCTAGTTCTTATGTTCTTATGTACCTGGGACTTCGATGTTGTGGCCATTTCGGAGACATGGATAGGGCAGAGACAGGAATGGTTGTTGCAGTTTCCGGGGTTTAGATATTTCAGTAAGCTCAGGGAAGGTGGTAAAAGAGGGGGAGGGATGACATTGTTAGTCAAGGACAGTATTACGGTGGCAGAAAGGAAGTTTGATGAGGACTCGTCGACTGAGGTAGTATGGGCTGAGGTTAGAAACAGGAAAGGAGAGGTCACCCTGTTAGGGGTTTTCTATAGGCCTCCAAAAAGTTCCAGAGATGTAGAGGAAAGGATTGCAAAGATGATTCTGGATAGGAGCAAAAGCAACAGGGTAGTTGTTATGGGGGTCTTTAACTTTCCAAATATTGACTGGAAATGCGATAGTTTGAGTACTTTAGATGGGTCCGTTTTTGTCCAATGTGTGCAGGAGAGTTTCCTGACACAGTATGTAGATAGGCCAACGAGAGGCGAGGCCATATTGGATTTGGTACTGGGTAATGAACCAGGACAGGTGTTACATTTGGAGGTAGGGGAGCACTTTGGTGATCGTGACCACAATTCGATTACGATTACTTTAGTGGTGGAAAGGGATAGGTCTATACCGCAGGGCTAGAGTTATATCTGAGGGAAAGGCAATTATGATGCGATGAGGCAAGACTTAGGATGCATCGGATGGAGAGGAAAACTGCAGGGGATGGGCACAATGGAAATGTGGAGCTTGTTCGAGGAACAGCTACTGCGTATCCTTGATAAGTACGTACCTGTCAGGCAGGGAGGAAGTGGTCGAGCAAGGGAACCGTGGTTTACTAAAGCAGTCGAAACACTTGTCAAGAGGAAGAAGGAGGCTTATGTAAAGATGAGACATGAAGGTTCAGTTAGGGCACTCAAGAGTTACAAGTTAACTGGGAAGGACCTAGAGAGAGAGCTCAGAAGAGCCAGGAGGGGACATGAGAAGTCTTTGGCAGGTAGGATCAAGGATAACCCTAAAGCTTTCTATAGATATGTCAGGAATAAATGAATGCGTCGGATAAGAGTAGGGCCAGTCAAGGACAGTAGGGGGAAGTTGTGCTTGGAGTCCGAGGAGATAGGAGAGGTGCTAAATGAATATTTTTCGTCAGTATTCACACAGGAAAAAGACAATGTTGTCGAGGAGAATACTGAGATTCAGGCTACTAGACTAGAAGGACTTGAGGTTCATAAGGAGGAGGTTTAGCAATTCTGGAAAGTGCGAAAATAGATAAGTCCCCTGGGCCGGATGGGATTTATCCTAGGATTCTCTGGGAAGCTAGGGAGGAGATTGCTGAGCCTTTGGCTTTGATCTTTAAGTCATCTTTGTCTACAGGTATAGTGCCAGAACACTGGAGGATAGCCAATGTTGTCCCCTTGTTCAAGAAAGGGAGTAGAGACAACCCAGGTAACTATAGGCCAGTGAGCCTTACTTCTGTTGTGGGCAAAATCTTGGAAAGGTTTATAAGAGGTAGGACGTATAATCATCTGGAAAGGAATAATTTAATTAGAGATAGTCAACACGGTTTTGTGAAGGGTAGGTCGTGCCTCACAAACCTTATTGAGTTCATTGAGAAGGTGACCAAACAGTTGGATGAGGGTAAAGCAGTTGATGTGGTGTATATGGATTTCAGTAAAGCGTTTGATAAGGTTCCCCATGGTAGGCTACTGCAGAAAATACGGAGGCATGGGATTAATGGTGATTTAGCAGTTTGGATCAGAAATTGGCTAGCTGGAAGAAGACAAGGGTGGTGGTTGATGGGAAATGTTCAGACTGGAGTCCAGTTACTAGTGGTGTACCACAAGGATCTGTTTTGGGGCCACTGCTGTTTGTCATTTTTAGAAATGACCTGGAGGAGGGCGTAGAAGGATAGGTGAATAAATTTGCAGATGACACTAAAGTCGGTGGAGTTGTGGACAGTGCGGAAGGATGTTACAAGTTACAGAGGGACATAGATAAGCCGCAGCGCTGGGCTGAGAGGTGGCAAATGGAGTTTAATGCAGAAAAGTGTGAGGTGATTCATTTTGGAAGGAATAACAGGAAGACAGAGTACTGGGCTAATGGTAAGATTCTTGGCAGTGTGGATGAGCAGAGAGATTTCGGTGTCCATGTACATAGATCCCTGAAAATTGCCACCCAGATTGAGAGGGTTGTTAAGAAGGCGTACGGTGTGTTAGCTTTTATTGGTCGAGGGATTGAGTTTCGGAGCCATGAGGTCATGTTGCAGCTGTACAAAACTCTGGTGCGGCCGCATTTGGAGTATTGTGTGCAAATCTGGTCGCCGCATTATTTCATAGAATTTACAGTGCAGAAGGAGCCCATTCGGCCCATCGAGTCTGCACCGGCTCTTGGAAAGAGCACCCTACCCAAGGTCAACACCTCCACCCTATCCCCATAACCCAGTAACCCCAGCCAACACTAAGGGCAATTTTGGACACTAAGGGCAATTTATCATGGTCAGTCCACCTAACCTGCACATCTTTGGACTGTGGGAGGAAACCGGAGCACCCGGAGAAAACCCACACACACACGGGGAGGATGTGCAGACTCCGCACAGACAGTGACCCAAGCCGGAATCGAACCTGGGACCCTGGAGCTGTGAAGCAATTGTGCTATCCACAATGCTACCGTGCTGCCCCAATTATAGGAAGGATGTGGAAGCATTGGAAAGGGTGCAGAGGAGATTTACCATAGTGTTGCCTGGTATGGAGGGAAGATCTTATGAGGAAAGGCTGAAGGACTTGAGGCTGTTTTCGTTAGAGAGAGGAAGGTTAAGAGGTGACTTAACTGAGGCATACAAGATGATCAGAGGATTGGATAGGGTGGACAGTGAGAGGTTTTTTCCTCGGATGGTGATGTCTAGCATGAGGGGACATAGCTTTAAATTGAGGGAAGATAGATATAAGACAGATGTCAGAGATAGGTTCTTTACTCAGAGGGTAATAAGGGGGTGGAATGCCCTGCCTGCAACAGTAGTGGACTCGCCAACACTAAGGGCATTCAAATGGATGGACATATGGACTTTAGAGTGGTTTCACAGGTCGGCGCAACATCGAGGGCCGAAGGGCCTGTACTGCACTGTAATGTTCTATGTTCTACCTGAGGAACTTCTAACCTGTACCTGACTCCAGCTGAGCAACAGCGCTTAACCTATCTCTATCCCTTTGTCGCCTCCTTATGTCCTTTTCACAATGTACTTTCCCACAATCTTTGTGTCATCCGCAAATTGATACAGTTGCTAAAATTTGCGGATGACACAAAGATGTGTGGGAAAGTACATTGTGAAAAGGACATAAGGAGGCGACAAAGGGATAGAGATAGGTTATCTACCAAGTCACTTATGCAAATTGTAAAAAGTTGAGACCCTGGAACTGATCCCTATGTCTCATCACTCATTACATCCTGCCAACCAGAAAAAAGCCTATTTATGCCTACTCTCTGTTTCCTGTTTTTGAGCCAATCTTCAATCCTCCACCGAGTTTTTATTTTCTGCAATAACCTTTGATGTGGCACCTTCTGAAACAACTTCTGGAAATCTGAGTCCAGTCATCATGTCTGTCTCAGCTCTTTGAAAGAACTGGCCAATTAATCCCAACTGATGTTTTTTCCCGATAGCCCTGAAAACATTTTCTTCTCAAGTATATGCTCCTTTTAAAAGTTACTACTGAATCCGATTCCTTCATCATTTCAGGCAGCATTTTCCATATATGTCAACTCAAAGGAAGGGATCGGGAAACAGGATGCAACAAGAAAGGGTGCAAGATCAGTGCAAGATTGAACTAAGATCTAGAAAAGTTAATTTGATAGTTGGTTAACATTTTGCTGGTGAAGTACTGAAATTGATACAAGTTGCAAAAATTTAATAGGCTCCATGATCTCTGCAGACCATTTCTCTGCACATATCTGTGGTATTTTGTTATTCGTTCCAAGGATGTGAGTGTCACTAGCATGCCCAGAATTTATTGCTTATCCTTTATTACTTTTGAGAAGGTGGTGGGGAGCCTTCTTCTTCAACTATTGAACTCCTTGTGGTGCTAGTTCACCTCAAGTGCTGTTAACAGGGAGTACCAGGATTTTGACCCAGCGACACTGAAGCAATGGGGATATCGGTCCAAGTCAGGATGGTGTGTGACATAGAGGGGAACCTGCAGGTGGCGATGGCCCCATGCATCTGCTGCCCTTGACATTTTAGGTGGTAGAGATCGCAAGTTTAGAAGATGCTGTCAAAGGAACCTTGACAAGTTGCAACAGCGCATCTTGTATATGGTGCATACTCCTGCCACACTGCACCGGTGGTGGAGAGAGTGAATGTTTCAGGTGGTGGATGAGGAGTCGATCGCATGAACTACTTTACCCTGGATCATATTTAGTTTTTTGAATATTGTTGGAGCTGCAATTATCCAGAGGTGAATATTCCATCACACTCCTGACGTGTGCCATATAGATGGTGAACAGGCTCTGGGGAGTCAGGGGGTGAGTTACTCACCACAGGATCCCCAGCCTCTGACCTGCTCAGTATTTATATGGCAGATCCAGTTAACTTTCTGATCAGTGGTCAATGCCAGGATCTTGATGGTGGGGGATTCAGTGATGGTAATGCCATTGAGCGTCAAAGGGAGATAGTCAAATTCTGTGTCCTTGGAGATGGTCATTGCCTGGCACTTGTGTAGCATGAATGTTACTTGTCACTTATCAGCCCAAGCCTCAATGTTACCTTGCTGCATGTGGCCATGGATTATTTCAGTATCTGAGGAGTTGCAAATGGAATTGAACACTGTGTAATTATCAGCAAACTTCTCCATCTGACTTGTGGAGGGAAGGTCATTGACGAAGCAGCTGAAGAGGCCTAGGGAACTAGCCTGAGAAACTCTTGTAGCAATGTCCTGGGACAGAGATGATCGGCCTCCAACAACCACAACCATCTTCCTTTGTGCCAGACGCGACTTCAACCAGTGGAATTTTCCCGATTCCCATTGACTTCAATTTTGATAGGACACCATGATACCACAAAATTACAAAAGCAAAATACTGTGGATGCTGGTATTTAGAAAGAAAAACAGAAAGTGATGGAAATACTCAACAGGTCTGGCAGCATCTGGGGAGGATGACCTTTCATCAGAACCATTCATGTCAGGATGTGGCAGGACTGCAGAGCTTTGGTCTGTTGGTTGTTGTATTGCTCGATTTTTTTGTAGAACATGCTGCTGTTTCTTTGTCCCTTGGCACTTTTGCTGAAAATGAGATTATTTTAGATGAAAGAATAAGAGCACAAGAAATTGGAGCAGAAATATGCCTTACAGTGCTTTGAACCTACTTCAACATTCACTAAGATTATTGCTGATCTTTGCCCTTATCTTCACTCTTACACCTGATCTCATATCCCTTGATTACCTGACAGTCCAGCTCAATCAGCCTCAACCTTGAAAATACTCAGTAATGAAACATTCATAGTCCTCTGTGACAGAGAATTCTAAAGGTTAATAGCCTTTTGAGCGAAGAAGTCTTATCTCCTCTCTGTCCTCAAAGGCCGAGTCTAGATCTCGACTCTTCAGCCAAAAGAAACATACTCTCAGCACCTACCCTTTCTCATACTCCAGAAATTCAGTTGGCGAAGGATAGAACTGGAGCCAATCCTTACAAGCTTTTATGGCAATCTGCCCAAGGACAAATCCTCTGCTACGTTCTCCATGCCAGACAGTCCTGCAGGTTGCTTTTCAGTTGCTCATAGGAGTCTCCCATTTTTCAGCTACGATGACTGGGGAAAAGAATACTTGAGGTTGTCTCCCGTTAACTTCCTCAAGTGTGCTGAAAGGAAACCCAAGTCTTCTTCCCGGACCAAAACCAGAAAATCTCAGCAGGTCTGACAGCATCTGCGCCGAGAAAAGGGAGCTAACATTTCCAGTCTGGATGGCTCTTTGTCAAAGCTTTAACAAAGAGTCAGCCAGACTCGAAACGTCAGCTCCATTTTCTCTGCGCAGACGCTGTCAGACCTGCTGAGATTGTCCAGTATTTTATGTTTTTGTTTCAGATTCCAGCATCCGCAGTAATTTGCTTTTATCCTCTTCCCGGAGGATCTTCCACCTGTAATCAGCTGTTGTTTGTCGAGGTTCGAACTCTTTCACCATCACCACTGAAGACTCAATAGCTCCACAATTGACTGTGGCTTATAACTTTGAACATGGGATATTTACCTGAGCTTAGGCCGAACACCCTTGCTACCCTACCCAACAGACTTTATACATGACAAGCATACATCTCCTAACCCAATAGCCATGGTTTCAATATATCTATTTGTAGGGGGTGTAATGAATATCACACTGACCACCGAGCCAGATCAAATAAAAAGCATTTGTAAGAATCAAACACATGGCCAGGAGTTGAAACGTGCGCACACTATGTGCAACACAAGTAAAATCAATATAATACAAGTCTCTTTCAGAATCCCTAATACCCATTGGGATAGAAACATAACAATTAATAATAAGACTTAAAATAGTTCAAACTATGCTACACAACAAATGTAACAAAGAGAATAAATTGTACTCCAGGATTTTGAGTTGATATAAGCATGAAATTCTTCCAAACATCATCAGTAAAGGGTGGCATGGTGGCGCAGTGGTTAGCACTGCTGCCTCATGGTGCTGAGAACCCAGGTTCGCTACTGGCCCTTGGTCACTGTCCGTGTGGAATCTGCACATTCTCCCCGTATCTGCGTCTCCTCCACAACCCAAAGATGTGCATCGTAGGTGGATTGGCCACACTAAATTGCCCCTTAATTGGAAAAAGAAGAATTGGGTACTCTTAAAAAAAAAATTCAAATAACATCATGAATAAAAGCTGAAGCAAGAGGCCCACAGAGATAACATGGTGCTCGAACCTATTAGCCTGGCCATACTTCAAGATGTATTGACACAAACACCACAATTAAGCTCAGAGATAACATGTCCTGTAAACAACATCGTTAAAACAAATGATGGGGATTCTATATTAATGAATAGCTATCTTTCAAAATGGCTTCTAAAGACTAGTTCCTTTAAGGTTAAAAAGGTGCCAGGCTGTCACCATCTTTGAGAGAAAAGTATTTACATCAACAGATATGTATCGCCATCTCTAAGACAGGCTGCTTAAAAATGTATCAAAAGAGACAGATTCAACAGAACCAGCAATCACTCTTCTGCCTTGCAAAGAGAGTGCAGTCACTTCTGTCCTGCCAGATTCGTCAAACAAGTCCATCTTTGTTTTGTGAGTATGACTTTCTTATTCTGTTAAACGTTTTGTAGTCAGAGATATTTTTGAATATCCATCTTTAGTAATGACAAACTGTTAGCAGACTTACATTAATGACAAACTGTTAGCAGATTTTAATTTTGTAGATTCTGTAAACCTGTTTTATATTTTTAAATGTTTGTAATAAAACCCCACTAAAAATATAACTGTGTATGTGTTACCTTGAGTAAGTTTAAGTTCCTAGAAGCTCATTCGGACGTCCTGAGAGACAAGGATCCAAGCTGAAAAAGTAACAATTTCGTTTGAACGACTTACCTGGGGAATCCCCCATTCAGAAATAACTGAGAGCTTAACTGTTTGAGAGCTGGAAGATTAATTTCCCTCCAGTGAGAGCTATTCCTGTTCTGTGTAGGAAGATAACTTTTTCTCTTTCAGTGTGTCATGTGAGAGTACCTTTAAGAAATGGGTGTTTATAAATGGGTGTGCATATAAATATCTGTAGTGAGAGTACCTTTAAGAAATGCGTGTTTACTACTGCAGTGATGTCAGAGAGTGGGTGGAGCTGGGCTGTCTGTCAGCTTTTTTACTTTCATTTTAGGCTGTTTGCTGCAGGGTGTGTTTTGGTTTTGTTTTCAGTGTTGGAGCTGAAGCCAGGCAGAGCAGGTGTACTGTTGATCTCTCTGCCATGAAAAGACTATCTCTTGATCATTTGGTGAATTCAGAATTATAAATGTTTTCAGTAGTGAATGTAAACCTAATGTGCTTCTGTTAAAAGGTGTTTCTTTTGTCTTCTGGATGTTGTTTGGGAAGTTATTAAGGATTACTTAGTGTTGTATTCTTTGGGGGTTGTATTTGAATTAATGATTGCTAAGATGTTCACTGTATGTTTTAAAAAGGTTAACTTGAGTTCATAGAATAAACATTGTTTTGTTTAAAAAAATACTTTTCCATTTCTGCTCTACCACACCTGTAGAGTTGGCTGTGTGCTCCCCATACCACAATCTATTAAAAGTCGTGGGTCAGGTGAACTCCATGATACACTTTGGGGTTCTCTAAACCCTGGCCCATAACAAGTGGCTCAGTCTTAAACAGACTGGTAAGATAATCATCCTGGTCAGAAATCCTAAATCAGTCACAAGGGCTCAAGTGAATCCCTATCTAATGCCCACCAGCTTCACATCATTGAACACAAATAATCTAACATTATCACTCTCTCAGCCTATCTCAGAATCTTCCATGTTTCAACTTCTCATTCTGAGAAGCATAGAATCATTCTGCTCAATCTCCCCACGTTCCAGGAATTAATCTAGTGGATCTTTGTTGGATGAATGAGCGGGTCATCACTTCAGTCAACATCTCATGCCACTTTGGGGCCCGATTTTGCAACTTGGGCCTCCCTCTCTCCTTTAAAAAAAAATTTAGAGTACCCAATTCATTTTTTCCAATTAAGGGGCAATTTAGTGTGGCCAATCCACCTACCCTGCACATCTTTGGTTTGTGGGGGCGAAACCCACGCAGACACGGGGAGAATGTGCAAACTCCACATGGACAGTGACCCAGAGCCGGGATCGAACCTGGGACCTCGGTGCCGTGAGGCAGCAGAGCTATCCACTGCGCCACCGTGCTGCCCGCCTCCCTCTCTACTAATCACTCCCAGCTAAGCGTGCATCCAGCTGAACAAAGGACTCTTCAGAAAAATTATTTTGGAGGATGACCATTCAATGCTCAAGTGAGGTGTTTTTGACATTCTTCTGCTACGTAAAGAGAGTGCAAGTATCATTGGTGGGATTTATCAATCAACCCGCCATGTGTTTTCCAGTGGCGGAGGGTGACCCGCCAGTGGGACGTACTGGTCCCGAAGTTGACAATGGGATTTTAACCCTTTAATTATTTAAATGCTGTTTTTATTATTTATAGTGGAGAGAGGAAGCAGTGCACAGCAGGATGAGTTGGAGTAAGGATCTCAATAGAAGGCCGAAATAAACGTTAAATCTTTACACAGCACTTTCAACAATACAGACAGAACTAAACTAAGGCACTGGAGATAAGAACAAAATACCACAGATGTTGGAAATACGAAATAAAATGATAAAATGCTGGACATACACAAAATATGAACTATGGAGTGACAAACAGAGTTAATGGGGGTGGTTTTGAGCCTGCACTAGCTGTCCATTAGATCAGTGGTGTGAGTGGAAAATCAAGCGAAGATTCCTGTTGCAGGAATCGCATTTCTAGATTTTTCCGCCGGCGACGTCACGAGTTTCACACCTGCAAAGGCGTGAACCTCACCTTTATACATTTACATCAATTTAAATAT
Source organism: Scyliorhinus torazame (assembly GCF_047496885.1). Lineage (NCBI taxonomy): Eukaryota > Metazoa > Chordata > Chondrichthyes > Carcharhiniformes > Scyliorhinidae > Scyliorhinus > Scyliorhinus torazame. The sequence continues at coordinate 28,611,676 of NC_092720.1, read as the reverse complement.
TATTAGCCCACCCCTCCCCCCTCGCCACATGATCCCCCCCTCACTAAATATTCATATCTCGTTGGCGTGACATCACGTCGACAAGGTTGGCAATAGGTTTGGCCAGATGTGAGGCAGTCGCAGGAAACGCTCCAGGGGCTCAGAGTTAAGTGTAGCCGCTGGGGAGTTGAGGGACATGCCCGGAGAGTGCCCTGGCACAGTGCCAACCTAGCAGTGCCAACCTGTGCCAGTGACAGGCCCCAATAAGAGCACCTTGAGGTGGGGGGGGGGGGCGGAAGCGGGGCAGGGTGCAACAGGGTGTGTTTCGGGGGGGGGGGGGGGAGTGCTGGCAGTACTTCCGTGGTGTTGGTGGGGGTGGAGGGGTTCAATGACGGTGGTGGATGTGGGCCGGACGGGGGAGCGGAATTCCGGCAAGGAATGTCGGGTGGGAGGGGAGAGCTCCCGCTACCTCTGTGATAGATCGTAGATTTTACAGTGCAGAAGAAGGCCATCCGGCCCATTGAGTCTACACCAGCCCCTGAAAGAGCACGCTACCTAAGCTCACACCTCCACCTTAACCCTGCAACCCCACCCAGCGTTTGGACACTATGGGGCAATTTAGCGTGACCAATCTGGGGGCCATTAGGCAGCAGCGCTGATCAGGACGCCTCTTAAATATAGCGCCCAATCTCTTTGGAGCCGGTTGCCGGTTCTATGAGGTCCTGCCCCACTAGATTGACATCCACGCCCACTCATTTCCTTGTGCCAAAGAGGCTCAAGGTTTGGCGAAAAAATATAGAGCCGAATCGAATATTGCCGCCCCTCCGCCTCCCATCTTATGTCCCCTAGCTTTGTATCATCAGTATATGCGAACACATTACATTCAATCCCCTCATCTAAGTTCTTAATACAGATTGTAAATAAATGAGCCCAAGCACTAATTCTTATGCACTCAATTCGTAACAACCTGCCAAACAGCAAATGATCCATTTATTCCCAGGCAGCCAGACACCCAGTTTCATGCTGGACAATCCAGCCTTTAGCTCGTCGTCCAGTCGCTATCTGACACAGGACGGCTTCACATTCTATATTTTAACCTGGAGCTCATTTACCTGAGAAAGGCATCAACAGGAATCTGTGTTTACACCTTTCCTCACCTGCATGTAGGCCTGAAAGTTTGACAGACGTGGCTTCCAGTTGGGCAGGGGGCAGTGGCATAGTGGGACTGGACTAATAATCTGGAGACATGGGTTCAAATCCCACCACGGCAGATGGTGAAATTGAAATTGAATGAAAACCTGGAATTAAAAGTCCAACAATGGCCTCGACTGTTGTCAAACCCATCGGATTCACTGATATCCCTTTGGGTAAATAAATCTGCCATCCTTACCTGGTCTGGCCGACGTGCGGCTCGAGACTCCAGACCGACAGCAATGTGGCTGATTCTTAAATGTCCTCTGGTCAATTAGGGATGGGCAATAACTGCTGGCCCAGCCAGCAATGCCCACATCCCATGTAAGAATTTAAAAAATGACACAGTGGACCACAGGGTAATCCATTCCTGGGGATATTTCTTGACAACTCAGGTGTGTTCCTAACTAGGCGGAAATCTGAGGCACCTTCTAGGCCTCCTCAGGAATTCAATATGTTAGGCTCAGTGGATCAACCACCATTCTCAAGGGTTAAAAGAATCACAGAACGTATTGGCAGTTAGGCAAATGATTGGGGATGGTAACAAAGTAATAATATCACTTGATTTGTAACCCAGAGGCCTGAACTCATGCCCCAGAGAAAAGAGTTCAAATTCCACCATGGCTGCTGGGGGAATTTAATTTCAACAAACCTGGAATAAAAAGTAATGATGATCATGAAACTACTGGATTGTCATAAAAGCCCACCCGGTTCATTGGTGTCCTTCAGGGGAGGAAATCTGCCATCCTTACCCAGTCTGGCCTATTTGTGATCCCAGATCTGCAGCAATATGGTTGATTCTGAAAGGCCTAGCAAGCCACTCTGTTGTATCCAACCGCAACGCGACATTAACTGCCCCGATTCAAGGGACTTTTCACAGGAACTTCATTGCACTTCTTCATTCTGTATACACCTCCCGCTGCCTCAGGAAGGCAGACAGCATTATCAGAGACCCCTCACACCCAGGCTTTGCCCTCTTCCAGACCCTTCCATCAGGCAGGAGATACAGAAGTCTGAAGACCCGCACATCCAGACATAGGAACAGCTTCTTCCCCACAGCTACAAGACTCCTCAACGACTCTCCCTCGGACTGATCTGTTCCCTGTAGGAACACTATTCACAACGCCCTATGCTGCTCCTGTTTGACCCTTGTTCCGCACTGTAACCAATCACTATTTGTTGATGTAGCATTTGTCAATGTACTCTGTCGATTATTCTTTTGTCTAGTATGTACATACTGTGTACATTCCCTTGGCCGCAGAAAAATACTTTTCACTGTACTTCGGTACATGTGATAATAAATATCAATCAATCAATCAGCGTTAATGTCAGCCTACTTGTGACAATAAAGATTTTTTTTTTAAAGAGGGTGGTTCGCAATCACCTTCTCAAGGGCAATTCAGACTGGGTAGTAAATGCTGGGGTTGCCAGTGACGCTCACCTCCCAGGAATTATTTTTCTTTAATGGCCTTGTTGCCAGGATCTAGGGTAGGGTCTCCTGTTTTGCCCTAGAAGGGGGCATCCTACTCCACCACACTTACCGCCAGCAGAGTGGCTCACCAGGAACTTTGAAGTTGAACAAACTATGGGAAAGGCATAGCTTACATAGGCAAAAAAAATTGCACACAGCGAAGAAACAAGCCCAGCTTGTTTTCAGTGCGGCAGTTAATTTAAAATGCTTTCCTGTATAATTATAGAATAGATACTTTAAAAAGGACATCACATTAATTCTTAAGCACAAAATTAGCAGTTCTTATAACATGCTCTAGTTCATGGCAACTACACTGTTTAAACAAGGCAGGGAATTATTATGAATACAGATATAGCCAGAGGATAATTCAAGCTGAGCAACAATTAAATGGCGCTAGAAATCATTTTACATGGTTAGTGAATGTTCGAGGTCATTCATCTCAAGGCTAGACTCCTGCAATTTAGTTAATGTCCTAGCCAGAAATCTCAGTGTGTGAACTGTGTCCAGAAATCTCAGCGTGTTGAACTGTGTTGGACGAGGTGTTAAGTCCCTGCAGATTTCACTTTGCTCCTTACCTCCTGCCCTGTCACACAGCTCAATGAGAGATCCTCTTAAAGCCTTCTGCTTTGTCGATTTGAACTGTGTTAGCAGGTTTTTAATGCCACGCTCGTGACTGTCACAATGTGCTTCATATACATAAAAATGCATTTCAAATTAAAAGAGTCAATCCTTTAACAATTGGTTGATTGTACAAAACAGTTAATTAGATGGTGGGCCATTGCCACAAAAGTAACATTGGAAGAGCTTTTTTTTCAATGTTAAGAGTATTTGCATAAATCCTTTTAAGACCTTGGGATCTCCTAATGCACCTCCCAGCTAATGAATTACTTTCAGAAGTACAATTGACGTACTTTAGGCAAATGTGACAGCCAATTTGCACACAGTGAAGTCAAGCAATGATTGAGGGATCTTTCTTGTCAAATGCTTTCCGTTTTTCTTTGGGGAAAAAAAACTGATTTTTTTTTCCATTTACTTTATCAGGTAGGCAAGGCCCCAGTGACAACATTCACTGCTCAGTTTAAGGGGTGGGCCATTTAGGGCCAAGAGGAGGAGAAATTTCTTTGGCCAGAGGGGTGTGCATCTTTGGATTTCTCGACCCCTGAGGATTGGGGATGCACCATCATTGAATTTATTCAAGATTAAAATCAATAGATTTTTGGGCACCAAAATTGAATGGCGGAGCAGGTTCGAAAGGTTGTAAGGCCTACTCCTCATCTAATGCTTATGCTCTGATATCTGTGTAAAAGGCATCATTGACTTGCTCTCAGGGCACAAGTACTTAGTTAAAAGAACACTGTTCAATTGAGATTATAAGAGTTTTGGTTATATCAATGGACTTACCTCAGGTATTGGAAATATCCTTTCACTCGTGACGTCGTCCTCTTCATTCTCCGCTGCCATTAAAGTGTATTATGCTGCTGATTAATATGAGGGGACAGCACATCGGACTTCCCAAAGAAAGTCACTCTTTCCAGGGTCTATAAAATGGAGGAACCAGAGGAAGCAGAGCAACAAGAGAGCCAGAGCAGGCTTGTCCAATGTATGGCCAGCACATCACAACCAGCCCTGCTGTTCCTCTCCATCTCACCCGTGGAGTCAGTGTTCATGCGAATGAAAGATTCGGCAATGAACTTCTCCTCCAATCACTAGCCTCTTCTCTCTCATTCTGGCTGTTGATGCGGGAGAGAAACTGTCTGTGATTGGAGGCCACAGGGGGTCAACCACCAGAACTCACGCATGAAGTTTTTGTCTTCCTCCCCCACCTGTGATGTTCTCTGTTGGGTCTATTCGGATGCTTTGAGAACGTAGTGTTAACAAAGAACATCAAGCTGTGTTATTGAACAAAGCTGATTTATTTATACTACTAAATTAAAGATTCTAACCAGTCAACAAGGAGTAAGTTATTAAGTAAAACATTACAATGGTCGGGATTCTCCGATCCCGTGGCCAAGTTCTGACGCCGGTGTCAAAAGCGGCGCGAGCCACTCCGGCATCAATGGGCTTCCAGGCCCAGGTATTCACCCCTTCCTAGGTGGCTAGTACAGCGCCGGAGTGGTGTCCACTGCTTCGGCGCTCAAAAGCTGGTGCGCCACGGCCGGCACGAGTTCACGCATGCGCGCCACGGCCGGCGCGAGTTCACACATGCATGTCACGGCAGCGTGCGTCTGCGCATGCGCGTGGGTTCCCGTCTCCACGCTGCCCCTGGACAATATGGCGGAGCCCTGTACACGGGCCAGGTGCGGAGGAACATAGGCCCCCACAGCAATAGCCCGCGCGCCGATCAGTAGGCCCCGATCGCGGGCCAGGCCACCATGGAGGCCACCCCCCCCCCCCGCCCCCGGAGTTGGATCTCCCCACCCCGCCAACAGGATGGTCCCCGCAGCCAGAACTCCGAGGACCCGCCGGGTAGGACCACACGTAACCTACGCCGGAGGGACACGGCCGAACTCGGAAGGCACTCGGCCCGTCGAGCGCGAAGAATTGGTGGGGGGGGGGTGTTTTCAACGGCCCCCGACCGGTGCAGCGGCGAACCCGCGGGCGCCGGTGAATCGGCGCTGGAGAGTCGGCGGGCCGGTGTCGGAGCGGCGTGGCGCGATTCTCGTGCACCCCCGGCGATTCTCCGACCCGGCGGGGATCGGAGAATCCTGGCCAATATCTCTGTTTCTATTGTTTCTAGTTTACTAGTGTCTATTCACTCTCTGACTGACACCATTTCGTAATCATCAGCAATCCCGGTTAGGAACATAGGAACAGGAGTAGGCCATTCATTCCATCGAGTTTTCTCCACCTTTCAATACGGTCGTGGCTGATTGGTCCCTTCAATAACTTTTACCCACACTGTCCCCATAACCCTTTATGTTATTGTCAATCAGAAATCTATCACTCTCTGCATTAAACACTGTTAGTGACTGAGCTTAAATGGCCTACTGGTGTAGAGAATTCCAAAGATTCACAACCCGCTATGTAAAGAAATTTCTCCGCATCTCATGGCTTCCTCTTATTTTGAAATTATGCCCTTGGTTCGAGAATTCCCAACCAAGGGAAACATCTTACCTGCATCTACCCCGTCTATTCCTTTACGTGTGTTGTAGGTTTCAATGAGATCACCTCTCATTTTTCAAAAGTTAAGAGTTTTCCAAATGTCTCTTCATCAGACAGTCCTGCCACCCCCGGAACTTTGTCTGGTTAACCTTCAATTGTTTTAGCCCTTTTAACCAGTCTAGAACATTTATATTATAAAATGACCAGTGGTTGGGCCCAAAATTAAGATCTGGGGCATCATTGGAGATGGTGCTCTAGAAGCGGAAGGGTCTCCGAATGAGGCATGCTGCACCTCCAGCATGTTCTGTTACGGCTGTGCAGCACTCCATGTTGGGAAGGGTGTTTGCGCAGCTGTCCACCATGTGCGCTGGAAGCCTCCCAACCAGGGCCCCGTAACGTCACTCAGCCCTACCAGCTCTATCTGTGAACTTGGACCACAGCTCCAGTGGGCGGCACAGTGGTTAGCACTGCAGCCTCACAGAGCCAGACACCTAGATTCAATTCCCACTTCGGGTGACTGAGCGGAGTTTGCACTTTCTCCCCGTGCATGCATAGGTTTCCTCCGGGTGCTCCAATTTCCTCCCACAGTTCAAAGATGTGTAGATTTGGTGGATTGGCCATGATAAATTGCCCCTCAGTATCCATAAGTTTAGATGGGATTACAGGGATAGGGTCGGGAATGGGCCTAGGCAGGGTGGTCGTGCCAAGGGTTGGTGCAGTCTCGATGGGCCAAATGGTCTTCTTCTGCACTGTAGAGATTCTATAACGCAAAACATGTATTCAGCTGCAAGAGGGGTCCAGAAATATTGTTCTTTAAAGGGCACCCAACAATTTGTAGATCTTGGATGCGGTTTAATGGAAATGAACAGAGTCCTCTGTCAGGTGCGCTTAGCCGGGTGTATCTCGGCGCTGGCAGTGCAGAGAATGACCAGCTATTAACGGGACTCTGCTTCATTTCTGGGCCATGGCGAAGAATCCCTGGCCGAGGCCACACACAGGCTCACTCCCTGCTCTAACGAGCTCAGCTTGCCAGTGCAGGAATGTCTGCTGTGGCTAAGTCTGAGGAAGTACTAAGATGTATATTTGGAGGTTACTTTTGAGAGCTGGCACTTGAAATTGTTGACAATGAGACCTGTGGCCGCAGTACTTCTACATGTCCAGAAAATGGAGCTAGCGAGGTGAAGCTCAATGAAGAGGGGGGAGGAGGGCTCGACACAGAAGGCCCGACTCACCAAGGGTCCTTCAGGATCACTTTTCCTACCTCCTCGTGTGAGTTATACTGAGTTATAATAAAATATTACAGAAACCAATTTACAAGGCTCCAGGCCTCATTACACTTCAAATTTACGATAAACAGTCACTTAACACAAAACAGCTGAATCTAAAGCAGGAGATCAATGGTGACACCATCCATACCTTGCATGTCAGACTTCATGATGAGGGTGAGGAGAGAGTTGTGAAGGGGCAAAGCATTACTTACCATCACCCTCAATGATCCTTGCAACTCCAGATGCCACAGGCTCTGTGAATAAACAGAGGAAGTAATCACTGCGCTTATTGATTTTATCGGGGAACATAAATTTCAAACAATAGTTGACACTGAGCCACACAAGGCAACAAACTGTTAGGTGACCAAAAGTTTGGACAAAGATGTAAGTGTTAAGAGGTGTCTGAAAGGAAAATAGTGAGCGAGAGAGAGAATTCCAGAGCTTAGGACTTTGGCAGCTGACGGCACGGCTGCCATTAGTGGAGGGCGATCTACATAAGAGGCCAGCGTTGTAGGAGCACTGATATCCCAAAGGATTGCAGGGCTGGAGGAGACAACAGAACCTGGCGGGATGAAGCCATGGAGGGAATTAAAAACAAGGATGAGAATTTTTAAATTCAGGTTGTTGCCGGATGAGGCGTCCGTGTCGGTCAGGGAATGTAGGGGTCCAGGACAGAAGGCCAGGATCATGGTGGTTCAACCTCTTGATGGGAAACTGCACTGGATCAAAGAAGGCAGAATAATGGAAGGGCTCACCTAGTTGGCCAAGGTTTTTTTTAAAAACCAGAAAGTGCGTGCTGTGAAAGAGGGCAGAAGATTGCAAAAATCAGTAGAAAATGACACGAAGAATGGTTTATTCAGATGAAGCGTAATGTGGGATTACTGCAAGACTACATTTGAAGGGCAAAATCTAACTGGGTCTCCTTTTTTTGCCTAGTTTTCCACCCTACATTAGCTAATTCAGCGCAGCTGATTTAATATAGTATCATTTAGGCCTGCACTGGAAGATGGGATGCTTTTTCCTTCAGATAGAGGAGTGATTTTGATTGTTAGAAAAAGCACCTTAAGAGATGAACATCCAACAATTGTACATCTAAAGTCAACATTCTTAAAGTTTTCAATGTTTTTTATTTGCTTAAAAATGCTCCTTCATTTAAAAAAAAATTATTATGGAAATTGAATTGTTTGTGTGAAGACTATTAGAGTTCAGCATTCAGTTCCTCAGACAAGTATAACAAATACTATGCCCAGAGGCACCCAGGTCTGTAGCTGACAGTTTCTCCGTTACGACCTATGCCCAGACTCTCGCTGATGAGAAATGATTGCACAAAGCTTTGATTGCAAGGTGACTGAACAGGTCCCATGATGATATCCCCATGGCTTCCTGCTGGGAGGTACAGGGTAATTGTTTGCCAAGGGAGGGAGCACATCTGTAAGGGTTCAGACACTGCGAAGCAGGCAAGTGAGAAAAATATTCGCACAGAGCAATGCTGTTATACTGCAGGGAGCTCTCAGGAGAGGGTGAGCCAGCCTATCATCATGATGTCAGGCACAATCCTATAACTCAGGCAGTCGCTTGGAATATTTTAAACTGAGACTTTCGTCAAAAGGAAAATGGGGAGGGAAAAAAAAAAATGAAAGAATTGCCATGATCGCTTCATATGATTCTTGTTTAGAGCTGACCTCTGGACTTGATGCATAATATTGACTGTTCGTCACGAAATACTGAATATAGCAGCTAGACTGTAGAAATCACTGTTGGTGAGATCTTATGAATGTTTCATCTCTCTCTGTTCTTTTTAAAAGCCACATTAATCCATTTAAATTAAATGGGTCTCACATCTGTGAAAATAACAGGGATGAATTTGACACAAGTATATTAATGTTTCAGACGATTTGATCACTGACAATAATTCCTACTCTTATGTGTACATGTCACTGTTTTCTACAGCTATAAGATCAAGGTTCCACAGCTCACTACCTATTTACCAATATTCACAATTGTTTAGGCCACCTTTCACATTCTAAGGATATCCCAAAGTACTTGCCACTCGGCAGTGTGCTTTGACAGAGTTCACTCACTGTTGATATATAGGCAAATTGAAGTTAATTCTATCACAGGATCACAATTCCATGAACAACAATGAGATGAGTGACCATCTGTTTCAGTGGGTTAGTTGAAAGGTAAATGTTGACCAGGGCATGAGGGAATATCTCCTCCTTTTCACGGCGTCAGGGTCCCAGGTTCGATTCCCGGCTTGGGTCACTGTCTGTGTGGAGTCTGCACGTTCTCCCTGTGTCTACATGGGTTTCCTCCGGGTGCTCCGGTTTCCTCCCACAAGTCCCAAAAGACGTGCTATTAGGTAATTTGGACATTCTGAATTCTCTCTCCGTGTACCCAAACAGGCGCCACAGTGTGGCGACGAGGGGCTTTTCACGGTAACTTCATTGCAGTGTTAATATAAGCCTACTTGTGACAATAAAGATTATTGTATTATTATTATTTCTCCAAAAGCCATTGGCCAAACTCTAATTCATTTTTTCCCCCAGGGAATAGGTGGCATAAAGGAATCAGACTCAAATGGTCCATGCCAGTGATTATGCTACCCTCCACTTCCTTTATGTTCTGTATTGTGGTACATTTCTGGCGTTGTCAAGAGACTTGGAACTTTGTTAGGAACAAAGTATTTGCTAATAATGAATAACTTGTTACAGCAGGTTTTGCAGCACGAGGCTGCCTTGGAGCACAGCTCCAAGTCCTTACATTTTTAATTACATAGCTCCTCGATGTATTCTGCCCGGGAGGGGACTCCACGCTCTGGGTGATCACCCGCTCTCAGTCAGTATTGGTCTCCAGAGCCCAAGTGACCCTCCCTGCTGTGCTGTCATAAAGACACAGGCACCTCAATCTACCACATCCCTTTTTTATACAATCTTCAAAATTAATCTACTCAACTCAAATTATACACAAACATGATACACACAAGTTAAATAATTATAAATCGATGTAGTGATTGTTCGATGATGAGAATTTGAGGCTTGCATTTATTGTAATATTTTATCCCCTTGCACATTGTGTATTCCCTTGTATATTCCTTTGCATTGATAGTCCTCCAAAATTGCATTACCTCACATTTTTCAGGGTTAAATTCCATTTGCCGCTTCCCAACTGACCAGCCCGTCTATATCACCCAATAATCTAAGGCAATGTTTTTCGAACTATTTTGCCCGGGATACATTTTTGCCAACCAGCCATCCTTCGGGACCCAGAACCGGCTGACCTTCGGGACCCATACCAGACGACTTCATGACCCACCATTTTCACTTATGTTATGGGCGAGGGGTGTTCAGAACCCTAAAATGTATCATGGAGTTCAACCAACCTCTCCCTTTAATGTATTTGTTGCTTTTCCTAGCACACGGCTTTTTTCCTAGGTGTGGAATTACAATTATGGACAAGTGGGTTTTTAAACACAAAACACTGTTTATTCCATGAACTCAACTTAACATCTTAAATAAACATTGGATCTCTTAACACCCCTTACTTCAAAGATAACTCAGAAAATATTGCAACAGTAAATAACTCCTTAAAATGTTCCTTCAAATTTCCAAGAGACTTAACACCTTTAAACAGTATCACATCAGGTTAAAGGATATATATTTTTTCTGTAGAATGGCAGAGATATATTAGCTTGGGTGACTTCAGCTCCAGCACCTTGCTTTCTTCTTGTAGCTCTCTGGAAACCCACAGACACACCCAAGCTGCTGTCTCAAACTGGCTTTCTACTTTTAAACTGCTCTCAGCAAAACCAGCCAGGCACTTTTCAAAACTGCAAAAACAGCCAGGCACTTTTCAAAACTGCAAAACCTCAAAATGGCTGAACTGAGCTGAGCTCCACCCACTCTCTGACATCAATGTTTTCTTAACGGTACATTGCTTACCCATCCATGTCTTAAAGGCACTCTTGCATGACACTTACCTTTAATGTGACTGATCAGCCTGCTTGGTACTCATGATGTCACTTGCTTTGTTACTCAATGCTACATTTCTGATAATGACTTCAGCTGATGATTTAAGATCTCATTGCATCGTTGAAAAACAATAAGAAGGTTTGTCCTCGAACTCGCCATGTTTCGTCTTCAAATATCATTGAAGTTTTGAGGGTTCGAAACTTTCATTTGCCAGTGCTTTCCTGCATATAACACACATGAACTTTGAATCCTGATTATACAGTGGAACAATTAACAAACCCACACCTCAAATCATCATCTTTCTGCTGCTTTGTTCCTGTTTTCAGCTTCTTCTTCGTGGGTTGTTCACCAGAAGCCCTGGAGTTCACACCAGCACTGCTGGCAGCTGCAAAATTGAGGAATCTCTCTCACGCCCAGAACAGGTCACATCAGCGCACGGGGCGACGTGCTCTCTGCCGCCGCACTCGGTCATTTTCTGAACAAAAAAATGCGCTGACGTGAGGAGGAGGCTGTCCACTTCATTGGGTTCCGGGCTTGTGTACTTCTTGATCCAGCACGCATGCGCGGGATGGCCGTCATTCGCAAAAGTCCATCGCTGCCCGCCTTTTTAAAGGCCGGTGTGGCGGCAGCTGGGCGTTCCTCCCGCGATCGGGAAACCTTAACCCTCCCAAAACCTGCCCGCAACCCACCCACGGGTCATGACCCTGAGTTTGAAAAACCCTGATCTAAGGCTTACCTCCTCGCGATTCACCGCACCGCCAATTTTCCTGCCACCTGCAAACTTACTGATCATACCTCCCGCATTCACATCTAGTACACTAAAAACAGCAGGAGACCCAGCATCGATTCCTGCGGTACACCAGTGGACACAAGCTTCAAAAACAACCTTCGATCATCACCCTCTGCCACGAAGCCACTTTTGGATCCAATTTGCCAAATTGTCTTGGATCCCATGGGTTGTTACCTTCTTGACCAGTCTCCATGCGAGATCCTGCCAAAAGCTTTACTTTTAAGCCCGCTGAACCACCAACACCTCCCTCCTCTCAATACCATACTGTTAATTTATATCACAGTCCCCCGGCCTATTTTCAAATACCTGTATTGTCATTCTCCATAATGAACATAGATGCAAAATATTCATTTAATACCTCACTTACATCTCTCAACTCCACACACAAATTGCCACTTTGGTCCATTATGGGCCCTACTCTTTCCCTGTTTACCCTCTTGCCCTTAATACATTTATAAAAACCTTGGGATTTCCAGCTAGTGTTTATTCCTGCCCTTTCACTCTCCTGATTGTTTTTTTAAGTACTCCCTGAACTATCTATACTCTAGGGCATCGAAAATTTTGAATCCCCTTTATCTGCCATAAGCTTCCCTTTTTTCCTTCTCCAATCCTGTATATCCATTGATCTCCAGCATCCTCTGAACGTTTTGGTCTCACCCTCTATCTTTACAGGAACATGTTGACCCTGTTCTCTCTCTATTTCCTTTTTGAATGACTCCACTGCTTTGATGTGGATTTTCCTACAAGCAGCTGCTCCCAGTCCACTTTGGCCAGTGTATTAACACACTAAAATCGACCTGCCTCCAATTCAGAACCTATCTATCTCTGTCCTTTTCCATAACTACCTCAAATCTAACCACCATGATCACCAAATCGCTCCCCCAGTGACACTCCTACCACCCGCCTGGCTTCATTTCCTGAGGTTATTTCAAAACCCGCCCCTGCTCTTGTCGGACTTTCTCAAAAATCCCTTCTGGATGCACTTTTAGAATTTGGTCCCTAAACCTAATCCACTACTATTATTCACCTATTACTTTTATTATTACTATCCCCAATTACGCCCCTATTAACTTTCCCCGCTGGAATGGGTCTGTACCATGTTGCCATGATCAGTTTGCTCATCCACCTTGCAGCCATCACTTTTGTCCATGCAGGCTGCAGTAACTTACTGGACAATTGCAAAAGCCAAGGCTCCTTCACTTCTATCTCCTGAGTCCCCACACCTGCCTCACACCCTCCTGTCCCTGACGACTGACCAAATCAAAAGACCCTATCCTAAAGGATGTGATGCCTCCTGGTACAAAGTGTCCAGTAGTTTTCCCCCTCCCCAATGCATCACAGTGTCTGCAGTTCGGCCTCCAGCTCGATGTCTCTGAGCAGAAGCTCCTCAATCCACATACACTTAACGACAGATGTGTTTGCCCTGGATCACCCAGGAACCTCCACATTCTGCCATCACAACACAGTGCCTGCCCTGCATTCTATTATGTGTTAATTAATTGACAATAATAAACACTGCAACTCCCAAAGACCTTTACTATTGTTGGTAAAACCTTACTACAGCTAATAAAACCTTGGGCACGATTGAATGAAAAAGAAACAGAGTCCCGTTTTGGCTCTTTTAGCTGGGTGTTTCTCAGCACCTACAGCGCCATTTTTAAGTGCCGCCCCAATATCCACGATCTCTGGACACACCCACCGCAGTCTCCGGACCTCCCCCCATCTTCCTGATTAGGTAGTCCTCAAGCCCTCCTCATAAGAGCAGGGCACCCCCAAGCCCGATCCCCAGCTTGGGCAAATTGGCACCCTGCCAGCCTGGCAGTGCCACCTGGGCACCCTGACACTGTCAGGGTGCCATCGGGGGTGCCAGAGTACCATCCTGCCCAGAGCCCGACCACCCGGGAGACCACCCAAGTTTGGCGCCATGGCATGGTCTCCCAGGCATGGGCGTCCAATCCCGCAACTTGGGACACTCTGCCGCAGACATATTCATGTGAGCCTAGCTGCTCACTTGAATATGCAAATCTGGATCCCGCCCAGTGAGGGCGAGAAAAAGATCGCGGCATCGCACAAGATCTCACTGGGTGTCCTAAGCGTTGGGCCTCTAGCCAGATTTACCAGCCTCGTCGTGTCACCAAGTCGAGTGCGAAGAGGCATCATGCCTCTTACAATTATCCATAATTTCTGTGGGAAGTTATGTGGAAAGGTTGTTTTCATTAGTGCAGGGATATTTAAGGGGAGATTTAATACAGATGGTCAAAATCATTGAAGAGTAAATAAGCAGAAACTGTTTCCATTAGCAGAAGGGTCAATCACCAGAGGACACAGATATAATGGATATTGGTGAAAGAGCTAGAGGGGAAATAAGGGGAAAAAATGTTAATGCAGTGAGTTAATGTGATCTTGGATGCACTGCATGAAAGAGTGGCAGGAGCAGATTCAATAACTTGCCACAGTGAAATTAATAAATCCCTTGAATGGGAAGCACTTTACAAAAAATGAAATACTTTTGAAGTGTAGCCTCTGATGTATTTTTGGAAATGCACGAGCCAATTAACACACATCAAGCTCCTATAAACAGAAATGTGATAAAAATCAATTCATCTGCTTTTATGATTGAGGGACTAATATTGGGTGGCAGGACACTGGGGATAACAGCTCTACGCTTCTTCACAAGAGTTCCCCGGGACTTTTATCATACACCAGAGCAGGCAGGCGGGGCCTCAGTTTAACACGTAATTTGAAAGACGGCACCTCCAACTCTGCAAAATTCCATCACTGGAGCATCAGCCTTGATTTTTGTGCCCAGCCAATGGAGTGGGGTTTGAGCCCAGAACATTGCCCGTCAGAGGCTGACAAGGCCAAGCAGAGGGCAGGCAGGCCGAGAGCTCCAGTAGTGCCGCTGAAGCAGATGAATGCTGCTGGAACGACAAGGAGAACACGGGGTCCCTTCATTTTGAAGATGATTATTGAATAAATGTTCCCGACTGGCAGAGCACGGTGAATAGAGGAAAAAGCCCTCTGGTGGCAACGATGGGCTCACAGAGGTGGCATTTGTTGCCAGTGGACCCTTCCTGGCGCAACAAAGTCTCCAGTTCCGAGGGCTCTGCCCTGGCCCCAGCCACGGGAGGATGCTCAGAGGGGACCCCGATGCAGCTGGAGGCTCTGCCGCCTGGTAAAATGCCAGCAGCACAGGAAATTCACTTTTAATTTGACCGTCAATCATTCAAATTTGCTTCCCAGGTCTGTCGAGCAAGCAGTGGGAGATTCTGCCCCCCCCCCCCCCGGCCCCCCACTCCCCTGCCCCCCGCCCCCCACTCCCCCCTTGCCCCCCACCCCTCCCCACCCCACGGGGAAACCTTCCCGGCAACAGACTGGAATGCGGAATCATCCCAAAGCAGCTCCCTGGCATTTTACCAGACTCCTGCCAGCATTACTGCCATCAGCGGACCAGCAGAACTCTGTCCATATAGTCATTATGACACAGAAAGAGGCCATTTAGCCCATAGAGACCATGATTCCATGGAATTAAACCAATTTTTGCTCTGTTATTTTAACTAACGCTCCTATGTATTATATTTTACTTGTTGAAAATAAAATAGCCACTATAAGCCACATTGGTGTCCATCTTGAACCTATTCGACTAGTCCACTGCAAATTAGGAAACCACAAAGATCCATTCACCCAGCATCCTCTGCTCACTTTCCCACAACCCGGTCAAGCAAAGCCTTGATTTCAAAATTCTCATCTCGTTTTCAGGTCACTCTATGATTGGGCCCCTCCTTGTATCTGTAATCACCTCCAGCTCCACAATTCTCTGACATAACTGTCTTCCTCTAATTTCAGACACTTGAGTATCCCCCAATTGTAACCATTCCATCACCAGTGGCCGTGCTTTCAGATGCATCGGCCCCAGGCTCTGGAATTCCTTCCCTATAACTCTCTGGGCGCGATTCTCGGGCCGCACCTGCCCAGCGACTGGACATTCCAACCCGAGGTCAATTGAACTTTACCTGGTCCGTGCCCAGTCCGTGGCGATCTTGCGTCGGATGCGGTTGAAGAATCCTGCCCGCTACCTCTCAACCTCTCTTCCCTCTTTTAAGACACTCTTTAAAAACTACCCCTTTGGCCAGACTTTGGGTCATCTGCAATAATATCTCCTTATTTGGCTTGGCCTCATTTTTGTTTGACATTACCTCTGTGAAGAACCTCGAGGTGTTTTCCAATGTTAAAGGTGCCACATGAATGTTGCTTGCGGTCGTTCACATACTTACCTCCAAATCTATAGACAACTAAAAAGAAAAGTAAACAGTATTGGTATTCGAACAGATACTTGGAAACATGAATAATGGGTAACATACATTTTTATTTTTATACAAAAGCAACGAACATAAGAACAAGGAGTAGGATTAGACAATTCAGCCCCTCGAGCCTGATCCACCATTAAATACCTCCATGGCTGATCTCATCCCAGACTCATTTCCATCTTACTGCCCCCTCCCCATAAACTTGCATCCCGCTACTTATTAAAAATCTATCCATCTCCTCCTCAAATTTGTTTTGTGTTCTGGCATCCAATTCACTCTGGGGTGAACCTGTGATACCACATTAAAAACATGCCAAAAGCCCATGAGGCTGTCAGTATTCTGGTGTAGCATCTCCCAGGAGTATCCAGTGCTGAGTAAAACAAACATTTTGTTGTTATTGTCCGCCAAGACGGCCCACATGTGCGAAGTTGGATTTTCCGTTTTCATAAAGCTGAAGACGGCACAAAGGATCTGGCTGATATCTGCACCTGATATGCACATTGCCCTCTCCTCCTTTGAACATGACTCTAGTGAGACTGTGAGGACCAAGCAGGCTCCCCTTTCGCATTAAAGATAATCGAACGTGGCATGTGTCATGAAGGTGGGTTAGTGTGGTCCACAGAGGTCAGCCGGCGTGGGTCGCAAAGGTCGGCAGGAGTGGGTCTCAAAGGACGACCGGTTGGCAAAAGTGGTTCCTGGGAGAAACAGTTTGGAAAACAATGATCTACAGCACCCCCCATTATCTGATTTGCTTATTACACCTTCGAGGAGCTCCAGTCAATTAGACAAACACAATTTATCCCGCATAAAACAATGCTGATTCTTTTTTAAAATTTCGATTACCCAATTATTTTTTTTCCAATTAAGTGGCAATTTAGCGTGGCCAATCCACCTAACCTGCACATCTTTGGGTTGTGGGGGTGAAACCCACTCAGACACGGGGAGAATGTGCAAACTCCACACGGACAATGACCCAGGGCCTGGATTAAACCCGGGTCATCAGCGTCATAGGCAGCAGTGCTAATCACTGCCCTCGACAATGCTGACTCTGAGGGATTTAATTTCCAAATGTACCGTTAGTACTTCCTTAATAATGGATTACAACAGTTTCCCAATTACATCTATACTTTTTGTCTTTCTCCCTATTTGGACAGGGGTGTTCCATTAGCCTTTTTCCAATCCACCAGAACCTTTCCAGAATCCAGGGAGAATGTGCAAACTCCGCACAGACAGTCACCCAAGGCCAGAATTGAACCCGGGTCCCTCGTGCTGTGAGGCAGCAGTGCTAACCAATGTGCCACCGTGCTGCCCTGGTCTAGGTCATTTAAAAAAAATTTTTTTTAAAGTGCCCAATTCATTTCTCCCAATTAAGGGGCAATTTAGCATGGCTAATTCACCTAACCTGCACATCTTCGGTTGTAGGGGCAAAACCCATGCAAACACGGGGGGAATGCGCAAACGGCACACGGACAATAACCCAGAGCCGGGATTGAACCTGGGACCTCGCCGCCGTGAGGCAGCAGTGCTAACCACTGTGCCAATATTGGTTGCAGAGTGGAATTCACTCAAGGGACTTTGGAGTCCTGTTATATCCCCCTACCTTAGACTCCTTCATCACCAGCTAAGGTCTTTGATTCTTTCGAATATGATAAAACTTCAATAAAAATCACCCTTAACTTCCATAGAATACAAGCCTAACTTATTTAATCTCTTCTCATAACTCCATTCCTTCCAAGGCCAATATGTCCTTTCTAAGGTTTGGTCCCCAGAACAATACACAATCATCTGGATGTGTCCTATCCTGGGTTTGGTGTAGTTCCTCTCCTTGGTCTGAAAGCAAAAAACTACGGGTGCCACAAATCTGAAATGAAACAGAAAATGCTGGGATTACTCAGCAGAGGTACTTGGAAGCATCTGTGAAGAGAGACTGTTTTCACCGATGCTGTCAGACCTGCTGAATATTTCCAGAATTTTCTGTTTCTATTCCTCCTCTCTACATTGAAGCCCTCTAGCTAATAAAGGTAACAATTCATTAGTCATTATTGTTATGACTGAGATGAATGGTGTGCACAGCTTCCCCAGTCCTATTACACCACAGGCCGTACCACAAGTGCAAATGTTTAATTCACTCACCAAAATGGCGACTTGTTTACCTTTACGGCTGCCGGACCCAGAATAAAGGAGACTTTAACCAGGCTTCTTTCAATAAACTCAGACCCGAACCCAGCAGCGCAGGGTGGGAACAATGGGAAACCCCATTGACAGCGGCGGGACTGGAAGACCCCGCCACTGGCCCATGGCGGGCCGCCCTCCGACACTTCAAAGCATGTGGCGGCGGGGAGTTGTGGGGTGGGGGGGGGGGTGGGGGGGGAGGAAACCTACCAAAAGTAATTATTCAACAAATGTATCCTCTCATTATTTCTATTTCCATGGTGCTTTTAAAGGGCAGGGCAGAGTGGTAATGAGAAGAATGTCAGAAGGAAAATGACACGGGTAAGATTTTTTTTTTGAACAAACAATTTTATTGAGGTATTTGTGGCCTAACGTTAGATTTGTCTTGATTGTAAATTAATGGACTGCAGTGAGGGATTCACCCATCACCACCGCCCCCACCCCTCTCCCATCTTATCAACCTTTCCTTACCCTTTCTCCTCTTTGCTTCCCCCTTCCCCTCCCCACACATCTACATCTATCACAATTCACCCACTGATGTTAGTTCCTCTGCTGTTTGGCCTTTCACATCTTTTGTTCTCCCTGGGGACAGCCATCAGCACTCTTTCCCCTTGGTTTCTGTGGCTATTAGCACCCAATTTCCCTGGGTTTCTGTGGCTATGACTCATCTTTCATTCTCACTCCACAGTATAAATGTTTCCCACTTTCTCTGTCTGTTAGCTTTGACAAAGAGTCATCGGACTCGAAACGTTAGCTCTTTTCTCTCCCTACAGATGCTGCCAGACCTGCTGAGATTTTCCTGCATTTTCTCTTTCGTTTCAGATTCCAGCACCCAGCAGTAATTTGCTTTTCTTCATCCATCACCTTGAGTGAACAACGCTGTTCTTGGGACCTGGGTTAGCAGGCGCATCATATGAGGAAAAAGAGTGGAAAAGTGATAGCCCCTTCAGGGGGGCAACGTTTAACTAAAAATACGGTGAGATCTGCGAAATTAATAGGGCGGCAGACGGCCTTAACATTAACCTTAACTATCCTTATTCTTCTAATATTATTATTAAAACATTTATCTTTAATCTTGATATTCATTATGTAGTGTTTCTATCTGACTTAATTCAAGTTTATGATTGGCATCTATCCCATGCAAAGACAGCAGATGGAACATCAAGGGTGCATAAGAACCCTTAGGTACTGTAATGTCATTAGAAGAACAATGAAGTACTTGTGCACAATGTGAATAGACATGTTGATGTAACATATGGGGCAAATCATTGAATGTATGATTACTAAATCTGTGCCCCAGTCCAATCACCTCAGGCCAAATAACTTTGAGAGCCATCCTCACAATTGATTTCACAATTCTCATCATATATTTAGTTAAAACGGTTTCTCTCTGTGTACTAGCTGCATCTTAGTTGGTTATGCTCCGAGTCAGAAGCTTCTGGTTTCAAGTTACTCCAGGACCCGAATGCAAAATATCTGGACTGACACTCCAGTGTGGTGTTGAGGGAGTGCTACACTTTCAGAGGTGCCATCTTTCAGATGTGATGAAAGATGGGCAGCACGGTAGCATTGTGGATAGCACAATTGCTTCACAGCTCCAGGGTCCCAGGTTCGATTCCGGCTTGGGTCACTGTCTGTGCGGAGTCTGCACATCCTCCCCGTGTGTGCGTGGGTTTCCTCCGGGTGCTCCGGTTTCCTCCCACAGTCCAAAGATGTGCAGGTTAGGTGGATTGGCCATGATAAATTGCCCTTAGTGTCCAAAATTGCCCTTAGTGTTGGGTGGAGTTACTGGGTTATGGGGATAGGGTGGAGGTGTTGACCTTGGGTAGGGTGCTCGTTCCAGGAGCCGGTGCAGACACGATGGGCTGAATGGCCTCCTTCTGCACTGTAAAGTCTATGAAATGCCAAACTGAGACCCCTTCTATCCTCGCAAGTGGATGCAAAAGATCCGTTGGAACTATGCCGAAGACGAGTTGGACCTCTTTCGGAGGGACGGTGCAGACTTGATGGGCCGAATGACCTCCTTCTGCACTGTAGAGATTCTATGAAGAGCAGAGGAGTTATCCCTGGTGACCTGCCCAATATTTATGCCTCAATAAACATCACAAAAACAGATTAGCTGCTCATTATAAATGCTGTTTGTGGGAGATTGCTGTGTATAAATTTGCGGGCGCATTTTCGATTTGCAACAGGGACTCCACTTCAAAAGTACTTCATTGGTGTAAAGCAATTGGAATTCCACCCCCCCCCCCCCCCCCCCCCAAGCCACCCTTGGAATTTCCCCCCCCCCCCCAGCCACCCAAGAGAACACCTTGGAAGAGAGCACTGAGGAGGCCATAATTGAGGCGTCACAGCTATCATCCCGACCTTCCACCAGCACAGAGACACACACCTCGATGGGCAACATTAGTGGACAGGCTTCTGGAGCACAATCTGGTGAGCACCACACAGTTGCTGATGCACATCAGGTCGAGGCAGGAACATCCATTGTGAGTCAGCAGTCGGAGGTCTGCTGGATCCCAGGGTTCTGCTGAGCCCCAGTCAGATGCCGAGCCTCTGGATGAGATTGTCCCAGAGCTGATGCAGATGCCAGAAAACGGCTGTGAGATTCAGGAGGGGATGTCAGCAACATTCCAGCGAATGTCAGCATAGCCGATTGGAGGGGTCCCAAAGGCTATGGGCAAAGGAGATGATGCCAATAATGCATGGCACCAAGGTCAACACTGCTAGGGTGGCAACTGCAGTGGAAAGCCTGCAGCACGAGGTCAGTTCAGTCTGTGACGGCCATGGCTGAGGGCCTCGACATCATGTCCCAGTCGCTGCCGGACGTGTTCCATATGCAGGTGGGCATTGCCGAGGCACTGCAGAGCATATCCCAGTCACTGAGGACCATCGCTGAGAGCGCTGACACCATGGTGCAGTCAACGAGGTGCTTCCAGGACTCTCAGAGCCAGATGATGCAGGGGCCTCTAGAGCTCATTCCAGCTGCCCGTACGACCCATGGAATCCCCTCGGGCCCTAAGACTGTCAGGGAGGAGGAAGGGCTAGAGAAAGCAAAGAGCGGGGATGAATGGGTGTTTCTCTGGTTGGCAATCAGTAGCTAGTGGTGTCCCTCAGGGATCAGTGTTGGGCCCACAACTGTTCACAATTTACAGAGATGATTTGGAGTTGGGGACCAAGGGCAATGTGTCCAAATTTGCAGACGACACTAAGATGAGTGGTAAAGCAAAAAGTGCAGAGGGTACTGGAAGTCTGCAGAGGGATTTGGACAGGCTAAGTGAATGGGCTAGGGTCTGGCAGATGGAATACAATGTTGATAAATGTGAGGTTATCCATTTTAGTAGGAATAACAGCAAAAGGGATTATTATTTAAATGATAAAATATTAAAACATGCTGCTGTGCAGAGAGACCTGGGTGAGATAGTGCATGAGTCGCAAAAAGTTGGTTTACAGGTGCAACAGGTGATTATCATAGAATTTACAGTGCAGAAGGAGGCCATTTGGCCCATCGAGTCTGCACCGGCTCTTGGAAAGAGCACCCTACCCAAGGTCAACACCTACACCCTATCCCCATAACCCAGTAACCCCACCCAACACTAAGGGCAATTTTGGACACTAAGGGCAATTTATCATGGCCAATCCACCTAACCTGCACATCTTTGGACTGTGGGAGGAAACTGGAGCACCCGGAGGAAACCCACGCACACATGGGGAGGATGTGCAGACTCCGCACAGACAGCGACCGAATCCGGAATCAAACCTGGGACCCTGGAGCTGTGAAGCAATTGTGCTATCCACAATGCTACCATGTATTGGAATTTTGTCCTTCATTGCTAGAGGGATGGAGTTTAAGACTAGGGAGGTTATGCTGCAATTGTATAAGGTGTTAGCGAGGCCACACCTGGAGTATTGTGTTCAGTTTTGGTCTCCTTACTTGAGAAAGGACGTACTGGCACTGGAGGGTGTGCAGAGGAGATTCACTAGGTTAATCCCAGAGCTGAAGAGGTTGAATTACGAGGAGCAGTTTGAGCAGACTGGGACTGTACTCATTGGAACTTAGGAGGATGAGGGGGGATCTTTAGAAACATATAAAATTATGAAGGGAATAGATAGGATAGATGCGGGCAGGTTGTTTCCACTGGCGGGTGAAAGCAGAACTAAGGGGCATTGCCTCAAAATAAGGGGAAGTAGATTTAGGACTGAGTTTAGGAGGAACTTCATCACCCAAAGGGTTGTGAATCTATGGAATTCCTTGCCCAGTGAAGCAGTTGAGGATCCTTCATTAAATGTTTTTAAGATAAAGATAGATAGTTTTTTGAAGAATAAAGGGATTAAGGGTTATGGTGTTCGGGCCGGAAAGTGGAGCTGAGTCCACAAAAGAGCAGCCATGATCTCATTGAATGGTGGAGCAGGCTCGAGGGGCCAGATGGCCTACTCCTGCTCCTATTTCTTATGTTCTTATGTACCTGGGACTTCGATGTTGTGGCCATTTCGGAGACATGGATAGGGCAGAGACAGGAATGGTTGTTGCAGGTTCCGGGGTTTAGATATTTCAGTAAGCTCAGGGAAGGTGGTAAAAGAGGGGGAGGGATGACATTGTTAGTCAAGGACAGTATTACGGTGGCAGAAAGGACGTTTGATGAGGACTCGTCTACTGAGGTAGTATGGGCTGAGGTTAGAAACAGGAAAGGAGAGGTCACCCTGTTAGGGGTTTTCTATAGGCCTCCGAAAAGTTCTTATGGTTCTTATGGCAACCCGGGGCCCACCACGAAGAGGCAAAGACGATCCCCAGACCTTCCAAATACCCACCTCCAGGCACCAGCGCGTCTCAAAGGCAGCGGGCACAATAGGGTGGCACAGCAAAGTCAATGACACCAGTAAGTCAACCAGGGCCCTCCGGCTCCAGGCCCTCCGGAGGACGTCTGCCAAGGGCATCAAAGGTCACAAGGTGTGAAAAGCAGCAGCTGTTTCCACCTCTGATGTGCATCCTCAGGACATACCAGATGTAATAGTAGAGCACATGAGATCAAGAAGATTTTGAATCACTGAGTGGGCACTAGGATGGTGGGGGGGGGGGGGGGGTCACAAACTAGCTAGAGGAAATGGATATGTCCAATGTTCACTATTAAAACATGTAACATGTGAAACCTTTATTAATTTTCACATCGGGCCTCCCTGCACCCACAGACTCTGTTACCCACCAGCGCCCTGAGCACAGTGGCCCAAGATCAAACGTCCCCGATGCAGAGCCTGTTGAGCGGATGTGTGAGCGCCATGTCAGCAAAAAGACCAAAAAAACGGGAGACCCTCTGTGGAGGGGTTTTCTGTGCACCAGCAAAGTGGTCAAAGCATCGGAACTGCATTTTGATTCACCGCTCAGGGAAAGCATGGGGAGGCAATATGGGCCTCGTTACATCAGGCCTCTGCCTCGTTCTCTGGCCTCCGCACTGGCTTCATCAGCCAGGCCCTCAGCGGGTACCCCTTATCCCCCAACAGCCATCTCGTCATCCTGGGATGGTTCTCAAAGATGCCACGGAACTTCAAGTGCCCCAGGATGTAGCTGCCATGCACGCTCCTTGAAAAGCTTGAACACAGTTGCATGACCCGGAGTGTAACCCCTTCCTGCTAATGAAGGGCGTTCCTTGATGTCCCAGTGCACGCAAGGCATCATGAGTGCCACCAATTACCCCTAGACATGGCGGAGAATCCTGCAATCCGGGCATCTTGGTGGGCTTGGTCCAGTTCAAAGTTAATAAAGTCAGCTGCCTGGCATATACAAGGCATCTGTAACAATCTGTCAGGGCTTCCACCTCGGGACCCTGAACTCCCCCAAGCCTCCCAACCCTTACGTGTCCTGGCTTAACTCAGAGTGCAATTCACCGGGCCAGTTGTGCAGGAAAGCCTCACTCTGCACACTCCACACCCGGCCACAACAGGAGCCTCCAGTCCCCAGGTGCCAGATCCTGCCAGGAACATTAGGGCGACCATGCACAGGTACCCTCCCTGATCCACACACGTACCCTTTGGTCATGAGGATATCCCCAGTGCTGAAGGCCAGTTCATGAGTGTTTGATTGTCGGCTGCTGCCTCTATGGTGTGAAGCTTCTAGAGGTCAGGCAACCTGTTCAGGCTTCAAAGTTTGAATGAAATGCGATGCAATAAATATTGTCTGAGACATGACATGTGGACCCGCAAGAATCCACTTGAGAATATTTTGTTTATTAAATGGTCAACAGTAACATTCCATATATCACACTAACTATTAGACAACAAGGAAACGTCACCATTCCATATTAAAACAAACGCACGTCATCATTCCTCATAGGTCTCTCAACAGAAACGGAGGATAAGCTTGAGAATGTGTTACCATGTCGAGAACCGTGTCGTAGAAATGATCTGTCCATCAATATGTTACTTGTGGAGATGCCGGCGTTGGATTGGGGTGAGCACAGTAAGAAGTCTTACAACACCAGGTTAAAGTCCAACAGGTTTGTTTCGAATCACTAGCTTTCGGAGCACTGCTCCTTCCTCAGGTGAATGAAGAGGTATGTTCCAGAAACACATATATAGACAAATTCAAAGATGCAAGACAATGCTTTGAATGTGAGCATTTGCAGGTAATTAAGTCTTTACAGATCCAGAGAGAGGGGTAATCCCAGGTTAAAGAGGTGTGAATTGTCTCAAGCCAGGACAGTTGGTCGGATTTCGCAAACCCAGGCCAGATGGTGGGGGATGAATGTAATTCGACATGAATCCAGGGTCCCGGTACTCATGTGTGCGGAATCTGGCTTGTAAGTTTCTGCTTGGCGATTCTGCGTTGTTGCGCGTCCTGAAGGCCGCCTTGGAGAACGCTTACCCAGAGATCAGAGGCTGAATGCCCTTGACTGCTGAAGTGTTCCCCGACTGGATGGGAACACTCCTGCCTGGCAATTGTCGCGCAATGTCCGTTCCTCCGTTGTCGCAGCGTCTGCATGGTCTCGCCAATGTACCACGCTTCGGGACATCCTTTCCTGCAGCGTATGAGGTAGACAACGTTGGCCGAGTCACATGAGTATGTACCACGTACCTTGTCGGTGGTGTTCTCACATGTAATGTTCGTACACATGTCGATGATCTGACATGTCTTGCAGAGATTGCCATGGCAGGGTTGTGTGGTGTCGTGGTCGCTGTTCTGAAGGCTAGGTAGTTTGCTGCGAACCATGGTTTGTTTGAGGTTGCGCGGTTGTTTGAAGGCAAGTAGTGGGGGTGTGGGGATGACCTTGGCAAGATGTTCATCTTCATCGATGACGTGTTGAAAACTATGAAGATAATGTCGTAGTTTCTCCGCTCCGGGGAAGTACTGGATGACGAAGGGTACTCTGTCTGTTGTGTCCCGTTGTGATCGCCAACATGTTACTTGTTAGGGCAGCACGGTAGCACAGTTGCTTCACAGCTCCAGGGTCCCAGGTTCGATTCCCGGCTTGGGTCAATGACTGTGCGGAGTCTGCACGTTCCCCCCGTCTTTGCGTGGGTTTCCTCCGGGTGCTCCGGTTCCCTCCCATAGTCCAAAGATGTGCCGGTTTGGTGGATTGGCCATAATAAATTGCCCTTAGTGTCCAAAGAGGTTGGGTGGGGTTGTTGGGTTGCAGGGATGGGGTGGTGACGTGGGCTTAGTGTGGGGTGCTCTTCCCAAGAGCCTGTGCAGACTCGATGGGCCGAATGGCCTCCTTTTTTCACTGTCAATTCTATGATTGTTCCACGCATCAGTGCCATTCTCTGTCCAGGAGACGCAGCTGCGCAAGCCCTCCCACATGGCCCAATCTCACCGGAACCAAATCCTTTCATCCACATATTCTACTGTCGCTCAAGGTGCAGTTGAACATTCTTGACTTCCAGCGCGTTTAACCCAGTGACATGTCAGCTACAGGCAACACTCACCACACCAGCACCAAAAGCATTAGCAATCGGTGAAACATTTCTTCATCGGCGTCCTTCTTTCCAACTACAGAAAAGGAAAGAAACAGCAACAGCAGCCTCCAGGCATTTGCGGCCACCAGCAGGAGCAAGCAGCAAGCGCAACCTGCAGCTGTGAAGTGCTGTCACAACTAACAAGGCCAATTCTTTATCAGCAATAGCCTTCGTTGTGAAAGTTGAGGTTGCTCACAGTCAAAGTGAGTTAAAGTGACTTTCAGCATATAACCAAGAACAGGGCTCTGTCCTGGAAGTTTTTGACATTTAAAGATGGCTTGATAGCCTAATGGACAAAAAGTCCCTCATCACGACCCCCGCCCAGGGAATACTTCCAACCTGGAACCCTACAGCCCCCCCGACCAAGCCTAACCCCCCTGAGGAGTCGCGCCCTCCCCCCCTTCTCCCGCATACTGGGGAAGTAGCTGCTGGGCCCGTGAGCTACATGCCAGAAAATGGAAATAGCTGCTCACCTCCTCACTTCCCCTCGGCAGCCACTGCGGGAGCTTCACATTTTTAAACAGGAGTTCTAAACGACGGCCCCGTGATTTACCGCATCGGGAGCCAGTTAATTCCCAGGAAGCCATTACATTTGACTTCAATCTCGCTAATCAGATGGAAATTAATGCAAATTGGGGGTCAATGAAATGCTCGCCATATTTGGGTGTGATCTGGAACTCGCCATCGGGAGTGGGCCGGTTAGATAGCAAAACCGATACACGCCTGGTGCGAATCTCGATTTTGGCATTTCCCGCCATTTAACCGGCGCGCCCAGATCCTCACCGGGTGCATCGCGGTGGTTAAATCGGGCCCAATGTATCAGTGATTACACATCTAAAAGTTCTTTATTGGCTGCTTTGGGACATCCTTAAACCATGAAAGTGACAAGATAAATACCCGCCTTTTGTTTCATGATTTTCCTTCATTAATACTAGTTAAGGAAATCATTAGATGCTTGAGAATTGTTTGAAAGAGCATTGTAGTTTGCCCAGCCTCGTCTTTCAACAAAATTATGTTGCCTGAAAACACAATGTCGTCTGCGAAGTCAGGAACACCACCATTTTGATTGTGGATTGTTAATACATTTGGAGAAAGAAGACTTTTACCCCCTTTGTTTCAAAAATTGAAGAAAGCATGACCCGCGATTATAGGGTTACAGCTAACCTTAATTCAGACAACTTAACTACAACAAAACATTTTCCCTGAGGCTTGAAAAGTCATGCATAAGATAATTAATCCTAGTCAGGTGGGATTTGCAGAAATACCTCTCCCCTACAGTGCTGCATGACTTTATAAATTTAGAATAATAGACATCTGGGAGTCAGTTACAAGGATCCAATTCAATCAAGGGCTCGGATTCTGCCACACACTGAAAAGAGTAAAAGCTCAAGTGATTTGTGAGCAACATCTGATCCCCGGCATTTTATTTCAGTCTTCACCTCGTTGCTGCATTTAGTTTATTAACTGAATAGTTAATAGTTTTTATTCCCCCCCCACAATTATGCGCTTGGCAGGTTTTCCATCTCAACTTCCACCTACTGGTATGCTAAAACAAGAGAGCTCCTGTGTAACTCACATTATTAGTGCCACAGTTTAACAGGCACTATCAAGTCAGTTTAGCCCCTGTATTGGGGGTGGGGGGGTGGAAATGGAGCCATGTGTGAGCAAGTAGTCAAAACATTAGATACCTGAAATCTACAGAAGCTCTGTCGGGATTGAGAAACGTAACAGGCTAACGTTCTGGATTGTAACCCAGCATCAGAGCCATCTACTCTGACAGAGGGCCTGGACCTGAAATGTTCGCCTCATTTTTCTCTCAACAAATGCACACATTTCCAGCCCCTTTTGTTTTTAGCCTACCAGCCTTGGCTAGGTTTTGTTTCCCTCAATTGAATGGAACCAAGCTGACAAACCTTTTCAGTGGAAGAAAAATTACCATTTCCCCTCATGGCGTTTAGGTTATTCTGTAACATCACAAGTCCGACATACTCCCACTGTGACTCTCTCGTCAGGCTGGCCCGGGACTAAGGAACGTAGGAAGTAATCCCTGCAGCCCCTCGAGCCTGTTCCACCATTCAATGAGATCGCGGTCAATTTTCTAACTCAATTGCACTTTTCCACCCTATCTTTATATCCCTTGGTTCCTTTAGTGTCCCAAAAAAAGAACAGGAGACCAGTCCCAAAAGGGGTTGAACGGGGGTTAGAGTTAATTTTTCCGTTGTAGATCCAGCGAACAGGGATGCTCCTACAGGCCGCACAACAAATCGTTTAAGGTCGGAGGCAGGGGCTCATGTGATGCCGCACCTGGGAATACACTCAATTGGAGACAAGTGAAAGCTTGGGGAGTTCACACATCCCAGTGTCTCAGCAGATCCCAATGCTAAACGCAAACACTTGTCTTGCGTGCCATCCTCATCATACAGATGGAAACATTTAGCAAACCCCTCCCTCCCCCCGCAAGCTAGCACTTCTCACAGTGACTGAGTAGTAGCCAACTTTAAATTTAAAAGCAGGAAAATTGGGAATCTTTGTGTTACGACTGCCTACAGGGACAGAGCTGTATAGCATCCACTTCCCCTCCTACACACCTGAGAATGAGCTACTCAGGTGACTAGGGGGTGGAGCTCCCTCCTGATTGGAGGAGCTCACCACAGAATATAAACCCCGACCTGGAAGCAATTCGGGGAGTAAGACCCAGTGCAAGAGTGGGGAGATTATTGTGACTAGTGTGGAATAAAGTGAGTTGGACCCTGTCAGCCTGGCCTCTCATGGAGTCTTTGCCTCCGTCTACAACACTTTGCACCCTGTTTCTCTGGTCACATAGACTAATGCCTTCTGCCCTGTTAGTGTCTGCTCTTTGCGTGGTTCCACCTCATGCCAGGAGGTACCTCAGAATCACAGGAATATACAGTGCAGAAGAGGCCCTTCAGCCCATTGAGTCTGCACCGACACATGAAAAACATCTGACCTCCCTACCTAATCCCATTTGCCAGTACTTGGCCCATAACCTCACACCCAAAGGCTAGCTGACAACCTTCCAATGATAGTTTGGCACCTGACAGCAAAACCCTGATGCTCCAAGTTTTTGACAAGATACAGGTCTGGAATGTCAGTCAACAATATAAACGACCTGACCTCGCTTCAATGCCTAACTCCTATTCCGAATTGCATTGACATTGTCAATACTGTGAGGGGAGACTGCTAATTCACCACCCTTATCCCAGTAATAACCCATTGCACATTTGAAGCTAGTCCTCGTGTAGAACCAGAATTCTTGAAGAAGCTGAAGTAAAAAAATAAGCTGTTTCATTTTGGCAGCAACTTCAAGTTGTTGACACACTGTGAGAATTTTGTCAATGTTGGACTTAGCTAAGAGGCAACAGCAAGAGCTAGAAAAGAGTGGCCAAGGTTTCAACTGACATGTTTTCATAACATTTGTCTTTTGGCGCTGCACAGTACAGAGTGCCTAAAATCTTACCAGACACAGGACAGGATGGAAGAGATGGGGGGCAAAGAAGTTAAGGTTTAGCAAGAAGCCAGCAGCAAAGCCGTACTATGGCCTTCAGGCAGACCTCAAGAAAAGATCTAGCTTAAGCACTTGATTACCAATCATTGCCAAAGTCACTTTGGCATTCAATTCTCATACTTCAGGCCATGGTCCCGAGATCCTACGATGTGAAGCTCACATTACAGTGTGACACATCAGAATCATGCAGTGAAGCTTTGCTGAAAAAGAGTGTTTGGCTGTGACATACACCTCAATATTGCTCATTTTAGCAGAAATAAATTTGCAGAGTTTGGGAAGGAGATGCTTGGCACTGCTTGAGTACAAATGTTTGATCAGTCCCCGTATAGAAGAGAAGGCATGTTAAGGACTAATGATAAGCCCACGGTATTGAGAGACCTTTCCTAGCTACACCAAAAGAATGGTGCTGTTTCCCAGAAGTAAATTTGGGTACAAACAAGGAAAGAATATGCAATCACTGAAATGTTGAGCACAGTCTATATTCTTTGACAGGTATGTTTCTGAAGTACTCAATACCAGGGCAGAAGGGGAATTCACTAAACTGATAGCGAATATCAACATTGCGCAATATCTTTCCATCTGAGAACATAAACTAATGAATAATTCAGAAATATCCAGCCCCACAATGATTGAGGTTCATTGTTCTGGCTGTTTGCCCAAAGTACGAAAGTAACGTCCCTCCATTGCCAAGGTAAACTGGCTATTCATGATGCGATCTAGTTCAAATGGTTCAACCTGATTCATTCTCCCGAGAAATCAGAGGATGGACATGCTTCAGTAAATCCACTCCAACTATTTTGGGATTAAAAGACATCTGCACAAAGCAACAGAGGTAATACATTGACACAGCACGAATATCAAAATCAAAGCCTACAGCTCTTCATGTGGTATTTGTCATACATATTGCAAAACATAGACCAAAGAACCTTTGATATCAAGTGATGGGTTGTGGGCAAAAGTGGATGTTACTTTATTTATTTCAGATGGGGAAAAAATACCCAACTGATTGCTATCCACTACAAACTGCTTCCACGTGAAACAATTGCAAGGTACTCGGAACCCTCCTGTCTTCACAAGTTTTAGATTGAACTCTCAGTCATAATATACCCAGCAGATATATATACATTGTCAATAAACGTCAGGGACGAAATTCTCCGGTATCGGCGCGATGTCCGCCGACCGGCGCCCAAAACGGCGCAAATCAGTCGGGCATCGCGCCGCCCCAAAGGTGCGGAATCCTCCGCATCTTGGGGGGGCCGAGCCCCAACCTTAAGGGGCTAGGCCCGTGCCGGAGAATTCGCCAACCGGCGGGGGCGGGATTCACGCCAGCCCCCGGCAATTCTCCGACCCGGCGGGGGGGGTCGGAGAATCTCGCCCCAAATGTCAGCAAGGAAGTGCACAAAAATTGCAATTGGTTGTGTCTTTAATATCAGAAAACATTTTCACACAATGAGTGGTTCGGGTCTGGAATGTGCTGTTTGGAAGCTTGGTGAAGGCAGGTTCAATTGAAGCATTCAACAGAGAATTGGACGAATACTTGAGTAGAAACAATGTTCAGGGGTGTGGGGAAAAGGCAGGGGAATGGCACTGAGCCACGATGCTCGTTTGGAGAGCTGGTGCAGATACAATGGGCCAAATGGCCTCTTTCTGCATCGCAACAGTTCAGTGATTTTATGATCTTAAATTTGCTCAGTCCAGTGGCAAAGGAGAGAATGCGGCGAAGGCCATGAAGAGGTTGCTCAAGAAAGTCGAGGTACATCGTCGAGGTCCTCATTTTGTTCCACTTGACTGGAGAACCATTCCAACGTCACAGGGTTTCCCACTAGTGAAAGGCTGGTGGAGTGAAGAATTAAAGTATTTGCTCTCAATGCTGCAAACCTTCCCAAAACAAGAATTGAGGGAGATGTTGTCAAAAGATTATGAGCGGACAAGCACAATGGGACAACAGAGACCGTGAAATAATTACCAGACTGAAAGGAAGGAGCCGATGAAAGAGATGCAGCCATGACAAGGAAATAGGAACAATTACTTGAGAAATCCTATCAAGAAGGTCACTCTGAAGGCTTACAAAACCAAGTGTAACAGAAAGCAGAAGGGTTACAATGAAAGGCCATGACCTAAGAGGTTAACTCTGTTCCCCTCTCCACAGATCTGCCTGACCTACTGTGTATGTCTAGCACTTCAGATTTCCAACATGCGCAGTAATTCTCAAGTCCAATATTTCCTCTGCCAGGACTGCAGGCCCTGTACTGATTGATTAATTTCTAATGTGATATTCACGTCATTAGGTTCCTATGGCATTCCAGAAAGCTAAAAATGTTTTCTTTTGTCACATAAAATCCAGATGCAGATGCCGTCGGCTGGCTGTGCTGTGTGCTCAGAGTCTAAAATCTTCAAGTAAACCTCTGGTAAGCGTCATGCAGGCTCCGGATGGGAATAGTCACAGATAGGTTTGTTGGCCTTTTGAGTGAATCCTAAATGTTCTGTTTGCCCTGTGACAAAGTGGATTGAATTCGCCACTTCCAGCAGTGAGGTTGAGTAGGCTGGACACTGTACTCCTTGGAGTTTAGGGGCGGGATTCTCCGAGCCTCCACGCCAACATCACGATCTGCGCGGGGGCGGAGAATGCCCGCGGTCTGGTCCGACGCCGAGACGCGATTCTCCGGGCGCCACTTGCGCGTGCACGATCGACGTGGGACCAGTCAGGGGCCGTCGAAAGAGCCACCCCCGGCGATTCTCCGAGGTCGACCAGCTGAGTTCCCGCCGAGTCCTGCCGGAGTGGTTCCCGTGTGGTTTCACCCGGCGGGAACTCGACGTCGCGGCTGCGGCGGCCGTCCTGGTGGGGGGGGGGGACGGGGGGGGGGATCATACTCCGTGAGGGGCCTCCACGATGGTGTTTACACCGGCATCAACACCTTGCCGCAATTTTGGAGAATCGCGGCCTAGATGTTTGTTTTGATTTGTTTATTGTCACGTGTATCGAGGTACAGTGTAAAATATTATTCTGCGTACGGTGCATGCATCATTCCATACATGAAAAAAAAACGAGATACAATGTAAAGACATAGGCACAGGCAACAGGTGAGCATACAGAGTGCGACTTCGTAGAGAAGATGTAAGATGTGTGAATAGATGAGTTCAGTCATTCAGGAGTCCGGGACAGCGGGCATAAAGATGTTTTTGAACCTGTTAGAACATAGAACATAGAACATAGAAAATACAGCACAGAACAGGCCCTTCGGCCCACGATGTTGTGCCGAACCTTTGTCCTAGATTAATCAGAGATTATCATTGAATTTACAGTGCAGAAGGAGGCCATTCGGCCCTTTGAGTCTGCACCAGCTCTTGGAAAGAGCACCCTACCCAAACTCAACACCTCCACCCAACACCAAGGGCAATTTGGACATTAAGGGCAATTTATCATTGGCCAATTCACCTAACCCGCACATCTTTGGACTGTGGGAGGAAACCGGAGCACCCGGAGGAAACCCACGCAGACACGGGGAGGACGTGCAGACTCCGCACAGACAATGACCCAAGCTTGAATCGAACCTGGGACCATGGATCTGTGAAGCAATTGTGCTATCCACAATGCTACCGTGCTGCCCTTAAGAACAAATAAATCTACACTATATCATTTTCCCGTAATCCATGTACCTATCCAACAGCTGCTTGAAGGTCCCTAATGTTTCCGACTCAACTACTTCCACAGGCAGCGCATTCCATGCCCCCACTACTCTCTGGGTAAAGAACCTACCTCTGATATCCCTCCTATATCTTCCACCTTTCACCTTAAATTTATGTCCCCTTG
Source organism: Scyliorhinus torazame (assembly GCF_047496885.1). Lineage (NCBI taxonomy): Eukaryota > Metazoa > Chordata > Chondrichthyes > Carcharhiniformes > Scyliorhinidae > Scyliorhinus > Scyliorhinus torazame. The sequence continues at coordinate 28,578,141 of NC_092720.1, read as the reverse complement.
TAATGGTGTGTTTCACCTGGGGAAAAAGTCTCTGACTGTCTACTCTATCTATTCCCCTGATCATCTTATAAACCTCTATCAAGTCGCCCCTCATCCTTCTCCGCTCTAATGAGAAAAGGCCTAGCACCCTCAACCTTTCCTCGTAAGACCTACTCTCCATTCCAGGCAACATCCTGGTAAATCTTCTTTGCACCTTTTCCAGAGCTTCCACATCCTTCCTAAAATGAGGCGACCAGAACTGTACACAGTACTCCAAATGTGGCCTTACCAAAGTTTTGTGAGCGTAGTGCGCGTTCTCAGACTTTTGTATCTCCTGCCCGATGGAAGAGGTTGGAAGAGTGAATAACCCAGGTGGGAGGGGTCTTTGATTATGCTGCCCCCTTTCCCAAGACCGCGGGAGGTGTAGAAGGAGTCAACAGATGGGAGGCGGGTTCGCGTGATGGACTGGGCTGTGTTCACGACTCTGTAGTTTCTTACGGTCTTGAGCTGAGCAGCTTCCATATCAGGCTGTGATGTAGTCAGATAGGATGCTTTCTATGGTGCATCTGTAAAAATTGGTAAGAGTCAATGTGGACATGCCGAATTTCCTTAGTTTCCTGAATATGTATAGGCGCTGTTGTGCTTTCTTGGTCATAGCGTCAACGTGGATGGGCCAGGACAGATTGGAATTTGAAGCTGTCGACCATCTCCATCGTGGCACCATTGATGCAGACAGGAATGTGTACAATACTTTGCTTCCTGAAGTCAATGACCAGCTCTCTAGTTTTTGCTAACATTGAGGGAGAGATTGTTGTCATTACACCACTCCACTAGGTTCTCTACCTTCCTCCTGTACTCTGATTGTTGTTCAAGATCCAACCCTCTATGGTCATGGTCGTGTCGTCAACCAACTTGTAGATGGAGTTGGACCCAACTTTTGCCATGCAGTTGTGTGTGTATGCAGAGTAAGGTAGAGGGCTGAGTACGCAGCCTTGCAGGGCCCCGGTATTGAGGACTCTCATGGAGTAGGTGTTGTTGTTTATTCTTACTGATTGTGGTCTATGGATCAGGAAGTCGTGGATCCAGTTGCAGAGGGAGGAGCCAAGTCCTAGCTTTTGGAGTTTTGATATGAGCTTGGCTTGGATTATGGTGTTGACGGCGGAGCTGTAGTCAATGAATAGGGGCCTGAAATAGGAGTCCTTGTTGTCGAGATGCTCCAGGGATGAGTGTAGAGCCAGGGAGATGGCGTCTGCTGTGAACCGGTTGTGGCGGTGTGCGGATTGCAGTGGATCAAGGCATTCTGGGAGTACGGAAATGATGTGTTTCATGATTAACCTCTCGAAGCACTTCATAATGATTGATGTCAAGGCCACTGGACGGTCGTCGTTGAGGAACGTTGCCTGATCCTTCTTTGGCACTGGTATGATGCTGGTCTTCTTGAAGCCTTGGAACAGAGTGGACAGAGGTTGAAGATGTCAGCGAACACATCCGCCAATTGGTTCGCGCAGGATCTGAGTGTACGACCAGGGACTCCGTCAGGATCCGTCGCTTTCCGAGGATTCACTTTCAAGAAGGCCGATCTGACTTTGGAAGCTGTGACGGTAGGTATGGGTGTGTACATACTGGGGCAGTTGACAACAGTTGATGGTTTCCTGCTCGAACCGAGCATAGAATGCATTGACCATAGAATGAATGAGTGGTGACCTTATTGAGACATATAGGATTCTTGACAGGGTAAATGCTAAGAGATAGTTTCATCTTGTGGGAGCGTCTTGGACCAGAGGGCATAATCTCAGAGTTAGGGGTTGCCCAAGACAGAGATGAGGAGGAATATCTTCTCTCAGAGGATAGTGAATCCGTGAAATTGTTTACCGAAGAGAGCTGTGGATGTTGGGCAGTTGAAGTATTTTCAAGGCTGAGATAGACATATTTTTAATCAGTAAGGGAATCAAAGCTACAAGTGAAAAGGTGAGACAGTGGAGTTGAGGATTATCAGATCAGATCAGTCATGTCTCATTAAATGGTGGAGCAGACTCAATGGGCCTAATGGCCTATTCCTGCTCCTGCGCTTTAAGAAGGATGAGAAGGCATCAGAGAGGGTACAGCGAAAACTCATGAGAATGGTTCCAGGGATGACGAACTTCAGTCACATAGAAAAATTGGATAAGTTGGGACTCCTCCTTGGTGAAGAGAAGGTTGGGAAGCGATTTCAAAATGTTGAGGGGGCTGGAGATAGTCGATGGTAGAAAACTGTTCCCATTCGTGGACAGATCGTAAATCAGAAGGAAAGGTGGAAGGTAATTGGAAGGAGAAAAAATGGAGACATGAGGAAAAACTTTTTTGCGCAGCGATTGACTATGATTTCGAATATACTGCCTGAGAGTGTGATGGTGGCAGATTCAATTGAGGCTTACAAAAGAGATTTGGAGCAATATCTGAAAAAGAAGTGGATGCACGGCAACAGGGGAAAGGCAGGCACCTGGCACTAACTGACTTGCTCTTTCAAAGTGCCAGCACAGACACAGCAGGTTATTGGCCTCCTTCTGTCACTGCAACCATTCTATGATTCAAAGGAGATTTTCAAACCCTCCGCTTATTGTGTCAATTTCAGGAACATTTCAAAGACTTGTCACACTAGCTAATGACTAATTGGCTCCCTATATAGTGGATATTGTAAGTGTGGGCATGGATGTTGCAGGGGTGGGGGGGCATGAATGGTATGGAAGGGCCAAGGGGGTATGCAGGAGATATGAGAATCCACAGAGGAGTCATGGTGGCTCTGTAGGTGCATGAAAGGGGCATGAGGAATTGGGGGGGGGATGAGGGCTAGTGGGTCTAACAGCCATGAAGAGAACTCAACTCATGCCCCAAAGGAGCAAGGCGACCTTTTTAACCAACTCACCTCAGCATCCACCCACCTCTATCACCACCTCCTAGGGGTGCACATCTCCAAAAATCTGTCCTGGTCCACCCACGTCGACGCTACCACCAAGAAAGCTCAACAGCGCCTATACTTCCCCAGGAAACTAAGGAAATTCGGCATGTCCACATTAACCCTGACCAACTTTTACAGATGCACCATAGAAAGCATCCTATCGGGCTGCATCACAGCCTGGTATGGCAACTGCTCGGCCCAGGACCACAAGAAACTTCAGAGAGTCGTGAATACCGCCCAGTCCATCACACAAACCTGCCTCCCATCCATTGACTCCATCTACACCTCCCGCTGCCTGGGGAAAGCGGGCAGCATAATCAAAGATCCCTCCCACCCGGCTTACTCACTCTTCCAACTTCTTCCATCGGGCAGGAGATACAGAAGTCTGAGAACACGCACAAACAGACTCAAAAACAGCTTCTTCCCCACTGTCACCAGACTCCTAAATGACCCTCTTATGGACTGACCTCATTAACACTACACCCTGTATGGTTCATCCGATGCCAGTGCTTATGTAGTTACATTGTATATGTTGTGTTGCCCTATTATGTATTTTCTTTTATTCCCTTTTCTTCCCATGTACTTAATGATCTGTTGGGCTGCTCGCAGAAAAATACTTTTCACTGAACCTCGGTACACGTGACAATAATCAAATCCAATACAATCCAATCCAATGCCTGCCTCGCCAGGCAAAAGACCTCCATAGAATCCTTACAGTGCAGAAGGAGGCCATTCAACCCATCGAGTCTGCACCGACCCTCCGAAAGAGCCCCCTACCTAGGCCCACTCCCCCCCGCCCTATTCTCATACCCTGTGTATTGATCATGACCAACCCACCTAACCTGCACATCTTTGGACCGAACCTTGCCTGTCCACTACTCACAGACCGAGAAGTATTGTGGGCGGAAGTGACAGATTCAGGATCACCAAGTCGGGAAATGGCCTGTCTCACATGCCGATGGATAGATCCAGTCCAATATAACTCTATTTCTCATTCTCCAGAATCTTCCAGGACCTTTGAAGGTTTCCAGCCTTTTCTGTTTTGTTTCAGATTTCCAGTCTCTGCAGCATTTTACTTTTTGTAAATAATAATAATCTTTATTAGTGTCACAAGCAGGTTTACATTATAAATAAGTTCTGCGCATTTGTGTATGTATAAATGTATATATGTCCATGTGTACACATCTATATATATATACACACAATTGTGTGTGCATATCTATATATATAATAATAAATAATCAGGTACTATCCCAATGTTAGAGGAAGAACACAAAAGAGTAAGTGCCCAATTGCTGAAGTGAATTTCAAACTACCTTTCTGCGCTTCGTAACTTTGCTGGGTTCCAAAATAATTCGAATGTTGGCTTGATTAAGGAGTGAACAATCTTAAGTGGCTGTAATCTCAACAGGGATGCTCCGACAACACAACAGCAGCTGATGGAAGAGCGAGGCTCTGAATAGCGAACAGTGCACTCAACGGTCACTTGGTGACAAAGTGAATCAAAAGAACTTGTAAAGCTGCTCCTGAGTGGAGGATTATGGAGTGAACAGGAGAGAGAAGAACTGAATGAACTGTGGGAAGTAAATGTTAAATGGACTGCGGGGATTATGTTCGTCCTCTGAGCATCTTAAAAAAAAAGGCAACTGATTTTAATTGAATCAAACCTGGATATATTCCAGTGTTCACAGTTATCCAGTGTTTGATCGGTGATGATTTACAGATTTTGGTACCACAATCTAAAAGACATCAGAAATCATTTCCAGAATATTCCGAGAGCCAAGGTTTTATGAACTGACCTTTCCGCTGACCATGGGAAAACAAAGGCTAAGTATAATGTCACCCATACGTGTATTAAAGCCTTTCCCTCTCTCGGTAACACCAGATTTGTGTGGTGCACAAAATGTGCTTATTTAATACAAAGCTATTAATACATGTCAACTCCCGAGGATGGATTTTAACTTGCTGATTGGGGCGGACAACATTCCCAATTCTTGTCTTACCCGCGTTAGATTTTCCCGAAGCAAGGACATGGGGTGGGATTTTCTGATCCTGAGGCCAAGTGTTGATGCCGCCGGAAACGCCGTCGCATTTCTCGATGGCGTCAACACGGCCCCAGGATCTGCAATTCTGGCCCCTGCAGGGGACCAGCAGGGCGCTGGAGTGGTTCACCTCGCTCCAGCTGCTCATCCGGCCGTGGAATGGGCGCTGGGGAATGCGCGCATACGCAGTGGTCCGGCACGTACCCGCGCATGCGCAGTGCCACCGGCGCGATTTCCGCACATGCGCGCTGTCTCCCTTGTCCGCACTGGCCCCGACCCAACATGGCGCAGAAGTACAGGTGCGGCGCAAAAGAAAGGAGGCTGGGAGACAAAGAGGCCGGCCTGCTGATCGGTGTGTCCCGATCACGGGCCAGGTCACATCGGAGGCCTCCCCCAGGGTCGGACCCCCCTCACACCCACACCCCGCCCCCTCCACAAGCCGCCACCTGACCCTTCAACGCTGTGTTCCCGCCGGCTGAGAGCAGGTGTGGACGGCGCCAGCGGGACTCTGCGTTTCCACGATGGCCGCTTGGCCCATCCCGGCCCGAGAATCGGTGAGCCGGCCGCGTAGAGCAGCCCGCGACCGGTGCCACGCCAACCATGCCGGCGTTCTGTGGAGAATCGCGTGCCGACGTCGGGGCACGATTCGCGCTGGTCGCGGGGATTTTCTGGCTGGCCCTGGGCTGAGAGAATCCCGCCCATGATTTGTGAGCTGATCCGACATGGGTCCCTGTTATTTTATCGCCCATCACCCCACTCCCACCCGGTTCCGGGTGTTAATAAATGTTTTCCCAATGGCTTGAAGGTCCTCCTTCTGTACTGTGATATTTAGAGTTATATCCTACGCAAAGGAAAATGGGTGTGGTTGTTGCAGGTAAGTTTGGTACCAGGCCATCACTGCAGGAGTTCCTCTGGGCAGTGTACTAGAGACCCAACCATCTTGAGCTGCTTCATCAGTGATCTTCCCTAAGGTCAGAAGTGGGGATGTTCAGTGATGAGTGCACAATGTTCAGTACCATGAGCAAACTCCTCAGAGAATGAAGCAACTTTTGCCCACGTGCAGCAAGAACTGGACAACATTCAAGCTTGGGGCAATGAATGGCAAGTAGGTTTTGAGGCACACAAAGTGTCAGGCAAAGAGGATCTCCAACAAGAGAGAATCAAGCAACCACTCCCCCCCCCCCCCCCCCCCCCAATCACTACCACCAGCATTCCCACCACCCTCCCCTTGGCAGCCAGTGACAATAATTAAATTCTCCACCATCAAGATCCTAGGAATCGCCATTGACCAGAGGCTAAACTGGACCACATAAATACAGTCACTGCACAAGAGCAGGTCAATGGCTGTGTCTTCTGCTGTGAGTAACTCACCCCCTGACTCCCCAGCACCTTTCCAATGTCTGCAAGGTACAAATCAGGGGCGTCATTCTCCGACCCCCCAGCGGGTCGGAGAATGGCCATTGGCCGCCGTGAATCCCGCCCCTGCCGGTTGCCGAAGTCTCCGGTACCGGATATTCGGCGGGGGCGTGAATCAGGCTGTGCCGGTTGGCAGGCCCCCCCGCTCGATTCTCCGGCCCAGATGGGCCGAAGTCCCGCCGATAAATTGCCTGTCCCGCCGGCGTAAATTAGAGTACCTATTTACCGGCGGGACAAAGCGGCGTGGGCAGGCTCCGGGGTCCTGGGGGGGGGGCGCGGGACCATCTGGCCCCGGGGGTGCCCCCATGGTGGCCTGGCCCGCGATCGGGGCCCACCGATCCGCGGGCGGGCCTGTGCCGTGGGGGCACTCTTCCCCTTCCGCCTCCGCCACGGTCTCCACCATGGCGGAGGCGGAAGAGACTCTCCCCACTGCGCATGTGCGGGAAACTGTCAGCGGCCGCTGATGCTCCCGCGCATGCGCCGCCCCGACATGTCATTTCCGCGCCAGCTGGCGGGGCAACAAAGGCCGTTTCCGCCAGCTGGCGGGGCGGAAATCCCTCCTGCGTCGGCCTAGCCCCTCAATGTTGGGGCTCGGCCCCCAAAGATGCGGAGCATTCCGCACCTTTGGGTCGGCGCGATGCCCGTCTGATTGGCGCCGTTTTGGGCGCCAGTCGGCGAACATCGCGCCGTTTGGGGAGAATTTCGCCCCAGGTGTTTCATGGAATCCTCTCCACTTGCCTGGACGAGTACAGTACCAACAACATTCAACAAGCTTTAGCAAAAGGGTAACTAAGACTGATCTAGTGACACCTTTCCCTTCGAGTGATATCAATGCTGATATCACTAATGGCAGATTATAACATCTCCCTTTCTCTTTCATGATAGTTCTCCCATTTTCAAAGTGTGGCTATCTGTAATACATGTTCATGTTTAGTTACCATCACATAAGTGCATAGAACTGATGACTCTTATCAGTCTCTAAAGTGCAAAGGTAATCTGCTGGGACGCCCAGATCTTGTAAAGGTAACATGATCTGAAGTTTTCTTTAATTTCTCATCGTGATCGGTGAGATTATCATGCTTGGCTGTTGTTCCTGGTTGCATTTTGGATCTTGTCCTCATTGCTATAGAACCATATGGTGGCTGAGGAGCTGGAGTGGATCTGTTTTGTCCTCAGTTATACTTCCCCGATACGCCTTTGTGTGCAATGACTTCAAGAAGACCCTGGTTCCAAACAGATCCTTGTCACCTTGGCTGGTTGTCATGTACCTTCTGTGGGATTCTGTGCATGAACTTGTCCCAACTGTAAAATTGATAATTTTGTATTTGCATTTATCACGTGTGTTGGTCATCTTCTATTGTAATTTTCAATGTTCCTCTCTAGTTTTTGAGACATTAGAATGAATAAGAGTAGGTTAATAGTCATACACTGGTCTGCCAGAAATGTCCACTGATGGAATAGAGGCACTTAACGGTGTCACTCTCAGGCGTAACATTGCAAAGTGTAGATCTTGCTTAGTCTGATCTGAGAATTAGGGATTTCACTGTGAAATCATTCATTCAGCTAGGCCGTTAGAAGTAGGGTAATGAGGGGAAGAACATAGAACAGTACAGCACAGAACAGGCCCTTCGGCCCTTAAGTCGTGTGATCAACATTCCCCTTCTCTGACATATCGTGAGATGGCTTACAAATAAATTGAGGACAATTATCCATAATGATCTCTCTCGCCACAGCAGATAAACTGAAAATAGCACTTAGTGTAGTGCAACAGTTGTGTTTGACATATTATGCAATTGTCGAATAATTGAGTACTTGGCAAAGTAGTCGATAATGATGATGAAGTCAATGCCATGGACCTGAAAGAGGTCAGATGTGATTTTGTGATTATGTGGAATCAGTGCTTCTTTGTGCTGCCATGGTACATGTTCTTCTCATGCCTCACACTCCTTGACAATGACTTAAATGTCATTGTTGATGCCCAGCCAATAGGCTGTCTCTCTTGTGTGTCTTCTCATCCATGTGCGAGTGATGACATTGTTGAAGAATATCAGGTCACAAAGATTTGGGTATGATGACCTACCTGTCTTTAAAAATGACTCTCCAGAAGATGTCTAGCGCATCCTGATAAGACCAAGATGGTCTCACATGTTTATGGACATGCTGAATTAAATCAAGTCATCCTCCAATTATGGTTTTCCTCAGTTTCTGTAGGGTAGAACCTTCCACTGTTTCTTCATCCAGCTGCTGGTATTCGCATTGTGCAAAGTGTACCAGATCAGTTTGGAGAACATCATCAAGTTCGATGTCAGTGAAGCCAGCCAACTTGCAGATCCAAGGATATATCTTCGGTTTTCATTGCATTAGACAATCTACGAAGTGGACCTGATGGGAACACCAGGTTACCTGGCCTGTACCTAACTTTGAGTCTTTATCAAGAGAATTGCAATCTTGGTCTTGCACTGTTTAGTGATTTTTGCCATCTCCAGTGGCTTGTAGTCAGACTCTTCCACAAATCTTCTGCCATAGAGATAGGTATGAAAATGCATGATTCCAAACACAAAAGCTAATCTGTAACTTCTGTCCGGGAAGCCATGGCCCGCCAATGCTGAGAGGGAAGAGTGCCCACTTACCTGCGTTCAAAAATAGCATGGCAAACATTCTGTCTCCAGCAGCAGCCTCAGGCCTCTGGCAGGACACTCTATACAGACCCCAACGCAGTGCAGCTTGAATGTAACCCTGCCCCCTTGTCATGTGGCAGCTACGGGAACGTCCATTAAGGCCAGACATTTAAACTGCAGGTTTGTATTGAAGGCAACAAGCAACAGGTTTCACAGATGTTTTAAAGGTATGTTGATGTTTTTCAAAAGTTTCTTTTAAACTGGAGGAAATAAAAGTAAAGGGAATAGTTTAAGGATAACTTTCTGTTACGTAGGCAATGCTATTGTTATTGGTTCTTTTAACATGATTTTAAATTTTATTTTTTATGATTAAAGGTGATTATTATTTAATATTTATAAGTGAACATAAGCTTTGTTATTTGTTTGAAATCTGTGAAACTATTTAAACTTGCAGTATATTATTACGTAACTTTTGTAAGGGCCACAAAGAATCCAGCACGAGTTTTAAGGATACAAAGTAATAATATTTATTTACAATAACATATATATATAACAGCAGCAGCAACTTCCCTTGCTGCACACTCCTTCCTGCTGGTTCCTAAACTGGCCAGCTGTATTTATACTTGGAGTTTACTAATGGTTTCTCCGCCCCCCTCATTGGGGAAGCTCATACTCCCACAGGATTGTGGGATTGTCATTAGTCCCCAGCCAATGGTAAGCAGGCAGGTTATAACATCCCTCCCCCCGCAAAGTCCAAGGAATCCACCGAAGACCCTGGGGAAGGAGGGCGTCGGACTCATTTTGCCGCAGGCCAGACACCATTTGCACGTGGCGCTGAATCAGGCGGCGTGTAACGAGACGGAGACCGGCGCTTCCGTGATGAACGGCGTAACAGTTGTACATCCACAGCCCGTGGACCCGAGGATACCCCCTCTGATGCGTCCTGTGTCTCCATCTCGGAGTCAGAGTCTGCTGCCTCCGTCATGTCAGCGTCTCTATCTCCATTCGGTTCTGTAACGACCTGCGCAGGCTTTGAGTGAGGCACCAGTGGAAGAATGTGAGGACTACCTTCCCTTGTCTCTGGTCTCTGTGGCTGTAGAAATGAGCTCCGGGGGCGGGGAATCTTTTGAGGGGATAGTCTTCAGGACCGAACGTGGTCTACATGTTTGCGCTGGAGACGACCCTGGGCTTGCACCTGGTAAGATATAGGGCCCGTTTGGTGAAAGATTACGCCAGGAACCCACTGGGCACCACCAGCAAAATTCCGAATGAACACTGGGTCACCGGGCACAAAGTGCCGAATCGGCCGATGCCGAGAAAATCCCTGTCCCTGCCGTTCTTGTGTGCGGCGTACTTTTGCGCCAATGTCCGGGGAAACCATACTAAGGCGGGTGCGAAGTCTCCGGCCCATTAGGAGTTCTGCGGGAGCTACCCCAGTCACCGCATGGGGGGTGGTCCTATACGTAAACAAAAAGCGAGCCAGTCTCGTGTCCATTGATCCGGAAGACTGCTTCTTTAGTCCTCTTTTGAATGTCTGCACTGCGCGCTCTGCCAACCCATTTGAAGCCGGGTGGTAAGGGGCAGTGTGGGTATGGCGTATGCCGTTCATCTTCATAAACCTCGCAAACTCCTCACTCGTGAATGGAGTGCCGTTATCCGTGACCAGCACCTCGGGGAGGCCATGCGTGCTAAAGGACAAATGCATCTTTTCAATTGTTGCGCAGGGCGTTGTCCCCTGCATCTTATGCACCTCTAGCCGTTTAGACTGGGCGTCGATTAATAGAAGGAACATGGATCCTTGAAAAGGGCCTGCAAAATCTGCATGCAAGCGTGCCCAAGGCCGCCCTGGCCATTCCCAGTGATGTAGGGGCGCGGCCGGCGGAAGCTTCTGATGCTCCTGGCAAATGGAGCAGTTTTGGGCCACCTTCTCAATGTCGGTGTCGAGGCCTGGCCACCAGACATAACTCCGGGCCAACATTTTCATTTTGGTCACATCTAGATACCCATTGTGCAAGTCTCTTAGTATCAGCTCCTGGCCTTTTTCCGGGACAATCACGCGTCCCCCACAAGAGGATGCCGTCTTCCACGCTGAATTCTGACAGCTTGGAGGAAAATGCCCGCAACTCACCTGGGAGCTGTCTATGCTGCCCACCATACAGGACTATGTGCCGAACCTTTGACAGGACTAGCTCCGTCTGGGTCCACTCACGGATCTGTGATGCCGTGACAGGCAAGGTGTCCATAAAATTTAGGGTTGCAACCACCTCACCGGTCGTGGGGGTCAACATGGGGCCTGTCGATAAAGGCAATCGGCTCAGTGCGTTAGCATTTGCTATCTGCGTTCCTGGTTTGTGCTCCAGAGAATACTCGTATGCAGCGAGCAACAAAGCCCAGCGCTGGATCCGTGTGGAAGCAATGGGCGGTATTGGCTTATCCTCTCTGAAAAGTCCCAGCAGAGGCTTATGATCAGTCACGATAGCGAAATGGCGGCCATACACGTACTGGTGGAAGCGTTTCACCGCAAAAACCACTGCCAGGCCCTCCTTCTCGATCTGCGCATACTTTTTCTCCGCTGCAGTCAATGTGCGGGAGGCGAAAGCTATCGGTCGCTCGGCCCCGTTCTCCATCTTGTTGGACAGGACGGCCCCAATACCATACGGGGATGCATCACATGTGACGAGCAAAGGCTTTCCAGGATCATAGTGGGTTAGTAACCCAGACGACGACAATTGTTGCTTTAGCTGCCGGAAAGCGGTTTCTTGCGGCTGACCCCAAACTCAGGTGTGATTTTTCTTTAGCAGAAGGTGCAACGGGGCCAGCGTAGTTGCCAGATTGGGGAGGAACGTCCCGTAATAGTTTACGAGACCGAGAAAAGAACGAAGATGCGAAGTGTCAGTCGGGGCGGGGGCCTGTTGAATCGCACGTACCTTCTCTGCGACGGGGTGCAAACCTTCGCGGTCCACCCGATAACCCAGGTAGACTACTTCCTTTGCCTGAAATGCGCACTTTGTGCGACGTAAACGGACTCCAGCCTCTGAAAAGCGTCCAAGGACAGCCTCCAGATTTTCCAAATGTTCCTGCACCGACATCCCTGTACTCAAAACGTCATCTAAGTAGACAGCAACACGTGGTAAACCTCAAAATGCCCTCCATAACACATTGAAAAATAGCACAGGTAGAGGATACTCCAAAGGGCAACCGTGTATATTCATACAGGCCCCGGTGTGTATTAATCGTTACATATGGTCGGGAGGTAGGGTCCAGCTCCAACTGCAGGTAGGCGTGACTCATATCTAATTTTGTGAACGAGAGTCCACCTGCAAGCTTCGCGTAGAGATCCTCTATGCGAGGCATTGGATATCGGTCGAGTCGGGAAGCCGTATTCACTGTAAGTTTATAGTCGCCACACAAGCGAACTGTGGCATCTGGCTTCATTACAGGTACAATTGGTGCTGCCCAGTCAGTAAAATGGACGGGCCTGATAATACCCAAACTCTCCAAACGAGTGAGCTCCCCTTCTACCTTCTCGAGCAAGGCGTAAGGCACCGGGCGCGCCCGGAAATAGCGCGGCGTGGCTCCTGGTTCGACTTGGATACGGGCTACGGCCCCTTTTATTTTCCCCAAACCAGGCTGGAATACATCTGGGTATCGTCCTAGCACCTCAGTCAACCCTTCAGAAACTGTTTGGAGGATGTGCTGCCATTGCAACCGCAAATGGCGCAACCAGTCCCGACCCAACAGGCTGGGCCCATGGCCGCGCACCACGATAAGTGGGAAACGCCCCTCCTGGCGTCCATAAACAACAGGGGTCATTGTAGTTCCTGCAATGTCCAGTGGTTCCCCCGTGTAGGTGGCCATCCTGGCCTGTGAGTCGGTTAATGTAAGGGTCTGTATACCCTGCTTGATGCGGTCGAATGTCCTCTGGGCGATCACGGAGACCGCTGCGCCAGTGTCCAACTCCATCTCAAGTGGGTGACCATTGACCCGTACTGTCACCTTAATGGGGGCCACACGGGGAGCTGCCACACAATGCAGCTGCAGGCAGTCGTCTTCCGTCTCCATGTCCTCAGGAGTAGTCGCCGCAGGTTCATCCACATGGAAGGTACGGCCCCTGGGCTGGTCCCAGTTTCGGTCGGAACGACGGCGCCTCTGGTGCCCCCAGGACCGGCGTCCGCGACTGGGTTGGCGCCTACAAGTTTGACACGGACATGGCTCCTCGTCCATTGGTTCTGGAGAAGGCTCCCTTCGGGGAGGAATGTCCGATGGCCACTGGCGTCGGTCCGGACGTCGCCTCGCCCAAGGTACCGCAGGAGCGCGGGGGGATGTTTTCGGACGGAAGGGGTTGCGCCGCAAGGCATGCACTTCCATTCCCTGTAGCTCCTACACTCCTCGTCCTGCGCTCTCTCAGGACAATACTATTTGAATTGCCTGTTGAAAAGTCAATGTTGGCTCAGCTAACAACTTTCTCTGGGTGGCCGCATTGTTAATACTGCAAACCAAACGGTCGCGTAGCATTTCTGACAAGATCTCACCATAGTCACAGTACTCCGCAATCCTGCGTAGCCTGGATAGAAAATCGGCAAGGGATTCTCCAGGGGTCCTCTCAGCGGTATTAAACCGGTAACGATGGACTATCGTGGACGGGGTTGGGTTAAAATGTTGCCCCACTATATTCACAAGTTCATCAAACGTTTTGGTGTCCGGCGCAGCTGGGTACGTAAGGCTCCTAATCACCCCAAAAGTATGCGGGCCGCAGGCGGTGAGCAATATGACCACCTGGCACGAGTTCTCGGTGATATTGTTTGCCCGGAAATAGTAACGCATCCGTTGTGCGTACTGGTTCCAGCTTTCCAGCGCGGTCAAAAACATCCAAACGTCCGTACAGAGGCATGGTATAATAGAAAACAACTTCCAACCTGTATCCAACAAAAATCCAGGGAGGTGGCTTCAGCGGTGTAGACAGCTATTCACTTTAACCCTCGTCGCCAGTTTTGTAAGGGCCACGAAGAATCCAGCACGAGTTTAAGGATACAAAGTAATAACATTTATTTACAATAACATATATATATATATATATATATAACAGCAGCAGCAGCAGCAGCAACTTCTCTTGCTGCACACTCCTTCCTGCTGGTTCCTAAACTGGCCAGCTGTATTTATACTTGGAGTTTACTAATGGTTTCTCTGCCCCCCTCATTGGGGAAGCTCATACTCCCACAGGATTGTGGGATTGTCATTAGTCCCCAGCCAATGGTAAGCAGGCAGGTTATAACAGTAACTTTCCGAGTGGCAGGCTTAAAAGAGTTTGTACGTTTTAATTTAGATTATGGCACCTGAATATTTAGCCGGGAAGATGCAAAGTCAGAACTTCCCAGACCACAAAAAATGAAGATTCTTGAAGCGGGCCAAAATGTAAATAACACAATCTCCTGACAGATCTGCAGAGGGGGGTCATAAAATACTGTTCCAAGATGGGTCTGACCTGGTCATAAGATTTTAAAAGGTTCCCCCCAGGGCATTTTGCTTTTAGCTGTCACTGTCCTTGTGACATCTGATTTAGTTTTGTGATCTGTGTTTATCATTATTATATTTCTGCCTTGTTTACTTCAATTATCTTATTCATTTATAATTATCTCATAATTAAATGTTGTGTTTTGTAGAGGTTCAATGGAAAACATTTATTAACGAAAATAATGTTATAAATACAAAAATTTGATTCCGTGTTAGCTTTCAACTTAACATTTAACATTAGCAGCTGCAGTACGACATTTAGTTTAATAACTACCTCAACTTGTCCAAATCAAATATATATTTTCACCTTAACACAATGATCAATAATATTTTTACTTACCCTTAAACTATTCTCTTTACTTTTATTTCCTCCAGTTTAAAGAACATTAAATATATTCACAGGGTCTTAATTTACTTCTTAAACTTTAAACACTACTTAATCTAAACTAAAGACCGATTTTAACTTTAAAGTTTGGACAGTAAAAATATTCACTAGGTCCTGCTGAACAAGGCCGTGCTTTTCGCGTGATGGCTCCTGGTCGCGCTCCCTGAACTTGTCTCCAATCAGCAGCTTCCCCTGCAGTAAAAACCAGCCACTGGAGACAGAAGAAAGATAGAGAAACAAAGCGAAAGGAGCACCTCCTTCCCCTCTTCACCAAGCGTCCTCACGCCCCAAACTCCAACTGACGCACTCTAATGTAACCCAAAGCAATACTGAAGCTGGCCTGTTTTCATGCTTCCTAAGTCAAGTGTCTGAAAACCAGTTTATGCCAGTTATCTAATTAACTAGGTGCAGCTCTAAGAGAATGTAACCCCCTGACTTAAAGCAGGATTAATCCTCAACTCCCAACTCAAAGATCTTTCAGTTCATTGTTAAAATTTAAAACAATACTAAACTTAAGACAGAAATTAGCTCTGAAATTAAATTAACCCATAAAACACCCTCACTCATCGAACCCCAACTGAAGCAGTCGAATGCAGTCCAAAGCAGAACTCTAACATAGACACTTTAGATGGATCCTGCTATCCAATGAGTTGGAGGGGAACACATCCCTACCGACCCCAGCAGCCTAAATGCCATATTAGGCTCTATTGAGCATTTATTGGCGTAAGGCGAGACCAGTCTTTCCCACAAAACACCACTTCTGCACAAGCTGCATTAATATGTCACCAACCTGAGGGTCACCACGGATGTCTGGCTTCTTGCTTGCCAACGTCTTCTTGTCCGCACCTTGCAGCTGTCTTTAAATGAGAGTCTCTCTCTGTCCTCTTCACTCAACAGAACACTATTTCCAGATTTCTGTTCGTTGTTCCTTTAACTTACTGGCACCCTCTTTGGTCCCAATCTCTGATTTCTGAGCCTTTCTGTTCCTTAGCTTCTGGGAGTTGCTTTCTGATGCTCTGTATTGTCCTGCATGTCCTGGCAATGCCTGTTAAATGATCCTTGCCTCTTTGGTTGCTTAGCATCAGCTTAGATTTATTTTTAAAAAACTTTGACCTTAAAGATTGTAAAGCTTTAATTACAATGTAGGCAAAGTTTAAAGTGAAACTAAACCGACAGATCTCGAGGCACCTTTGTTCAACATGAAGCTAAACTAAAGTTATTAGCCCTTTCTTAGCACACAAGTACAGAAAAACAATTTAAGCTCAAATTAAACATATTCCTTTCTTAATACACACAATTTAAATATAAATGACTTAAACTATCTCCATTTCCTAAGAGGCGCAGTTTTCTTTGTGAGCTCAGAGGAGTAGCCTTGTTCCATCCAGTTCCAGTAAGGATGCTTTCTGACTCACCTCTTCATTTTCCTACCAACTGATCTCATCAGATTCCCCACTCATGCCCAGGGTTCCAATAAATACATGATAGGGTGAAAGCAAAATACTGCAGATGCTGGAAATTTGAAATAAAAACAGAAATTGTTGGAAAAACTTAGTAAATCGGCAGTATCTATGGAGAGAGAAACAGAGTTAATGTTTTGAGTCCATATGACTTATCTTAAGAGTTGAAGAAGACTAATACAGCCATGAATATGCAATGGAGCCCTGATTTGTAAAATTCAATGAAGCTCCCCGTCTGCTTTTGGCTGGCGACTCGTCCAGTTAAATATCAGAGCACTTGTGAGGATTGAGCTCCAAGCAGACAAGGAACCAGGTTTGCACTATCATTGAGTGATGCTAAAGCCCCTGAGTATAAAGTTAATTGCTTGCAAAGAAAAAGAATTTGCAGTCCCTGTCATGATATCCATATCAGCATATCATGGTGCAATCACACACACACTGATGGACAGGCAGTTGGACCAACCAGCACACACATAACATCGCAGCCAATCACCAGTGAGAGCACACGCACTATAAAACAGGGAACACCACAGTTCCCGCTCATTCTACCAGGAGATAGCTCAGAGCACAGAGCTCACAGTGTGCCACTCAGACATAGACCATGTGCTGAGTGCCTCACTAAGATAGTGATAGGGCTGGGTCCACAGGTTAGCTGGTGAAGCACGTACACAAGCCAGCAGTTAGTTGTTACAATTGTTCAAACAATAAAACAGAGTTGTACCATCTACAGCCGTGTTGGATCATTTGTGCATCGGAACACCCAACACGACGTGGTACCAGTGGTGGAAGCTAACCAGCGACTGTGAGACCTACCTGCACCCTTTCAGAAATCCGCCATCGTGCTCAATGGAAAACATCAGCCCGCCGCAGCCGCTCCGAATCGCTGGAAATCTTGGCGTAAACTGGAAGCTGTTTAAACAGCACTTCCAGCTCTTCCTAGAAGCCACAGACAGGGAGAATGCATCGGACATCATGAAGATCGCCCTCCTCCTCTCCACGGCGGGGCAACACGCCATCCACATCTACAACTCCCTGGCATTCGCGGAAGGCGAGGACAAGACAAAATATAAGACGGTGCTTCTGAAGTTCGAGGAATACTTCAGCATGGAAGTCAATGAGAGCTTCGAGAGGTACCTCTTCCAGCAGCGGCTGCAGGGGAAGGATGAGACTTTTCAATCTTACTTAACACACCTCCGTATCCTCGCGCAGTCCTGCGGCTATGAGGCCACCTCCAACTCCATGATACGGAATCAGATAGTTTTTGGGGTCATCTCGGACACCCTACACCAGCAGCTCCTTAAAATAAAGCGCCTCACCCTAGCGACTGCCATCGAGACCTGCGTCCTCCATGAGAACGCGACCAGTCGGTACTCCCAAATCCAGGCGGCCGAAACGGCACGGCACGGGTCCTACGAGGCGGAGCGGGTCCAGTCGATAGAGTTGCTCCCAGCCCGCGGCCCGGACGAGGGCGGCCATTTTGTGCGGTTTCCAAGGCCTCCCGCGCTTGTACGCGCCAAAAGAGGGGACGTTGACGCAGAGGGACGTGATGCGCAGGCGCGTTCTACGCAGGACCGCACCGCGCATGCGCGGTGGCGCAACGAATGCAATGAACGCCATGACATCACGACGTGCGGCAACTGTGGCTCCGCCCACTTAAAGCGGCAATGTCTGGCCAAAGCGCGACAATGCCTCTGCTGTGGCAGGATGGGCCACTACGCTGCCTGCTGTCGAGCAGCTCAACCTGCCAACTCCCAACAATTCCACCACCCTCGCAGGGACGTGCGGGCGATTCAGCCCCCCTACACTGAGTCATATCCTGATAGTATGCAGACCAGCGTTACCGAAGACAGGGAGCCCTTCCGCGTTGCGGTAATCCACACGAACCGGATGTCCCCAAGTCGGAACCACCAGCCGCTGCCAGTGCACAGCATTAATCCGGGCGATGAGTGGTATGCCACCCTAACGGTCGACCGATCACAGATCACATTTCGCCTGGACACTGGTGCCTCCGCCAATCTCCTCGCATGGTCAGCCTTCCAGATCTTGAAGGTTAAACCACCAATTTTGCCAGTCCATTGTCAGCTGGTTGACTACAATGGAAACGTCATCCCGGCCACGGGGTCCTGCCAGCTCGATGTTACACACAACTCATACAAAGCCACATTATCGTTTGAAATCGTTGGATCCTCGAAGGACTCTCTGTTAGGGGCACAGGCGTGCAAGATCCTCCACCTCGTTCAGCGGGTACAGATCTCTGTCTCCAGAAGGCACGTCCGATTTCCCAGATGCAGACTTTAGGGCGCAGCTCCACTCACTCCTCGCGCACAACCAGGAGGTTTTCGAGGGCATGGGCACACTGCCCTACACGGACAAAATACGGCTCAAACCGGACGCCACCCCGGTCATTGACGCACCTCGTAGGATCCCAGCATCACTCAAGGACCGCCTCAAGCAGCAGCTGCAGGACCTGCAGGACCAAGGAGTGCTTTCCCGGGTCACGGAGCCAACGTATTGGGTCACCTCCATAGTGTGCGTCATGAAGCCCTCCGGCGAGCTCCGGATCTGTATTGACCCAAAAGATTTGAATCACAACATTATGAGGGAACACTACCCCATACCCAAACGAGAAGAAATCACGAGCGAAATGGCTCGGGCAAAACTATTCACCAAGCTTGATGCCTCAAAGGGCTTTTGGCAGATTCAATTGGATCAGTCCAGCAGGAAGTTGTGCACTTTCAACACTCCATTTGGCAGATAATGCTACAATAGGATGCCATTCAGCATCATCTCGGCCTCCGAGGTGTTCCATCGCATCATGGAACAGATGATGGAGGGCATCGAAGAGGTACACGTCTACATAGACGACGTTATCATCTGGCCCACCACACCACAGGAGCACACCAGTCGTCTCCAGCGTGTCTTGTACGGATACGAGATCAGGGCCTGCACCTCAACCAAGCCAAGTGCTCTTTTGGCCAGACTGAGCTAAAGTTTTTGGGGGACCACATCTCCTGGTTGGGTGTGCGGCCGGATGCCGACAAAGTGGCAGCCATCGCAGCCATGCAGCAGCCGTCAGACAAGAAGGTAGTGCTGCACTTTCTCAGGATGGTCAACTTCCTGGGGAAGTTCATTCCTAACCTTGCTTCGCACACGACTGCTCTTCGCCACCTGGTCAAAAAGACAACAGAATTCCAGTGGCTGCCCGCACACCAGAGTGAATGGCAGGAGCTCAAGATCAAGCTCACCACCGCCCCAGTACTGGCGTTTGTCGATACCACACGGGAAACAAAGATCTGAACTGACACCAGCCAGTCCGGCATTGGGACGGTACTCCTGCAACGGGACAACACTGAATCATGGGCCCCGGTCGCCTATGCGTCGCGGGCCATGACCCCCAAAGAACGGGGCTATGCGCAGATTGAGAAGGAGTGCCTAGGCTTGTTGACTGGCATCGACAAGTTTCACGATTATGTATATGGTCTTCCGCAGTTCACTGTGGAGACCGACCATCGACCTCTGGTCGGCATCATTCAGAAGGACCTCAACAATATGACCCCTCGCCTCCAGCGCATTCTGCTCAAGCTCCGGAGGTACGACTTCCAACTTGTCTACACCCCGCGGAAGGATCTCATCATCGCAGATGCACTGTCCAGGGCGGTCAACACACCGCCCGACTCGGAGGGGTTTGTTTGTCAGGTCAACGCACAAGTAGCCTTCACATCGGCCAATCTGCCGTCCACTGATGCACGGCTGGCCCACATTCGCCGTGAGACTGTGGCTGACCCCCTTCTACAGCGTGTAATGTGCCAAATGACGGAAGGGTGGCTCAAGGGGCAGTGCCCACAATTTTACAATGTCCGGGACGACTTGGCCGTCATTGATGGTGTCCTCTTGAAGTTGGACCGGATCGTGATCCCACACAGCTTGCACCGGCTTGTCCTCGAACAACTGCACGAAGGCCATCTCGGAGTTGAAAAGTGCAGGCGGAGGGCCTGAGAGGCTGTGTACTGGCCGGGCATCAGCGAGGACATCGCCAACATGGTGCTCAATTTCCCCATCCTGCCAGAGGTTTCAGCCGGCGCAACCCCCTGAGACCCTTCAGCCCCATGAGTTGGTCACGTCCCCCTGGATAAAGGTGGGCGTGGACCTCTTTCATGCGCTCGGCAGGGACTACATCATTCTGATTGACTACTTCTCAAATTATCCGGAGGTCATACGCCTGCACGACATGACATCATCAGCTGTCATCAGGGCATGCAAAGAAACCTTTGCTCGCCATGGAATTCCACTCACCGTCATGTCTGACAACGGGCCTTGCTTTGCGAGCCAAGAATGGTCTTCCTTTGCACTTCATACAACTTCACACATGTGACGTCCAGTCCCTTGCATCCTCAGTCGAATGGCAAGGCGGAAAAGGGCGTCCACATTGTGAAGCGGCTCCTCTGCAAGGCTGCTGATGCCGGATCTGACTTCTGTTTAGCCCTGCTGGCCTATCGCCCGGCCCCACTGTCCATGGGCCTCTCACCAGCCCAGCTGTTGATGGGTCGCACCCTCAGGACCACTGTGCCGTCCATTCATGTTCCTGACCCCGATCATGCTCCAGTATTGCGAAGGATGCAACAACAGCGTGCTCAGCAGAAGGTGGCACATGACACTCGGGCGACTGATCTTCCTGCCCTGGCGCCTGGAGACACCATACGCACTCACCTACCGGAGGGCGGCTGGTCGGCAACCACCGAGGTTCTCCGCCACGTGGCTCCCCGCTCATTGCTGGTTCGCATGCCTGATGGCTCCATTCGCCGCCGTAATCGGCGGGCCCTTCTTCTGGTTCCGCGCTCGCTACGAGATCATGCACCGGTGCCACGCCCTCCTGTTGTCCCTGATGTCGACTTTGTTGAGCTTCCTGCCACTCTGCCTCTTCCTCTCTCGCCCGTGGCCAGGCCCATTCCTCAGCCGGTGGATCCTGACCCACCCTTGAGGCGGTCAACCCAAATTCGTCACCCACCTGAGAGACTTGACTGATGAGCCTGCTAGCACATTGGACTCACTGAATTGTTTTACAGTACTGTTAACGAGTTTCTTTTCTTGTCGTTCATTGTTCCAGAAGTTTTCTCTCGTCATTTGCTGATTGCATTGTTCTGTTATTGGTACAACCTCGTTGCTCTGTTGCACCTGACACCTTCCTCTGTATATAGTTTAGCCTCATGTACATGTTGTAAATATTGCACACACATACTCAGATACACTCAGTACACATTTCTATTTATTAGCATGTAGGCACATATCCTTGTGAAAGGGGGGATGTCATGATATCCACATAAGCATATCATGGTGCAATCACACACACACTGATGGACAGGCAGTTGGACCAACCAGCACACACATAACATCGCAGCCAATCACCAGTGAGAGCACACGCACTATAAAACAGGGAACACCGCAGTTCCCGCTCATTCTACCAGGAGATATCTCAGAGCACAGAGCTCACAGCGCGCCACTCAGACATAGACCATGTGCTGAGTGCCTCACCAAGATAGTGATAGGGCTGGGTCCACAGGTTAGCTGGTGAAGCATGTACCCAAGCCAGCAGTTTGTTGTTACAGTTGTTTAGACAATAAAACAGAGTTGTACTATCTGCAGCCGTGTTGGATCATTTGTGCATCAGAACACCCAGCACGACAGTCCCATGACCAGAATCACCAGTTCCACCCTCCCAGTTGGAAAACCGTAATCCCACATTATCGTCCCCCACCTCCATCACCTCACATTCTGCAAAGAGACTGTCTCCAATTCCCTCCTGGGAGCACAGCACCGGCCAATGAACCCAATCGTGAATTTTCTCATGCACAGATGTCAAAGCGGTCGTGACATGTTGTAAGCATTCCGTAAAAATCCTCTTTGGATCCACTTTATTATCACTTTTTTTTTAAATTGACCCATTTGTGATGCAGCTATTTTGTAGTGTATTTCCTTTCATCAAGCAGACAATTTCAAAAGAAAAAAATGCCTAATTTCATGTGTCTGGTAGGTCCTCGATAAGCTCGGGGCAATGCAGACATTATATTCACTAAGAGTGGAAAGCTGTGCATAATTAACAAACATATTATCAGTTTTCTACTGCGGACTTTGTATAAAATGTGGAAAGTTCTGTGCCTGAAGGCTGCTTTGATTTGTAAGTCTGTTTACAATGGCCAAGATTAGATTAGTTTAATTATTATGAAAAGACTGCTAAGATCTTGCAGCTCAATTATGCAAATAGTGCCACCACTTCACACGAGTAATTTGTTTATTTGAAGATAAATGAATCTGCTGCATCATAAAGGAAGAGATGCGTCCTGGCAACATTCAGTCGGGGTTAGATGCTTTAAGGCGTGTATCTCAAGAGAACTATCAATAGGAACGCTGCAGGATAAAAATGAGTAAATCTTGGAAATCCTACTTCATGTTTCATGTTCTAATGAGCATTAAAAGAGACAGCGCCTTCTTTTAGTCAGGTCATCTACCTGTGTTCCGTTTCAACATTATTACAAACAGAATAAATGTAATATTTGTGTCAGCATTCATGACCGTGTCACTGAGCTTGGTGAAGCTTCATTACAAAGGAAGCTTTGTGGCTCTGAAACAAGACAAGAGGAGAACCAATGGCTGACGCACAAAGCCTTTCCTTTGCAAATTGTTGACCGATTTTATGGACATTATAAATCAGCAGCAACAACTTTTAAGAGAATCTCTTTTATTTTAATTTTAAATAAACTCCGTAGAGGGTCCTGAAGCCAGTTGGAATTGAGAGTTCTTTTTATTGCAACGCATCTTTTGGTAACTGCTGGAGTCTGCATCACCTTCCTAAGTGCTGCATGATGGTCTGAACTGATTACAAAATACTCAGTGCTTGGACTAGGCACAAGCAAACAGTTTTGCACATGTGGAACTATCCACCAGACCGACCATGAGCTTGCTCACTACAGTGGAAAGACCAGCAGCCAATGATGCCGCACCTACTATTATGACCCTCCAGCACTTCTCGCGTTGCTAAGAAGCCACTTAACTGCAATCAGATACCACATTCACAGCTGCAAAATATGTACAGAACGGTTGGTCAAAATGGGGGAAAGGCCCAACCCTTTAGTGACTTCTGTGAATTCAGTTGCGACTTTGGTTGTAGTAATCTCAACTCAACATCAGAAATTTGGGGGTGCAAGAGCCCACTCTGGAGACTTGGGCATCTAGACTCACACTCCAGCGCCACTACTTGATGTATTCTGGTGTCGCTACCCATGTGGGTGCTGCTTGGACACCATGGTAAGTTACAAGGAAAGCCTTATTAACAAGACTTTAATTAACCTCATATAGGCTTTGCCTACTCAACCTTGCCTCTCGCCTGAGGTGTGGTGATTCTCTGGTTAAATCACCACCAGTCAGCTCTCCCCCCTCAGAGGGGAAAGCAGCCTATGGTCATCTGGGACTATGTATTGTAGTGGGAGGATCTGGTATATTTACAGGGGAGGGTACAGGTATGGAGACAACTCCTTACATGTTGCTACCCATCTCTAGACTGGCCATAGCTCTCGGTCATAGCCTTCTTACATCGCGGTGTGAATGGTACTGCATTCAATCTGATTTTAACCCTTTGGATACCAGATCCTCCTACTGTAATACTATGGGGCTGCTGTGCGTTGGGGGGGGGGGGGGGGGGGGTACAGTTTTACAGATAAGATATTAAGCCAACGTCTCATTTTCCTGCTGTAGAAGATCCCATGACACTAATTGGAAGATGATCAGCAGAGTTGTCCCTGTATGTATCTCGCGAGTAACATCATCAAAGCAACAGGTAATTTGGTTAATACCTTACTGCTGTCTGTGTGAGTTTGTGGTATACAAATTGGCTGCCACGTTTGTTACATTTTGACAGCAACTACATGTCAGAAGTATGTAATTGGCTCTAAAGCACTTTACATCTCAGCTATTGAAAGACAGCGTATAAATGAAACTCTTAATTTCTGAGTGAAAATACATAATTATTTGGAATTAAAGGGTAATCCCCAGATTGACAACTTGAAGGCCAATTTGCCACAGAAGAAAATTACATGTCAAAGACCTGAAAGATGGGCAGCACGGTAGCATAGTGATTAGCACAATTGCTTCACAGCTCCAGGGTCCCAGGTTCGATTCCCGACTTGGGTCACTGTCTGTGCGGAGTCTGCACGTTCTCCTCGTGTGTGCGTGGGTTTCCTCCGGGTGCTCCGGTTTACTCCCACAGTCCAAAGATGTGCAGGTTAGGTAGACTGGCCATGATAAATTGCCCTTAGTGTCCAAAATTGCCCTTAGTGTTGGGTGGGGTTACTGGGTTATGGGGATAGGGTGGATATGTGGGCCTGGGTAGGGTACTCTTTCCAAGAGCCGGTGCAGACTCGATGGGCCGAATGGCCTCCTTCTGTACTGTAAATTCTATGATTCTAAGATCCAACAAGAGCTCCGGGAGAAGTTGTGCAACTTTGAGAAATGCACGAAGACGAGGCAGGACCCTGCTGGAACTTCCCCTGCAGCACGGTGTTGCTAACTTTTGGTTGGTTCAATTGGCTCTGTTTTATAACCTTTGCTCTCGAGTCGCCAGGTATCTTTATGATACCACCACGAGGTTCAAGTTCAAGTAATGATCAATAACTCAATACACCAATTAGTAAGATTCAAGTCAAAGCACATTTATTATACACAGTAAATCGCTACTCATGCACAAATTCTACTTCTAAGCAACTTCTACAACTAACAGGCCTATACTTAACTTCGGACTGGCCCACCAGGTCAGGGGAACAAATGGCCTTTCGTTCGGGTTCTGAGTCTGCGGGATTCGAAGTTGGTACGGATTGGTAGCTAGGAGCGCCTATCTCGTAACGAGCGTTGACTTAAGACTTACGGTTTCTCGGCGGCAGCTGTACCGGTCACGGTCAAGGTTGGTTCGCGTTGCTGTGTGACCCGGTCAAGAAGGACGATTTGAACTTGGGGCTTAACTTTTATAGTCCCCAGGGGCTTCCTGCCTTTCGGGGCAGACCCTGTACCTGGTTCCAGGTGATTGGACTTTGTTCCAATCGCTTGGTTCGATTTCTCCAATACTGGAGCGGTTCCCTGATCGATGTGCGGTCTTGAGGTGTCCGTTAACCTCTTTTGTGTTGGCTCCTGCTGGCGCCGGGGAGTCTGGCTTAGCTTTGCTTGTCCCAAATGTTGCGATTGTTCCCGGGGATCGCGCATTAGTATGTAGATGGCTGCTACATTATTATGCAGATGGCTGCTGGTAGCGATGCTGTCTGGGCTTTTGCAGAGTTTAATACACAGTAAACCTGCATCTGCCGGTTTCTGCCTGTGTTGGCTGAATTTCCCTTCAGCCTTTGCTGTTCTGCATTTTACATCGGGAGTTGGCCAACCCAGGTGGCTACAACGGTAACACAGTGGTTAGCACTGTGGCTTCACAGCGCTGATTCCCCGCTGGGTCATTGTCTGTGCAGAGTCTGCACATTCTCCCCGTGTCTGCGTGGGTTTCCTCAGGGTGCTCCGGTTTCCTCCCACAGTCCAAAGACGTGCAGGTTAGGTGGATTGGCCATGCTAAATTGCCCTTAGTGTCCAGAAAAGTTAGGAGGGGTTATTGGCTTACCGGGATAGGGTGGAAGTGAGGCCTTAAGTCGGTCAGTGCAGACTCGATGGGCCGTATGGCCTCCTTCTGCACTGTATGTTCTATATTCTATGCCCTATTCACGACTGAATTTCAGAGGTGAGAGTGAGGTGAAAGCTCCCCTGCTTTTACATCCACCTGAGTGAGCAGGCTGGGCCTCGATTTAATGGCACCTCTGACTGTACTGCACTCCCTCAGTCCTGCACTGGAGTGTCACCTTGCCTACATTCTGTGCTCCAGTGGCTGGGGTGAGTTTTGAACTTAGAACTTTCTGGCAGCTTCCCAGTGAGCAATGCTGACAATTTAGTGATCTTGGTGACGTTAGCAAAGGAATTACTCACAGAGATGCCATTATTTTCCAAATATTAAAGCTGCAATTTGACAGTATGTATACACATCTCGTGGAAATCCTACAGCTTTACCCATTCGACATATTGATCACAAGGCTCGTTGATTGGGAAATTGCAATGGGAGGCCAGTGGGTATGATGGAACTTTGCATCCACAGGAATGGATAAAGAAACCTCTTTACCCAGAGAGTGCTGCCAATGGGAAAGTTGAGGCGAAGGTCTTTGATGCATGTAAGCTTGATGAGCACATGTCGGGCAAAGAATAAAAGAATATGCTGATGATCCTGGATGAAGGAGGATGGGAGGGTGTTTTATTTCTGTGCTCTAAATGTTGTGTAATACTTCAATTCAATGGTAAATCTGCAGTGAAGTAGTAAATTATATTCGGTAGCACAGTGGTTAGCACTGTTGCTTCACAGCGCCAGGGACCTGGGTTCGATTCCCGGCTTGGGTCTCTGTCTGTGCAGAGACTGCACGTTCTTCCCGTGTCTGCGTGGGTTTCCTCCCACAAGTCCCGAAAGACGGCTTGTTAGGTGAATTGGACATTCTGAATTCTCCCTCAGTGTACCCGAACAGGCGCCGGAGTGTGGCGACTCGGGGATTTTCACAGTAACTTCACTGCAGTGTTAATGTAAGTCTACTTGTGACACTATAAAGATTATTATTATTATCAAACTGCACGGAACCAGCAGAAACAAATAAATATTCCTCACTCGACAGGCCTTCGAATGCTGCTGATGTAGGGTTTGTGGGTCCCAACCTGGGCTTTTGCAATAAACAATTAAAAGCTGATTGAATCATGCAGCCCGCCATCTGACCTAAGTGAACCTTTGTACAGGGATCTAATGTTTAGACGGTTGGTACACCGCACATTTCTCTCCCCATAAACTCTATTTCGTAAAAGCTGTGCCAAATTGTAAAAACAAGAACCAGTGAATTTGTTGTATATCTGGCAAGTTTATTGCAAGTCAAGTGAATTTATGACGCACTCTGGGCCTCCATGCGGAAAAATCGCATATTTTTGTTGGAATTCAATGGAAGGATTAAAGTTATAAAATGAAATGACTGCACACTTGTCATCAGGCATATGGTTGACATCAAACAGCTTAGATCAGGTTGTCCAAACTATTGGCTCCTGGACCGTTTACAGCCCCTTAGCCCTGGTGTTGAGTGCCATGAATCTCAGCCAATTCAGTTTTATTTGTTCTCATGCTCTCACCCGCTGGCTTTTGACTGGAGTAGAGCCTTGGGAAGGTTTGCTCTTAATGCTGTGGCTTCACTGGTGGAGAAACCCTGCATCGGAGCGTCAAGATCAGTTAACATTTGCATCTTGAGACTAATGCACATGAGTACTACCACTGCATGAAACCATTGTCAATTGTCGTAAAAACCCATCTGGTTCACCAATGTCCTTTAGGGAAGGAAATCTGCCATCCTTACCTTGTCTGGCCTACACGTGACTCCAGATCCACAGCAATGTGGCTGAATCTTAACTGCCCCTCAAGAGCAATTCGGGATAGGCAACAAATGCTGGCACAGCCTGCAACACCCACTTCCCGTGAACGAATAAAACAAAACTTGGCCTAATTGATTTGTGCCAGTGTTTATAATTCACCTGAGCATCCTTCCACTCTGACTCTATTCTTCTATTCTTGTGTTTATCTAACTTGCCCTTAAATGCATCTGTGCGATCACCTCAGCTATGTGGCAGCACGTAGCACCTTCTAACCATTCTCTCGGTGAAGAAATTTCTCCAGAAGTTCCAGTTGGATTTATTCGTGACCAGCTTAATATTTAATGCCGTGGAATCTTTAACATCCTTCTAAATCACTGCAGCAAAGAGTTAGAGCCACAGTTCAAAACCTCATTAATAGTGTGAGCTGGAGCAAGTGGTCTCCCAATGGTACTGACTGACTAGTCTCTGGCCCTGTACCATCTCTGGTGGTTTGATAAACCCTACATCGTCCGAGAGCACAAAATTACTGATTAGTTACATTAGGTAGACCAGCAGGGGATTTTATTAAAATGGAATTTATTAAGTGAAAACAGCTTAATGTATTTAACAAAACTGTGGGGAAATAGTCTTATGAATATAATACGAAAAATGTTAATGATTAGACACAGTTTGCTGTCAAGCACAGAATAATTGTAGTTTTCATTGTATTCATTTTTCCACTTCTTCAACTTGTACTGCATTCTGTTTCCCTTCATCTCTCACAATACAGTACTTTCTTTTCCATTTGATACATATTTAAAATCAATCCAGCAATGACAAAAGTAATAATAAATAGTAATTCAAGATCCAGTTCTTTGAATAACCGTCATTAAAAGCAATGCAATGCTATGCACAAGCCCAGGAAATGTCAAATCTTAGTTTGTCAAATTTCATTCTACTGTATTCCCTCCTGACTCCTAACTATCCCTCGATTTCTTTTTGAACTATCTCCCTCTCCCCATGTGGCATTTTCATTATCCAAGGTCTGCTAATCATGGTTGAATAATGACATGGTATCACAGTGGCACAAGGAGATGAGGCGGGCCCCAAGAATGGGTGAGAACATTGGTGTTACTGTGCATCATACGCTAACCAACTGAGCTAGCTGGCTCTACACTTTGAAATATATACAGCTTATATGAACAGGTTTCATACGAACATACAAATTAGGATCTACGCGTCTGCTCCACCATTAAATAAGATCATGGTTTGTCTAATTGTGGCCTCAACACATTCTGCCCAGCCCCGATAATGTTTGACTCCCTTGTTAGTCAAGAGCCTATCTGCTTATGCCTTAAATATATCCATTGACCCGGGCTTCACCTCTCTCCGAGGAAGAGAGTTCCTACAATTCAATACCCACAGAGAGAAAACATTTATTTTCATCTCCGTCTGAAATGGGTGACCCCTTATTTTAAAACTAAAGGTTTCAGGAATCCCTGTTATGTTTCTTATAAAGACCTACATCCATCATTCATTGGGTGAAAGACACAGATTTGAGACAAACAGAAAGAATAGATCCAAACCTCAAACCGAGTGTTGAAAGCGAAAGGTGATGTTGATGTATCAAAATGGTCACCTTGTGAAGTGAACATGGAGCCTTTGTGCTTCACGACTGTGAAATGATCATTTCAAATGCTGGCCTTTGTTGCCCCCTTTTCTTCTTGAGGGTTGATAACCGACACGTCACATAAATTACGCAAGACTGATAGGTGTTCACTTGAAGATTTTGGGCTGGATTCTCCGTCGGCGGGATCTTCCGTTTCGCCGGCAGAGTACACACGTCCGCGGATTTCCCGACAGCGTGGGAGGGCCCAAAGTAGGAAACCACATTGGCCGGCTGCCGGGACAGAGGATCCAGCTGCTGCCGCGGGTGCACCACACCAGAAAACAGGTGCGGCCGGATGGAGAATCCCACCCTCTTTATTTGTACAAGTATGTCACACAGACTTTAAACTTGATAAATGTCACACAGACTTTTTAACTCAGTGCACTGCATTTAACTATTTAACTTAATGAATGCCACACATAGTCTTTAACTTAATATGCTGATGGGCGCATGGTGGTGCAGTGGTTAGCCCTGCTTCCTCACGGCGCCGAGGTCCCAGGTTCGATCCTGGCTCTGGGTCACTCTCCGTGTGGAGTTTGCACATTCTCCCCGTGTTTGCATGGGTTTCGCTCCCACAACCCGAAGGTGTGCAGGGTAGATGGATTGGCCACGCTAAATTGCCCCTTAATTGGAAAAAAATGAATTGGGTACTCTAAATTTAAAACAAATAAAGAAAAAAAAACGAAAAAAAAACTTAATATGCTGATAAACATTACTGAACTCACAAATCAAACTCAAGTATTACCCTAGCAGAACAGGCTCTTCTCCAGGAACTTCACTGGTCTCCAAGTACCTGACTCGGGGTCTTCTTCTGCGATGGTTGTTCCTAGGGTTTTCGCTCCGGGGTTGTTGCTCCTGAGGCTCCGATCTGCTGCACCTTTATGCCCTCTCTTCCCCTTCTCCAATGTTCGATGGCATATGTGTAAGACCCGTATATGGCTGAAGTCATTCTTCCCAGAGTCTGATAAACAAGGAACATTGGTGTCATTGATCCCTCAGCAGTTTTCCACCTGAACAGCCCTTTGCAACCACAAAGGTCAAATGGCCCTCTGGCTCAGTGTCTGCAAATATCTATGGTTGTCTGGTTTGAGGGCCACTTCCTCCTTTTCCCTGCAAAGTTGCTATCT
The DNA here is from genome assembly GCF_047496885.1 of Scyliorhinus torazame. Classification (NCBI taxonomy): domain Eukaryota; kingdom Metazoa; phylum Chordata; class Chondrichthyes; order Carcharhiniformes; family Scyliorhinidae; genus Scyliorhinus; species Scyliorhinus torazame. Next base: position 28,547,557 of record NC_092720.1, on the reverse strand, counting down.
TCTGCTTACGACTTTTATTGTGGTTCACCATGGGAGGTCTTTTGTGACTGGAGACCTGAGGTAAAAATAAAATTAAAGTCCCCATAATCCCAGATGACCATAGGCTGCTTTCCCCGTTGAGGGGGAGCGCTGACTGGTGGTTATTCACCTGAGGATCAGGTGAGGAGCAAGGTTGAGAAGGTGGGGCCTTCATGAATAATATCAGCTGGTACGGGGATTGAACCCGTGGCGTTTGCCTCACTCCACCTCACAAATCAGCCGTCCAGCCAACTGAGCTAACGCGCTTAAACATGGAAGACACGACATAGTAATCAGCAGGAGGTTTACTTTCTCATGTTTTACCTGATGACATGAAACTTCACAGGGCCTGGAGTTTCTGTTGAGGACGCACAGGGTAACGCCCTCCCGACTGCATACCACGGTGCTGCCACCTCTGCTGCGCCTGTCCTCCCAGTAGGGCAGGACATACCCAGGCATTGAGGTGGTGGTGGTGACTGGAGCGCTGTGAGGCAGCTCCCCCAATTTTGACCCAATTTCTTGTTCATTTATCGGGAACAACAGGAATAAAGGGTCATCCGCTGACGGCCAGGGTCATTAAAGAATTTCCAGCTCCAAGGAACACAATGGGATTACAAAAGTTCATGGGAATGGTGAATCAAGTGGCAAAAAATTTCTAAAAAGCTTAACAGAGCTCAACGAGTCACAACGCCAACTGTTAGGACAAGACATCACAGCATCTGAAGTAGTCGCTTCCATTTTAAACTTCTGTCATGTTATTGTTCAGTCAGCCACTAGGTGGCAGTTTAGAGGGGTCACAGAGCCTGACGATCTCCTCCAAATGCTGGAAATCTGAAGTGAAGGCAGAAAATACGCAGAAGCCCAGGGAGCATTTGGAAAGTCAAATAGACCCGGTCATACATTTTGCAATGTGCACCCTTCGTTAGACTGCAGCATGAATAGACCCTTCATTAAGATTGAAAGGAGAAAGAGAAACTTGACTTTATATTGCATCTTTATTTCAGGGTGTCCCAAAGTGCTTCACAGCCAATTAAATAATTCCGAGGTGCAGTCACTGTAGACCGAGTGGTCACAGTGATGATGAACCAGAAAAAGGTGACCGGAGCACGAAAGTTCTCCCCGGAGCGTGGGCAGAGGACAAGCATAGAGTAGGTGCTCAGCAAATGAATAAAGTATTGCAGCTTACAAGTCCTTGTTGTCAGTGTTTAGGAACCCAGCACCTTGACATGGTGTCAGGAGTGGGCAGTATTGTCACGTCAACAAAGAATCATAGAATTTACAGTGCAGAAGGAGGCCATTCGGCCCATCGAGTCTGCACCAGCTCTTGGAAAGAGCACCCTACCCAAGGTCAACACCTCCACCCTATCTATCCCCATAGCCCAGTAACCCCACCCAACACTAAGGGCAATTTTGGACACTAAAGGCAATTTATCATGGCCAATCCACCTAACCTGCACATCTTTGGACTGTGGGAGGAAACCAGAGCACCCGGAGGAAACCCACACACACACGGGGAGGATGTGCAGACTCCGCACAGACAGTGACTCAAGCCGGAATCGAACCTGGGACCCTGGAGCGGTGAAGCAATTGTGCTATCCACAATGCTACCGTGCATCTTAGACTGTTGGGAAAAGTTTGAGAAGGAGTCGTGCATCCACTGTGGCGCTGCATTATCTGACAAATCAAAAAAGTTACAAGGTTACACCTTACTTACCTCAGTGGGCCCTGAGGCCATCCAGAAATTCGAGTTATTTGTTTTCCACACGGAGGAGGAAAAAGAGGACCTCAAAATGATTCTCCAAAATTTTGAGAAAGTTTATCTTCCGGTAAAATATATAATCCTCGACAGGGATGTGTTTAATTCAACAAACCAAAGATCAAATGAATCAATACAATCTGAACTGGCAAAACTGAAAATCCTGGCGACGATATATGCATTTGGCGCACTTGCTGATGAGCTAGTCCGGGATCACATAACCTGCGGGGTCTACAGCAATCTTGTCCGTAAGCAGCTGATGCGAGATAAAGATTGAACAAATACCCATTAGGATCTACAAGTTAAATGAACAGTCGGAAAAAAGCAGCAGAGATTTTAGGCGGGAAACAAATGTTCACGGTATAGGACCTATCTTCCCCCAACTGCGGTGGCCGTCATCCTCAACACTGAGCAGTATTCTTTATGTATGGCCAACTCTGCAATAAATGTGGCAAGTGGAATCATTTCGCAAAATGCTACGGATCGAAACCACTACAGACTGCCTCTGCCGTCGGCCACATCGCAGCCTGTCAGCCCTTCAAGGGCAGGAGCGTCAGCAAAGTGAACGAACTGGAACTCAGCCAGAACAACCAAACCACTGAACCTCTAGCAACACTCTATTGTGAGAGTGTCGACACCATGACACAAAAGCGTGAGATCCATACCACCCTGAACAAGATTTACAGCAACTCAAAACTGAAGGTAAAGATAGACAGAGGAGCAAAATGGAATGTATTGTTGAGCCGAATGCTACGGGGACGAAACCCATATGCAGCACCGGACCCCAGTACTGAGGTGGATCTCATGGCCTCTGGCGGACAAACCATCCACACTGACGGTGTACCCACTCTCCACTGCACACAGGGAAGTTTCAAGCTCCATATGGTTGACTAGAACATGAGGTCACTGCTCGATCTTCAGGACAGCATCACATTGGGGCTCATCCAACTTGGTTCAGAGGAGCATGCTCTGCAACACAAGGCCCCAGAAATGTGAGAGTGTAAAGACCTCTTCAACTGTGACCAGCGATTGGGGAATCTTATTCTTGAAGAGGGATGGTTCAGTTCGAATTTGCGGGGATATCAATATCGCTCAATCCTGTATTACGGCGATCCTGCGCAGCGTTGAAAAATGTACCTCCACTACTACCTTTGCACCATGGGAATTGCCATCAGGCTGTAGCAAAGAATCCATGTTGATTATGTGGGAGCAGTCGAAGGACACATGTTTTTGGTCATGGTTGACGTGTATTCGAAGTAGCCGGAGGTAGCCATCAAGAAATGGACAACTCTGGAACAGAGGCTTGACGAGGTATTTGCAAGATTCGTGCGACTTGAACATCTCGTGAGTAATCACGATGCTCAGTTCATGTCAGCCGAATTTGCGGGCTCCCTGAAGAGGTGTGACAACCGCCATATCAAACCTGCACCCTACCATCCAGCTACCAATGGCTTAGCTGAATGTTTCGCACAATCGCTTGAGCATGCAGTCACTCATAACCACACAAACACTGACGCAAACATACAAACATGCACATACAGTCACTCATTCCCACACACCATCTCACACACACACACACTCACTCACTCACTCCCATACACACAGTCACTCAATTACTCACTTCCACACACACAGACACACATACCCATTCAGTCATCATCTCCTCCCTGGTCCCGCCAAAATGACGACACCTCAATTTCCCCAAGCCCAATTCGGCTTTGCTCTCCCCGGCCAAGCAGCATTTGGCTCCCCGGGCTCCAGCCCCGGCTGTCCCTGGCCGCTGGGCTCCAGCCCCCCCCCCCCAGGGTTCCGGCCTGTAGTAGTTTGGCTCCCAAGGCTCCTGCCCCCGCCAGGCCTTCGCGTCTCCTCCACACCAGCCCTGAGCACTCTGTTTGCTGCTCCACCAATCAGAGACTGTTTCTCTCCCTCGCTTGCGGGTGATAGTCAGCCTATCAGCAGCAAGTGGGGTTGGGAAGCCGCCTCTGATTGGTGGAGCAGCTCCAGGAAGAATATTGAATTGAAACTGGAGGAGGGGCTGGTTTAGCACGGGGCTAATCCGTTGGATTTGAAAGCAGAACAAGGCAGGCCAGCAGCACGGTTCAATTCCCATGCCGGCCTCCCCAAACAGGCGCCGGAATGTGGCGACTAGGGGCTTTTCACAGTAACTTCATTTGAAACCTACTTGTGACAATAGGCGATTTTCATTTCATGACCGGAGGTTTGTAAACTGCCTCCAGGGGGCACGTCGAATGGCTTCACAAACCACGTCCGGCCTGCTGGCCTTACCTTGGGCAAACCCGGTGTTGGGAAAAGGAGAGAATGAATAGAGGGCCCTCTCACACAAAGAGTTGGGCAATGGCTGAATAGTCAGCACGCTGGCTGTTTGCCTGCTTTCTTGTGGAAAAGTGATAGTAGTCAGCTGAACACTTCCCACAGCACGGTAGAATTGAGGGATCTCTCTGCTGTGCTAATACAAGCATTGGGGTCTCCGTAATTATTCTGAACTCCCCCTACTCGCCTCTTATTTTAATCGCCTGTACTTGAGGCCAATTTTTCAGACAGAAAAGCATGCTGAGGTATGTTAGTATCATACAGGCCCGGTGACTGAGCTTTCAGTTCTACTGGTACACATTCCAAGTTCCCAGAGTGCTCTTTGTGAGTGACCTATAACCCACAGGGCATGGGCTCTTCCAGAAGGCCTTTGACAAGCCCCATAGGAGACTGTTAAATAAGTTAAGAGCCCATGGTGTTAAAGGTAAGATCCTGGCATGGATAGAGGGTTGGCTGACTGGCAGAAGGCTGAGAATGGGGATAAAGGGGTCTTTTTCAGGATGGCAGCCGGTGACTAGTGGTGTGCCTCAGGAGTCGGTGCTGAGACCACAACTTTTCACAATATACATTAATGATCTGGAGGAAGGAACTGAAGGCACTGTTGCTGAGTGTGCAGATGATACAAAGATCTGTAGAGGGGCAGGTAGTATTGAGGAACCAGGTGGGCTGCAGAAGGACTTGGACAGGCTAGGAGAGTGGGCACTGAAGTGCAGATGGAATACAATGTGGAAAAGTGTGAGGTAATGCACTTTGGAAGGAGGAATTTAGGCATAGACTATTTTCTAAATGGGAAGGTGTTTTAGAAATCAGAAGCACAAAGGGACTTGGGAGTCCTTGTTCACGATTCTCTTAAGGTCAACATGCAGGTTCAGTCGGCAGTTAGGAAGGCAAATGCAATGTTAGCATTCATGTTGAAAGGGTTGGAATACAAGACCAGGAATGTACTCCTGGAGATACATAAGGCTCTGGTCAGACCGCATTTGAAGTATTGTGAGCAGTTTTGGGCCCCGTATCTAAGGAAGGATGTGCTGGCCTTGGAAATGGTCCAGAGGAGGTTCACAAGAATGATCCCTGGAATGAACAGCTTGTCGTATGAGGAACGGTTGAGGACTCTGTGTCTGCAGTCGTTGGGGTTTAGAAGGATGAGAGGGGATCTTACTGAAACTGACAGGATACTGCGTGGCCTCGATAGAGGATGTTTCCACTTCTAGGAAAAACTAGAAACAGAACACATGATATCAGACTAAAGGGACGATCCTTTAAAACAGAGATGAAGAAGAATTTCTTCAGCCAGAGGGTGAATCTGTGGAACTCTTTGCCGCAGAAGGCTTAGGCCAAATCACCGAGTGTCTTTAAGACAGAGATAGATAGGTTGTTGATTAATAAGGGGATCAGGGGTTATGGGGAGAAGGCAGGAGAATGGGGATGAGAAAATATCAGCAATGATTGAATGGCAGAGCAGACTCGATGGGCCGAGTGGCCTAATTCTGCTCCTCTATCTTATGGTCTTATGGTCTAAGCTGCCTGGCTGGCATTCGGTGGGCAGTTAGTGACACAACACCATGTGGTATCTGTGATCCAATTATTCAGATCAGGGACAGATCCCCCTCCCACTCACAGAGCTGAGGCAAAGCCAACACCAAATGCCCTAAGTCCATCATCTGCTTTTATTAAAAATGTGTGAGGTCACCGAAACATAGGAACCAGAAGAAAACTGGATAATCGGGTAGAAATCCTAATCAGCAAAGATCACATAACATTTCATTACACCCTTGCAGTACATTTTGTACGATTATCCAGTGTCTTTGGAGCCATGCGCCCACATGCGCGCGCACACAGGAACAAGAGTAGGTCATTCACCCCATCAAGCTTGCTCCGCCATTCAAGGAGATCATGACTAATCAGCTCAACACCATTTCCACGTGCGACCCTCATGTCCCTTGATGCCAGTGGTCTTCAGAAATCTATCGATTTCTGTCTTAAACATGCTCGATGATGGAGCTTCTGGGGTACAGAATTTCAAATATTCACCACCCTCTGAATGAAGAAATTCCTCAGTCTTAAATGGCCCGCGCCTTTTACTGAAATGATATCCCCAGGCTCCAGACTCACCAGCCAGGGGAAACATCCAATCTACCCTGTCACGCCGTGTAAGAATTTTGTAAGTTCCAATGGGATCACCTCTCGGTCATGGAAACTCTGGAAAATACAGGCCCAGTTTCCTCAATCACGCCTCATAAAATAATCCCTCCATTCCAGGGATTGTTCTGGTTAAACCCCCCCCCCCACCTGTTTCACTTCCTTTATGCTGATATCCTTCCTTAGATAACGAGGTTAAAACTGTGCACAATACTCCAGGTGCAGTCTCACCAAGATTCTACACAATTGCAGAAAGACATCTTTACCCCTGTACTCAAATCTCCTCACAACACCAACACACCACTTACCCCAGGAAAACTCAGCAGATCGGGCGGCGACTGTGAACATAGAACATACAGTGCAGAAGGAGGCCCTTCGGCCCACCGAGTCTGCTCCGACCCACTTAAGCCCTCACTTCCACCTTAGTCCCGTAACCCAATAACCCCTCCTAACCTTTATGGTCACGAAGGGCAATTTATCATGTCCAATCCACCTAACCTACGCGTCTTTGGACTGTGGGAGGAAACCGGAGCACCCGGAGGAAACCCACGCAGACACGGGGAGAACGTGCAGACTCCGCACAGACAGTGACCCAGCGGGGAATCGAACCTGGGGGCCTGGCACTGTGAAGTCACAGTGCTAGCCACTTGTGCTACCGTGCTGCCCCATGTGGAGAGAGAAACAATTTGAGTCCATATGACTCTTCTTTGGAACTGAGGAATAAGTCATATTCAATTGGAAACGTTAACTCTGTTTCTCTCTCTCCACAGATGCGTTTATCCAGCATTTTCTGTGTTTATTTCAGAATTGCAGCAGTTTCAGTATTTTGCTTTCATATACCATTTACCTTCCTTGATGATAGTTGCATCTGCATGCCAGCTTTTAGTGAATCATGAACAAGGGCATTCAGGTCCATTTGGGTGCCGACACTTTCCAATATTTTAGTTTTCTGTTTTTTCTACCAAAGTGGATGAAGTCACACATATTGGCATTATACTCCTCACATTCCCTCTCTCTCACACACACACACACACACACGGACACACATACATACATACACACATATACATACATGCACAGACATAGAATCATAGAATTTACAGTGCAAAAGGAGGCCATTCAGCCCATCGAGTCTGCACCGGCTCTTGGAAAGAGCATCCTACTCAAACCCACACCATCCTATCCCCATAACCCAGTGACCCCACTCAACCAACACTAAGGGCAATTTTTGGACACTAAGGGTAATTTAGCATGGCCAATCCACCTAACCTGCACATCTTTGGACTGTGGGAGGAAACCGCACAGACAGTGACCCAGCCGGGAATCGAACCTGGGACTCTGGAGCTGTGAAGCAATTGCGCTAACCACTGTGCTGCCGTGCTGCCCATAGAAATTAAATCTCCCCGCACACATGCACACACACATGTACACACACACATGTACACCCACATACACATACACAGACATGCATGTACACACACCCATACATATGCACACACATATACACACACACACATTTTATTATGATCCCAGACCAGACTCCAACAGTTGCTAGGATGCTGGACAGAAACCCCAATATTTTATTTGAATTATGTATGACTGTGAGGAAAGGGTACCTCACTTCAGGAATGATTGCTCAAAGAAATAGGGATAAGGTATATTAAAACAAACTTTATCACTAGCACAGTATTAAAATCTTCAACATCTTACCTGAAAATAGCTTACAATTACCCCTTAAACAATACTACTCAACACACTGAATTTAATACCCTTACTCGCTACCTTTATTCCCACTTAAGCAACAAGAATATAGACCATTTCAGCTCTCAATCCACTTTAAATACAAATGGCACACTGTAATACTTGCTTTACAGGATTATTCTTTGAGAAATAGATCTCTTGCCACTGCTTTACAGAACAGATCTGACTCTGGTCCAAACCCCTTCAGAAAATCTGGCTGAATGACTTCAAAAGCTGTTTCAACTGGCTTATTTCAGCTCCCCCAGTCCTCAGACAAGTCTGTACTGCTTTCAATACAGTTAATCTATTTTAACTAACCTACAGGGAAAACAAACTGCCTTACTTGGTCTCAGCTTCAGCCATAATCAGAACTGAAACTTAAAAATGCTTTCTCAAAAAGCTCTGATGCCCTAGTTCCACCCAGCAATGAAAACTAATTAACTCCCCAGGGAATCCCCTTAATGAAAACAAAATTGCATCAGCCCAAGCTTTTACGATGGTTAATTGCACCTCAGGGTCCTAAAAGCATTGCTGTCTTTCAAACTAATATTCTTTTAAAAACTTGACTGCAGCAGTTAAATACACCCTAACGCAGGCTTTTAATCCTTACTTCACCAAATACGTATAATACAACGTACCTGAAATTCATCACAAAACACACACACACATACACATATACACACATGAAATGAAATGAATATCACTTATTGTCACAAGTAGGCTTCAAATGAAGTTACTGTGAAAAGCCCCTAGTCGCCACATTCCGGCACTTGTTCGGGGAGGCTGGTACGGGAATTGAACCGTGCTGCTGGCCTGCCTTGGTCTGCTTTCAAAGCCAGCGATTTAGACCTGTGCTAAACCAGCGCACACACATATACACACACACACATGTACACACATATACACACACACATGCACACATACACACACACAGACATACATACACATACACACATGCACACACATATACACACACATGCACGCCCATTTAAGTTAGAGAACACTAAGTTAGAGTTAGTCATTTATCCTAGAGTGCAGACACAAAAGCATCAGAAATATGTCATGAACCTAGATGGAAACTTTGGGAATTGGAATTTCCACACTCTTATCATTTTCCCAATGAAACACATTGAACAGAATTCTACACCACAGCCTGGATGTGTAAAATTAGCTTCAATACTGGCACGGTAACCTTCAGCACAAAACTAAAATAAATAAGTGGCGATACACAGGGAAGAATTATCTGAGCAGAGAACATTTTCGTCACTAATCCTAAGATAATTGGCCACAACAAATATCACTCTGTGATCAGCGATGAAGGAAATACACAGCACATTGCTTTTAGAGTTATTTTCTGATGACAAGTCACAAATGGCCAGATTAAATACATTTCACAATTTGTCATGATGAGATTTGACCTCTCAACCTCTTTAGAAGTTGTCTTTTTTATTGGGTTTATTCAATATTTAACACATCCCTTTACCTGTTTTTATCGACAGAAAATAAAGTCATCAGTAAAGACATTAACTGCATAATTATTCTATTGGGCTGCACAGACATCAGCCCCTTCAGCGCAGTTTGTTGTCCATGATATTTATTAATCCATCGAACTTGAAATTCTGGTCATAAAGTGCCATTCTGAAATTTTATCCCATATACTAAGTTCACAGAGCTTCATATTGCTCTTTTGTATTACGTTTGAAATACTCTTTCAGCTGATTTCTTTTCCTTTTATAATACCAAGCATTTATTAATTAAACAATTAAAAATTTGGCCCCTCTCTACATGAGGCTGATCGCCACTCCGCTCAGGCAGGCTCTGCTGAAATCCTCATCTCAGAATGGAGTTGCACTGAATTCCCATCCCACAGCAGTCAAGAAAGCCTCGCCCGACCTTTGAACTTGGATGGCCTGCTTTAACCATGAGATTATCCAACCCCCTTTCAAAAGGCACTTTAACTTCCTTACTGATTCACCATGAGATGTGTTTTTACCCATAGACAAAGATCAATGAGAACAACCCACAGAAAACATGTGGATAACGTTTTCCATCATGTGTTGGCCCTGATGAGTGCAAGATGAAAAGCTTCAGCGATATTCTTTTTATTCTTTCATTGGTTGCCCATCATTATTTGCCCTTGAACTAAGTGGCTGGGCTAGGGCAATTCAGAGTCAATCACATTGCTGCTGGTCTGGAGTCACAGGGAGGCCAGACCAGGTAAGAATGGCAGATTTCGACTTCCAGTGGCGGCGATGAGTGACTGAGTCGCACATTCGGTGGCTCTCACTCCGGCGGGATTTGAGGACCTGGTTCCCCGGTTTTGCGCGACTGTGGAGCGCTGGAAAGATGGCCACGGAGGTGCTGAGGAACGGGCAGAGCTGCATGGAACCGCGGGAGAGCAGAAAGCAGCGAAAACGGGAGAGGAAGGGACAAAGGCAAGGTGCAGGGGAAGCTGACCCGGGAGCAAAGATGGCGGACCTGCGGACCTCGGACCCAGCGATCCAGCAGGCGCTGGAAAACATGCTGCAGGTGATAAAAAGCAGTTTTGAGTCGTTGAAGCGGGATAACTTGGACCCACTTCAGAAGGCAGTGGATCAGTTGAACCAGAGACTGGATGCCCAGGACGAAAAAGTTAAGGAGCTGGGAGAGGCGGTGGAGGAGCAGGATGACGCGCAGACGATTGCTGCGCTAGAGGTCGATGGGCTGAAGAAGAGACAGAGAAGACTGCTGGACAGAGTGGAGGAGCTGGAAAATAGAGCCCGCAGACAAAATCAGAGGATCATCGGCCTCCCGGACGGGGCTGAGGGAGCCGATGCCACAGCGTTTGTGGCTGACCTGTTGATGCAGCTGATAGGGGCTGAAGCCTTTCCGCGACCGCCGGAGCTGGAGGGGGCACACAGAGTACAGGCGAGACAGGTGCGTCCGGGGGGCCCCCCCGTCCGATTGTGATCAGGTTCCACAGGTTTGTGGAGAAGGAGCGGGTGCTGCAGTGGGCAAAGAGCGCTAAGAGCAGCACGTGGAATTCGCATTTACAAGGACCTAAGCCAGGAGTGGCCAGGCGGCGAGCAGCCTTTAAACAAGTTAAGGAGGTGCTATTTAAAAAGCACGTGAAGTTTGGTCTGCCCTTCCCAGCTCGTCTTTGGGTCACGCATCAGGGCCAACACCACTACTTCTCCGAGCCCGAAGAAACGATGGACTTCGCGAGGGATAAGGGGCTGGTCCCCAAAAAAAGACCCACGGACACAAGCTAGGGTCCGAGAGTTACCGTTTGGGGGGATGCCTACTGTGCCTGGACTGTCGGTCGACTGTTTACTGCTTTAAAAGTGCCATGTGTTATATGTTTTGGGCAGCTTTTGCCTACGGGGGGTGCGGGGGGGGGGGGGGGGGGGGGCCTCTCTTATGTTCTTTTCCTTTTTTGTTGCTTTTCTCATTTTTCTGCTGTGGTGGGTGCCGTTTACCATGTTCTCTGGGGGTGCTGGAGCCTTCATTGTGTCATGTCAGAGTACCTTTAAGACATGGATGTTTAAGCAATGTACCTTTAAGAAAACAGTGATGTCAGAGAGTGGGTGGGGCTGAGCTCAGGTCAGCCATTTTGCAGGTTTTTAAGTTTCAGTTTAAAAGCAGTTTTTTGTGTGTCTGTGTGTTTCCAGAGAGCTGCAAGTTTTGCAGTTTGGTTTTGAAGCTCAAAAAGTGCCTGGCTGTTTTGCTGGAGCTGAAGGCAGGGTGGGGGCCCCCAAACCAGGCTAATCACCTTGAATGTCAGGGGACTAAATGGGCAGTTAAAAGGGCACGTGTGTTCGCGCACTTGCGGGCTCTGAAGGCGGACGTAATTATGTTGCAGGAGACACATTTGAAAGTGTCGGACCGGACTAGGCTAAGGAAGGGCTGGAACAGCCGGGTCTTCCACTCGGGCTTGGATTTTAAGTCCAGGTGGGTAGCAATTATGATCAATAAGCGGGTTCAATTTGAGGCGGAGTGCATAATCGCAGACGGCGGGGGCAGATTCCTTATGGTAAGGGGCAAGCTGGAGGGGAGGAGAGTGGTGCTGGTGAACATATATGCGCCGAATTGGGACGACGCTGATTTTATTAAAAGAGAGCTGGGGAAGATCCCAGACCTAGACTCACGCAAGTTGATGATGGGGGTTGGACTTTAGTACGGTCCTCGACCCGGTGCTAGACCGCTCATTTCACAGAATGGGTAGGCTCCCAGCAATGGCCAGGGAGCTGAAAGGGTTCGTGGAGCAAATGGGGGCAGTGGACCCATGGAGAGCCAGACAGCCGACGGGAAGGGGCTACTCGTTCTACTCGCATGTTCATAAAGTATACTATAGGATTGATTTCTTTATCTTGAGCAGGGACTGTGTGGGGGAGGTACAGAATACGGAATACTCTGCAATCACTATCTCGGACCATGCCCCACATTGGGTGGACCTGCAGATCGGTGGGGTGAATTACCAACGCCCGCAATGGAGGTTAGACGTAGGACTGTTGTCGGAGGAGGGGATATGTGAGACACTTCGGAAGTGTATGCAAAATTACTTGCAGGTGAACGATACGAGGGAGGTTTCAGCAGCGACTCTGTGGGAGGCGCTGAAGGCAGTAGTGAGGGGGGAGCTGATCTCAATTCGGGCTCACAGGGATAGGATGGACAGAGCAGAAATGGATAAATTGGTTAAGGAGATTCACCGGATAGACAAGGAGCATGTGGGGTCCCCGGGGGAGGACCTACTCAGGGAGAGACGGAGACTGCAGGCGGAACTGGGAGTGCTATCCACGAGTAGAGCTGTGATACAGCTTAGGCAGGCAAGGAGTGTGGTTTATGAGCATGGGAAGAAGGGCAGCAGATTGCTAGCGCAGCAACTCAGGAAGAGGGAGGCGGCCAGGGAAATAAGTAGGGTGGTGGACAGGGAGGGGAGCAGAGTGGAGGACCCGTCAGGACTGAATAAGATGTTTCGGGACTTTTATAGTAAGCTCTACACTTCAGAACCTCCGGAGGAGCCGGAGGAGATGAAGCAGTTCCTGGATGGACTAACCTTCCCAAAAGTAGGCGGGGGACTAGTGGACGGGTTGGGGGCCCCGATTAGAGCGGAGGAAGTACCGGGGGGCCTAAAGGCCATGCAGTCGGGGAAAGCACCGGGGCCTGATGGATACCCAGTCGAGTTTTACAAGAAGTTCTCGGAGATAGTGGGACTGGTCCTGACAAGGGTTTTTAATGAGGCAAGGGACAGAGGGACCCTGCCACTGACGATGTCGCAGGCCACCATCTCGCTGATATTGAAGCAGGACAAGGACCGGAATCCTGCGGCTCATACAGGCCGATCTCCCTGATCAATGTAGATGCCAAGCTCCTGGCCAAGGTCCTGGTGATTAGAATTGAGGACTGCGTACCGGAGGTGATTGGGGGCGATCAGACAGGGTTTGTGAAAGGCAGGCAGCTGACAGCTAACTTGAGAAGATTGCTTAATATGATCATGATGCCCCCGACGGGCAAGGAGGTGGAGGTAGTGGTGACAATGGACGCTGAGAAGGCCTTCGACCGGGTGGAGTGGGGCTATTTGTGGGATGTGCTCGGACAATTCGGGTTCGGGGAGGGACTGGTTAATCGGGTTAGGCTATTGTACCAGGCCCCAAATGCTAGCGTAAGGACAAACAGGATAATGTCAGATTATTTCAGGCTACATCGCGGGACCAGACAGGGGTGCTCACTCTCCCCGTTGAGGCTCACGCTGGCCATAGAACCGTTAGCGATTGCGCTGAGAGCTGCAAAGGGGTGGAAGGGAATGACTAGGGGGGTTGGAGCACAGGGTCTCTCTCTATGCGGATGACCTGCTCCTGTACGTGTCGGACCCACTGGCCGGGATGGAAAATATACTAGAAACATTGAGGAATTTCGGCTGGTTCTCAGGGTACAAATTAAATATGGCCAAGAGTGAGATGTTTGTGGTGCAGGCAAGGGGCCAGGAGAATAGACTGAAGGAGCTGCCATTTAGGAGGTTGGGGAAAGTTTTTGGTACTTGGGGATACAGGTGGCACGAGACTGGGGCAGGTTACTTAAGTTAAATTTGATAGAGTGTTGGAACAAATGAAGAGGGGGTTTCGGAGATGGGATGCACTCCCGCTATCACTTGAGGGAGGGTGCACACGGTAAAGATGACAATCCTCCCTAGATTCCTGTTCATTTTCCAGTGCCTCCCGATCTTGATCCTACGGTCCTTCTTCAAAAGGACCGGCAAAATCATCATGAGCTTTGTCTGGGTGGGAAAATCCCTACGGGTGAGGAAGGCGATGCTTGAAAGGAGCCGCAGCGAGGGGGGACTGGCATTGCCGAGCCTGATCAACCAATACTGGGCGGCTAACATAGCCATGATAAGGAAGTGGATGGTGGGTACGGAGTCTATCTGGGAGGCGGCTTCGTGCAGGGGCACCAGTTTGGCAGCCCTGGTCACGGCTCCTCTACCGCTGTCGCCGGCCAGCTACTCCACCAGCCCGGTAGCGGGGGCAGCCCTGTAGATTTGGGGCCAATGGGGAGAGCATGCAGGGGAGCTGGGTGCGTCGGTCTGGGCTCCAATTTGTGATAACCATCGATTCGCCCCCGGGAACATGGATGGAGGATTTCGAACATGGCGGCGGGCGGGGGTGGGTAGGGTGGGCGATATTTTCCTGGTGGGGAACTTTACGAGTTTGAGGGATTTGGAGGAGAAAGCTGGGCCGGAAAGAGGAAATGACTTTTGGTACTTACAGGTGCGGGACTTTGTACGCAGACAGGTCCCATCCTTCCCACTCCTCCCGCCAATAGGGATTCAGGACAGAATAGTCTCTGGAGGAGAAGGAGGAGAGGGCAGAGTCTCGGATATTTACAAGGTGCTCATGAAGGGGGATGAGTCCCAGACGGAGGAACTGAAACTCAAATGGGAGGAGGAGCTCGGCGGGGAGATGGAGGACGGGGTATGGGCGGAAGCCCTGAGTAGGGTAAACTCAACCGCAACATGTGCCAGGCTCGGCCTGATTCAGTTTAAGGTCGTTCACCAGGCTCACATGACGGTGGCTCGGATGAGCAAATTCTTTGGGGTAGAGGACAAGTGCGCTAGGTGCGGAGGACCAGCGAACCATGTTCACATGTTTTGGGCATGCCCTAAGCTTAGGGGGTACTGGGAGGGATTTGCGGATGTCATGTCCCGGGTGCTGAAAACAAGGGTGGTGATGAGTCCAGGGGTGGAAATTTTCTGGGTTTTGGAAGACCCGGGAGTCCAGGGGGAGAAAGAGGCAGATGTTCTGGCCTTTGCTTCCCAAATAGCCCAGCAGCGGATACTGCTGGCATGGAGGGACTCAAAACTCCCAAAGACCGAACTATGGCTTTCGGACATGTCAAGTTTTCTGGGTGTGGAAAAAATTAAGTTCGCCTTGAGGGGATCTGCACTGGGGTTCGCCCGAAGGTGGCAACCATTCATCGACTTCTTTGCGGGAGAGTGTGCGTCAGCGGGGGGTGGGGGGTAGGGGAGGGGGAAAGGGGGGGGGATTAGGGTAGAGTAGGAGGGATAAACAGGCGGGGAGTGTAGGTGGGAGAGGAGCGGGTTTGTGCATTATGGTTGGGTTGAAATGTTGGTTTTCTGTTGATGTTTGTACATTTCTGTAATCTGTAACTTTACCGTGCCAAAAAATACCTCAATAAAATTGTTTATTAAAAAAAAAGAATGGCAGCTTTCCTCCCCTGAGAGGCTGGTTTAACACAGTGGGCTAAACAGCTGGCTTGTGATGCAGGACAAGGCCAGCAGCGCGGGTTCAATTCTCGTACCAGCCTCCCCGAACAGGTGTCAGAATGTGGCGACTCGGGGCTTTTCACAGTAACTGCATTGAAGCCTACTTGTGACAATAAGCGATTATTATTAGAATTAGGACATTAGTTGAAATAGATGTTTTTTTACAGCAACTATTTCATGGTCAGTATTAAACTTTTAATTTGTGATGAATTCAAATTTTACCATCCGCCATGGTGGGATTCAAACCTGGGCCTCTGGTCCAGAGGTATCAACGTCACGTCTCCGCCTGTCCCTTTTCAAGAATATTCCAGTTCTGTACTCCCAAGTGACTGTTTGTATACTGATAAATATTTCATAGAGGAAACCCAACTCCATGAAATACTAAGTTGAGGAGAAAACCTTTCGCAGACATCCGAACTTACGTTCATGATGCAAAGATAATTGTGCAATGACTGGGGTATTGTAAAGTTCCATCAGAAAGAGGAAAGTGAGAACTACAGGCCAGTTAGCTTGACATCAGCCAATGGGAAATGTTGCCGGCAAACCATCATGTAGATGTTTATACAAATCAGCTCGTGATCTCAAAGCACAGAACTCATAAGTTTTGATGAATGAATGAATTGTTTCACTTTATCTTCAAAAATATTTGTTTCTATGTTCTCCTGGTAGAATTCAATTAACTTCTTATTGCAGCAACTCTCATCCAAAATGTTGCCAAAATGCAAAATAATTCAACACTTTGACTCTGCAGTTGCACCATTATTGTGTCACAAATGGCACTGACAGTCTCAATGATGATCTTCTCTTTCCTTTATAAGTGATTTCATTGTCTCCAGTTTAATAAAACAAACCTTCCTGTGTCTTATATACTTCTCAGCATCAGAGGGGCCGATATTCTTTGTTAATGTTAGTGCCTCTGCTTCCAGTGAGGTATAGTCATTTGAAACTTCCATGACAAAACTTCTAACTGAGGCTAACAATTGTGAAACATTCAATAAAGTTGGCATTAATTCTATGAAGTAAACATTCCTTAAAACAGTGAAATCTGCAATTTCGTACTTTTCAAAGTTCTCTGCTGAGGATTTTGCTTCAGCTTTCACATGTGGTTTCTCTGAATTTGATGTGGCTATGTCTGATAAGCATTCCTTTATATCAACAAAGGGCAGTCTCAAAGCCAGAACAGCATCTAAATGAGCAGACTACCTAGTGTCACAAATTCTTTTGACCGTCAAATGTTTTTCACCTGCCTGAGTTCCCAAGCATTGAACTCCATTGCTAACACTCATCTCTCGATGAGAAAGAAGTGACACAGGTTTAGCTCCCAATACAAGGGGTAAAGGTAAAAGAGCTCAGCAGACAGCTCTGAAGTGAGAAGGTTTGTCGCAGCATTTCATCCTCCTGGGAAGTCAGCACACAGGTCAAGTGCCCTCAGTACTCACCTTTGGGGGGGCTCTTCAGGCCACTAAGGTTATCCAAGATGCCTATCTGTCACATGGAGTGTGGCGACACGGCCATTGTGTGTGAGAGCAAGGGAGATAAGCTCATTGGAAAGGCTCTCATGTAGGGGAATATTCATGGGTGGATGTCCCATGTCTTGATAGTGCAATAGGTCAGGGCATTGACAGGACTCCTCATCAATCACAGGTTTTTCCTCCTTCTCAGTTCTTGGAGTGTGAGGGTGATGGAGTCAGTGGACCTGGTTGTGCCTCTGATTGCCCTGGACCAGGAGAGAGGACGTCAATTTTCAGTTGCACGTGGACAGGGCCAGTGCCCTGCAGAGGATAGGGTGGCAGAGCCTGCTAACTTGCTGGGGGCAGGGCCACACATCAAGCTGGTTCAGAGGAGACACTTCCGGGCACGGGTGAGCAGGAGGAGAACAACATACCTCCAGATGTCAGACATCCAACGCCAGAGATGACTGCGTCTGTCCCGAAGGACGGTGAACCCCATGCGCCGGGTCGTGCAGATGTTGGTGCCACATGAAGTCACTAGCTTTCGGAGCGCTGCTCCTTCCTCAGGTGAATGAAGCGGTATGTTCCAGAAACATATATGTAGACAGATTCAAAGATGCCAGACAATGCTTGGAATACGAGCATTAGCAGGTGATTAAATCTTTACAGATCCAGAGATGGGGTAACCCCAGGTTACAGAGGTGTGAATTGTGTCAAGCCAGGACAGTTGGTAGGATTTCGCAGGCCAGATGGTGGGGGATGAATGTAATGCGACATGAATCCCAGGTCCCGATTGAGGCCGCACTCATGTGTGCGGAACTTGGCTATAAGCTTCTGCTCGGCGACTCTGCGTTGTCGCGCGTCCTGAAGGCCGCCTTGGAGAATGCTTGGAGAACGCTTACCCGGAGATCAGAGGCTGAATGCCCTTGACTGCTGAAGTGGATTTAATCACCTGCTAATGCTCACATTCCAAGCATTGTCTGGCATCTTTGAATCTGTCTATATATATGTTTCTGGAACATACCTCTTCATTCACCTGAGGAAGGAGCAGCGCTCCGAAAGCTAGTGACATCGAAACAAACCTGTTGGACTTTAACCTGGTGTTGTAAGACTTCGTACTGTGCTCACCCCAGTCCAACGCCGGCATCGCCACATCTTGGCACCCTTCTTAGCCTTGATCACCCACATTTTCATTCCCTTTGTCTTTCTGCCCACAACATCTATGTCAATCTCAAACCATCGCTGGCCCTGTATCCAGCCCCAATTCTCCATGCCCCCACATGCTCGCCCCCCCCCCCACCCCCACCCTCCCCCCCCCCCCCCCCCTGCTCCCAACAGTATAAATCTGACCCCATTTCCAGGTCTCTCCAGCTTTGAGAAAGAGTCATCCAGACTCAAAACTTTAGCCTCCTCTCTCCACAGATGCTGTCAGGCCTGCTGAGGTTGTCGAGATTGACTGGCATCTCCCTGAGGTGGGACTCCCTTCCGAGTGAGAGGCGGAAGTCCCATCTCCAGCCAATGAATGCTCGTTGGAGGGTGAAATCACTGCGAGGCAGACTCTTCGGATGGTGGGGAGGGAAAGACTGCCTCCTAAGAATCCTGGCCCTGATTTCTTCTGTTCTTTTGATCAAAGGTTAACTTGTTGTTAGACCTCAAATAACCAGCAGATGGCAACAAAGTCAAATTAATGTGTTTTCAAACAGCTTTACTCGTGTGTGAACAGCTATTGGGTTTCTTAAACGGAATGAATCTTCCTGCAGTTAAATGAGCCCATGAAAAAGTCCCTCACATATCCAAAGTGCTCTCAGTTCTTACATCAATAAAGTTAAAGGTAAGATAAAGTCGCCATAGTCACAGATGACCCCCTCGGCTGATGAGGTTGAGAGGTGACTGGTGGTGGTTTAACCTGAGGGTCACCACACCTGAGGCGAGGGGCAAGGTTGAGAAGACGGGGCCTTGATGAATAACCTTACACCAATCCAGTAGTAGTAACAGTGAAAGTGAGGCATGGGGAACAGTTGAAAAACAGTGTCCAGAAAGTTTAGTCCCCCGCAAATAATTAGCCAAAACCTCATGGGCGGCAAGGTGGCACAGTGGTTAGCACTGCTGCCTCACAATGGCAGGGACTCTGGTCCGATTAAGGTGTCGTCGGGTCACTATCCGTATGGAGTTTGCATTTTCTCCACATGTCTGCGTGGGTTTCCTCCCACGGTCCAAAGATGGATTGGCCACGCTAAATTTCTCCTTTGTGTCCAAAGGGTTAGGTGGGGTTACGGGGATGGAGTGGGCCCGGGTAGGGTGCTCTTTCAGAGGATCACTCCAGACACGATGGGGCGAATGGCCTCCTTCTGCACTGTCGGGATTCTCTGATTCACTGCAGATGGTCAACTGGTGAAATACCTGTCATCCTGAAAAAGTACCACTAAGTGGTGCTATTCCCCACAATAATCAGTGTATGGATATAAATTCCTGGGGCTGGTTCAGCACAGGGCCAAAGAGCTGGCTTTTAAAGCAGACCAAGGCAGGCCAGCAGCACGGTTCAATTCCCGTACCAGCCTCCCCGAACAGGCGCCGGAATGTGGTGACTAGGGGCTTTTCACAGTAACTTCATTTGAAGCCTACTTGTGACAATAAACGATTTTCATTTTCATTACAAGCTGGTGTTACCCTGATACACAGTCCAATCCGCTTAGGATATATTTACTCTCATGCTATAGGGCTGATAGTCCATATTCTTGGTCCGTCCAAATAGAATTCAATTTTGCAGCTTGTCTTCTCCCGCAAATGTTGATATTCTCCCTCCCACGAATCCACATGGCCAAACTTCCTCCAAAGATCCCCATTGCCCTAACCCTGAACTCAAGTCAGCCAATCTTGTTGAAGCTCCCTCTTCCATGAGGGATTCCTGTCTTCACCCTCGAAAATCCTGCCTCGGCATTTTCCCTCCAAGTTGCTCCAACACGGACAGCCTCAACGACGGGCCCACCTCTCAGGGTTTCGATCTCACGTCCCGAGATTTCATTCCCCTGGATTCCCGAGCACTTACACAAGCACAACATTAGCTCCTTTGACTGCCCCGAGCAGAACGTTTCTGCTCCAAAGGGTTGCCTTCACCCCCAAAGGCCTGCAGCACACACTCACCAACCTTCTGCTGCCTTTTTGCGTCTCCAAGGCTTCTCCTGAGCACTCTTCATTTAACCGCGGTCCTTTTCCTATTTGAAACCTTTGTCTCCACTCTGAAGACATCCAGGCCTACGTCACCTTCCTTGACTCTCCCACTGTCGATAAATGATCAGATGACTTATGCAAGATCCAGGATGGTTTGAGCAGAAATTTACTCCAATTGGGAAGATTAAATCCATTGATTTCAGGCCCCCTGTCCAAACTCCATTCTCTCACGACTGACTCAATCCCTCCGCCTGGCGGCCTGAGGTTGCCCAGCACTCTTCATTACCTTTGACCCCAAGATGGACTACCAATCTCTTATCCACTCAATCACTCAGAACTCTTATATCCACCTCAGTAACAATACCTGTCTAGTGCCTCTGCTGCTGAGAGCCTGCTCATTCATCCTACTGTTAACTCTCAACTCGACTATGCAATCACACTCCTGGGTGGTCTCCAACACTCTATTCAAATAGGTTATCAAAAGTCATCCAAAACTGTGCTGTCCGTCCCTGAACTGGCACCTGTGCTCGCTGACCTACACTGGGCTCCCAGATAATCAACACCTGGATTTTTAAGGTCTCATCCTTATTTTTAAATCCCCCCCTGATTGTCCAAAGGCTGTCCACAATCTACAAGACACAAGTTAGGAGTGTGGTGGAATACTCTTGCCTGAATGAGTGCAGCTCCAGAACCCTCAAGACGCTCAACGCCATCCAGGACAAAGTAGCCCGCTTAATTGGCACTCTCTCCGTAAACATTCAATGCCTCCAACGTCCAGTGTGTACCATCTACAAGGTGCACTGCAAGAACTCATCAAGGTTCCTTCGGCAGCACCTTCCAACCCATGGCCACTACCATCTAGAAGGACAAGGGCAGCAGGTGCATGAGAACACCGGCCTGGAAGGTTCCCTCCAAGTCACTCACCATCCTGACTTGAAAATATATCGCCATTTCTTCACTGTCACGAGGTCAAAATCCTAGAACTGCCTCCCTAACAGCACAGTGGGTGCACCTACACCTCAGGAACTGCAGCATTGCAAGAAGGCAGCTCACCACCACCTTATCCTAGTATTTAAAGATGGGTAACAAATGGGTCTCACCAGCAATGCCCACATCCCTTGGAAAGATTGTTGAAAATTTACCCAAGTGTTTGGGTAATATATATTGATATAACTTGGTGTCGTATTTTGCTTAATAACACTCCTGCAAAGCATCTTGGGCCTTTTATTAATATAGAGTATAAATTGCTCTCATTCTGCTCAGGAGACATGGAGGCATGTTTTGAACTCTTTCTCAACATTTGGAAATGTAAATATTTGGACAGTGTAGATATAAAGAATCCCTGCTCTCTAAACAGTTGGGACCAGTCTCTGGATGGGACGTGAACCTCAGGGGTAAGAGTGTTGAACACTGAGAGCCCTAATAAGGGTGAGGAAAAAATAAAATGTGCACAGGCATCCTTATTGGATCTGGTGCTTGGCGAAGCTCCACTAATCAAATTGAAAAGACCAAGACCAATAGTGAAGGCTGCCACCAAAAGAAGAAAAGAAATGAATGAGGAAGTGACAATTAGAAAATGCAGAGCTTAGGTTATAGGAGCCCAGATATTGTAGGAAGAAGGTGAGTGAGCAAGGACTTCCACGTTATTAAACTCTTTGGAAATAATGAAGTCAAGTAGTAGACAGTGTGCGGTGTGCGGTGAGCCCTGATTTCAATGAGGAAACAACAACAACCCAACTTGCTGAAAGAACAAAACAAAGAACAAAGAACAATACAGCACAAGAACAGGTCCTTAGGCCTTCCACGCGTGCGCTGATCATGTGTCCTATCTAGAGCAACCACCTGTATCCTTCTATACCCTGTCTGTTCATCGGTCTATCTAGGTAAGTTGTAAAGATCACTAACGTATCTGCCTCAACCACCTTACTTGGCAATGCATTCCAGTCCACCACCACCCTCTATGTAGAAAACGTCCCCCGCACATCTCCACTGAACCTATCCCCCCTCATCTTGACATTGTGCCCCCTTGTAATTGTCAATTCCGCCCTGGGAAAAAGCCTCCAACTGTTCACCCTATCTATACCCGTCATAATTTTATAAACTTCTATCAGGTCGCCCCGCAGCCTCCGTCTTTCTAGGAGAACAATCCCATTTTGTTCAATCTCTCCACATAGCAAGAACTCACCATGTTTCCTCAGGCAGCACCTCTATACCAGGCAACATCCTGGTAAACCTTTTCTGTACTCTCTCCAAAGCCTCCACGTCCTTCTGGTAGTGCGGTGACCAGAATTGGACACAGTATTTCAAATGTGGCCTCACCAACATTCTATATAATTGTAACATAATTTGCGAACCTTTATACTCGATGCCCCATCCGATGAAGGCAAGCATGCCATATGCCTTCTTTACCACCATTTCCACCTGTGCTGCCACTTTTAAGGATCCGTGGACCTGCACGCCCAGGTTTATCTGTGTCTCTATGCTCCTGATGGTTCTGCCATTTATTTTGTAGCTCCCACCTGAGATGGATCTACCAAAATGCATCACCTCGCATTTGTCTGCGTTAAATTCCATCTGCCATTTCGCCGCCCAATTTTGGAGCCTATCTATATCCTGTTGTATTCTCTGACAATCTTCACCACTATCCACAACTCCTGCAATCTTAGTATCATCCGCAAACTTGCGAATCAGCCCAGCTACATTTTCTTCCAAGTCATTTATATATATTACAAACAGCAGAGGTCCCAGTACTGATCCCTGCGGAACACCACTAATTACAGACCTCCATTCGAAAAAACACCCGTCCACTGCTACCCTCTGTCTTCTATGGCCAAGCCAGTTCTGAATCCATCCAGCCAGTTCACGCCTGGCCGCGTGTGATTTAATCTTTTGCACCAGCCTGCCATGAGGGACCTTGTCAAATGCTTTACTGAGTCCATGTAAACAACATCCATAGCCCTTCTCTCGTCAATAATTTTTGTCACCTCCTCAACAAATTCAATCAAATTAGTGAGACATGACCTCCCTCGTACAAAACCATGCTGTCTGACGCTAATAAGACCATTCCCTTCCAAATGTGCATAGATCCCATCTCTGAGAATTTCTTCCAACAATTTCCAACAATTTCACTATCACTGACATCAATCTCACTGGCGTATAATTACCTTGCTACCCTTCTATCATTGGCTATCCTCCAATCCTCTGGGACCTCACCTCTGACCAACGAGGAAACAAAAGTTTCTGTTGAGGCCCAGCGATTTCATCTCTTGTCTCCCTCAGTAATCTGGGGTAGATGCCATCTGGCCCTGGGGATTTGTCTACCTTAATGCTTTTCAACACACCTAACACTTCCTCCCTCATAATAATGACTTGTTCTAAAGTCAGGATTCTTCTTAATCCTGTCTGTCAAAGACATTCCGTGACCCGTTTTTGCCCTCCTAACTCCCTGTTTGAGCTCTTTTCTACTTTCCCTGTATTCTTCAAGTGCTTCATCTGTTTTTAGTTGGCTGGACCTCATGCATGCATCCTTTTTCTTTTTGACGAGACTCCCAATTTCTCTGGTCATCCATCGACTCAGGACCACATGAAGTCTTATGGCTTCAGGTGAAACATGGGCAACGAAACCTCCTGCTGATCACCACGTACCGGCCACCATCAGCTGATGAATCAGTACTCCTCCATGTTGAACACCACTTGGAGGAAGCACTGAGGGTCGCAACGGCACAAAACATACTCTGGGTGGAGGACTTCAATGTCCATCATCAAGAATGGCTTGGTATCACCGCTACTGACCAAGCTGGTCAAGTCCTAAAGGACATGGCTGCCAGACTGGAGCTGTGACAGGTGGTGAGGGAACCAACCAGAGGGAAAAACATACCAAGCGTCATCCTCACCAACCTGCCTGCCATGACGGTATTGGTAGGAGTGACCATCGTACAGTCCTTGTGGAGACAAAGTCCCATCTCGTCTTCACTTTGGTAGCTGCTAAAAGGGATAGATTCAGAACAGATCAAGCAACTCAAGACTGGGCATCCATGAGGCCCTGTGGACCATCAGCAGCAGCAGAATTGTGATCAGCCACAATCTGTAGCCTCATGGCCTGGCATATCCCCCACTCTACCATTACCACCAAGCCAGGGGATCAACCCTGGTTCAATGAAGAGTACAGGAGAGCGTGTCAGGAGCAACACCAGTCAGACCAAAAAATGAGGTGTCAACCTGGCGACGCTACAACACAGGACTGCTTGTGTGCCAAATAGCATAAGCAGCAAGTAATAGACAAGAGCTAAGCAATCCAACAACTAACAGATCTAAGCTCTGCAGTCCTGTCGCATCCAGCCGTGAATGGCGGTGGACAATTAAATAACTCACTGGAGGAGGAGACTCCACAAATATCCCCATCCTCAATGATGGAGGACCCAGCACATATATGCAAAAGACAAGGCTGAGGCATTCGCAACAATCTTCAGCCAGAAGTGCCGAGTGGATGATCCATCTCCGTCTCCTCCGGAGATCCGTAGCATCACAGATGTCAGTCTTCAGCCAATACGATTCACTCTACGTGATATCAAGAAATGGCTGAAGGCACTGGATACGGCAAAGGCTATGGGCCCTGACAATATCCTGGCACAGTGATGAAAGTTTCTGCTCCAGAGCTTTCCGCACCCCTAGCAGAGCTGTTCCAGTACAGCTACAACACTGGCACGTACCCAGCAATGTGGGAGATTGTCCAGGTGTGCCTTGTACACAAAAAGCAAGACAAACCCAACCCAGCCAATTAAGGCCCGATCCATCTACTCTCAATAATCAGAGGGTGATGGAAGGGCACATCTACAGTTCTATTAATCAGCACTTACTCACAAAGAACAAAGAACAAAGAAAATTACAGCACAGGAACAGGCCCTTCGGCCCTCCCAGCCTGCGCCGATCCAGATCTTTTATCTAAACCTGTCTTCTATTTTCCAAGGATCTACTTCCCTCTGTTCCCCGCCCGTTCATATATCTGTCTAGATGCATCTTAAATGATGCTATCGTGCCCGCCTCTACCACCTCCGCCTGCAAAGCGTTCCAGGCACCCACCACCCTCTGCTTAAAAAATTTTCCACGTCTCCCTTAAACTTTCCCCCTCTCACCTTGAAATCGTGACCCCTTGTAATTGACACCCACACTCTTGGAAAAAGTTTGTTGCTATCCACCCTGTCCATACCTCTCATAAGTTTGTAGACCTCAATCAGGTCCCCCCTCAACCTCTGTCTTTCCAACGAAAACAATCCTAATCTACTCAACCTTTCTTCATAGCTAGCACCCTCCGTACCAGGCAACATCCTGGTGAACCTCCTCTGCACCCTCTCTAAAGCATCCACATCCTTCTGGTAATGTGGCGACCAGAACTGCACGCAGAATTCCAAATGTGGCCTAACCAAAGTCCGATACAACTGTAACATAACCTGCCGACTCTTGTACTCAATACCCCGTCCGATGAAGGCAAGCATGCTGTATGCCTCCTTGACCACTCTATCGACCTGCATTGCCACCTTCAGGATACAATGGACCTGAACTCCCAGATCTCTCTGTACATCAGTTTTCCCCAGGACTCTTCCATTGACCGTATAGTCCGCTCTTGAATTAGATCTTCCAAAATGCATCACCTTACATTTGCCTGGATTGAACTCCATCTGCCATTTCTCTGCCCAAATCTCCAATCTATCTATATTTTGCTGTATTCTCTGACAGTCCTCCTCGCTATCTGCAACTCCACCAATCTTAGTATCATCTGCAAACTTGCTAATCAGACCACCTATACCTTCGTCCGGATCATTTATGTATATAACAAACAACAGTGGTCCGAGCACGGATCCCTGTGGAACACCACTAGTCACCTTTCTCCATTTTGAGACACTCGCTTCCACCACTACTCTCTGTCTCCTGTTGCCCAGCCAGTTCTTTATCCATCTAGCTAGTACATCCTGAACCCCATACGACTTCACTTTTTCCATCAACCTGCCATGGGAAACTTTATCAAACGCCTTACTGAAATCCATGTATATGACATCTACAGCCCTT
This sequence comes from Scyliorhinus torazame, assembly GCF_047496885.1. Lineage (NCBI taxonomy): Eukaryota > Metazoa > Chordata > Chondrichthyes > Carcharhiniformes > Scyliorhinidae > Scyliorhinus > Scyliorhinus torazame. The sequence goes on along the minus strand of NC_092720.1, from coordinate 28,521,132 downwards.
CCCTCATCAATTAACTTTGTCACTTCCTCAAAAAATTCTATTAGGTTTGTAAGACATGACCTTCCCTGCACAAAACCATGCTGCCTGTCACTGATAAGTCTATTTTCTTCCAAATGCGAATAGATCCTATCCCTCAGTATCTTCTCCAACAGTTTGCCTATCACTGACGTCAATCTCACAGGTCTATAATTCCCTGGATTATCCCTGCTACCCTTCTTAAACAAGGGGACAACATTAGCAATTCTCCAGTCCTCCGGGACCTCACCCGTGCTCAAGGATGCTGCAAAGATATCTGTTAAGGCCCCAGCTATTTCGTCCCTCTCTTCCCTCAGTAACCGCCGGTAAGTGGCCAACTCCAATTTCCTACTTAGCAATAACCTGCTCACTGACGCTCAGTTTGAATTCCGCTGGGGTCATTCACCTTCTGACCTCATAACACTTTTGCTGTTACATTTTTGATCCAGGGATGATTAATGGACATGCGCCGGCCAGTGCGAGTTGGCGCAAGCGCGGGAGTGCTAGCCCGTGCTGGCGTCACCCCTGCGCATGCGCAGAAGGCTTCGTTTCCGCACCAGGATTGGCGGACCGGTACAGCCTCCGGTGCGGAAGGATAGAGTGCCCCCACGGCACAGACCCACCCGCGGATCGGTGGGCCCCGATCGCGGGCCAGGCCACCGTGGGGGCACCTCCCGGGGCCAGATCTCACCGCGCCCCCCCCCCCCAAGAACCCCGGAACCCGCCAGCGCCGCCAGGTTCCCTTGGTAAGGTTCCTACTCCAATTTACGCCGGCAGGACTGGCAAAAGACAGGCGGGACTTCGGCCAATCGCGGGCCGGAGAATTCGGGCAGCCCCGGCGCCCATTGAGTCGCGCCGGACCCTGCCATTCTCCGAGGTGGGCGGCGCAACTCACGCCGGGCCGAATTTTGGGGGGGCCGGAGAATTAGGAGGACGGCGTGGGCGGGATTCATGCCTACCCCCGGCGATTTTCCGACCCAGCGGGGGATCAGTGAATCCTGCCCAGAGTGTCTCAGGAAAGAAATAGGCCTGAATGTGAACCTTTGAGTTGAAGGCCCAGTTTGACAGGAACTAAAGTGACTCTCCGTATTGAATGAATGACTCTGCCAAGAAGACCACAATCAGCTGTGAACCAGAGGCTTTGATAAATTAGCATGCTGTGAGGGAGGCCTGCTACACAACCACCATTGGAAGCAAAGACTCTTAACTTTTGACCTTCATTCTTATTATTTTTACTGTTGCTCCCCATCTGAATTTGTCTGACTTGTGTGTGTGTGTGTGTGTGTGTAGAGGGTGGGACAGTTAAAGGGGGAAGTTGGTTAGTTTGTTGCTATTCTGTTGCATCCACTGTATATTTCACCATTAATCTTGTTATAAATAAACAGTAATTGTGTTTCAACCTGATTAATTATTGGACAGCCAGGATTTTTATAAGAATTATTGGTTAATTCACTTGGGATTGACCACACACTTCCCCGTATTACAAGGCAGGTTGGAGGTTGAACAAGACCAAATGGAGAAAGATGGAATTGTTACACGAGCACAAGGGCACACAGATAGGTACAGATCAACCAGATGTGTCATAAAGGACAGATCACTCAGAGTATGCCTCAATCCACAAGTGTAGATTTGAAATTATGTCAATGATTACAAAACACCCTTATTAGAAGAGTTAAGTTCAAGATTTGTACGTGAAAAGTTACTCTCGAAGCTTAATGCCAAGTATGGCACACCTCACAGAGAAATCTCAACAGTTTTCTTTCACCCATTTAAGGCTGTGGTGTCACTGGCGAGGCCAGGAACTATTGTCCATCCCTTATCACCCTTGAGAAGGTGATGGTGAGCTGCTTCCTGGAACCGCTGCAGTCCCTGAGTGGTAGATACACCCATAGTGCTGTTAGGGAGGGAGTTGCAGGATTTTGACCCAGTGACAATGAAGGAACACTGATATATTTTCAAGTCAGGATGGTGAGTGGCTTAGAGGAGAAAATTAATGTGGTGGTGTTCCCATGGGCGAGATTCTCCGACCCCCCGCCGGGTCGGAGAATCACCGTGGGCTGGCGTGAATCCTGCCCCCGCCGGTTGCCGAAGTCTACGGCACCAGAGTTTCGGCCGGGGCGGGAATCACGCCGCGCCGGTTGGCGGGCCCCCCCACGCGATTCTCCGGCCCGAATGGGCCAAAGTCCCGCCGCTAAAATGCCTGTCCCGCCGGCGTAAATTAAACCACCTACCTTACTGGCGGGACAAGGCGGCGCGGGCGGGCTCCGGGGTCCTGGAGGGGGCGCGGGCCGATCTGGCCCCGGGGGGTGCCCACACGGTGGCCTGGCCCGCGATCGGGGCCCACCGATCCGCGGGCGGGCCTGTGCCGTGGGGGCACTCTTTCCCTTCCGTCTCCGCCACGGTCTCCACCATGGCGGAGGCGAAAGAGACTCCCTCCACTGCGCATGTGCGGGAATGCTGTCAGCGGCCGCTGACGCTCCCGCGCATGCGCCGCCCGGAGATGTCATTTCCGCGCCAGCTGGCGGGGCACCAAAGGCCTTTTCCGCCAGCTGGCGAGGCGGAAATTCGTCCGGCACCGACCTAGCCCCTTAAGGTTGGGGCTCGGCCCCCAAAGATGCGCCATTCCGCACCTTTGGGGCGGCGTGATGCCCGTCTGATTTGCGCCGTTTTGGGCGCCAGTCGGCGGACATCGCGCCGTTTCCAGAGAATTTCGCCCCATGTGTCTGTTGGTCTTGTCCTTCTACATGGTTTCATTCATTCTTGGGATTGGAAGGTGCTGAAAAACGAGCGTTGATGGATTCCCGCACTGCATCTTGTAGATGGAACACACTGCTGCCACTGTGTGTCAGTGGTAGAGGAAGAGTATGTTCATGAAATGGGTGGCGATCAAGCCAGCTGCTTTGCTGGCTTGTTTCAAGCTTCCTGTGTGTTGCTGAAGCTGCATTCATCTAGGCGAGTGGGAAATATTCCATCAGACTCCTAATTTGTACCTTGTGGACTGTGGGCAGGCTTTGGTTAGTCAGGAGGTGAGTTACTCATTGTGTACCCCATTCGGACAATAGTGATATCAATGACTTCCTTCAGGCTATCTTTTAAGCTCACATAGACTGCATTGCTTGCACTGTGCCAGGATGCAACTAAATTGCTGCTGTGGAAAGAACAAAGTAAGAAAATGTACTGAAAGGTACAGTCTGAAATGTGACCACAATGTGCAGCAGATCAATTTCTTAAGTTCTATTTGCTCCAGTGCTGGCCTATATCCCGATCCAATAAAATAGTATATATTAAAGCCACACCAACTCCTCAAGATAGGGACAATTCTTAAAGATATTTGGTCTCTTTAATTTCTTCTCGACATACATTCCCAATTTTTTACAAAAAAATGGCACGGTAGCACAGTGGTTCGCAATGTTGCTTCACAGCACCAGGATCCCAGGTTCGATTCCCGGCTTGGGTCACTGTCTGTGCGGAGTCTGCACGTTCTTCCCGTGTCTGCGCGAGTTTCCTCCGGGTGCTCCGGTTTCCTCTCACAGTCCAAAGATGTGCAAGTGTCCAAAAAAGGTTAAGTAGGGTTACTGGGTTACGGGGATGGGGTTGGAGGTGTGGGTTTAATTGGGGCACTCTTTCCAAGGGCCGGTGCAGACCAGATGGGCCGAATGGCCTCCTTCTGCACTGTAAACTCTATGATTCTATGATCTTCATTGCGAATGGAATTGTTTTAAAATAATGTGACTTTTTCGTATTACAGAGACCACCAATACCTCTACGGAGCCCTGAAACAGTCATTATCAGAAGCATTGGCATTAAAATTTTATGACTCTGGGGAGATAACTATCCTGGAGATAGATGCCTCATAGAAAGTCTGGAAGCATGCAGACGACAAAAAGGCAAACTGATTGCATTTACTTCCAAATCCCTGTAGCCTAACCCAAACATTAGCTTGATTGTTTGGAATCAATCATTTTCATTCCTATCTATTTGGCAAAATATTTGTGGTAGAAACCGACCACAAGCCACTGGAGATTATTTGGTGAACTCTATTGACCAAAGTACTGCCAAGATCGTGATGGCCCTTGATCAAGACCAAGGTTACGCCTATGAGATTAGTTTCAAGCCAGGTAACATTCGTCATATCGGATACACTTAGCAGATTGTCCAACCCAGCGAAGGCAGAAGATTTATCCTTAGATCTATAAGTTGACTTCATTGACATCGAACTTGCAGGTGCTCTCCAAATTGATGTGGTGCATTATGTGTAACATAATGCCAGCAGCTGCAAAAAATAGGCGAAAGATTCTCCACTACAGAAACTGGAAAAGCATCATTGAAGGGTGACCTGATTCAATTCAGCATGTCCATGAACACGCCAGACCATTTTGGCCTCATCAGGATGTTCTAGGCTTCCACCACAGAGCCATTTTTAAAGGCAGGTGTTCATCACTCCCGAATCTTGATCCTTCAACATCTTCACCACGCACACGTGGGCAAGATTAGACAAGAAGACTCACAAGAGAGACAGCCTATTGACCAAGTATGATCAATGGCATTGAAGTCAAGAAGTGTAAGGCATGGAACCAAGATCCTACTGAGTTTTTTACACGCATCAGTGCAACAGTGAGGTGAAAATTAGGACAAATTAAATCCATTCCAATTCCTCAACCACCATTCAGCCCGACTGCACCTAGGACAAGATCCCAAATAGGACAAGGAACAACATCCAAAAATGACAATTCCACAGATCACTGTGAGCAACTAAAACAAACCCACCAGACAAGACTACCATAACAAGATCAGGGCATAGCAGCAGATTAATTTATGTTGTGGAGAGCCTTCGATTCAGCAGTTTTATACTTAATGGTAAATAAAACTTGTAAATAGTCGTAGTTCTTTGGAAGAGGGGAAGTAATAATAATAATAATCTTTATTGTCACAAGTAGGCTTACATTAACACTGCAATGAAGTTGCTGTGAAATCCCCTAGTCGCTACATTCCGGCGCCAGTCTGGGTACACAGAGGGAGAATTCAGAATGTCCAATTCACCTAACAGCACGTGTTTCGGGACTTGTGGGAGGAAACCGGAGCACCCGGGGGAAACCCACGCAGACACAGGGAGAACGTGCAGACTACACACAAAGGGAGAAGTTGTAATATGTCTTTAAGGCATATCAGCTTGACATCACTTTGAAGGGAAATGTGTCTCGTGATCCAACCCTGGTTTCACTTTTCAGGAGAGAAGAGCACAAACCACACAGCTCTGATTATAACTGTAGGTTGCGTTGGTTCATGGACTGCATGTGTCTTTTGCAGCCTTGCATATCAGTGTATCAGCAAGTGCATTGTTAAGCTCATTGGCCGATTAAAGACAGATGATAATTATTGGCTCAACCTCCAAAAGAATATAAATGGACACAGCTGCAGCAGTTGGTGTCAGGGAACCATAAGGAGTTGTTAAATATGTAGAATAAACTTGCTGAAGGTAAAAGACAAGCTGCAGTACTATTCCTCCATAATATACTAGCATTTAAATTAACAGTGTGGAGTCCATAGACCAAGCTTATGTAAGTTGCCCTGAGACTCCTTTTTAGTTTTCTAAAAAATATGTAACTTTCTTTTTGGCTGCACCTCAGCCACATGATCCTAAACTTCAAACATCCTGGGCAGGATTCTCCGACCCCCCCCCCCCCCCCAGCCGGGTTGGAGAATCACCGGGGAGCGGCGGGATCCTGCCTCGCCGCTCCGACGGCGGCTGCCGAATTCTCTGGTGCCGGTTTTCGGGCAGGGGCGGGGATCACGCCGCGCCGAATTCTCCGGGCCCCGATGGGCCAAGTGGCCACCCGTTTTTGGCCAGTCCCGCCGGCGTGAAATAGACATGGTCCATCCCGGCGGACGGAGTCCTCGGGGGGGACGCGGGGGGATCCGGCTGGTGCCGGCCTAGCCTCCGGAAGTGCGGAGGATTCCGCAACTTCCGGGCAGCCCGACGCCGGAGTGCTTTGCGCTGCTCTTGGCGCCGGCGTCGGGCCGTCCCGCCAATTGCGGGAGAATCCCGGCCCCTGTGTGATGGGGAGGAGCGGGCAGGCGCAGGAGAGAGGAGGATCTCCTCATGGCACTGTGGCCTGATCCTGGGGCAGGCCAAGATGGCCATTGATAGGTCCAGGCGGTGGGCAGTTGCGGGAGACGTCCCATCCCAACTGTCTGGCCCTCTAATGTGCTTATGTTCACTGCCGGCTGTCCCTGGGAAGAGAGCAGGCAGTGTCTGCCGGCACCATTGAGGCCTTCCATGTCCGATGTTTTAAGTTTCCCTTGAGATTCTGTTTACATTGATGCAGTGTCCCTTTAAGGGGCTGCTGTTTGATTCATTCCTCAATTTGTTTATTTATAGCGCAAAAGTAGCGCACGGCTCTGATGTCTTCAAGCTTTATACCGGTGTATTAATTATCCCCTTGTGCCTAACCTTAATATATGAACACGCAACGTGTTTACCAATCCCTTATGTATGATTGATGTTTATATTGTTATAATAACACACCAGCTCAGCTCGAGGTCAAAGAAGATGTTGAGGTTGCAAACAGTCTGATTCATCCGAGGAGAAAGGCCAGGACAGTGAATGAGACCTGAGAATGTGGTGAGTGCTGAAGACAATGTTTGGTCTTCTCAATGTTTCGTTTGAGGAAATTGCAGCATCATCCAATAGGAGCATCAGTCCTGAGAACAGATGTAATGGAGGGGCTGTGGGAGGAGGGGGTTAGGTTGTTCTGAATGCCATTGGGGTATACATGTGGAACTTGACCAGTTTCTAAACACTGTTGCTGAAGGTCTGTCAGGTTAAATGAGAAAGAGGAAAGACCCAAGAACAGACCTTTGAGTGACAGAATCACAGAATCCCTACAATGAATACAGAAGGAGGCCATTCGGCCCATCCAGTATGCACCAATCCTATGAAAGAGGAAAGAGCACCCTTCGTAGGCCCAATCCCTCAAATTATCCCCGTAAGCCTACCTATCCTTTTGCACACTAAGGGGCAATTTAGCACGGCCAATCCACCCAACCTGCACATCTTTGGACTGTGGGAGGCAACCGGAGGAAACCCACACAGACATGGGGAGAAAGTGCAAACTCCGCAGAGACAGTCACCCAAGGTCGGAATCGAACCCAGGTCCCTGCCGCTGTGAGGCACCAGTGCTAACCACTGTGCACCATGCCAGAGAAACCAGTGCAGGAGATTCACTGGCTGTGGCTGGATAGGTAAGAGTAGAACAAGGTGAGGTGCATCCTATTGAGCTGACTGAAGGAAGAGAAGCAGTGGCGTTGGATGGCGTATTCCACAAGGTGCAGACGGATTGAGACTCATGGAACCATAGAAGGTTTACCGCAGAGAAAGAGGCCATTCAGCCCATTGTGTCTGCACCAGCCAACAAAACAGGACACCATTTCCCAGCATTTGATCCACATAGACCAAATGGGAAGGATAGACATCGATTTGGGAAGTGGCTACACGTTCACGCATTTTAGAATGGACACTCTCTTACCATTTAGAGCTTTTTTTAACTTAATATGCACCATGTGGTCAAGTCTCGCCATTACACTGTAGAGTTTGACAACCCTTTGCTTCCAAGGCATTCAATAGATTTTCTTGGTTTATGAATGCAGCTGCCTTGATTCACGTTGCGGTTCTGTAACTGCGTGGATTTCTCTCAATACTTCAGCAAATTGAGACACTGACATAGCGTGTTGCCAATTGATTTGCAGAATTAATTTAATCGAAAATCACATTTACATTCACAAACAGAATGTCAATCAACATAGGGCACTGCTGAAAAGAAACATACTGTCAAATGTTTTCATCTTGCACTCATTGGAACAGGCACAAGAATTAAATTTCAAACGGCGCAGCTGTTTTTACTACATGAGGTAAGCGTGCGGATTGGTTAGCAAGTTGACTCTGACTGGTCCAGGCCTCACCATGGAGAATGCATCAGGGAAATACTATTCTGCTCAATTCAAAAAGGAGCAAGCCTGGACATGTATCTTTTGCCTGCAGAGGACTGGTCCCTGTGTATGAATATATAGTTTTTAGCAAGTGTAAATGAGCCGCATTGAAAGCCGAACTGATAATCTTAAATCGGCTGTTAATGTAATTCTCAACACACTGGGGATTGTTCAGCAAATGCTGCTTAATTGTGATATCACGTCTAACATTAGACATTATGTTCAGAGTTTTGCAAGCAAGAGCTGGTTGAATATAATCTGCCTATTGCGAGCAGCTGAGTGGGCATGTTCTTTGAATTAAACAAAAGACTGATGGCAACACTCAACCAATCAGAGTCAACTTGCCAACCAATCAGCACCCTTTTCTCATGCAGCATAAACTGCTGCTCCCTTTGAAATTTGGCTTTCTGGCATCTGTCCTGATGAGTGCAAAGCTAAAAGCTTTGACAGCATGCCCTTTTTTCAGTAATAGTCCAGTTCCTGTATTATCACCCCAGTGGGATTTGGTACAATTAACTTTTTCTGGCCAAAAATTAAACGAGGAAAATGGATTGCTTTAGAAAGTAAGTAATCTCCAGAATATGTTCCAAGTCATTCATCGTTAATCTTCATATCACCAAAAATACTCTTGACAATACAGTAGGAAAATTGAAAACTTCTCTGAAACTGGAAGTTTGACGATGATATCAATGTAAATTGTGATTTGGATAACCTATCATCCTGCAGTAGAAAATAGTTTGATGAATACAGAGATTAAAAAGCAGTAATACGGCCTTTAATTTGAAAACTATTAATCACAACCATGCCGCCTAGTTTGATCATGCTTTTGATTACCAAACTGTTTTCTGAATGAAGTTGTCATTCTGCCAAAGTAAACTATTTCAGCCTCTTTCCGAGTCAATGATTAATTGGTGTCTTATTTCCCTCAATCGCTGCAAAAATTGGATCAAAACATTAACCAGTCTACAGTTTTGCCGGTATTATCCAATTTTGGGATGTCCCTGTTCCCTCTCCTTCCACATGTTCCTCTGGCTCAAATACTGAGGGTGGGATTTTCCCGTCCTTCCCGTCAGCGGGATCTCGCTGTGCCACCGAACCCGACCCCCGGGGCAGGACAGGTGAGCACTGATTTTCCAGTCCCGCCCACAACACGAATCACCACAGACGGTACTGGAAAACTTGCAGAGCAGCCAAAAGTCCTGTGACTTTGGCCTGGAGTTTCTGGCCCCACATTTCCCCCTCCACAAACACTGCCAGTCCGGCTGAGTTTGATCGGTGCTTTCTACTTTTATTTCAGATCCCTAGCATCTGTGGCATTTTGCTTTTATATTGGTGATGAATGGTTGTTTCCAGGTCCAAGGAGCAGTTTCGAATAGTAGAAGTTCACAACACTGGACTTTCTATACACTCTGTCCAGATCCCTCGCAATGTTATACAGTGGCAGAAGTGGCAGAAACCAGCGGACAGACAACAAGGAACACAGAACAAAGAAAAGTACAGCACAGGAACAGGCCCTTCGGCCCCTCCAAGCCTGTGCCGACCATGCTGCCCGTCTAAACTAAAATCTTCTACACATCCGGGGTCTGTATCCCTTTATTCCCATCCTATTCATGTATTTGTCAAGATGCCCCTTAAACGTCACTATCGTCCCTGCTTCCACCACCTCCTCCGGAGCGAGTTCCAGGCACCCACTACCCTCCGTGTAAAAAAACTTGCCTCGTACATCTCCTCTAAACCTTGCCCCTCGCACCTTAAACGTATGGCCCCTAGTAATTGTCCCCTCTACCCTGGGAAAAAGACTCTTACATCCACTCTGTCTGTGCCCCTCATAATTTTGTACACCTCTATCAGGCCGCCCCTCAACCTCCTTCATTCCAGTGAGAACAAACCAAGTTTATTCAACCTCTCCTCATAGCTAATGCCCTCCTTACCAGGCAACATCCTGTCGACATAAGGTGAACCAGAGGTGATACATGGAAGCAATTCCTTTGCACAGTGATTTGCTGCGATCTGGAATGCACTGCCTGGTATAATAGTGGAAGCAACTTCAATGGTGACATTTGATAGACAATTGGACAAATACTTCAAAGGAAAAATAGAAAAGGCTGTGGGAAGAGGGCAGGGAGTGGGATGAATCATTCTACAAAGGGACTGGCCCGCGCACAGTGTGTTGAACGGCCTCTTTCTGTGCTGTATCCTATTATTCAACGATTCTCATTCGGTAGTTCTTTGATAAAGAATGTGAATGGGAAAAAAAATTGCAAAGGGCTTTGCCTATAAAGTATCCTTCCATGGAAGGTGCTGGAAAGACAGACTCTGGAATTAGTCCCAGAATACTGTGGAGCATGGGTAGGGTTATCTGTAGAAACTATCAACAGGAAAGGAAAATAATTGTAGAGCATTATATCACTATATTAGATAAAGATGTCAAAAATAAGCCCGGCAGAAATATGGTTTGGCAAATAGAGTTCAAATTCCACTCCAGAGACCTGAGTCTAGAACGCAGGCTGCCACTTCAGTGAACTTGGCAAATCTAATGTTAGTTTGTAAAGCAGACCACAGTATGGGCAGTCCTGTCCGCAAATGCAAAGCCAAACATCGGTGTCTCTGAAAAAGAGTCACATGGACTCAAAGTTCACTCTGGATTGGTGTTTTCCTCCCCCAACACCATGACGTATTTCCCGGGGTCGGGGTTTTATGTGTCCCGCGCCCTCTGCTGCAGGGGAACACATAGTGGGGTATTGCCATGAGCGGGGCTGGATGATTCTACCGCTTGTAAGGACTGGAAGACGTCAGCATTTTCTTCTCTAACCGCCGATTCTGCCAGACCTGATGGGTTATTCCAGTGTTTTTGTTCATATTTCCAGCACCGACAGTATTTTGCTTTTATATTCTATGGGCTGGATTCTCCGCAGCCCAACGCCGAAATCGTGAGCGGGCGCAGAATGGATTTTGACGCCAGAATTGGGGCCGGCGCTGGTTTGATGCCAGTCCACCATGCTCAGCCCCCTCCAAACCGGTGTCGTTGTCACGCCCGCCATTTCAACACCGTCAGCGTGTCATCGGCCGGCCCACCCATGATGCTCCGCTCCTCATGGGCCGGGTTCCCGATGGCACGGGCCACGTGATGTCCCAGCGGTCGGGAACCTGGCGTGCTGGCTGGAGACAGTGTCCAGCGCTGCCACACTCGTCCGGGATCGGTGCCGCTGGCTGGGGGGGGGGGGGGGGGGGGGCTTCGGCTGTGGCTCGGGGGATTGGTGGTGGGTGGCCAGGGATTTGGCTGTGGAATCGTGGTTGGTGGGTTAGGGTTTGAGCACGGCCAGCGCCATGTTTTACGGCGCGACCGGTGCAGGTCATCAGCCCTGCGCATGCGGGGCTCGGGACCCGGCCATTTTTCGCCCGTTTTCGGCACAATCCGCGGGAGTTTCATGCAGGACCGGTGGGGAACCTGCAGGACCGGTGCTAGCCCCTCACCGGTACCAGAATTGTTGAAACGTTTACGCTGATTTTCCTATCTTGAACCTCCCGCAGAGTCTCCGATAGATTGAAGCTTGATCTGTCACCACACGCACTGTTGGTTGTATCCTCAGTGCAAACCACTGCGTAAGCCCCTGAACCACTCGGACTTTCCCCACTTACCTAATGTTCCCATTTAATTGAGCACTATGATAGGACTACTCAACAAGACTCACAAAATAAACCTTGCTGTCCATTGGGAGAGGAATTATATCATTGGAAGGGTCCAGGCAACATAAGGTCAAATCTCTTGATTGCAGGTTTAGAGTCTGAATTCAGTTTTACAAGATCAAGAAATAAAATGAAAATGTTCTTTAAGCTGTCGGACTGTCCTAAAAATCCAACTGATTCCCGAAACAAGAGAGAAACTGATCACGTCCCCTTGGCATCAAAGCAGCATTTTCATAACTGAATCTCCCAGATCAATATCCGGGGGGTGAGGGGGAACCTATTGACCAGAAAGTGAACTGAACCAACTTCATAAATACTGTGTCACAAGTCAGAGGCTAAGAATTCTGGAGGGAATAACCCACCTCCTGTCTCCCCAAAGCCTGTGTACCATTCTGCTCAGAGAAGCAAAACATAAGCCGGGAGTGTGACAGAATACTCTCCACTTGCCTGGATGAGCGCAGTCCCAACAACACAAGAAGCTCGACACAATCCAGGACAAACCACCCCGCTCGATTGGCACATCACCCCACTACCTTACATTGTCACTCCCTTCACCACCAACGCACAGTGGCACAATCTAAAAAATGCACTGCATCAACTCACTAGTGTCCCTTCAACAACACCTTGCAAATCTGCAAGCTCTATCGCCTAGATGGACCAGGGTAGCAAATGAATGGGAACACTGCCACCACCTGAAAGTTCCCCTCCAAGCCACACACCATCCTGACTTGAGACTATATTGCTGTCCCTTCACTATCTCCACATCAAAATGCTGGAGATCCCTTCCTAATCATGCTGTGATGTTGCTTACATACACTAGACGGACTACAGCAGTTTAGAAATCCCCTCCAATTAAAAATCGGGAGGACTGATACGATTAGTTTTAGTCCCTCCTCCAAACATTATTCCTTAACGACCAAATCCATCCCTCCCCCGGCAACAGTGTAAGATTGCGGCCATCTGAAATGGGCCAGGGTCCAAAGTATATTATGGAGTTCAGCTGACCTATAACTGTTTGTTGATTTTGACTGGGATGAGCACAAGAGCCTGCATTTCAGGGGTTATTCAACGGACGTCTTAGGCCCATTTGATCAAAAAAATAAGCTTTATTCAAAGAATTTAGTTAACATTTGTATAAACACACACAGCAAGATTTTCTATCAATTACAAACACAAAGACCCCACACAGCTGCAGTAATCTCTGTATAACCCGTAATGAATTCCCCCTTAACTGTTCCAATTCAATAACAAAATCCAAGTAACACCAGAAACCCCTTTTCAAAGGTGTGGCCCCAGCACATGGCATTCTCACTGATATAAGACTGTTGTTATTGATTTGAATTCCATCCAGAAAGCGATTATCTCTTTTAAGTTACCAAGCCATCTGGAACAGCTTTTAAAATGAAGAAAGAGAAAACGCTTCTTTCAACCTGTGCAGATCAAACCAGTCCAAAACTCAAAGCGAAAGTAAAAACTCCCAGGGCCACAGCCCAGCTCCACCCACACAACTGAGATCACTGAAGCCGTGTTATAAGACAAAAACCTTTCTTAAAGGGACACTCCCATGACACATCTGTTCGCAACCTTGGTTTATATTTGATCCTGAGATGAACTTCCGACCTCCTATTCATGCCATCTCTAAGAGCACCTCAATAAAATCATGCAACTTTATCCCTGTCTCTGCTCATCCATGTTTTGGTTACTTCTCGACTTGACTATTTCAAAGTTCTGGTGGATGGCCTCCCATATTCTACTCTCATTAAACCTGAGGTCATCCAAAACTCTGCTGCATGTGTCTTTACTCGCACCAAGTCCCATTCCCCTATCCCACCCCCCCACCCCCACTCCCGCCCCCCCCCCCCTCCCCCCCCCGTGCTCCTTGGCCTACACTGGCTCCTTGACAATCAAAGTCTTGCTTTTATAATTCCCATCCTTGTTTACAAATACCTCCAGGGCCCTGCCCCTCCCTATCATTGTAATCTCCTCCAGCCCCACAAACCACTCATATGTCTGTGTTCCTCAAATTATGCATCTTGAGCATTCTGAATTCTAATTGTTCCCTCATTGGTGGTTGACCACTCAGCTGCCTGGGCCCCAAGCTCTGGAACTCCATCCTTATAAGAACATAAGAACTAGGAGCAGGAGTAGGCCATATGGCCCCTCGCACCTGCTCCGCCATTCAATGAGATCATGGCTGATCTTTTGTGGACTCAGCTCCACTTTCTGGCCCGAACGCCATAACCCTTAATCCCTTTATTCGTCAAAAAACGATCTATCTTTATCTTAAAAACATTTAATGAAGGAGCCTCTACTGCTTCACTGGGCAAGGAATTCCATAGATTCACAACCCTTTGGGTGAAGAAGTTCCTCCTAAACTCAGTCCTAAATCTACTTCCCCTTATTTTGAGGCTCTGCCGCCTCTAGTTCTGCTTTCACCCGCCAGTGGAAACAACCTGCCCGCATTTATCCGATCTATTCCCTTCATAATTTTATATGTTTCTATAAGATCCCCCCTCCTCCTTCGAAATTCCAACGAGTACAGTCCCAGTCTACTCAACCTCTCCTTGTAATCCAACCCCTTCAGCTCTGGGATTAACCTCGTGAATCTCCTCTGCACACCCTCCAATGCCAATACGTCCTTTCTCAAGTAAGGAGACCAAAACTGAACACAATACTCCAGGTGTGGCCTCATGAACACCTTATACAATTGCAGCATAACCTCCCTAGGTCTTAAACTCCAGCCCTCTAGCAATGAAGGACAAAATTCCATTCACCTTCACCTTCTTAATCACCTGTTGCACCTGTAAAGCAACTTTTTGCGACTCATGCACGAGCACACCCAGGTCTCTCTGCACAGCAGCATGTTTTAATATTTTATCATTTAAACGATAATCCCTTTTGCTGTTATTCCTACCAAAATGGATAACCTCACATTTATCAATATTGTATTCCATCTGCCAGACCCTTGCCCATTCACTGAACCTATTCAAATCCCTCTGCAGACTTCCAGTATCCTCTGCACTTTTTGCTTTACCACTCATCTTAGTGTCATCTGCAAACTTGGACACATTGCCCTTGGTCCCCAACTCCAAATCATCTATGTAAATTGTGAACAATTGTGGGCCCAACAATGATCTCTGAGGGACACCACTAGCTACTGATTGCCAACCAGAAAAACACCCATTAATCTCCACTCTTTGCTTTTTATTAATTAACCAATCCTCTATCCATGCTACTACTTTACCCATTAATGCCATGCATCTTTATCTTATGCAGCAATCTTTTGTGTGGCACCTTGTCAAAGGCTTTCCGGAAATCCAGATATACCACATCCATTGGCTCCCCATTATCTACCGCTCTGGTAATGTCCTCAAAAAATTCCACTAAATTAGTTAGGCACGACCTGCCCCTTATGAACCCATGCTGCGTCTGAATGGGACATCCAGATGCCTCACTATTTCTTCCTTAATGATAGATTACAGCACCTTCCCTACTACCGAGGTTAAGTTCACTGGCCTATAATTACCCACTTTCTGCCTACCTCCTCTTTTAAACAGTGATGTAACGTTTACTCATTTCCAATTCGTCGGGACAACCCAAGAGTCTAGTGAATTTTGGTAAATTTTCATGGAATTTACAGTGCAGAAGGAGGCCATTCGGCCCATCGAGTCTGCACTGGCTCATGGAAAGAGCACCCTACCCAAGGTCAACACCTCTACCCTATCCCCATAGCCCAGTAACCCCACCCAACACTAAGGGCAATTTTGGACACTAAGGGCAATTTATCATGGCCAATCCACCTAACCTGCACATCTTTGGACTGTGGGAGGAAACCGGAGCACCCGGAGGAAACCCACGCACACACGGGGAGGATGTGCAGACTCCGCACAGACAGTGACCCAAGCCGGAATCGAACCTGGGACCCTGGAGCTGTGAAGCAATTGTGCTATCCACAATGCTACTGTGCTGCCCAATTATCACTAGTGCATTTGCAATTTCCCTAGCCATCTCTTTTAGCACTCTGGGATGCATTCCATCAGGGCCAGGAGGCTCGTCTACCTTTAGCCCCATTACCTCCTTAGTGATAACAATCATCTCAAGGTCCTCACCTGTCATAGCCTCATTTCTATCAGTCACTGGCATGTTATTTGTGACTTCCACTGTGAAGGCCGACCCAAAAAACCTGTTCAGTTCCTCAGTCATTTCCTCATATCCCATTATTAAATCTCCCTTCTCATCCTCTAAAGGACCAATATTTACCATAGCCACTCTTTTTTGTTTTATATATTTGTAGAAACTTTTACTGTCTGTTTTTATATTCTGAGCATGTTTACTCTCATAATCTATTTTACTCTTCTTTCTAGCTTTTTTAGTAGCTTTCTGTTGCCCCTTAAAGATTTCCCAGTCCTCTAGTCCCCCACTAATCTTTGCCACTTAGAATGCGTTTTCCTTCAATTTGATACTCTCCCTTATTTCCTTAGATATCCATGGTCGATTTTCCCTCTTTCTACGGTCCTTCCTTTTTGTTGGTATAAACCTTTGCTGAGCACTTGGAAATCACTTGGAAAGTTCTCCACTGTTCCTCAACTGTTTCACCATAAAGTATTTACTCCCAGTCTACCTTAGCTGGCTCTTCTCTCATCCCATTGTAATCTCCTTTGTTTAACCACAAAATACGAGTGTTTGATTTTACCTTCTCACCCACCATCTGCAATTTAAATTCCACCATATTGTGATCGCTCCTTCCGAGAGGATCCCTAACTATGAGATCATTAATCAATCCTGTCTCATTACACAGGACCACTTGTTCCCTCGTAGGTTCCATTACATACTGTTCTAGGAAACTATCGTGGATACATTCTATAAACTCCTCCTCAAGGCTGCCTTGGCCGCCCTGGTTAAACCAATCGACATGTAGATTAAAATCCGCCATGATAACTGCTGTACCATTTCTACATGCATCAGTTATTTCTTTGTTTATTGCCTGCCCCACCATAATGTTACTTTTTGGTGGCCTATAGACTACTCCTATCAGTGACTTTTTCGCCTTACTATTCCTGAGTACCACCCAAATGGATTCAACCTTATCCTCCATAGCACCGATGTCATCCCTTACTATTGCCCGGATGTCATCCTTAAATAACAGAGCTACACCACCTCCCTTACCATCCACTCAGTCCTTCCGAATAGTTTGATACCCTTGGATATTTAACTCCCAGTCGTTACCATCCTTTAACCGTGTTTCAGTAATGGCCACTAAATCATAGTCATTCACGATGATTTGCGTCATCAACTCATTTACCTTATTCTGAATACTACGGGCATTGAGGTAAAGTACACTTAAATTGGCTTTTATACCTCTGTTTTGCCTCTTTGCCTCTCTAACTCACTTTCTATCTTTCAGACACGTTTTAAAACCCACCTCTTTGACCAAGTGTTTAGTCATCTGACCTGAAATCTATTAATGTGGCTCAGTGCCGTACTTTGTTTTATAATGTTCCTGTAATGTGCCATAGTCATAGACATGGAGTCGTAGAGTTTTACAGCACAGAAAGCGGCCGTTCAGCCCATCATGTCTTCACCAGCCATCAAGCTCCTAACTATTCTTTTTTGTAAATAAATTTAGAGTACCCAATTCATTTTTTTCCAATTAAGGAGCAATTTAGCGTGGCCAATCCACCTACCCTGCACATCTTTCGGTTGTGGGGGCTCAACCCACGCAAACTCGGGGAGAATGTTCAAACTCCACACGGACAGTTATCCAGAGCCGGGGTCGAACCTGGGACCTCGGCGCCGTGAGGCAACAGGGCTAACCCACTGCGCCGCCGTGCTGCCCTATGCTCCTAACTATTCTCATCCTATTTCTAGGTCCATAGCCTTTATGCTGTGGCATTTCAAGTGTTCACCTAAATGCTTCTTGAATGTTCTGAGGGTATCCGCCTCTACCACCGATTCAGAAAGTGAGTTCCAGATTCCCACCACCCACTGGATGGAAAACGTTTTTCCTTAAATCCCCTCTAAATCTCCTGCCCCTCACATTAAGTTTATGCCCCCTGGTTATTCACCCCTCTACTAAGGGGATACGTTTGATCTATGTCCCACATAACTTTGTACACCTCGATCAGGTCCCCCCTCAATCATCTCTGCTCCAGAGAAAACAACCCCAGCCTCTTCATCGCTGAAACACCCCAGTTCAGGTAACATCCTGGTGAACCTCCTCTGCGTCCTCTCTGGTGCAGATCACATCCTTCCAATAGTGTGGCGAGCAGAGCTGCACACAGTACTCTAGCTGGAGTCTAATGAGTGTTTCATGCAGGTCTATCATAACCTCCCCGCTCTTGGGAAGTTTTGTTATGCTTAAGGCACAATGTTTTTGTTGTTCAAGAAGGTAGCTCATCACCACCTTCTCAAGAGGAATTAGGAATGGGTAATAAATGGACAGCATTGTCCCCATCCTATGAACAAATAACAAAAAATACTCTCCAAGAATAAGAAGAGGGAGCACGGAGGTTTAAAACAACGGAGATTTATTAACCGTGTGTTATCTCTTGTATTACAAAGTCTTACAACAACAGGTTAAAGTCCAACAGGTTTGTTTCGAATCACAACCTTTCGGAGCACAGCTCCTTCCTCAGGTGAATCTCCACATCATATCTCTTATATAACTGTTCTTCTCTCTCTGGTCCCCCATGCTAGGACTTATTACGTTACTTGCAGTGAATACATCAATACAACAGAGCTTCACGAGAGTGAATAAGAATTCATGCAAATGCATAACATTTCCTCCCCCTCCTTAAATCCCCAACAAGCCTGGAATTTACATAGGCCCCAATCCATTCTTCCAGCCAGAAACTGTCTGCATGTCTCTTCCAGATAATGTAATCTCTGGCCTGGACAGTATCAGAGATCGGTCCAGTCTATGCAAGGATTGTGGCAGGAACCCATGGGTTGGATTCTCCGCCCCGCCTTGCCCCATTTCTGCCTCAACCGGCCGGGGGGATGCTCCGTTACGCCGGCAGGTCAATGGGGTTTCCTCATGTTTGCAGAGAATGAGTCCCCGTGCGTGAATGTTTTTGCAAGAGTAAATGAGCCACGTTACGAGCTGGACTGATTTGTATCCTGCTGTGCTCAATGAGCTCGCACTTACTGAACCCAAAACACAATATCTATTGTTAGATGTGATTCCACAACGAGGCAGCACTTGCTGAACAATCCTCAGCGCCCTGCTGTCGCAACCAATTTAAGTTCATCAGTCAAGCTCAAAATGAAACTGGGCATTTTTGTGTTTGTCCTGATGAGTAGACGACGAAAGGTTTTGGCAATATGTCTCCTCAATCGCAGCGATCTTCACATTCTGTACTAGCAAGCAACTGCTTACAAAAAAAATCCCAATTGTAGAACAGGAGTGCCGTCCTGGTGACTTGACCAAAAGTTATCTCTCAGCCACCAGCACTCATTTATCTCATTTGCAGTTTATGGGATCTTGCTGTGTGTAAATTGGCTTCTACCGTTGCTTACATAGAATCATCGTAACCCCACCTAACCTTTTTGGACACTAAGGATTGGATTGGATTGGATTGGATTTGTTTATTGTCACGTGTACCGAGGTACAGTGAAAAGTATTTTTCTGTGAGCAGCTCAACAGATTATTAAATACATGGGAAGAAAAGGGAATAAAAGAAAATTCATAATAGGGCAACACAACATATACAATGTAACTACATAAGCACTGGCATCGGATGAAGCATACAGGGTGTAGTGTTAATGAGGTCAGTCCATAAGAGGGCCATTTAGGAGTCTGGTAACAGCGGGGAAGAAGTTGTTTATGAGTCTGTTCGTGCGTGTTCTCAGAATTCTGTATCTCCTGCCCAATGGAAGAAGTTGGAAGGGTGAGTAAGCTGGGTGGGAGGGGTCTTTGATTATGCTGCCCACTTTCCCCAGGCAGCAGGAGGTGTAGATGGAATCAATGGATGTGAGGCAGCTTTGTGTGATGGACTGGGCGGTGTTCACGACTCTCTGAAGTTTCTTGCGGTCCTGGGCCGAGCAGTTGCCATACCAGGCTGTGATGCAGCCTGATAGGATGCTTTCTATGGTGCATCTGTAAAAGTTGGTAAGGGTTAATGTGGACATGCCAAATTTCCTTAGTTTCCTGAAGAAGTATAGGCGCTGTTGTGCTTTCTTGGTGGTAGCGTCAACGTGGGTGGACCAGGACAGATTTTTGGAGATGTGCACCCCTAGGTATTTGAAACTGCTAAACATCTCCACCTCAGCCCCGTTGATGCTGACAGGGGTGTGTACAGTACTTTGCTTCCTGAAGTCAATGACCAGCTCTTTAGTTTTGCTGGCATTGAGGGAGAGATTGTTGTCACTGCACCACTCCACTAGGTTCTCAATCTCCCTCCTGTATTCTGGCTCGTCGTCATTCGAGATCCGGCCCACTGTGGTCGTATCGTCAGCAAACTTGTAGATGGAGTTGGAACCAAATTTTGCCACGCAGTCATGTGTATACAGAGAGTAGAGTAGAGGGCTCAGTACGCAGCCTTGCGGGACCCCGGTATTGAGGACTATTGTGGAGGACGTGTTATTGTTCATTCTTACTGATTGTGGTCTGTTGGTCAGAAAATCGAGGATCCAGTTGCAGAATGGGGAGCCAAGTCCTAGGTTTTGGAGCTTTGATATGAGCTTGGCTGGGATTATGGTGTTGAAGACGGAGCTGTAGTCAATAAATAGGAGTCTGATGTAGGAGTCCTTGTTGTCGAGTTGCTCTCGGGATGAGTGTAGGGCCAGGGAAATGGCGTCTGCTGTGGACCGGTTGCGACGGTATGCGAATTGCAGTGGATCAAGGCATTCTGGGAGTATGGAGGTGATGCGCTTCATGATAAAACTCTCAAAGCACTTCCTTACGACTGAAGTCAGGGCCATCGGACGGTAGTCATTGAGGCACGTTGCCTGTTTCTTCTTTGGCACCAGTATGATGGTGGTCTTCTTGAAGCAGGTGGGGACCTCGGAGTGGAGTAGAGACAGGTTAAAGATGTCCGCGAACACCTCTGCCAGTTGGTCCGCGCAAGCTCTGTGTGCACGACCAGGGATCCCGTCCGGGCCCGTCGCCTTCCGAGGGTTCACTTTCAGGAAGGCTGATCTGACTTTGGAAGCTGTGATAGTGGGTATGGGTGAGTTATGGGCTGCTGGGGCACTCGACAGCGGATTGTTGGTTACCTGCTCGAACAGAGCATAGAATGCATTGAGTTCATCAGGGAGGGGTGCGCTGCTGCCGGAGATACTGCTGGGCTTCGCTTTGTAGCCCGTTATGTTGTTTAGTCCTTGCTACAATCGCCGAGAGTCTGTGACTCTAGCTTGGTTTGATATTCTCTCTTGGCAATTTAGCATGGCCAATCCATCTCACCCGCACATCTTTGGACTGTGGTAGGAAACCTGAGCACCCGGAGGAAACCCACGCAGACATTGGGAGAACATGCAGACTCCATACAAGCTAGGAATCGAACCTGGGACCCTGGAGCTCTACAGCGACAGTGCTACCCACTATGCTACCTTGCCACCCCACAGCAGCAAAAATACTGCAAATGGTATTAATTGGTTGTAAAGTCCATGGGGGCGCCCTGAGGGTCTGAAAGGCTCTATAAAAAATGCAAGGCTTTTCCTCAGCGAATTAGGCTTTTAATATTGAGCATGAATGAAAGTCAAGGTGCCACAGTCTGGTATGCGCATAAAACAGAATAAGTAAATAAACAGCGCAAATCAATGGAAAAAAAACTCTTGCTCTTACCACGAAGGACTGATAATTCTGCGTGTTCAGTGTAATGAATACAAATGACTCTCTGCATCATTTCAAACTACTCTGCGCCGTTTTGTAGAGGAAGCGCTTACTCACTCCAGGGAGTGAATCAGTCCTTTGTGCTATGGAACCGCAAGATATATTTGCTAAATGCTGCTACCCAACCAAACTACAATGTCATTCCAGATGCAAGCTGTTACAGTACAAAACAACAGTGCAGTTGGAACATTAAATACTTTCCAAAATTACTGAGACATCACACAATTATAATGACTCATTAATAGTGCTTTCCAGTATTCATTTGTTCTGAAAGCCGCGCAATTTGTGACGTAAAAGAGACGCACCACCGTTTCTGATTTACTGCTGAGGAATGTGTGGCCATTCCTCCATTGACCTTGCAAAAGCCGATTAAAGTCCCTACTCTGTAAGTCTCCGCATTGACCTGAATGGCAATCCTGAAATTGCAGGATTTGCAAAGCGATTGCGAACTATTGTCGGAACAGCCATCTTGGGCTAGGATTTAATATTGTGGAGGGCCCTTGTGGTAATACCAGGTATTGCAGTACCTGAGAGGTGGATGACCATTGGCTAGACCTAGGAGTCTACCATTGGCTAACGTACATAGCTCCGCCCTGAGAGGCGGGGTATAAGAACCAATGCCGTCCCAGCAGCCTTCACTTTCTGTATCGAAGCTGCTGGGTACAGTTCTAGCTGATTAAAGCCTATTAGTTATGACTCACCTTGTCTCGAGAGTTATTGATTGTGCATCAGCCCCGTCAGTGATGTGACTTATGGCACTGGCATGACGTTGAAGACTCATAAAGAAACCAATGCAGTCTGATTCCAGCAAGTAGGGGATCATTTATAGGAGTTTTTTTTTCTCCAATGTCTTGTTCTCTGCCTTAGCAGTCTGTCTGTCAGTCTTGCCATCTTTCTGTTAGTTTCAGGTGGGAAAAAGTTTCAGAAGGCAAAGGTGTTTCAACATTCAGAAATGGGGATTAGGTATATTTCTTACAGGACTAACATTTTGGGATACAGTAAATGGGCATGTTTTAACCACCGCGTTCCACCCGGCGTGGATTGGGGCGCTTTGGGTGGGGTGGGGGTCCCTACCAGGTCGGTGGGGGGAAGGAAATGGGGGGAGTGGCCGGAGTGACCCCCCCACGGGACTGGGTGTAGTGCACAAAGACTCTGAGAGACGAATAGAATGAAGTCGATGAGGCTTTATTAAGCGTGACTGTTTCCCCCGCAGTTCGGTAGTCGACTGCCTGCGGGGGAGGACTCCAGGTACTTATACTCCGCCTTCAGGGCGGAGCTAGAGGTCAACGTCCAACCAGGACCCGGGATCTGTCAGCCAATGACATCATGGCTTCACAGTCCCACATGACCCCTAATGCATACTACCACATTCACCCCTTGTTAAAAATGAACCCGGCGGGGTGATGCTTCGCATGGTGGTAAGGGTTTACAAGGCTGGTCCTGGGAGGAAAACTTTCACATGTTCTAACAGTATGTACAAGGTTTTTTTTTTTTTGTTTCAAACTATTTACAGTAATCGTCAGGAAAAGACAAAATGTTCTCGTTAAAAGTCCACAAAGTCCACATTGTACTGTTAGATCGACGCCACGAGTCGGTCGGGCGGTCTGGTCGTCCGTGTCGATCGCCTTGGCCCCGGTGGTGGTGCTTGTTTCGGTGTTGTATTCTCCGGGAGCCTTACGGTTTCAGCTTGGGCTTCATTCCTGGTCGGGCCTGGGAGGAGGACTGATCCTCCTGGGAAGGGGGCGGTCGCAGGGTGCGGCGGTGGCAGAAAGGGGGGGGGGTTGGGTGATTGGTGTCGGGGGGGTGTGTGTGTTGCCGGCGGGCGCCAGATCTCGCAGAGAGACCGTGTCCTGTCGGCCGTCGGGGTACTCCACGTAAGCGTACTGCGGGTTCGCGTGAAGGAGGTGAACCCTTTCGACCAACGGGTCCGACTTGTGCGCCCGCACGTGCTTTCGGAGCAAGATGGGTCCTGGGGCCGCCAGCCACGTCGGCAGCGACGTTCCAGAGGAGGACTTCCTGGGGAAGACAAGGAGGCGCTCATGAGGCGTTTGGTTAGTGCTAGTACACAGTAGTGACCGGATGGAGAGGAGGGCGTCCGGAAGGACCTCCTGCCACCGTGAAACTGGGAGGTCCCTGGACCGTAGGGCCAGTAGGACGGTCTTCCAGACCGTGGCGTTCTCCCTCTCTACTTGCCCGTTCCCCCGGGGGTTGTAGCTGGTCATTCTGCTCGAGGCTATCCCGTTGCTGAGCAGGAACTGGCGCAGCTCGTCACTCATGAAGGAGGACCCCCTGTCGCTGTGGACGTATGTGGGGCAACCGAACAGTGTGAATATGGTGTTCAGGGCTTTAATGACTGTGGCCGCGGTCATGTCAGAACAGGGGATGGCGAATGGGAAGCGGGAGTACTCGTCCACCACATTAAGGAAGTATATGTTGCGGTCGGTGGAGGGGAGGGGTCCTTTGAAATCCAGACTAAGGCGTTCAAAGGGGCGGGAAGCCTTAATCAGGTGCGCACCATCCGGCCTGAAAAAGTGCGGTTTGCACTCTGCGCAAATGTGGCAGTTCCTTGTGACTGTACGGACCTCCTCCAAGGAGTATGGGAGGTTGCGGGACTTGATAAAGTGGTAAAACCGAGTGACCCCCGGGTGGCAGAGGTCCTCGTGGAGGGTTTGGAGGTGGTTAATTTGTGCGTTGGCACATGTGCCGCGGGATAGGGCATCGGACGGCTCGTTCAGCTTTCCGGGACGATACAAGATCTCGTAGTTGAAGGTGGAGAGCTCGATCCTCCACCTTAAGATCTTGTCGTTTTTGATTTTGCCCCTCTGTGCATTATCGAACATGAAGGCTACCGACCGTTGGTCCGTGAGGAGAGTGAATCTCCTGCCGGCCAGGTAATGCCTCCAATGTCGCACAGCTTCCACTATGGCTTGGGCTTCCTTTTCCACTGAGGAGTGGCGGATTTCTGAAGCGTGGAGGGTTCGGGAGAAAAAGGCCACGGGTCTGCCCGCTTGGTATGGGTGGCCGCTAGAGCTACGTCGGAGGCGTCGCTCTCGACCTGGAAGGGGAGGGACTCGTCGATGACGCGCATCGTGGCCTTTGCGATATCCGCTTTGATGCGGCTGAAGGCCTGGCAAGCCTCTGTCGACAGAGGGAAGGTCGTGGTCTGTATTAGGGGGCGGGCCTTGTCTGCGTACTGGGGGACCCACTGGGCGTAATATGAAAAGAACCCCAGGCAGCGTTTTAGGGCTTTTGAGCAGTGCGGGAGGGGAAATTCCATGAGGGCGCGCATACGTTCGGGGTCGGGGCCTATTATCCCATTGCGCACTACGTAGCCCAGGATGGCTAGCCGGTTGGTGCTAAAAACGCACTTGTCCTCGATGTACGTGAGGTTCAAGGCTTTAGCGGTCTGGAGGAATTTTTGGAGGTTGGCGTCGTGGTCCTGCTGATCGTGGCCGCAGGTGGTTACATTGTCGAGATACGGGAACGTGGCCCGCAACCCGTGTTGATCAACCATTCGGTCCATCTCTCGTTGGAAGACCGAGACCCCGTTTGTGATGCCAAATGGGACCCTTAGGAAATGGTATAATCGCCCGTCTGCCTCAAAGGCTGTGTACTTGCGGTCACTTGGGCGGATGGGGAGCTGATGGTAGGCGGACTTGAGGTCCACGGTGGAGAAGACTTTATATTGGGCAATCCGATTGACCATGTCGGATATGCGGGGGAGAGGGTACGCGTCTCGTTGTGTGTACCTGTTGATGGTCTGACTATAGTCTATGACCATCCTTTGCTTCTCCCCTGTCTTTACTACTACCACCTGTGCTCTCCAGGGACTATTGCTGGCCTGGATTATGCCTTCCTTTAGTAGCCGCTGGACTTCGGACCGAATGAAGGTCCGGTCCTGGGCGCTGTACCGTCTGCTCCTAGTGGCGACGGGTTTGCAATCCGGGGTGAGGTTTGCAAACAAGGACGGGGGTTGCACCTTGAGGGTTGCGAGGCCGCAGATAGTGAGTGGGGGTATTGGGCCGCCGAATTTGAAGGTAAGGCTCTGTAGATTGCACTGGAAGTCTAATTCCAGTAATGTGGGGGCGCAGAGTTGGGGAAGGACGTAGAGCCTGTAGTTTTTGAACTCCCTCCCCTGCACCGTTAGGGTAACTATGCAGAAGCCTTTGATCTGTACGGAGTGGGATCCTGCAGCTAGGGAAATCTTTTGTGCGCTGGGATGGGTGGTCAAAGAACAGCGTCTTACCATGTCGGGGTGGATAAAGCTCTCCGTGCTCCCGGAGTCGACTAGGCATGGTGTCTCGTGCCCGTTTATCAGCACCGTTGTCGTCGTCGTCTGGAGTGTCCGGGGCCGAGCTTGGTCCAGCGTTATTGAAGCGAGACGTGGTTGTAGTAGTTGAGCGTCTTCTTCGAACCCCGTGGAGCCGTCGACACTGGGGTCCGTTGTTGCCGTCCAAGATGGCGTTGGGGTTGAACAAAATGGCTGCCCCCATGCATCGCACATGGCTGGGGGGTCACAAGATGGCGGTGGGGGTGGACAAAATGGCCACCCCCATGCATCGTACAGGTCTGGGGTGGTCCAAGATGGCGGCGCCCTTCCTCCCCTCGTGGTGGCCGGGACCCAAAATGGCTGCGCCTGTGGGTCGCACATGGGGCGCTGGGGGGGTTGGGGAGCGTTAGGAACGCGCGGGGCTCCCTCATCTCTGGGGACAGCGGTGATCGGGAGCCAAATTGGTAACGCCGGCGGGTCATACGTGGGGCGGGGGGGGGTTTGGGGGGCGTTAGAGCCGCACAGAACTCCCTCTTCTCCGGGGAGAGCGGTGGTCGGGACCCAAAGTGGCTGCGCCTGCAAGTCGTACATGGGGCGCAGGGGGGGGTTGGGGAGCATAAGCGGTGTGCAGGGCTCCCTGTTCTCCCGGGACAGCGGCGACCTCGCGGGACCGGCACACAACCACAAAATGGCCCTTTTTCCCGCAGCTCTTGCAGATCGCTGCGCGGGCCGGGCAGCGCTGCCGGGGGGGTGTTTCGCCTGGCCGCAGAAATAGCAGCCGGCGCCCGCGGTGCGACTTGGTGTTTGGACCGCGCAAGCCTGTGGGGTGTCCAGGGGGGGGGGGGTTTGTCGCGACGGGTACGTACGGAGCCCAATGGGCTGCCGCGCGGTCGGGGCAGTAGGCGCGGGTATTTCGCGCGGCCACGTCTAGGGAGGCTGCTAGGGCCCGTGCCTCTGAGAGTCCTAGCAACTCTTTTTCTAGAAGTCTTTGGCGGGTTTGGGAGGAGTTCATACTTGCCACAAAAGCATCGCGCATTAACATGTCCGTGTGTTCATTTGCGTTCACCGACGGGCAGCTGCAGGCTCGTCCCAAAATTAGTAGCGCGGCGTAGAATTCATCTATCGATTCTCCGGGACTTTGCCGTCTCGTTGCGAGTTGATAGCGAGCGTAGATCTGGTTTACTGGGCAGACATAGAGACTTTTTAGTGCTGCGAACGCCGTCTGGAAATCCTCTGCGTCTTCGATGAAAGAGAAAATCTCCGTGCTTAACCTCGAGTGCAGGACCTGTAGTTTTTGGTCTTCTGTGACCCGGCCGGTGGCCGTTCTGAGGTAGGCCTCAAAACAAGTCTGCCAGTGCTTGAAAGCTGCTGCCACGTTCACTGCGTGGGGGCTGATCCTCAGCCATTCCGGGATGATCCTGAGCTCCATAGTCCTTTTTAGTCACGCTTAATAAATTGTAGCGCACAAAGACTCCGAGAGACGAATAGAGTGAAGTCGATGAGACTTTATTAAGCGTGACTGTTTCCCCCGCAGTTCAGTAGTAGACTGCCTGCGGGGGAGGACTCCAGATACTTATATTCCGCCTTCAGGGCGGAGCTAGAGGTCAACGTCCAACCAGGACCCGGGATCTGTCAGCCAATGACATCTTGGCTTCACTGTCCCACATGACCCCTAATGCATACTACCACACTGGGGCGGTGTAAAGTCCCGGACCACTATTACCGCACCCAGCAAGGCAGCCATCTTGCTATGCATTCGACTGACCACACATCCTGGCCCCTGATCCTGCAGAGTGACACCGACTGTCTGGGTGCCCACATCTCCACACCCTACCCCCCGCCACCACCCCTCCATTTGGCCACCACCCGCCACCAGATCACCCAGGGCAATAACTACAGGGGCTGCAGCCCCTACCCCTGGTGGGGGAAGTGCCAGCCAACGGTACCCCTGGCACCAGGCACCAGACGCCCACAGGGGTGTGAGGATGTGGGGGCGGGGAGGGACATGTGGGGGTGGAGCCCGCAGGGCCAACCGGGGCCACCACGTAGCCCGGTGGACCTGGTTGAGCATGGGGGGGGTACACACCATGCTAACATGTCAGCCTTTCACCCCCTGCAAACAATTGATATTGGAATTCAACCAGCAATGGTGGCCTTCCTGCTGGTCGCCGCAGTCCTGGGTGATGCCCTGCGGCTGTATGAGCTTGGGCTGCTCGAGGAGGAGGAAGCTGCAACAGCAGAGCTGGCAGCAGAAGGACAGGTGGCAGCCACCCAGGTTGGAGAGCCAGCCGCGCAACAGGCCGAGGAGGAGGATGTGCCAAGAGGGTGCCGCATGAGGCGTCTTCTGGGGCGACCGGGCCTGGATGGGCCCGGCTGCTGCTCGAGTGTCCCCACTGATATATATCAGAGTGGATTTATACATATCAGAGTATATATATATATCAGAGTATATATATCAGAGTATTCATATCAGAATTTTGGTAAGTAACAAACATTGAACCAACGTATAACATCTGTTCACCGTAAGCTTTTAGAGATCTATATATATATATATACATATAAATATACCTGTATGTAACATTAGTTTGTAAATACTGTGATTACACTGCTAAAAAGGTTCTCATTTATCAGATCATTTTGGTAGCAAGATCAGTGTACAAAGGAAATAAGGGAGAGTGTCAAATTGAAGGAAAAAGCATACAAAGTGGCAAATTTTAGTGGGAGACTAGAGGACTGGGAAATCTTTCGGGAGCAACAGAAAGCTACTAAAAAAGCTATAAAGAAGAGTAAGATAGTTTTTGAGAGTAAACTTGCTCAGAATTTAAAAACAGACAGTAAAAGTTTTTACAAATATATAAAACAAAAAAGAGTGGCTAAGGTAAATATTAGTCCTTCAGAGGATGAGAAGGGAGATTTAATAATGGGAGATGAGGAAATGGCTGAGGAACTTTTGGGTCGGTCTTCACAGTGAAAGACACAAATAACATGCCATTGACTGATGGAAATGAGGCTATGACAGTTGAGGGCCTTGAGATGATTCTTATCGCTAAGGGGGTAGTGATGGGCAAGCTAATGGGGCGAAATATAGTCAAGTCTCCTGGCCCTGATGGAAAGCATCCCAGAGTGCTAAAAGAGATGGCTAGGGAAATTGCAAATGCACTAGTGATAATTTACCAAAATTCACTAGACTCTGGGGTGGTCCCGACGAATTGGAAATTAGCAAACGTGACACCACTGTTTAAAAGAGGAGGTAGGCAGAAAGCGGGTAATTGTAGGCCAGTGAGCTTAACTTCGGTAGTAGGGAAGATGCTGGAAGCTATCATCAAGGAAGAAATAGCGAGGCATCTGGATGAAAATTGTCCCATTGGGCAGATGCAGCATGAGTTCATAAAGGGCAGGTCGTGCCTAACTAATTTAGTGGAATCTTTTGAGGACATTACCAGAGCGGTAGATAACGGGGAGCCAATGGATGTGGTATATCTGGATTTCCAGAAAGCTTTTGACTAGGTGCCACACAAAAGGTTGTTACATAAGATAAAGATGCATGGCATTAAGGGTAAAGTAGTAGCATGGATAGAGGATTGGTTAATTAATAGAAAGCAAAGAGTGGGGATTAATGGGTGTTTCTCTGGTTGGCAATCAGTAGCTAGTAGTGTCCCTCAGGGATCAGTGTTGGGCCCACAATTGTTTGCAATTTACATAGATGATTTGGAGTCAGGGACCAAGTGCAATGTGTCCAAGTTTGCAGATGACACTAAGATGAGTGGTAAAGCAAAAAGTGCAGAGGATACTGGAAGTCTGCAGAGGGATTTGGATAGGTTAAGTGAATGGGCTCGGGTCTGGCAGATGGAATACAATGTTGACAAATGTCAGGTTATCCATTTTGGTAGGAATAACAGCAAAAGGGATTATTATTTAAATGATAAAATATTAAAACATGCTGCTGTGCAGAGAGACCTGGGTGTGATAGTGCATGAGTCGCAAAAAGTTGGTTTATAGGTGCAACAGGTGATTAAGAAGGCAAATGGAGTTTTGTCCATCATTGCTAGAGAGATGGAGTTTAAGACTAGGGAGGTTATGCTGCAATTGTATAAGGTGTTCGTGAGGCCACACCTGGAGTATTGAGTTCAGTTTTGGTCTCCTTACCTGAGAAAGGACGTACTGGCGCTGAAGGGTGTGCAGAGGAGATTCACTAGGTTAATCCCAGAGCTGAAGGGGTTGGATTACGAGGAGAGGTTGAGTAGACTGTGACTGTACTCATGGAATTTAGAAGGATGCAGGGGATCTTATAGAAACATATAAAATTATGAAGGGAATAGATAGGATAGATGCGGGCAGGTTGTTTCCACTGGCGGGTGAAAGCAGAACTCGGGGGCATAGCCTCAAAGTAAGGGGAAGTAGATTTAGGACTGAGTTTAGGAGGAACGTCTTCACCCGAAGGGTTGTGAATCTATGGAATTCCTTGCCCAGAGAAGCAGTAGAGACTCCTTCATTGAATGTTTTTAAGATAAATATAGATAGTTTTTTGAAGAATGAAAGGATTAAGGGTTATGGTGTTCGGGCCGTAAAGTGGAGATGAGTCCACAAAAGATCAGCCATGATCTCATTGAATGGTGGAGCAGGCTCAAGGGGCCAGGTGGCCTACTCCTGCTCCTAGTTCTTATGTTCTTATGTTGAGACAGAACTTAGTTGTTTAATTGCTCTGACATTCCCTTGTTCTCCATTATAAATTCCATTATAACGTCTCCCATTTCGGCCATTTGTCTTCATAATCTTTTTCTTCTTACATACTTATAGAGGTTTTTACAGTCTGCTCTTATGTTCTTATGTAAGTTGGATAATTGGGGAGAATGGGAGTCCCGGGGCATCAACAATGGAATTAATGGAAAATTATTTGATCTGTCAGATTTGGCGCAAGTGGGAAGTGTTTTTTTTGTCATCACTGACTTTCATAGATTATTTCCTGTTATTTACTCTCAAAGTCTAGAATTATGTCATTCAAAATTCTAGACTTACGCCAGCATAACATATGCAGTTGTTTATGTGTTTGCTGATTAAAATGTTGGGAAATATTCCCTTCGGCATGAACCAAGTGGTATCTACCGCACTGGGATCCTGGAATGTTGGAGATCATTTCCTGATGTGAACGTAAAGAGGTTATGCAACAAACCCTGCCTATGAACCCCAGATGACATGTTCGCGCCTCTTATTTTGTGTGTAACACTCTGCAAACTTACCATTATTATACGTGTGTGCAGCCATTATATTCCCTCACTGCTGTGACACGAATCTCTCTCGTCAAGAGGTTGTGAATTTAAAAATACTTTGCGGCCATAAATTTCAACTCTGGAAAAGTGCAGGAAGCAATTGTCTTCCGATGATATGTGACAGGAACCGTGGATGCTACATAAAGTATTCAGTGTCCACAGGGACATTTCTGCTGGGTTTTTTTCACTTCTGGAAAATGCTGCTGAAATATTTGACTGACAGGTTGATCATGCAAAATTTGCTTAACCTTTGTACCATGAAGACAAGGAGATCATGTCCAAGATTGGGAAATGGATCGCAATGCCATTTGTTTTGAGTATTCCATTTAGTTTGAAATCAACAGCAAGAAAAAAAATCCAAATGTCATCCTTAACTTAGAATTCGAGGACATTACCTGCTCAGCAATGCAGTGTGTAGAAATTGAAAGTATCCCTGGTCGCAGGGGGAAAGACTGGCCTTATACCCACAACTTGTGATGGTCTTATATTAACAAGTTGTGATAGTTTACCTGTGTGATGGCGATACTGCTTTTGGGGGAAAAACAAGACGAGGGGGGGATTATCCGTTGCCCGGCGGTGAAATCGTGTTCGGCGATCAGGTGGAGAATGGACTCCGATGCCGAAATCGGGGCTCAGTCATGATCCGCCACCTCCAAACTGCCGTCATTGTGACACGCGTGCCATTAGGCCGTTGGCGCGTCACCGGCTGGCCCACCCGTGATGCTCTGCCCCCGATGGGCCGAGTTCCCGACGGCGGGGGACATGTGTGGTCGCAACCGTGCGGGAACCCAGCTGTGTCCAGCGCCGCCA
Organism: Scyliorhinus torazame; assembly: GCF_047496885.1. Taxonomy (NCBI): domain Eukaryota; kingdom Metazoa; phylum Chordata; class Chondrichthyes; order Carcharhiniformes; family Scyliorhinidae; genus Scyliorhinus; species Scyliorhinus torazame. Next base: position 28,489,265 of record NC_092720.1, on the reverse strand, counting down.
CACTCGGCAGGGATCCGTGCCGCTGGCCGGGGGGGGGGTTTCTGCGAGGGCTGGGAGGACTGGTTGGGGGTGGCCAAGGGGGGGGCTGTGGGGTGGGCTGTGGGGTCGGGGATGGCGGGTTAGATCCACGCATGGCTGGCGCCATGTTGTACGGCGCGACCGCTCAGGTCACCAGCCATGAGCATTCTCCAGCCGTTTTTAGCGCAGTCGGCGGGCGTTTCACTCAGCGCCAGTGATAGCCCCTCATCGGTCCGGGAATCACTGAGGGTTTCACACCGATTTGTTGGTCGTAAAAGACCACACATGAAACGGAGGCTTCTCGATGATCTGATTCCTGCTTTTAAAAAAACAACTGTCTTCCAGTGAATAATATGTGGCCAAATTGTTTCGAGATAAGCAATCAAAAAAGAGTCAACAAGTTAATTATAGGGTGAGTCGGTTGAGGGTGTGTTTCTGATCAAGCAGAATTTTATTAAGTAGCATTTTTTTGTTCTTTTAGTTTACATTATGCTGACTGCAGAAGATAAAATATCTCTCTTAACGAGAGTTTAATTGAAATTTTGCATGCCGGCTAAATGAGTTTCAAACACTTGTGAACTGAAGGTAACAGTGAGTTGAACTTCTGATATAACCAAGCTGAGAGCGAGAGAGAGAGGGATCTGACCCGACGGTAGCAATGCTTAAGAGGCTAGAGCCGTCTGTGTTGAACGAGGAGTGTGTAACTGGAGGATATTTAGAGGAGATTTGCAAGGACAACCTTATCAGAAGGTAAGCAGAACACCCAAGAAATCTCAACCTGTATACAAATCTTTGAAACAGTTCTCCGCCATTCTTGACAGTATCTGGGTTGAGCTTGTTAGCAGTGTAAATTTAATGGGTATAGAAGGAGATATCATTGAAGAATTTTGTTTATATTATAAGTGAGTTCATTGCATCCTTATTATCGTTAATGTAACTGACTATTTCAGGTAGAATGCATTTGTTGTTGTTCATTCTCTTTGAATTTTGTGCAGTAAAATCCTTTTATTTAAGCAGGAAACCTTCTGGGCACGATTCTTTCAAAAGTGTAGTACGAGCGGAAACTGCCACAAGCTTCCCGATGCTTGTCCCGCGGGGTAAGACTGTCATCACAATACACGAAACAGCTGGCTTGCAATGCAGAACAAGGCCAGCAGCGCAGGTTCAATTCCCGTGCCGGTCTCCCCGAACAGGCGCCGGAATATGGCGACTAGGGTGTTTTCACAGTAGCTTCATTGAAGCCTACTTGTAACAATAAGCGATTTTTATTATTATTATTATTACAATACAACGTTGATTGGGCCACTTAAGGCGGGCCCATGGGCTTCACACCGTAAATGAAGGCTCGCCAGCCAATTCACCATGGACCGCGTTCGCCAGCCCCCCGCTAACAAGGTAGAAGAGCACATAAATTGCTCCTGCACACCACTCAGCTCGCAGCCATGTTCGCCAGATGCCAAGCCCCATAATTCGGGGATGCGGACCTGGGGAGGCTCTGAGAGGTGGTTGAGGCCAGGAGGGATGTTGTGTTCCCCCGAGGGCCCCGGAGGGTAAGCCACAGGGCAGCCAGTGCCGCCTGGGATGATGTGGCAGTGGCCGTTGGCTCAGGCAGTTTCACCAGGAGCACCGGCACCCAATGCAGCAGGAAGGTCAATGACCTACACCAGGCCACACGCAGTGGCCGTGATATTCAGAGGGGGATGTCAGTGACACTCCAGCAGATCCATAGCGGTTGGGAGGAGTTCCAGAGGCTAGAGACACAAGAGGTGTAGCCGGCAATGCGTGGCACCGAGGCCAAAACTGCTAGAGTGGTGACCGCAGTGCACAGCCTGATGCACAATGTCAGCGGCATGAGTGGAGGTGTCCAAAACGTGGCTCAGTCGTTGACGGCCATCGCTGAAGGCCTTGGTAGACTGTCCCACCTGCTGGGGGACGTGACCCAGTACCAGATGGACCTTGATGAGGTGCTGCGGGACATGTCCCAGTCCCAGCCGAGCCTGCGGACCTTGCCCCAGTCGAAGGTGGGCATTGCCGAGGTGCTACAGAACATGGCCCAATCAGTGAGGAGTATCGCTGAGGGTGTTGACACCATGGTGCAGATATTGGGGAGCCACAAGGGCTGGCAGGGCCAAATGGCGCATAGGAATGGGGCTCGATCTAGCTGCCCCTCCGTCCCGAGGTGAACTCTCGGGCTCGGTGCCAACTCAGACCCGTCTCATGGAGTGGTGATGGTGGCCACCAGCTCCCTTGAGTTCCACCCCTCTGGCAATGCCACATCTCACTGTCAGCACCCGGGACAGGGTGGCACGGCTGTGCATGTGCCGTCGTCAAGGGCACCTCTGGTCCCAGAGGATAACCGCCAGGGGCATTGAAGGCCACAGGGCCCGGTAAGCAGCTGGCTGTCACCACCTCCGATGTGCATCCTGGGGATGGTGCGGAGAGTGGGGGTGACACTATCGGGAGAGTGGGGCAGTGGTGGACACTTGTGTGATACATTAAAAATCCTTCACCACAACCAGTATGACTCCTCTGTCATTTTCATCCGCAATGCAGCACGGTAGTACAAGTGGAGAGCACTGTGGCTTCACAGTGCCAGGGTCCCAAGTTCGGTTCCCCGCTGGGTCACTGTCTGTGTGGAGTCTGCACGTTCTCCCCGTGTGTGCGTGGGTTTCCTCCGGGTGCTCCGGTTTCCTCCCACAGTCCGAAGACATGCAGGTTAGATGGATTGGCCATGCTAAATTGCCCTTAGTGACCAAAAAAGGTTAGGAGGGGTTATTGGGTTACGGGGACAGGGTGGAAGTGAGGGCTTAAGTGGGTCGGTGCAGACCCGATGGGCCGAATGGCCTCCTTCTGCACTGTCTGTTCTATGTTCTAACCTCTAAATCCTTGCCCAACTCCCCAGGTATGGGAGTCCTGTCCAGCAACCCCCCCCCCCCCCAGGTGATGGGTGCGATCAAACACTCACCAGGCAGGCAGGGCAACAACGCTCAGCTCTCTGCAGATATTCATCACCCCCTGCCCTCGACAGTGACCCGCTGACCATGCCAACACAATCCCAACATCCTGGAATGATGTAACACAGACTTTGGGAGGGTGGGAAATGGAGGTGGGTGGTGTGAGGGGCTGGCCTGTGTGAAGCAGATGAGTATGAGGGCCTCCCTCGGCGCTACCACCTCCGGCTGGTCCTCTATTTCCTCCCAGCGATCGTCCTCCAGTCCTTGCTGGTCCAGTGCCTCCTCATCATCCCCTTCCTCCTCCTCAGAGGAAAGACCATAAGACCATAAGACAGAGGAGCAGAATTAGGCCACTCGGCCCATCGAGTCTGCTCCGCCATTCAATGATGGCTGATATTTTGTTCATCCCCATTCTCCTGCCTTCTCCCCATAACCCCTGATCCCCTTATTAATCAAGAACCTATCTATCTCTGTCTTAAAGACACTCAGTGATTTGGCCTCCACAGCCTTCTGCGGCAATGAGCTCCACAGATTCACCACCCTCTGGTTGAAGAAATTCCTCCTCATCTCTGTTTTAAAGGATCATCCCTGAATCTGAGATGGTGTCCTCTGCTTCTCGTTTTTCCTGCAAGTGGAAACATCCTCTCCATATCCACTCTATCAAGGCCTCGCAGTATCCTGTAAGTTTCAATAAGATCTCCCCCCCTCATCCTTCCAAACTCCAACGGGTACAGACCCAGAATCCTCAACTGCTCCTCATATGACAAGTTCTTCATTCCAGGGATCATTCTTGTGAAACTCCTCTGGACCCTTTCCAAGGCCAGCACATCCTTCCTTAGATACGGGGCCCAAAACTGCTCACAATACTCCAAATGGGGTCTGACCAGAGCATTATACAGCCTCAGAAGTACATCCCTGGTCTTGTATTCTACCCCTCTTGACATGAATGCTAACATTGCATTTGCCTTCCTAACTGCCGACTGAACCTGCACGTTAGCCTCAAGAGAATCTTGAACAAGGACTCCCAAGTCCCTTTGTGCCTCTGATTTCCTAAGCATTTCTCCATTTAGAAAATAGTCTATGCCTCCATTCCTCCTTCCAAAGTGCATAACCTCACACTTTTCCACATTGTATTCCGTCTGCCAATTCCGTGCCCACTCTCCTAGCCTGTCCAAGTCCTTCAGGAGCCCCACACCCACTGCTTCCTAAATATTACCTGACCATCTGCATATCTTTGTATCATCTGCAAACTTAGCTATCGTGCCCACATCGTTAATGTATATTGTGAAAAGTTGTGGTCCCAGCACAACTGGGATCCCTTTATCCCCACTCTCTGCCTTCTGCCAGTCAGCCAGTCCTCCATCCAATCCAGTATCTTACCCTTAACACCATGAGCTCTTAACTTATTTAACAGCCTCTATTCGGCACCTTGTCAAAGACCTTCTGCAAATCTAAATAAATCACGTCCACTGGTTCTCCTTCGTCTAACTTCTCGTTATCTCCTCAAAGAAACTTAACAGATCTGGGGCTGGATTTTCTGTGGCAGGATGCTCCGTTTTGCCGGCAGCCCCGGGGTTTCCTGACGGCGTGGGGCTGCCCCACGGTGGGAAACCCCATTGAGTGGCCAGTGGTACGGAGCATCCCGCCGGCGGGGTGAAACAGAAATGTGGCGCGGCGGGGCGGAGAATCGAGCCCATGACCTCCCCTTGACAAAGCCGTGCAGCACGGTAGCCTTGTGGATAGCACAATTGCTTCACAGCTCCAGGGTCCCAGGTTCGATTCCGGCTTGGGTCACTGTCTGTGCGGAGTCTGCACGTCCTCCCCGTGTGTGCGTGGGTTTCCTCCGGGTGCTCCGGTTTCCTCCCACAGTCCAAAGATGTGCAGGTTAGGTGGATTGGCCATGATCAATTGCCCTTAGTGTCCAAAATTTCCCTTAGTGTTGGGTGGGGTTACTGGGTTATGGGGATAGGGTGGAGGTGCTGACCTTGGGTAGGGTGCTCTTTCCAAGAGCCGGTGCAGACTCGATGGGCCGAATGGCCTCCTTCTGCACTGTAAATTCTATGAAATTCTATGAAATCTATGACTCAGGTGGCCACATGTTCCTCATCCTCCACCTCCAGCCACTCGCCCACTGCGGCTCCAGGTAATGGAGGGCACAGCAGACCACCACGCAGGAGAGCAGCATCGCAGACGGTTTGGCGCCCACTGCGGGGCATCGTCGGAGCAGTCGAGGCTTGGGGACCACATTTTGAGCAGTCTGATGCATTGCTCAATGACAGCCCGTGTGGCCACATGGGCCTTGTATTAGGTCAACGCCTCGGTCGCCAGCCGATGCAAATGCGTCATTAGCCATGTCCTCAGCAGGCACCCATTATTCCCCACGAGCCAGGCGGCCAGCCTGGGGTGACCCTTGAACAGGCCGGGGATGTCTGACTGCCCCAGGATGTAGCTGTCGTGCACTCTCCCTGGGAAGCGTGCACACATGCATGATCCTAAGATGGTGGTTGCACACAAGCTGGATATGCAGGGAGTGGAACCCCTTCCTGTTGATGTAGGGCACTCCCAGGTGGTCCAGTGAGCGCAAGGCAATATGCTTGCAGTCTATCAGCCCCCAGACCTGGGACATCCCAGTGATGGCTGCTGCCCAGGTATCTTGTTGAACTTTGTCTGTGTCAAAGTTTATATAGTTTTCTGCCCAGGCAGACAGGGCATCCATGATAGCCTGCGAGATGCCACACAAGTTGCCGCTCGAGCCCTGGAGGGATCCTGAGACAGAAAAGTTCAGGGCTGTGGTGACCTTTCTGGCCACTGAGAGCGAGTGTCCTCCTCCATGTGGAGCCAAGTCCATGAGGACGTGGCACAGGTGCTCCACCGTCTGCTTGTTAAGGCGGAGCTTCCTGCGGCATTCGGTGTCCGTCATTTGCTTCAGAGACCAGCAACGCTTGTACACCCTGGGCAGTCGCGGGCCTCTCCTCTGGGTCTCACCTGGGTCTGGCCTGATGGGCAGCCGGGCCCTCAGGGTGTGGGGCGGGACCCTGCACATGGTCAAAGCTGCTGCTGTCACCGCCATCCCCGGCGTCTGTCCGCCAGCCTGCCAGCAACATCACCAGGGAAAGTTCGGCAAGGTCCAGAATATTGTCCAAACCGTTCAATATCTGTAAAGAATTGGGAGAAGGCGCTAGACTGACAAACAGCGATATCTTTCACCACGGGACTCTCTGTACCCCCATGCCCCCCCCCCAGGCACAGCAGGAACGCCCTGCCCACACAGACTTGACCAGAGCGGGGCCCTGCTCACCAGACCCTAGACCTTGTACCCTTGACACCTGCACATAACGCTGGTCCCCTCCCCGTTGCACACATGCACCCTCTGGTCATGGACATGTCCCTGGTACCTCAGTGGAGCAGCCCCCCCCCCCCCCCCCACCCCCTGCCGAGAGTGGAGCCCCACCCCCCTCCGAGCACGGTGGCAGCAGGCCCAGTGACCCCGGGCTCATTGCCTGTGAGGAAAGATGGCTACTCAACTCACCGGCTCCCCTCAGAAGCCCTTCTGCCAGGTTCACATTTTTCAAAAGATGTCCTAATTGGCGCCAGCGTGACCACTTGCTGGGAAGGCCGCTGAATGATGGGAGGCCGTTGGATAACGGGTGGCTCCCGTTAATTGTATGGAACTAAGGCTTAAGTGGTGATTATTGGCTTCTTGCCACGCTACGGCGAGATCCCGATTTCGCCAATGGGAGCGGGCCAGTTGCATCGTAAACGGTTTGGCGCCCACTGCGGATCTCGTTATTGGCCTCTCCCACTATTCCCTGGCCTCGTCACGCCCTCGCTCGAGCGCAACGAGGCCACTGAATGACGCCCTCTGGCTTAATTTTTCAATAAACACCTGGGGCTGGAGTCTCTGTAGCCCGACGCCGAAATCGTGATCGATGATCAGGCAGAGAATGGATTCCAACGCTGGAATCGGGGCCGGCGGCGGTTTGACGCCGGTTCGCTAAGCTCCGCCCCCTCAAAGCTGGCGTCATCGTGATGTGCGCCACGCGCCGTTTCAACACCTTTGGCGTGTCATTGGCCAGCCCACACACGATGTTCCGGCCCCAATGGTCCAGAAACGGAAAATCCAGCCCCTGGGCTTTTGGATTCTAAAAGAAGGTAGTGTTGTCTACCTTGGTGGTAATAAATGCTCATCTTCTTTGCTAATCGAAGGTCAGCTTTTATGCCAAGGAGGCAGAATACAAAATGCTGGTGTAACTATATAAAGCAAATGGAGTACTGTGTTCCGTTCACGAGATACTACCTCAGGAAGGAGGTATGGGCCTTGGAGGGAGTACAGCATAGATTCACCTCAATGGTACTAGGGCTAAAAGGGTTAGATGGCAAGAAGTTACATAGAGTATGTTTTTATTCTCCGCAAGTACAGAAGATTAATGGGCAATATAATTGAAATTACAGCTCGGCCTTTCCAGGGTGATGTCTTCAAGCATTTTTCCCCACATTGAGTAATCTGGAACTGTCTCTCCTCCCCAAGAAGCTTTTAAGGCTGGTGATGGAACACCTCAAGACTGAGGTTGAAAGGTTTGTGTTTGGTGAAGGGATTAAGTGATATGAAACCAAGGCAGGTCAATAGAGTTAAATCAGCCATGATGATCCAAGTGAAGATCAGATAAGCTGGAGGAACTGAATGGTCCACTCCTGATCTTCTACAATGCTTATTGTCAATATGGAACCACTTCACTAAATTCCAAGAGAAACTGTCAAACGATTAATGCATACTTCTGTTCCGCATCATAACATGAGTTAACATTTAGGCATTTTCTCCCTGAAGTACTTTCCAACATCTGCTGTCCAATGCCTTGCATAAAACCATGGAGGATGTCCTATTTGCATGTACATTCCTGTAGTCTGAGCAGGGTGCGGGGAGGGGGCGGGGGGGGAGGTGTCGCTGGCTCAGCCAGCATTTATTACCCATCACTAATTACCCCTGGCAAGATGGTGGAAAGCCACCTTCTTGAACTGCTGAAGTCCATGTTGTGTAGGTACATCTACAGTGCTGTTAGGAAGGGAGATTGAGGGTTTTGACCCAGCGATGGTGAAGGAAATGGCGCTCTATTTCCAAGTCAGGATGGTGTGTGGTTTGGTGGGGAACTTGCAAGTGGTGGTGTTCCCATACATCTGCTTCCTCTATGTCTGCATTAAAAGTCCCACTGACCTTCCTACTCACATTATATCACATCAAATCAATGTATATTCCACTATCATTAAGCATTCTGGCACATTATTTTGAATTGTTTCACTCTACTGGAGGACAGAAATTGTTACCAGATCAGGTCTGCCCCAACGAAAGGTAATACCTCACAGTAACGTTGTACCAGTAATAATCAGGAAAGATGTAAAACAGGCTGATGGCCCGTTATCGTCCATTTTATTGAATAGAGTAGAACCAATTCCTACAGTGCAGAAGGAGGCCATTCAGCCCATCAAGTCTGCACCGACCCTCTGAAGAAGCACCATACCTATTCCCGTAACCCTATCTAACCTGCACATCTTTGGACACTAAGGGGCAATTTAGCATAGCGAATCCCCCTAACTTGCACATATTTGGTCTGCAGGAGGAAACCCACGTAGACACGGGGAGAATGTGCAAACTCCACACATCAGTGCCCCAAGGCCGGAATTGAACCCGGGTCCCTGGCGCGGTGAGGCAGCAGTGCTAACCATTGTGCTACCGCGCCGCCCCTGCACTTTACGCAAACTCAAGCCTTTCCAAAGACTGTTTTGCAACAGTGACAAGGTACAAGGCTACAAAGTACTGAGTGTGACATTTCGTGTGATGGCACCGAGTCTTTTCAAACATTTCACCCATTGTGTTTGTTGCAATGACTTGATTCTGTTTTCATCCAGATTCTTTTCCCAGTGAAGCTCATTTTCATGAAATCTCAGGGAATTAGGTGACTTATTTCCTACAACTTCCACAGTGAGCACACTTCGAAAGTACTTGATTGGCTGTAAAGCACTTGGGACATCCTGAGCTCGTGATAAATGCCTGCGGAAATGCGTGCTTAAGATATTTTCTCATGCTTTAAACTGACATGATCTAGATATATTCCAAGGATTGATATGAATGAATCGGATAGGGAGCAACCAGAAAACGTTAGAAAAGCAGCTCAAGTTGACAGTATCTGTGCCCAAATCAATTTTTTCTAAGTGAAATAAACATTACTGTCTGCTTTGGTAAATAGCAGCCATTAGAGTTCAAATCCTTTCAAGGGATTTTCTGCTTTCTCCCTCCTCATGTTACAGACTATGGGAGAATTCTTGTTCCCTATACAAAATTGGAAAATGATAAATATTTTCAATTTGTTAAAAAGAAGAAAGAACATAAAGTTCTCTGGATTCGGAATTTTCTCATCATTGTCACATAAAGCTATAATACTCAAGAAGGCGGGGAGCAAACAGTTTAGATTTAGCAGTGAGTGTTCAACTGGATACTGCTCAGCTCGGGAGTGAGGTTAGGGTGTTCAAGATAATTAATGTGGTCAAGTTCAAGAGCAACCTTTAAAAAAACCTTCATTCTTGGGTCCAAAGATGAGCAGATTAGGTGGATTGACCATCAAAATGGGTTTGGAAGGATCTACCTAAGGGGCCTTGGCAAGTTACAGCAGTGCGTCTTGTAGATGGTACACATGGCTGTCATTGTTCGTCGGTGGTGGAGGGATTGACGTTTGTGGAAGGGGTGGCAATCAAATGGGCTGCTTTGTCCTGGATGGTGTCGAGCTTCTTGAGTGTTGTTGGAGCTGCATTCATCCAGGCAAGTGGAGAGTATTCCATCACACTCCTGACTTGTGACCTGTCGATGGGGGGTAGACTTTGGGGGTCAGGAGGTGAGTTATTCGCTGTGGGATTCCAAGCCTTTGACCTGTTCTGGTAGCCAGAATATCATTATGGCTAGTCCAGTTCAGTTTCTGATCAATGACGACCCACGGGATGTTGATTTTGGGGGGTGGGGTTCAGCGATAATAATGTCTTTGAATGTCAAGGACAGTGGTTAGATCTTCTCTTGTAGGAGATGGTCATTGTCTGGCACTTGTGTGGCACGAATGTAACTTGGCACATGTCCGCCCAAGCCTGGATATTGCCCAGGTTTGTTGCATATCTCAATCTTGCTGCTTATCTCCATCTTGCCACTCACCTGAGATGTGATGACCCTCGGGTTAAATCACCACCAGTCAGCTCTCTCTCAAAAGTGGAGAGCAGCCTATAGGCCCTCAGGGACTACGGCAACTTTCACTTTCATTTTTGGTTATAGTGACCACATTTCATAGAATTTCATAGAATTTACAGCGCAGAAGGAGGCCATTTTGCTCATCGAGTCTGCACTGGCCCTTGGAAAGAGCACCCTACCTAAGCCCACACCTCCACCCTATCCCCGTGACCTAGTAACCCCACATCTGCAGCAAATGTTGGTTGCTTGATGATCTTCGGCTCAGAGTTAAAGAGATGGAGTCAGAGCTTCAGACACATCAGGGAAGTGGAGAGTTACCTCAACGCTATGTTTCAGGGGGCAGTCACACCCCTTAGATTAACTGCTTTGAATTCAGCCAATGGTCAGGGGCAGGAGGGTGTGACTGTAAGTGAGGCAGGTAGAGGAATCCAGGAGGGAGCACTGCAGGAACCTCAGCCCTCGGCCTTGTCCAACAGGTTTGAGATTTTTACTCCCTGTATGATCGAGAGCGGGGACTCTAGGGAGGATGAGCACATTGGCCATAAGACCATGGTACAGAGAGTCATTCTGGTTGGGAGAGAAATGGGAAATGTAGCCCTAACCCTGGAGGTATAGCTAACAGAATAGAGTCCGGAAAATAAAGAGAAATGCAGTTGTAGTCAGGGATGAAATTAAATTAAATGAAAATCGCTTATTGTCACGAGTAGACTTCAATGAAGTTACTGTGAAAAGCCCCTAGTCACCACATTCCAGCACCTGTTCAGGGAGGCTGGTACGAGAATTGAACCATGCTGCTGGCCTGCCTTGGTATGCTTTAAAAGCCAGCGATTTAGCCCAGTGTGCTAAACCAGCCCCTAGTACAGTTAGGGGAATAGACATTGCTCTCTGCAGTCAGAATCAAGAGTCCTGAAGGCTGAGGGCAGCATGTGGCGCAGTGGTTAGCATTGCTACTGCGGCGCTGAGGACCCAGGTTTGAATCCCGGCCCTGGATCACTGTCCGTGTGGAGTTTGAACATTCTCCCCGTGTCTGCATGGGTTTCACCCCTACAACACAAAGATATGCTGATTAGGTGGATTGGCCATGCTAAATTGCCTCTTAATTGGAAAAGAAAAATAATTGGCTGCTCAAAATTTATTTTAAAAAAGAGTCCTGAAGGTTATGTTCCCTGCCCGGTGCGAGGGTTAAGCATATCTCATCCAGTCCATAAAGAAACTCTAAGTTGGAGAGAAAAGATTATCGTGGTCCATGTAGATACCGACAATATAGGTAGAACGAGGAATGAGGTTCTGCGGATCATTACCTGAGCCATGAGCTAATTGTCACAGGGTCAATAAGATTAAAGAGGTAAATGCGTGGCACAAAGATTGGTGTGGGGAAATGCGTTTGGGTTCACGGGACATTGGCACCAATACTAAGGAAAGATGGCGCTGTTCCAATGTGACGGGCTCCACTTGAATCATGCTGGACCAGTGTCCTGGCAAATCCAACAACAAGGGCTGCGGATTGGGCTTAAACTAAATTATTGGGGTTGGGAGGGCGGTTTCAGTTGCATAGAAATTTTAAAAATCAAAGTGTACGGAGAAAGTAGGCATACAGGTTGATTATGAGGCTAATGGTTACCAGATAATGAAAGGAAGGGATGGAGCCTATGAATGCACCAGGGAATTGTATAATACTAGGGAAAATTAATAATGGGTCAAGTCTGAAGGCTTTGGGGGCGATTCTTCGATATGGCGGCCAAGTGTTCGCGCCGGCACGAACAGGGCCCGGGCATGTCCTATTCTGGCCTCCACAGGGGGCTAGCACAGCACTGGAGCGGTTTACGCCGCTCCAGCCTCTGTACGCAGCGCCAAATGGGCGCCGCGCCAACCCACGCATGCGCAGTTGGGCCGCGCCATCCTGCTCATGCGCGGGGAACTTCTTACGACGCAATATGGCGTGGGTGTTCAGGGGCCGGCTGCGGCGGAATGTAGGCCGGGGTGGGGGAGAGGCCGGGCCGCCGTTCGGTGGACCCGATCGCGAGCCAGACCCCTTCGGAGGCCCCCCCACCCCCCGGTGAAGGAGGCCCCCCCACAGGCCACCCCCCGAGCATTCCCGCAGAGTTCCTGCCGGCAGAGACCAGTGGTGGACGGCGCCGGCGGGACCCTGTCGTGTCGGAGCGGCCGCTCGGCCCATCCGGGCCGGAGAATCGGCACTCGCCATTTGCGTGATTTGCGCGGTGCTGGTTTCGGGGGGGGGGGGGGGCGTGAGAATCGCGTGCGGGGATCAGGGCGGCGTGACGGATTCGCGCAGCGCCCCGGCGATTCTCCCACCCGGCGGGGGGTAGTGGAGAATACCGCCCTTTGGATCTGAATGCGGGTAACATTCGGAATAAAATTAATGCGTTAACAGCACAAATAGAGACAATGAGGTATGATGTGCTGCCGAATACTGAGATATGGAGCGCGATTCAGCCGACTCAAATTAAAACGGCACTTTGCCGATTTTCTTTGGCCTCAGCGAGGAACTCCACTTTTGAGGCCATTCTTCCAGTCATTTCCTGCACTGGCGAGCTCAGCCCAGCTCGACAGTGAAGAAGGACTACTCACAGATTGGGATGCCACTTTTAAAGGCAGCCCTGATCTTTCAACGCTCCCCTCCCCCCCCGCCCCTCCCGCCCCAGCACCCCCACCACGGCCTCAAGATCACCCACCTCACCCCCCCCCCCCTCCTCACCCCACCTCTTATGGGCAAGGTTCCCCCCCCTCCCGGCCTGACCGTTGGCACGGGTAACCTGGTACCTGGGCACCTTGGCACTGCCAGCCTGGCACCCTGGCAGTTTAAATGCCAGTATGGAAGTATCACCCGGGCACTCTGGCAGTGTCAGTGGCAGGACACTGGAACCATCCCACCAGTAACAGGTAATGTAGACGTTGTTGAAAAGGAGTAACTTAAAACAATCACCATCGCTAGGGGTAAAATACTGACCAAGCCATTGTAATTAAAGGCCGACAATTTTGCCACATCCTAGGGTCTTAAAGGAAGCAGAGATAGTTGTTTCCATTGGTTACAATATTCCCAAATTCTCTGGATTCTGAAAGATTCCAGTGGATTGGAAAAAGGCTAATGTCACGTCTCTGTTCTAAAAGGGAGAAAGGCAGAAAGTAGGAAACTATAGACCAGTTAGTCTAATGTCTGTCATTGGGAAACTGTTGGAATCCATTATTAAGGAAGTAGTAATGGGACATTTGGAAAGTGAAAATGAAATCCGGCAGAGTTCAGCGGCATACCCCAGGGATCAGTGCCGGGTCCCGTATTGTTTGTCATACATACAAATGATAGAGACGAGAACGTGGCGGAATAATAAGTAAGTTTACAGACAACACCAAGATTGGTAGGGTGGTTAACAGTGAAGAGGAGGATGGTAGATTACAGGAAGATATAGATGGGTTGGTCAGAGCAGTGGCAGATTGTATTTAACCTTGATAAGTGCGAGGTGATGCACGTTGGAAGAAGAAACAGGACAAGAGAGTATGTAATGATTGACAGGATATTAGGAATCCCAGAGGAACAGATGGATCTGGGGTACTTGTTCACAGATCACTGAAGGTGGCAGGGCAGGTGAATAGGGCAGTAAAGAAGGCATTGGGGCACTTGCCTTTATCAATCATGGCACAGAATATAAGAGCAAGGAGGTTATGCTGGAGATGTACAGAATGTTGGTTAGGCCACAGCTGGAGAACTGTGTGCAGTTCTGGTCACCTCTCTATATGAAGGAGGTGATTGCACTGGAAGTGGTTCAGAGGAGATTCACCAGCATGTTGCCTGGGATGGAGCATCTAAGCTATAAGGAGAGACTGGATAGGCTTGGATTGTTCTCTTTAGCACAGAGAAGGCTGAGGGGGGAATATGATTGAGGGGTATAAGATTATGAGGGGATTGGACAGAGTAAATAGGAAGCAGCTGTTCCCCTAGGTTGAGAGGTCAATCACAATGGGGCACAGTTTTAAGGTGAGGGGCAGGAGATTCAGAAGGAATTTGAGAAAAACTTTTTTCACTCAGAGGGTGGTGAGAATCTGGAATGCCCTGCCTGGGAAAGTAGTGAAGGTGGGAAACATCACAACGTTTAAAAAGCTTTGGGTGAGCACTTGAAACATCATCATATTCAAGGATATGTGACAAGTGCTGGTAAATGGGATTAGCATGAGATATGGGGTAGTTATTGTCGGTGCAGACTCGATGGGTTGAAGAGTCTTTTCTGCGCTGAACGACGCTATGAATCTGTCTATTCGAAGTATATAAGATGCTAAAGGGGATTGACAGGGTGGACATAGAGCGAATGTTCGACATTCTTGAATGAGATGGCATGGGTTTACGCTAAAGGGTGTGTGGTAGCTCAAGACATAAACTGCAGGCTTCCAGTCGGAAACAAAAATGCATATTAATTGAAGGCAATCACAGGCACAGTACCCTATACACAGGTCCTTGCACTTCACCTCCCTGGTCTACACCGCCCCGAGTCCTGATCCCAGGGCCCCGTGCAAACTCCCCATTGGCCGGGCTCCCGCACGATTGGCCCCTAGCCGGTCGCATGATACGTGGAGCCCACCCTTTTAAAGGGCCACGTTACCACATCTTTCCTCCCTGATGTCCCTAACCCCACTATCTGGAAACCATGCACAAGGACTATAGCAGGGACAACTGAGGGAAGAGAGTCCATGAAAAAGTCAATCGGTCCAGAGACTCTGTATCCTCCCAGACCTCCGTATTCCAGTCACAGGCTCGGCACTGTTCTGGACAATCGAGTGGTCCACAGTCAATGCCGCCTCAGGAGTGACCACTTAATCGACAGGCGATTAGTCTCACTGGCCTCGATAGACACAGGAGTTTGAAGAGAAGCGGAAGTCCCTGGCTCTACTTGGCTGAACAGAGTTACAGGACTATTCACGATGCTCGCTGGACTTGTGAGCACCAAGTGGTCGACGTGCTTTTTGACATTCTTCCGATGAACATCGACCGCATAAAAGTCTGGGCCACAACCCGTCCTTCTAACCAAGGTGAAACGACAGCAACATTTCGGACCAAAACCAGGTCTCCCACTCGGAACAATCTGTCACCTCTCTGCTCTGACCATTTACGCCAAATTTGGAAATACAAGATCCAATCGGGTACTCAGTCAACGGCCCACGAGCAGCTTCGTTGGTGTGACCCCTGTGGTTGAATGGGTGGTTGAGTTGTACAACATAAAAAATTAGCCAACCCCTAGTGAAGTGGTTTATCGGATTGCTTTTTAATGCCATTCTTGAAAGTTTGAATAGACCTCTCAGCCAAACCATTCGATGCTGGATGGGAGGCGGTCGTCCTCGCGTTGTATGCCATTTTCTCTCTCAAACCGCTGGAAAACATCAGCAGTGAGAGGGGCACCATTGTCCGAAACAATTATCTCGGGAAGCCCAAGAATAGCAAACCTGGTGCAAGGCACCCACCATGGCCGCCCAGGTAGTGGTGGCATCGACCAGTGCCAAAAACACCTTGCCCAGGAACGGACCTACTTGTCAGAATGGGAGACCAAGCCATTCCCGGGGTGAAGGGGGGCAGTCGGCAGCAAAGATTTCTGCATTTGGCAAGGGTGGCACTGTATACTAATTCTTCAGTGGCTTTGTCTATGCTTGGCCACCAGACGTAACTGCACGGGAAAACTTCAGTTTTAGCTGCCCAGGGTGGGTGCTTTGTAACTCTTGAAGAAGGGGCCTCTTGACCGGAGGCTGGATGACCGCCCATGATCCCCACAGAATCACGCTATCTTCATATGTGAAGTCATTTTGACGAGTGAAGTAGAGCCTCAGCTGTTCAGACTTCTTCGTCACGTCAGTCATTTATTTGACCTTTAAAAGATTACTGTGCCTTTGGGTCCAGCTGAGGATGTGCCCAGTGGGCACTGGCAGAGAGTCTTGGAAGTTGAGGGCTAGAATGATCTCCTGGAGTACCGATGGTGGTGGAATCTCTTGGGTAGGGGCGGGCGACGTAACGCATCCGCATTAACAATATGCGTCCCAGGCCGGTGTTGAAAAGCATATTTGTAAGCTGTCAACAGCAGTGTCCAATGCTGCACCCTCGCCGATGCTGTGGGCGGTATGGGCTTCACGTCCCTTAATAGGCCCAGTAATGGCTTGCGATCAGTCACTGTCGAACCGTAGACTGTACACAAACTGGTGGAATTTTTTCACACCGAATATAACCTTTAAGCCTTACTTCTCAATCTGGCCACAGTTTCGTTCTGCTTCGGAAAGGGTCCTCGAGGCAAAGGCAATAGGGTGTTCCGGGACACCTACCGACCCCTACGCTGTGTGGGAATGTGTCAAATGTCAGCACGATTGATTTCCCCGGATCAAAATGCACCTGGAGAAAACCCACGCAGACACGGGGAGAACTCGCAGACTCTGCACAGAGAGTGACCCAAGTCGGGAATCGAACCTGGTTTGTAATGTTTGCTTCACAACTTGGAAGGCTTCCTCTAGAGGCTCCCTCTATTACCCCCATTGATTCTTCCTTAATAGCTGATGTAATGGTGCCAATCTTGTGGCTAGATTTGAGACAAACCTTCCACGGTAATTGAGCAGACCGAGGAAGAACTTCATCTCGCTGACAGTTTTGGGTGCAGACCCGTTATATATGGCTTTGACCATTTCTTCCAAATGGTGCAACTTTGTCGCATCAAAACAAACTCCGAGATATGTCACATCCATTTTGGCTTGGTTACCTTCAGGTTTTGGGAATATCCAGAAACATTGTTGATCGCCCAGTACCAACTAGACGCCTAAATTCAGCTCTTGATGTTGTTCGGTACATAGTCGCCGAAGGGGTGTTGAACTTTGTCTACCATCTTGACTAGTAGACTTAAATATCTTCTTTTTCTCACACACTTGGGTTGTTGGTAAAGTTTGTTGTGTCCGGCATCCTTTGGTAATATTCCCTTTTTGCCACAGTTCTTGCACTTATTTTCTCGACTCCAACATTCCCGACTGAGTGTCTAACTTGTGCACATCGATGGCATGACTGTACTCTGTCAGACTTGTTTTTGGTGGTCTCCATCTCCTGGATCTTCACTCCAACTCCTGTCTGTAATTTTCAGCTCTGCCAAATGTTGTTAGGTTGAGCAGTAGAGTCTGACAAGGCAGAAGGATTTGCAGGCTGTTCCTCAAAGGGTCTCTCTAAAAAGGTCTGCACAGATAAACAAGTAACCCTGATTGTTAGCTTTATTTATAAGTGCCATTTGAACTTTATTGGGTTGCTTAATTGGAATTAGTGGTAGGTATGGATCGGAAGTTAAAGTTTTTTTCCTTTTATTCAAGAACTGTTAATTGTAAAGCTATTTATTTGATGTTAATGTGGTTAATTCTGTGTTTAAATTCAAGTTTGTTTTAACATAAAATCTACCTATTGGTCAAAGTCATCACTCTTGGGGTGAAGTAACCTTTCCTCACAGTTTTACAAATTAAAAAATTGTTTGGGACTCTCATCTGGTATCCTAACAAAAGTTGGGGTCTGATCCGGAATTCTAATACACCTTCTTCCTGACTACAGTGCTGAAACAAAACCTATCTGCAATTATAATTTTTTTTTGATAATCTTTTTTAATAATCTTTATTGTCACAAGTAGGCTTACATTAACACTGCAATGAAGTTACTGTGAAAAGCTCCTAGTCGCCACACTCCGGCGCCTGTTCGGGTACACTGAGGGAGAATTCAGAATGTTCAATTCACCTAACAAGCACGTCTTTCGGGACTTGTGCGAGGAAACCGGAGCACCCGGAGGAAACCCACGCAGACACAGGGAGAATGTGCAGACTCTGCACAGAGAGTAACGCAAGCCGGGAATTGAACCTGGGACCCTGTTGCTGTGAAGCAACAGTGCTACCTACTGTGCTACCTTGAAGTGGTCTTGGTAAGAAATGCCCTTCTAGAATCTTCATCAATTAATTGCAGCTGTTAGCTCCTGGCTTTTCTGGTTGGACTACATTTTGCAGTAGCATAATAGTTTACTTCCACTGGTATTTGATCAGCTTTGAGATAATGTTTAACTCTCTCTTCATACGAGTTCTAAGTCTCACCATCTTCGTCAGATGCATGCATGGCACCACCTTTGGCCACCATTTCAGATACCAGTTCCCAGGGTCTAAACCTTATTTAGCCTTCCTCCCTTCTGTTTTTTTCATATGTATGAAGCAAGCGGTCTTCTTATCCAAAATGCAAAATTTTTTTTTTTGTTGCCTGGAATACCATTTGTTTCATTCAAGTAGTACCTTGTACTGAGCCAGACAGACTATTGAATCCCTGTTCCCACAGCCTGTTTCATTTCACCACATGTGCATCCCTGAAGCTCAGAGTCTACCCACTTTTAACAGTAAGCAAGATTTACTCAAGGTTGTACTTTGTGTTTTTTTCCTCAAACCTTTCTGCATCTGCGGATTTTCTTTTGACCAACATTTGAATCCGGTACCCAGAATCTTCTCACTCACTCTCGTCGCCCATTTTCCCTTTTCTCGTCGACAGTTTAGTGCCTCAATCCTCGTTGCCAGTTGCCTCTCTTGTTATATTCTCAAATTGCCACAAAGAGAAAAAGTATGGAGGTGCCAGGTACTTGGATTTATTCAAAACATGATGCAAGGTTTAATCAGGAGATGTTTCTCATAAGTATCTAAGAGGAGAACTAAGCCCGTGCAAACACGCTTCTGACATCTCTACAGATCATGGGTCATTTCAGCAGCAGGGATGTATTACTTAAATACATAACAGAAACCCTGTGAGGTGGGTTGCCATTGAAATTGTCCAAGTTGGAGGAACCTGGGGAGAGAATTCCAAGGCGAGATCTTCAGTGGTGGAGATTGAAAACCCTCATGAGAAAGTCAAAGTTTCGGTGAGATTGCCTGACTCGGTGTTACTGCCGTCTGGGTGTGTTGTTGAGAAATCTGTGGAATCTGGTTTGGTTGTATCTGTTATTTGTTGTGCAGTGTGGTATTCAACCACTGTTTTCCTGTTATTTCACATGTACTTCAGGTTAATGTTGAATTTGTGTGCCATGAAATGCCTGCTTTAAATTGGTAATTATTCGCAGCTGTCCCAATTGGGGAACGGTTAGGGAATCATTCACGGAGTAAATAAACCAATTCACTCTTGAGTACCTGGGAGGAACTGGGTGAGTCTGTGACTTTGCTTTGCTGTCTTGGAAATAACCCTGTTGTGAGGTACAGGTTAGCTTCAGATTCATTCCCCCTCAACATACAGTTATTGGAATTAATATTTCATACTTAGATTCATAGAATTTACAGTGCAGAAGGAGGCCATTCGGCCCATCGAGTCTGCACTGGCTCTTGGAAAGAGCACCCTACCCAAGGTCCACACCTCTACCCTATCCCCATAACCCAGTAACCCCACCCAATACTAAGGGCAATTTTGGACACTAAGGGCAATTTATCATGGCCAATCCACCTAACCTGCACATCTTTGGACTGTGGAAGGAAACCGGAGCACCCGGAGGAAACCCATGCACACATGGGGAGGATGTGCAGACTCCGCACAGACAGTGACCCAAGCCGGAATCGAACCTGGGACCCTGGAGCTGTGAAGCAATTGTGCTATCCACAATGCTACCATGCTGCCCTTACTTACCCTAATATAACTTGTGTTATGGGCCAGGGCTTGCAAACATATTATGAAGTCCACCTGACCTACAACCTTTATGTTGAATTTGGCTGGGATGAACACAAGAGCCTTCACTTCTGGTGTGATTCAACAGTCTTCCTAGAAACCTTTATCAAAATAAGCTTTATTCTAAGAACTAGCTAACATATATATATATAAACACATAGCTACAATTCTTATTAATTACAAACATAAAGACAGCACAGCTACAGTAATCTATGTATAGCACTTAATGAATTCCCCTTAACTGTTCCAATTCAAAAACAAAATCCCATAAACCAAAAAACCCTTTTCAAGGGCGTGGCCCAGCACTCTGCATTCTCACTTGAATAAGACTGGCTTTTCCTGAGATTCTGATCACGTCTCACCAGCAGGTTTAAACTCGTCCAGAAAGCAAACTATATCTTTTAAGTTCCCAAAGCAGGTAGCTATAATCAATGGGCTTTTTTTCTGGAACAACTCTTTAAAATGAAAATAGAGAGACAGGCCAAAACACCTATTTTCTCTTGTCTGCAGTCCACAGCAGTCAAACTGAAAGTGAAACCAAAAAAACCTCTCAACCACAGCTCAGCACCACCCACAAAATTACATCACTGAAGCCATGTGATAAGACAAAAACCTTTCTTCAAGAGACACTCCCATGACACTTGGGTATTGTAATCTGTTTTATCTTTTTTACCTTAAGTTTATTTTTGTTTGTTCAAAACCGTAGGAAACCTGTGGCTTTATTCTATTAGCAACTGTCTTAAATCTCAAACTTTGTCTGCTTCAAATAAATTGTTCTTGCTTCCAAACGGGTTCCCCCCAAGGATCATAATAACTCAATATCCAACTCCTTCATCACCACCGAATGATGGCTGCATTATGTATGCACAATTTTGACACCTCTGATGACCTCTACTACCAAGAATGACAAAAGCAGCAGTTTTTTCAGAATGCTATTCCCTGTGAATTCCCTGCAAGTCACACACCATCCGGATTTTCACTGCCACTAATTTCATACACGTACACCCTTATAGCAGTACCTTCACCACAAGAATTGGAGCGGTTCAAGGAGAAACCCCCAACCAAGTCCTCTTGGGCGGCAGAGTGGCATAGTAGTTAGCACTGCTGCCTCACAGCTCCAGGGTCCCGGGTTCAATTCCGGCCTCGGGTGACTCTCTGTGTGTAGTTTGCACTTTCTCCCCATGTCTGCGTGGGTTTCCTCCGGGTGCTCCGGTTTCCTCTCACAGTCCAAAGATGTGCAGGTTAGGTGGATTGGCCCCTTAGTGTCTAAAAGGTTAGGCAGTGTTACGAGGATAGGGTGGAGGCGTGAGCTTAAGTTGGGTGCTCTTTCAAAGGGCCAGTGCAGACTTGATGGGCCAAATGACCTCCTTCTGCACTGTAGGGATTCTATGATTATATGGCAACCAGTGTGAACTTGTCAGAGTTGCCCACATCTTAAGAGCGACGTGTTAAGTAGGTAGCCCCATTAATGGCACATACCATTTCATATGGACAAGTGAAGTGCCATGCACTTGAGAGGGAAACAAAGACAGAAAAGTAGAAAGCAAAAAAGTAGAAGGCAGAGAGGATCAAGGGCTAGCAGTAAATATGACCATTGTACAAACGCTACGTTTAAAAATGTTAAAAAGACAAGTCTGAAGATGCTGGGCTGGATTCTGCATTGGCGGGTTCTTACGCTTCGCTGGCAGAAAACTGACTCCCACAGATTTCCCGACGGTGCGGGGGTGCCCACAATGGGAAACCCTATTGGCTGGCTGCCAGGACAGAGGACCCCGCTGCCGACGGGGGCGCGCCACACCAGAAAATGGGTGCGGCGGGACGGAAAATCCGGCGCGATCGCGATCGGTTTGTGTGTGGGGGGGGGGGGTGTAGGCGTATGCACGGCTGCAGCTCGTCAGTCCCGTGCATGTCTAGCATGGACCTGCGATTCTCCCACCGTTTTTTGCGTATACCGCGGGTGTTTCACGCGGCGCCGGTGCTAGCCCCTCACCGGTAGCGGAATCGGTGCGCGTGTGGCACCAATTTTTCCGTCGTGGAACTCCACGGATCCTCCGTTGGCGTCAGCACTTCGCCGCAGGAACAGTGAATCCAGACCATGTTTTTATTTTCTTTAAAACTCTGGTTTGCCATGGCATTCTGCTGTTAATTCCATTAAAAGAACTTGCGTATGTAACAAAGTAGGTTGAAGTGCCAGTAATGACCTTCAGCTAAAGTTCATTTGAATTTTGCTTTGGATTTTAAGCGGTGTTGTTTACTTCTTAAAGAGACTCCCTGATGCATTGTTGATCCTTACAAGCCTCTTCAGCAGTGATATTGATATATTACTGTGAGAAAAACTTGGCTATTGCAAATGCTTTCGGAAAGTATCATGCTTTACATGACATATGCAAGCCTCTTGTAAACCGATGTCAATTATCTCTCTGACAGGTACTCCAGGATGCAGTGCAGATTGAAAACTTCTCGCAATCGCCTGGCTGCTACTTCTTTTGGACATTGAGCTTTTAAAATTAATGATATGTCCTTTCCTCCCTCCCTCCCTCTCTCCATCCCCCATTCCTTTCTCTCCATCCTCCATTCCTTTCACTCCCTCCTTTTCTTCCGTCCATCCCTCGGAGCACCACTGTAGCACAGTGGTTAGCACTTTTGCTTCAGAACGCCGGGGGCTGGGTTTGATTCCCGGCTTGGGTCACAGTCTGTGTGGAGTCTACACGTTCTCCCCGTGTCTGCGTGGGTTTCCTCCAGATGCTCCAGTTTCCTCCCACAGTCCAAAGATGTGCGGGTTAAGTGGATTGGTCATGATAAATTGCCACGGTTAGGTGGGGTTGCTGGGTTACGGGGGTAGGGTGGAGGTGTGGGCTTAGGTAGGGTGCTCGTTCAGGGGCCCAGTGTAGACTTGATGGGCCCAATCGCCCCCTTCTGCACTGTAAAATCTATGATTCTACAATTCCCTTCCCTCGCTCCATTGTTCCCCTCCCTCCCTTTACCCCTTCCCTCATTCCCTTCCCTCCCTCCATCATTCCCTTCCTCCCTTCCCTCCCTCCATTATTCCCTTCCCTCCCTCCTTGTCTCCATCTTTCATTCTCTTCCTTCCCTCCCCGTCTCCATCTTTCATTCTCTTCCCTCCCTCTATTATTCCTTTCCCTCCCTCCCTATTTACAAAAATAACGCAACAATTCTGTTGTGATAAAATGAAAAAATATATTTTATTGCCCAAAATTTGAAAAAGTTGAAGTAGTTCTTATCCCAAATGTCATACTCCAGTTGCTTATGTTAAACAGGTTAAATGTTAATATTGTATCAAAAGTTATTATTTTTGATAATCAATGTTTTTCATTAAACTTTACAGTCTGCTACAAATGTCTTATTACAACATCAAAACACAGTATTTGAATACAAGATAATTATAACTGAATATCATAATTGGAATAAACAACATTCGTGAAAAGGAAAATGGTTAAATTAAGGCAAAAATGTACTAATAAACAACACGAAGCAAAAAGAAAATCAGGTAAATGTCTTTTAAAATTTGTCCTGAAACACATTTAAGAACTTCCAAAGACAACTGAAAGCTTGCGTCCGAGGGGACTTTTTCGATTATAACACATGACAAGGTCAGAACCATCTCCAAGGTAACACCATTTTCTGACACCTCAAAAAACTATCAAAGAAACATCACCGTGTGTTATCAAGATTGCATTTGACACATCAAAAACCTAGTCGGCAGAACAACCATTGTTCCCTTTCTTAACCTCCCCAGTTAAAAACTCGGATTTTAAGTCTGATTCGAAATGAAAACACATGAACATCTTTAAGCACGCCACACGTAAAGTTATATAATAGTATTGCAGATTTATATGGTAGTATCACAGCTTTAAAACAAATACCAAAACCTATTGTAAATATTGAATAATAATAATCTTCAATCATAAAAACTAAAATTAGAAATCACACTTTAAATCATAGAATTTACAGTGCAGGAGGCCAATCGGCCCATCGAGTCCGCACCTGTCCTTGGAAAGTGCACCCTACCGAAGCCCACACCTCCACCCCATCCCCACGCCTCCACCCCATCCCCACACCTCCACCATATCCCCAAACCTCCAGCATATCCCCGCAACCCCACCTAACCTTTTTTGGACACTAAGGGCAATTTATCATGGCCAATCCACCTAACCTGTACATCTTTGGACTGTGGGAGGAAACCGGAGCACCCAGAGATAACCCACGCAGACACGTGAAGAACGTGCAGACTCCGCACAGACAGCCGATAATAAAAGCATTAATTATTTAAAAGAAATAACAAAAACATTTAAAAGGCTCAAAATATGTTTTTTAAAATATTTTTATTCAGGACGTCTTTTCCATTTTACAATATACACAACACTCAACATTATACAATTTTCATAACAAACATTACCCCCCACCTACCCCCCGTGCTGACGACTACCAGTTCTTGAAGAAGGAAATAAACAGTGCTAACCTCGAATAGAACCCCTCCTCCAACCCTCTAATCGAGTACTTAATTTTCTCCAGGTGCAGAAATTCCGACAAATCTCCCACCCACACCGTCGCCCTTGGCGAATCCGGAGCCCGTCACCCTAACAAACTCCTCCTCCGGGCTATCAGGGAAACAAAAGCCAGCACATCAGCCTCTTGCCCCTCCTGCACTCCGGGCTCATCCGTTACCCCAAATATCGCCACCCACGGGCTCAGCGCCACCCTCACCCCTAGAATCTCTGTCGTTATCTCAAAGAACGACTCCCAGAACTTCCCCAATTTTGGACAGGACCAGAATATTTGCGTGTGGTTCGTCGGCCCCCTTGAACACGTTCACATCTGTCCTCCACTTCTGGAAAGAATCCATTCATGCGTGGTTTGGCCATAAGCGCTTTGTGCGCTACATTAAACTAAACCGGGCTCAGTCTCGCACATGAAGAGGTAGAGTTTATCCTATGTAAGGCCACACTCAACAACCCCCCTTCAAGTATGTAAACCTACTTGTGACAATAAAGATTATTTTTAAAAATGCACCGCCCAGCTCCATCAATTGCCATAGGTATCCAAAATCCTCCCCTCCCTTATCTGATCCTCAGTCACTACCTTGTCAATCAATGAAGGGCATGGCAACCGAGGAAACGTAGCCAGCTACCTCCGCACAGAGTTCCTAACTTGTAAATACCTAAATCCATTTCCCCCGGGAGTTGAAATTTTTCCATCAGTTCCTTCAACCCTTCTAATTTACCCTCCACAAACAAATCCCTAAACCTCTCTTCCCCCTCCCATTCCCAGACACTGCATTGAATCCAACCCCGCTGGGATAAATCTGTGGTTCCTACACAGCGATGTTCACAAAGACATTGCCTTTAGTTTTAAATGTTGCCTAAACTGGTTCCAGACTATTGACGAGGCTACCACCACTGGACTCGTAGATTACCTGGCCGGTGAGAACGGAACCAGAGCCAGCACCAAAGCTCTCCAACATGACCCTGTGCTTTTCCCCACGTTAAGTCTATATCCTAAAAAGGAGCCAAGCTTACTTAATACCTCCAGAATTCTTTCCATACTGGAGACGGGGTCTGTTACATACAACAGGTCATCCACATACTGGAAGACTCAGTGCTCCATACCTTCCCTCTCTATACCTACCCACTCCGTCGATGACCTCAGTGCGATAACAAGTGGTTCAATTGCCTCATCTGCCTGAAACGTGCACTTCTCTCGTTTTTACCGAATACCGGCTTCTTTGAACATTTTGAGGACTTCTTCCAAATTTGCTGTGTTCCGCTGGTGTTGCCACCTTCATAGGACATCGTCCAGATGCACGACAACCTTCGACATTCCCTGCAATAGGTTCTCCATTGTGTGCTGAAATATAACGTAAGCCGTTGAAATACCAAAAGATAATCTTGTGTCTTGGAACAAGCCTTTAGGGTATTTATAGTAACAAATTTTCTTGACTCATCTTCCAGCTCAAGCTGCTGGTATGCACGGCTTAAATCCAGTTTGGTACACTTGAGGCCTCCTGCCAACTCAGCATATAAATCTTCTATCCTACGGATAGGATATCTATTTACTTTAGCAGCACTGTTCACTGTCATACTATAATCACCACAGAGTCACACTGTGTGGTTCAGTTTCAACACTGGGACGATGGGTGCTGCCCATTCAGAGTAATTATCTCCAGGTCCTCCAGGTAGTTCAAGACCACGGGCGGGATCCGCCGACCGGCGCCAAAAACGGCGCGAATCAGTCCGGCATTGTGCCGCCCCAAAGGTGCAGAATTCTCCGCATCTTGAGGGGCCGAGCCCTCACCTTGAGGGGCTAGGCCCGCACCGGACTGATTTCCGCCCCGCCAGCTGACGGGAAAGGCCTTTGGTGCCCCGCCAGCTGGCGCGGAAATGACTATGCCGTGCGGCGCATGCGCGGGGGCGTCAGCGGCCGCTCACAGCATCCCCGCGCATGCGCAGTGGAGGGGGTCTCTTCCGCCTCCGCCATAGTGGAGACCATGGCGCAGGCGGAAGGAAAACAGTGCCCCCATGGCACAGGCCCGCCCACGGATCGGTGGGCCCTGATCGCTGGCCAGGCCACCGTGGGGGCACCCCCCGGGACCAGATCGCCCCGCACCCCCCCCCAGGACCCCAGAGCCCGCCCGCGCCACCTTGTCCCGCCGTTCAAAAGGTGGTTTGATTCTCGCCGGCGGGACAGGCATTCACTGACTCCCATCCCTCCAAGACCCGCCTATTTCACCCCCTATTCTACTCTACCTTAGCCCCCCCTCCCCCTCCCCGCCTGCTGACGATTAAATCTCCGCGAAGAAGGTGATGAGATTGCCACCTCCGGGCGAACCCTAACAGTGACCCTCTCAAGGCGAACTTAATCTTCTCCAGGCCGGGAAGGCTCGCCATGTCAGTTAGCCAGGTCTCCGACTTCGGGGGCTTTGAGTCCCTCCAAGCTAACAGCAGTGGCACTTCGGCCCATTGCGGGCCGGAGAATCGCCGGAGGGGGGCCCGCCAACCGGCGCGGCGCAATTCCCACCCCCGCCGAATATCTGGTGCCGGAGAATTCGGCAACCGGCGGGGGCGGGATTCACGCCAGCCCCCGGCGATTCTCCGACCCAGCGGGGGGGTCAGAGAATCCCGCCCAGAATCTCCATTTTGTCCTGGAGCATAAGGCACTGGTCTGGTGCGAAAATAATTTGGTGATGTTTCTGGCGCTACATAGACCTTTGCTTTGACTCCTTTGATGCATCCTAACTCTCTCTGTAAGACCTTGTGGTATTTTCATAGACGCTCCTAGAAAAACCCGTCAGCGTTGTTGAATATTTCTTTTTTTTTAACAAAAAATGTAATGAGGTATTTTTGGCATTACAAACAACAACAGTATAAAAGCAATGTACAAAGTACAATAAACATAGAGCAAACACTGACTCCCATCCCTCCAAGACCCGCCTATTTCACCCCCTATTCTACTCTACCTTAGCCCCCCCTCCCCCTCCCCGCCTGCTGACGATTAAATCTCCGCGAAGAAGGTGATGAGATTGCCACCTCCGGGCGAACCCTAACAGTGACCCTCTCAAGGCGAACTTAATCTTCTCCAGGCCGGGAAGGCTCGCCATGTCAGTTAGCCAGGTCTCCGACTTCGGGGGCTTTGAGTCCCTCCAAGCTAACAGTATCCGTCTCCGGGCTACCAGGGAGGCAAAGGCCAGAACATCTGCCTCTTTCTCCTCCTGGATTCCTGGATCTTCTTACACTCCGAAAACCGCTACCTCTGGACTCATTGCCACCCTTGTTTTCAATACTCTGGACATAACGTCCGCAAGAGAGGCTGTTTAGCACAGGGCTAAATCGCTGGCTTTGAAAGCAGACCAAGGCAGGCCAGCAGCACGGTTCAATTCCCGTAACAGCCTCCCTGAACAGGCGCCGGAATGTGGCGACTAGGGGCTTTTCACAGTAACTTCATTTGAAGCCTACTTGTGACAATAAGCGATTTTCATTTCTTTTTCATTTTCAAACCCTTACCAATATCCCCGAAGTTTTGGACACGCCCAGAACATGTGAACATGGTTCGCTGGTCCGCTCGCACATTTTACACACCTGGCGTCCACCCCAAAGAATCTACTCATCCGGGCCACTGTCATGTGGGCCCGGTGGACCACCTTGAATTGGATCAAGCTGAGCCTTGCGCATGTAGCGGTCGTGTTGACTCTGCTCAACGCATCCGACAATAAGCCATCCTCCAACTCTCCCCCAAGCTCCTCCTCCCACTTATGCGTCAGCTCCTCGGTCTGCATCCATGAGTTCTTTGTAGATGTCCGAGACGCTCCCCTCTTCCACCCATCCCCTAGTCACTACCCTATCCTGGATCCCCCTTAGTGACAGGAGTGGGAAGGATGATACTGTGCCTGCGCAGAAAGCCCCGCACCTGTAAATATCTGAAGTCGTTCCCTCTTGCCAACCCAAACCTCTCCTCCAGCGCCCTCAAGCTAGGGAAGCTCCCTTCCAGGAACAAGTCCCCCATCCTCTCAATTCCCGCCCTTCGCCATGCTCGAAACTCCCCATCCAAGCTCCCCGGGGCAAACTGGTGATTGTCACAAATTGGGGAGCAAACCGATGCTCCCACTGCCGCAACTTACCTCCTCCACTGACCCCAGATCCTCAAGGCCGCCACCACCACGGGACTGGTGAAATATCTCGCCGGCGGAACGGCAGGCGTGCCGTTATCAATGCCCCCAAGCTGGTGCCCCTATGATGTTGAATATTTCTAACCAATTCAATTTGATTTCCTTCAGCCAATCCTGTCCCATGACACTTGCCATTTGCCTCTTCACCACGAATAAAGGCAGCTGGGTTGACTGCTGCTGGTACGATACTGGGTATGCTGCCGCTGCTGTTGGGAGTAATCTGCTGACACACATTCATCCTGGATTGCCTGCATCATGCAGCATCATTCATCAGTCCCTCATACACACCAGCCTCTCTCTACCTGCGAAGAACTGGGAGAGGAAGAACCGAGTACTTTGAACTCATAGCTTCCACACGAGCCTCGCAGACGAGTGGAGGTTTAACTCTGCAGGAGGCAAATCAAATACAGCAAGGACAAAACATGTTGTGATTTCATTGGCAGCAAAAAAGTAACAAAACCTTTCGACACATTGGCCCCACTTTAAACCACCGGATCAAACGGACCAATCTTCCCGAATAGTGGCACCACTATTCAATTGCTGATGATCTTTTAGCTTTCCAGGGCTCTGAGAGGCCACTCCTCACCCCCCCGCTTTCAATTTCCGATGAGTTTCCTTCGAGTGGGTTGATTTATTCTTGTCGCCAATGTTGTACTGCAAGGCAAGCAACAAGGCAGTGTTTAATCACAATGGTGATTTATTCAACTAGGAAGAACTTTATATACAGAACAGAACACCTACTTCAGAGGTCTTGTTCCCTCGACTCCCAGGTTAACTCTAACCAAACCCCAACAGGTCCATGCCCAAACACCTGATAGGCTAACGTTTGCCCATAGCCTCTGGGTCTGTCATGTGGCCTCTGAATGATCACCCATTAAAGGGGCCACGCTCCCACAAGTTAGTAGACACACACACAGAGTAGGAATGAATAGGTCTTTTTCAAAGTGACAGGCGGTGACTTGTTGTGTCTGGCAGGGACCAGTCGTTGGTCCCAGCTATTCGCAATATATATCAATCATTTGGAATGGGAACCAAATGTAACATATTTCCAAGTTTGCTGACGGCACTAAACTTGGTTGGAATGTGGGCGATGTGAATGATGTTTCGAGGCTTCAAGGTGATTTAGACAAGTTGAGCGAGTGGGCAAATACATGGCAGATGCAGTACAACATGGATAAATGTGAAGCTATCCACTTCAGATGGAGAAACTGAATGGCAGAGTATTATTTAAATACTGATAGATTGGGAAATGTTGCCATTCAAAAGGACTTTGTACAACAGTCACTGAAAGCAAGTATGCAGGTGGAGTGCGCAGTTTGGGAGGCAAATGGTATGTCAGCCTTCATTACAAGAAGACTTAAGTATAGGAGCAAGGATATCTTACTGCAGGGCCTTGGTGAGACCACACCTGGAGTATTTTGTGCAGTTTTGGTCTTCTTATCTTAGAAAAGATATACTTGCCATAGAGGGAGTGCAACAAAAGTTCACCAGACTGATACTTGGGCTGGCAGGATTATTAAATAAGGAGATATTGGGTCGACTGGACCTGTATTCACTTGGTTTGGAGGAATGAGAGGGGACCAAATTGAACATAAAATTTTGACTACATGGACAGACTGGATGCTGGGATGTTGATTCCTCTGGTTGGGGGGGTGGGGGGGTGGGGGAGATACTTGAACAAGAGCTCACAGTCTCAGGATATGGGGTAGGCCAATTAAGACTGAGATGAGGAGAAACCCATTCATCCAGAGGGTAGTGAACCTGTGGAATTCTCTCCCGCAGAAGACTGTGGAGGCCAAATCACTGAATACATTTAAGAAGGAAATATATTTATAGGCATTAAGGGTTATGGGGAGAGAGCAGGAGTTTGGAGTTGCGATGGAAGATAAGCCATGACCATATTGAATGGTGGAGCAGACTCGACAGGCCGAATGGCCTACCCCTGCTGCTATTTTCTATGTGTTTATGTGCCAGGAGGCTCCCAGAATGATAATGGACATGTTTTTTGGGGTGACTTCAAAGCACCCTTGAAGAGGTCAAGCATCCCTGTCGACGAATCGGAGTCACTGGCTTGTGACTGACCAAAATGCAGAAGGCTCATTTGGGGAGGCATCGGACACATCCAGACTTCATTGGGAACACGCTGAGATGAAGTTGAGACATCGTAGCGAGCAGACAAACCCTAAACAACCCATCTACCTGACCCTCCAAAAACCACCTGACCCCAATGAGGCAGAGTCTGCAGGTTGCGGATTGGACACATTAACCAACTCAGAAACCAGCAGCCCAGAGTGTGGAAGCAAGTCATCCTCGATCCTGGAATACTGCCCGAGAAGAAGAGGAATCACAAGCAGCTGTGGTTATTTTGGATCCTCTTTGATCACCTTCAGGAATTAGACAGGAACCTCGCAGAGCTTTTCCTGCATTGGTCACGGTTTTATTTTCCTCGGCTTGTCTCTACTGTTTCTTAATTCTCTCAAGAGATAGCAGGTGGTAAACTGGGTTTTGCAGAACATAAGACATAGGAGCAGAAGTAGGTCATTCAGCCCATCAAATCTGTGCCGCCATTCAATGAGATTATGGACTGACCTGATATGATAATCCTCAATTACACTTTCTTGCCTTATTCCCAGAACCCTTGATTCCCTTACTGATTAAAAATATGTCCATTTCAGCTTTGAACATACTTAACGTCGATAGCCCCCTGTGATAAAGAATTCCATAGATTCACTACCCTCTGAGAAGAAATTCCTCCTCATCTCTGTCCTAAATGGCCGTTTCCTTACCCTGAGATTATGCCTTCAGGTCACCCATAAAGGCACGCCAGCTTTTTGAGATTTATGCATGAGGACACCCAAGTCTCTCAGTGTTGCGGTTTTCTGCAATCTTTCTCCATTTAAATAAGATTCAGCTCCTTTATTCTACCTACCAAAGTGCATAACTTCACATTTTCTCACAGTATATTCCGTCTGCGATGTGACCCCCCAATGGAAGTGACAATCGATTACATAATGAGGGTGTTCCGCAGGTTTACTGACCGAGTGGCAAAGGTGTGGATTATCCCAAGGGAATGGGCGAACGGTGTGCATCCTGCCATTCTCATTTGCAGTTCTGGATGTCGCTGAGAAGGACAGATGCAGCTCCATAGTCAGAAACATTAAACACTCACTGAAATCCACTGTCATTCGTGAACAGGAAATAGGGGTTTCTATGAAAACTGTCAGTGTTATTCCCATTATGAAATTAGTTTCCATGCACAATTAAAGGATTTAGGAGGCAGCAGGGCTACAAAATCAAAGCGCTGACTATTCTGTCTCTAATTAAAAGGATGTTCGTTAATAATATAATTACCTTGGATGTAGGAAACCTTCGCCAGCAGTGGATTTAATGGAAGATTTGAATTTTAAATTAATCATTTGGTCTGACGCAGCAGCAGGATAGGACAAATTTGACGCAGTATCTGCATTAGTTAGATTTTGTGTCATGTGAATTGTACAGACATTATCGGGAATGCCAAATTGGAGCCATAAATTGCAAGTTGCTTGCTTTGAGCCCTGAGTATCAATGTATTTAAGGAACATTACTCAAAATTAAACAGCTGGTGCAGCTATGGATTCCTTATTGCTTTCCTCTTCTCACATCGAATCCTGAGAACAACTGAAAGGATTATAAATAAAGCATTAGCCACTTCTGTGAGAGTGACAATGAATGATGTTGCTGTCGGATTTAAAGGCATATCACAAGGATTTCTCCAAGGATTTTTGGGAGGGGATTTTAGTCACATTATTTATAATCTCATTGCGCGCGATCTAATGGCTTTGTCGCGCCCAATTTGGTGACGCCGTTAAATCTCGCAAGAGGTCTCTCGCGGGATTTGGAATGCCCATACGTCCGTCGAGATGTTGCGATCTGGATCTCAAGTGGTCTCGGGTAGTCTGGGCATAGTGGCATCCTGGCACTCTTGCTGGTGCAAGGCACCTTGGCACTGCCAGGGGGACTACCAGGGTGCCAGGCTGGCAGTGCCAAGGCGCCAGGTTGTCCGTGCCAGGGATCAATTCCCGTGGTGCCCTGCCCTGAAGAGATAGGTCGAGGGGTGGCACGAAGGAGGCTTGACAGATCGGGGCGGCATTTAAAAATGGTGTCCCGATCCGCAAACCAACTCGTCAGTGCAGGAAGTGAGGTACTACAGTGCCTCGGCGGGGGGGGGGGGGGGGGGGGGGGGGGGGGGTCCCGATCGTGGCCTAAAAAAGCCGGCAGAGTCCCAATAGATAGAGGGGTCATTCCTGGCACTGCCGACACTGAGAAACAATCCACTATATGTGCCCAAAACAGGACTCTGTTTTTTGCATTTTAAATAGAACCCATTACCTTAAAGCAACAGTCAATTATTGCTGGTACTCCTGGGGTTGTGCTTCACATCTGCAGATCATCCAGGGTTACTCTTTCATTGGCTTTTTTTTTTTATTTGTTAAGGAGATGTGGCCGCTGGTGGCTGGGTCAGCATTTTTATCACCCAGATTCCACTTCCCTACCCAGGCGATCATGTTCCTGGAGCTGTTGGCACTTTCTGGAGTGAGTGAGTGAGGCAGGTCATTTAACCTCACAGCAGTCAGTGTTGAGCAGTCACAGGTCGTACTGTCTACTGTCATCACAGGCCGCAGGTTTACTTCCTGACCTTGTATCCAATTGTCTTAACTACTATTGCACATATAATGCAAGAGGATTCTTGTGGACTAATTACAAAGTACAAAACAGAAACAGTCCATTCTGCTCAATAGGCCCATGCTGTGATGTTCTTTGTGTTGCTTGTTTAGGATAGCGGGCGCAGTGTTCCACAAAGACCACAGTATAGCTTTTACTTAAACAAAGCTATGATTTTATTTACACCACTAAACTGGGTTTTGACACTTAGTCCTTTTAGAATACAGAATTGATCAATAACATCTACCTACACTCTACTGCTAATCTCACTACCAGTATAAAGTATAATCTAACCTTCTCACCCTAACTGCTCATATGACCTTCACTCGCTGTCGCCTGTACACACTCCTCCCCTAAGGTCTAGCATCACTGCTTTATATAGTAGTATCTTCAGCTCGCTCTAGTGGCTACTCATGGTGCTACATGAACCTTAACTATTGTGTTGCTGATAGTCATGATAATACCACACAAGCTAGTATTTCTGCTTCGCACAAACTTCCTCTCACCACCAATCCAACCAACATAACCTTCTATTCCTTTCTCTCTTATGTGCTTGTCTAATTTCCCTTCTGCAATCCCTGCTATAGTGAATTCCACATTCTGACCACACTCTGGGCAAAGAGGTTTCTTCCAAATTCTGTATTGGATTTATAAATTATTAATCAGTTACATTGATGTGGATATAATGGAATGAATGGTTCTTACTAGGATAGGGTAGGATTCATGTTCAATCCTGTCAGAATCCTCTGGGCATCCACTTTTTGCTGCATTAAATGTCAAATACAACCAAAACTAACTCACTGAAACAGACAAAACCCAGCTATTCACTTGGCCAAGAATGCTGGAGACACACTCTGGATAGAGAGAGAGACAGTTAAAGTTTCAGGACAATGATGATCTTTTGCCCATCGTCATATTCCTGATTTCTGATGAAGGATCGCACCCGAAATCCCAACCGATCTTTTCTCCTTTTTGTCTGGTCAGCCTGGGAAGTGCTTCCAACACCATCAGCTTCCAACATTCTCATTTTTCCCTTAACTTCAGCTTTCATGGGTAGAGGTTGTGAGGTTATATTGCCAGCTTGAAGCCTCATTAGACACAGGGACACGGCTGCAGTGTGCACTAACTATAGGCTGCACTGCAGCAAGGCACCAAGGCTATTCAGCAGCACCTCTCAAACCACAAACTCAACCACCCTAAAAAGATGGGCAGCAAGAGCATGGGAACACCACCACCTTCAAACCATACACTATCCTGACTTGGAAACATATTGCCGTTCTTTCATTGTCACTGGGTCAAAATTGTGGAACTCCCTCCCTAACAGCACTGTGGGTGCACCTACGTCAGAGGGGCTGCAGCGGGTTCAAGAAGGCCACCTTCCTAAGAGCAATTGGGGATGGGCAATAAATGCTAACCTTGCCACTGACTTGCACGCTCCGAGGAAAATAAATAAATAAATAAGGCTACAAATTTGTAAGCAGAATTCTGATTCTGTTTGATGAGGCTTCTCACCGAGAATATAGACTCAAAGTTTCTGCTGGCTCAGTGGTAGCACACTCACTTCCCAATCACAAGGTTCACACCCCAGGGCTTGAGCACACGAACAATCAAGGTTGGCACTACAGATCAGAATTGACGGAGGACTGCACCTCTCAGATGAGACATTAAACCAAGGCCCCATGTGTCTGCTTGGGTGGATGGAAACGACCCCAAGCCTCTATTCCGAAGAAGGGCAGTGGAATTCCCTCTGGTGTCTCTGGACAATATTTACCTCTCAATCAACATCACAACAAGCAGACGCTTTGGTCATTGTCACGTTGTTGTCTGTGGGAGTTTTCTGTGCGCTGCCA
The DNA here is from genome assembly GCF_047496885.1 of Scyliorhinus torazame. Lineage (NCBI taxonomy): Eukaryota > Metazoa > Chordata > Chondrichthyes > Carcharhiniformes > Scyliorhinidae > Scyliorhinus > Scyliorhinus torazame. Next base: position 28,454,152 of record NC_092720.1, on the reverse strand, counting down.
CAATTCCTACATTACAAAAAAGAGACAACACTTCAAAAAGTACTTCCCTGGTTGTAAAGGCCTTGGAGCACCTTGTGGTCACGAAAAGCGGTACATGAAGGTAAGTCTTTTCTCCTAGTGTAATGTTGTTAGCTGGTCTGAGCTGCCATCTGAAAAGCACTGAATCAACAGTTGGTGTCAGCCACGCACCGGCTTTGTTTGTTCCGTAACATAAACTGCTTCTGAATTCTCTTCATTCACTTTGAACTGATCGCCTGTTTTCCTCTCAAAACCTTCTTGAACAAACAGGAAGATAATGAGCGTTGGCTGCCCCTTCAGGTCGGCTATTCTACACTATTAAGGGCGTGCAAAATACCGAGGAGAAAAAATAGACTTGTATTATAATATTTAACATGAAATCATCGCAGGAAGCTGCAAGGACAAGTTGCGATCTGAATACCTCTCAAACCCAGCTGATTCAAGTCACACCAAGGATGTACCTATTTCCAATACAGAACTATCCATTTCTGCACGTGGTACCAGATTGTGTGCAGAATCCTGGTAACTGCATCCAAGTGCCTGGCCATTCATTGTCCCTGTGCAGCCCTGTGTCAAATAAATGCCCTGCGTAAAAATAAAAGGATTTACTGCAGGCCTCTTGTGAAGCTGTGAAGCTGAACACCATGGTTAGGATCTACTTTTTGACAGCAGCGAAAAGTGTTGCTGATATTTCAGTTTTCATAGTATTATAATCTTTCTCGGGAATCTGAAAGCGATAAATATCCCCCATATTTAAACCCCCACCCAAAAAAAAAATCACACAGCCGGTGCAATAAATATAAATTTTTAAAATGCAACGCAACAAAAAGCACACAGATCGCATGGAGCTCACAGCTTAGTGACTCTTTATGTCACTGACACCAATTACGTTAAACAAAAAAGTTGTCTTAAGGAGTCAACAAGTTTTTTTTTAAATATAAATTTAGGGTACCCAATTATTTTTTAAGGAGACAAGTTAAGAGCCCAACTCGGAGACTGTTATGCATCAGAGAATACATTCTTGTTGGTTACGTGTCACATGATGTGATGTCAGCAGAGTGTTTGTGCGGGCCCGTTGGTCAAGGTCCGAAACGCCCCGCTGGGATACATCCCCAGCATCTGTAAGCGGAGAGCCCAGGCATTGTGGACACAGAAGCCACAGGGGGCGCAAGGCACAAGTCAGCCAGCGATCCCGACGCCCTGTTCGATGCAGGCCCCAATCAAGGGTTTGCACTTTCCAGCTGGACCAACCAGAGGAAGAGTGGATGCAGCTGAACTGCATTGCGGATCCCGAGTGGCCCCATCAAGAAAACTGTGCAAGTTGACGGGCATCCATTAGATACGGAACCAGGCACGAGAGCTGTGGTTTCAGTTATTGGAAAGCAGACCTTCGACAGGATAAAGATGTGGGTACAGCAGTTAGATCTGCGGGACACTGAGGCAATATTAGCGGCATACACTGGCATACCATCAGCCATTACAGGAACCACAAGGATCCCAGTAGTTTACCTACAACAGTCAGTATGACATCCGTTGATCACAGTCAAGTGACATGACCCCAGCCTGCTCGGCCACGATTGGCCAGAACGCCTCCAACTGGACTGGCAGCAAATTCTCCACATGGGATCCGGAGGCCTATGCGAAGTGCTAGGGAAATGTCCTGAGGTTTTCCAACACAGACTGGTGAAAATAAAAGGGGGCCATGGCAAGAATTCAGGTAGACTCGGATGCACAACCAAGGTACTTCAGGGCTCGCCCAGTCTCTGTTGATTTATTAGCAAAAGTTGAGGTCAAACTCAGCCGACTCGAAGATCTTGGGATTATTAGACAGGTACATTTTGCCGATTGGGTGGCGCCAATGGTCCCGGTGTTCAAACCCGATAAGACGGTCTGACTGTGTGGGGACTATGATTTGACGGTCAACAGGACCTCCCAGCTGGATTCTTGTTCCGATATCCAGCATCAAGGGTCTATCTGGTGGACACTCATTTATGAAGCTCGATATGAGCCATGCGTACTTGCAGTTAGAGTTGGACCCTGCCTCACGTAAATACACCAGGCTACCTTTGGAGTGTTGTCGGCCTGTGTCATTTTCCAGATGGTAATGGAAAACATACCGAGAGGTTTGCCATGGGTGGCAGTGTATCTGGACGAGGTATTAGTCACAGGGGCAACTGGACAGGAACATTAAAGTAACTTGGATGAGGTTCTCTGTCGTTGCTAAGTTTGCAGATGATACAAAGATATGCAGTGGGACATATAGTATTGAGAAAGTAGGCGGGCTGCAGAAGGACTTGGACAGGCTAGGAGAGTGGGCAAAGAAGTGGCAGATGAAATACATTGTGGAAAAGTGTGAAGTTGTGCACTTTGGATTGCGAAATGGAGGCATAGTCTATTTTATAAATGAGGAAATGCTTAGGAAATCAGAAACACAAAGGGACTTGGGAGCCCTTGTTCACGATTCTCTTAAGGGTAACGTGCAGGTTCAGTCGACTGTTAGAAATGCAAATGCAATGTTAGCATTCGTGTCAAGAGGGCTAGAATACAAGCCTAGGGATGTACTTCTGAGGCTGTATAAGTCTCTGTTCAGACCCCATTTGAAGTATTGTGAGCAGTTTTGGGCCTCGTATCTAAAGAAGGATGTGCTGGCCTTAGAAAGGGTCCAGTGGAGGTTCACAAGAATGATCCCTGGAATGAAGAGCTTGGCATATGAGGAACGGTTGAAGACTTTGGGTCTGTACTTGTTGGAGTTTAGAAGAATGAGGTGGATCTTATTGAATCTTACAGGATACTGCGAGGCCTGGATAGAGTGGATGTGGAGAGGATGTTTCCACTTGTAGGAAAAACTAGAACCAGAGGACACCATCCCAGACTAAAGGGACAATCCTTTAAAACAGAGATTAGGAGGAATTTCTTCAGCCAGAAGGTAGTGAATCTGAGGAATTCTTTGTCGCAGAAGGCTGTGGAGGCCAAATCACTGAGTGTCTTTAAGATAGAGATAGATAGGTTCTTGATTAATAAGGGGATCAGGAGTTATGGGGGGAAGGCAGGAGAATGGGGATGAAAAAAATATCAGCCATGATTGAATGGGGGAGCAGACTCGATGGGCCGAGTGGCCTAATTCTGCTCCTAGGTCTCATGGTCTTCTCAGAGACGGGCATTCGCCTGCTTCGAGAAAAATGCATGTTCCACTTGAGGGAAGTGGTGTACCTCGGCTATCGAGTGGACAATGAGGCATTACGCCTGGTTGGGAAAAAAGTCCGGGCATTTCAGCCAGCTCTTACACCTGAAGACACCCCGGAGTGGAGGTCTTTTTTGGGATTGGTGAACGATTACAGAAGGTTAATCGCCAGCCTTTCGACCATGTTGGCCCCCACAACTCCTTTTGAAAAGAACCAGGAAATGGGTGTGGAGAAAGCAACAGGAAGAAGTATTCACACAAGTAAAGAAATAATTGACGTCCTTATCGTGTTGGGTGTTCTGGTTCACAAACAAGCCAACAATGCTGGAAGTGGTGTAACGCTATTTTATTAACTGTTCAACTATGCTAACATACTGTAAACGTGAGTATAAGCAATACCAGCTTAACTGTGGACCCTTTCCTATCACCAGCTCTGGTGAGGCACTCAGCACATGGTGAATGTCTGTGATGCAGGCTGTGAGCTCTGTGCTCTGAGCTGGCTGCTGCTAGAATGAGCGGGAACTCTCCTGTCCCCTGTCTTTATAGTGCTTGTGCTCTCACTGGTGATTGGCTGCGGTGTTATGTATGCTGGTTGGTCCTACTGCATGTCCATCAGTGTGTGTATGTGATTGCACCATAATGTACTGATGTATATTATGACATCCACCTTTTTTACAAAAAACATGTGCCTATGTGAGAATAAATAACGTGTAATGAGTGTATCTGACCATGTGTGTGCAGTATTTACATAACTATGTACATGAGGTTAGTCTATATACACGGGAAGGTGCCTGGTGCAGAGAAAAGAAAAACAAGGTGTTACACCAACAACAAAACTAAGAACGAATGCGATAAACAAACTAGTGAAATGCTGAAACAGGATGAAAGAACAAAGCATTGAGTCCAACATTGTAAGGCTCATAAATCAAGTCTCTGAGGTGGGCGACGAATTTGGGTTGACCACCTCAAGGACTCAGGAGCCACCGGCTGAGGATCGGGCCAGGCCATGGGCAAGTGAGGAGGATGCAGAGTATCCGGAAGCTCTATAAAGCCCAGGTCAGGCACAACAGGAGGGCGTGGCACCGGTGGAGGATTGCGTAGCGAGCGTGGAACGAGACGAAGGGCACGCCGATTGCGACGGCGAATGGAGCCATCAGGCAGACGAACCAGGAATGAGCGGGGAGCCACCAGCCGAAGAACCACAGCAGTCGCAGACCAGCCACCCTCCAGAACATGGATTCGGACGTTGTCACCTGGCGCCAGAGCAGGAAGATCAGTCGCTCGAGCGTTATGCGCTGCCTTGTGCTGCGCGCGAGACTGTTGCATCCACTGAAGGACCGGAGCATGGTCAAGGCCTGGGACGTGAATGGACAGTACAGTGGTCCTGAGGGTGCGTCCCATCAGCAGCTGGGCTGGTGACAGGCCCGTGGACAGTGAAGCCGAGCGATAGGCCAGCAAGGAGAGGCAGAAGTCGGATCCTGCATCAGTAGCCTTGCAGAGGAGCCTCTTTATGATGTGGACGCCCTTTTCTGCTTTGCCATTTGACTGGGTGTGCAGGGGACTGGACGTCACGTGTACAAAGTTCTACATGCTGGTGAAGTTAGACCATTCCTGGCTCGCAAAGCAGGGGCCATTGTCTGACATCACAGTGAGTGGGATGCCGTGACGAGCAAAGGTCTCTTTGCAGGCACGGATAACAGCCGATGACGTGGTGTCGTGCAGGCGTACAACCTCGGGATAGCTGGAAAAATAATCAACTATGAGAACATAGTCCCTGCCGAGCGCATGGAACAGGTCCACGCCTACCTTAGACCAAGGGGACGTGACCAACTCATGGGGCTGAAGGGTCTCCCGTGGTTGAGCCAGCTGGAACCGCTGACAGGTGGGGCAATTGAGCACAGTGTTGGCAATGTCCTCATTTATGCCAGGCCAGTAGACAGCCTCTCGGGCCCTCCGTCGGCACTTCTCTACGCCAAGATGGCCCTCGTGCAGCTGCTCTAAAACCAGGTGATGCATGCTGTGTGGGATCACGATGCGGTCCAGCTTCAGGAGGACGCCATCAACGACTGCCAGATCATCTTGAATATTATAGAACTGCGGGCATTGTCCCTTGAGCCATCCGTCAGTCATGTGGCGCATCACACGTTGTAGCAGGGGGTCAGCCGCAGTCTCACGGCGAATGTGGGTTAGGCGTTCATCCCTGGCCGGCAGATTGGCGGCCGTGAAGGCCATATGGGCGTCGGCTTGGCAAACAAACCCCTCTGGGTCGGACGGAGTGGTGACTGCCCTGGACAGAGCGTCGGCTATGATCAGGTCCTTACCCGGTGTGTACGCGAGCTGGAAAGTTGACCATTCCTAAGAACCGGAGCACCGCAATCTTATCCGCCGGCTTCTGCATGGCCGTGATGGCTGCCACCTTGTCTGCATCCCGGCCGCACACCCAACCGGGAGATGAGGTCTCCTAAAAACTTGAGTTCGGTCTGGACGAAAGAACATTTGGCTCTTTTGAGGCGCAGGTCTTGGTCCCGTATTCGCTTAAAAACGCGTTGGAGGCGACTGATATGCTCCTGCGGGGTGGTGGACCAGATGATGATGTCGTCCACATAGACGCGCACAACCTCGATGCCCTCCATCATCTGCTGCATGATGCGGTGGAACACTTCAGATGCTGATATGATTCCAAATGGCATTCTGTTGTAGCAGTACCTGCCAAATGGGGTGTTGAAAGTACACAGCTTTCTGCTGGACTTGTCCAATTGAATCTGCCAAAAGCCCTTTGATGCATCCAGCTTGGTGAATATGTTGGCTCGAGCCATCTCGCACGTGGTCTCCTCACGCTTGGGGATAGGGTAATGCTCCCACATGATGTTACGATTTAAATCCTTCGGGTCGATACAGATCCGGAGCTCGCCGGAAGGCTTCTTGACGCACACCATGGAACTGACCCAGTCGGTTGGTTCCGTCACTTTGGAAAGCACTCCTTGGTCCTGGAGGTCCTGCAGCTGCTGCTTGAGGCTGTCCTTGAGGGGTGCTGGGACTCTGCGAGGTGCATGAACCACAGGCGTGGCGTCCTGTTTGAGCAGGATTTTGTATGTGTTGGGAAGTGTGCCCATGCCTTCGAAGACATCTCGGTGTTGAGTGATGATGGCACTTAGTTGCGCCCTGACGTCCGCATCTTGGACGTCAGACGTGTCCTCTGGAGAGAGGGAATGTACGCGCTGCACGAGGTTGAGGAGCTTGCACGCCTGTGCGCCTAGCAGGGAGTCCTTTGAGGAGCCCACGATCTCGAAGGGTAGGGTGACTTTTCGCGAGTTGTGCGTCACCTCAAGTTGGCATGACCCGGTGGCGGGGATGACGTTACCATTATAGTCGACCAGTTGGCAATTGGATGGAAGAATTGTTGGTTTGACCCCCAGGGTTTGAAATGCTGACCATGCGAGGAGATTGGCGGAAGCACCAGTGTCCAGACGGAATCTGACCTGGGATCGGTTGACCGTCAGAGTGGCACACCACTCGTCGTCCGGATCAATGCTGTGCACCAACAGCAGCTGGTGCTTTCGATTCGGGGACAGCCTGTTCTTGGTTATGACAGTGACTCGAAAAGGCTCCCTGTCCTCGGTGTCACTGGTCTGCATGACGTCAGGATCGGACTCGGTGAAGGTGGGTTGGATTGCCCGAACATTCCTGCGTGGCTGGTTAAATCGTTGCGAGTTGGCAGGCTGGGCTGCTCGACAGCAGGCAGCATAGTGGCCAAGCCTGCCACAGCGTAGGCATTGTTGCGATTTGGCAGGGCATTGCCGCTTTAAGTGGACGGAGCCACAGTTGGCGCACGTCGTGACGTCAGTGCGTTTGTTGCACCACCACGCATGCGCGGTATGGTCTTGCATGGTGCGGGCCTGCGCATCGCGTTCCTCCACATCACCGTCCCTTCGTTTGGCGCGTACGTGCGCGGGAGGTCTCGGAAAGCACGCGAAATGGCCGCCCTCCTCCAGACTGCGGCCCGGGAGGTGTTCGATCGTTTGGACCCGTTCCGCCTCATGGGGCCCTTGCCACGGCGTTTCAGCTGCCTGTATGTAGGAGTACCGGCTGGTGGCATTCTTATGCAGGACACAGGTCTCGATGGCAGTCGCTAGGGTTAGCTGCTTAACTTAAAGGAGCTGCTGACGCAGGGTGTCCGACATGACCCCAAAAACAATCTGGCTGCGTATCATGGAGTCGGAGGTGGGCCCATAGCCACAGGATTGCGCGAGGATGCGGAGGTGTGTTAAATAGGATTGGAAAGGCTCGTCCTTATCCTGCAAGCGCTGCTGGATCAGATTCCTTTCGAAGCTTTCGTTGACTTCAACACTGGGGTGTGTGTCGAATTTGAGGAGAACCGTCTTGTACTTGGTCTTGTCCTCGTCGTCCGCAAATGTCAGGGAGTTAAAGATATGGATGGCAGGTTGCCCAGCCGTGGAGAGAAGGGCTATCTTCCTGGTGTCCGATGCATTCTCCCTGTCTGTGGCCTCGAGGAAGAGCTGGAAACGCTGTTTAAATATCTTCCAATTTACCCCGAGATTGCCAGCGATGCGGAGCGGCGGCGGCGGGTTGATGTTCTCCATGCTGTAGGATGCCGGAATGCTGAGAAGTTGCAGGTAGGTGTCACAAGTGCTAGATTGCGGCCACTCCTTGTACCATGTCGTGTTGGGTGTTCTGGTTCACAAACAAGCCAACAATGCTGGAAGTGGTGTAACGCTATTTTATTAACTGTTCAACTATGCTAACATACTGTAAACGTGGGTATAAGCAATACCAGCTTAACTATGGACCCTTTCCTATCACTATCTAGGTGAGGCACTCAGCACATGGTGAATGTCTGTGATGCAGGCTGTGAGCTCTGTGCTCTGAGCTGGCTGCTGCTAGAATGAGCGGGAACTCTCCTGTCCCCTGTCTTTATAGTGCTTGTGCTCTCACTGGTGATTGGCTGCGGTGTTATGTATGCTGGTTGGTCCTACTGCATGTCCATCAGTGTGTGTATGTGATTGCACCATAATGTACTGATGTATATTATGACAGTCTTCAGGCTTGTGAACACATTAGGATCCTGCCAAACAACTAACAAACGTCACCGTACGGCATTGGCGCTGTTTTATCACACCGTATGGAAGATGGCAGGGAGAGGCCAATCGCTTTCGTCTCCTGGACACTGGCTATGGCCGAGTGCAATTATGCGTAAATTGAGAAAGAGGGTCCGGCAGTTGTCTTCGCCATGAGAAAATTCCATCAATTTGTGTACGATCGATGGTTCATGATCGTTAAGGATCGCAAGCCACTGATATGTCTTTTTAACAAAGACAAAGTGATTCCGTCCATTGCCCCTGCCAGGATTCAGCATTGGTCCTCCTGCTGGCCGCCTATGAGTTCTGATTAGAACATTGTCCAGGTACCCAGATCCCAAATGCGGATGCATTAAGGCTTTGCCGACGCGTCCTCTTTCTCCTCTCAGGCACACTCAACTTTATGGATTTGTTTCCTGTTACAGCGTCCCAAATCCATGAGTGGACACAGACCAACTCGGTGCTTTTGAAAGTCTGACACATAGACCTGTATGGGGGTTAGCACAGAAGACTGCCAAATGAGTTGCGGGAATTCTCGACGAATGTGTCCAAGTTTAGTGTCGAAGACGCAGCCTTTTGAGGGGTACGCGCTGTCATCCCGGGTCAGGGCCAAGACCTGATCTCGAGGGTCCTGCACAACAATGGTGTCCAAAATGAAAATACTCGGCCGCACCTATGTTTGGTGGCCAGGCCTGGACATGGAGAGAGAGCTGGTAACCCAGCAGTGCAACGTATGTCAGGAGTAACAGAAGCTTCCACCAGCCACGCACCTTCACCCAAGGGAATGGCCGGGGTAACTGTGGGTGCAGTTCCACGCCTACTTTGCCAGCCCCTTTCAAAGATCGATGTTTTTACTCCTGATAGATGCCCACTCTCAGTGGTTGGATCCATAGAATATTGTCAACCACCACGAAGTCCACCGTTAAGAAATTGCACCTGTCTTTTAGTATGCACGGTATCCCTGCGGTGTTAGTTACCGACAATAAAATGCTTTTCATAAGTCTGAAGACAAACGGGGTACAGCACATTCGTATGGTCCCGCATCACTTGGCATCCAAGGGGCTGGCAGGAAGGGCGGTACAGATGTTCAATGATGTTACTGTGAAAAGCTCCTAGTCGCCACATTCCGGTGCCTGTTCGGGAACATAAAGGGAGAATACAGAATGTCCAAATTATCTAATAGCACCTCTTTCGGGACTTGTGAGAGGAAACCAGAACACCCGGAGGAAACCCACGCAGACACAGGGAGAATATGCAGACTCTGCGCAGACAGTGACCCAAGCCAGGAATTGAACCTGGGACCCTGATGCTGTGAAGCAACAATGCTAACCACTGTGCTACCGTGCCACCCACTAACTATCATCCCTTGTCATTCAATGGCATTACCAACAATGAGTCCCCCACGACCAACAGCCTGGGAATTATCATTGACCAGCAACCGAACTGGACTAACCATATAAATACGGTGGCTACAGACACCAAGGTGGCGCAGTGGTTATCACTGCTGCTTCATAGCGCCGAAGACCCAAGTTCGATCCTGGCCCCCCAGGTCACTGTCCGTGTGTAGTTTACACATTCACCCCCTGTCTGTGTGGATTTCACCCCCACAGCACGGTAGCCTTGTGAGGCAGCATGGTAGCCTTGTGGATAGCACAATTGTTTCACAGCTCCAGGGTCCCAGGTTTGATTCCGGCTTGGGTCACTGTCTGTGCGGAGTCTGCACATCCTCCCCGTGTGTGCGTGGGTTTCCTCCGGTTGCTCCGGTTTCCTCCCACAGTCCAAAGATATGCAGGTTAGGTGGATTGGCCGTGATAAATTGCCCTTAGGGTCCAAAATTGCCCTTAGTGTTGGGTGGGGTTACTGGGTTATGGGGATAGGGTGGAGGTGTTGACCTTGGGTAGGGTGCTCTTTCTAAGGGCCGGTGCAGACTCGATGGGCCGATTGGCCTCCTTCAGCACTGTAAATTCTATGATATCTATGAACCCAAAGATGGGCCAAGGATTGGCCACGCTAAATTGTCCATTAATTGGGAAAAACCATTTAAATTTTAAAAAGTTAAAAACTAAATAAATACTGTGGCTACAAGAGCAGTTCAGAGGTTACGAATCCTACGGCGAGTAACTAACCTCCTGACTCCCCAAAGCCTGTCCACAATCTACAATGGGTCCACAATTGGGCCCACAACTGTTCACAATTTACATAGATGATTTGGAGTTGGGGACCAAGGGCAATGTGTCCACGTTTGCAGACGACACTAAGATAAGTGGTAAAGCAAAAAGTGCAGAGGATACTGGAAGTCTGCAGAGGGATTTGGATAGGCTAAGTGAATGGGCTAGGGTCTGGCAGATGGAATACAATGTTGACAAATGTGAGGTTATCCATTTTAGGAGGAATAACAGCAAAAGGGATTATTATTTAAGTGATAAAATATGAAAACATGCTGCTGTGCAGAGAGACCTGGGTGTGCTAGTGCATGAGTCACAGAAAGTTGGTTTTCAGGTGCAACAGGTGATTAAGAAGGCAAATGGAATTTTGATCTTCATTGCTAGAGGGATGGAGTTTAAGACTAGGGCGGTTCTGCTGCAATTGTATAAGGTGTTAGTGAGGCCACACCTGGAGTATTGTGTTCAGTTTTGGTCTCCTTACTTGAGAAAGGAACTGGAGGGTGTGCAGAGGAGATTCACTAGGTTAATCCCAGACCTGAAGGGGTTGGATTACGAGGAGAGGTTGAGTAGACTGGGACTGTACTCGTTGGAATTTAGAAGGATGAGGGGGGATCTTATAGAAACATATAAGATTATGAAGGGAATACATAGGATAGATGTGGGCAGGTTGTTTCCACTGGCGGGTGAAAGCAGAACGAGGGGGCATAGCCTCAAAATAAGGGGAAGTAGATTTAGGACTGAGTTTAGGAGGAACTTCTTCACCCAAAGGGTTGTGAATCTATGGAATTCCTTGCCCAGTGAAGCAGTAGAGGCTCCTTCATTAAAAGTTTTTAAGATAAAGATAGATCGTTTTTTGACGAATAAAGGGATTAAGGGTTATGGTGTTCGGGCTGGAAAGTGGAGCTGAGTCCACAAAAGATCAGCCATGATCTCATTGAATGGTGGAGCAGGCTCGAGGGGCCAGATGGCCTACTCCTGCTCCTAGTTCTTATGTTCTTATGTACAAGGCACAAGTCAGGAGCGTAATCCTCTCCACTTGCCTGGATCAGTGCAGCTCCAACTGCACTCAAGAAATTCATCACCATCCAGGACAAAGCAACTCACCAAATTGGTATCCTTTCCATAAACATTCATTCCCTCCACCGACGAACAGTGGCAGTAGTGTTTACCCTCTACCAGGTGCACTGCAGGAACTCACCAAGTCTCCTTTGGCAACACTTTCCAAACCTATAACCCCTGACATGTAGAAGGACAAGCATGGCAGATACATGGGAGCACCACTACCTGGAAATTCCCCTCCAAGCCACTCACCATCCTGACTTGGAAATAAATTGCCGTTCCTTCACCATTGCTGGGTTAAAATCCTGGAACTCGCTCCCTAATAGCACCTTGCATGTACCTACATTCCATTGTTATATACATGTTTTTTTACATGTGCAATATCTCTTTCAGAACCGAGTCACATGACATGCATGATGGCATTGTCTACTTTGCGGGCTTCCGGGCAGTCTAGTGTCACACCTTTTACAGTGTTGACCTACCATGGGTGGCACGGTAGCACAGTGGTTAGCACCGTTGCTTCACAGAGCCTGGGACCCAGGTTCGATTCTCAACTTGGGTCCCTGTATGTACGGAGTCTGCACTTTCTCCCTGTGTCTGCGTGGGTTTCCTCCGGGTGCTCCAGTTTCCTCCCACAAATCCCGAAAGACGTGCGGTTAGGTGAATTCGACATTCTGAATTCTCCCTTAGTGTACCCGAACAGGCGCCGGAATGTGGCGACAAGGGTATATCACAGTAATTTCATTGCAGTGTCAATGTAAGCCCACTTGGATTAGATTTGTTGATTGTCACGTGTACCGAGATGCAGTGAATAATATGTTTCTGCGAGCTGCTCAAACAGATCATTTAGTACATGAAAATAAAATAAAGTAAAAAGAAAATACATAATAGGGCAACACATGATACACAATGTAACTACATAGACACCGGCATCGGGTGAAGCATACAGGAAAAAGTAGTAATCAGGTCAATCCATAAGGCGATCGTTTAGGAGTCTGGTAGCTAGCGAGGAAGAAGCTATTTATGAGTCTGTTCGTGCGTCTTCTCAGACTTTTGCATCTCCTGCCCGATGGAAGAAGTTAGAAGAGTGAGTAAGTTGGGTGGGAGGTGTCTTTGATTATGCTGCCCGCTTTCCCAAGGCAGGGTGTAGATAGAGTCAGGTGGATGGGAGGCAGGTCCTTGTAATGGACTAGGCTGTGTCCACGACTCTGAAGTTTCTTGCGGTCTTGGGCCGAGCAGTTGCCATACCAGGCTGTGATGTAGCCCGATAGGATGCTTTCTATAGTGCATCTGTAAAAGTTGGTAAGAGTTAATGTGGACATGCCGAATTTCCTTAGTTTCCTGAGGAAGTTTAGGCGCTGTTGAGCTTTCTTGGTGGTAGCGTCGACGTGGGTGGACCAGGACAGATTTTTGGTGACAATAAAGATGATTATCGTTATTAAATAAACCTCTGTTGATCTTGCATTAAACCCATATGCTTCAACAATTGATTTCTTTTGTCCAAAAGCAGAAAATACTGGACAATCTCAGCAGGTCTGACAGCATCTGTGGAGAGAGAAGGGAGCGAACGTTTTGGGTCTGGATGTCTCTTCGTCTCTCTCCACAGATGCTGTCAGGCCTGCTGAGAATGTCCAGCAATTTCTGTTGTTATTTCAGATCCAGCATCCTCAGAAATTGCTTTTTATTTCTTTTGTACTGTTAGTCTCAAGATACAACAGCCATGGACGACAGTGGTTCAAGAAGGCAACTCACCAGCACCTTTTCATGGGGAATTAGGGATGGACAATGAATGCTGACCTAGTGAACAAAGCCCACATCCTTTTGAATTAATTTTTTAAAATGTTTGCATTTTGCGGAACTCCGAACTGCCAAAACTGTTTGTGGCAACGTCTCAGCTGGACGGTTGGTTACTGGATGATAAAGAATATGTGTTACAAAGGTGGTTCAAGGTGGCTCATGACACTACTCCAGCACCCTAGGACAGAGGAAGAAAAGAAACAATGGGCGGGATTCTCCATTCCTGCGGCTAAGTGCTGGATGGAATCCGTGGGAGGTTCACATCAAAACAATCGGCGCAAACCCCTCCCCAATTCCGGTCCCGAAAGATTCCAGCGCTGCAAGAAACGCCCACAGATCGCATCGAGAACGGCCGGAGAGTGGGAGGCTCCCGGGCCGCGCATGCGTGCGGCTGACGACCTGCAGCGGTCGCATCGTACAACATGGCGCCAACCGTGCGCGTAACCTAACCCGCCAACTGCGACCCCACAGCCCAACCCCTGGTCACCCCACTGCTACCCCTCACCAGTCACCCAGCCCTGGAAAACACCCCCCCCCCCTCCCCCACCCCGGCCAGCGGCACGGATCCCGGACGAGTGTGGTGGCGCTGGACCCAGTCCACACGTGTCCCGCACCGTCAGCCCATCGGGGGTGGAGCATCACAGATGGGCCGGCCGATGAGGCGCCAACAGCATTGCGACTGCGCACGCCTCGAGTCATGATGATGCCCATTTGGAGAGGGCGGAGAATTGCAAACCAACGTCAATTCGGTGCCGGACCCGATTCCGGCGTTGGAATCGATTCTCCGCCCAATCGCCAATTACGATTTTGGCATCAGGCAACGGAGAATCCCACCCTATCAGTGTCATGTCTTTACAAGGTCAGTGATTGAGGGGACAATAGGCCTACTGAAGATGAGGTTCCACTGCCTGCACCGTTCCTGGGGATCCGTGCAATTCACTCCAGAGTATGTGTCTCTTATCCTTGTGGTATGCTGCAATATTTTACTGGCAAAGTGGAACCCGCTTGAGGATGAGGTTCCCAAGGCAGCTCCACAAGCCCCAGAGGAAGACTTCACAGATGGATCGGATGGGGAGCCGGTGAGGGCTTGCAGATCCGAGTGCAACTCTCGGGGCCCCCGGTTCTGCCCCTGAAGCTGCTTCTCCGTAAGAGTCACCACTCTCTCAGTGGAGGAGGCTGTGCGCCTGGTCTTCAGGATCAATGCAATGTTCAAACTCTGCATGGATGCCTCCACCACTGAAATCTTGGCACGCAGACCCTGGAAGTGAAACAGATAATATTAAGAACATCATCACTAAGTGTCCGCAAGCACAACGGTAGCTTTCCTCAACAGACACGAGCTTTACCAAGAGACTGTGAGTGGAAGATCTACGAGAACCCTGGGTTTTACCATTCTCACTGGAAATGCCAAAACCCCAGACTTCCTGCGTATTCCCCCAGTCTTCCTGCGTATTCCCCCAGTCTTCCTGCATATTCCCCCAGACTTCCTGCGTATTCCCCCAGACTTCCTGCATATTCCCCCAGACTTCCTGCATATTCCCCCAGACTTCCTGCGTATTCCCCCAGACTTCCTGCGTATTCCCCCAGACCTCCTGCGTATTCACCCAGACTTCCTGCGTATTCACCCAGTCTTCCTGCATATTCCCCCAGTCTTCCTGCATATTCCCCCAGTCTTCATGCGTATTCCTCCAGGCTTCATGCATATTCCCCCAGGCTTCCTGCGTATTCCCCCAGTCTTCCTGCGTATTCCCCCAGACTTCCTACATATTCCCCCAGACTTCCTGCATATTCCCCCAGTCTTCCAGCATATTCCCCCAGTCTTCCTGCATATTCGATTTCGGCGTGAGAACAGCTGGTGAGTCAGTTTCAGCGGGAGCATTGCGGAAGTGGCTGCTGGGAGTTTTTTAGGCGGGAACAGGAAGTTGACCCGCGGACGTCTGGGAAGACCCTCACCAATAAATTCTGGGGGAGAGGAAACCCATTGGTCTGAGGTAAGTACCATATTTTATTATATTATTATTATTTTTTATAAAAATTTAATTTAGTTGTTAGCCAGATCTTGGTAGAAAGTTAGAGGAATGGCGGGGAAGGGAGTGCAATGTTCCTCCTGCAGGATGTTTGAGGAGGTGAGGGATGCAGTTAGTGTCCCTGCTGATTTTACCTGCAGGAAGTGCTGCCATCTCCAGCTCCTCCAAGGCCAAGTTAGGGAACTGGAGCTGGAGTTGGAAGAACTTCGGATCATTCGGGAGGCAGAAGGGGTCATAGATAGCAGCTTCAGGGAATTAGTTACACCAAAGATTGGAGATAGGTGGGTAACTGTAAGAGGGACTGGGAAAAAGCAGTCAGTGCAGGGATCCCCTGCGGTCGTTCCCCTGAGAAACAAGTATACCGCTTTGGATACTTGTGGGGGGGATGACTTACCAGGGGTAAGCCATGGGGTACGGGCCTCTGGCACGGAGTCTGTCCCTGTTGCTCAGAAGGGAAGGGGGAGAGGAGCAGAGCATTAGTAATTGGGGACTCTATAGTCAGGGGCACAGATAGGAGATTTTGTGGGAGCGTGAGAGACTCACGTTTGGTATGTTGCCTCCCAGGTGCAAGGGTACGTGATGTCTCGGATCGTGTTTTCCGGGTCCTTAGGGGGGAGGGGGAGCAGCCCCAAGTCGTGGTCCACATTGACACTAACGACATAGGTAGGAAAGGGGACAAGGATGTCAGGCAGGCTTTCAGGGAGCTAGGATGGAAGCTCAGAACTAGAACAAACAGAGTTGTTATCTCTGGGTTGTTGCCCGTGCCACGTGATAGTGAGATGAGGAATAGGGAGAGAGAGCAGTTAAACACGTGGCTACAGGGATGGTGCAGGCGGGAGGGATTCAGATTTCTGGATAACTGGGGCTCTTTCTGGGGAAGGTGGGACCTCTACAGACAGGATGGTCTACATCTGAACCTGAGGGGCACAAATATCCTGGGGGGGGAGATTTGTTAGTGCTCTTTGGGGGAGTTTAAACTAATGCAGCAGGGGCATGGGAACCTGGGGCGTCATTCTCCGCCGGCGGGAGTCTCCGTTCTGCCGGCGCCCGGGGGTTTCCCGACGGCGTGGGGCTGCCCCACAATGGGAAACCCCATTGACCGGCCGGTGTTACGGAGACTCCCGCCGGCCGGTCGGGGCAGAAATGTGGCGGGGCGGGTAGGAGAATTTCGCCCCTGGATTGTAGTTTTAGGGTAAGGGAGAATGAGAGTATAGAGGTCAGGAGCACAGATTTGACGTCGCAGGAGGGGGCCAGTGTTCAGGTAGGTGGTTTGAAGTGTGTCTACTTCAATGCCAGGAGTATACGAAACAAGGTAGGGGAACTGGCAGCATGGGTTGGTACCTGGGACT
Organism: Scyliorhinus torazame; assembly: GCF_047496885.1. Classification (NCBI taxonomy): domain Eukaryota; kingdom Metazoa; phylum Chordata; class Chondrichthyes; order Carcharhiniformes; family Scyliorhinidae; genus Scyliorhinus; species Scyliorhinus torazame. Next base: position 28,437,460 of record NC_092720.1, on the reverse strand, counting down.
TCGATGTTGTGGCCATTTCGGAGACATGGATAGAGCAGGGACAGGAATGGATGTTGCAGGTTCCGGGGTTTAGGTGTTTTAGTAAGCTCAGAGAAGGAGGCAAAAGAGGGGGAGGTGTGGCGCTGCTAGTCAAGAGCAGTATTACGGTGGCGGAGAGGATGCTAGATGGGGACTCTTCTTCCGAGGTAGTATGGGCTGAAGTTAGAAACAGGAAAGGAGAGGTCACACTGTTGGGAGTTTTTTATAGGCCTCCTAATAGTTCTAGGGATGTAGAGGAAAGGGTGGCGAAGATGATTCTGGATAAGAGCGAAAGTAACAGGGTAGTTATTATGGGAGACTTTAATTTTCCAAATATTGACTGGAAAAGATATAGTTCGAGTACAATAGATGGGTCGTTTTTTGTACAGTGTGTGCAGGAGGGTTTCCTGAAACAATATGTTGACAGGCCAACAAGAGGCGAGGCCACGTTGGATTTGGTTTTGGGTAATGAACCAGGCCAGGTGTTGGATTTGGAGGTAGGAGAGCACTTTGGGGACAGTGACCACAATTCGGTGTCGATTACGTTAATGATGGAAAGGGATAAGTATACACCGCAGGGCAAGAGTTATAGCTGGGGGAAGGGCAATTATGATGCCATTAGACGTGACTTGGGGGGGATAAGGTGGAGAAGTAGGCTGCAAGTGTTGGGCACACTGGATAAGTGGGGCTTGTTCAAGGATCAGCTACTGCGTGTTCTTGATAAGTATGTACCGGTCAGACAGGGAGGAAGGCGTCGAGCGAGGGAACCGTGGTTTACCAAGGAAGTGGAATCTCTTGTTAAGAGGAAGAAGGAGGCCTATGTGAAGATGAAGTGTGAAGTTTCGGTTGGGGCGATGGATAGTTACAAGGTAGCGAGGAAGGATCTAAAGAGAGAGCTAAGACGAGCAAGGAGGGGACATGAGAAGTATTTGGCAGGAAGGATCAAGGAAAACCCAAAAGCTTTCTATAGGTATGTCAGGAATAAGCGAATGACTAGGGAAAGAGTAGGACCAGTCAAGGACAGGGATGGGAAATTGTGTGTGGAGTCTGAAGAGATAGGCGAGATACTAAATGAATATTTTTCGTCAGTATTCACGCAGGAAAAAGATAATGTTGTGGAGGAGAATGCTGAGCCCCAGGCTAATAGAATAGATGGCATTGAGGTACGTAGGGAAGAGGTGTTGGCAATTCTGGACAGGCTGAAAATAGATAAGTCCCCGGGACCTGATGGGATTTATCCTAGGATTCTCTGGGAGGCCAGGGAAGAGATTGCTGGACCTTTGGCTTTGATTTTTATGTCATCATTGGCTACAGGAATAGTGCCAGAGGACTGGAGGACAGCAAATGTGGTCCCTTTGTTCAAAAAGGGGAGCAGAGACAACCCCGGCAACTATAGACCGGTGAGCCTCACGTCTGTAGTGGGTAAAGTCTTGGAGGGGATTATAAGAGACAAGATTTATAATCATCTAGATAGGAATAATATGATCAGGGACAGTCAGCATGGCTTTGTGAAGGGTAGGTCATGCCTCACAAACCTTATTGAGTTCTTTGAGAAGGTGACTGAACAGGTAGACGAGGGTAGAGCAGTTGATGTGGTGTATATGGATTTCAGCAAAGCGTTTGATAAGGTTCCCCACGGTAGGCTATTGCAAAAAATACGGAGGCTGGGGATTGAGGGTGATTTAGAGATTTGGATCAGAAATTGGCTAGCTGAAAGAAGACAGAGGGTGGTGGTTGATGGGAAATGTTCAGAATGGAGTACAGTCACAAGTGGAGTACCACAAGGATCTGTTCTGGGGCCGTTGCTGTTTGTCATTTTTATCAATGACCTAGAGGAAGGCGCAGAAGGGTGGGTGAGTAAATTTGCAGACGATACTAAAGTCGGTGGTGTTGTCGATAGTGTGGAAGGATGTAGCAGGTTACAGAGGGATATAGATAAGCTGCAGAGCTGGGCTGAGAGGTGGCAAATGGAGTTTAATGTAGAGAAGTGTGAGGTGATTCACTTTGGAAGGAATAACAGGAATGCGGAATATTTGGCTAATGGTAAAGTTCTTGAAAGTGTGGATGAGCAGAGGGATCTAGGTGTCCATGTACATAGATCCCTGAAAGTTGCCACCCAGGTTGATAGGGTTGTGAAGAAGGCCTATGGAGTGTTGGCCTTTATTGGTAGAGGGATTGAGTTCCGGAGTCGGGAGGTCATGTTGCAGCTGTACAGAACTCTGGTACGGCCGCATTTGGAGTATTGCGTACAGTTCTGGTCACCGCATTATAGGAAGGACGTGGAGGCTTTGGAGCGGGTGCAGAGGAGATTTACCAGGATGTTGCCTGGTATGGAGGGAAAATCTTATGAGGAAAGGCTGCTGGACTTGAGGTTGTTTTCGTTGGAGAGAAGAAGGTTAAGAGGAGACTTAATAGAGCCATACAAAATGATCAGGGGGTTGGATAGGGTGGACAGTGAGAGCCTTCTCCCGCGGATGGATATGGCTGGCACGAGGGGACAGAGCTTTAAACTGAGAGGTAATAGATATAGGACAGAGGTCAGAGGTAGGTTCTTTACGCAAAGAGTAGTGAAGCCGTGGAATGCCCTACCTGCTACAGTAGTGAACTCGCCAACATTGAGGGCATTTAAAAGTTTATTGGATAAACATATGGATGATAATGGCATAGTGTAGGTTAGATGGCTTTTGTTTCGGTGCAACATCGTGGGCCGAAGGGCCTGTACTGCGCTGTATTGTTCTATGTTCTATGTTCTATTCCCCCAGGCTTCCTGCATATTTCCCCAGACTTCCAGCATATTCCCCCAGACATCCTGCATATTCCCCCAGTCTTCCTGCATATTCCCCCAGTCTTCCTGCATATTCCCCCAGTCTTCCTGCATATTCCCCCAGTCTTCCTGCATATTCCCCCAGGCTTCCTGCATATTCCCCCAGTCTTCCTGCATATTCCCCCAGATTTCCTGCATATTCCCCCAGACATCCTGCATATTCCCCCAGTCTTCCTGCATATTCCCCCAGACTTCCTGCATATTCCCCCAGTCTTCCTGCATATTCCCCCAGTCTTCCTGCATATTCCCCCAGTGCCTCATTCAACCCTCTGAACTCTTATCATCCTCCTGCACCCCTGCCTCACCGACACCTTGCTCCACACTCACCCTCCAAGTCCAGGGTGTCCATCGGAAACATGGACAAGTTCAGAACATTGGGCGTCCACCATATGTTGTGTCTGCTCCATCGTGTTATGTTTTCTCTTCTCCAGAACGTGAATAAGTGCATTCACTAGTCCAGCCTTTACCTGCTACAGCATCCGAGCCTGCCCCTGAAGAGCCAGCTCTATGTGCCCATCAGACTGGCCTCTCACCCTTCCGTACACACAAGGTGAAGAGTCACATCTTCCATTCTTGATGTGCATAGTGATCTGTACTCCCTGGCACTATGCATCTCGCATCCCTGAGTGCCACTATTTATGCCCACCTTCCAAGACATCTAAACACAGCTCCACGCCAAGTTGGTAATCACACGATCATTGAACCGTTTCTGACACCGGATCCATGTTTGGCACACAACACCATGCCTGCTCATCTCCCCAGCCACCTCCATCCAAGCCTTCTTTGTCTGGTGGGATGGCCTCTTCCTTCCCCCCCATGGCATGAGTATTTTACGTGGGCACTCGATTAGAATGCCCACCCGGTCACCTGAGAATCCTGGGGGTGAGTGCCCACCAGCATTGGCAGCCCACATGCCAATCGGGTGCTGAGCCCATTACTTGTGCAAGATTTTCCACTCTCTCGTCGATAGCTTTATTTGGCTCTTTCCCAACTCCTAGCAGGGAGCTGGCTGGGTGTGTTTTGTACCACCCTCTGGGTCACCAGTCAACCCGGTGCCTGCCGTGCTCCCTCTCCCATTCCTGGGCGGGATTGTTGCATCATTGTCCGTGCATTTCACACCAGCCAGCCCGTAAGTGGCCAACCAGTGCAAAATTGCATTGTATCGATGTTGGCAGATGGAAGCGGACACCCCAACCACTTCCATGACGGCCAATCACATACGTTCGACGAGTGCAAAATTCAAGCCCAACTGTCCTTGGAAGACCATCAGCTTGGTGAAAACTTGCAGGAGAAATTTAGCGATAGGAAAAAATTGCTGGTCGAGCAGCAACACTCACATCCCATGTACATAGAAAATAGAAGCAGGAGCAGGCCATTCAGCCCTTCGAGCCTGCTCCGCCATTCATTATGATCATGGTTGAACAAATAAATGAAAATGCTCCTTGGTCTGCACAAACCGCTCTTCCAGTGTCTATGACTGAGGGTTTCAGACCAGCACATCCCAAGGTCCAGCACTACATGGCAGCTGCTTGAAAGGCTCGATGGGACAAGGCCGCTGTTTCAGGCCCTCCTACTCTGCTATACCGAGGGGCTGGAGACAGTGCAAAACCCCTCAGGTTGTCCGGTTGTCATGACATCAATATTCAAACTAGAACTTAAAACTGCAAGTGTAGTGAGGCAGCTTCGTGTGCCACATACTGTATTGAAAATAAAAAACTATCCCGTTTGCACTTCATGGAGTGTTAACTTCGAACTGTTAAGTAAGTTGCTTGCAAAAGTTTGATGAATGAAGTATGTGTTTGGAAGAAATAAAATCCTGGGTGAAGGAAGAATCAGAGAGGCTAGAGTTGGAGGACTGCAGCGATCTTGGAAAACTGTAGGGTTGGAGGAGGTTACAGAGATGATTGAGGAATGTAGATTTGAACCAGAAGATGCAGTAAGAAAAGTGTAATGACTTACGCCAGGCCTTTGAGATTGGCCAAGTAGTGGCCCAATCAGGGAACCCCTTTCTGTGCATATAACAGGGAGTGTCAGATCCTCTGCACTCCCGGTGCAGACTAAATGGTCATGGTTGTTCAGCTGTTGGGTTTGTAAATAAAATAAATTCTGGTGACGGGACTTCTGCCTCCGTGGACTTATTACAGTGGCGACGAGGAAAACGGAACGACCCGATGAATCCTGCTCGTCAGCAGCTGCCGCATATTGAGGGTAAGCCACTGACAGGACAAATGCCTTTATTAGGAAAATTGGACTCTTTTGACCCTGCAGTGGAAGACTGGGCCCAATATGTAGAGCGGATGAAGTACTTCTTTAGAGCAAGCGATGTAGTTCCGGATGAAAAGCAACAGGTCATTCTGCTGACCGCGTGTGGGCCAGCAGCCTTTGCCATTATACGCAGTCTCACTTTTCTGGAGGCACCGGATACGAAAACTTTCCAGGAATTGACGGACTTAGTAAAAGAGTTCGATGACCCGAAGCCACCTCTGATCCTGCAAAGGTACCAGTTTTACTCAACATTCCGAGACACTGGGGAGTCAGTTACAAACTTTTTAACGAGATTAAGACGATTAGCAGAGGCTTGCGAATTTGGCCTGACGCTAAATGAGATGATCCGAGACTGTTTGATATGTGGAATAAATAATTTAGCAATACAGTAACGTCTGTTAGCAGAGGCCGAGCTGGATTGCAAACAAGCATTGCAGCTGACTTTGTCCTTAGAAAAAGCGGCAAGCGGTGTGCATGAGTTACAGGGCACTCCGATGGAGGTAGATGCCCATACCAGTGAAACTGAGTTAAGGGACTACCGCTGGGGAACAGGCAACTACATAGCCACCCTCAGGAACGACTCGGACACTAAGTTAACCAGGCTCACTCGCAGAAGTCCTCCCAAGCAAGGGAAAATTAGGTCCAGACAGACGGCAGCCCCTGCAGCCTTTCGCCCGGCAAAATATTGTAGTTGTTGCCAGAGATTGGAGCCTGAAAGGGCAAATAGAAGCCCAAAGCCATCATCTTGGAGAAGATCACATAGGCCGGGGTACAGGAGAATGCATACCCGAGAAGACCCACCTACCTCCGACGAGGAACAACTAAATTGTGCAACGATGGTGAAATCAAAACCCATTAAATTATCCATAAGGTTGAATGGACTGATGGAAGTCAACACTGGAGCAGATGTATCAGTGGTGGGGGAAAATGTATTCAATAAAATTCGCACTGGACTCCAACCCTTATTCCTAACCAGGAGATCGGCAAAACCGAGGACATACACAGGGGAACCACTGAGAGTGTTGGGCACAACACATATAACTGTGGCTTATGGAGAGCAACTGGTTAGGCTGCCTTTAATGGTAGTGAAAGGTGCGGAGCCAAGTTTATTGGGACGAAACTGGCTAAAAGAGATCCAGCTGGATTGGGGAAACATTTTCCAGCTGGAAAATGGCCGCCTGAGCGAACTCCTGTGCAAATACCCAGAGGTTTTCCGAGAAGGGCTGGGAACAAAAAGGGAGCAAAGGTGACATTACATGTAGATCCAGAGGCAACCCCAAAATTCGACAAGGCCCGACCAGTACCCTTCGCATTAAGGCAGAAAGTCAATATGCAAATAAAACGATTCGAGTGTGAGGGAATAATAAAACCGGTCCAGTTTGCAGAGTGGGCGGCACCCGTGGTGCCTATCCTAAAGCCGGACCATTCGGTCCGCCTTTGTGGAGATTCAAAACAGACGATTAATCGCTATTCACAACTGGACAAATACCCAATTCCCTGGGTTGAGGATTTGTATGCAAAGCTGGCTGGAGGACTCCTATTCTCAAAGCTGGATATGAGCCAAGCATATCTACAGCTGGGGCAGGATTCTCCGAGCCCCCGCTGGGTCGGAGAATCGCCGGGGGCTGGCGTGAATCCCGCCCCCGCCAGTTGCCGAATTCTCCGGCAGCGGATATTCGGCGGGGGTGGGAATCGCGGTGCGCCGGTTGGCGTGAACCCCCGGCGATTCTCCGGCCCGCGATGGGCCGAAGTCCCGCTGCTGGAATGCCTGTGCCGCCGGCGAGAATCAAACCACCTCTCTTGCCGGCGGGACAAGGCGGCGCGGGCGGGCTCCGGGGTCCTGGGGGGGGACGTGGGGCGATCTGGCCCCGGGGGGTGCCCCCACGGTGGCCTGGCCCGCAATCGGGGCCCACCGATCCGCGGGCGGGCCTGTGCCGTGGGGGCACTCTTTTCCTTCCGCCTTCGCCATGGTCTCCACTATGGCGGAGGCGGAAGAGACCCCCTCCACTGCGCTTGCGATGGGATGCCGTGAGCGGCCGCTGATGCTCCCGCGCATGCGCCGCATGGCAAAGTCAGTTTCGCGCCAGCTGGTGGGGCACCAAAGGCCTTTCCCGCCAGCTGGTGGGGCGGAAATCAGTCCGGCGCGGGCCTAGCCCCTCAAGGTTAGGGCTCGGCCCCTCAAGATGCGGAGGATTCCGCACTTTTGGGGCAGCGCGATGCCGGACTGATTTGCGCCGTTTTTGGCGCCGGTCAGCGGACATCGCGCTGGTTGTGGAGAATCCCGCCCCTGAAGCTGGACGAAGAGTCCCCAAAATTCTCAATGATAAACACCCTGAAGGGCCTTTTTCAGTCCACAAGATTACCCTTCGGGGTATCGTCAGCTTGTGCGATATTCCAGAGGACAATGGAGAATATATTGCAAGGGGTGCCACAAGTCACCATTTACCTGGATGACGTTCTTATTACAGGAAAAACAAAGTAGTCCCTGGAGGATGACCTTCGGAGGTTTTCAGCAGCAGGCGTGCGCCTAAAGAGGGAGAAATGTATTTTCCTAGCACCTCAAGTAACCCATCTGGGGTACAAGGTTGACACCCTATGGATGTCCGGGTGAGGGTGATTAATGATGCCCTGGCCCCCAGCACAATCCAGGAGTTAAGGTCTTTTTCAGGACTGGTGACATATTATGGAAAGTTCATACGGACCAGAGCTTCCATCTTGGACCGCCTACACCAATTACTAAAAAAGGAGCAAGCCTGGGAGTGGTCCGCCCGCCAAGACAGGGCTTTGAAGAAAATAAAAAAACATCTTTCTTCAGAGAACGTCTTGGCACACCACGACCCCAGGAAAAAGTTGGTGTTCACATGCGACGCGTCTCCATATGGCGTTGGTGCAGTTTTGGTGCACAGAGGGCAAAACGGACAGGAACGACCATGCACTTACACCTCTTTGCTGTGGTCAATGTTTACAAACATTGGGGTTTCACCATTTAAGCCACTGAAGCGTGAAGGGATATGAATGGATCAAAGCTACAGATTTTTTTGCAAGCTTTCAATCACAAACCACTAGCGGAAAGCTATGAATGGCGAGCAGATACTGGATCTGTGGTAACCAGACTAAGGCACAGCTACCCTCCTACCAGGAATGAACATGTGGAGCTGCAAGGTGAGTGTTACAGCTATAATGCTTTCCACTGCCCCTGTCTGGGCTGCTCTCTAGCTTCCAGACAGGAGTCACTTTGCTAGGAGGGTTGGGGGTATTGGGTGTGTGGAGGGGTCTGTGTATTAGGGGGTATCTGTCGGGGATCCATTTAGGCAGGAGCCCCTGTGAGGAGTTCCCCTATTACAGGGGTCCTTGGGGGGGGTCTCCATATTACAGCAGTCCCTGTGGGCGGAGTCTCCTTATTATAGTGGTCTTTGGGGGGTTCCCTGTATTACCAGGGGCGGGGGGGGAGCTGCTCCTATTACTGAGGTCCCTTGGGTCCCCCATTACAGGGGCCACTGTGGGGGGGGGGGCGGTCTCCATATTACAGGGGTCTCTGGGGTCAATGCTCTATTATAGGGTTCCCTGTGGGGGCCCCACATTTCAGCGGTCGCTGGGGTGTTCCTATCACAGGGGTCCCTGTGGGGGTCTTCCTATTACAGATGTCTCTGGAGTCTCTCTATTACAGGGGTCCCTGTGGGAGTCACCATGTTACCGGGGTCCCTGGGGGAATTCCCCTATTATCGGGATCCCTGTGGGGGTCTCCATATTACCGGGGTCCCTGGGGGCATCCCCCTATTATCGGGGTCCCCCTATTATAGTGGTCTGTGGGGGGTCCCACTATTAGAGCGGTCCCTGGGGAGGTCCTCCTATTACAGTGGTCCCCGTGGGGGAGTCGGCATGGGGGGGGTGTCTGCTAGAGGAGGCGTGGGCAGGGGGATGGCCCTCGGAACCTCTCTACCAGCGTGACCCTGGCGTGGTGGACCTTGCAGTGGGCCGAAGATCCTTGGCCCACCGCGAGCTCCACCATGTCAGCTTCACAATTGTTGAGACCACAAGTGATCCATTCCCACATGATTCCCGGATGCGGGGACCCGAGAATCATGGGAAGCCGGGCCCGATAGAAAGATGTAAGTGGGTTATTAAGACCCATTTGCATTTATTTGCATCCCCCTTGCCGGCGGGCATCATGGTCCTCATTCACGCCACCAGCGGGGGGGGGGGTGGCGTCAGAGCATCGCATTCGTATCGATGGCAGGCACTGATGCCGATTTTCCCCTGACGCCCGATTCTCCATCCCATCGGGGAATGCATTCCAGGAATCTCGGGATTAGAAAACCCCATGCAATGAGCGGGTTTCTCCGTCCCGCCGCACCGGATTGCACGCCGACGGGAATCTCTGTTTCGCCAGCTGGTCAATGGGGTTTCCCATTGTGGGGCAGCCCCATGTCGTCATCAACCACCCGGCTGCCGGCAAAACGGAGAATTCTGACGGCGGAGAATTCAGTCCTTAGTCTCCCAAACAGAGCATCCTGGCCAATGTCTCCAAGCATCGAGCCCCTAGTGATCACTGCTAAGCTATGTGCTACCGTCCTGCCCATTAGTGCTCCTTATCATCCAAATGAGGTTCTTGTAACAAGGCTAAAGTACTTTCTCCTTATTAAGAAAAAAAGAGAATCTTTTTCCTTTTGATGGGATACTTTACGTAATATATATATTATTCTTTGAACCAACCGAGTCGATGAAATAAACAGTCGTCTTCTTTTAAAGATGAACTAATTTAATGAGTAATATAAATAATATTATGTGAGTCTTTTGTACTTAATACTCAACTGGTAAAATAAATAAAATACAATAAAAGATGACCAACTAACTATACAAGGTAATGATGAAATAACTTATTACTTCTCTCCCTCTAGCTAATCTAGGTCTTGTCTGTTCACTCTCCTGAAGCACCCTCTCTCAGAAAGAGCGGGATAGTCGTTCTTATACCAACTGATAGTGAGACATCTAGTGTTGAAATTACTGTACTACATTTACATACATTGATCATGGATATTGATACACAGAAATCACTACAATAGGATGCTGAATACCTCATACATTTGATGAGTAAGTTTTAAGATTAACTGCCACCATTACATAGGCCACAGAAGATGAATAGGACTGGGTTTTCGTTCCACAATCAGGTGTGCACCATGGCATCCCATCCCAAGTCATTTTGCACCAGATCATAGAATTTACAGTGCAGAAGGAGGCCATTCAGCCCATCGAGTCTGCACTGCCCCTTGGAAAGAGCACCCCACCCAAGCCCACACCTCCATCCTATCCTCGTAACCCACCCAACCTTTTTTTGGACACCAAGGGCAATTTAGCATGGCCAATCCATCTAGCCTGCACATCTTTGGACTGTGGGAGGAAACCCACACAGACACGGGGAGAACGTGCAGACTCCGCACAGACAGTGACGCAAGCCTGGAATCGAACCTGGGACCCTGGAGCTGTGAAGCAACTGTCCTAACCAATGTACCAAAGTATCTTCAATCGTTCCATTCACGGTTAAAATACTTTCTGTACCAATTCAGGACAACAGCACAGAAACCTCGTTGTAATAATAATGCAAAGAAATATCCATCTTAGTAGCTCCAAGGGGAAATTCCTCAGTAAGACTCATTAGGACTCACTTAATAGGACTCACAGCATTTGACTCTCTTTGAAGTGGTTGATGCTTATAAACAACCTCAAGGTGCAGCACAGTAGTTAACACTAACGGTGCCAGGGACCCAAGTTCAAATCCGACCATGGGTGATGTTCGGTATGGGGTTTGTATGTTCTCCCTATGTGTGCATGGGGTTCCTCCAGACGCTCTGCTTTTCTCCCACAGTCCACAAATGTGCAGGTTAACTGGGGCTATGGGGATAGGAATAGGCATAGGTAGGGTGTTCTTTATAGGAGGGTCGGTGCAGACGAGATGGGTCAAGTGGCCACTTCCTGCTCTGTAGGGATTCTATGGATTCTATAATTCACTTCACACTTTGAGTTGCCTTCGAACTTCATCAAAGCTTCGACCCTTAATCTGCATCAACGCCGAAAAGAACTGGAAAGAGAAATTCCTCGCTCCCTCGTGGAGCCAGGTCCCACCACTCCTTGTCATCTCCAGGACCTTCTGGCAATCTTTAAAACTGCGCAAGCGAATGATTATAAAACTGGGATGAAGATTGTACCTTGGCCTTAATGGCAGGATACAGTGCACCCTTTCCAATTTGAAATTCCCAGTCTCACATCCAGCTTAAGAAAACGTAGTCGCCAGTTCTTAATAGAACCTTTCCCTCCAGTCCCTCAGGCAGACCAATGACTCCGACGTGTGCTTTCTCCAACATCGGCTCTCCAAATCTTCCTGGATTTTTGACATACTTGGCTGGTTTTCCAAGGATTGAATTAGAGCTTTTCCCGAGGAAGCAACACATTTGACATCCAGGATTCTTGCCTCCGTATCATCAGTAGCCTTTTATCAGTATTCTGCAACTCAGCGTCACGAGCACATTGGTTTTGAGTTGGCACATTGAGCGTGTGGTGAATAACACAGATAGTGTCGACAGTCATTATTTTCGCCACCTCTGAGAGAGCCTTGCGTCAAGATTGCGAATGGTCTGGTTGAGCCTTTGACGGTTGGCTAGCAGAGTTGGTGGCAGATGTTAGCTTCTGGCTGCTGTTGAGTAAGGAGTCAAGAGTTCTGCTCCTTTCCTTGAACACATTCTACACAAAACTCTATCACCTCACACCACAAGTGGCACCTGCAACCCCTTTACATATCAGGGTCAATTATTGGATACTTAACATCAATTTGACATGTAATTGACATGTCTCTTAACCCATTCCTCAAATAGCAGAGACCAAAAATAAAGGCAGTGTCTTCCCCAGTGTGTAGTTGGAACAAATTTCTGCTCCATCCAATATTGGACGAGCAGCATGACAAATCTGAGGTAGCGGTGGCGTCAAGAGAGGTGATGATTAGATAGAGCTGGATATCGTCAACATGCACATGGAACTTGACATTACCTTTTCGGATCATGTTGCCAAAGCCAGCCTGCAGATGAGAAATAGGAAGAGAGTGGGGTTTGAATCTGATGCAAAAGTACCTGCCAGTTTTGCTTTTAAAAGCCTGAGTTGGAAGGAAAAACTGATGGAGGTGAGCAGCCTCAGAGTTATAGCGTCCTGTGGAAGAATGAGTTTGAGTCGGAGATATGGGACACCATCTTGATTTGGACACACTCAATATGCAGGAAGGGGGAGTACATAGTGGCCCAGATAATTACTGCAGCATGTGGAACTCAGCAAGGTCAATGTTCCATTAATATGTCTTCTCAATTCTAGAGCATATTTAACAGCCCACCCCCCAGAAATGCCTATGAGTCGGCAGTTATCAAAGATTAATCTACTGAACATGAGCAACAGAGGATAAGATTTTATTTTAACTTTCTTTGAACACTTCTGTTTATTATTAATTAGAACAAACATTTGAGGTTGGGGAAAAGGGGATATTTGACTGGGGGCAGGGGGAGAGGCAGTAATTTGAGGCTGTAAAGCATACAGTGGTTAGCACTGTTGCTTCACAGCACCAGGGTCCCAGTTCGATTCCCGGCTTGGGTCACTGTCTGTGCGGAGTCGGCACGTTCTACCCGTGTCTGCGCGGGTTTCCTCCGGGTGCTCAGGTTTCCTCCCACAAGTCCCAAAAGACACGCTTCTTAGGTGATTTGGACATTCTGAATTCTCCCTCTGTGTACCCAAACAGGTGTGGCGACTAGGGGATTTTCACAGTAACTTCAGTGCAGTGCTAATGTAAACCTACTTGTGACACTAATAAAGATTATTATTATCTCACAAGACATCCAGAAATACGCCCAACCAGAGACAGGAACTTAAAAGTGTACTTGGATACCTAATGGACTGATGGACTTTAAAGTATTTCCTGGACTGATAACAGGATGCCATGAGGAAATTAGTTGATTAGATGTTTTGCCAACTTACACCCATCAAAGAATAACAATTGTGCTCTGGACAAGTCTCAAATTCCAGACAGAAAAGTCACACTGATGTCGAGAAGTGGGCAAACTTTTCAGGTTCATACATCATTTAGATACATATTATTTGCAGCAGTGAAAGTACATCGTAAGGATTGATTAATAAAGTGATTTATCCTTCACTGCAGAGATAAGCAGAGTAAAGTTATTGCTTTCAAACTGCAGTCCAAGTGAAAGATAGCATCCTTTCACTGAAGCCTAAGATACTAATGCAGAAGAATTTGATGAAAATTTCTCTCACTACTCCCGATGAGGGGGCAACATGAAATGGGTTTGTAGCAGCTTTGCTACTGTTGTTTTTTCAATGTATTTATGTTTTTCTGATAAATTTACAGCACCCAATTTTTTTTCCAATTAGGGGACAATTTAGAGTGGCCAATCCAGGTTTGCATATGTGTCTATCAATAGAATTTTGTTTCCCTAATTGCAAATAGTACAATATTGGCCCATAACCTCCTGCATCATTCACGTGTTAAGTCGCTTGTGTGCCACGGCATGACGACCTGCAAGTGTGGCCGTTCAGGCATGCACGCTGGACACGTGTGGTGTTTAAACTCTCGTCTGGTTTTTTTGTCCGCTTGTAGCCCTGGCTGCGGAATAAGAAATCCAGCCGTAGCGCGAACTCAGGCCACTTACCCGGATATTTACTCAGACAGAAATTTTTCAGTCGAGCAGGAGACATGGGATGACATTTTTTTGGTAGGTTATTATTTAATATTATTAGTGCTTAGCATTCATAAGTACGTTTAAAATGCAAATAAAATGAGAGGAAGTTATATTTTTTTAAACTTTAGTTTGTCATGAGGTTGTTAATTCCATTAAAAGGGTACTTCACTGTATAAAGTGAGTTCGAAGTCACAGAAGGTGAAATAATGATCTAATCCTAGCCTTTGGTTTTGTCATGAGAATGCTAATTCCATTAAAGGAAGTAGAATGCGGTGATCACTCGCTAACAGGTATGATTGTCCACCTACGATACTCTGTGTTACTCGTCACGGGTTCTGTGGGTCCTTGCGTGGCTGATGAATCCGATCCGAGAGCCACATCTTCAATCACTCACTTGGCAGGAGATTCCAAAAGGTGGGATTGGTCCTTGGATTCTAAGTCGTGGGTATTCCGTTCTCAGCCTCCTTTCTCGGGCCTCCTCTTGCCGTCGGGTGTTCTCGAACAATTGTGACCCTTCAGTCATGAGGTTCCTCCAAGTAGGTCTCTTCTGAGCAAAGATGACCCCGGCATCGACGTCTATGTTCCATTTCTTTAGGCAAGCCTACAAGGTGTCTTTGAAGAGCTTCCTTTGTCCTCCTCTTGTTCGGGATCCTTCCTTGAGCTGGGTAAAGAAGATTTGCTTTGGTAGTCAGGTCTCCGACATTCTAAGCATATGGATGGCGCAGCAGAGTTGGTTTTCGATGATGATGGCCTCGATCCTGGTGCTATTGACTCTTTCAAGGATCCAGCTGCGTCAGGTCTCAACTCTTCCAATGGGTAGATGTCATCCACGACTAGTGGGTGGCTGGCGTTTCAGTGCAGCGCTGGGGGAGATTAACACTGTTAGAGATGCCTTCTTTGAGGTGAGATTTTAAATTGAGGAGACCCCATCTTGCCCTTGGGTGGAAGTCAAACCCTATTTCGAAGCAGAGGAAATCTTTCCAGTGCCCTGGCCAATATTTATTCCACAACCAACATGGAAGGTTGATTAATTGGTCACTACCTCATTGCTGTTTGAGGAACCATGCTGTTTGTAAATTAGCTGCCATTTTTCCTACATTACAATATGCTTCTTTGGCTGTGAAGCATTGTGGGGCATCCTGAGGCAGTGAAAGGCACTACATAAATGCAACTTCTTTTAAACCTTTCTTTAATGTCTGACCCAATACTTGACGAAGTAGCTACGCTCCGGAGCTCATGATTCAAATTAAACTTGTTGGACTTTAACCTGGTGTTGTAAGACTTCTTACTCTTCTCAAAGTCAATTAGGGTTGGGCAATAAATGCTGGCCAGCCAGCGACACCCACGTTCCATGAAGGAATAAATAAAAGAAAACAACAAGAATAATTGAATCCAGATAATTTTGCTCTTGGAACTGTACTGTGGAGTCTTAATATAAATTATTTTTTCTCATTGGTCAGCTACAGAATACTTTGTGCCTACCAGAAATTGTTTTCCTTTGGGATCCTATTTCCTGAACAGGTTTTAGGCCAGATGCCTCATGCAGCCACATGAACTGCCTCCAAGCCGGACATACTGCATGTTAATGTTGTGTTCCCTTGATACTCCAATTCCAGATGTTCACAATTGCTTGGTAAACATAGGAAGCGGCGTGTCACTGTTCCTGTACACTGCTATGCTGTGGTCTTCCAGTTTATCGTGGATAGCTGTCAACAACTAGCATCTGGGCTGGCCGGGGAGGAGGGGGAGGGGTGGTGAAGTCTTCTCTGACATGGGCCAAGATTGGGGGAGTGATGTCAGAATTTTGAAGACTTCCAGAAGTGAATTCTCGATCTTGCGAGCTTTTCCTGCACAGTTGCCACAAAGGATTCTGTGATAAATCTCCCACCATAAAGGAGCAAAACTCTTTTTGCAACCAGTTGTGCAAATATTGCATAATATCCTCTACAAATGACAAGAATTTGTGAGATCGTCTATCCCCCCTTTTCCTCCTCATCTGAAAAAACGTAACAATCCGAAACAAATAAATCTATCTATGTTATCTTAAAGTTCATATGTGAAGCATACATTTTGATTTGATTTGATTATTGTCACATGTATTAGTATAGAGTGAAAAGTATTGTTTCTTGCATGCTGTACAGACAACGCATACTGTACATAGGGAAGGAAGGAGAGACTGCAGAATGTAATGTTACCGTCACAGCAAAGATGTAGAGAAAAGATCAACTTAATACGAGGTAGGTTAATTCAAACGTCTGATGGCAGCAGGGAAGAAGCTGTTCTTGAGTTGGTTGGCACTTGACCCTTCAACCCACATTCAAAAATCTTTGTTGTGGACAGACACTACAGGTTGGAGGCGCTGTGTTAGAGGTTTGCAATTTTCAGGGTGCCGCACCATCTCCATTTCAGATTCACCTGGCCAGCTCAGTTGGCTGGACAGCTGGCTTGTGATGCAGAGCAAGGCCAACAGCGCAGGTTCAATTCCAGTGCTGGCTGAGGCCCACCTTCTCAACCTTGCTCCTGGCCTCAGGTGTAGTGATACTCAGGTTTAATCACCACCAGCCAGCTCTCCCCCCCCCCACCCCTCAAAGGGGAAAACAGCCGATGATCATCTGGGACTATGGCGACTTTTACTTTTACTCATTGATACTGGAAGAGTGTTTCAAAGGCACAGCAGATGTCAAGACATTAAATCCATGTGAAAATCAAACCAATGCATTAAAGACATATTTAAATCATCATAAGCCATTTCATTATGACAGTGGAAGTTGGCAAAAAACTTTTATACTTACTTGTCAAAAAGTTCCCAACTTGACAGCAGGATCTTCGCAAGGTTCACGAGCTAATGTATGATTCCCACAGCCTCCAGGAACCCATCTGCGTACATGAAAATACCAAAGGCATGGAAACTTGATTTTGGAACAGCCATTTAAATAGCAGACCTGACTTCACTTTAAGAGAGGATTGGGGTCACAAACTACCACGATTCCTGACCCAATAGAAATGGTGGACACTGGGAATCAGAGAGGGAATTTTAAAATGTGACCACGCATGTCTCCTATCTCGTCCTCTCATTTGTTCAGCATGGGAAAGAAAGATTCAGCCCTTACTTTCAGCAAATCCAAAAATATTAGATCAAAGAGAAATCCAAGAGTTTATCTGACTCAGTGTCCCAAGACTATCTGTTCATGTGCCTACAGGGCACACTTTCCATTTAGTAATTTACATTACTTTGGCCAATCTCAAAATCGTAACAATTTCAAGCCCTCTCTAGCACAAAATCTAGGCTCACATTCTAGATGGTACAAGGAGAGTCTTACAGTCAGAGGTGCTGCCTTTTGATTGAGATGTTAACTTGAGGCCTTATCTGGCTTCTTCTGTGAATGTAACAGATTCCATGGCACTATTTGAAGAAGAGCAGGTGTCCGGGATAATATCCATCTCCCAACCAACATAACTAAAACTGATATCATTTATTTCATTGCTATTTGTATGAGCTTGTAATGTGTAAATCGGTTGTCATATTTTGATACATTGCAATAGTGACTACAATTCACTGAATTCCTGGGCCCATGAAAATCACTGTGTAAAAACAAATCCTTGCGTAATTCCTTCATTTAATGGCAACAATGCTGAAAGGTAAATACCAAAGTACTTTTCAAATTGTTTGTTAATTCTTACACCGAGCGACACTGTTACCAAAATGACTTGTTTCTCTGTGAAGGGTGGTCAACTTTGTCTTTTCCCATACCAGCCTCCCCGAACAGGCGCCGGAATGTGGCGACTAGGGGCTTTTCACAGTAACTTCATTTGAAGCCTACTTGTGACAATAAGTGATTTTCATTTTCATTAATTCATTTTGAGATATGTATAATGTTGATTTCATTGTTCAAGATGGGTTGACTTAATCATGGAGCAATTCACTCTTGCACACTTTTGTAATTTCCACTTCCTATCTCACCACGAAAGTCATATTACAATATTTCCCACGCTTTCTTCTTCTTTTCAATTCGGGTCTTGTCCTACTGTATTTGAACTACCCACGCACGCGAGCCCGTCTGTCTGTTCTCCAGAGAGGCTCTCCCTGAATGATAATAAATCTGATTCAACAGCTGTGGGACACTCTTGGCAATTCAGTTCACAGAACTGAGAAACCATTTTACTGCATTTCAGACGTTTACACCAAAAATGAATTGGAGTCATCTACAGTCTATTCATGTCTCAATGCTGTTTGGTAATTCAACCGACTCAACATCCCAATGTGTTATTTTCTTGCTCCTCTACTGTAACTTGAGCTAGGTTTCCCTTGCAAAGAATGATAGTTGCTTAGTTAGAGATTGAGTTTGCAATCTGTTGGTGGCAGATCTATTACTTCACAGTGGGAACTATGTGCCATGGCTTGGGTTCACTTCTACTTTTCTCCATTGTAATAGTATCAATGATAGGTAGCCAGTGGGAGGAAAATCTTTAAAATAAAATCCCTGAGGCTTTGGACTGACCCGTACTCTGCTCTAGACCGTAACTCTAAGCAAGCCCGGGTCACTTAAGTTGTTGTGATCCACGTGGCTTCCAGGTTGGCAATGCCTCAATTATTAAATTATGTGCTAAATTCACCATTTGGGAGACTTTGGGTGGGATTCTCCATTCTTGAGTCTAGGTGCCGGTGGCAACGGAGTGTCTGCGGGTGATTCATGGCGGTAAAATCGGCGCGAGCCCCTCACCGATTCCGGTATCAGCGAGGGGCTATCCACCGGCGGCGCATGGAACAACCGCAGATCTGGCTGAAAATGGCCGGAGAATCGCTGGGTCCCGGTCCTCGCAGGCGCAGGGCTGACGAGCTGCACCGGTCGCGATGGAAAACACAGCGCCGGCCGTGCTGGAACCGTAACCGCCCACCCCGGGCCCACAACCCAGCCCCTGCCAACCCCCCACCACTCCCCGCAGCCCTCGCAGCAGCCCCTCGGCCAGCGGCACGGATCCTGGACGAGGGTGGCAGTGATGGGCACTGTCCACAGTCGGCACGCTGGGTTACCGACCGCTGGCACCGCACGTGACCTGCTCCATTGGGAACTCAGCCCATTAGGGGCGGGGCAATGTGGGTGGGTCGGCTGATGAGGCGCCAATGGCCTTGCGACTGTGTGCGGTGCACATCATGGAGACGCAGATTTGGAGGGGGAGGAGCATCGCAAATCGGCATCAAACCGCTGCCTGCCATGAAACCAGCATCAGAAGCCATTCTCCGCTCGATCGCCAATCCGGAATTCGGCTTCGGAATACAGAGAATCCTGCCCTATGTTCTCCCACCGGAGCTGAATTTCAACTGATTTGCGCTCCTGCTGGATGATGTGTTGGGTAGGTTGGGTCGATGTGGACTGCACTTGATGCAGTGTAGCGCGAGACAGACCTCCAACACTCGATCAGATGCAACACGATTTTATTTAACATCTAAACTACGATACATGTTCAACTGTGGGTTGACACTATGCTGACTTGACTGGAGACCTGATACTAGCCTAACCAGACTTACTAGCTACCACATGGTGTTTGCACTGGCCAGCTCACTAACTCTGACTATCCCAGAGGCTGGGTCCCGAGAGAGCGGGAAAACTGGTGCCCTCTGGCTTTATAGTGGTCACGTCCTGTATGGTGATTGGCTGCTCTGTTCTGTGTGCTTACTGGTCATCCTGTGCGTCAATCATAGAATCATAGAATCATAGAATCATAGAAGTTTACAGCATGGAAACAGGCCCTTCGGCCCAACCAGTCCATGCCGCCCAGTTTTTACCATTAAGGTAGTCCCAGTTGCCCGCACTTGGCCCATAACCCTCTATACCCATCTTACCCATGTAACTATCTAAATGTTTTTTAAAAGACACAATTGTACCCGCCTCTACTACTACCTCTGGCAGCCCATTCCAGAGACTCACTACCCTCTGAGTGAAGAAATTGCCCCTCTGGGCCCTTCTGAATCTCTCCCCTCTCACCTTAAACCTATGCCCTCTAGTTTTAGACTCCCCTACCTTTGGGAAAAGATGTTGACTATCTACCTTATCTATGCCCCTCATTATTTTATAGACCTCTATAAGATCACCCCTAAGCCTCCTACGCTCCAAGGAAAAAAGTCCCAGTCTATCCAGCCTCTCCTTATAACTCAAACCATCAAGTCCCGGCAACATCCTAGTAAACCTTTTCTGCACTCTTTCCAGTTTAATAATATCCTTTCTATAATAGGGTGACCAGAACTGCACACAGTATTCCAAGTGTGGCCGTACCAATGTTTTGTACAACTTCAACAAGACGTCCCAACTCCTGTATTCAATGTTCTGACCAATGAAACCAAGCATGCCGAATGCCTTCTTCACCACCCTGTCCACCTGCGACTCCACCTTCAAGGAGCTATGAACCTGTACTCCTAGATCTTTTTGTTCTATAACTCTCCCCAACGCCATACCATTAACTGAGTAGGTCCTGGCCTGATTCGATCTGCCAAAATGCATCACCTCACATTTATCTAAATTAAACTCCATCTGCCATTCGTCGGCCCACTGGCCTAATTGATCAAGATCCCGTTGCAATCCTAGATAACCTTCTTCACTATCCACTGTGCCACCAATCTTGGTGTCATCTGCAAACTTACTAACCATGCCTCCTAAATTCTCATCCAAATCATTAATATAAATCACAAATAACAGTGGACCCAGCACCGATCCCTGAGGCACACCACTGGTCACAGGCCTCCAGTTTGAAAAACAACCCTCGTCCAGCCAATTTTGAATCCAATTGGCAACCTCACCCTGGATCCCGTGAGCTTTAACCTTCTGCAACAACCTACCATGCGGTACCTTGTCAAAGGCTTTGCTAAAGTCCATGTAGACAACGTCTACTGCACTGCCCTCATCTACCTTCTTGGTCACCCCCTCAAAAAACTCAATCAAATTTGTGAGACATAATTTTCCACGCACAAAGCCATGCTGACTGCCCCAAATCAGTCCTTGCCTCTCTAAATGCTTGTAGATCCTGTCTCTCAGGATACCTTCTAGCAACTTACCTACTACAGACGTTAGGCTCACCGGTCTGTAGTTCCCAGGCTTTTCCCTGCTGCCCTTCTTAAACAAGGGCACAACATTCGCCACTCTCCAATCTTCAGGCACCTCACCTGTGGCTGCCGATGATTCAAATATCTCTGTTAGGGGACCCGCAATTTCCTCCCTAGCCTCCCACAACATCCTGGGATACATTTCATCAGGTCCCGGGAATTTATCTACCTTGATGCGCTTTAAGACTTCCAGCACCTCCTCCTCTGTAATATGCACACTTCTCAAGACATCACTATTTATTTCCCTTAGTTTCCTAACATCCATGCCTTTCTCCACCGTGAATACCGATGAGAAATATTCATTCAGGATCTCACACAACTCTTGTGGCTCTGCACATAGATGCCCTTGTTGATCCTTAAGAGGCCCTACTCTGTCCCTAGTTACTCTTTTCCCCTTTATGTATTTGTAGAATCTCTTTGGATTCTCCCTTGCATTATTTGCCAAAGCAATTTCATGTCCCTTTTTTGCCCTCCTGATTTCCCTCTTAACTCTATTTCGACAATCTCTATACTCTTCAAGGGATCCACTTGATCCCAGTTGCTTATGTACGTCATATGCCTCCTTCTTCTTTTTGACCAGAGTCTCAATATCTCGAGTCATCCAGGGTTCCCTACTTCTACCAGCCTTGCCCTTCACTCTAAAGGGAATGTGCTTACCCTGCACCCTGGTTAACACATTTTTAAAAGCCTCCCATTTACCAGCCGTCCCTTTGCCTGCCAACAGTCTCCCCTAATCTACCTCTGCAAGTTCCTGTCTGATACCATCAAAATTGGCCTTGCCCCAATTAAGAATTTTAACTCTTGGGCCAGACCTATCATTCTCCATAGCTATCTTAAAACTAATGGAGTCATGGTCACTTGTCCCAAAGTGATCTCTCACTAGCACTTCTGTCACTTGCCCTTCCTTATTTCCCAAGACGAGGTCAGGTTTTGCCCCCTCTCTAGTCGGTCCATCCACATACTGAATGAGAAATTCCTCCTGAATACACTCAACAAATTTCCCTCCATCCAAGCCGCTAATGCTATGGCTGTCCCAGTCAATGTTGGGAAAGTTAAAGTCCCCTACTACTACCACCCTATTATTCTTGCAGCTATCTGTAATCTCCTTACATATTTGCTCCTCAATTTCCCGCTGACTATTTGGGGGCCTGTAGTACAGTCCTACCAAGGTGATCTCTCCCTTCTTATTTTTCAGTTCCACCCATATAGACTCAGTGGGCGAACCCTCGGATATATCCCCTCTAAGTACTGCCGTGATGTTCTCCCTAATCAAAAACGCCACTCCCCCTCCTCTCTTACCTCCTGTTCTATCCTTTCTATAGCATCTGTACCCCGGAACATTGAGCTGCCAGTCCTGCCCCTCCCTTAGCCATGTTTCAGTCATAGCTATAATATCCCAGTCCCATGTGCCCGTCCATGCCCTGAGTTCATCCGCTTTGCCCGTCAGGCCCCTTGCATTGAAATAAATGCAGTTTAATGTAGACCTTCCTTGCTCTCTGCCCTGCTTTCTCTGGTCATGCTTTACACACTCTTCCTTCCTGCCTTTTGTTTCTGTCCCCACTGACCTCCTACATCGGTTCCCATCCCCCTGCCACATTAGTTTAAACCCTCCCCAACTGCACTAGCAAACACACCCCCGAGAACATTGGTTCCGGTCCCACCCAGATGCAGACCGTCCGATTTGTACAGGTCCCACCTCCCCCAGAACCGGTCCCAATGTCCCAGGAATTTGAAACCCTCCCTCTTGCACCATCTCTCAAGCCACATATTCATCCTAGCTATCCTGTCATTCCTACTCTGACTATCACATGGCACTGGTAGCAATCCTGAGATTACTACCTTTGAGGTCCTACTTTTTAGTTTAACTCCTAACTCCCTAAATTCAGCTTGTAGGACCTCATCCCGTTTTTTACCTATATCGTTGGTGCCTATATGCACCACGACAGCTGGCTGTTCACCCTCCCCCTCCAGCCGCTCCGAGACATCCTTGACCCTTGCACCAGGGAGGCAACATACCAACCTGGATTCTCGTTTGTGTCCACAGAAACGCCTGTCTATTCCCCTTACAATTGAATCCCCTATCACTATAGCTCTGCCACTCTTTTTCCCGCCCTTCTGTGCAGCAGAGCCAGCCACGGTGCCATGAACCTGGCTGCTGCCACCTTCCCCTGGTGAGCCATCTCCCCCAACAGTTTCCAAAACGGTAAATCTGTTTTGGAGGGAGATGACCGCAGGGGATCCCTGCACTGCCTTCCTACTCTTCCTCTGTCTGTTGGTCACCCATTCCCTATCTGCCTCAGTAATTTTAATCTGCGGTGTGACCAACTCACTGAATGTGCTATCCACAACTTCCTCAGCATCGCGGATGCTCCAAAGTGAGTCCATCCGCAGCTCCAGAGCCGTCAAGCGGTCTAACAGGAGCTGCAGTTGGACACACTTCTTGCAGATGAAGGAGTCAGGGACACCAGAAGGGTCCCTGACTTGCCACATCTCACAAGAGGAGCATGACATGGGTCTGAGCTCTCCTGCCATGACTTAAACCTAAAGTTAAATTTGAACTACACTACACAGCTAAGAGAAAGTCAAAGAGAGAGAAATCACTTACCAGTTACAAGCCAATCACTTACCTGCTGGCTGTGATGTAATTGCTCCCGAGGCTCCCTCACAGGTCTGCTTCTCTGCACCTCCTTAAGATGAGCACCAAATTCCCTTAACTAGTTGTCTCGCACAAAGACTCCCGAGAGACGAATAGTGGTGAAGTCGATGAGGCTTTATTAAGCGTGACTTGTTCCCCGCAGTTCAGTAACAGACTGGCCTGCGGGGGCGAACTCCTGGTTCTTATACTCCGCCTTCAGGGCGGAGCTAGAGGTCAACAGCCAACCAGGACCCGGGATCTGTCAGCCAATGACATCACGGCTTCACAGTCCCACATGACCCCTAATGCATACTACCACACTAGTTAATTAATTTACTTAATTAATTGGATTTTTTTTGGGGGGGGGGGAAACTCAGCCCCAAACACCAAACTCCAAAAAACAAACACAGCCCTCACTCACCTCTTACCCGAACTCAGCCTTACCCAAACTTAGATACACTCTGTTTGCCTCCAGCACTCTGTTTCTATAGGCACTTCAGCCACACCTTTTGTATCCTTCCTGATTTACAGTCAGCCAATAGGCCTGCTCCCGAAACTAATCTCCCGAAACTAACAGCTGACCTGCAAGGTAAGGAAGTGGTTAATCAGTACTTACCTCACCCACGCCGCGACCTTTTAATCTGTCCCCTCTGCCTCGCAGCTCCCGCGCTTTTCCAAACTCCCGCGCTATTTCCAAGGTCCCGGCTCCCTCTCTCGCCCGAACAGCTGACCTGCAAGGTAAGGAAGTGGTTAATCAGTACTTACCTCACCCACGCCGCAACCTTTTAATCTGTCCCCTCTGCCTCGCAGCTCCCGCGCTTTTTCAAACTCCCTGACACTGCCTGTCTGCACTCCATTATATGCATAGATGTATATTATGACATCTCCACCCCTTTTTTTTTGTATTGTGTGTGTTGAGATAGTAAATATTAAGGTGCATGTGCGTGTGGATGTGTATATGTGCGTGAATGTGGTATCCCTATATACAGAATGTGCTAAAATGACCTTATGTACACAGGAAGGTGTCACTAGTGCAGATATAGGGCAGATGAAACGGTAAAAAACGATATTTACAGAGGTCAAAACGATAAGGTAACACAGTTGTGCAAATGGTCAGTCTATAAGTTTAGTCTCTGCGGCGGGTGCCGAATTCTGGTTGACCGCCTCAAGGGTGGATCAGGGGCCGCCTGCACTTGGATAGGCGGGACCAATGCGGTGATCGCAGAGGTCGGCAGGATTGCTGGTAGATCGGTGGCCTCGTGGTAGGACACGTCCAGAGGAAGCATTGTGTGAGGCGGGACATCATGGTTAGGTGGTGGGCGTGGAACTCTGCGCAGCGCCCGTCTGTTGCGTCGTAGGAAGGAGCCACCAGCCATGCGGATAAGGAATGATCTCAGGGCCACTTGCTTGACCACCACAGCTGTGGCGGACCAGCCACCGTCAGGCAACTGCACACGAACACGATCAGCTCGGGGAGATCCGTGGTAAGAGCATCGTATGCTGATTTCTGTTGGGCCCGAGACGGCTGTATCTTTTGTATGACCATGAGGTGGTCAAGGTCTGGAACATGGATGGCTGGAACCGTGGTCCGCAGAGTGCGATTCATGAGCATCTGCGCCGGAGACAACCCAGTGGACAGCGGGGATGCTCGGTATGCCAGCAGCGCCAGGTTGATGTCGGAGCCTGAGTCTGCAGCCTTGCATAGTAATCTCTTGACAATATGGACCCCTTTTTCGGCCGTCCCGTTTGACTGCGGTTAGTGGGGTCTGGAGGTTACGTGACGAAAGTTGTATAGGTGGGCAAAATCAGACCATTCCTGGCTGTAGAAACAGGGACCGTTGTCACTCATCACTGTGAGCGGTATCCCATGCCTGGAAAACGTTTCTTTGCATGCTTTATTCACCGCCTTCGACGTGAGGTCGGACAGTTTCACCACTTCAGGGTAATTGGAGAAGTAGTCGACCAGGAGGATATAGTCACGCCCCTTGGCGTGGAAAAGGTCGGCACCGACTTTGGACCATGGGGAGGTCACTATCTCATGTTGCTGCAGAGTTTCTTTGGGTTGAGCTGGCTGAAATTTCCGACATGTGGGACAGTTGAGGACCGTGTTGGCAATGTCCTGGCTGATGCCCGGCCAGTAGACTGCCTCTCGAGGTCTGCGTCGACATTTCTCGACCCCCAGGTGACCTGCATGGAGTTGGCCGAGCACCATAGCTCGCATGCTCTGCGGAATCACAATCCTATTGAGCTTCATGAGGATGCCGTCCAACACCGTCAGGTCATCCTTGATGTTGTAAAACTGGGGACACTGTCCCTTCTGCCAGCCATTCATGAGGTGCTGCATCACATGCTGTAGCAGAGGATCCTTGGCCGTTTCCTCACGAATTTGGATGACTCTCTCATCAGTGGCCGGAAGGTTGGAGGCACACAATTGCACCTGCGCATCGATTTGGCAGACAAAGTCAGTTTGTTCACACGGTGTGGTGATAGACCTGGAAAGGGCATCTGCAACAATGAGTTCTTTGCCTGGCGTGTAGACAAGTTCAAAGTCATAGCGGCGTAGCTTGAGAAGGATTTGTTGTAACCGAGGCGTCATGTCATTCAAATCCTTCTGGATTATGTGGACTAATGGCCTGTGGTCCGTCTCAACCGTGAATTTTGGGAGGCCATACACATAGTCATGAAATTTGTCGATTCCCATTGGGAGGCCCAGGCATTCCTTCGCAATCTGAGCATACCATTGCTCAGTGGGCGTCATGGCTCTGGAGGCATACGCAACTGGGGCCCATGAGGAGGAGTCATCCTGTTGGAGGAGCACCGCCCCAATACCGTCCTGGCTCGCGTCAGTGGATATTTTTGTCTCTTTGGTAGGGTCGAAGAATTCCAGAACCGGGGCTGTGGTGAGTTTTGCCCTCAGCTCACGCCATTCGTTCTCATGAGCGGGCAGCCACTGAAATTCCGTCGACTTTTTGACGAGATGGCGGAGGGCTGTGGTGTGTGCCACCATGTTGGGAATGAACTTCCCCGAGGAAGTTGACCATCACTAGAAAGCGGAGGACCGCCTTCTTGTCCTCTGGGGTCTTCATGGCGTTGATCACTGAGACATTGGCAGCATCTGGCCGTACACCTTGGTGCGAGATGTGGTCACCAAGGAATTTGATTTCTGATTGGCCGAACGAGCACTTGGCTCTGTTGAGTCGGAGGCCATGCTCATGGATTCTGTGGAATACCTGCTTGAGGTGATCGATGTGTTCTTGAGGAGTTGTGGACCAGATTATTACATCGTCAGCATACACGCGCACCCCCTCGATACCCTCCATCATCTGTTCCATGATGCGGTGAAATACCTCTGAGGCAGAGATGATGCCAAATGGCATCCGGTTGTAGCAGTAGCGACCGAACGGGGTATTGAATGTGCA
This sequence comes from Scyliorhinus torazame, assembly GCF_047496885.1. Taxonomy (NCBI): domain Eukaryota; kingdom Metazoa; phylum Chordata; class Chondrichthyes; order Carcharhiniformes; family Scyliorhinidae; genus Scyliorhinus; species Scyliorhinus torazame. Next base: position 28,410,477 of record NC_092720.1, on the reverse strand, counting down.
CAGCGTGCGACTGGATGCATCCAGCTGTATTTGCCAGAACCCCTTGGAGGCGTCCAGCTTCGTAAAGAGTTTGGCATGAGCCATCTCGCTGGTCAACTCCTCTCGTTTTGGTATCGGGTAATGTTCCCTCATGATGTTGCGGTTTAAATCCTTGGGGTCAATGTAAATTCGAAGCTCTCCTGACGGCTTCTTGATGCAGACCATGGAGCTGACCCAGCCCGCGGGTTCTGTGACCCTTGATATGATGCCCTGGTCCTGGAGGTCCTGTAACTGCTGCTTGAGGCGGTCCTTGAGGGGTGCCGGCAACCGATGTGGTGCGTGGATCACAGGGGTGGCGTTTGGTTTGAGCAGGATTTTGTATCGGTATGGGAGTGTGCCCATTCCGTCGAACACGCTGTGGTACTGCATGATGATGTCATCAATTTCAGCCTGGAAGTTCTCATCAGGTGAGGCCGTCGCCTGTGAGGATGACATGGTGTGGACTCGCTGAACCAAGTTCAGGAGTTTGCAGGCCCGAGCACCGAGCAGGGATGCTCTGTGAGGTCCCATGATCTCAAATCGCAGTGTCGCTTTAAATGACTTATTGGAAACTCCGAGTTGGCATGAGCCACTGGCAGATATGGCATTGCCATTGTAGTCAAGGAGCTGGCAGGCCGGTGGAAGAATGCTTGGTCTGACGCGGATGGTGTCGAGCTCGGATTTGGAGATGAGGTTCGCCGATGCGCCGGTGTCCAGTTTGAACTGGATGCGAGCCTTGTTGACTGTGAGGACAGCACACCATTCGTTATTGGGATCCACGCTGAGGATCGGAAGGTTCTTCGCTGTCTTGGAGAAAGGCAGCGCATGCTTCGTAATGATGCCCACCTGGTATGGAGATTTGAGGCATGCAGCATCAGGATCTGTTGGGCTGGCAGGGTTGGTGTCTGGCATGGCCTGCTGTATTGAACGGATGCTTCTGCGCCGCGGCTGGGATCACTGGATGCTGGGTAGTGGATCAGATCTGCAAAGGGCTGCGTAGTGACCAAGCTTGCCACACTGTAGACACCGTCGTGATTTTGCCAGATATTGCCGCTTTAAATGGGCGGAGCCACAATTCGGACACGTCATGACGCCAACGTCAGCGCGTTCGGTGCGTCATCGCGCATGTGCAGTGCGGTCGAACGACGTACGCATCTGCGCCTTCTGGTCGTCAGTCTCGCCGTCCCCTCGGTCGTGGCGCACATGTGCAGGGGCCCGGGAAAAGCACCCAGAATGGCCACTCTCGTCGATACTTAGGCCCTGCATTTGTGCGATGACCTGCACCCGTTCCGCCTCGTGGGAGGTTAGCTTTGCCGTTTCTGCCGCCCTGATGTGGGAGTACCGATTGTTAGCATGTTCGTGGAGAATGCACGTTTCAATGGCGATGGTGAGGGTGAACTGCTTGACTTTCAGGAGCTGCTGGCAAAGGAGTCGACCCCGAAAATGATCTGATCCTGGATCATGGAATCAGTGGTCGAGTCATAGTTACATGACTGCGCGAGGATGCGGAGATGGGTCAGAAAGGATTGAAAAGGTTCATCTTTACCCTGAAGCCTCTGCTGGAAAACGTACCGTTTAAAGCTCTCATTCACCTCAATGTCGCAGTGGCTGTCAAACTTCAGTCGGACTGTTTTAAATTTTGTCTTGTCTTCGCCTTCAGCGAATGTAAGGGAGTTGTAGATGTGGATGGCGTGGTCCCCGGCTGTGGAGAGGAATAGTGCGATCTTCCTGGCGTCCGACGCAGCCTCGAGGACGGTGGCTTCTAGATAGAGTTGGAACTTTTGTTTGAAGATCTTCCAATTTGCACCGAGGTTGCCGGCGATGCGGAGCTGCGGAGGAGGGCGGATGTTTTCCATGTCACCGGATGGCTGTTTGCTGGTCAATGCTGATTCACTCAAGGTAGGTCCGTCAATTTCCAGCATCACTCACTGGTACCATGATGTGTTGGGTAGGCTGGGTCGATGTGGACTGCACTTGATGCAGTGTAGTGAGAGGCAGACCTCCAACACTTGATAAGATGCAACACGATTTTATTTAACATCTGAACGATTATACATGTTCAACTGTGGGTTGACACTATGCTGACTTGACTGGAGACCTGATACTAGCCTAACCAGACTTACTAGTTACCACATGGTGTTTGCACTGGCCAGCTCACTAACTCTGACTGTCCCATTGGCTGGGTCCCGAGAGAGCGGGAAAACTGGTGCCCTCTAGCTTTATAGTGGTCATGTCCTGTCTGGTGATTGGCTGCTCTGTTCTGTGTGCTTACTGGTCATCCGGTGTGTCAATCACTGTCTGTCTGCACTCCATTATATACATAGATTAATATTATGACACTGGGAGCGCAGATTAGGAAACAATTCCCAATTCATAGCAATTCAAAATTATGCATGGCGAGGATTGCGCGGGATTCCCGAGGGAACCCACTACCGAACAGGGGGTTCGATAGTGGCGTCCTGCGGCTGACCACCCCCACCCGCATCACAATTCAACCCCCCACCCTTGGATTTTCTGGGTCTCTCCCCCCTTCCCCCAAGTACGGGGATGACCTGACTGCCCCCCCCCCCCCCCCACAGAGTGCTTTTAAGTATGGAGTTCCCCCCCACAGACCTACTAAATAAAGGGACACCCACACATCTCTCAAAAAAGAGACATCTGTCAGGCAGCCTCCCAGAAAAGAGACTTCTTTCAGGAAGTCTCCACCACCCCAGAAAAGAGACCCCTCTCAATTTCCAGCTGACCACTTCAAAATCACTCAAGCATGAAGTGGGGTGATTGGTAAGCACTTAACTCACTTTGAAGTGGTTGATGATGATAAATATTGTGGTTGGAACACTTCAGAGTTACTCAACTGTGAAGGAAGATGAATGAATCAACGCTGCAAACTATGTGCGTAGAAGCTGTCAATCACAGCCTAGTAAAGGAAATGAATGAATGGCTTGCAGCTCACAGATGTGAACAAAGAACATGACAGCACAGAATCTGGCCCTTTTGCCCTCTAAACTAAAACCTTCTGCTCTTCTAAGTTCCGTATCCCTCTATTCCCATCCTGTTCCTTTATTCGTCAAGATGTCTCTTAAACATCACTATTGTATCTAAAGGCCTGCCACTCATGAATCAGCTGCTACAGCCATATCAGACATGCCCAGGGTGTATGTTGGAAGCAACATACACCCTGCACATAGTCCATCGTCTCCCAAGATGCCAATATTAATCCTCACATCCAAATCCCTCCATAGTCTCATCCTTCTTTACCCCTTCAGCCTTACACTCTCTGTGCTCTTCCAATTGCATCTCCGCACACCCCAACTTTCATGACTCCACCATTTGTGACTGTGCCTTAAGCTGCCTATAACCCAAGTTCTGTAATTTCCTCCCTAAACCTCTCTCCACGTCTTGAAAATGCATTTTAAAACTTGGTTCTTTGACCAAGCTGCTAATTATCTGACCCAATAATGTGTAATGCCCAGAATGGGATACAATATTCCAGGCCTGAGGCCTAACCAGTATGTTATAGCCCCAGGAGAGGTCGCGGGATAGGAACAATTAGGTTTCCCCTGCCCTCTGGGGAATATGAACTTCCCCAGTGACGGGGTGGGGTGTCCCCTTAACAGGTGCAGCCCCTCTAATATAAAAACCCATACTTGGGTGCAGGTTGGGGAAGGAGACCTTCCAGGGAGTGGTAGTATTTGACTATAACTAGTAATAAACCTCTGTGTACTCTAAACTACTGTTTATGTGTGGCTGCTTTCCTTGGATCTAACTCTGGTGACAAGGGTGGGCTGGAGTTGCCATCGACACCAGTTGCTACGCGCCTGGTCTACCTCGACTAGGCCTTGTCAGGCCCCATTGGAAGCCATCACCATGCTGCATTTCGGGAAGTTAGAGCCATTCAATGCAGGTACGGATAACTGGGGACAGTAAATAGAGAGGATGTGGTTCTTCTTCCTCACAAACGCAATTATTGCCGACAAGCGCCAAACTGTTACCTTGCTGATAGCTTGTGGGGGGAGGGGGGGATGCCCAATTACAGCGTTATATAAAGCTTAACCCACCCAGACCCTCTGGACACCCACTCATTCACCTCCCTGGTAGCCTTGGTGGGGGAACATTTCGACTGAAAGCCGCCACTGATAGTGTACCATTTTTGATTCCACACAGCCGTTCAGGGTGAAGGCATCAGAAACTCTTTGGCTTACCTCAGTGTGCTGAATGGTTACTGTACCCTTAACACCATGTAGGTGATGCCCCTTTAAGACCGTGTTTGGGACCCTGGGGAACTCCGCCTCCGGCTCCGCCCACCAGGTAGCTGTATATAAGGTGACGCCCTGTAGGTGGCACTCAGTAAGCACACGTCTCGGTCACTGACTAGTTCTCGGCTTATTAAAGCCTTAATTTACTGTTCTACACTCTTGTGTCGTTATTTGAGGGTACCACACTCAGGAAACTAGCTGAGACCTGAGAGTTTGGCCAAGCCCAGGGCGAAACGTTATGCAATCGGTTAGGATGTGGGATCCGCGATGCGGCCAGGCAAAGAAAACTACTAGCCGAAGATCGTTTAGACCTCGAGAAGAGCAGTAATTGCGGTATCCCAGGAAAGCACCGAACAGGGAGTTCAGGAACGCCAGGGGATGGCGGTGCTCAGTCCAGGACACCGAAACAGACCCTGTGCACAGCCTGCTAGAACCGAAGAACCCCTTCCCCAGCATTGGGACACCTACAAGCAAGGGGTGAGACACCGGAATAGGCCCTGGAAAAATTGCCAAACTTCTTCCCTTAACCAGGGGGACCGGGAATATAATTACCAGACGGCAGTGGTTACAGTGGGATGCAGGGATCTGGGGCACAGCAGGCCCTGTGAGGAGCCACCCACCCACCGCACTGCCAGGCGTGACCATCCCATTCATGACGGACCCCATACGTGGAGGACGATGACGACCAGTACCAAGGACTATATTGTGTGGCTGCACCAAGAATCGCGGCCATTCAAATCTCGGCCACACCACCCACATAGAACTCAATACAGGGGCTGCCATGTCTGTATTTAGCCTACATACTTTCAACCGCATACGATCCGGGATTGTGGGCACGACCATATCCCCATTGAATATAGCCACCAGTCAACAAATTTACCACTGGTTGTTGCACATGGGAGTGGGCCGAGCCTATAGGGCATGACTGGCTCCGCCGATACCTTCGCTTGGACTGGCAGAGGGTTTGCAAAATGCACCCACATGGCTCCGAAGGCCTATTGGCCAGATTTCCAACCGCATTCCAGGAAGTTTTGGAGACCATCAGGCGAGTCGCAGCCCGAAAAAGCATGGATCCCATGGCCCTGCCGTACTATTTCAGCGCCCGCCCTGTTCCATATGTCTTGCGTCCAAAGATAGATGTGGAGTTGGATCACATGGAGAAGATGGGGACCAGAAGACCAGTACAATAAACCTCTTTGTGCTCTAAACTACTGTTTGGATTCGGGTTTGTTTATTGTCATGTGAACTGGGGTACAGTGAAAAGTATTGTTCGGCGTGCAGCTCAGACTGATCATTCTGGACATGAAAAGAAAATACATAGAACATAGAAAAATACAGCACAGAACAGGCCCTTCGGCCCACAATGTTGTGCCGAACCTTTGTCCCAGATTAATCATAGATTATCATAGAATTTACAGTGCAGAAGGAGGCCATTCGGCCCATCGAGTCTGCACCAGCTCTTGGAAAGAGCACCCTACCAAGGTCAACACCTCCACCCTATCCCCATAACCCAGTAACCCGACCGAACACTAAGGGCAATTTTGGACACTAAGGGCAATTTAGCATGGCCAATCCACCTAACCTGCACATCTTTGGACTGTGGGAGGAAACCGGAGCACCCGAAGGAAACCCACGCACACACGGGGAGGATGTGCAGACTCCTCACAGACAATGGCCAAAGCCGGAATCGAACCTGGGACCCTGGAGCTGTGAAGCAATTGTGCTATCCACAATGCTACCGTGCTGCCCTTAAGAACAAATTAATCTACACTATATCATTCTACCGTAATCCATCTACCTATCCAATAGCCGCTTGAAGGTCCCTAATGTTTCCGACTCAACTACTTCCACAGGCAGTGCATTCCATGCCCCCACTACTCTGGGCAAAGAACCTACCTCTGACATCCCCCCTATATCTTCCACCATTGACCTTAATTCACATAATAGGGCAAACATAAAATTCACAATGTAAATACATTGACACATCGGGTGAAGCATTCAGGAGTGTAGTACTGCTCAGTAGAGAAGATGTGTGAAGAGATCAGTCCATACGAGGGTGGTTTAGGAGTCCGATAACAGCGGGGAAGAAGCTATTTTTGAGTCTGTTCGTGCGTGTTCTCAGACTTTTGTATCTCCTGTCCGAGGGAAGAAGTTGGAAGAGTGAGTCAGCCAGATGGGAGGGGTCTTTGATTATGCGCGGCTGCTTACCTCGGATCTAATGCAGTTCTGTATGAAACTTTACCAGAGCTCAGCTTGCTTTTTATAATTCTATTTTTGAGGCCCGGTCTCCCACGAGCTTTTTAAGTACCTTATTAAACGGCCTCCTTCACAGATTTGAGTGTGTGCAACCTCAAGCAGGGTAGCCAAACATTCCTTATTTTCCAGGATAGTCCCAAATTTGTGGCCACTGTCCTGTGCGGCGGTCGGGATCCCATTTGTCTTAAGGGTTTGGGTCCTTTGAATCTTCCGCACGTGCGCAGTACCGGCTCTCCATCTGCTTGTGCACTCTCACAGCCTTAGCAGAATTAACCCTCCTCTGCTGTCACAGCTCTGGCAGCGCACTACCCCCCCCCCCCCCCCCCCCCTAGCGTAATGGACCCAATGGAGTGTCTCGGCTGTGGGAGCTGGTCACCCTGCTGCCCTCGAGGTCTTCCTGTTTGTGCGCCCGGCTTGAAATTGTACCTTTTGTTGAGGGAAAGGGAGAAACTGGAGGAAGAGAAATTACATTTAATTTCACATTGTTGCTGCTCAGATCACGTTCTCGGGGGTTATCACATGACACGAGCACAGACCTGCTGCCTGGAGAGCAAACACTGTGCCCTTGAGTGACAAGTGCAGAAGGCGAACAGCTGCTGAAAATGATACTTAAATCACAGGTTCGAAAAAAGTGAATTGAATTAAAAGCATTAGAATCACATTGTCAAGGCACTGAAAATCTGTACTTCAATTGTCAAATTTAATCAGCCTTTTAATTGCTACTCATTACAGTGAGCATTATTTAAATTCCGTCTCTCCCCCCCCCCCCCCCCCAGCCGCCCCCCCACCCCCCACCCTCCCGAATGATTGTTATTTGTCCTTCCCAAAAACATTAATTCTGTGGGGTTTTTTCGCCAGTATGTCCAGTGCAGGCATGTAGGTATTACAAATTTTTAAAGCTCTTTTTAAAAGCCACATTCTTAAAGACTGCAAAAGCTGGTCTACCGGATCCACCAGACTTTACTTCTGGTTTGAAATTACCAGAGAGAACCAAAGAACAGCTTATTGACTGATGTGGCTCATAGTGGGTGCCCAAGAGCTAAAATAAATCCATAAATTCATTGTAATTGAATGGCCTGCCCTTCCAACAAAAAGGCTGTCTAAAAGGACAGGTGTCTAAAACCCAAATCTAGAATGCTTATCAAATTGACACACCACCTTATTTGGACAATGATTCAGCACATGTTATAAGGTCACATGGTTAAGGTGGCTATTTTTTCTCCCTGCTTTTAAAATATAACAGTAAGAAGTTTTACAACACCAGGTTAAAGTCCAACAGGTTTGTTTCAATGTCACTAGCTTTCGGAGCGCTGCTCCTTCCTCAGGTGAATGTAAAATATAACAGTAGAATTCCATCAGAATCCACGAAACGCCTGTGGTAAACACCACTAGTGATATATTGTATGTATTACGGCATTGCCCGTATTTTACAGGTGCGACGGTAAATCCCTGCCTGCTGGCTCCGCCCAGCAGGCAGCGTATAAAAGTGTGTGCTCTCCTGCGCTGCAGCCATTCTGGTTCCAGCTACAGGAGGCACAACATCTTGTTCAATAAAGCCTCGATTGTTTCACCATTCTCATCTCGTGGTAATTGACGGTACATCAACACCATCAGAACTAACAGGATGCTGCGGTCAACAAAGTTGTCCAGGTCCCCAACAAAGTACCTTGAAAGAGAAAGGATTCTAGTATATCCTGGTCCAACATAATTATAATAATCACTTATTGTCACAAGTAGGCTTCAATGAAGTTACTGTGAAAAGCCCCTAGTCGCCACATTCCGGCGCCTGTTCAGGGAGGCCGGTACGGGAATTGAACCTGCGCAGCTGGCATTGTTCTGCATTACAAGCCAGCTGTTTAGCCCACTGTGCTCAACCAGCCTTTACATCAGGTTCATCTGAGAGACCAGCCATAGGGCAGATCGACTACAGGAATCTTCACAGCTATTGAGAAATTCTCTGCCAGTCAAGACTTTCACTCCAGCCAAAGCACCAACTCAATTAAGAAACATCTGGCCTGTGACGAAAGAGGGACGGAGGTCAATTTAATTATCATAACCACTGTTTTAATCCTCCTCTGCATCTGATTTTGTGTGTGTGTGTGTGTGTGTGTGTGATAATGTGGATGAGTTGCATTTTCATGCTGGGCAAGTGTGTAAGAAATAAAGATAACTTTCTGCATTTTTTTAAATTAAATATTTTATTGAAAATTTTTGGTCAACCAACACAGTACATTGTGCATCCTTTACACAATATTATAACAACACAAATAACAATGACCTATTTTATAAACAAAAAATGAATAAATAATAAATAACAAAAATGAAAACTAGCCCTAATTGGCAACTGCCTTGTCACAAGTAACACTCTCCAAAAATATAATTTAACAGTCCAATATATAATTATCTGTAGCAACGACCTATACATACTATACAGTATATATTAACAACCCTGAGAGTCCTTCTGGTTCCTCCTCCCCCCCCCCCCCCCCCCCCCCCCGATCCTGGGCTGCTGCTGCTGCCTTCTTTTTCCCATTCCGTCTATCTTTCTGCGAGGTATTCGACGAACGGTTGCCACCGCCTGGTGAACCCTTGAGCCGACCCCCTTAGGACGAACTTAATCCGCTCTAGCTTTATAAACCCCGCCATGTCATTTATCCAGGTCTCCACCCCCGGGGGCTTGGCTTCTTTCCACATTAGCAATATCCTGCGCCGGGCTACTAGGGACGCAAAGGCCAAAACATCGGCCTCTCTCGCCTCCTGCACTCCCGGCTCTTGTGCAACCCCAAATATAGCCAACCCCCAGCTTGGTTCGACCCGGACTCCTACTACTTTTGAAAGCACCTTTGTCACCCCCATCCAAAACCCCTGTAGTGCCGGGCATGACCAAAACATGTGGGTATGATTCGCTGGGCTTCTCGAGCACCTCGCACACCTATCCTCCACCCCAAAAAATTTACTGAGCTGTGCTCCAGTCATATGTGCCCTGTGTAATACCTTAAACTGAATCAGGCTTAGCCTGGCACACGAGGACGACGAGTTTACCCTGCTTAGGGCATCTGCCCACAGCCCCTCCTCGATCTCCTCCCCCAGCTCTTCTTCCCATTTCCCTTTTAGTTCATCTACCATAGTCTCCCCTTCGTCCCTCATTTCCCTATATATATCTGACACCTTACCATCCCCCACCCATGTCTTTGAGATCACTCTGTCCTGCACCTCTTGTGTCGGGAGCTGCGGGAATTCCCTCACCTGTTGCCTCGCAAAAGCCCTCAGTTGCATATACCTGAATGCATTCCCTTGGGGCAACCCATATTTCTCGGTCAGCGCTCCCAGACTCGCGAACTTCCCATCCACAAACAGATCTTTCAGTTGCGTTATTCCTGCTCTTTGCCACATTCCATATCCCCCATCCATTCCCCCCGGGGCAAACCTATGGTTGTTTCTTATCGGGGACCCCCCCAAGGCTCCAGTCTTTCCCCTATGCCGTCTCCACTGTCCCCAAATCTTCAGTGTAGCCACCACCACCGGGCTTGTGGTGTAGTTCCTCGGTGAGAACGGCAATGGGGCTGTCAGCATAGCCTGTAGGCTAGTCCCCCTACAGGACGCCCTCTCTAATCTCTTCCACGCCGCTCCCTCCTCCTCTCCCATCCACTTACTCACCATTGAAATATTAGCGGCCCAATAATACTCACTTAGGCTCGGTAGTGCCAGCCCCCCCCTATCCCTGCTACGCTGTAAGAATCCCTTCCTCACTCTCGGGGTCTTCCCGGCCCACACAAAACCCATGATGCTCTTTTCAATCCTTTTAAAAAAAGCCTTCGTGATCACCACCGGGAGGCACTGAAACACAAAGAGGAATTCGGGAGGACCACCATCTTAACCGCCTGCACCCTCCCTGCCATTGACAGGGATACCATATCCCATCTCTTGAAATCCTCCTCCATCTGTTCCACCAACCGCGTTAAATTTAACCTATGCAATGTGCCCCAATTCTTAGCTATCTGGATCCCCAGGTAACGAAAGTCCCTTGTTACCTTCCTCAACGGTAGGTCCTCTATTTCTCTACTCTGCTCCCCTGGATGCACCACAAACAACTCACTTTTCCCCATGTTCAATTTATACCCTGAAAAATCCCCAAACTCCCCAAGTATCCGCATTATTTCTGGCATCCCCTCCGCCGGGTCCGCCACGTATAGTAGCAAATCGTCCGCATACAAAGATACCATGTGCTCTTCTCCTCCCCTAAGTACTCCCCTCCACTTCTTGGAACCCCTCAACGCTATCGCCAGGGGCTCAATCGCCAGTGCAAACAATAATGGGGACAGAGGGCATCCCTGCCTTGTCCCTCTATGGAGCCGAAAATATGCAGATCCCCGTCCATTCGTGACCACGCTCGCCACTGGGGCCCTATACAACAGCTGCACCCATCTAACATACCCCTCTCCAAAACCAAATCTCCTCAACACCTCCCACAAATAATCCCACTCCACTCTATCAAATGCTTTCTCGGCATCCATCGCCACTACTATCTCCGTTTCTCCCTCTGGTGGGGCCATCATCATTACCCCTAACAACCTCCGTATATTCGTGTTCAGCTGTCTCCCCTTCACAAACCCAGTTTGGTCCTCGTGGACCACCCCCGGGACACATTCCTCTATTCTCATTGCCATTACCTTGGCCAGGACCTTGGCATCTACATTTAGGAGGGAAATAGGTCTATAGGACCCGCAATGTAGCGGGTCCTTTTCCTTCTTTAAGAGAAGCGAGATCGTTGCTTCAGACATAGTCGGGGGCAGTTGTCCCCTTTCCTTTGCCTCATTAAAGGTCCTCGTCAGTACCGGGGCGAGCAAGTCCACATATTTTCTATAGAATTTGACTGGGAATCCATCCGGTCCCGGGGCCTTTCCCGCCTGCATGCTCCTAATTCCTTTCACCACTTCTTCTACCTCGATCTGTGCTCCCAGTCCCACCCTTTCCTGCTCTTCCACCTTGGGAAATTCCAGCCGATCCAAGAAGCCCATCATTCTCTCCCTCCCATCCGGGGGTTGAGCTTCATATAATTTTTTATAAAATGTCTTGAACACTCCATTCACTCTCTCCGCTCCCCGCTCCATCTCTCCTTCCTCATCCCTCACTCCCCCTATTTCCCTCGCTGCTCCCCTTTTCCTCAATTGGTGTGCCAGCAACCTGCTCGCCTTCTCCCCATATTCGTACTGTACACCCTGTGCCTTCCTCCATTGTGCCTCTGCAGTGCCTGTAGTCAGCAAGTCAAATTCTACATGTAGCCTTTGCCTTTCCCTGTACAGTCCCTCCTCCGGTGCTTCCGCATATTGTCTGTCCACCCTCAAAGGTTCTTGCAGCAACCGCTCCCGTTCCTTACTCTCCTGCTTCCCTTTATGTGCCCTTATTGATATCAGCTCCCCTCTAACCACCGCCTTCAACGCCTCCCAGACCACTCCCACCTGGACCTCCCCATTATCATTGAGTTCCAAGTACTTTTCAATGCACCCCCTCACCCTTAGACACACCCCCTCATCTGCCATTAGTCCCATGTCCATTCTCCAGGGTGGGCGCCCTCCTGTTTCCTCCCCTATCTCCAAGTCCACCCAGTGTGGAGCGTGATCCGAAATGGCTATAGCCGTATACTCCGTTCCCCTCACCTTCGGGATCAATGCCCTACCCAGCACAAAAAAGTCTATTCGCGAGTAGACTTTATGGACATAGGAGAAAAACGAGAACTCCTTACTCCTAGGTCTGCTAAATCTCCACGGGTCTACACCTCCCATCTGCTCCATAAAATCTTTAAGTACCTTGGCTGCTGCCGGCCTCCTTCCAGTCCTGGACTTCGACCTATCCAGCCCTGGTTCCAACACCGTATTAAAATCTCCCCCCATTATCAGCTTTCCCATCTCTAGGTCCGGAATGCGTCCTAGCATCCGCCTCATAAAATTGGCATCATCCCAGTTCGGGGCATATACGTTTACCAAAACCACCGTCTCCCCCTGTAGTTTGCCACTCACCATCACGTATCTGCCCCCGTTATCCGCCACTATAGTCTTTGCCTCGAACATTACCCGCTTCCCCACTAATATAGCCACCCCCCTGTTTTTCGCATCTAGCCCCGAATGGAACACCTGCCCCACCCATCCTTTGCGTAGCCTAACCTGGTCTATCAGTTTCAGGTGCGTTTCCTGTAACATAACCACATCTGCCTTAAGTTTCTTAAGGTGTGCGAGTACCCGTGCCCTCTTTATCGGCCCGTTCAGCCCTCTCACGTTCCACGTGATCAGCCGAGTTGGGGGGCTTCCTACCCCCCACCCCCCCCTTGTCGATTAGCCATCACCTTTTTCCAGCTCCTCACCCGGTTCCCACGCAGCTGTATCTCCCCCAGGCGGTGCCCCCCGCCCATTCTCTCCCATACCAGCTCCCCCCTCTCCCCAGCAGCAGCAACCCAGTAATTCCCCCTTCCACCCCCCCCCGCTAGATCCCCCGCTAGCGTAATTACTCCCCCCATGTTGCTCCCAGAAGTCAGCAAACTCTGGCTGACCTCGGCTTCCCCCCGTGACCTCGGCTCGCACCGTGCGACGCCCCCTCCTTCCTGCTTCTCTATTCCCGCCATGATTATCATAGCGCGGGAACCAAGCCCGCGCTTCTCCCTTGGCCCCGCCCCCAATGGCCAATGCCCCATCTCCTCCACCTCCCCTCCTCCCCCCATCACCACCTGTGGGAGAGAGAAAAGTTACCACATCGCAGGATTAGTACATAAAACCCCTCTTTGCCCCCCACATTCGCCCCACCACTTTGTTCGAACGTTCTTTTTAATAACTCGCTCATTCCAGTTTTTCTTCCACAATAAAAGTCCACGCTTCATCCGCCGTCTCAAAGTAGTGGTGCCTCCCTCGATATGTGACCCACAGTCTTGCCGGTTGCAGCATTCCAAATTTTATCTTCTTTTTATGAAGCACCGCCTTGGCCCGATTAAAGCTCGCCCTCCTTCTCGCCACCTCCGCACTCCAGTCTTGATAAACGCGGATCACCGCGTTCTCCCAGTTACTGTTCCGAGTTTTCTTCGCCCATCTAAGGACCATTTCTCTATCCTTAAAACCGAGGAATCTCACCACTATGGCTCTGGGAATTTCTCCTGCTCTCGGTCCTCGCGCCATCACTCGGTATGCTCCCTCCACCTCCAACGGACCCGCCGGGGCCTCCGCTCCCATTAACGAGTGCAGCATCGTGCTCACATATGCCCCGACGTCCGCTCCCTCCACACCTTCAGGAAGACCAAGAATCCTCAGGTTGTTCCTCCTTGCGTTGTTTTCCAGTGCCTCCAACCTTTCCACACATCGTTTCTGATGTGCCTCCTGCGTCTCCGTCTTCACCACCAGCCCCTGTATATCGTCCTCATTCTCGGCTGCCTTTGCCTTCACGATCCGAAGCTCCCGCTCCTGGGTCTTTTGTTCCTCCTTTAGCCCTTCGATCGCCTGTAGTATCGGGGCCAACAGCTCTTTCTTCATTTCCTTTTTGATCTCTTCCACACAGCATTTCAAGAACTCTTGTTGTTCAGGGCCCCATGTTAAACTGCCACCTTCCGACGCCATCTTGGTTTTTGCTTGCCTTCCTTGCCGCTGTTCTAAAGGATACACTGCAATCTGGCCACTCTCTCCTCCTTTTTCCATCCGTATCCAGGGGGATTCCCTTCTGGTTTACCGCACAGTGTTTTTAGCCGTCAAAATTGCCGTTGGGGCTCCTATCAAGAGCCCAAAAGTCCGTTTCACAGGGAGCTGCCGAAACGTGCGACTCAGCTGGTCATCGCCGCACCCGGAAGTCGAGCAACTTTCTGCATTTTTAAATACACAACAGCTTACTTCTGGAAAATACAAAATTGAGGAAACACTCCAAGGATTCCCTCCCTACCCCCTCCTCTAACCAAAAAAAAACAACTGCTGTAAAGATCAAGAGGAAGGCTCGAGGGCAGGTAGAAGTAGAAAGAAGTTGAACTGCGAAGTCACAGCCTGCAGGTAAGGGATAGGCTGGTGACTGGGAAGTAGTTTTTCTTTTCTTTTCCCTCAGGTGTTATTGTGCGGGGCGCAGAGGTTGCTGAGTGAGTGCTTGCTGAGAAGGGGAGCGAATAACAGGTAAGCTCTTTCTTTCTTTTTCTTTTTTTACCTAGAGGGGATGGCAGGGAAGGCAGTGCAATGTTCCTCCTGCAGAATGTGTGAGATGAGGGACGCCATCAGTGTCCCTGCTGATTTCATCTGTGGGAAGTGCACTCATCTCCAGCTCCTCCGAAACCGCGTTAGGGAACTGGAGCTGGAGCTGGATGAATTTCGGATCATTCGGGAGGCAGAGGTGGTCATAGATAGAAGCTTCAGGGATGTAGTTACTCCGAAGAATATAGTTAGATGGGTGACGGTGAGAGGGGCTGGGAGGAAGCAGTCAGTACAGGGATCCCCTGTGGTCATTCCCCTTAGTAACAAGTATACCACTTTGGAAACTGTTGGGGGGGGGGGACTTACCAGGGGTAAGCCATGGGGTACAGGTCTCTGGCACAGAATCTGTCCCTGTTGCTCAGAAGGGAAGGGGGGAGAGGAGTAGAGCATTAGTCATTGGAGACTCCATAGTTAGGGGGATAGAAAGGAGATTCTGTGGGAATGAGAGAGACTCGCGGTTGGTGTGTTGCCTCCCAGGTGCCAGGGTGCGTGATGTCTCGGATCGTGTTTTCGGGATCCTTAAGGGGGAGGGGGAGCAGCCCCAAGCCGTGGTCCACATAGGTACCAACGACAGTTAGGAAAAGGGATAGGGATGTAAGGCAGGAATTCAGGGAGCTAGGGTGGAAACATAGATCTAGGACAAACAGAGTTATTATCTCTGGGTTGTTACCCGTGCCACGTGATAGCAAGATGAGGAATAGGGAGAGAGAACAGTTGAACAGGTGGCTACAGGGATGGTGCAGGAGGGAGGGTTTCAAATTTCTGGATAATTGGGGCTCATTCTGGGGTCGGTGGGACCTCGACAAACGTGATGGTCTACACCTGGACCAGTGGGGTACCAATATCCTGGGGGGGAAATTTGCTAATGCTCTTCGGGAGGGTTTCAACTAGTTCAGTAGGGGCTTGGGAACCTGAATTGAAGTTCCAGTATACAGGAGGTTGAGAGTAGTGAGGTCATGAGTAAGGTTTCAAAGTTGCAGGAGTGTACCAACAGTCAGGAAGGTGGTTTAAAGTGTATCTTCTTCAATGCCAGGAGCATCCGGAATAAGGTGGGTGAACTTGCGGCATGGGTTGGTACCTGGGACTTTGATGTCGTGGCCATTTCGGAGACATGGATAGAGCAGGGACAGGAATGGTTTTTGCAGGTTCCGGGGTTTAGATATTTCAGTAAGCTCAGGGAAGGTGGTTAAAGAGGGGGAGGGGTGTCATTGTTAGTCAAGGACAATATTACGGTGGCAGAAAGGACGTTTGATGAGGACTCGTCTACTGAGGTAGTATGGGCTGAGGTTAGAAACAGGAAAGGAGAGGTCACCCTGTTAGGGGTTTTCTATAGGCCTCCGAAAAGTTCCAGAGATGTAGAGGAAAGGATTGAAAAGATGACTCTGGATAGGAGCGAAAGCAACAGGGTAGTTTTTATGGGGGACTTTAACTTTCCATATATTGACTGGAAACGCTATAGTTCGAGTACTTTAGATGGCTCCGTTTTTGTCCAATGTGTGCAGGAGGGTTTCCTGACACAGTATGTAGATAGGCCAAAGAGAGACAAGGCCATATTGGATTTGCTACTGGGTAATGAACCAGGACAGGTGTTAGATTTGCAGGTAGGTGAGCACTTTGGTGATAGTGACCACAATTCGATTACGTTTACTTTAGTGATGGAAAGGGATAGGTATATACCGCAGGGCAAGAATTATATCTGGGGGAAAGGCAATTATGATGCGATGAGGCAAGACTTAGGATGCATCGGATGGAGAGAAAAACTGCAGGGGATGGGCACAATGGAAATGTGGAGCTTGTTCAAGGAACAGCTCCTGCGTGTCCTTGATAAGTATGTACCTGTCAGGCAGGGAGGAAGTGGTTGAGCAAGGGAACCGTGGTTTACTAAAGCAGTCAAAACACCTGTCAAGAGGAAGAAGGAGACTTATGTAAAGATGAGACATGAAGGTTCAGTTAGGGTGCTCAAGAGTTACAAGTTAGCTAGGAAGGACCTAAAGAGAGAGCTAAGAAGAGCCAGGAGGGGACATGAGAAGTCTTTGGCAGGTAGGATCAAGGATAACCCTACAGCTTTCTATAGATATGTCAGGAATATTAATTAGGAATGAAATTAAATCAATAGCACTAAACGACATAGGGTCAGATGATGTGGAGTCTGTGTGGGTAGCGTTGAGGAACCACAAAGGCAAAAAAACCATAATGGGAGTTATGTACAGGCCTCCTAACAGTCGTCAGGACCAGGGGCACAAAATGCACCACGAAATAGAAAGTGCATGTCAGAAAGGCAAGGTCACAGTGATCATGGGGGACTTCAATATGCAGGTGGACTGGGTAAATAATGCTGCCAGTGGACCCAAGGAAAGGGAATTCATTGAATGTTTACAGGAGGGCTTTTTGGAACAGCTTGTGATGGAGCCCACGAGGGAACAGGCCATTCTGGACTTAGTGTTATGTAATGAGCCAGACTTGATTAAAGATCTTAAAGTAAGGGAACACTAAGGAGGCAGTGATCATAATATGGTAGAATTCAATCTCCAATTTAAAAGAAAGAAGGTAGAATCAGATGTAAAGGTGTTACAGTTAAATAAAGGTAACTACAGGGGCATGAGGGAGGAACTGACGAAAATCGACTGGGAGCAGAGCCCAGTGGGAAAGACAGTAGAACAGCAATGGCAGGAGTTTCTGGGAGTAATTGAGGACACAGTACAGAGGTTCATCCCAAAGAAAAGAAAGGTTATCAGAGGGGGGATTAGGCAGCCATGGCTGACAAAGGAAGTTAGGGAATGCATCAAAGCAAAAGAGAAAGCCTATAATGTGGCAAAGAGTAGTGGGAAGTCAGAAGATTTGGAATGCTACAAAAACAAACAGAGGATAACAAAGAGAGAAATAAGGAAAGAGAGGATCAATTATGAAGGTAGGCTAGCCAGTAACATTAGGAATGATAGTAAAAGTTTCTTTAAATACATTAAAAACAAACGGGAGGCAAAAGTAGACATTGGGCTGCTCCAAAATGACGCTGGTAATCTAGTGATGGGAGAGAAGGAAATAGCTGAGGAACTAAATAAGTACTTTGCGTCAGTCTTCACAGTAGAAGACATGAGTAATATCCCAACAATTCAGGAGAGTCAGGGGGCAGAGTTGAATATGGTAGCCATCACAAAGGAGAAAGTGCTGTAGAAACTAAGATGTCTAAAAATTGATAAATCTCCGGGCCCAGGTGGGCTACATCCTAGAGTTCTAAAGGAGATAGCTGAAGAAATAGTGGAGGCGTTAGTTATGATCTTTCAAAAGTCACTGGAGTCAGGGAAAGTCCCAGAGGATTGGAAAATCGCTGTTGTAACCCCCCTGTTCAAGAAGGGAACAAAGAAAAAGATGGAAAATTAAAGGCCAATTAGCCTAACCTCGGTTGTTGGCAAGATTCTAGAATCCATTGTTAAGGATGAGATTTCTGAATTCTTGGAAGTGCAGGGTCGGATTAGGACAAGTCAGCATGGATTTAGTATGGGGAGGTCATGCCTGACAAACCTGTTAGAGTTCTTCGAAGAGATAACAAATAGGTTAGACCAAGGAGAGCCAATGGATGTTATCTATCTTGACTTCCAAAAGGCCTTTGATAAGGTGCCTCATGGGAGACTGCTGAGTAAAATAAGGGCCCATGGTATTCGAGGCAAGGTACTAATGTGGATTGACGATTGGCTGTCAGGCAGAAAGCAGAGAGTTGGGATAAAAGGTTATTTTTCGGAATGGCAACCGGTGACGAGTGGTGTCCCGCAGGGTTCAGTGTTGGGGCCACAGCTGTTCTCTTTATATATTAACGATCTAGATGACGGGAATGGGGGCATTCTGGCTAAGTTTGCCGATGATACAAAGCTAGGTGGAGGGGCAGGTAGTATGGAGGAGGTGGAGGCTGCAGAAAGATTTAGACAGTTTAGGAGAGTGGTCCAAGAAATGGCTGATGAAATTCAACGTGGGCAAGTGCGAGGTCTTGCACTTTGGAAAAAAGAATAGAGGCCTGGACTATTTTCTAAACGGTGACAAAATTCATAATGCTGAAGTGCAAAGGGACTTGGGAGTCCTAGTCCAGGATTCTCTAAAGGTAAACTTGCAGGTTGAGTCCGTAATTAAGAAAGCAAATGCAATGTTGTCATTTATCTCAAGAGGCTTGGAATATAAAAGCAGGGATGTACTTCTGAAGCTTTATAAAGCATTAGTTAGGCCCCATTTAGAATACTGTGAGCAATTTTGGGCCCCACACCTCAGGAAGGACATACTGGCACTGGAGCGGGTCCAGCGGAGATTCACACGGATGATCCCAGGAATGGTAGGCCTAACATACGATGAACGTCTGAGGATCCTGGGATTATATTCATTGGAGTTTAGGAGGTTGAGGGGAGATCTAATAGAAACTTACAAGATAATGAATGGCTTAGATAGGGTGGACGTAGGGAAGTTGTTTCCATTAGCAGGGGATACTAGGACCCAGGGGCACAGCCTTAGAATAAAAGGGAGTCACTTTAGAACAGAGATGAGGAGAAATTTCTTCAGCCAGAGAGTGGTGGGTCTGTGGAATTAATTGCCACAGAGGGCGGTGGAGGCCGGGGCGTTGAGTGTCTTCAAGACAGAAGTTGATAAATTCTTGATTTCTCGAGGAATTAAGGGCTATGGCGAGAGAGCGGGTAAATGGAGTTGAAATCAGCCATGATTGAATGGTGGAGTGGACTCGATGGGCCGAACGGCCTTACTTCCGCTTCCTATGTCTTATGGTCTTATGGTCTGATGGAATAAACGAATGACTATGGTAAGAGTAGGGTCAGTCAAGGACAGTAGTGGGAAGTTGTGCTTGGAGTCCGAGGAGATAGGAGAGGTGCTAAATGAATATTTTTCATCAGTATTCACACAGAAAAAAGACAATGTTGTCGAGGAGAATACTGAGATTCAGGCTACTAGACTAGAAGGGTAGAGGTTCATAAGGAAGAGGTGTTAGCAATTCTGGAAAGTGTGAAAATAAATAAGTCCCCAGGGCCGGATGGGATTTATCCTAGGATTCTCTGGGAAGCTAGGGAGGAGATTGCTGAGCCTTTGGCTTTGATCTTTAAGTCATCTTTGTCTACAGGAATAGTGCCAGAAGACGAGGATAGCAAATGTTGTCCCCTTGTTCAAGAAGGGGAATAGAGACAATCCCGGTAACTATAGACCAGTGAGCCTTACTTCTGTTGTGGGCAAAATCTTGGAAAGATTTATAAGAGATAGGATGTATAATCATCTGGGAAGGAGTAATTTGATTAGAAATAGTCAACACGGTTTTGTGAAGGGTAGGTCGTGCCTCATAAACCTTATTGAGTTATTTGAGATAGTGACCAAACAAGTGGATGAGGGTAAAGCAGTTGATGTGGTGTATATGGATTTCAGTAAAGCATTTGATAAGGTTCCCCACGGTAGGCTACTGCAGAAAATACGGAGGCATGGGATTCAGGGTGATTTAGCAGTTTGGATCAGAAATTGGCTAGCTGGAAGAAGACAAAGGGTGATGGTTGATGGGAAATGTTCAGACTGGAGTGCAGTTACTAGTGGTGTACCACAAGGATCTGTTTTGGGGCCACTGTTGTTTGTCATTTTTATAAATGACCTGGAGCAAGGTGCAGAAGAATGGGTGAGTAAATTTGCAGATGGCACTTAAGTCGGTGGAGTTGTGGAGAGTGCAGAAGGATGTTACAAGTTACAAAGGGACATAGATAAGCTGCAGCGCTGGACTGAGAGTGGCAAATGGAGTTTAATGCAGAAAAGTGTGAGGTGATTCATTTTGGAAGGAATAACAGGAAGACAGAGTACTGGGCTAATGGTAAGATTCTTGGCAGTGTGGATGAGCAGAGAGATCTCGGTGTACATGTACATAGATCCCTGAAAGTTGCCACCCAGGTTGAGAGGGTTGTTAAGAAGGCATACGGTGTGTTAGCTTTTATTGGTAGAGGAATTGAGTTTCGGAGCCATGAGGGCATGTTGCAGCTGTACAAATCTCTGATGCGGCCACATTTGGAGTATTGCGTGCAATTCTGGTCGCCGCATTATAGGAAGGATGTGAAAGCATTGGAAAGGGTGCAGAGGAGATTTACCAGAATGTTGCCTGGTATGGAGGGAAGATCTTGTGAGGAAAGGCTAAGGGACTTGAGGCTGTTTTCGTTAGAGAGAAGAAGGTTAAGAGGTGACTTAATTGAGGCATACAAGATGATCAAAGGATTAGATAGGGTGGACAGTGAGAGCCTTTTCCCTCGGATGGTGATATCTAGCACGAGGGGACATAGCTTTAAATTGAGGGGAGATAGATATAAGACAGATGTCAGAGGTAGGTTCTTTACTCGGAGAGTAGTAAGGGCGTGGAATGCCCTGCCTGCAACAGTAGCGGACTCGCCAACACTAAATGCATTCAAATGGTCATTGGATAGACATATGGACGATAAGGGAATGTTGTAGATGGGCTTTAGAGTGGTTTCACAGGTCGGCGCAACATCGAGGGCCGAAGGGCCTGTACTGTGCTGTAATGTTCTATGTTCTAAGGATAAGAAAACACACACTTCAAAGTACAAATCTATTGATCATGCACAATTATAAGGAAACATATAAAATGTGCCAGTGAAATGAAATGAAAATCGCTTATTGTCACAAGAAGGCTTCAAATGAAGTTACTGTGAAAAGCCCCTAGTCGCCACATTCCGCCACCTGTTCGGGGAGGCTGGTACGGGAATTGAACCATGCTGCTGGCCTGCCTTGGTCTGCTTTAAAAGCCAGCTATTTAGCCCTGTGCTAAACCAGCCCCTCCACACTGTCAATTGCTAAATGTACAGCTCTGTCCAAGTCGGTGCTCAACCTTTGACTAAATTCCTCAGCTGGAAAGTTAAGTTATCTCTTGTAACAAGTCCACAGGGGCAGAACTCCCGTCACCAGAAATCCTTTTATTTCGAAATCCAACAGCAGAACAACCATGACCATTCAGTCTGCTGTCTACACCGGGAGTGCAGAGGATCTGACAGTCCCTGTTATGTACACAGAAAGGGGTTCCCTGATTGGGCCACTGTGCCGGGTTCGGAGTCGTCTGCCCCGGAGTCGCTCCGCCGGTGCTATTCCCGTTGTGGCGTGTGGGGATTGTTCTGTTGTCCAATAGCCAGCGCGACAGTTTGGTAATGATGCGGCTGACTGTTTCTACAACCTGACTTTTAATGTCTGGACAGCTCTCTCCGCCAACCCATTCAATGCCGGGTGGTATGGTGCCGTCCTTATGTGCCGAATGCCATTCGACTTCATAAATTTTGTGAAGTCCTGGCTGGTGAAAACCGATCCATTATCCGAAACTAACACCTCCGGGATACCATGAGTTGCAAACGAGGTGCGGAGTTTTTCAATGGTGGTTGTTGAATTTGCAGAGTTCATTTTGCAGACGCCCAGCCATTTGGAATGGGCGTCTACTATTATAAAAAAACATTGAACCCATAAACCGGCCTGCAAAATCGACATGACGTCGCAACCATGGTCTACCTGGCCATTCCCATGGGTGCAGCGGGGCTGCCGGTGGCACCTTCTGCCCTTGTTGGCTTTCTTGGCACCGACCTACCTGTCATGATATGCACTCATGCACATAATGAGATACAGACAGGCAGTGACAGACACCCAGTACAGCCAATCAACACACAGGACAGAACACAACCAATCACCGGGCAGAACACTAGAGGGTGGTCTCTCACTATAAAACACACAAGGCATCAGCACTCTGCCTCTTTCCACTGGGGACAACTGTAGTGACAGTCAGGGTGTATATATCAGTTAGCACCTTCTACACGTGGTTCAGAGCTAGTCTGGTCTAGTTAGTTATAGTAAGCACACTTTGATTAGTAGAGTGTCAAACCTACAGCGAACTGTGTGCACTGCTTCAGAAGTTCAATAAAGCGTATTGAACCAACATCATAGTTTGGAGTCTACTTTCAAGTACAACTGCATCCAGTTGCAGTCCGTGTTACCCCAAGGTGAATAACACGACACAACCAATGCCGCTATGTCTGTGTCCAGGCCCAGCCACCAGACATAGCTTCTGGCCAGCATCTTCATTTTTGAGACTCCAGGGTGCCCATGATGTAGTGCAGCCAGTATGGCTTGATGGCCTTGACTTGGAACTATTACTCGAGCCCCCCCATAGCAGGATCCCGTCTTCCACGGTGATATGCTCCCTTCTGCTCCAGTAAGGGTGGAATTCCACCTGGATCGGTCTTTCCATCTCCCCAGTTAGCACCATGTGTTTTATTTTTGATTAAACCGGCTCCCTTTGGTCCATAAACAAATGTTTTGTGCGTCCACTGGAAGGGTGTCCAGGAAATGTCACGTCATTACCGTTTCCTCTATTTTGGGTACTGATGACGGGGTGTCCGGTAATGGCAGCCTGCTTAGTGCATCGCTGTTTGCCACCTGAGTTCCTGGCTGATGCTCCAGTTGATACTGGTACGCCACCAGTAGTGGGGCCCAGCGTTGGATCCGGGCTGAGGCTACTGGTGGGATTGCTTTGTCTTCTTTCAACAAACCCAGCAATGGCTTGTGGTCTGTAATTATAGTGAATTTTCGCCAGTACAAGTACTGGTGAAATTCCTTCACCGCGATGTGATGTTGTACGAATTAAATAACGGCATGATGGGAAAACTGGTCAACTATTCGGTACAATGTAAGAAAAGCTGACCTAGCCATTTCAATGTATCAGACCCCTTTGTAAGACCAATAAGGCTGACTCCGCATAACCTAAAGCATGAATAAGATCAGAGAAGGTCAAGCTATTCCAAAATGCCTGAACTCTGTATTTTTTGATAAGGCTAACTCGTCATAACCCAGGGCGGTATGAATAAGGCAAGATAAGGAATGGATGAGTCTCCTCTGACCTTCTAATGTTCTATCAAAGGACAAGATAATGGTATGAGGGATGAGACAAAGAGTCCAACAAGATCAACAGCTCATGCTTGGTTTATGACATTGCTTCCGATTCTACTTCCGATCGAATTCCTGACTAAGCTGTAGTCACGCAATCTTGATAATGATAATGTATAAATACTGAGCTGATTCTCTGTGAAAGCGCGGACTTGGGAAGGAATCAGCAGTGGTACTAACTGCTCTCTGACCTCAAGTTTCAGCCATTACTGCATGCAGTCTTTTCGTAAATAAAGCCTTGTTACTTTGCCTTAACGAACGTTGTTGAATCTTTCTACTACAGTCCAGAAGCAGGAAATTATTGACTTCAACAGCGACGATCACAGCCAGTCCTTCCTTTTCGATTTGAGCTTACTTTCGTTCTGCTGCTGCCAGCGTCCTCGAAGCAAATGCTATTCCAACCACTCGAGCGTGGTATTTCACTGCACTAACCTCTCTTTGAAGTGACCAATGTGGTCTCTGGAGGTGTCCCCCTATTACAGGGGTCGCTGAGGAGTGTGGGGTGGGTCACTCCCGTACTTTAGGACAGGGCGGGCACCCAGACAATCCGGGTGTGGGAAGGGGGTCTTGAAGCCGAATTACGGTGGGATGGGGTCAGGCTGATTTGCAGTGGGGGGAGTGGCCAGCCACGGGACCTTGTTATCGGGCTGCCAACTCAAGATGGCGGCCCAATAGTGGGATTCCCAGGGAATCCCTCGTATTCCACGCCATGCAAAAAGTTGCATGGCATAGAACACCGAATCGCATTGCGTTTTACGACCGCAAGGTGACTCTGGCGGGAGAACATAAATAGCCTCCCAAAGGGAGAATCCTGCCCTATGTTCTCCTACTGGAAGTGAATTACAACTGATTATCCCTCGTGCTGGGAGCGCAGGCCAGGAAGCCATTCACTATCCTTCGCCATGCAAATTTATGCAGGCAAGGATTACGAAGCAGTACTGAGGGAGAATTACAAGGGAGTACTGAGGGAGGATTATGAGGGAGTACTGAGGGAGGATTATGAGGGAGTACTGAGGGAGGATTACGAGGCAGTACTGAGGGAGGATTACGAGGGAATACTGCGGGAGGATTACAAGGGAGTACTGAGGGAGGATTACGAGGGAGTACTGAGGGAGGAATACGAGGGAGTACTGAGGGAGGATAATGAGGGAGTACTGAGGGAGGATTACGAGGCAGTACTGAGGGAGGATTACGAGGGAGTACTGAGGGAGGATTACGAGGGAGTACTGAGGGAGGATAATGAGGGAGTACTGAGGGAGGATTACGAGGCAGTACTGAGGGAGGATTACGAGGGGGTACTGAGGGAGGATAATGAGGGAGTACTGAGGGAGGATAATGAGGGAGTACTGAGGAAGGATTACGAGGCAGTACTGAGGGAGGATTATGAGGCAGTACTGAGGGAATCCCACTATCGGGTTGGCAGTTTTTCTTTTTAAAGTATTTTTATTCTCCTTTATCACATTTTCTCCCAAATTTACACCCGCCAACAATAAACAATAATCAGTAAAGAATGTAATGTCAATCCCCAAATAAACAACAACAATCCCATCCTCCCACCAAACCCCCAAACAGCAGCCCGCATGTTAACATAAACAAATAACAAAGAAGAAACAGGAATCACTCATAGTCACCATGAACACAAACAGTGACCCCCCCCCAACCTTCCCCCCCCCCCCCCCCAATGTTCGATGTAATCCAATTTTTGAAAGTGCATAATGAATAACGCCCATGAATTGTAGAACCCCTCCGTCCTTTCCCTCAGTTCAAATTTGACCTTCTCGAGAGTCAAGAATTCCAGCAGGTCCCCCCGCCATGCCAGGGCACAGGCTGGAGATGTTGATCTCCATCCCTAACAGGATCGGCCTTTGGGCGATCAATGAGGTGAAGGCTACAACATCTACCTCTGTTTCCAACTCTGACTATGGCCTTCCGAGGGCCCGGGTCCAGTTTCACCACTTTAGAGATTAGCCTAAAAACCTCCTTTCAGCAATCCCCCAGGACCAAAACATATGAACGGGGTCTGCGGGCCCCCTGCAACGTTCACACATATCTTCTACCCCTCAAAGAGCCGGCTAATCCTTGTAAGGTGTGCTCTATATACCACCTTCAGCTGGATCAGCCCCAACCTTGCACACAAGGTGGAGGCATTCACCCTCTGGAGCACCTCATACCAGAAACCTTCCTCCAAACCTCTCCCAGCTCTTCCAGGTGTACCTGAGCTAAAGACCCTAGCTGTTCGAGTGAAGACAAGCATCCAGCAGAGGGCAGCAGAGCGGAGCTGCTGATTGGTGTTACAAGGGAAATTTGCATACCTCCGTCGTGGTCACCCTAATTTGAAGGTAGTTTGTGGAGGAGCTGTTGTCAAGTGACACTTGAACCCAAAACACTTCTTCAGTGTTTCCCTCCCTACCCCCTCCTCTAACCAAAAAAAACCAACCGCTGTGAAGATCAAGAGGAAGGCTCGAGGTCAGTGACTGGTAAGTAGTGTTTCTGTTTTCTTTTCATTGGTATATTGATATATTTTTTTCTTCATTGTTTATTTATTTATTTAATTTGTGGGGGTAAATTGTAATTGTTGAAGTTAACCGAAGGTTTAAGACATGGCAGGAGATCTCAGACCCGTGTCATGCTCCTCGTGTGCAATGTGGGAGCTCAGGGACACGTCCACTGTCCCTGGTTCCTTCACGTGCAAGAAGTGTGTCCAGTTGCAGCTCCTGGTAGATCGCTTGATGGCTCTGGAGCTGCGGATGGACTCACTTTGGAGCATCCGCGATGCTGAGGACGTCGTGGATAGCACGTTTAGCGAGTTGGTCACACCGCAGGTGAAAGGTACTGAGGGAGATAGAAAATGGGTGACCAAAAGACGGAACAAGAGTAGGAAGGCAGTGCAGGTGTCCTCTGTGGTCATCTCCCTGCAAAACAGATATACCGCTTTGGATACTGTTGAGGGAGATGGCTCACCAGGGGAAGGCAGCAGCAGCCAGGTTCATGGCACCATGGCTGGCTCTGCTGCGCAGCTGGGCAGGAAGAAGAATGGCCGGGCTATAGTGATAGGGGACTCAATTGTAAGGGGAATAGACAGGCGGTTCTGCGGACGCAATCGAGACTCCAGGATGGTATGTTGCCTCCCTGGTGCAAGGGTCAAGGATGTCTCGGAGCGGTTGCAGGACATTCTGGGGGGGGGGGGGGGGGGGGGAGGGTGAACAGCCAGCTGTCGTGGTGCACATAGGCACCAATGATATAGGTAAAAAACGGGATGAGGTCCGACAAGCTGAATTTAGGGAGTTAGCAGTTAAACTAAAAAGTAGGACCTCAAAGGTAGTAATCTCAGGATTGTTACCAGTGCCACGAGCTAGTCAGAGTAGGAATGTCAGGATAGAAAGGATGAATGCGTGGCTCGAGAGATGGTGCAAGAGGGAGAGATTCAAATTCCTGGGACATTGGAACCGGTTCTGGGGGAGGTGGGACCAGTACATTTGCTAGAGCTGTTGGGGAGAGTTTAAACTAATGTGGCAGGGGGATGGGAACCGATGCAGGAAGTTGGAAGGTAGTAAAACAGGGACAGAAATAAAAGGCAGTAAGGGGGAAATTATAAGGCAGAGAGCCATAGTCAAAAATCAAAAAGGGCGACAGTTCAAGGTACAGTGACTGAGGGGAGCTCAGTGAATAGGACCAGGAATACTAAAAGGAATACAACAGGAAGTGAAAACATTAATGGTAAGCAACGCGGCAGGTTGTTACATGAAGATATGAGATCAACGACAAGGAAAATTAGGAGAAAAGTTAAGAGGAAATATAACTTAGGAAAGGTTACTGATCGAGGTGTTCAGATTCAGAACAGAGGTAAAAAAGCCAACATAAGTGTACTTTACCTGAATGCTCGTAGTATTCGGAATAAGGTAAATGAGTTGATGGCGCAAATCATCGTGAATGACTATGATTTAGTGGCCATTACTGAAACATGGTTAAAGGATGGTCACGACTGGGAGTTAAATATCCGAGGGTATCAAACTATTCGGAAGGACAGAGTGGATGGTAAGGGAGGTGGTGTAGCTCTGTTATTTAAGGATGACATCCGGGCAACAGTAAGGGATGGCATCGGTGCTATGGAGGATAAGGTTGAATCCATTTGGGTGGAAATCAGGAATAGTAAGGCGAAAAAGTCACTGGTAGGAGTAGTCTATAGGCCACCAATTAGTAACATTATGGTGGGGCAGGCAATAAACAAAGAAATAACTGATGCATGTAGAAATGGTACAGCAGTTATCATGGGGGATTTTAATCTTCATGTTGATTGTTTTAACCAGGTCGGTCAAGGCAGCCTTGAGGAGGAGTTTATAGAATGTATCCGCGATAGTTTCCTAGAACAGTATGTAATGGAACCTACGAGGGAACAAGCGGTCCTAGATCTGGTCCTGTGTAATGAGACAGGATTGATTCAGGATCTTATAGTTAGGGATCCTCTCGGAAGGAGCGATCACAATATGGTGGAATTTAAAATACAGATGGAGGGTGAGAATGTAAAATCAAGCACTAGTGTTTTGTGCTTAAACAAAGGAGATTACAATGGGATGAGAGAAGAACTAGCGAAGGTAGACTGGGAGCAAATACTTCATGGTGAAACAGTTGAGGAACAGTGGAGAACCTTCCAAGTGATTTTTCACAGTGCTCAGCAAAGGTTTATACCAACAAAAAGGAAGGACGGTAAAAAGAGGGAAAATCGACCATGGATATCTAAGGAAATAAGGGAGAGTATCAAATTAAAGGAAAAAACATACAAAGTAGCAAAGATCAGTGGGAGACTAGAGGACTGGGAAATCTTTAGGGGGCAACAGAAAGCTACTAAAAAAGCTATATAGAAGAGTAAGATAGATTTTGAGAGTAAACTTGCTCAGAATATAAAAACAGATAGTAAAAGTTTCTACAAATATATAAAACAAAAAAGAGTGGCTAAGGTAAATATTGGTCCTTTAGAGGATGAGAAGGGAGATTTAATAATGGGAGATGAGGAAATGGCTGAGGAACTGAACAGGTTTTTTGGGTCGGTCTTCACAGTGGAAGACACAAATAACATGCCAGTGACTGATGGAAATGAGGCTATGACAGGTGAGGACCTTGAGAGGATTGTTATCACCAAGGAGGTAGTGATGGGCAAGCTAATGGGGCTAAAGGTAGACAAGTCTCCTGGACCTGATGGAATGCATCCCAGAGTGCTAAAAGAGATGGCTAGGGAAATTGCAAATGCACTAGTGATAATTTACCAAAATTCACAAGACTCGGTCCCGGCGGATTGGAAATTAGCAAACGTGACACCACTGTTTAAAAAAGGAGGAAGGCAGAAAGCGGGTAATTATAGGCCAGTGAGCTTAACTTCGGTAGTAGGGAAGATGCTGGAATCTATCATCAAGGAAGAAATAGCGAGGCATCTGGATGGAAATTGTCCCATTGGGCAGACGCAACATGGGTTCATAAAGGGCAGATCATGCCTAACTAATTTAGTGGAATTTTTTGAGGACATTAACAGTGCGGTAGATAACGGGGAGCCAGTGGATGTGGTATATCTGGATTTCCATAAAGCCTTTGACAAGGTGCCACACAAAAGGTTACTGTATAAGATAAAGATGCATGGCATTAAGGGGAAAGTAGTAGCATGGATAGAGGATTGGTTAATTAATAGAAAGCAAAGAGTGGGGATTAATGGGTGTTTCTCTGGTTGGCAATCAGTAGCTAGTGGTGTCCCTCAGGGATCAGTGTTGGGCCTACAACTGTTCACAATTTACAGAGATGATTTGGAGTTGGGGACCAAGGGCAATGTGTCCAAATTTGCAGACGACACTAAGATAAGTGGTAAAGCAAAAAGTGCAGAGAATACCGGAAGTCTGCAGAGGGATTTGGATAGGCTAAGTGAATGGGCTAGGGTCTGGCAGATGGAATACAGTGTTGACAAATGTGAGATTATCCATTTTGGTAGGAATAACAGCAAAAGGGATTATTATTTAAATGATAAAATATTAAAACATGCTGCTGTGCAGAGAGACCTGGGTGTGCTAGTGCATGAGTCGCAAAAAGTTGGTATTCAGGTGCAACAGGTGATTAAGAAGGCAAATGGAATTGTGTCCTTCATTGCTAGAGGGATGGAGTTTAAGACTAGGGAGGTTATGCTGCAATTGTATAAGGTGTTAGTGAGGCCACACCTGGAGTATTGTGTTCAGTTTTGGTCTCCTTACTTGAGAAAGGACGTACTGGCACTGGAGGGTGTGCAGAGGAGATTCACTAGGTTAATCCCAGAGCTGAAGGTGTTGGATTATGAGGACAGGCTGAGTAGACTGGGACTGTACTCGTTGGAATTTAGAAGGATGAGGGGGGATCTTATAGAAACATATAAGATTATGAAGAGAATAGATGGGATAGATGCGGGCAGGTTGTTTCCACTGGTGGGTGAAAGCAGAACTAGGGGGCATATCCTCAAAATAAGGGGAAGTAGATTTAGGACTGAGTTTAGGAGGAACTTCTTCACCCAAAGGGTTGTGAATCTATGTAATTCCTTGCCCAGTGAAGCAGCAGAGGCTCCTTCATTAATTGTTTTTAAGATAAAGATAGATAGTTTTTTGAAGAATAAAGGGATTAAGGGTTATGGTGTTCGGGCAGGAAAGTGGAGCTAAGTCCACAAAAGATCAGCCATGATCTCATTGAATGGTGGAGCAGGCTCGAGGGGCCAGATGGCCTACTCCTGCTCCTAGTTCTTATGTTCTTATGTTCTTATGTTCCTCCCACTTTGCCTTGATCCCTTCTAGCGGCGCCTTCTCCTCCAAAATAGCCCCGTAAATCGCCAGCACTACCTCTTTCTCCAGTCCCCCTGTCGTCAGCACCTCCTCCAGCAATGTGGAAGCTGGCTCTATTGGGAAGCTCTATCTCCTTTCTGGCAAAGTCTCAAACCTGCATGTATCTAAATATTTCCCCTGCTCCAGGCCATACTTCGCTCCCAGCTCCTTCAATCCTGCAAACTGACCACCAAGAAACAAATCTTTTAGTGTCCTAATTCCTTTCTCCTCCCATCTCTGAAAATTTCCATCCCAGTTCCCTGGCACATATCTATGGTTCCCCCAAATCGGCATTTCCCTTGACCCTGCCCCCAACCCGAAGTGCTGTCGAAACTGCCTCCAAATTCTCAACGAACCTATTACTACCGGACTCCCTGAGTATTTCCCCGGGGCTGTCAAGAACGGCGCTGTTGCTAGCACCTTCAATCCCGACCCCCTACACAAACTCTCCTCTATTCTGACCCACTGGGAGTCAACCCCTCTGACCCAGCTCCGCACCTTCTCCACATTCGCTGCCCAGTAATAAGACATCAGGTTCGGAAGACCCAAACTGCCTGCCTGCCTTCCTCTCTGAAGCAGCACCTTTCTAATTCTGGCCACCTTGCCTCCCCATTTGAACGAGGTAATCATTCCTACAATCTCTCTAAAAAATGCCTTTGGCAGGAAAATCGGCAGGCATTGGAAAATAAACAGAAATCGAGGCAACACGTTCATTTTAACCGCCTGTACCCAACCCACCAGTAACAGAGGGAAACCATGCCACCTTGTCAGATCAGCTTCCACCTTCCCCATCAAATGTTGTACCTACGGAGCCCGCCTCCCAAATCCCGAGCAACCTGTTTCGATGACAATAATCTATCCCTCAATGTCAACAAAACGAAGGAGATTGTCATCGACTTCAGGAAGCGTACTGGAGAACATGCCCCTGTCTACATCAGTGGGAACGAAGTAGAAAGGGTCGAGAGCTTCAAGTTTTTAGGTGTCCAGATCACCAACAACCTGTCCTGGTCCCCCCATGCCGACACTATAGTTAAGAAAGCCCACCAATGACTCTACTTTCTCAGAAAACAAAGGAAATTTGGCATGTCAGCTACGACTCTCACCAACTTTTACAGATGCACCATAGAAAGCATTCTTTCTGGTTGTATAACAGCCTGGTATGGATCCTGCCCTGCCCAAGACCGCTGGAAACTACAAAAGGTCATCCATGTAGCCCAATCCATCACGCAAACAAGCCTCCCATCCATGGACTCTGTCTACAATTCCCGCTGCCTCAGGAAGGCAGCCAGCATAATTAAGGACCCCACGCACCTGGACATACTCTCTTCCACCTTCTTCCATCAGGAAAAAGATACAAAAGTTTGAGGTCACGTACCAACCGACTCAAAAACAGTTTCTTCCCTGCTGCCATCAGACTTTTGAATGGACCTACCTCGTATTAACTTGATCTTTCCTCTACACCCTAGCTATGACTGTAACATTATATTCTGCAGTCTCTCCTTCCTTCCCTATGTACAGTTGCATTGTCTGTATAGCATGCAAGAAACAATACTTTTCACTGTATGCTAATACATGTGACAATAATAAATCAAATCAAATCCTTTCATGGTTTTGCTGCTCCATATCTCTGTAACATCCTCCAGTCCCGCAGGCCTCTGAGGTATCTGCGCTCTCTTAACTCTGGAATCTCGTGCATTCCCAATTAGAACTTCTCTGCCATTGGTGGATGTGCATTCAGGGGTCTAGACCTCAAGCTCTCGGATTCCCTCCCTGCATTTTGCTACGTCGCTACCTCTCTTTCTTCCTTTAAGATACCTCTTGACCAATCTTTTTATCATCTGAGCTCTATCTTCTCCTGTGGCTGAATATCACACTTTGTTTAAAATGCTTCTGTGAAGCATGGGATGTTTTATTAAGTTAAAGGTGCTAGACAAAGACAAGTTGTTGTTTTGCGTTTGTTTAGAAACACTGAGATGTCAGGTTCACATTAGCTCAGTGGCATTTGCAGCTTTCTTTTCATTTCAAGACTCAATCTGCATTCAGGGGAGAATGTGGAGAGTGATGAGCTGGCTACAAATTTAACATTACTGTCTAGTTTCAAAGAGCACCGTAATGTAAAGCTTTCATTAAATTTCAATTGGAAAAATAAATAAAACTTAAACCAATTCAACCACAGAAAAGTTTTAAATTAAATGTACCACCGAGAGTGTGTAAGGTTTATTTTTAATTCCCACTTACAACACAGACCACAATTCACTTTCCATTACACTGCTCTAAAAGCTTTATAATGTCTGTTTCAACTGTGGTAAATTAATGCAGAGGCACCTTATGTTATGTTCAATCGATACTTTTAAAAGTTGGACACAAAACAAGCTGTTATGATGGCTTCTACAAATCATGTGGTGTGTGCTGATCTTGGGTAGGTGCGGGAGAAAAAATAACGTTCTTTACTTAAAACGCATTAAAGTTTGCTGCTGAATTTTTAGCTGGAATACATACTTCGAGTGTAAGATAATAGATACATCTTTCCATACTATTGTATACTGTATATACGCAGGAACAGAGCAAATATATTCCGTCCGTTACCAGATTGGAAGTTGTATCTGGGATTTAAATCCATAAGTCCAAACAAACCAAATCTGACTTTAATAGAAAGTTGGAAGTAGAAGGGATAAGTGACAATCTAAAATTTTTGAAACAAAAACAAATGTAATTATAACAGGAAACTTTGTAAATACTAACAATAGAAAGTAAGATGGCTGACTTCAACATCAAAGCATTCATGCCACTGGAGTTATCATCCTGAGCCATGGAACAGATTAAAAACCATAGCTCAGCAGGTAAAACTTACTATGCATCATGTTATGAGTTGGCACCAGAGCTTCAATTTTGGTTAAGGTCCCAGATTAGAACTCAACTTTTTGTATTTGGTAAAACTGTGAGGAAATGTTATCACGCCGCAGGAATGATATCACTGACCAATGGACAGCTTTTATATCAAAACAAACTTTCAGTCAAACACTGAATTTAGCAGATGATTTTTAAAATAATCTTTATTGTCACAAGTAGGCTTACATTAACACTGCAATGAAGTTACTGTGAAAAGCCTCTAGTCGCCACATTCCGGCTCCTATTCGGGTACACGGAGGGAAAATTCAGAATGTCCAAATTACCTGACAGCACGTCTTTTGGGACTTGGCAACAAAGAAACAGTTTTGTAGTTAACAGCTACAACATCTTAACTTGCTTCCTGAAACTACAGAATAGAATTCCTATATTGCAGAAGGATGTCATTTGGCCCACCAAGTCTGCACTGACCCTCTGAAGGAGTCCACTCCCCTAGCTCCATAGCCCCATCACCCCACCTAACCTGCACATTTTTGTACATTAAGGGGAAATTTAGCTTGGCCAATCCATCTAACCTGCACATCTTTGAACTGTGGGAGGAAATCAGAGAACCCGGAGGAAACCCACGCAGACACGGGGAGAAAGTGCAGACTCCACACAGACAGTAACCCGAGGCCGGAATTAAACCTGGGTCCCTGGCGCTGTGAACCAGGAATGCTAACCAATGTGCCACCAAGCCACCTCATATCTGCATCTACGTTCCAATTAAGCAAACCCTCACACGGGAGGGTTTAAACTAGTATGGCAGGGGGGTGGGCACGGGAGCAATAGGTCAGAAGGTGAGAGCATTGAGGGAGAACTAGGGAATAGGGACAGTGTGGCTCTGAGGCAGAGCAGACAGGGAGAAGTTGCTGAACACAGCGGGTCTGGTGGCCTGAAGTGCATATGTTTTAATGCAAGAAGTATTACGGGTAAGGCAGATGAACTTAGAGCTTGGATTAGTACTTGGAACTATGATGTTGTTGCCATTACAGAGACCTGGTTGAGGGAAGGGCAGGATTGGCAGCTAAACGTTCCAGGATTTAGATGTTTCAGGCGGGATAGAGGGGGATGTAAAAGGGGAGGCGGAGTTGCGCTACTGGTTCGGGAGAATATCACAGCTGTACTGCGGGAGGACACCTCAGAGGGCAGTGAGGCTACATGGGTAGAGATCAGGAATAAGAAGGGTGCAGTCACAATGTTGGGGATTTACTACAGGCCTTCCAACAGCCAGCGGGAGATAGAGGAGCAGATAGGTAGACAGATTTTGGAAAAGAGTAAAAACAACAGGGTTGTGGTGATGGGAGACTTCAACTTCCCCAATATTGACTGGGACTCACTTAGTGCCAGGGGCTTAGACGGGGCGGAGTTTGTAAGGAGCATCCAGGAAGGCTTCTTAAAACAATATGTAGACAGTCCGAATAGGGAAGGGGCGGTACTGGACCTGGTATTGGGGAATGAGCCCGGCCAGGTGGTAGATGTTTCAGTAGGGGAGCATTTCGGTAACAGTGACCACAATTCAGTAAGTTTTAAAGTACTGGTGGACAAGGATAAGAGTGGTCCTAGGATGAATGTGCTAAATTGGGGGAAGGCTAATTATAACAATATTAGGCGGGAACTGAAGAACATAGATTGGGGGCGGATGTTTGAGGGCAAATCAACATCTGACATGTGGGAGGCTTTCAAGTGGCAGTTGAAAGGAATTCAGGACCGGCATGTTCCTGTGAGGAAGAAGGATAAATACGGCAATTTTCGGGAATCTTGGATGACGAGAGATATTGTAGGCCTCGTCAAAAAGAAAAAGGAGGCATTTGTCAGGGCTAAAAGGCTGGGAACAGACGAAGCCTGCGTGGAATATAAGGAAAGTAGGAAGGAACTTAAGCAAGGAGTCAGGAGGGCTAGAAGGGGTCACGAAAAGTCATTGGCAAATAGGGTTAAGGAAAATCCCAAGGCTTTTTACACGTACATAAAAAGCAAGAGGGTAGCCAGGGAAAGGGTTGGCCCACTGAAGGATAGGCAAGGGAATCTATGTGTGGAGCCAGAGGAAATGGGCGAGGTACTAAATGAATACTTTGCATCAGTATTCACCAAAGAGAAGAAATTGGTAGATGTTGAGTCTGGAGAAGGGGGTGTAGATAGCCTGGGTCACATTGAGATCCAAAAAGACGAGGTGTTGGGTGTCTTAAAAAATATTAAGGTAGACAAGTCCCCAGGGCCTGATGGGATCTACCCCAGAATACTGAAGGAGGCTGGAGAGGAAATTGCTGAGGCCTTGACAGAAATCTTTGGATCCTCGCTGTCTTCAGGGGATGTCCCGGAGGACTGGAGAATAGCCAATGTTGTTCCTCTGTTTAAGAAGGGTAGCAAGGATAATCCCGGGAACTACAGGCCGGTGAGCCTTACTTCAGTGGTAGGGAAATTACTGGAGAGAATTCTTCGAGACAGGATCTACTCCCATTTGGAAGCAAATGGACGTATTAGTGAGAGGCAGCATGGTTTTGTGAAGGGGAGGTCGTGTCTCACTAACTTGATAGAGTTTTTCGAGGTGGTCACTAAGATGATTGATGTAGGTAGGGCAGTGGATGTTGTCTATATGGACTTCAGTAAGGCCTTTGACAAGGTCCCTCATGGTAGACTTGTACAAAAGGTGAAGTCACACGGGATCAGGGGTGAGCTGGCAAGGTGGATACAGAACTGGCTAGGCCATAGAAGGCAGAGAGTAGCAATGGAAGGATGCTTTTCTAATTGGAGGGCTGTGACCAGTGGTGTTCCACAGGGATCAGTGCTGGGACCTTTGCTCTTTGTAGTATATATAAATAATTTGGAGGAAAATGTAACTGGTCTGATTAGTAAGTTTGCAGACAACACAAAGGTTGGTGGAATTGCGGATAGAGATGAGGACTGTCGGAGGATACAACAGGATTTAGATTGTTTGGAGACTTGGGCGGAGAGATGGCAGATGGAGTTTAATCCGGACAAATGTGAGGTAATGCATTTTGGAAGGTCTAATGCAGGTAGGGAATATACAGTGAATGGTAGAACCCTCAAGAGTATTGAAAGTCAAAGAGATCTAGGAGTACAGGTCCACAGGTCATTGAAAAGGGCAACACAGGTGGAGAAGGTAGTCAAGAAGGCATACGGCATGCTTGCCTTCATTGGCCGGGGCATTGAGTATAAGAATTGGCAAGTCATGTTGCAGCTGTATAGAACCTTAGTTAGGCCACACTTGGAGTATAGTGTTCAATTCTGGTCGCCACACTACCAGAAGGATGTGGAGGCTTTAGAGAGGGTGCAGAAGAGATTTACCAGAATGTTGCCTGGTATGGAGGGCATTAGCTATGAGGAGCGGTTGAATAAACTCGGTTTGTTCTCACTGGAATGAAGGAGGTTGAGGGGAGACCTGATAGAGGTATACAAAATTATGAGGGGCATAGACAGAGTGGATAGTCAGAGGCTTTTCCCCAGGGTAGAGGGGTCAATTACTAGGGGGCATAGGTTTAAGGTGAGAGGGGCAAGGTTTAGAGTAGATGTACGAGGCAAGTTTTTTACGCAGAGGGTAGTGGGTGCCTGGAACTCGCTACCGGAGGAGGTGGTGGAAGCAGGGACGATAGTGACATTTAAGGGGCATCTTGACAAATACATGAATAGGATGGGAATAGAGGGATACGGTCCAAGGAAGTGTAGAAGATTGTAGTTTAGTCGGGCAGCATGGTCGGCACGGGCTTGGAGGGCCGAAGGGCTTGTTCCTGTGCTGTACATTTCTTTGTTCTTTGTTCTTTGTTCGCATATATTTCAAATACCAGTTATGTATAAAGTTAATAACCAGGTTTTACTTGCTTATCTTGGTGCAGAGTACTTGGAGAGAGATACCTTTTTTTTAGGACCAAGCTAAAAACCTTCCGCTCAGCTTAGAGCCCTTAAAGCAACTTCTTGTCCAGACATACCTGGGTTCTCCCATTAGCTACACCAGCTACACTCAAAACACACAGCATTCTTTTGTCTCTTGTTACAAGATGAGCCTTGATTTGTTTAGCCAGGCTCAAATTATTACAACATTACATTAGCTCTCGATCTGCAAACAGGTAGAATGGCTTTTCATATCTATTAGCAAAACACTTACCCTGCAAAGATCACTGATTTCCTAACTTTTAATCACAGCTCTAGCAGACATACTGTCTGTAAGCATTTTAATCCAGGTTTCAATACTATTGCTGCAAAAATGCAAACTATAAAATATGAAAATTTCTTATATGCATCACAATCATAAACCATGGAAGTCAGAGATATTGGGATGTTGGGTCCGAGCCTCAACCTAGACTTCCAACTGGCAGAAGATGTCGAACTTGAAACAGGTCAGGTAATCTTAATCCAAGTTCACCTAGAAGACCAGTTGGAGTTTCAGTCAAGGGAAAAAAAGAGAAAAAGAGAATCCCTAAACAAAAGAGAGGAGAGAGAATTCCAGGACCGAGTGTGGGAACAAGTCTGGAGAAACTGGAGGAAGAATCAAAGAAATAAAGCATAGGGAACTAAGGCAGGTTCAAGCAACGAGTGAAAACATGTCTTCACCTAGTGGAAACGCTGCTGGTGGTTCAACTACCCTGAGTTCAGAAACGAGCTTTGGGGGGCAATTCTCCCAAATGGAGCCAAAGTGTTCGCGCCATCGTGAACGCCGTCGCGTTTCACGACAGCGCGAAATGGGCACGGGGACGACTGATTCTGGCCCAGCCGGTAACGGTGGACAGCCACCTGCCCGTGTCTAGCCCGTCTGCCCTGACCATTGCCCCCATCCCCCTCATCTGGGGAGGACTGCGCCTCTTCCTGCTGCTCCTCCACTCGGCCCTCCTCTGCCTGCGGCACATCGCTCCTCTGCTGGGCTATGTTGTGCAGGACACAGCACACCACAATGATGCGGCCGACCCTATCTGACCGATACTGGAGGGCGCCCACAGAGAGGTCCAGGCACCTGAAACGCATCTTCAGCACGCCAAAGCACCTCTCTATCACTCCCCTTGTCGCTACATGGGCATCATTGTAGCGGTTCTCTGCCTCATTGCGTGGCCTCCGTACAAGCGTCATCAGCCACGATCGCAATGGGTAGCCCCTGTCGCCCAGCAACCAGCCCCTCAGCCGGGGATGGTGTCCCTCGTACATGCCGGTGATGGATGACCGCGACAACACGTATGAGTCGTGTACACTGCCCGGGTAACGGGCGCAGACGTGCATGATCATCATGCGGTGGTCGCAGACCACCTGTACGTTCATCGAATAGGTCCCCTTCCTATTGGTGAACACGGCCCTGTTATCTGCAGGTGGCCACACGGCGACGTGCATCCCATCAATCACGCCCTGGACCATGGGGAACCCGGCCAAGGCAGAGAAGCCCACGGCCCAGGCATCTTGGCTGGCCCGGTCCACAGGGAAGCGAATGTAGCGGTGCGCCATGGCATATAGGGCGTCTGTCACTGCCCGGATGCACCGGTGCACCGATGTCTGCGATATGCCGGACAGGTCCCCACTCGGTGCCTGGAATGACCCCGTTGCATAAAAGTTCAGGGCCACCGTAACCTTGACGGACACGGGGGGAGGGTGTCCCCCGCAAGTGCCACGCGGTGACAGGTGTGCCAGCAGGTGGCAGATGTGTACCACGGTTTCCCGCCTCATCCGGAGTCTCCTACTGCATTCCCGGTCCGTGAGGTCCTGGTATGACTGCCGGGGCCGGTACACACGGGGCGCCCTCGGGTGCCTCCGTTGCCATGGGGCCGCGATGTCCACCTCCCCCTCCTCGTCCTGTCGGTCAGGTGTCCTTCCAGCCTGGGCGGGTGCCACCTGCCCCTCTGCGGCAGGCTGCGCCGCCTCTCTGGCACGCTCCTCCTCCTCCTCCTCCTCCTCCTCCTCATCCAGGGCAACATAGACATTAGCGGCTGCCGCCACGGCGGCCAACATCGCTGGCTGATCGGAAAACATGACGGCCTGGTTGGGGGGGGGGGGGTAACGGCGACATGTCATCATTGCCCATACCCCCTCCTCCCCCCAGCCAGGTGGCATGGACCGCATGGGTCCAACTGTTGGAGGCTGGCACCTGGCCAGATGGACTAACTCACTTGCCCTCGCACACCCCCCTCCCCGGCACGGACCCCCCCATCCCCCTCCCCGGCACAGACCCCCCATCCCCCTCCCCGGCACAGACCCCCCATCCCCCTCCCCGGCACGGACCCCCCATCTTCCTCCCCGGCACGGACCCCCCATCCTCCTCCCCGGCACAGACCCCCCCCATCCCCCTCCCCGGCACGGACCCCCCATCCTCCTCCCGGGCACAGACCCCCCCATCCCCCTCCTCGGCACGGACCCCCCCATCCACCTCCCCGGCACGGACCCCCCATCCTCCTCCCCGGCACGGACCCCCCATCCTCCTCCCCGGCACGGACCCCCCATCCCATTCCCCGGCACAGACCCCCCATCCTCCTCCCCGGCCCTCCCCGGCACGGACCCCCCATCCCCCTCCCTGGCACGGACCCCCCATCCCCCTCCCTGGCACGGACCCCCCCAATCCCCCTCCCCGGCACGGACCCCCCATCCCCCTCCCCGGCACGGACCCCCCATCCTCCTCCCCGGCTCTCCCCGGCATGGACCCCCCATCCTCCTCCACGGCACGGAACCCCCATCCTCCTCCCCGGCACGGACTCCCCATCCTCCTCCCCGGCCATCACCGGCATGGACCCCCCATCCTCCTCCCCGGCACGGACCCCTCATCCTCCTCCCCGGCACGGACCCCCCATCCTCCTCCCCGGCACGGACCCTCCGTCCTCCTCCCCGGCCCTCCCCGGCATGGAACCCCCATCCTCCTCCCCGGCACGAACCCCCCCATCCCCCTCACCGGCACGGACCCCCCATCCTCCTTCCCGGCACGGACCCCCCATTCTCCTCCCAGGCCCTCCCCGGCACTGATCCCCCCTCCCGGAATTCCCCCGGAGCTCAGCCCACTCTAACCGCCCCCCCCCCCCCGCCCCGCCGCACACACACACAAAACCCTAGACACACCTCTCCCCCACACATTCAGACTGCGGCCACGCCATCGCCTGCCCAGCGGCCAACCCCCCAGGCCGTCACCCACCTCCACGCTTGTCGGCGTAAATCTTGAGCACAGGTTTCCCATCCGGACGGGAGAATATCGGCAGGCCCAAAATCGGCTGCCTTGCGCCCACCCGTGCCATTCTCCGACGTCTGCGGCGCCATTAACGCCCCGCCGACTTTTCTCCCTTCGAAGACTTCGGCAACCGGCGGGGGCGGGATTCACGGCGGCCAACGGCCATTCTCCGACCCGCTGGGAGGTCGGAGAATGACGCCCCTGAAGTGGTTTTGAACTTATATCGAAGGCTTACCAACTATAATTCTGCAACTCTTATTAAAAAGCCCACACAAACATTCCTCACATTCAAGAGAATTAAACAGTTTGCATTTTACTAGTGTGTGTGAGCTTTAAAGGTTGATCATTCCTACAATGGATTATGGGAAATAATTTTGTTGGAATTGTTTAAAAACTGCCTCCCAGCTGGGCTCAAAGCTCATTTGGCGGAATAGAGAGTTTTAACAGCCAGGAATGCTGCCAAACTCACTGATGACTATGAACTTATCCAGAGGACCAGGAACCCAGCCAGGAACGTCCCTATTAACCCCCAAAGGTTCGGATGATAAGAAGGAGAAATATGATGGAAGCTGAGTTAGCCACAAAACAAATATGAAAATGAGGATGCGAGAAGTGTTCCCCAAGTTTCATAGATTCCTCGATGTTTACAACACAGAAGGGGGCCATTCAGCCCATCGGGTCCACGCCAATCATCGAAGATCTGACTGCACTAATCCCATTTTCCAGCGCTTGACCCATAGACCTGGACTTTATGGCAAGTGAATATCAAAATACTTCTTAAATGTTCCGAGAGTTTCTGACTCAACCATCTTTTCAGGCAGTGAGTTCCGGACTCCCACCACCCTCTGGGTGAAACTGTTTCTCCTCAACCTTCCTCTTAGCCGGCTGTGCAGCACGGTAGCATAGTGGTTAGCACAATTGCTTCACAGCTCCAGGGTCCCAGGTTAGATTCCCGGCTTGGTTCACTGTCTGTGTGGAGTCTGCACGTTCTCCCCGTGTGTGCGTGGCTTTCCTCCGGGTCCTCCGGTTTCCTCCCACAATCCCAAGATGTGCAGGTTAGATGGATTGGCCACGCTAAATTGCCCTTAGTGTTCAAAATTGCCCTTAGTGTTGGGTGGGGTTACTGGCTAATGGGGATAGGGTGGAGGTGTGGGTTTAGGTAGAGTGCTCTTTCCAAGAGCCGGTGCAGACTCGATGGGCCGAATGGCCTCCTTCTGCACTGTAAATTCTATGCATCTATGTATCTATGTACCTCTTAGATTAAATCTATGCTCCCTGGTTAATGACTCCTCTCCCAATGAAAAAAGTGCCTTCCATCCACCTTTTCTGTGCCCCTCACAATCTTATACACATCTATCATGTCCCCTCTCGCTGCTCGAAGGAAAACAGCTGCAGCCTATCCAATCTTTCCACACAGCTCAGACCCTCCAGCCCAGACAGCATATCCTGGTGAATCTCCTCTGCACCCTCTCCAGTGTAATCACATCCTTCCTGTAATGTGGTGACCAGGACTGCACAGAGTGCTCCAGTTGTTTTATACAGCCCCAGCATGACCTCCCTGCTCTTGTAATCTATGCCTCAGCTAATAGAGGCAAGTCTCCCATATGCTTTCTTAGCCACCTGTGGATTATACATTCCAAGGTCCCTCTGATCTTCAGTAATTCCAGGGTCCTACCATTAAGAGTGCAATCCTTTGCCTTGTTGGACCTCCCCAAATACATCACATCACATTTTTCCAGGTTGAATTCCATTTGCCGTTGTTCTGCCCACCTGACCAGTCCAATGATTTCTTCCTGCAGTCTACGGCTATCCTGCTCACTATACATTACCTACCAGTTTTACTTTTATCCCCAAACTTCTTGATCATACCCCCTACATTTAAGTCCAGATAATTAACATGCACCACTTTATCAAGGGCCCCAGCAGGGACTGATTTGGTTGGCTGTAAGGCAGTCGGGATCTTCATAATCCTAGACCAGCCAAGGGAGAAAAGGGAAACTGAGCAGCTACCGGAGGAAGTTCCAAGAATTTCCCTCAATTGTCGTGAGCCAGTTCCACGCCAGAGAGACAAATTTAATCGAGAAGGTGCCAGCACCCCAATTGGATGAGCCATAGGTTTAGTTCATAGAATCATAGAATCCCTACAGTGCAGAGCGAGGCCATTCAGCCCATCAGTCTGCACTGACCCTCTGAAACAACATCCTATCTAGGCCCATTTCCCCACCCTATCCTGCAACTAATAACCCCATTTAACCATTGGACACTAAGGGACAATTTAGCATGGCCAATCCACCTAACCTGCACATCTTTGGTCTGTGAGAAGAAACCGGAGCACCCGGAGGAAATGCAGACATGGGGACGATATACAAACACCACACAGGTCGGAATTGAACCAGGGTCAAAGAACAAAGAAATGTACAGCACAGGAACAGGCCCTTCGGCCCTCCAAGCCCGCGCCAACCATACTGCCCGGCTAAACTACAATCTTCTACACTTCCTGGGTCCGTATCCTTCTATTCCCATCCTATTCATATATTTGTCAAGATGCCCCTTAAATGTCCCTATCGTCCCTGCTTCCACTACCTCCTCCGGTAGTGAGTTCCAGGTACCCACTACCCTCTGCGTAAAAAACTTGCCTCGTACATCTACTCTAAACCTTGCCCCTCTCACCTTAAACCTATGCCCCCTAGTAATTGACCCCTCTACCCTGGGGAAAAGCCTCTGACTATCCACTCTGTCTATGCCCCTCATAATTTTGTAGACCTCTATCAGGTCTCCCCTCAACCTCCTTCGTTCCAGTGAGAACAAACCGAGTTTATTCAATCGCTCCTCATAGCTTATGCCCTCCATACCAGGCAACATTCTGGTAAATCTCTTCTGCACCCTCTCTAAAGCCTCCACATCCTTCTGGTAGTGTGGCGACCAGAATTGAACACTATACTCCAAGTGTGGCCTAACTAAGGTTCTATACAGCTGCAACATGACTTGCCAATTCTAATACTCAATGCCCCGGCCAATGAAGGCAAGCATGCCGTATGCCTTCTTGACTACCTTCTCCACCTGTGTTGCCCCTTTCAATGACCTGTGGACCTGTACTCTTAGATCTCTTTGACTTTCAATACTCTTGAGGGTTCTACCATTCACTGTCCCGGGAGCCATGAGGCAGCATTGCTAACCACTCGCCATTGATGGCTTTTTCAATCAGTCCATCACAAGTATCAAAGTCACCTTAAGAACCAGCTTGTCGTGCAGTTAAGTCAACATTTCTTTGTTTCCTTCTGCAGTGACTCAAAGGCCTCCGTGTGGTTGTGCTCGCGGAAGTGGTTCAGGCATAACCTAATTGCTTCTGGTTTTTGGTACTTGCTGTGCCAGTTAGGGCAGGTACGGTTGTACAATGCCTGGTTCATCTATTCCATGTAGTTCAACATACCAGATGCTGAAGTTAAAACGAGGACACCAGGACTTTAATGGAACTATTTTAGTGAAATGGCGGTGGCCCGTCGTTGGAGACGTGTCTGAAGGGGAGGAGATTCTCAATCAAACCTCCTTAATTAAAGCAGAGCAGGAAATTCCTGAATGGAAGTGTACAGCACATGCTGCCTGCTCTGAGGCAGGCGTCACCCAGTATTATAAGAGTTGGGGTAGTCATGCGAAAATGGAGATCCCTTGGGTGACCTGCAGATGAGAAGTAGTGTTGCGTCCCCAGAGCATCATAAGGGAATCTTATAAATTGCCCATGCTATTCCAATGGTTGGTTATGTGCATACCCACAAAACCTCAGGCCGCATAAGCAGGCACCTTTCCTGGCCTCACCTCTGGTTTGAATTTGCCACATACCAGAAAAACTGCCATGCTCATCAGGGACAGGAAAATCATAGAATCATAGAACCCTTACAGTGCAGAAGGAGGTAATTCGGCCTATCAAGTCTGCACTTACTCTCCAAAAGAGCACCTTACCCAAGCCTAACCCCCACCCAACCTAACCTTTGGACACTAAGGGGCAGTGGTAAATCCCCCAAACCTGCACATCTTTGGACTGTGTGAGGAAACCGGAGCACCCGGTGAAAACTCACTCAGACACGGGGAGACAGTTACCCAAGGTCGGAGTGGAGCCCGGTCCCTGGCGCCGTGAGGCAGCAGTGCTGACCACTGTGATACTGTGTCGCCAAACCGCAATTAAACCAACCACTCAAATCCATTCTCAGTTTGGTACAAATCCTGATAG
Source organism: Scyliorhinus torazame (assembly GCF_047496885.1). Classification (NCBI taxonomy): domain Eukaryota; kingdom Metazoa; phylum Chordata; class Chondrichthyes; order Carcharhiniformes; family Scyliorhinidae; genus Scyliorhinus; species Scyliorhinus torazame. The sequence goes on along the minus strand of NC_092720.1, from coordinate 28,365,715 downwards.
TAGATCCAATCTGATCAAGGAACAGCTCTCATGTCCTGTTTATTCGAGAAGGTTATCCACAGCCTGGGAATAACCCAGCTAAGTCATCGACTGGGACACAAACTCTCCAGCCAGGAGATCTGGTCCTAGTGATGGCGCCCCTGCCAAATGATCCTTGCAGTGCCTAATTTAGCGGTCCATGTCAGGTGACCAAAGGGACCAGCGAGGTGAATTATTTGATCCACGCCACTGACCGGAGAAAGCAACACTGGTTATACCACTTTTATTGTGGTTCAAGGAATATCACAGCCGAGGGCTTAGTCAATCAGTAAGGTAGAGATAGCAGAGGACAGCCTAGGAGACTCAGGTGCGGAGTAGCAGGATGGCCAGGCTGAACCCCCAAATATTTGGCAGGCAAATACAGAAATTCTGGAAAAGATAAATGCCCAATTAGCCTCTCGAACAGAAGAGCAGCAGAAGAATATAGCCACCCTGCTCAAGGAATTTTAAATATATATGTCGGTGACAAATGTTGAATTCTTTACCCATCAGTCTGGCCTCAATAAAACTCGAGATGGATTTGTAGGCATAGTATTATTTATTTTTAACCAACTTGCAAGTCTGACTCGCTTCTCAGGGACACAGAACACAGAACCAGTCTCCTGAACCCCTTGGACGCCTTGGAAATGAATGAGGAAGGAGACAACAGGATCTCCGCAAATACATTCAAATGGCATCACGTTTCACATACCCGATTCCCATAAGTCATCCTATACCCCTCCTGACCTGGCCATACATCCTAATTGGCTCACTTCTCATTCCTTAACCCTGGCCTCTTGTTACCCAGCATCCTTTTCTCCTCCTCTACCAGACACCCCTCCCCCTTCCTTGCCATGCTTTCTGAAATCCTTTGTCTGTGAACTCACTAGAATTAGACCGGCCTACATCTACATTACTGTAACTAATATATTTAAACTAACTATTTTATATCACATTCGTCATCGGGACAAACCGGGATGTACCCCACTGACAGGCCATGATGTGGACTGAAGGGATACCCCAGCAATAAAATAAAATCCCCACGGACTGATCCCTGACCAGCTTCCCAGGTCAGACAAAGAATCTAGTACATGCCAGACAATAACGTAATCGAGCCCAGCCAGACCAGCTGGAGTTCCTCCATCGCCATAGTCCCCAAACCGGACAAATCAAAAGAGTTTGTCATTGACTACCAGAAGTCTAAATGCAGTGACCCCAACCAATACATCCAGGATTGCACACATAACAATTCCCCGTGTCTGTGCGGGTTTCCTCCAGGTGGTCTAGTTTCCTCCTCCTGTCCAAAGATGCGCAGGTTAGGTGGTTTGGCTATGCTAATTTTTAAAAAATAAATTTAGAGTACCCAATTCATTTTTTCCAATTAAGGGGCAATTTAGCATGTTCAATCCACCTAGCCTGCACATCTTTGGGTTGTGGGGGCGAAACCCAATCAAACACGGGGAGAATGTGCAAACTCCACACGGATAGTGACCCAGAGCTGGGATTGAATCTGGCACCTTGGCGCCGGGCTATGCTAGACCTGTCCCTTAGTGTCCAAAGATGTGCAGGTTAGGTGGGGTTGTGGGGATAGGCTGGTGGCGTGACCCAAGGTTGGGTGTTCTTTCAGAAGATCGGTACAGCCTCGATGGGCTGAATGGTCTCCTTCTGCACTGTAGGAATTCGATGGATAATCTGTAAAAGTGCACTTTCTTTATCTGTGTCCTGTGTCTGTGTGTTTGTGCGTTAGACTGAGCATGCGACGTATTCATTTGGGATAAGTCTGTGCAAATAAACTTTCTCTATTTTAAACTCAGCTTGCTGCTGAATTATTTAATTCTAATGTATAACTCCAAGGTAAGAAAAGACACACCTCTTTCCATACAAAACATACTGATTATTGGAAGTAAGAGAGCAAATATATCTGTATGTGACAGTAGCTTTTCACTGTAGATTTAGATTTTTTGTCAGGTGTACCGAGGCACAGTGAAATGTATTGTTTTACGTACAGTCCAGGAAGATCGTTCCATACATGAGAAACATAGGACATACGATAAATACACAATGTAAATACATAGACATCTGTAATGTCTATCCGGCATCAAGGAACAGATAATTAAATATTGAGAGCCCGGAGCAGGACTGCGCGGAATATTACATCCAGTAAGCAAACCAAATTGAAAACATGAGGCAAGATTACTTCAATAAAGCATGTCAGATTACACTGGTGAAAAAGATAATCATCATTACTGTTACCAGAATAATTGCAAGAAACAGGCGCTCTTTCTCCTAGTTGAAAACATTGGGTCATATTTTGCTATAAAGATAACAACATCTGAACCAGCCACTCTGCAATTAATGTGCAAATCAATCAATGACATGTAGCAAGGAAGAGATATTCCATGAATTGTGAATCACCACACGTTTCTGGCAGCTTTTGTGAAAACATTACCTTGCGCTTAATTTCCCTGTGATTCTCCCCCCATTGCTGCAGTCACACATTAATTGTCCATAAAATCTGCCACAGAATGTTACGTCCAGTGATTAGCAGCACATGAAACCTTTCAACAATGTGATAATTGTAAACAGCAGCCCATGAATCCCTTTTACCCAGAACCTGTATCATTGCAAGTGTGAATTTTCATTCCTTTAGGTCTTGCATAGTTTTAGGTGATTTTAAAAGTGTCAGATTTTCAATTGTCCCTTTTTCTTATTTCCTTCTGCCTCATTTTCTGTCTCTCAATCTATTTTCTCTTTCCCTCTTTTGATTTCTCATTCTGATTTGGCATTTCATTCACCCACTCCAGTTCACCATCATTCCATGCCTGCTTTGTTTCATTCTCATTCCTTAATCCCATCCGTCGCTTGCCCTATGGCTCCTCAAGGTGTCAGAAGCTCCCAATTTCCCCATGATGTCGTTATTAGTCCTCAATTCCAACAACTTTGCGGGAAAGATATTTTAAAAGTAAACATGCACGAAGATGTCTAACAAATGGGTTGTGCTGAGAGATACCCAACTCCAGAAATACTTGTCCCAATTTCTCTAGATTATCGGCTGGATTCTCACTGCCCATCGCCAGCAGTGAGAATCACCTTCGGGCAGGGAATTTTGGGTGGAACAAAAATCGAAATGTGCGCCCAGCGCCGATTCTGATGCTCTGGTTCCCTGCTGGTGACGGCAGTGAGATTTATGCCCCTTGCCGGTGTCCCCACGCAAATCCGTCAGTTGCATGAATTTGAATGCGATTAGCGGATTGGACACCACATGCTCCTCGCTCCGTAATGCTGCACCTCTCTCAGACAGGAGTCGAGCGGACGTGAATTGGGACAAGTATTCACAAGCGGGGCCTGGGTACCATGGCTGTTAACAGGGGCAGATCTACTATGAAACTAATGAAGCTTAAGCTTCAGGGCCCCTAATCCCAGAGGGACCCCAGAAGCGACTTTAGTCCACATTGCTTAAAAACTTTGGGTCTACTGTATGAGAAGGGTTTTAAAAAAATAATAATATTAATAATACAGTGTAATTCAATACAAAATAATAGTTAAAATAAAAATTAAAAGGTTATTAAAGTATCAAGTCGGCTAGCCGTAAACGAAAAAGCATTCAAATTAAGGATGTTTCATTCTAAATATATTTAATATAAAATAATTATAAATAATTTAAAACACTATTAACATTTATGACAGATATACAAACAGTAGATGACGTGTTGTAACAAAAAAGGGGAGCCGTTGGACAGGCAATCACAATGCTAACGTGAATTTTCAACGTGTTAGCACTCGTGTTAGCGATCTAGACAAGAATTTTTTTCAATAAAGCGTTCATAAGGATACAATATTTTAATTACCTCTATTCAAAAATAAATGTTATATTTAGAAAAGTAAGGTAAGTAATACATGTGAAATAGTGTTAGATTAGCCTAAGCCTATTGTTTTTATGAAGAGGTGAACAGAAGGTAGGCTACGACCGCATAGCGTTGGCTAATACTATATTACAAGTATTTATGAAAAAGTAATAAAAAGGTGAATTTGTGTTAAATTACAGGTGTTTATTATGAAAAGTGTTCAAATAATGGTAAAATTGTGTTACATTACACTATGAAGCAGTCGGGGCAATTAAAAATGGATATATGGGTATTTTACAAACTCGCAAACATATTTTTGAAGACTCAGAAGAGAAGCCGGATTGTAAACGAGATGCAAAGAATTTATACCACAAGTTGGTAAAGCTGGAATATGCTATTTTAACAGTCGTTTGGGAAGAAGTGCTTCAACAAAACAAGTAAGAAACTCCAAACCCCTGGTTTTGATGTATTTGAAGGTTATCTTCTGCTATCGTTTGTTAAAGAACTCAGAGAAAATTCAGCCGATAGGATTGCACACTATGAATCAGAAGCAAAAGGTTTGTGTGAAGATACCACCTCAAGTTATTCTGATGCTTCCAAACGCATTGTTACAAGGAAATTTTCAGATGGAACAAGTGGTATTGCTTCTTTGAGAGGAGCTGACAAATTTAGGATAGAAGTTCTATATCAACTCTACGACTGTTTGATAATCCAGTTACGCAAGAGGATTGACCCACATGAGCAGATTGCGAAAAGGTTCGAGTTCCTCTCAGAATTGGTGAACAATTCTGAAATTGATGAGGACAGTATTAAACTTATAATATCGTATTACAAAGATGATATTGACCACAAATTAGTAAACGAGTGTTATCAGTTCAAAGAATATTTGCACCTTAGGAAATTCCAGAACACAGAAGAAAACACGCCATCTAAAATGCAATGCGCAGAAGTTCTTCAGCTTATTTGTGAGCAACACCTAATTGAAGTGTTCCCCAATATTACTACTGCGCTAAAGCTGTACTTGACAATGCCTATCACGAGCTGTGAAGCAGAAAGGAATTTTTCAAAGCTATCCTTTATAAACAACAAATTTCGGTCTACCATGACTGAAGAGCGCTTAAATTCTTTATGCATATTGTCTCTAGAAAGTGACATTGCAAGGAAGCTCTCATATGACAAAACTGTACGTGAATATGTTGCTAGGAAAAACAGAAAAAAGAGTATTTTGTAAAATGTGCTTCATGTAGTATGTATTCTCATAGGTGTCTAAAATAAAAGATTATATTGACTGTGGTCTTTTCTGTGTTTTATTTCATCATTCTATAATGCATCATGCATGTATATGACATTTTCCTAATTTTCATCCCCCACAACTCGAAAACTATAAGGCATAGGAAATTTTTATTCACACCAGTGACTTTGACATGTGAGATAATCCAGTACAGCAATTTTAATCAAAATCTGAGATGTAGGGGTTACATTTTAAAAAGATTTGTGGTGATCTGTCGTGGAACAACCCCATTGAAGAAGATAACAGTGGTTACCCAGACCTCATTGCTGGTTGCGAAGGAGCCCCCATAACAGTTCAAGCTTCAGGGCCCCAAAATGTAGGTCCGCCACTGGCTGCTAAGGGGGAGGAGAAGTTAAGAAAACTCTCAAAACTTGTCGGGCTTGCTGGGGGGTGGCTGCTTGGACCACAGGGAGTAGCAGGGAATGACTCAGCACCAAGTCCGTTCATTTGCGGAGTCCCACTCAGGATCGGGATGGCCAGACTCAGTAACCTATTGCTGCAGAATGTTATTTAAATGCACCCCTTTGGTGCAACTTACAGGCTCCTGACTGTTCACACTGCTGACTGCTCACTGTGTCCTGTAAATAATCAGAGAGCCTCTGGTCATGTGGGAGCTCACTCGGCCCGCCCCTCTGGAAATCCTTAATCTCCGGCCCACCAGATATTTTATTTTCAACAATATTCTGCCCACAGCAGTAACTATCTACAATCCAGTCCCCATTGGGAGAACCAACATGAAGGTCCTTGCTCAGGCCGTCTTTTATGTTCAGTTCCAATGAGCCCTACTGGGTGGCCTTCGCCCCCTTCCCTGGGAAGCTCGTACTCCTCGAGCTCCGAGGGGAGATCGATAATGGTTTCCCCGTGGGCCTCGTGGGGGTTATGACACTCACCTTTGAGAGGGAAAGCGTTCCAAGGAAAGATGCAGGTATAAAGTATTCAGCTGTTTCAGAAAGCGAAATGCAGAGGCAGACTGTGTACTGCAAGTTTCAAAGAAAACACAATGGTGACTCCAGTCAACAAGCTTGAGGAAGACCCTGAAGAAACACCACAAGTATAAAAGCTTAATATGGTGAAATTAAGTAAAACAGCCTCCATTGAGATTGTCCTCGTCGTCTACGGCCGTCCACTCAAAATGGTTGATACAGCTGCGGCTGCCACAGTTGCAGGTGAGCAAATGTTTAAGTATCTGCAGGGAGCTCTGCAGCCGGTAAATCTCACCAATACATCATGACCTTAGTCACCCATACTGGAGAGGTACTGAAGGTATTGGGGACGCCAGCCATACCAGTATCATACCAATATCAGTCAGCTCAGCTGCCATTGAGCTTTGTAGAGGGATAAAGGCCAAGCGTCATGGGACATGATTAGCTGAAGAAAATCAAATTGAATTGGTTAGAAATATTCAGCACCACCGACGGGGTGTCCAGGAACTTCTACAGAAATACAGCAAGGTCGTCCAGCGAGATTTAGGATGCATGAATGGTGTGAAGGCAAAGATTTATGTGGAGCCAGAAGCAATACCAAAATGTTTTTGCGCCAGATCAGTGCCTTATGCTCTACACCAAAAAGTGGAGCTGGAGTTGAAGCATCTGGAAGGCCTGGAGGTAATTACTCCAGTACAGTTTTCAGAATGGGCAGCACCCATCGTCCCAGTGTTGAAGCCAGGCTACACAGTCTGAATGTGCGGTGATTATAAGATGACGGTGAACTAAAGTGGATAAATATTCTATACCCAGGAGAGAAGATTTATGTGCCAAGTTGGCAGGAGGCCTTAAATACGCCACGTTGGATTTAAGCCATGCGTACCAGCAGCTTGAGTCAAGAGAGTTTGTTACCATAAATACTCAGAAAGGCTTGCTCCAATATACAAGATTGCTTTTTAGTTTTTCGTCCACCTTTGCGATATTCCAAAGCACAACGGAGAGTCTTTTGCAGGAAATTCCAAAGCTTGTTGTGAATCTGGATGACATCCTAGCAACGAGGGCAACACCAGAGGAACACAGAGTAAATTTGGAAGAAGCCTTCAAGGGGTTTAAAGAAGCTGGTATTCGGTTAAAGCGGAAAAAAGTGCATTTTTCAGGCTGAAAGTCACGGATTTAGCTTTCAGAGTTGATGCAAAGGGGTTGCATCCGCTCAAAGATAAGATAAAGGCAATAAAAGGGGTCCCGGAATCGAGGAATACATTGGAATTGAACTCCGTTTTCGGGATGATCAATTATTACGGCAGCATTTTTCCCAACCTGTCGACCATTTTGGCACCCCTGCAGCAGCCACTAAACAAGCAACAAGCAGCGAGGTTGGAAGTGGGAAGATTCCTAGAGGAAGTCTTTTGATCAAGTCAAACAGCTCCTGCAGGCACATTTCAACCTGGATAAACCCATCGTTCTTACTTACGATACGGCATCGTGCTGGTACTCACACAGAATGGAAGATGGTGGGGAAAGGCCTGTCGCTGACACTGTCGGATGCTGAACGGAGATATTCCCAGATTGACAAAAAGTCTGGCCGTCATTTATGCCATAAAGAAATTCCATCAATATATTTAATATGGCCAGCACGTCACTATCATCTCGCACCATAGACCATTACTTGGCATTTTACGTGAGTAAACCCATCCCACCTGATGTGTTGGGTAGGCTGGGTCGATGTGGATTGCACTTGATGCAGTGTAGCGAGAGACAGACCTCCAACACTTGATAAGATGCAACACGATTTTATTTAACATCTAAACTATTACACATGTTCAACTGTGGGTTGACACTATGCTGACTTGACTGGAGACCTGATGCTAGCCTAACCAGACTTACTAGCTACCACATGGTGTTTGCACTGGCCAGCTCACTAACTCTGACTGTCTCAGAGGCTGGGTCCCGAGAGAGCGGGGAAACTGGTGCCCTCTGGCTTTATAGTAGTCGTGTCCTGTCTGGTGATTGGCTGCTCTGTTCTGTGTGCTTACCGGTCATCCTGTGTGTCAATCACTGCCTGTCCGCGCTCCATTGTATACATAGATGTATATTATGACACCACCAACCGCTTCAGCTCGAGTGCAAAGATGGGCAATGCTCTTGGCTGCATTTTCTTAGACCTTTCAACATAGACCGGGAACCCAGATATCAAATGTGGCTGCTTTGAATAGACTTCCATTGCCACGAACAATTTCCGAACCTCCCACTCTGCAGAAGGTCATCCTGGCTCTAAGTGTTCTTGATATCTTGCCTATTTTATCCAACCACACGAGAGCATGGAACCACAGAGACCCTGTGTTGTCAAGAGTTAAAAGGATTCTTCTTACAGGCTGGCATTTTGAGAAGTCCGAACAGATTAGGCCCTCTATGCAACATGGGGATGAAATCACTTTTGAAGATGGGGTTTTTCTGTGGGGTTGCAGAGTGAAAGTGCCACTCCCAAGGCATGGCGGTCACCCTGGGCAATCTAAAATGAAGATACTGGACAGGAGTTACATATGGTGGCCAAGGATATACAAGGATATAGAAAGAATGGTCAATTGATGTGAGCATTGTCATCTCAACACAACCTTCCACCTGCAGCAGGTTTGCACCCTTCGCAGTGGCCAGGGCATCCATGGAGGGGACTCCACAGTGACTTTGCGGCTCCCTTTTTGGGTACGATGTTTTTGATTGTCATAGATGTCCTCTAGAAGTGGTTGGATGTCTAGCCTATTTGTTCAACCACTCCAGCGGCCACCATGGACAAGTTGCGCCAAATCTTTGCCATTCATGGCATACCCGAGGTCATTGTCTCAGACAATGGTACTGCCTTCACAGCTGAAGAGATTCAAGTCTTTGTTAAGTCCAGTACATCGGGACAGCCCCCTACCACCCCGGATCAAATGGGCTGGCTGAAAGAGCTGCCCAAACTTTCAAAGCATCAATTAAAAAACACGCAAAAAGGTTTGTTCAGCAGAGTTCTTGCTCTCGTACAGTTCAACCCCGCATACCACCAAGTGGGTTACCCTGGCTGAGTTGCTAATGGGCCCGCATCTCAGGAGCCGGTTCGACCTTATTTTTCCAAATTTATCAGGAGCGTGGAGGCTAAGCAAGCCTCACAATAGAGCCAGGAAGGACAGGTCATTTCAAACAGAAGAATTAGTGTACATGCAGAACTTTGGTGGAGAACCAGGATGGTTACCTGGAAGAGTTGTGGCCAGGACTGGGCCAGCATCCTATGTCACAGACCTACAGGGCGGTGAGGCTCAAAAACACATTGATCATTTGAGAAGGCGAGAAACCAGCATCCGCGAAAAGAGGCAGGTGGATCCAGTTCCAATTACCCGTGTACCACTTGCCGAGGGGGTGGTAGAACCGAGATTTTCTGAAGGAAATTCATCAGCGGCTGCAGAAGGAGCTGAAGTGGTAGTGAACACAACCCCTGATTTGGGCTCTACCGATCCACCTGCCTTTGCTGGAGACTTGGATGCTACTAATCTGGAAGAACCGGTGACAAAGTTGAGACGATCGACAAGAGTTAAGGAGTTAGACTTACCTTGTGAGCTTTGCTTTGAGGTCCATTACTGTAACTGTCATTGTCTGTATATAACTGTCAATAAGAGTTTTTCTGTTTTTGTGTCTCAGGAATCTGTAAGGGAACTTAATGGGCGAGTAATGTTGTAGCATGGCCCCTTTAAGGGGTGATACTACGAGGACCACGCGATGGGCTCAGAGCTCATGGGGAGGGGAATGTGCAAACGTTAACCTATCAGGAGTTTAGGCATGGTTCTGGCTGTTGGAGCATCGTCAGAGTTAGCTCAGGAATTGTGGGAAGAAGACCTGTGTGGTAGTTGTGCTGTCCTGTCTATATAGAACATAGAACATTACAGCGCAGTACAGGCCCTTCGGCCCTCGATGTTGCGCCGACCTGTGAAACCACTCTAAAGCCCATCTACAACATTCCCTTATCGTCCATATGTCTATCCAATGCCCATTTGAATGCCCTTAGTGTTGGCGAGTCCACTACTGTTGCAGGCAGGGCATTCCACGCCCTTACTACTCTCTGAGTAAAGAACCAACCTCTGACATCGGTCTTATATCTATCTCCCCTCAATTTAAAGGTATGTCCCCTCGTGCTAGACATCACCATCTGAGGAAAAAGGCTCTCACTGTCCACCCTATCCAATCCTCTGATCATCTTGTCTGCCTCAATTAAGTCACCTCTTAACATTCTTCTCTCTATTACTCGCCCATTAAGTTCCCTTACAGGTTCCTGAAACACAAAAACAGAAAAACTCTTATTTACAGTTATATACAGACAATGAAAATAGCCTCAAGTCCCTCAGCCTTTCCTCATAAGATCTTCCCTCCATACCAGGCAACATTCTGGTAAATCTCCTCTGCACCCTTTCCAATGCTTTCACATCCTTCCTATAATGCGGCGACCAGAATTGCACGCAATACTCCAAATGCGGCCGCACCAGAGTTTTGTACAGCTGCAACATGACCTCATGGCTCCGAAACTCAATTCCTCTACCAATAAAACACCGTACGCCTTCTTAACATAAGTTCTTCTCAGTTCAATAAACCTCTGTTGAGTTTTAATAGGGCCCCGTCAATCGCTTCACAATATATCATCTACTCTGTAATTCTAGTTACGAAGGGTTAAACAGAAAGAGAGGAAATGACGATAGCAGGTCTGGAGTTTTATGCAGATGTCAAATAGCAGTTCATCAAACATTCTTATCTTATCTGTATTTTCTGACCTTGGAAAATATACAGAGGAGAGGTGTCTGTTGGAGAAATGTTGGGCGGGATGCTCCGAGCCCCGTGCCGGGCCGGAGAATCGGCGCAACCGCGCCACGCCACCCTGACACCGGCATGAGATTCTCCGAGGAGCGAAGAATCGGCACCATTTGCGCCGGCGCGGTCGTGGGCCGCTGTCCGTGGCCAGGCCGCCGATTCTCCGGCCTTGATGGGCCGAGCGGCCGCGCGGAAACAGCAGAGTCCCGCCGGCGCCGTCCACACCTACACACAGTCGGCGGGATCTCTGTGCGCCTGTGGTGGGGGGAGGGCGGCTCCTTCACCGGGGGGCCTCCGATGGGGTCTGACCCGCGATCGGGGCCCGCCGATCGGCGGGCCGGCCTCTCCAGCCCCGGCCCTATTTTGTTCAGCGGTCGGCCTCTGAACCCCCGTGCCATGTTGCGTCGGGGCCGGCGCATTGAGGAAGCCCCCTGCGCATGCGCAGGTTGGCATGGCGCCACTGCGTGTGTGCGGGTTGGCATGGCGCCACTGCGTGTGTGCGGGTTGGCGCGGCAGGCAGTTGGCGCCGGGAAGGGAGGCTGGAGCAGCGTGAACCACTCCAGCTCCATGCTGGTCCCCTGTGGGGGGCCAGAATCGGTAGTATCCGCGCCCGTTTCGCGCCGTCGTGAAACGCGATGGCGTTCATGACGGCGTGGACACTCAGCCTCCATTTGGGATAATCCTGCCCGTTGTCTGTTAAAAATTGCAATTTGGGAGTCCTGCCTGACAGGACTGCTTAATCCCTTTCCCTTAAATTGACTTTGAAACATTTCTCAGAGGTTCAAGAAGGTTAGAAAACATACATCTCTTCAAAGTGTGCTACTTGTTATAATGGGGCAGCACGGTAGCATTGTGGATAGCACAATTGCTTCACAGCTCCAGGGTACCAGGTTCGATTCCGGCTTGGGTCACTGTCTGTGCGGAGTCTGCACATCCTCCCCGTGTGTGCGTGGGTTTCCTCCGGGTGCTCCGGTTTCCTCCCACAGTCCAAAGATGTGCAGGTTAGGTGGTTTGGCCATGATAAATTGCCCTTCGTGTCCACAATTGCCCTTAGTGTTGGGTGGGGTTACTGGGTTATGGGGATAGGGTGGCGGTGTTGACCTTGGGTAGGGTGCTCTTTCCAAGAGCCGGTGCAGACCCAATGGGCCGAATGGCCTCCTTCTGCACTGTAAATTCTACGATAAAATTCTATGATAATAATGAAGAAATACAGGCATTTGCATTTGAATGCTCTAGCTCGCACTGGATTGCTGCGATCACTATATACTATTTGTCCTTACTCTGATTGTGCTAAATAACTTTTAATAGGATTTGAATTTGAATTTTAAAAATATAATTAAAGTAGGCATAATCAATTTTAAATGAAAACCCAGATTAAAGCTATATTCATGACAAACACTTTTTAAAAAATTGTATAAGGCCTCCAATCATTCCTTGGGTGAATGCCCCTGACAAGATAAGAAGGAATTGCTCTGTGGAACTGCTGCCTATTTATCACCCCACCTGAAGTCGGAGAGGTAAATGCAAAGCCTTAAGGACAGCTTCCTCTGGCGTCCCTCCAAATGGGCACAGACCTCGGTGGTTGCCTCCTGCATGCTGCTCTTGCAATCAACCTTCCCTCGGGAAGAAGTTCCAGATGTGTTGAAACGGGGCAGGAACCCGGAGCGAGTATTTCCTGTGTTTACCATTGAGAAACTCAACATTTACTGCACAGTAGTTGTGGGAAGGTAAACAATCACAATTCTGCTCTGCAAAATACCCAGAAGGAATTGCATTTATATAGCGCTTTTCAGGACGACCAGACATTCCAAAGCACTGCCCAACCAATAAAATATTTTTCTGAAATGTAGTCGCTATTTTAATATAGGAAATGTAGCAAGAGATTTGCACAGACACACTTGCACAGACAGCAGTGTGATAATGACCAGGTAATCTGTTTTTGTGATGCTGAATGAGGGATAATTATAACAGCATGAGGAGAGTGAGGGAGACACAGGATAAAAGAGCCTGCGGTGCAGTGCAAGCAGGGGTGAGAGGAGCAGGAGCGGGGGCAGAGGAGCAGCAGCGGGGTGAGAGGAGCAGCAGCGGGGAGAGAGGAGCAGCAGCGGGGAGAGAGGAGCAGCAGCGGGGGGAGAGGAGCAGCAGCGGGGGAGAGGAGCAGCAGCGGGGAGAGAGGAGCAGCAGCGGGGAGAGAGGAGCAGCAGCGGGGGGAGAGGAGCAGCAGCGGGGGGGGAGGAGCAGCAGCGGGGAGAGAGGAGCAGCAGCGGGGGGAGAGGAGCAGCAGCGGGTGGGAGAGGAGCAGCAGCGGGGAAAGAGGAGCAGCAGTGGGGGGAGAGGTGCAGCAGGGAGGGAGAGAGGAGCAGCAGCGGGGAGAGAGAGCAGCAGCGGGGAGAGAGAGCAGCAGCGGGGACAGAGGAGCAGCAGCGGGGAGAGAGGAGCAGCAGCGGGGTGGAGAGGAGCAGCAGCGGGGAGAGAGCAGCAGCTGCGGGGAGAGAGGAGCAGCAGCGGGGACAGAGGAGCAGCAGCGGGGACAGAGGAGCAGCAGCGGGGACAGAGGAGCAGCAGCGGGGAGGAGAGGAGCAGCAGCGGGGAGGAGAGGAGCAGCAGCGGGGAGAGAGCAGCAGCTGCGGGGGGAGAAGAGCAAAAGCGGGGAGAGAGAGCGGCAGCGGGGAGAGAGGAGCAGCAGCGGGGAGAGAGGAGCAGCAGCGGGGAGAGAGGAGCAGCAGCGGGGAGAGAGGAGCAGCAGCGGGGAGAGAGGAGCAGCAGCGGGGAGAGAGGAGCAGCAGCGGGGAGAGAGGAGCAGCAGCGGGGGGAGAGGAGCAGCAGCGGGGGGAGAGGAGCAGCAGCGGGGGGAGAGGAGCAGCAGCGGGGAGAGAGGAGCAGCAGCGGGGAGAGATGAGCAGCAGCGGGGGGAGGGGAGCAGCAGCGGGGGGAGAGGAGCAGCAGCAGGGGAGGGGAGCAGCAGGGGGGAAGGGTGGATGAGAGCAGCAGCGGGGGAGGTGAGCAGCAGCGGGGGAGGTGAGCAGCATCGGGGGGAAGGGAGCAGCAGCGGGGGAAGGAAGTGTGCGGAGCAGCAGCGGGGGAGTGGAGCAGTAGCGGGGGGAGAGGAGCACCAGCGGGGGAGGGAGAGAGGGGAGCAGCAGCAGGGAGAGAGGAGCAGCGGCGGAGGGAGAGGAGCATCAGCGGGGAGGGAGGAGCAGCGGCGGGGGAGGGGGAGATGGGAGCACCAGCGGGGGGGGAGGGGTGGATGGGAGCAGCAGCGGGGGGAGGGGAGCAGCAGCGGGGGAAGGAAGTGTGGGAGCAGTAGCGGGGGAGTGGAGCAGCAGCGGGGGGGAGAGGAACAACAGCGGGGTGAGGGGAGCAGCAGCGGGGGGAGGGGAGCAGCAGCAGGGAGAGAGGAGCAGTAGCGGGGGGAGAGGAACAACAGCAGGGAGAGAGGAGCAGTGGCAGGGGGAGAGGAGCACCAGCGGGGGAGGGGGAGAGGGGAGCAGCAGCAGGGAGAGAGGAGCAGCGGCGGGGAGAGAGGAGCAGCAGCGGGGAGAGAGGAGCAGCAGCGGGGAGAGAGGAGCAGCAGCGGGGAGAGAGGAGCAGCAGCGGGGAGAGAGGAGCAGCAGCGGGGGGAGGGGAGCAGCAGCGGGGAGAGAGGAGCAGTAGCGGGGGGAGAGGAGCACCAGTGGGGGAGGGGGAGAGGGGAGCAGCAGTGGGGGAGGGGTGGATGGGAGCAGCAGCGGGGGAAGGAAGTGTGGGAGCAGTAGCGGGGGAGTGGAGCAGCAGCGGGGGGGAGAGGAACAACAGCGGGGAGAGAGGAGCAGCAGCGGGGGGAGAGGAGCAGCAGCGGGGGGAGAGGAGCAGCAGCGGGGGAGGGGAGCAGCAGCGGGTGAGAGGAGCAGCAGCGGGGGGAGGGGAGCAGCAGCGGGGGGAGGGGAGCAGCAGCGGGGGGAGGGGAGCAGCAGCGGGGGGAGAGGAGCAGCAGCGGGGGGAGGGGAGCAGCAGCGGGGGGAGGGGAGCAGCAGCGGGGGCAGAGGAGCAGCAGTGGGGAGAGAGAATGAGATATCCTCAATTCCGACTCAGGAGAGGAGTTTGATAATTCAAAGGCTTTAATAACCAGAAAACCAGACAGCTGCCGGGAAGTGCATGCTGCCTACTGAACGGAACCTTATATACAGCTTCCTGGGGGCGGAGCCAGAGGCGGAGTCCCCCAGTATTCCAAACCCGGTATTAAAGGGGCCTACGCATTAAAGGTACATATGTATACAGATATCATTCATCACATTCACCCCGTTTTTAAAAAAATGCATAGTCCGTCGGGGGTGAAGTGGAATTACAAGTTCAGTCTTTTGGGTGGTCTGATTGCCCGTGTCGACCTTCTCAGCTCCGGCGGTGGTGCGGCGGATACGGTCATCCTCAGTGGTGGTATATCCAGGAGCATGGTTGTCTGAGCCTTTGCCCGCGTTGGAGCAGGGGGGTATCCGGGGTGACTCGGGTGATTGGTGCCGGCGCCGGCTGGGGGGAGGGGGACGCTATGGGGGGGGCGCTGTCGGAGTTGTCTGTTGGTCATGGCCGCAGATGATGACGTTGTCCAAGTACGGGTATGTAGCCCATAAGCCATACTGGTCCACCATTTGATCCATTGCCCGTTGGAAAGCGGTGACTCCGTTTGTGACACCAAAAGGTACCCTGAGGAAGTAGAAGAGCCGACCAGCTGCTTCGAAGGCTGTATAGGGGCGGTCCTCTGGGCGGACAGGGAGTTCATGATAGGCCGATTTTAGGTCGACCGTGGAGAATACTCGATACTGGGCGATTTGGTTCATCATTTCTGCTGTGCGGGGAAGTGGGTACGCATCGAGTTGCGTAAAGCGGTTTATGGTCTGGCTAAAGTCCACCACCATACGTTGTTTTTCTCCGGAGCGGACTACCAGTACTTTTCCTCCAAGGGCTGTTGCTAGCCTCTATGACCCCTTCTTTTAGTAGCCGCTGAACCTCTGCCTTGATGAAAGTCATGTCTTGGGCACTGTACCGCCGGCTCCTGGTGGCGACGGGCTTACAGTCGGGGGTGAGGTTCGCGAAGAGGGGGGTGGTGCAACTTTGAGTGTCGCCAGGCTACATACCGTGAGCGGGGGCAGGGGTCCGCCGAACTTCAGGGTCAGGCTTCGGTGGCTGCACTGAAAGTCCAGACCGAGCAGCAGGGGGGCGCAGAGGTGAGGGAGGACATAAAGATTAAAACGGGCGTATTTGGCGCCTTGGATAGCGAGGTTCGCGGCACAATACCCCGTGATTTGGACCGAATGAGACCCAGATGTGAGGGCGATAGTTTGGGAGGTGGGATAGGTGCACAGGGAGCAGCGTCTTACCGTGTCTGGATGGCTAAAACTCTCCGTGCTCCCGGAGTCAAAAAGGCAGGGGATGTCGCGGCCGTTGATTTGAACCTGCATCGTGGAGTTTCACAGCTGCTTCGGCTGAGATTGATCGAGCGTGATCGTTCCTAGTTGCGGGCAGTCAGAGTCCTCGGTTGAATCGGACTCGCAAAATGGCCGCCGCCGTCGGTCGCGCGTTTTGAGTTTTGAAGATGGCCGCCGGCAAGATGGCCACTCCCATGACTCGCACGAGGCCGATGACGGGTCGGAAGTAGGCGGGTCCAGCCGCCGCGTCATCGGGAGTTCGATTTCTGGGCCCGATGAGACTTTTGTTTCTGGCCTTTCCGCATTCGCCGCAGATAACGGAGCGGGCCGGTCAACACTGGAACGTGTGCTGGCCTTGCCCACAGAAATGGCATTGGGGGCCTCCGGTGTGAGCGGGTCGCCGCGCGGCGCAGGCCTGAAGCGTGGCCGAGTCTAGAGGGGATCGAGAGGGGTTCGCAAGGTCCGCGGATTACGTGTGTAGATTATGGTGGGCCGCTTCCAGGGAAGAGGCGAGCGTTACTGTGCCGTGGCGGTCCTTTGCTCCGTCTTCTAGGATCGGTGCCGGATGTCCGTGAATCGGATATCGGATATGAAAGCATCACGAATATGTAAGTTCATGTGGACTTCCGCCGTCACCTCTTTATGGTCGCAGTTCCTGGCGAGCACGGTGAGTCTCTCCAAGTATTCATCTAGCGTTTCCCCGGAGAGCTGGCGGCAGGTCGAGAGCAAATATCTGGCGTGTACCTCGTTTATCGACTTTACGAAGCGCTTCTGTAGGATTTCGACCGCCGTTTTGTACGTCGTAGCTTTCTCGATCACGGAGGATAGTCGGTGGCCCACCTGGGCATGTAGTAAGCTCAGCTTGCGAGATCCGCAAACTTCAGTCTCTGAGGAATTCAGATAGGCCTCAAAGCACCGGAGCCAGTATTTAAAACTTTCAGGGTCTTCCGGCGACCGGCTATAGACCGCTGTCCATCATGATGGAGTCTGGTAATTAAATTGAGATACCCTCAATTACGACTCAGGAAAGGAATTTGACAACACAAAGGCTGAAACAACCAGAAAACCAGACAGCTGCCGAGAAGTGCATGCTGCCTACTGAACGGCACCTTATATACAGCTTCCTGGGGGCGAAGCTGGGTGCGGAGTCCCCCAGGGTAACAAACCCGGTCTTAAAGGGGCCTACGCATTAAAGGTACATATGTATGCAGATAACATTCATCACAGAGGAGCAGCAGCGGGGGGGAGAGGAGCAGCAGCGGGGGAAGGGGAGCAGCAGCGGGGGGAGAGGAGCAGCAGCGGGGGGATGGGTACAGAAGCGGGGGAGGGGAGCAGCAGCGGGGCGAGAGGAGCAGCAGCGGGGGGAGAGGAGCAGCAGCGGGGGGAGAGGAGCAGCAGCGGGGGGAGAGGAGCTGCAGCTGGGGGAGGGGAGCAACAGCGGGGGAGAGAGGAGCAGCAGCGGGGGAGAGAGGAGCAGCAGCGGGGGAGAGGAGCAGCAGCGGGGCGAGAGGAGCAGCAGCAGGGGGAGGGGAGCAGCAGCGGGTGGAGAGGAGCAGCAGCGGGGAAGAGGAATAGCAGCGGGGGGAGGGGAGCAGCAGCGGGGGGAGAGGAGCAGCAGAGGGCGAGAGGAGCAGCAGCGGGAGGAGAGGAGCAGCAGCGGGGGAGGGGAGCAGCAGCGGGGGAGGGGAGCAGCAGCAGGGGGAGAGGAGCAGCAGCGGGGGAGAGAGGAGCAGCAGCGGGGGGAGAGGAGCAGCAGCGGGGAAGAGGAGTAGCAGCGGGGGGAGGGGAGCAGCAGCGGGGGGAGAGGAGCAGCAGAGGGCGAGAGGAGCAGCAGCGGGAGGAGAGGAGCAGCAGCGGGGAGGGGAACAGCAGCGGGGGAGGGGCGCAGCAGCGGGGGGAGAGGAGCAGCAGCGGGGGGAGAGGAGCAGCAGCGGGGGGAGAGGAGCAGCAGCGGGGAAGAGGAGTAGCAGCGGGGCGAGAGAGCAGCAGCGGGGGGAGGGGAACAGCAGCGGCGGGAGAGGAGCAGCAGAGTGCGAGAGGGGATGGAGCAGCAGCAGGGGGATGGGTGCAGCAGTGGGGGAGATGAGCAGCAGCGGGGGGAAGAGGAGCAGCAAAGGGGGAGGGAAGCAGCAGCGGGAGAGGGGAGCAGCAGCGGGGGGGAGGGGAGCAGCAGCGGGGGAGGGGAGCAGCAGCGGGGGGAGAGGAGCAGCAAAGGGGGAGATGAGCAGCAGCGGGGGGAGAGAAGCAGCAAAGGGGGAGGGGAGCAGCAGCGGGAGAGGGGAGCAGCAGCGGGGGAGGGGAGCAGCAGCGGGGAGAGAGGAGCAGTAGCGGGGAGAGAGGAGCACCAGCGGGGGAGGGGGAGAGGGGAGCAGCAGCGGGGCGAGGGGTGGATGGGAGCAGCAGCGGGGGGAGGGGAGCAGCAGCGGGGGGGGGGAAGTGGAACAACAGCGGGGAGAGAGGAGCAGCAGCGGGGGGGAGAGGAACAACAGCGGGGGGAGAGGAACAACAGCGGGGTGAGGGGAGCAGCAGCGGGGGGAGGGGAGCAGCAGCAGGGAGAGAGGAGCAGTAGCGGGGGGAAGAGGAACAACAGCAGGGAGAGAGGAGCAGTAGCAGGGGGAGAGGAGCACCAGCGGGGGAGTGGGAGAGGGGAGCAGCAGCAGGGAGAGAGGAGCAGCGGTGGGGAGAGAGGAGCAGCAGCGGGGGGAGGGGAGCAGCAGCGGGGAGAAATGAGCAGCAGCGGGGGGAGGGGAGCAGCAGCGGGGGGAGAGGAACAGTAGGGGACGGAAGGGGGGAGAGGAGCAGCAGCAGGGGAGGGGAGCAGCAGGGGGGAAGGGTGAATGAGAGCAGTAGCGGGGGAGGTGAGCAGCAGCGGGGGGAAGGGAGCAGCAGCGGGGGGAAGGGAGCAGCAGCGGGGGAAGGAGGTGTGCGGAGCAGCAGCGGGGGAGTGGAGCAGCAGCGGGGAGAGAGGAGCAGCAGCGGGGAGAGAGGAGCAGCAGCGGGGGGAGAGGAGCAGCAGCGGGGAGGGGGAGAGGGGAGCAGCAGCAGGGAGAGAGGAGCAGCGGCGGGGAGAGAGGAGCAGCAGCGGGGGGAGGGGAGCAGCAGCGGGGAGAGAGGAGCAGTAGCGGGGGGAGAGGAGCACCAGCGGGGGGAGAGGAGCACCAGCGGGGGAGGGGGAGAGGGGAGCAGCAGCAGGGAGAGAGGAGCAGCAGTGGGGGAGGGGTGGATGGGAGCAGCAGCGGGGGAAGGAAGTGTGGGAGCAGTAGCGGGGGAGTGGAGCAGCAGCGGGGGGGAGAGGAACAACAGCGGGGAGAGAGGAGCAGCAGCGGGGGAAGGGGGTGAGGGGAGCAGCAGCAGGGGGAGAGGAGCAGCAGCGGGGAGAGAGGAGCAGTAGCGGGGGGAGAGGAGCACCAGCGGGGGAGGGGGAGAGGGGAGCAGCAGCGGGGGAAGGAAGTGTGGGAGCAGTAGCGGGGGAGTGGAGCAGCAGCGGGGGGGAGAGGAACAACAGCGGGGAGAGAGGAGCAGCAGCGGGGGAAGGGGGTGAGGGGAGCAGCAGCGGGGGAGGGGAGCAGCAGCAGGGAGAGAGGAGCAGTAGCGGGGGGAGAGGAGCACCAGCGGGGGAGGGGGAGAGGGAAGCAGCGGCGGGGAGAGAGGAGCAGCGGCGGGGAGAGAGGAGCTGCAGCGGGGAGAGAGGAGCTGCAGCGGGGGGAGGGGAGCAGCAGCGGGGGGAGGGGAGCAGCAGCGGGGGGAGGGGAGCAGCAGCGGGGGGAGAGGAGCAGCAGAGGGCGAGAGGAGCAGCAGCGGGAGGAGAGGAGCAGCAGCAGGGGAGGGGAGCAGCAGCGGGGGAGGGGAGCAGCAGCGGGGGGAGAGGAGCAGCAGCGGGGGAGAGAGGAGCAGCAGCGGGGGGGAGAGGAGCAGCAGCGGGGGGAGAGGAGCAGCAGCGGGGAAGAGGAGTAGCAGCGGGGGGAGGGGAGCAGCAGCGGGGGGAGAGGAGCAGCAGAGGGCGAGAGGAGCAGCAGCGGGACGAGAGGAGCAGCAGCGGGGAGGGGAGCAGCAGCGGGGGAGGGGAGCAGCAGCGGGGGGAGAGGAGCAGCAGCGGGGGAGAGAGGAGCAGCAGCGGGGGGAGAGGAGCAGCAGCGGGGAAGAGGAGTAGCAGCGGGGCGAGAGAGCAGCAGCGGGGGGAGGGGAACAGCAGCGGCGGGAGAGGAGCAGCAGAGTGCGAGAGGGGATGGGAGCAGCAGCAGGGGGATGGGTGCAGCAGTGGGGGAGATGAGCAGCAGCGGGGGGAGAGGAGCAGCAAAGGGGGAGGGGAGCAGCAGCGGGAGAGGGGAGCAGCAGCGGGGGGAGGGGAGCAGCAGCGGGGGAGGGGAGCAGCAGCGGGGGGAGAGGAGCAGCAAAGGGGGAGATGAGCAGCAGCGGGGGGAGAGGAGCAGCAAAGGGGGAGGGGAGCAGCAGCGGGAGAGGGGAGCAGCAGCGGGGGAGGGGAGCAGCAGCGGGGAGAGAGGAGCACCAGCGGGGGAGAGGGGAGCAGCAGCGGGGGGAGGGGTGGATGGGAGCAGCAGCGGGGGGAGGGGAGCAGCAGCGGGGGGGGAAGTGGAACAACAGCGGGGAGAGAGGAGCAGCAGCGGGGGGGGAGAGGAACAACAGCGGGGGGGAGAGGAACAACAGCGGGGTGAGGGGAGCAGCAGCGGGGGGAGGGGAGCAGCAGCAGGGAGAGAGGAGCAGTAGCGGGGGGAAGAGGAACAACAGCAGGGAGAGAGGAGCAGTAGCAGGGGGAGAGGAGCACCAGCGGGGGAGGGGGAGAGGGGAGCAGCAGCAGGGAGAGAGGAGCAGCGGTGGGGAGAGAGGAGCAGCAGCGGGGAAGGGGAGCAGCAGCGGGGAGAGATGAGCAGCAGCGGGGCGAGGGGAGCAGCAGCGGGGGGAGAGGAACAGTAGGGGAGGGAAGGGGGGAGAGGAGCAGCAGCAGGGGAGGGGAGCAGCAGGGGGGAAGAGTGAATGAGAGCAGCAGCGGGGGAGGTGAGCAGCAGCGGGGGGAAGGGAGCAGCAGCGGGGGGAAGGGAGCAGCAGCGGGGGAAGGAGGTGTGCGGAGCAGCAGCGGGGGAGTGGAGCAGTAGCGGGGGGAGAGGAGCACCAGCGGGGGAGGGAGAGAGGGGAGCAGCAGCAGGGAGAGAGGAGCAGCGGCGGGGAGGGGGAGAGGGGAGCAGCAGCGGGGGGAGGGGTGGATGGGAGCAGCAGCGGGGGGAGGGGAGCAGCAGCGGGGGAAGGAAGTGTGGGAGCAGTAGCGGGGGAGTGGAGCAGCAGCGGGGGGGGAGAGGAACAACAGCGGGGGGAGAGGAACAACAGCGGGGGGAGAGGAACAACAGCGGGGTGAGGGGAGCAGCAGCGGGGGGAGGGGAGCAGCAGCAGGGAGAGAGGAGCAGTAGCGGGGGGAGAGGAGCACCAGTGGGGGAGGGGGAGAGGGGAGCAGCAGCAGGGAGAGAGGAGCAGCGGCGGGGAGAGAGGAGCAGCAGCGGGGAGAGGGGAGCAGCAGCGGGGGGAGAGGAGCAGCAGCGGGGGAGGGGGAGAGGGGAGCAGCAGCAGGGAGAGAGGAGCAGCGGCGGGGAGAGAGGAGCAGCAGCGGGGGGAGGGGAGCAGCAGCGGGGAGAGAGGAGCAGTAGCGGGGGGAGAGGAGCACCAGCGGGGGAGGGGGAGAGGGGAGCAGCAGCAGGGAGAGAGGAGCAGCAGTGGGGGAGGGGTGGATGGGAGCAGCAGCGGGGGAAGGAAGTGTGGGAGCAGTAGCGGGGGAGTGGAGCAGCAGCGGGGGGGAGAGGAACAACAGCGGGGAGAGAGGAGCAGCAGCGGGGGAAGGGGGTGAGGGGAGCAGCAGCAGGGGGAGAGGAGCAGCAGCGGGGAGAGAGGAGCAGTAGCGGGGGGAGAGGAGCACCAGCGGGGGAGGGGGAGAGGGGAGCAGCAGCGGGGGAAGGAAGTGTGGGAGCAGTAGCGGGGGAGTGGAGCAGCAGCGGGGGGGAGAGGAACAACAGCGGGGAGAGAGGAGCAGCAGCGGGGGAAGGGGGTGAGGGGAGCAGCAGCGGGGGAGGGGAGCAGCAGCAGGGAGAGAGGAGCAGTAGCGGGGGGAGAGGAGCACCAGCGGGGGAGGGGGAGAGGGAAGCAGCGGCGGGGAGAGAGGAGCAGCGGCGGGGAGAGAGGAGCTGTAGCGGGGAGAGAGGAGCTGCAGCGGGGGGAGGGGAGCAGCAGCGGGGGGAGGGGAGCAGCAGCGGGGGGAGGGGAGCAGCAGCGGGGGCAGAGGAGCAGCAGTGGGGAGAGAGAATGAGATATCCTCAAATCCGACTCAGGAGAGGAGTTTGATAATTCAAAGGCTTTAATAACCAGAAAACCAGACAGCTGCCGGGAAGTGCATGCTGCCTACTGAACGGCACCTTATATACAGCTTCCTGGGGGCGGAGCCAGAGGCGGAGTCCCCCAGTGTTCCAAACCCGGTATTAAAGGGGCCTACGCATTAAAGGTACATATGTATACAGATATCATTCATCACATTCACCCCGTTTTTAAAAAAATGCATAGTCCGTCGGGGGTGAAGTGGAATTACAAGTTCAGTCTTTTGGGTGGTCTGATTGCCCGTGTCGACCTTCTCAGCTCCGGCGGTGGTGCGGCGGATACGGTCATCCTCAGTGGTTGTATATCCAGGAGCATGGTTGTCTGAGCCTTTGCCCGCGTTGGAGCAGGGGGGTATCCGGGGTGACTCGGGTGATTGGTGCCGGCGCCGGCTGGGGGGATGGGGACGCTATGGGGGGGGCGCTGTCGGAGTTGTCTGTTGGTCATGGCCGCAGATGATGACGTTGTCCAAGTACGGGTATGTAGCCCATAAGCCATACTGGTCCACCATTTGATCCATTGCCCGTTGGAAAGCGGTGACTCCGTTTGTGACACCAAAAGGTACCCTGAGGAAGTGGAAGAGCCGACCAGCTGCTTCGAAGGCTGTATAGGGGCGGTCCTCTGGGCGGACAGGGAGTTGATGATAGGCCGATTTTAGGTTGACCGTGGAGAATACTCGATACTGGGCGATTTGGTTCATCATTTCTGCTATGTGGGGAAGTGGGTGCACATCGAGTTGCGTAAAGCGGTTTATGGTCTGACTACAGTCCACCACCATACGTTGTTTTTCTCCGGAGCGGACTACCAGTACTTGTGCCCTCCAAGGGCTGTTGCTAGCCTCTATGACCCCTTCTTTTAGTAGCCGCTGAACCTCTGACTTGATAAAAGTCATGTCTTGGGCACTGTACCGCCGACTCCTGGTGGCGACGGGCTTACAGTCGGGGTGAGGTTCGCGAAGAGGGGGGTGGTGCAACTTTGAGTGTCGCCAGGCTACATACCGTGAGCGGGGGCAGGGGTCCGCCGATCTTCAGGGTCAGGCTTCGGTGGCTGCACTGAAAGTCCAGAACGAGCAGCAGGGGGGCGCAGAGGTGAGGGAGGTCATAAAGATTAAAACGGGCGTATTTGGCGCCTTGGATAGCGAGGTTCGCGGCACAATACCCCGTGATTTGGACCGAATGAGACCCAGATGTGAGGGCGATAGTTTGGGAGGTGGGATAGGTGCACAGGGAGCAGCGTCTTACCGTGTCTGGATGGCTAAAACTCTCCGTGCTCCCGGAGTCAAAAAGGCAGGGGATGTCGCGGCCGTTGATTTGAACCTGCATCGTGGAGTTTCACAGCTGCTTCAGCCGAGATTGATCGAGCGTGATCGTTCCTAGTTGCGGGCAGTCAGAGTCCTCGGTTGAATCGGACTCACAAAATGGCCGCCGCCGTCGGTCGCACGTTTTGAGTTTTGAAGATGGCCGCCGGCAAGATGGCCACTCCCATGACTCGCACGAGGCCGATGACGGGTCGGAAGTAGGCGGGTCCAGCCGCCGCGTCATCGGGAGTTCGATTTCTGGGCCCGATGAGACTTTTGTTTCTGGCCTTTCCGCATTCGCCACAGATAGCGGAGCGGGCCGGTCAACACTGGAGCGTGTGCTGGCCTTGCCCACAGAAATGGCATTGGGGGCCTCCGGTGTGAGCGGGTCGCCGCGCGGCGCAGGCCTGAAGCGTGGCCGAGTCTAGAGGGGATCGAGAGGGGTTCGCAAGGTCCGCGGATTACGTGTGTAGATTATGGTGGGCCGCTTCCAGGGAAGAAGCGAGCGTTACTGTGCCGTGGCGGTCCTTTGCTCCGTCTTCTAGGATCGGTGCCGGATGTGCGTGAATCGGATATCGGATATGAAAGCATCACGAATATGTAAGTTCATGTGGACTTCTGCCGTCACCTCTTTATGGTCGCAGTTCCTGGCGAGCACGGTGAGTCTCTCCAAGTATTCATCTAGCGTTTCCCCGGAGAGCTGGCGGCAGGTGGAGAGCAAATATCTGGCGTGTACCTAGTTTATCGACTTTACGAAGCGCTTCTGTAGGATTTCGACCGCCGTTTTGTACGTCGTAGCTTTCTCGATCACGGAGGATAGTCGGTGGCCCACCTGGGCATGTAGTAAGCTCAGCTTGTGAGGTCCGCAAACTTCAGTCTCTGAGGAATTCAGATAGATCTCAAAGCACCGGAGCCAGTATTTAAAACTTTCAGGGTCTTCCGGCGACCGGCTATAGACCGCTGTCCATCATGATGGAGTCTGGTAATTAAATTGAGATACCCTCAATTACGACTCAGGAAAGGAATTTGACAACACAAAGGCTGAAACAACCAGAAAACCAGACAGCTGCCGAGAAGTGCATGCTGCCTACTGAACGGCACCTTATATACAGTTTCCTGGGGGCGAAGCTGGGTGCGGAGTCCCCCAGGGTACCAAACCCGGTCTTAAAGGGGCCTACGCATTAAAGGTACATATGTATGCAGATAACATTCATCACAGAGGAGCAGCAGCGGGGGGGAGAGGAGCAGCAGCGGGGGAAGGGGAGCAGCAGCGGGGGAAGGGGAGCAGCAGCGGGGGGGTGGGTACAGAAGCGGGGGAGGGGAGCAGCAGCGGGGCGAGAGGAGCAGCAGCGGGGGGAGAGGAGCAGCAGCGGGGGGTGAGGAGCACCAGCGGGGGAGGGGGAGAGGGAAGCAGCGGCGGGGAGAGAGGAGCAGCGGCGGGGAGAGAGGAGCTGCAGCGGGGAGAGAGGAGCTGCAGCGGGGGGAGGGGAGCAGCAGCGGGGGGAGGGGAGCAGCAGCGGGGGGAGGGGAGCAGCAGCGGGGAGAGAGGAGCAGCAGCGGGGAGAGAGGAGCAGCAGCGGGGGGAGAGGAGCAGCAGCGGGGGGAGAGGAGCAGCAGCAGGGGGAGAGGAGCAGCAGCGGGGGGAGGGGAGCAGCAGCGGGGGCAGAGGAGCAGCAGTGGGGAGAGAGAATGAGATATCCTCAATTCCGACTCAGTAGAGGAGTTTGATAATTCAAAGGCTTTAATAACCAGAAAACCAGACAGCTGCCGGGAAGTGCATGCTGCCTACTGAACGGCACCTTATATACAGCTTCCTGGGGGCGGAGCCAGAGGCGGAGTCCCCCAGTGTTCCAAACCCGGTATTAAAGGGGCCTACGCATTAAAGGTACATATGTATACAGATATCATTCATCACATTCACCCCGTTTTTAAAAAAATGCATAGTCCGTCGGGGGTGAAGTGGAATTACAAGTTCAGTCTTTTGGGTGGTCTGATTGCCCGTGTCGACCTTCTCAGCTCCGGCGGTGGTGCGGCGGATACGGTCATCCTCAGTGGTGGTATATCCAGGAGCATGGTTGTCTGACCCTTTGCCCGCGTTGGAGCAGGGGGGTATCCGGGGTGACTCGGGTGATTGGTGCCGGCGCCGGCTGGGGGGATGGGGACGCTATGGGGGGGGCGCTGTCGGAGTTGTCTGTTGGTCATGGCCGCAGATGATGACGTTGTCCAAGTACGGGTATGTAGCCCATAAGCCATACTGGTCCACCATTTGATCCATTGCCCGTTGGAAAGCGGTGACTCCGTTTGTGACACCAAAAGGTACCCTGAGGAAGTAGAAGAGCCGACCAGCTGCTTCGAAGGCTGTATAGGGGCGGTCCTCTGGGCGGACAGGGAGTTGATGATAGGCAGATTATAGGTCGACCGTGGAGAATACTCGATACTGGGCGATTTGGTTCACTATTTCTGCTATGTGGGGAAGTGGGTGCACATCGAGTTGCGTAAAGCGGTTTATGGTCTGACTACAGTCCACCACCATACGTTGTTTTTCTCCGGAGTGGTCTACCAGTACTTGTGCCCTCCAAGGGCTGTTGCTAGCCTCTATGACCCCTTCTTTTAGTAGCCGCTGAACCTCTGACTTGATAAAAGTCATGTCTTGGGCACTGTACCGCCGACTCCTGGTGGCGACGGGCTTACAGTCGGGGTGAGGTTCGCGAAGAGGGGGGTGGTGCAACTTTGAGTGTCGCCAGGCTACATACCGTGAGCGGGGCCAGGGGTCCGCCGATCTTCAGGGTCAGGCTTCGGTGGCTGCACTGAAAGTCCAGAACGAGCAGCAGGGGGGCGCAGAGGTGAGGGAGGTCATAAAGATTAAAACGGGCGTATTTGGCGCCTTGGATAGCGAGGTTCGCGGCACAATACCCCGTGATTTGGACCGAATGAGACCCAGATGTGAGGGCGATAGTTTGGGAGGTGGGATAGGTGCACAGGGAGCAGCGTCTTACCGTGTCTGGATGGCTAAAACTCTCCGTGCTCCCGGAGTCAAAAAGGCAGGGGATGTCGCGGCCGTTGATTTGAACCTGCATCGTGGAGTTTCACAGCTGCTTCAGCCGAGATTGATCGAGCGTGATCGTTCCTAGTTGCGGGCATCAGAGTCCTCGGTTGAATCGGACTCACAAAATGGCCACCGCCGTCGGTAGCACGTTTTGAGTTTTGAAGATGGCCGCCGGCAAGATGGCCACTCCCATGACTCGCACGAGGCCGATGACGGGTCGGAAGTAGGCGGGTCCAGCCGCCGCGTCATCGGGAGTTCGATTTCTGGGCCCGATGAGACTTTTGTTTCTGGCCTTTCCGCATTCGCCGCAGATAGCGGAGCGGGCCGGTCAACACTGGAGCGTGTGCTGGCCTTGCCCACAGAAATGGCATTGGGGGCCTCCGGTGTGAGCGGGTCGCCGCGTGGCGCAGGCCTGAAGCGTGGCCGAGTCTAGAGGGGATCGAGAGGGGTTCGCAAGGTCCGCGGATTACGTGTGTAGATTATGGTGGGCCGCTTCCAGGGAAGAGGCGAGCGTTACTGTGCCGTGGGGGTCCTTTGCTCCGTCTTCTAGGATCGGTGCCGGATGTCCGTGAATCGGATACCGGATATGAAAGCATCACGAATATGTAAGTTCATGTGGACTTCTGCCGTCACCTCTTTATGGTCGCAGTTCCTGGCGAGCACGGTGAGTCTCTCCAAGTATTCATCTAGCGTTTCCCCGGAGAGCTGGCGGCAGGTCGAGAGCAAATATCTGGCGTGTACCTCGTTTATCGACTTTACGAAGCGCTTCTGTTGGATTTCGACCGCCGTTTTGTACGTCGTAGCTTTCTCGATCACGGAGGATAGTCGGTGGCCCACCTGGGCATGTAGTAAGCTCAGCTTGCGAGATCCGCAAACTTCAGTCTCTGAGGAATTCAGATAGGCCTCAAAGCACCGGAGCCAGTATTTAAAACTTTCAGGGTCTTCTGGCGACCGGCTTTAGACCGCTGTCCATCATGATGTAGTCTGGTAATTAAATTGAGATACCCTCAATTACGACTCAGGAAAGGAATTTGACAACACAAAGGCTGAAACAACCAGAAAACCAGACAGCTGCCGAGAAGTGCATGCTGCCTACTGAACGGCACCTTATATACAGTTTCCTGGGGGCGAAGCTGGGGGCGGAGTCCCCCAGGGTTCCAAACCCGGTCTTAAAGGGGCCTACGCATTAAAGGTACATATGTATGCAGATAACATTCATCACAGAGGAGCAGCAGCGGGGGGGAAAGGAGCTGCAGCGGGGAGAGGGGAGCAGCAGCGGGGAGAGAGGAGCAGCAGCGGGGGGAGAGGAGCAGCAGCGGAGGGAAGGGAGCAGCAGCGGGGAGAGGGGAGCAGCAGCGGAGGGAAGGGAGCAGCAGCGGGGAGAGGGGAGCAGCAGCGGGGAGAGGGGAGCAGCAGCGGGGGGAGAGGAGCAGCAGCGGGGGGAGAGGAGCAGCAGCGGAGGGAAGGGAGAAGCAGCGGGGAGAGGGGAGCAGCAGCGGGGAGAGGGGAGCAGCAGCGGGGGCAGAGGGGCAGCAGCGGGTGGGAGAGGAGCAAGAGTGGGGAGAGAGGAGCAGCAGTGGAGGGAAGGGAGCAGCAGCGGGGGGGCGAGGAGCAGCGGCGGGGGGAGAGGAGCAGCAGTGGAGAGAGAGGAGCAGCAGTGGAGGGAAGGGAGCAGCAGCGGGGGGGCGAGGAGCAGCAGCGGGGGAGAGGAGCAGCAGCGGGGAGAGAGGAGCAGCAGCGGGGGAAGAGGAGCAGCAGCGGGGGGAGAGGAGCAGCAGTGGGGGAGAGAGGAGCAGCAGCGGGGGGAGGGGAGCAGCAGCGGGGGAAGAGGAGCAGCAGCGGGGGAGAGGAGCAGCAGTGGGGGAGAGAGGAGCAGCAGCGGGGGGATGGGTACAGCAACGGGGGAGGGGAGCAGCAGCGGGGCGAGAGGAGCAGCAGCGGGGGGATGGGTACAGCAGCGGGGGAGGGGAGCAGCAGCGGGGCGAGAGGAGCAGCAGCGGGGGAGAGGAGCAGCAGCGGGGGAAGGGGAGCAGCAGCGGGGGGAGAGAGGAGCAGCAGCGGGGGGAGGGGAGCAGCAGCGGGGGATGGGTGCAGCAGCGGGGGAGAGAGGAGCAGCAGCGGGGGGAGAGGAGCAGCACCGGGGAAGAGGAATAGCAGCGGGGGGAGAGTAGCAGCAGCAGGGGGAGGGGAGCAGCAGTGGGGGGAGAGGAGCAGCAGCAGGGGGAGGGGAGCAGCAGCGGGGGGAGAGGAGCAGCAGCGGGGCGAGAGGAGCAGCAGCGGGGCGAGAGGAGCAGCAGCGGGTAAGAGGAGTAGCAGTGGGGCGAGAGGAGCAGCAGCGGGGGGAGAGGAGCAGTAGAGTGCGAGAGGGGATGGGAGCAGCAGCAGGGGTGGGGTGCAGCAGTGGGGGAAGGGGGGAGGGGAGCAGCAACAGGGGGAGGGGAGCAGCTGCGGTGGAGATGAGCAGCCGTGGGGGGAGAGGAGCAGCAAAGGGGGAGGGGAGCAGCAGCAGTGTAGGGGAGCAGCAGCGGGGGGAGGGGAGCAGCAGCGGGGGAGGGGAGCAGCAGCGGGGGGAAGGGGAGCAGCTGCGGGGGGAGGGGAGCAGCAGCGGGGGGAGGGGAACAGCAGCGGGGAAAGGGGGTGAGGGGTGCAGCAGTGGGGGAGGTGAGCAGCAGAGGGCGAGCGGGGATGGGAGCAGCAGCAGGGGAGGGGAGCAGCAGCGGGGGGGAGAGGAGCAGCAGCGGGGCGAGAGGAGCAGCAGCGGGGGGAGAGGAGCAGCAGCGGGTAAGAGGAGTAGCAGCGGGGCGAGAGGAGCAGCAGCGGGGGGAGAGGAGCAGTAGAGTGCGAGAGGGGATGGGAGCAGCAGCAGGGGTGGGGTGCAGCAGTGGGGGAAGGGGGGAGGGGAGCAGCAACAGGGGGAGGGGAGCAGCTGCGGTGGAGATGAGCAGCCGTGGGGGGAGAGGAGCAGCAAAGGGGGAGGGGAGCAGCAGCAGTGTAGGGGAGCAGCAGCGGGGGGAGGGGAGCAGCAGCGGGGGAGGGGAGCAGCAGCGGGGGGAAGGGGAGCAGCTGCGGGGGGAGGGGAGCAGCAGCGGGGGGAGGGGAACAGCAGCGGGGAAAGGGGGTGAGGGGTGCAGCAGTGGGGGAGGTGAGCAGCAGAGGGCGAGCGGGGATGGGAGCAGCAGCAGGGGAAGGGGAGCAGCAGCGGGGGAGAGGAGCAGCAGCTGGGGGAGAGGAGCAGCGGCGGGGGGAGAGGAGCAGCAGAGGGGGGAGAGGAGCAGCAGAGGGGGAAGGGAGCAGCAGTGGGGGGAGGGGAGCAACAGCGGGGGGAGAGGAGCAGCAGCGGGGGGAGGGGAGCAGCAGCGGGGCGAGAGGAGCAGCAGCAGCGGGGGAATGGATGCAGCAGCGGGGAAGAGGAGTAGCAGCGGGGGGAGAGGAGCAGCAGCGGGGGGAGAGGAGCAGCAAAGTGGGAGGGGAGCAGCAGCGGGGGGGGGGGAGCAGCAGCGGGGGAGGGGAGCAGCAGCGGGGGGAGCGGAGCAGCAGCGGGGTGAGAGGAGCAGCAGCGGGGAGGGGAGCAGCAGCGGGGGAGGGGAGCAGCAGCGGGGGGAGGGGAGCAGCAGCGGGGGAGAGGAGCAGCAGCGCGGGGGAGGGGAGCAGCAGCAGGGAAGGGGGTGAGGGGAGCAGCAACAGGGGGAGGGGAGCAGCAGCGGCGGGAGGGGAGCAGCAGCGGGGGAGAGGAGCAGCAGCTGGGGGCGAGGAGCAGCGGCGGGGGGAGAGGAGCAGCAGCAGGGGGAGAGGAGCAGCAGCGAGGGGTGAGGGGAGCAGCAGCGGGGGATAAGAGCAGCAGCGGGGGGAGAGGAGCAGCAGCGGGGGGAGAGGAGCAGCAGCGGGGGAGAGGAGCAGCAGTGGAGGGACGGGAGCAGCAGCGGGGGGAAAGGAGCAGCAGCGGGGGGAGAGGAGCAGCAGCGGGGGAGAGGTGCAGCAGCGGGGAGGGGAGCAGCAGCGCGGGGGAGGGGAGCAGCAGCGGGGAAAGAGGGGGTGAGGGGAGCATCAGCGCGGGGAGGGGAGCAGCAGCAGGGGGACAGGAGCAGCAGTGAGAGGAGAGGACCTCCCTGCCATTGAGACAAGTGAATTTCGGGGCCTGGGATGTCAGGACCCTCATTGCCAGTGATGAACGGACAGAGTGAAAGCACGAGGAGTGCGGCGAGACACAGGGGGAAAGCACAAGGAGTGCAGTGGGGACACAGAGTAAAGAGTGTGAGGAGAGCGGCAGAGACACAGAGTAAAGAGTGTGAGGAGAGCGGCAGAAACACAGAGTAAAGAGCGTGAGGAGAGCGGCAGAGACACAGATTAAACAGCATGAGGAGAGCAGCAGAGACACAGATTAAAGAGCGTGAGGAGAGCAGCAGTGACACAGAGTAAAGAGCGTGAGGAGAGCGGCAGATACACAGATTAAAGAGCGTGAGGAGAGCAGCAGTGACACTGAGTAAAGAGCGTGAGGAGAGCGGCAGATACACAGATTAAAGAGCGTGAGGAGAGCAGCAGTGACACAGAGTAAAGAGCGTGAGGAGAGCAGCAGTGACAGAGAAAAGAGTGTGAGGAGAGCGGCAGAGTCACAGGGTAAAGAGTGTGAGGAGAGCAGCAGTGACAGAGAAAGGAGTGTGAGGAGAGCGGCAGAGACACAGGGTAAAGAGCGTGAGGAGAGCGGCGGAGACACAGGGTAAAGAGCGTGAGGAGAGCGGCAGAGACACAGGGTAAAGAGTGTGAGGAGAGCGGCAGAGACACAGGGTAAAGAGCGTGAGGAGAGCAGCAGAGACACAGGGTAAAGAGCGTGAGGAGAGCGGCAGAGACACAGGGTAAAGAGTGTGAGGAGAGCGGCAGAGACACAGAGTAAAGAGCGTGTGGAGAATGGCAGAGACACAGAGTAAAGAGTGTGAGGAGAGCGGCAGAGACACAGAGTAAAGAGCATGAGGAGAGCGGCAGAGACACAGAGTAAAGAGTGTGAGGAGAGCGGCAGAGACACAGAGTAAAGAGCGTGAGGAGAGCGGCAGAGACACAGAGTAAAGAGCGTGAGGAGAGCAGCAGAGACACAGATTAAAGAGTGTGAGGAGAGCGGCAGTGACACTGGGTAAAGAGCGTGAGGAGAGCGGCAGTGACACTGGGTAAAGAGTGTGAGGAGAGCGGCAGAGACACAGAGTAAAGAGTGTGAGGAGAGCGGCAGAGACACAGAGTAAAGAGCGTGAGGAGAGCGGCAGTGACACTGGGTAAAGAGCGTGAGGAGAGCGGCAGTGACACTGGGTAAAGAGTGTGAGGAGAGCAGCAGAGACACAGAGTAAAGAGTGTGAGGAGAGCGGCAGAGACACAGAGTAAAGAGTGTGAGGAGAGCGGCAGTGACACTGGGTAAAGAGTGTGAGGAGAGCGGCAGAGACACAGAGTAAAGAGTGTGAGGAGAGCGGCAGAGACACTGGGTAAAGAGTGTGAGGAGAGCGGCAGAGACACAGAGTAAAGAGCGTGAGGAGAGTGGCAGAGACACAGAGTAAAGAGCGTGAGGAGAGCGGCAGAGACACAGGGTAAAGAGCGTGAGGAAAGCGGCAGAGACACAGGGTAAAGAGTGTGAGGAGAGAGGCAGAGACACAGAGTAAAGAGCGTGAGGAGAGCGGCAGAGACACAGAGTAAGGAGAGTGGCAGAGACACAGAGTAAAGAGCGTGAGGAGAGCGGCAGTGACACAGAGTAAAGAGCGTGAGGAGAGCGGCAGAGACACAGAATAAAGAGCGTGAGGAGAGCGGCAGTGACACAGAGTAAAGAGCGTGAGGAGAGCGGCAGAGACACAGGGTAAAGAGCGTGAGGAGAGCAGCAGAGACACAGAGTAAAGAGTGTGAGAAGAGCGGCAGAGAAACAGAGTAAAGAGCGTGAGGAAAGCGGCAGAGACACAGGGTAAAGAGTGTGAGGAGAGAGGCAGAGACACAGAGTAAAGAGCGTGAGGAGAGCGGCATAGACACAGAATAAAGAGCGTGAGGAGAGCGGCAGTGACACAGAGTAAAGAGCGTGAGGAGAGCGGCAGAGACACAGGGTAAAGAGCGTGAGGAGAGCAGCAGAGACACAGAGTAAAGAGTGTGAGGAAAGCGGCAGAGACACAGGGTAAAGAGTGTGAGGAGTGCGGCAGAGACACAGAGTAAAGAGCGTGAGGAGAGCGGCAGAGGCACAGGGTAAAAGAACATGAGGAGAGCGGCAGTGACACAGAGTAAAGAGCGTGAGGAGAGCGGCAGAGACACAGAGTAAAGAGAGTGAGGAGAGTGGCAGTGACACAGAGTAAAGAGCGTGAGGAGTGCGGCAGTGACAGAGTAAAGAGTGTGAGGAGAGCGGCAGAGACACTGGGTAAAGAGTGTGAGGAGAGCAGCAGAGACACAGGGTAAAGAGCGTGACGAGAACGGCAGAGACACAGAGTAAAGAGCGTGAGGAGAGCGGCAGAGACACAGAGTAAAGAGCGTGAGGAGAGTGGCAGTGACACAGAGTAAAGAGCGTGAGGAGAGCGGCAGAGACACAGGGTAAAAGAACATGAGGAGAGCGGCAGTGACACAGAGTAAAGAGCGTGAGGAGAGCGGCAGAGACACAGAGTAAAGAGCATGAGGAGAGCGGCAGAGACACAGAGTAAAGAGTGTGAGGAGAGCGGCAGAGACACAGAGTAAAGAGCATGAGGAGAGCGGCAGAGACACAGGGTAAAGAGTGTGAGGAGAGCGACAGAGACACAGAGTAAAGAGCGTGAGGAGAGCGGCAGAGACACAGAGTAAAGAGCGTGAGGAGAGCGGCAGAGACACAGAGTAAGGAGAGTGGCAGAGACACAGAGTAAAGAGTGTGAGGAGAGCGGGAGAGACACTGGGTAATGTATGTGAGGAGAGCGGCAGAGAGACAGGGTAAAGAGCATGAGGAGAGCAGCAGAATCACAGGGTAAAGAGCGTGAGGAGAACGGCAGAGACACAGAGTAAAGAGCATGAGGAGAGCAGCAGAGACACAGAGTAAAGAGTGTGAGGAGAGCGGCAGAGACACAGAGTAAAGAGCGTGTGGAGAGCAGCAGAGACACAGAGTAAAGAGTGTGAGGAGAGCGGCAGAGACACAGAGTAAAGAGCGTGTGGAGAATGGCAGTGACACAGAGTAAAGAGCGTGAGGAGTGCGGCAGTGACAGAGTAAAGAGTGTGAGGAGAGCGGCAGTGACACTGGGTAAAGAGTGTGAGGAGAGCAGCAGAGACACAGGGTAAAGAGCGTGACGAGAACGGCAGAGACACAGAGTAAAGAGCGTGAGGAGAGCGGCAGAGACACAGAGTAAAGAGCGTGAGGAGAGTGGCAGTGACACAGAGTAAAGAGCGTGAGGAGAGCGGCAGAGACACAGGGTAAAAGAACATGAGGAGAGCGGCAGTGACACAGAGTAAAGAGCGTGAGGAGAGCGGCAGAGACACAGAGTAAAGAG
Organism: Scyliorhinus torazame; assembly: GCF_047496885.1. Taxonomy (NCBI): domain Eukaryota; kingdom Metazoa; phylum Chordata; class Chondrichthyes; order Carcharhiniformes; family Scyliorhinidae; genus Scyliorhinus; species Scyliorhinus torazame. The sequence continues at coordinate 28,331,243 of NC_092720.1, read as the reverse complement.
CATGAGGAGAGCGGCAGAGACACAGAGTAAAGAGTGTGAGGAGAGCGGCAGAGACACAGAGTAAAGAGCATGAGGAGAGCGGCAGAGACACAGGGTAAAGAGTGTGAGGAGAGCGACAGAGACACAGAGTAAAGAGCGTGAGGAGAGCGGCAGAGACACAGAGTAAAGAGCGTGAGGAGAGCGGCAGAGACACAGAGTAAGGAGAGTGGCAGAGACACAGAGTAAAGAGTGTGAGGAGAGCGGGAGAGACACTGGGTAATGTATGTGAGGAGAGCGGCAGAGAGACAGGGTAAAGAGCATGAGTAGAGCAGCAGAATCACAGGGTAAAGAGCGTGAGGAGAACGGCAGAGACACAGAGTAAAGAGCATGAGGAGAGCAGCAGAGACACAGAGTAAAGAGTGTGAGGAGAGCGGCAGAGACACAGAGTAAAGAGCGTGTGGAGAGCAGCAGAGACACAGAGTAAAGAGTGTGAGGAGAGCGGCAGAGACACAGAGTAAAGAGCGTGTGGAGAATGGCAGAGACACAGAGTAAAGAGCATGAGGAGAGTGGCAGAGACACAGAGTAAAGAGCATGAGGAGAGTGGCAGAGACACAGAGTAAAGAGCGTGTGGAGAATGGCAGAGACACAGAGTAAAGAGTGTGAGGAGAGCGGCAGAGACACAGAGTAAAGAGCATGAGGAGAGCGGCAGAGACACAGAGTAAAGAGTGTGAGGAGAGCGGCAGAGACACAGAGTAAAGAGCGTGAGGAGAGCGGCAGAGACACAGAGTAAAGAGCGTGAGAAGAGCAGCAGAGACACAGAGTAAAGAGTGTGAGGAGAGCGGCAGTGACACTGGGTAAAGAGCGTGAGGAGAGCGGCAGTGACACTGGGTAAAGAGTGTGAGGAGAGCGGCAGAGACACAGAGTAAAGAGTGTGAGGAGAGCGGCAGAGACACAGAGTAAAGAGCGTGAGGAGAGCGGCAGTGACACTGGGTAAAGAGCGTGAGGAGAGCGGCAGTGACACTGGGTAAAGAGTGTGAGGAGAGCAGCAGAGACACAGAGTAAAGAGTGTGAGGAGAGCGGCAGAGACACAGAGTGAAGAGTGTGAGGAGAGCGGCAGTGACACTGGGTAAAGAGTGTGAGGAGAGCGGCAGAGACACAGAGTAAAGAGTGTGAGGAGAGCGGCAGTGACACTGGGTAAAGAGTGTGAGGAGAGCGGCAGAGACACAGAGTAAAGAGCGTGAGGAGAGTGGCAGAGACACAGAGTAAAGAGCGTGAGGAGAGCGGCAGAGACACAGGGTAAAGAGCGTGAGGAGAGCAGCAGAGACACAGAGTAAGGAGAGTGGCAGAGACACAGAGTAAAGAGCGTGAGGAGAGCGGCAGTGACACTGGGTAAAGAGTGTGAGGAGAGCGGCAGAGACACAGAGTAAAGAGTGTGAGGAGAGCGGCAGAGACACAGAGTAAAGAGCGTGAGGAGAGCGGCAGTGACACTGGGTAAAGAGCGTGAGGAGAGCGGCAGTGACACTGGGTAAAGAGTGTGAGGAGAGCAGCAGAGACACAGAGTAAAGAGTGTGAGGAGAGCGGCAGAGACACAGAGTAAAGAGTGTGAGGAGAGCGGCAGTGACACTGGGTAAAGAGTGTGAGGAGAGCGGCAGAGACACAGAGTAAAGAGTGTGAGGAGAGCGGCAGAGACACTGGGTAAAGAGTGTGAGGAGAGCGGCAGAGACACAGAGTAAAGAGCGTGAGGAGAGTGGCAGAGACACAGAGTAAAGAGCGTGAGGAGAGCGGCAGAGACACAGGGTAAAGAGCGTGAGGAAAGCGGCAGAGACACAGGGTAAAGAGTGTGAGGAGAGAGGCAGAGACACAGAGTAAAGAGCGTGAGGAGAGCGGCAGAGACACAGAGTAAGGAGAGTGGCAGAGACACAGAGTAAAGAGCGTGAGGAGAGCAGCAGAGACACAGAGTAAGGAGAGTGGCAGAGACACAGAGTAAAGAGCGTGAGGAGAGCGGCAGTGACACAGAGTAAAGAGCGTGAGGAGAGCGGCAGAGACACAGAATAAAGAGCGTGAGGAGAGCGGCAGTGACACAGAGTAAAGAGCGTGAGGAGAGCGGCAGAGACACAGGGTAAAAGAACATGAGGAGAGCGGCAGTGACACAGAGTAAAGAGCGTGAGGAGAGCGGCAGAGACACAGAGTAAAGAGCATGAGGAGAGCGGCAGAGACACAGAGTAAAGAGTGTGAGGAGAGCGGCAGAGACACAGAGTAAAGAGCATGAGGAGAGCGGCAGAGACACAGGGTAAAGAGTGTGAGGAGAGCGACAGAGACACAGAGTAAAGAGCGTGAGGAGAGCGGCAGAGACACAGAGTAAAGAGCGTGAGGAGAGCGGCAGAGACACAGAGTAAAGAGCGTGAGGAGAGCGGCAGAGACACAGAGTAAGGAGAGTGGCAGAGACACAGAGTAAAGAGTGTGAGGAGAGCGGGAGAGACACTGGGTAATGTATGTGAGGAGAGCGGCAGAGAGACAGGGTAAAGAGCATGAGTAGAGCAGCAGAATCACAGGGTAAAGAGCGTGAGGAGAACGGCAGAGACACAGAGTAAAGAGCATGAGGAGAGCAGCAGAGACACAGAGTAAAGAGTGTGAGGAGAGCGGCAGAGACACAGAGTAAAGAGTGTGAGGAGAGCAGCAGAGACACAGGGTAAAGAGCGTGACGAGAACGGCAGAGACACAGAGTAAAGAGCGTGAGGAGAGCGGCAGAGACACAGAGTAAAGAGCGTGAGGAGAGTGGCAGTGACACAGAGTAAAGAGCGTGAGGAGAGCGGCAGAGACACAGGGTAAAAGAACATGAGGAGAGCGGCAGTGACACAGAGTAAAGAGCGTGAGGAGAGCGGCAGAGACACAGAGTAAAGAGCATGAGGAGAGCGGCAGAGACACAGAGTAAAGAGTGTGAGGAGAGCGGCAGAGACACAGAGTAAAGAGCATGAGGAGAGCGGCAGAGACACAGGGTAAAGAGTGTGAGGAGAGCGACAGAGACACAGAGTAAAGAGCGTGAGGAGAGCGGCAGAGACACAGAGTAAAGAGCGTGAGGAGAGCGGCAGAGACACAGAGTAAGGAGAGTGGCAGAGACACAGAGTAAAGAGTGTGAGGAGAGCGGGAGAGACACTGGGTAATGTATGTGAGGAGAGCGGCAGAGAGACAGGGTAAAGAGCATGAGTAGAGCAGCAGAATCACAGGGTAAAGAGCGTGAGGAGAACGGCAGAGACACAGAGTAAAGAGCATGAGGAGAGCAGCAGAGACACAGAGTAAAGAGTGTGAGGAGAGCGGCAGAGACACAGAGTAAAGAGCGTGTGGAGAGCAGCAGAGACACAGAGTAAAGAGTGTGAGGAGAGCGGCAGAGACACAGAGTAAAGAGCGTGTGGAGAATGGCAGAGACACAGAGTAAAGAGCATGAGGAGAGTGGCAGAGACACAGAGTAAAGAGCGTGTGGAGAATGGCAGAGACACAGAGTAAAGAGTGTGAGGAGAGCGGCAGAGACACAGAGTAAAGAGCATGAGGAGAGCGGCAGAGACACAGAGTAAAGAGTGTGAGGAGAGCGGCAGAGACACAGAGTAAAGAGCGTGAGGAGAGCGGCAGAGACACAGAGTAAAGAGCGTGAGAAGAGCAGCAGAGACACAGAGTAAAGAGTGTGAGGAGAGCGGCAGTGACACTGGGTAAAGAGCGTGAGGAGAGCGGCAGTGACACTGGGTAAAGAGTGTGAGGAGAGCGGCAGAGACACAGAGTAAAGAGTGTGAGGAGAGCGGCAGAGACACAGAGTAAAGAGCGTGAGGAGAGCGGCAGTGACACTGGGTAAAGAGCGTGAGGAGAGCGGCAGTGACACTGGGTAAAGAGTGTGAGGAGAGCAGCAGAGACACAGAGTAAAGAGTGTGAGGAGAGCGGCAGAGACACAGAGTGAAGAGTGTGAGGAGAGCGGCAGTGACACTGGGTAAAGAGTGTGAGGAGAGCGGCAGAGACACAGAGTAAAGAGTGTGAGGAGAGCGGCAGTGACACTGGGTAAAGAGTGTGAGGAGAGCGGCAGAGACACAGAGTAAAGAGCGTGAGGAGAGTGGCAGAGACACAGAGTAAAGAGCGTGAGGAGAGCGGCAGAGACACAGGGTAAAGAGCGTGAGGAGAGCAGCAGAGACACAGAGTAAGGAGAGTGGCAGAGACACAGAGTAAAGAGCGTGAGGAGAGCGGCAGTGACACAGAGTAAAGAGCGTGAGGAGAGCGGCAGAGACACAGAATAAAGAGCGTGAGGAGAGCGGCAGTGACACAGAGTAAAGAGCGTGAGGAGAGCGGCAGAGACACAGGGTAAAGAGCGTGAGGAGAGCAGCAGAGACACAGAGTAAAGAGTGTGAGAAGAGAGGCAGAGAAACAGAGTAAAGAGCGTGAGGAAAGCGGCAGAGACACAGGGTAAAGAGTGTGAGGAGAGCGGCAGAGACACAGAGTAAAGAGCGTGAGGAGAGCGGCATAGACACAGAATAAAGAGCGTGAGGAGAGCGGCAGTGACACAGAGTAAAGAGCGTGAGGAGAGCGGCAGAGACACAGGGTAAAGAGCGTGAGGAGAGCAGCAGTCACAGAGTAAAGAGTGTGAGGAAAGTGGCAGAGACACAGGGTAAAGAGTGTGAGGAGTGCGGCAGAGACACAGAGTAAAGAGCGTGAGGAGAGCGGCAGAGACACAGGGTAAAAGAACATGAGGAGAGCGGCAGTGACACAGAGTAAAGAGCGTGAGGAGAGCGGCAGAGACACAGAGTAAAGAGAGTGAGGAGAGTGGCAGTGACACAGAGTAAAGAGCGTGAGGAGTGCGGCAGTGACAGAGTAAAGAGTGTGAGGAGAGCGGCAGAGACACTGGGTAAAGAGTGTGAGGAGAGCAGCAGAGACACAGGGTAAAGAGCGTGACGAGAACGGCAGAGACACAGAGTAAAGAGCGTGAGGAGAGCGGCAGAGACACAGAGTAAAGAGCGTGAGGAGAGTGGCAGTGACACAGAGTAAAGAGCGTGAGGAGAGCGGCAGAGACACAGGGTAAAAGAACATGAGGAGAGCGGCAGTGACACAGAGTAAAGAGCGTGAGGAGAGCGGCAGAGACACAGAGTAAAGAGCATGAGGAGAGCGGCAGAGACACAGAGTAAAGAGTGTGAGGAGAGCGGCAGAGACACAGAGTAAAGAGCATGAGGAGAGCGGCAGAGACACAGGGTAAAGAGTGTGAGGAGAGCGACAGAGACACAGAGTAAAGAGCGTGAGGAGAGCGGCAGAGACACAGAGTAAAGAGCGTGAGGAGAGCGGCAGAGACACAGAGTAAGGAGAGTGGCAGAGACACAGAGTAAAGAGTGTGAGGAGAGCGGGAGAGACACTGGGTAATGTATGTGAGGAGAGCGGCAGAGAGACAGGGTAAAGAGCATGAGTAGAGCAGCAGAATCACAGGGTAAAGAGCGTGAGGAGAGCGGCAGAGACACAGAGTAAAGAGCGTGAGGAGAGTGGCAGAGTGTGGTAGTATGTATTGGGTGTCATGTGGGACTGGAAGCCCTAATGTCATTGGCTGACAGATCCCGGGTCCTGGTTGGCCGTTGACCTCTAGCTCCGCCCTGAAGGCGGAGTATAAGAAGCCGGAGTCCTCCCCCGCAGGCCATTCTACTATCGAGCTGCGGGGGAACAGACACGCTTAATAAAGCCTCATCGACTTCACTCTATTCGTCTCACGGAGTCTTTGTGCGCTACAATTAATAAAGCGTGCCTAAAAAAAAAGGACTATGGAGCTCAGGATCATTCCGGAATGCCTGAGGATCAGCCCCCACGCAGTGAACGCGGGAGCAGCCTTCAAGCACTGGCAGACTTGTTTCGAGGCCTACCTAAGAACGGCCACCGGCCGGGTCACAGAAGACCAAAAACTACAGGTCCTGCACTCGAGGGTGAGCACGGAGACCTTCTCACTCATCGAAGACTCGGAGGATTTCCAGACGGCGTTCGCAGCACTGAAAAGTCTCTATGTCCGCCCAGTTAACTAAATCTACGCTCGCTACCAGCTCGCGACGAGACGGCAAGGTCCCGGAGAATCGATGGACGAATTCTACGCCGCGCTGCTGATTTTGGGACGAGCCTGCAGCTGCCCTTCGGTGAACGCAAATGAACACACGGACATGTTAATGCGCGATGCTTTTGTGGCAGGTATGAATTCCTCCCAAATCCGCCAAAGACTTCTAGAAAGAGAGTCGCTAGGACGCTCAGAGGCACGGGCCCTAGCAGCTTCCCTAGACGTGGCCGCGCGTAATACCCGGGCCTACGGCCCCGACCGCGCGGCAGCCCATTGGGCTCCGTACGTACCCGTCGCGACAAACCCACCCCCCCCCCCCGGACACCCCACAGGCTTGCGCGGTCCAAACGCCAAGTCGCACCGGGGGCGCCCGCTGCTATTTCTGCGGCCAGGCGAAACATCCCCGGCAGCGCTGCCCGGCCCGCGCAGTGATCTGCAAGAGCTGCGGAAAAAAGGGCCATTTCGCGGTTGTGTGCCGGTCCCGCGAGGTCGCCGCTCGGAGAACAGGGAGCCCTGCAAGCCATTTACGCTCCCCACCCGCTGGCGCCGCCGCTCTGGGTCCCGACCACCGCGGTCCCGGGAGAACAGAGAGCCCTGCACGCCGCTTACGTCCCCAACGCCCCCCCCCGCACCCCATGTATGACCCGCCGGCGCTACCACTTTGGGTCCCGACCACCACTCTCCACGGAGAAGAGGGAGTTCTGGCCATCTCTAATGCCCCCCTAACCCCACACCCCCCCTGTCTCCACGTCTGACCCGCCGGCACTACCAACTTGGGTCCCGACCACCGCTGTCCCCGGAGAGGAGGGAGCCCCGCGCGGTCCTAACGCGCCCCAACCCCCCCAGCGCCGCATGTGCGACCTGCAGACGCCGCCATTTTGGGTCCCGGCGACCACGAGTGGAGGAAGGGCGCCGCCATCTTGGACCACCCCAAACCTCTACGACGCGTGGGGGCGGCCATTTTGTCCACCCCCACCGCCATCTTGTGACCCCCCAGCCACGTGTGATGTATGGGGGCGGCCATTTTGTTCATCCCCGACGCCATCTTGGACGGCAACAACGGACCCCACTCCACTACTACAACCACGTCTCGCTTCAATTACGCTCGATCAAGCTCGGCCCCGGACACTCCAGACGACGACGACAACGGTGCTAATAAACGGCCACGAGACACCATGCCTAGTCGACTCCGGGAGCACGGAGAGCTTTATCCACCCCGACACGGTAAGACGCTGTTCCTTGACCACCTACCCCAGCGCACAAAAGATTTCCCTAGCTGCAGGATCCCACTCCGTACAGATCCAAGGATTCTGCATAGTTACCCTAACGGTGCAGGGGAGGGAGTTCAAAAACTACAAACTAAACGTCCTTCCCCAACTCTGCGCCCCCACCTTACTGGGATTAGATTTCCAATGCAATCTACAGAGCCTTACGTTCAAATTCGGCGGCCCAATACCCCCACTCACTATCTGCAGCCTCGCAACCCTCAAGGTGCAACCCCCGTCCTTGTTTGCGAACCTCACCCCGGATTGCAAACCCGTCGCCACCAGGAGCAGACGGTACAGCGCCCAGGACCAGACCTTCATTCGGTCCGAAGTCCAGCGGCTACTAAAGGAGGGCATAATCCAGGCCAGCAATAGTCCCTGGAGAGCGCAGGTGGTAGTAGTGAAGACAGGGGAGAAACAAAGGATGGTCATAGACTATAGCCAGACCATCAATAATAGGTACACACAACTAGACCCGTACCCTCTCCCACGCATATCCGACATGGTCAATCGGATTGCCCAATATAAAGTCTTCTCCACCGTGGACCTCAAGTCCGCCTACCATCAGCTCCCCATCCGCCCAAGTGACCGCAAGTACACAGCCTTCGAGGCAGACGGGCAATTATACCATTTCCTAAGGGTCCCATTTGGCGTCACAAACGGGGTCTCGGTCTTCCAACGGGAGATGGACCGAATGGTCGATCAACATGGGTTGCGGGCCACGTTCCCGTATCTCGACAATGTAACCATCTGCGGCCACGACCAGCAGGACCACGACGCCAACCTCCAAAAATTCCTCCAGACCGCCAAAGCCTTGAACCTCACGTACAACGAGGACAAGTGCGTTTTTAGCACCAATCGGCTAGCCATCCTGGGCTACGTAGTGCGCAATGGGATAATAGGCCCCGACCCCGAACGTATGCGCGCCCTCATGGAATTCCCCCTCCCGCACTGCCCAAAAGCCCTGAAACGCTGCCTGGGGTTCTTTTCATACTACGCCCAGTGGGTCCCCCAGTACGCAGACAAGGCCCGCCCCCTAATACAGACCACGACCTTTCCTCTGTCGGCAGAGGCTTGCCAGGCCTTCAGCCGCATCAAAGCGGATATCGCAAAGGCCACAATGCGCGCCATCGATCAGTCCCTCCCCTTCCAGGTCGAGAGCGATGCCTCCGACCTAGCTCTAGCGGCCACCCTTAACCAAGCGGGCAGACCCGTGGCCTTTTTCTCTCGAACCCTGCACGCCTCAGAAATCCGCCACTCCTCAGTGGAAAAGGAAGCCCAAGCCATAGTGGAAGCTGTGCGACATTGGAGGCATTACCTGGCCGGCAGGAGATTCACTCTCCTCACTGACCAACGGTCGGTAGCCTTCATGTTCGATAATGCACTGCAGGGCAAAATCAAAAATGACAAGATCTTAAGGTGGAGGATCGAGCTCTCCACCTTCAACTATGAGATTTTGTATCGTCCCGGAAAGCTGAACGAGCCGTCCGATGCCCTACCCCACGGCACATGTGCCAACGCACAAATTAACCGCCTCCAAACCCTCCACGAGGACCTCTGCCACCTGGTGGTCACTCGGTTTTTCCACTTCATCAAGTCCCGCAATCTCCCATACTCTTTGGAGGAGGTCCGTACAGTCACAAGGGACTGCCACATCTGCGCGGAATGCAAACCGCATTTTTTCAGGCCGGATGGTGCGCACCTGATTAAGGCTTCCCGCCCCTTTGAACGCCTTAGTCTCGATTTCAAAGGGCCCCTCCCCTCCACCGACCGCAGCACATATTTTCTTAATGTGGTGGACGAATACTCCCGCTTCCCATTCGCCATTCCCTGCTCTGACATGACCGCGGCCACAGTCATTAAAGCCCTGAACACCATCTTCACACTGTTCGGTTGCCCCGCATACGTCCACAGCGACAGGGGGTCCTCTTTCATGAGTGACGAGCTGCGCCAGTTCCTGCTCAGCAAGGGCATAGCCTCAAGCAGGACGACCAGCTACAACCCCCGGGGGAACGGGCAAGTAGAGAGGGAGAAAGGCACGGTCTGGAAGACCGTCCTACTGGCCCTACGGTCCAGGGACCTCCCAGTTTCACGGTGGCAGGAGGTCCTCCCAGACGCTCTCCACTCCATCCGGTCGCTATTATGTACGAGCACTAATCAAACGCCTCATGAGCGTCTCCTTGTCTTCCCTAGGAGGTCCTCCTCTGGAACGTCGCTGCCGACCTGGCTGGCGGCCCCAGGACCCATCTTGCTCCGAAAGCATGTGCGGGCACATAAGGCGGACCCGTTGGTCGAAAGGGTTCACCTCCTCCACGCGAACCCGCAGTACGCTTACGTGGAGTACCCCGACGGCCGACAGGACACGGTCTCCCTGCGGGATCTGGCGCCCGCCGGCAACACACACCCCCCCCCGACACCATTCACCCAACCCCCCCCTTCCTGCCACCGCCGCACCCCGCGACCGCCCCCTTCCCAGGAGGATCGGTTCCCCTCCCCTCAGGCCCGACCAAGAATAAAGCCCAAGCTGAAACCGTAAGGCTCCCGGAGACGACAACACCAGTACAAGCACCACCACCACCACCGGGGCCGAGGCGATCGACACGGACGACCAGACCGCCCGACCGACTCGTGGCGTCGATCTAAATCAAAATATGGACTTTTCACAAGAACATTTTGCTTTTCTCCCGATACCTTCTGTAAATAGTTGAAACAGGACAAAATTGTACAATACTGTATTGCCATGTGAATGTTTTTTTTCCTCCCAGGACCAGCCCTGTAAACCCTTACCACCATACGAAGCATCACCCCGCCGGGTTCATTTTTGACAAGGGGTGAATGTGGTAGTATGTATTGGGGGTCATGTGGGACTGGAAGCCCTAATGTCATTGGCTGACAGATCCCGGTCCTGGTTGGCCGTTGACCTCTAGCTCCGCCCTGAAGGCGGAGTATAAGAAGCCGGAGTCCTCCCCCGCAGGCCATTCTACTATCGAGCTGCGGGGGAACAGACACGCTTAATAAAGCCTCATCGACTTCACTCTATTCGTCTCACGGAGTCTTTGTGCGCTACACAGAGCCACAGGGTAAAGAGAGTGACGAGAGCGGCAGAGACACAGGCTAAAGAGAGTGAGGTGAGCGGCAGAGACACAGTGTAAAGAGCGTGAGGAGAGCGGCAGAGACACAGAGTAAAGAGCGTGAGGACAGTGGCAGAGCCACAGAGTAAAGAGCGTGAGGAGAGCGGCAGAGACACAGGGTAACGAGCGTGAGGAGAGCGGCAGAGAAACAGAGTAAAACGTTTGAGGAGAGCGGCAGAAACACAGGGTAAAGAGCGTGAGGAGAGCGGCAGAGACACAGAGTAAAGAGCGTGAGGAGAACGGAACGCAGAGTAAAGAGAGTGAGGAGAGCGCCAGAGACACAGGGTAAAGAGCGTGAGGAGAGCGGCAGACACACAGGGTAAAGAGCGTGAGGAGAGCGGCAGAGACACAGATTAAACAGCATGAGGAGAGCAGCAGAGACACAGAGTAAAGAGAGTGAGGAGAGCAGCAGTGACACAGGGTAAACAGCATGAGGAGAGCGGCAGAGTCACAGGGGTAAAGAGTGTGAGGAGTGCAGCTAAGACACAGGGTAAAGAGTGAGGAGAGCAGCAGAGACACTGGGTAAAGAGAGTGAGGAGAGCGGCAGAGACACAGGGTAAAGAGCGTGAGGAGAGCGGCAGAGACACTGGGTAAAGAGTGTGAGGAGAGCGGCAGATACACAGAGTAAAGAGTGTGAGGAGAGCGGCAGAGACACTGGGTAAAGAGTGTGAGGAGAGAGGCAGAGACACAGGGTAAAGAGTGTGAGGAGAGTGGCAGAGACACAGGGTAAAGAGTGTGAGGAGAGTGGCAGAGTGACAGGGTAATGAACGTGAGGAGAGCGGCAGGGACACTGGGTAAAGAGTGTGAGGAGAGAGGCAGAGACACAGGGTAAAGAGTGTGAGGAGAGCGGCAGAGACACTGGGTAAAGAGTGTGAGGAGAGAGGCAGAGACACAGGGTAAAGAGTGTGAGGAGAGCGGCAGAGACACAAAGTAAAGAGCGTGAGGAGAGCGGCAGAGACACAGGGTAAAGAGCGTGAGGAGAGTGGCAGAGACACAGGGTAAAGAGTGTGAGGAGAGTGGCAGAGTGACAGGGTAAAGAACGTGAGGAGAGCGGCAGAGACACTGGGTAAAGAGTGTGAGGAGAGAGGCAGAGACACAGGGTAAAGAGTGTGAGGAGAGTGGCAGAGACACAGAGTAAAGAGCGTGAGGAGAGCGACAGAGACACAGAGTAAAGAGCATGAGGAGAGCGGCAGAGACACAGAGTAAAGAGCATGAGGAGAGCGGAACGCAGAGTAAAGAGCGTGAGCAGAGCGCCAGAGACACAGGGTAAAGAGTGTGAGGTGAGCGGCAGAGACACAGAGTAAAGAGCGTGAGAAGAGCAACAGAGACACAGAGTAAAGAGCGTGGGGAGTGCGGCAGAGACACAGGGTAAAGCGTGTGAGGAGAGCACCACAGACACAGGGTAAAGAGTGTGAGGAGAGCGGCAGAGACACAGAGTAAAGAGCGTGAGGAGAGCGACAGAGACACAGAGTAAAGAGCGTGAGGAGAGCGGAACGCAGAGTAAAGAGCGTGAGGAGAGCGACAGAGACACAGAGAAAAGATTGTGAGGAGAGCGGCAGAGACACAGAGTAAAGAGCGTGAGGAGAGCGGCAGAGAAACAGAGTAAAGAGCGTTTGGAGAGCGGCAGAGACACAGAGTAAATAGTGTGAGGAGAGCGGCTGAGACACAGAGTAATGAGCGTGAGGAGAGCGGCAGGGACACAGGGTAAAGAGCGTGAGGAGAGCGACAGAGACGCAGCGTAAAGAGCGTGAGGAGAGCGGCAGAGACACAGAGAAAAGAGCGTGAGGAGAGCGGAACGCAGAGTAAAGAGCATGAGGAGAGCGGCAGAGACACAGAGTAAAGAGTGGGAGGTGAGCGGCAGAGACACAGAGTAAAGAGTGTGACGAGAGCAGGGGCGACACTGGGTAAAGATTGTGCGGAGAGCGGCAGAGTCACAGGGTAAAGAGTGTGAGTAGAGCGGCAGAGACACAGAATAAAGAGCATGAGGAGAGCGACAAAAACACAGGTTTAAAGAACATGAGGGGAGCGGCAGAGAGACAGAGTAAAGAGAGTGAGGAGAGCAGCAGAAACACTCGGTAAAGAGTGTGAGAGTGGCAGTGACACAGGATAAAGCGTGTGAGGAAAGCGACAGAGACACAGAGTAAAGAGCATGAGGAGAGCGACAGAGACACAGAGTAAAGAGCATGAGGAGATCGGCAGAGGCACAGGGTAAAGCGGGTGAGGAGAGCAGCAGAGACACAGAGTAAAGAGCGTGAGGAGAGCGGAACGCAGAGTAAAGAGCGTGAGCAGAGCGCCAGAGACACAGGGTAAAGAGTGTGAGGTGAGCGGCAGAGACACAGATTAAAGAGCGTGAGAAGGGCAACAGAGACACAGAGTAAAGAGCATGGGGAGTGCGGCACAGACACAGGGTAAAGCGTGTGAGGAGAGCGGCAGAGACACAGAGTAAAGAGCGTGAGGAGAGCGGAACGCAGAGTTAAGAGCGTGAGGAGAGCGACAGAGACAAAGGGTAAAGAGTGTGAGGAGAGCGCAGAGACACAGAGTAAAGAGCGTGAGGAGAGCAGGGGCGACACTGGGTAAAGAGTGTGCAGAGAGCAGCAGTGTCACAGGGTAAAGAGTGTGAGGAGAGCGGCAGAGACACAGGGTAAAGAGCGTGAGGAGAGTGGAACGCAGAGTAAAGAGCATGAGGAGAGCGGCAGAGACACAGAGTAAAGAGTGTGAGGAGAGCGGCAGAGACACAGAGTAAAGAGTGTGACGAGAGCAGGGGCGACACTGGGTAAAGAGTGTGCGGAGAGCGGCAGAGTCACAGGATAAAGAGCGTGAGGAGAGCGGCAGACACACAGAGAAAAGATCGTGAGGAGAACGGCAGAGACACAGAGTAAAGAGCGTGAGGAGAGCGGCAGAGAAACAGAGTAAAGAGCGTGAGGAGAGCGGCAGAGACACAGAGTAAAGAGTGTGAGGAGAGCGGCAGTGACACAGGGTAAAGAGTGTGAGGAGAGCGACAGAGACACAGAGTAAAGAGCGTGAGGAGAGCGACAGAGACACAGAGTAAAGAGCATGAGGAGAGCGGCAGAGACACAGAGTAAAGAGCATGAGGAGAGCGGAACGCAGAGTAAAGAGCGTGAGCAGAGCGCCAGAGACACAGGGTAAAGAGTGTGAGGTGAGCGGCAGAGACACAGAGTAAAGAGCGTGAGAAGAGCAACAGAGACACAGAGTAAAGAGCGTGGGGAGTGTGGCAGAGACACAGGGTAAAGCGTGTGAGGAGAGCACCACAGACACAGGGTAAAGAGTGTGAGGAGAGCGGCAGAGACACAGAGTAAAGAGCGTGAGGAGAGCGACAGAGACACAGAGTAAAGAGCGTGAGGAGAGCGGAACGCAGAGTAAAGAGCGTGAGGAGAGCGACAGACACAGGGTAAAGAGTGTGAGGAGAGCGGCAGAGACACAGAGTAAAGAGCGTGAGGAGAGCAACAGAGACACAGCGTAAAGAGCGTGAGGAGAGCGGCAGACACACAGAGAAAAGATCGTGAGGAGAGCGGCAGAGACACAGAGTAAAGAGCGTGAGGAGAGCGGCAGAGAAACAGAGTAAAGAGCGTTAGGAGAGCGGCAGGGACACAGGGTAAAGAGCATGAGGAGAGCGGAACGCAGAGTAAAGAGCATGAGGAGAGCGGCAGAGACACAGAGTAAAGAGTGTGAGGAGAGCGGCAGAGACACAGAGTAAAGAGTGTGAGGAGAGCAGGGGCGACACTGGGTAAAGAGTGTGCGGAGAGCGGCAGAGTCACAGGATAAAGAGTGTGAGGAGAGCGGCAGAGACACAGAGTAAAGAGCATTAGGAGAGCGACAAAGAAACAGGATAAAAGAACATGAGGGGAGCGGCAGAGAGACAGAGTAAAGAGAGTGAGGAGAGCGGCAGAAACACAGAGTAAAGAGTGTGAGTAGAGCGGCAGTGACACAGGGTAAAGAGTGTGAGGAGAGCGACAGAGACACAGAGTAAAGAGCGTGAGGAGAGCGACAGAGACACAGAGTAAAGATCATGAGGAGAGCGGCAGAGACACTGAGTAAAGAGCGTGAGGAGAGCGGAACGCAGAGTAAAGAGCATGAGCAGAGCGCCAGAGACACAGGGTAAAGAGTGTGAGGTGAGCGGCAGAGACACAGAGTAAAGAGCGTGCGAAGAGCAACGGAGACACAGAGTAAAGAGCGTGAGGAGAGCGACAGAGACACAGCGTAAAGAGCGTGTGGAGGGCAGAACGCAGAGTAAAGAGCGTGAGGAGAGCGGCAGAGACACAGAGTAAAGAGCATGAGGAGAGCGACAGAGACACAGATTAAACAGCGTGAGGAGGGCAGAACACAGAGTAAAGAGCGAGAGGAGAACGGCAGAGACACAGAGTAAATAGTGTGAGGAGAGCGGCAGAGACACAGAGTAAAGAGCGTGAGGAGAGCGGCAGGGACACTGGGTCAAGAGCGTGAGGAGAGCGACAGAGACACAGCGTAAAGAGCGTGAGGAGAGCGGCAGAGACACAGAGAAAAGAGCGTGAGGAGAGCGGCAGAGACACAGGGTAAAGAGCGTGAGGAGAGCGGAACGCAGAGTAAAGAGCATGAGGAGAGCGGCAGAGACACAGAGTAAAGAGTGGGAGGAGAGCGGCAGAGACACAGAGTCAAGAGTGTGACGAGAGCAGGGGCGACACTGGGTAAAGAGTGTGCGGAGAGCGGCAGAGTCACAGGATAAAGAGTGTGAGGAGAGCGGCAGAGACACAGAGTAAAGAGCATGAGGAGAGCGGCAGGGACACAGGGTAAAGAGCGTGAGGAGAGCGACAGAGACACAGCGTAAAGAGCGTGAGGAGAGCGGCAGAGACACAGAGAAAAGAGCTTGAGGAGAGCGGCAGAGACACAGGGTAAAGAGCGTGAGGAGAGCGGAACGCAGAGTAAAGAGCATGAGGAGAGCGGCAGAGACACAGAGTAAAGAGTGGGAGGAGAGCGGCAGAGAAACAGAGTGAAGAGTGTGACGAGAGCAGGGGCGACACTGGGTAAAGAGTGTGCGGAGAGCGGCAGAGTCACAGGATAAAGAGTGTGAGGAGAGCGGCAGAGGCACAGAGTAAAGAGCATGAGGAGAGCGGCAGGGACACAGGGTAAAGAGCGTGAGGAGAGCGACAGAGACACAGCGTAAAGAGCGTGAGGAGAGCGGCAGAGACACAGAGAAAAGAGCGTGAGGAGAGCGGCAGAGACACAGGGTAAAGAGCGTGAGGAGAGCGGAACGCAGAGTAAAGAGCATGAGGAGAGCGGCAGAGACACAGAGTAAAGAGTGGGAGGAGAGCGGCAGAGACACAGAGTGAAGAGTGTGACGAGAGCAGGGGCGACACTGGGTAAAGAGTGTGAGGAGTGCGACAGAGACACAGAGTAACGAGTGTGAGGAGAGCGACAGAGACACAGAGTAAAGAGCATGAGGAGAGCGGAAGGCAGAGTAAAGAGCGTGAGGAGAGCGGCAGAGACACAGGGTAAAGAGTGTGAAGAGAGAGGCAGAGTCACAGGGTAAAGAGCATGAGGAGAGTGAAAGAGACACAGGGTAAAGAGTGAGAGGGGTGTGGCAGAGACACAGAGTAAAGAGCGTGAGTAGAGCAGAACGGAGAGTATAGAGCGTGAGGAGAGCGGCAGAGACACAGGGTAAAGAGTGTGAGGAGAGCGGCAGAGACACGGAGTAAAGAGCGTGAGGAGAGCGGCAGAGACACAGGGTAAAGAGTGTGAGGAGTGCGACAGAGACACAGAGTAACGACTGTGAGGAGAGCAACAGAGACACAGAGTAAAGAGCATGAGGAGAGCGGAAGGCAGAGTAAAGAGCGTGAGGAGAGCGGCAGAGACACAGAGTAAAGAGTGTGAGGAGAGCGGCAGAGACACAGAGTAAAGAGTGTGAGGAGAGCAGGGGCGACACTGGGTAAAGAGTGTGCGGAGAGCGGCAGAGTCACAGGATAAAGAGTGTGAGGAGAGCGGCAGAGACACAGAGTAAAGAGCATGAGGAGAGCAACAAAGAAACAGGATAAAAGAACATGAGGGGAGCGGCAGAGAGACAGAGTAAAGAGAGTGAGGAGAGCGGCAGAAACACAGAGTAAAGAGTGTGAGTAGAGCGGCAGTGACACAGGGTAAAGAGTGTGAGGAGAGCGACAGAGACACAGAGTAAAGAGCGTGAGGAGAGCGACAGAGACACAGAGTAAAGATCATGAGGAGAGCGGCAGAGACACTGAGTAAAGAGCGTGAGGAGAGCGGAACGCAGAGTAAAGAGCATGAGCAGAGCGCCAGAGACACAGGGTAAAGAGTGTGAGGTGAGCGGCAGAGACACAGAGTAAAGAGCGTGAGAAGAGCAATGGAGACACAGAGTAAAGAGCGTGGGGAGTGCGGCAGAGACACAGGGTAAAGCGTGTGAGGAGAGCGGCAGAGACACAGAGTAAAGAGCGTGAGGAGAGCGGAACGCAGAGTAAAGAGCGCGAGGAGAGCGACAGAGACACAGCGTAAAGAGCGTGTGGAGGGCAGAACGCAGAGTAAAGAGCGTGAGGAGAGCGGCAGAGACACAGAGTAAAGAGCGTGAGGAGAGCGACAGAGACACAGATTAAACAGCGTGAGGAGGGCAGAACGCAG
The DNA here is from genome assembly GCF_047496885.1 of Scyliorhinus torazame. Lineage (NCBI taxonomy): Eukaryota > Metazoa > Chordata > Chondrichthyes > Carcharhiniformes > Scyliorhinidae > Scyliorhinus > Scyliorhinus torazame. The sequence goes on along the minus strand of NC_092720.1, from coordinate 28,314,195 downwards.
AGTAAAGAGCGTGAGGAGAGCGGCAGAGACACAGAGTAAATAGTGTGAGGAGAGCGGCAGAGACACAGAGTAAAGAGCGTGAGGAGAGCGGCAGGGACACTGGGTCAAGAGCGTGAGGAGAGCGGAACGCAAAGTAAAGCGCATGAGGAGAGCGGCAGAGACACAGAGTAAAGAGTGGGAGGAGAGCGGCAGAGACACAGAGTGAAGAGTGTGACGAGAGCAGGGGCAACAATGGGTAAAGAGTGTGCGGAGAGCGGCAGAGTCACAGGATAAAGAGTGTGAGGAGAGCGGCAGAGACACAGAGTAAAGAGCATGAGGAGAGCGGCAGGGACACAGGGTAAAGAGCGTGAGGAGAGCGACAGAGACACAGCGTAAAGAGCGTGAGGAGAGCAGCAGAGACACAGAGAAAAGAGCTTGAGGAGAGCGGCAGAGACACAGGGTAAAGAGCGTGAGGAGAGCGGAACGCAGAGTAAAGAGCGTGAGGAGAGCGGCAGAGACACAGAGTAAAGAGTGGGAGGAGAGCGGCAGAGACACAGAGTGAAGAGTGTGACGAGAGCAGGGGCGACACTGGGTAAAGAGTGTGCGGAGAGCGGCAGAGTCACAGGATAAAGAGTGTGAGGAGAGCGGCAGAGACACAGAGTAAAGAGCATGAGGAGAGCGGCAGGGACACAGGGTAAAGAGCGTGAGGAGAGCGACAGAGACACAGCGTAAAGAGCGTGAGGAGAGCGGCAGAGACACAGAGAAAAGATCGTGAGGAGAGCGGCAGAGACACAGGGTAAAGAGCGTGAGGAGAGCGGAACGCAGAGTAAAGAGCATGAGGAGAGCGGCAGAGACACAGAGTAAAGAGTGGGAGGAGAGCGGCAGAGACACAGAGTGAAGAGTGTGACGAGAGCAGGGGCGACACTGGGTAAAGAGTGTGAGGAGTGCGACAGAGACACAGAGTAACGAGTGTGAGGAGAGCGACAGAGACACAGAGTAAAGAGCATGAGGAGAGCGGAAGGCAGAGTAAAGAGCGTGAGGAGAGCGGCAGAGACACAGGGTAAAGAGTGTGAAGAGAGAGGCAGAGTCACAGGGTAAAGAGCATGAGGAGAGTGAAAGAGACACAGGGTAAAGAGTGAGAGGGGTGTGGCAGAGACACAGAGTAAAGAGCGTGAGTAGAGCAGAACGGAGAGTATAGAGCGTGAGGAGAGCGGCAGAGACACAGGGTAAAGAGTGTGAGGAGAGCGGCAGAGACACGGAGTAAAGAGCGTGAGGAGAGCGGCAGAGACACAGGGTAAAGAGTGTGAGGAGTGCGACAGAGACACAGAGTAACGAGTGTGAGGAGAGCAACAGAGACACAGAGTAAAGAGCATGAGGCGAGCGGAAGGCAGAGTAAAGAGCGTGAGGAGAGCGGCAGAGACACAGGGTAAAGAGTGTGAAGAGAGAGGCAGAGTCACAGGGTAAAGAGCATGAGGAGAGTGAAAGAGACACAGGGTAAAGAGTGAGAGGGGAGTGGCAGAGACGCAGAGTAAAGAGCGTGAGTAGAGCGGAACGGAGAGTATAGAGCGTGAGGAGAGCGGCAGAGACACAGGGTAAAGAGTGTGAGGAGAGCGGCAGAGACACGGAGTAAAGAGCGTGAGGAGAGCGGCAGAGACACATGGTAAAGATTGTGAGGAGAGCAGCAGGGACACAGGGTAAAGCGCGTGATGAGAGCGGCAGAGACACAGGGTAAAGAGCTTGAGGAGAGCGGCAGAGACACAGGATAAAGAGCATGAGGAGAGCGGCAGAGACACGGGGTAAAGAGTGTGAGGAGAGCAGCAGTGACACAGGGTAAAGAGTGTGAGGAGAGCGGCAGAGTGACAGGTTAAAGAGCGTGAGGTGTGCGGCAGAGACACTGGATAAAGAGTGTGAGGAGAGCAGCAGAGACACTGGATAAAGAGTGTGAGGAGAGCGCCAGAGACACCGACAAAAGATCATGAGGAGAGCAGCACGGACACAGGGTAAAGATTGTGAGGAGAGCGGCAGAGACACCGATTAAAGAGCATGAGGAGAGCGGCAGAGACACCGATTAAAGAGCATGAGGAGAGCGGCAGAGACACCGATTAAAGAGCGTGAGGGGAGCGGCAGAGACACAGGGTAAATAGTGTGAGTAGTACAGCAGAGACACCGATTAAAGAGCATGAGGAGAGCGGCAGAGACACCGATTAAAGAGCATGAGGGGAGCGGCAGAGACACAGGGTAAAGAGTGTGAGGAGAGTGGCAGAGACACAGAGTAAAGAGTGTGAAGAGAGTCACAGAGACACAGGATAAATGGTGTGAAGAGAGTGGCAGAGACACAGGGTAAAGATTGTGAGGAGAGTGCAGAGACACAGGGTAAAGGGTGTGAGGAGAGCAGCAGACACACCGATCAAAGAGCATGAGGAGAGCGGCGGAGACACAGGGTAAATAGCATGAGGAGAGCGACAAAGAGTAAAGAGCGTGAGGAGAGCGTTCGAGGCAGATGGTAAGGGGCGTGAGGAGAGCGGCAGAGACACAGGGTAAAGAGCGTGAGGAGAGCGGCAGAGGCACAGGGTAAAGTGTGTGAGGAGAGCGGCAGAGACACAGAGTAAAGAGTGTGACGAGAGCAGGGGCGACAATGGGTAAAGAGTGTGCGGAGAGCGGCAGAGTCACAGGGTAAAGAGTGTGAGTAGAGCGGCAGAGACACAGAGTAAAGAGCATGAGGAGAGCGACAAAAACACAGGATAAAAGAACATGAGGGGAGCGGCAGAGAGACAGAGTAAAGAGAGTGAGGAGAGCGGCAGAAACAAAGAGTAAAGAGCGTGAGGAGAGCGGCAGTGACACAGGGTAAAGAGTGTGAGGAGAGCGACAGCGACACAGAGTAAAGAGCGTGAGGAGAGCGACAGAGACACAGAGTAAAGAGCGTGAGGAGAGCGACAGAGACACAGAGTAAAGAGCATGAGGAGACCGGCAGAGACACAGAGTAAAGAGCGTGAGGAGAGCGGAACGCAGAGTAAAGAGCATGAGCAGAGCGCCAGAGACACAGGGTAAAGAGTGTGAGGTGAGCGGCAGAGACACAGAGTAAAGAGCGTGAGAAGGGCAACAGAGACACAGAGTAAAGAGCATGGGGAGTGCGGCAGAGACACAGGATAAAGAGTGTGAGGAGAGCGACAGAGACACAGAGTAAAGAGCGTGAGGAGAGCGACAGAGACACAGAGTAAAGAGCATGAGGAGACCGGCAGAGACACAGAGTAAAGAGCGTGAGGAGAGCGGAACGCAGAGTAAAGAGCATGAGCAGAGCGCCAGAGACACAGGGTAAAGAGTGTGAGGTGAGCGGCAGAGACACAGAGTAAAGAGCGTGAGAAGGGCAACAGAGACACAGAGTAAAGAGCATGGGGAGTGCGGCAGAGACACAGGGTAAAGCGTGTGAGGAGAGCAGCAGAGACACAGAGTAAAGAGCGTGAGGAGAGCGGAACGCAGAGTAAAGAGCGTGAGCAGAGCGCCAGAGATACAGGGTAAAGCGGGTGAGGAGAGCAGCAGAGACACAGAGTAAAGAGCGTGAGGAGAGCGGAACGCAGAGTAAAGAGCGTGAGCAGAGCGCCAGAGACACAGGGTAAAGAGTGTGAGGTGAGCGGCAGAGACACAGAGTAAAGAGCATGAGAAGGGCAACAGAGACACAGAGTAAAGAGCATGGGGAGTGCGGCAGAGACACAGGGTAAAGCGTGTGAGGAGAGAGGCAGAGACACAGAGTAAAGAGCGTGAGGAGTGCTGAACGCAGAGTAAAGAGCGTATGGAGAGCGACAGAGACACAGGGTAAAGAGCGTGAGGAGAGCGGCAGAGACACAGAGTAAAGAACGTGAGAAGGGCAACAGAGACACAGAGTAAAGAGCATGGGGAGTGCGGCAGAGACACAGGGTAAAGCGTGTGAGGAGAGCGGCAGAGACACAGAGTAAAGAGCGTGAGGAGAGCTGAACGCAGAGTAAAGAGCGTATGGAGAGCGACAGAGACACAGGGTAAAGAGCGTGAGGAGAGCGGCAGAGACACAGAGTAAAGAGCGTGAGGAGAGTGACAGAGACACAGAGTAAAGAGCGTGAGGAGAGCGACAGAGACACTGGGTAAAGAGAGTGAGGAGAGCGGCAGAGTCACAGAGTAAAAAGTTTGAGGAGAGCAGCAGAGACACTGGGTAAAGAGTGTGAGGAGAGCGGAAGAGACACAGAGTAAAGAGCGTGAGAGTGACAGAGACACAGAGTAAAGAACGTGAGTAGAGCGGAAGAGACACAGAGTAAAGAGCATGAGGAGAGCGGCAGAGACACTGGATAAAGAGTGTGAGGAGAGCGCCAGAGACACCGACAAAAGATCATGAGGAGAGCAGCACGGACACAGGGTAAAGATTGTGAGGAGAGCGGCAGAGACACCGATTAAAGAGCATGAGGAGAGCGGCAGAGACACCGATTATAGAGCATGAGGAGAGCGGCAGAGACACCGATTAAAGAGCACGATGAGTGCGGCAGAGACACAGGGTAAAGAGTGTGAGGAGAGCGGCAGAGACACAGGGTAAATAGTGTGAGTAGAGCAGCAGAGTCGCCGATTAAAGAGCATGAGGAGAGCGGCAGAGACACCGATTAAAGAGCATGAGGGGAGCGGCAGAGACACAGGGTAAAGAGTGTGAAGAGAGTCACAGAGACACAGGATAAAGGGTGTGAGGAGAGTGGCAGAGACACAGGGTAAAGATTGTGAGGAGAGTGCAGAGACACAGGGTAAAGGGTGTGAGGAGAGCGGCAGACACACAGATCAAAGAGCATGAGGAGAGCGGCAGAGACACAGGGTAAATAGCATGAGGAGAGCGACAAAGAGTAAAGAGCGTGAGGAGAGCGGTCGAGGCAGATGGTAAGGGACGTGAGGAGAGCGGCAGAGACACAGAGTAAATAGTGTGAGGAGAGCGGCAGAGACACAGAGTAAAGAGCGTGAGGAGAGCGGCAGGGACACAGGGTAAAGAGCGTGAGGAGAGCGGCAGAGACACAGAGTAAAGAGTGTGACGAGAGCAGGGGCGACAATGGGTAAAGAGTGTGCGGAGAGCGGCAGAGTCACAGGGTAAAGAGTGTGAGTAGAGCGGCAGAGACACAGAGTAAAGAGCATGAGGAGAGCGACAAAAACACAGGATAAAAGAACATGAGGGGAGCGGCAGAGAGACAGAGTAAAGAGAGTGAGGAGAGCGGCAGAAACAAAGAGTAAAGAGCGTGAGGAGAGCGGCAGTGACACAGGGAAAAGAGTGTGAGGAGAGCGACAGCGACACAGAGTAAAGAGCGTGAGGAGAGCGACAGAGACACAGAGTAAAGAGCGTGAGGAGAGCGACAGAGACACAGAGTAAAGAGCATGAGGAGACCGGCAGAGACACAGAGTAAAGAGCGTGAGGAGAGCGGAACGCAGAGTAAAGAGCATGAGCAGAGCGCCAGAGACACAGGGTAAAGAGTGTGAGGTGAGCGGCAGAGACACAGAGTAAAGAGCGTGAGAAGGGCAACAGAGACACAGAGTAAAGAGCATGGGGAGTGCGGCAGAGACACAGGATAAAGAGTGTGAGGAGAGCGACAGAGACACAGAGTAAAGAGCGTGAGGAGAGCGACAGAGACACAGAGTAAAGAGCATGAGGAGACCGGCAGAGACACAGAGTAAAGAGCGTGAGGAGAGCGGAACGCAGAGTAAAGAGCATGAGCAGAGCGCCAGAGACACAGGGTAAAGAGTGTGAGGTGAGCGGCAGAGACACAGAGTAAAGAGCGTGAGAAGGGCAACAGAGACACAGAGTAAAGAGCATGGGGAGTGCGGCAGAGACACAGGGTAAAGCGTGTGAGGAGAGCAGCAGAGACACAGAGTAAAGAGCGTGAGGAGAGCGGAACGCAGAGTAAAGAGCGTGAGCAGAGCGCCAGAGACACAGGGTAAAGCGGGTGAGGAGAGCAGCAGAGACACAGAGTAAAGAGCGTGAGGAGAGCGGAACGCAGAGTAAAGAGCGTGAGCAGAGCGCCAGAGACACAGGGTAAAGAGTGTGAGGTGAGCGGCAGAGACACAGAGTAAAGAGCATGAGAAGGGCAACAGAGACACAGAGTAAAGAGCATGGGGAGTGCGGCAGAGACACAGGGTAAAGCGTGTGAGGAGAGAGGCAGAGACACAGAGTAAAGAGCGTGAGGAGTGCTGAACGCAGAGTAAAGAGCGTATGGAGAGCGACAGAGACACAGGGTAAAGAGCGTGAGGAGAGCGGCAGAGACACAGAGTAAAGAACGTGAGAAGGGCAACAGAGACACAGAGTAAAGAGCATGGGGAGTGCGGCAGAGACACAGGGTAAAGCGTGTGAGGAGAGCGGCAGAGACACAGAGTAAAGAGCGTGAGGAGAGCTGAACGCAGAGTAAAGAGCGTATGGAGAGCGACAGAGACACAGGGTAAAGAGCGTGAGGAGAGCGGCAGAGACACAGAGTAAAGAGCGTGAGGAGAGTGACAGAGACACAGAGTAAAGAGCGTGAGGAGAGCGACAGAGACACTGGGTAAAGAGAGTGAGGAGAGCGGCAGAGTCACAGAGTAAAAAGTTTGAGGAGAGCAGCAGAGACACTGGGTAAAGAGTGTGAGGGAAGCGGAAGAGACACAGAGTAAAGAGCGTGAGAGTGACAGAGACACAGAGTAAAGAACGTGAGTAGAGCGGAAGAGACACAGAGTAAAGAGCGTGAGGAGAGCGGCAGAGACACAGGGCAAAGAGTGTGAGGATTGCGGTCGAGACACAGGGTAAAGAGCGTGAGGAGAGCGGCAGAGACACAGAGTAAAGAGCGTGAGGAGAGCGGCAGATACACAGAGTAAAGAGCGTGAGGAGAGCGGCAGAGACACAGGGCAAAGAGTGTGAGGATTGCGGTGGAGACACAGGGTAAAGAGCGTGAGGAGAGCGGCAGAGACACAGAGTAAAGAGCGTGAGGAGAGCGGCAGATACACAGAGTAAAGAGCGTGAGGAGAGCGGCAGAGACACAGAGTAATGAGCGTGAGGAGAGCGGCAGAGACACAGGGCAAAGAGTGTGAGGATTGCGGTGGAGACACAGGGTAAAGAGCATGAGGAGAGCGGAGGAGACACAGGGCAAAAAGCGTGAGGAGAGCGGCAGTGACTCTGGGTAATGAGCGTGAAGAGAGCGACAGAGACACAGAGTAAAGAGCGTGAGGAGAGCGGCAGAGTGACAGGGTAAAGAGCGTGAGGAGAGCGGCAGAGACACAGAGTAAAGAGCGTGAGGAGAGCGACAGAGACACAGAGTAAAGAGCATGAGGAGACCGGCAGAGACACAGAGTAAAGAGCGTGAGGAGAGCGGAACGCAGAGTAAAGAGCATGAGCAGAGCGCCAGAGACACAGGGTAAAGAGTGTGAGGTGAGCGGCAGAGACACAGAGTAAAGAGCGTGAGAAGGGCAACAGAGACACAGAGTAAAGAGCATGGGGAGTGCGGCAGAGACACAGGATAAAGAGTGTGAGGAGAGCGACAGAGACACAGAGTAAAGAGCGTGAGGAGAGCGACAGAGACACAGAGTAAAGAGCATGAGGAGACCGGCAGAGACACAGAGTAAAGAGCGTGAGGAGAGCGGAACGCAGAGTAAAGAGCATGAGCAGAGTGCCAGAGACACAGGGTAAAGAGTGTGAGGTGAGCGGCAGAGACACAGAGTAAAGAGCGTGAGAAGGGCAACAGAGACACAGAGTAAAGAGCATGGGGAGTGCGGCAGAGACACAGGGTAAAGCGTGTGAGGAGAGCAGCAGAGACACAGAGTAAAGAGCGTGAGGAGAGCGGAACGCAGAGTAAAGAGCGTGAGCAGAGCGCCAGAGACACAGGGTAAAGCGGGTGAGGAGAGCAGCAGAGACACAGAGTAAAGAGCGTGAGGAGAGCGGAACGCAGAGTAAAGAGCGTGAGCAGAGCGCCAGAGACACAGGGTAAAGAGTGTGAGGTGAGCGGCAGAGACACAGAGTAAAGAGCATGAGAAGGGCAACAGAGACACAGAGTAAAGAGCATGGGGAGTGCGGCAGAGACACAGGGTAAAGCGTGTGAGGAGAGAGGCAGAGACACAGAGTAAAGAGCGTGAGGAGAGCTGAACGCAGAGTAAAGAGCGTATGGAGAGCGACAGAGACACAGGGTAAAGAGCGTGAGGAGAGCGGCAGAGACACAGAGTAAAGAGCGTGAGGAGAGCTGAACGCAGAGTAAAGAGCGTATGGAGAGCGACAGAGACACAGGGTAAAGAGCGTGAGGAGAGCGGCAGAGACACAGAGTAAAGAGCGTGAGGAGAGTGACAGAGACACAGAGTAAAGAGCGTGAGGAGAGCGACAGAGACACTGGGTAAAGAGAGTGAGGAGAGCGGCAGAGTCACAGAGTAAAAAGTTTGAGGAGAGCAGCAGAGACACTGGGTAAAGAGTGTGAGGAGAGCGGAAGAGACACAGAGTAAAGAGCGTGAGAGTGGCAGAGACACAGAGTAAAGAACGTGAGTAGAGCGGAAGAGACACAGAGTAAAGAGCGTGAGGAGAGCGGCAGAGACACAGGGCAAAGAGTGTGAGGATTGCGGTGGAGACACAGGGTAAAGAGCGTGAGGAGAGCGGCAGAGACACAGAGTAAAGAGCGTGAGGAGAGCGGCAGATACACAGAGTAAAGAGCATGAGCAGAGCGCCAGAGACACAGGGTAAAGAGTGTGAGGTGAGCGGCAGAGACACAGAGTAAAGAGCGTGAGAAGGGCAACAGAGACACAGAGTAAAGAGCATGGGGAGTGCGGCAGAGACACAGGATAAAGAGTGTGAGGAGAGCGACAGAGACACAGAGTAAAGAGCGTGAGGAGAGCGACAGAGACACAGAGTAAAGAGCATGAGGAGACCGGCAGAGACACAGAGTAAAGAGCGTGAGGAGAGCGGAACGCAGAGTAAAGAGCATGAGCAGAGCGCCAGAGACACAGGGTAAAGAGTGTGAGGTGAGCGGCAGAGACACAGAGTAAAGAGCGTGAGAAGGGCAACAGAGACACAGAGTAAAGAGCATGGGGAGTGCGGCAGAGACACAGGGTAAAGCGTGTGAGGAGAGCAGCAGAGACACAGAGTAAAGAGCGTGAGGAGAGCGGAACGCAGAGTAAAGAGCGTGAGCAGAGCGCCAGAGACACAGGGTAAAGCGGGTGAGGAGAGCAGCAGAGACACAGAGTAAAGAGCGTGAGGAGAGCGGAACGCAGAGTAAAGAGCGTGAGCAGAGCGCCAGAGACACAGGGTAAAGAGTGTGAGGTGAGCGGCAGAGACACAGAGTAAAGAGCATGAGAAGGGCAACAGAGACACAGAGTAAAGAGCATGGGGAGTGCGGCAGAGACACAGGGTAAAGCGTGTGAGGAGAGAGGCAGAGACACAGAGTAAAGAGCGTGAGGAGTGCTGAACGCAGAGTAAAGAGCGTATGGAGAGCGACAGAGACACAGGGTAAAGAGCGTGAGGAGAGCGGCAGAGACACAGAGTAAAGAACGTGAGAAGGGCAACAGAGACACAGAGTAAAGAGCATGGGGAGTGCGGCAGAGACACAGGGTAAAGCGTGTGAGGAGAGCGGCAGAGACACAGAGTAAAGAGCGTGAGGAGAGCTGAACGCAGAGTAAAGAGCGTATGGAGAGCGACAGAGACACAGGGTAAAGAGCGTGAGGAGAGCGGCAGAGACACAGAGTAAAGAGCGTGAGGAGAGTGACAGAGACACAGAGTAAAGAGCGTGAGGAGAGCGACAGAGACACTGGGTAAAGAGAGTGAGGAGAGCGGCAGAGTCACAGAGTAAAAAGTTTGAGGAGAGCAGCAGAGACACTGGGTAAAGAGTGTGAGGGAAGCGGAAGAGACACAGAGTAAAGAGCGTGAGAGTGACAGAGACACAGAGTAAAGAACGTGAGTAGAGCGGAAGAGACACAGAGTAAAGAGCGTGAGGAGAGCGGCAGAGACACAGGGCAAAGAGTGTGAGGATTGCGGTCGAGACACAGGGTAAAGAGCGTGAGGAGAGCGGCAGAGACACAGAGTAAAGAGCGTGAGGAGAGCGGCAGATACACAGAGTAAAGAGCGTGAGGAGAGCGGCAGAGACACAGGGCAAAGAGTGTGAGGATTGCGGTGGAGACACAGGGTAAAGAGCGTGAGGAGAGCGGCAGAGACACAGAGTAAAGAGCGTGAGGAGAGCGGCAGATACACAGAGTAAAGAGCGTGAGGAGAGCGGCAGAGACACAGAGTAATGAGCGTGAGGAGAGCGGCAGAGACACAGGGCAAAGAGTGTGAGGATTGCGGTGGAGACACAGGGTAAAGAGCATGAGGAGAGCGGAGGAGACACAGGGCAAAAAGCGTGAGGAGAGCGGCAGTGACTCTGGGTAATGAGCGTGAAGAGAGCGACAGAGACACAGAGTAAAGAGCGTGAGGAGAGCGGCAGAGTGACAGGGTAAAGAGCGTGAGGAGAGCGGCAGAGACACAGAGTAAAGAGCGTGAGGAGAGCGACAGAGACACAGAGTAAAGAGCATGAGGAGACCGGCAGAGACACAGAGTAAAGAGCGTGAGGAGAGCGGAACGCAGAGTAAAGAGCATGAGCAGAGCGCCAGAGACACAGGGTAAAGAGTGTGAGGTGAGCGGCAGAGACACAGAGTAAAGAGCGTGAGAAGGGCAACAGAGACACAGAGTAAAGAGCATGGGGAGTGCGGCAGAGACACAGGATAAAGAGTGTGAGGAGAGCGACAGAGACACAGAGTAAAGAGCGTGAGGAGAGCGACAGAGACACAGAGTAAAGAGCATGAGGAGACCGGCAGAGACACAGAGTAAAGAGCGTGAGGAGAGCGGAACGCAGAGTAAAGAGCATGAGCAGAGTGCCAGAGACACAGGGTAAAGAGTGTGAGGTGAGCGGCAGAGACACAGAGTAAAGAGCGTGAGAAGGGCAACAGAGACACAGAGTAAAGAGCATGGGGAGTGCGGCAGAGACACAGGGTAAAGCGTGTGAGGAGAGCAGCAGAGACACAGAGTAAAGAGCGTGAGGAGAGCGGAACGCAGAGTAAAGAGCGTGAGCAGAGCGCCAGAGACACAGGGTAAAGCGGGTGAGGAGAGCAGCAGAGACACAGAGTAAAGAGCGTGAGGAGAGCGGAACGCAGAGTAAAGAGCGTGAGCAGAGCGCCAGAGACACAGGGTAAAGAGTGTGAGGTGAGCGGCAGAGACACAGAGTAAAGAGCATGAGAAGGGCAACAGAGACACAGAGTAAAGAGCATGGGGAGTGCGGCAGAGACACAGGGTAAAGCGTGTGAGGAGAGAGGCAGAGACACAGAGTAAAGAGCGTGAGGAGAGCTGAACGCAGAGTAAAGAGCGTATGGAGAGCGACAGAGACACAGGGTAAAGAGCGTGAGGAGAGCGGCAGAGACACAGAGTAAAGAGCGTGAGGAGAGCTGAACGCAGAGTAAAGAGCGTATGGAGAGCGACAGAGACACAGGGTAAAGAGCGTGAGGAGAGCGGCAGAGACACAGAGTAAAGAGCGTGAGGAGAGTGACAGAGACACAGAGTAAAGAGCGTGAGGAGAGCGACAGAGACACTGGGTAAAGAGAGTGAGGAGAGCGGCAGAGTCACAGAGTAAAAAGTTTGAGGAGAGCAGCAGAGACACTGGGTAAAGAGTGTGAGGAGAGCGGAAGAGACACAGAGTAAAGAGCGTGAGAGTGGCAGAGACACAGAGTAAAGAACGTGAGTAGAGCGGAAGAGACACAGAGTAAAGAGCGTGAGGAGAGCGGCAGAGACACAGGGCAAAGAGTGTGAGGATTGCGGTGGAGACACAGGGTAAAGAGCGTGAGGAGAGCGGCAGAGACACAGAGTAAAGAGCGTGAGGAGAGCGGCAGATACACAGAGTAAAGAGCGTGAGGAGAGCGGCAGAGACACAGGGCAAAGAGTGTGAGGATTGCGGTGGAGACACAGGGTAAAGAGCGTGAGGAGAGCGGCAGAGACACAGAGTAAAGAGCGTGAGGAGAGCGGCAGATACACAGAGTAAAGAGCGTGAGGAGAGCGGCAGAGACACAGAGTAAAGAGCGTGAGGAGAGCGGCAGAGACACAGGGCAAAGAGTGTGAGGATTGCGGTGGAGACACAGGGTAAAGAGCATGAGGAGAGCGGAGGAGACACAGGGCAAAAAGCGTGAGGAGAGCGGCAGTGACTCTGGGTAATGAGCGTGAAGAGAGTGACAGAGACACAGAGTAAAGAGCGTGAGGAGAGCGGCAGAGTGACAGGGTAAAGAGCGTGAGGAGAGCGGCAGAGACACAGGGTAAAGAGCGTGAGGAGAGCGGAAGGGACACAGAGTAAAGAGCGTGAGGAGAGCGGCAGAGACACAGGGTAAAGAGCATGAGGAGAGCGGAAGAGACACAGAGTAAAGAGCATGAGGAGAGCGGCAGAGACACAGAGTAAAGAGCGTGAGGAGAGCGGCAGAGACACAGGGCAAAGTCCGCGAGTAGAGCAGTGGAGACACAGAGTAAAGCGTGTGATGAGAGCGGAGGAGACACAGGGCAAAGAGCGTGAGGAGAGCCGCAGAGTCAAAGCAAAGAGAGTGAGGAGAGTGTCGAGGCACTGGGTAAAGAGTGTAAGGAGAGCGGAGGAGACACAGTGTAAAGACAGCGAGAGGAGTGGTGGAGACACAGGGCAAAGAGGGTGAGGAGAGTGGCGGAGACACAGGGCAAAGAGTGTGAGGATTGCGGTGGAGACACAGGGTAAAGAGCATGAGGAGAGCGGAGGAGACACAGGGCAAAGAGCGTGAGGAGAGCGGCAGAGACTCTGGGTAAAGAGTGTGAGGATTGCGGCGGAGACACAAAGCAAAGAGGGTGAGGAAAGTGGCGTGGTCACAGGGTGAAAGGACACGAGGTGAGCGGTGGGATAGAGGTGAAGGAGTGCAAAGAAAGCAGCGGAGACAGAGGGTAAAAGAATAAGGATAGCGGCGGAGACACAGGGTAAAAGAGTGCGAGGAAAACAAAGGTTCTCTACCAGCCCGCTCCTGCCACACAAAAGTGCCCCTCAACCCCAATCAAGATCCATGGACAATGCCTTGGACAGTGTGGATAATTCCCCATACCCCGGAGTCTCTTCTCAATGCGAGCGAGCATTGACAATAAAATCCAACATCTACTCCAATGCACCAGTGCAATCTTCAGACACCTGAAGAACAGAGTATTCGAAGACCCAGCACCAAGCTCATGGTCTACAGGACAACTGTGGTCCCTGTCCTCCTGTATGCATCAGAAACATGGTCAATGTTCAGCAGGCACCTGAAATCCCTGGAGAGATATCACCACGTTGCCTCCACAATATCCTGCAAATCCATTAGCAGGATAGGTGCAGCAACGTGAGCATCCTCTCCCAGGCACTGATTACGCTCAACCAGCTGCGATGGGCAGGTCACATTGCCCGCATGCCTGACACAAGACTCCCAAAACTAGTGCTGTCCTCCGAGCGCCGCAGTGGCAAGCGATCACTAGGAGGGGGAGGAAACACGACAAGGAAACTCGGAAAGCATCCTGAAATAAATCCAACGTCTGTGAAGGTGTCAATCGCCTCGGGCGCCTGAGGGTGGAGCACGCAGAGGCCAAGCACAGACAGTGAAAAGAGAGCGCAGAGTCCAGAGGGTCCCACCCACCTCATCAATCACCACCTGCCCAACTTGTGGCAGTGTCTGCGGGTCCAGGATTGGACCCACCTCCCCGGAGTGGAGGTAAATCATCCTCAATCCTGAGGGACTGCCCAAGCAGAAGGGAATAACTAGGGGGCAGTATGGTAGCACAGTGGCGAGTACAGTTGCTTCACAGCTTCAAGGTCCCAGGTTCGATTCCCGGCTTGGGTCACTGTCTCTGCGGAGTCTGCATGTTCTCCCTGTGTCTGCGTGGCTTTCCTCCGGGTGCTCTGGTTCCGCCCACAATCTAAAGATGTGCAGGTTAGGTGGATTGGCCATGATAAATTGCTCCTTAGTGTTCAAAAAGTTTGGGTGGGGTTACTGGGTTACGGGGATAGGGTGGAGGCGTGGGCTTAACTAGGTTGCTCTTCCAAGAGACGGTGCAGACTCGATGGGCCGAATGGCCTCTGAGGCATGATCAATTTGACGGGAGACGAAGTTGAATCCAAACTGAGGCTTTATTAGTATCAGATGTGTGGCCTCCCACAGCAGCTGGCGAAATGGCTGCGAGCTGGAGGCCACGCATATTTATAAACCGCCTCCTGGGTGGAGCTAGCATGCAGGGGCCACAGGTGAACCTGTAGAGCAGGTTCTACCGTACAACCTCTCATATCAGAACACAGTGGTTTACCACATTCACCCCCTGTTAAAATTGAGTCCGGCGGGGGTGGTGGATAACTCTATACAATTAGCAATTTTTAATATTTACAGAGCAGTAAAAAACTGTCTCTGGTTCATCCGGCGGGCCAGTCAGAGGTTCAGCCGGTCCGGTGCCTTGATGGTCCTTTGAGATTGACAAAGTGGTGACGGCGATGTTGGCGCTGTCGTGGTCGAAGTTGACTCCGGGAGCGTGCCGAAATCCTCTTCATCAACGGGGGTGGGCAGGGGGAGGACGGACGGTCCTAGGGGGAGTGATGGGGGCGGCGGGGGAGGGGAGGGTGGCGCCGGGGGCGGCGGGGGTGTTGTGGGGGTGGAACCTGCTGGTGCCAGGTCCCCGAGGGAGACGGGACCCTGGCGGCCGTCGGGGAACGCCACATAGGCGTACTGTGGGTTTGCGTGGAGCAGGTGCACCCTTTCCACCAACGGATCCGCCTTGTGGAGCCACACATGTTTACGGGAAAGCACGGTTCCCGGAGCTGTGAGCCAAGTTGGGAGGGATACCCCGAATGTGGACTTCCCGGGGAAGGTAAAAAGACGTTCATGTGGTGTACTGTTAGTAACAGTGCAGAGTAATGAGCGAATGGAATGTAGTGCATCAGGGAGGACCTCTTGCCAGCGGGAGGCTGGGAGATTTCTGGACCATAGGGCCAGCTGGACGACCCTCCATCCCGTCCCATTCTCCCTTTCTACCTGTCCGTTTCCCCGGGGGTTGTAGCTCGTCGTTCTGCTGGAGGCGATACCCCTGCTGAGCAGGAACTGACGTAGCTCATCACTCATGAATGAGGATCCCCTGTCACTGTGGATGTAGGCGGGGAAGCCGAACAGAGTGTAGATAGAATTAAGGGCTTTAATAATGGTGGCAGACGTCATGTCGGGGCATGGGATGGCGAAGGGAAACCGGGAGTATTCATCAATCACACTGAGGAAATACATGTGTCAATCGGAGGAGGGGAGGGGGCCTTTGAAATCCACGCTGAGGCGTTCAAAGGGGCGGGAGGCCTTCACCAGGCGCATGCAGTCCAGCCGGTAGAAGTGCGGTTTGCACTCCGCACAGACCTGGCAGATCTTGGTGATTGTCCTTACTTCCTCGACGGAGTAGGGCAAATTTTGTGCCTTAATGAAATGGTACAACCGTGTGACCCCTGGGTGACAAAGGCTGCCATGCAGGGTCCGGAGTCGGTCTACCTGTGCGCTGGCACATGTACCTCGGGATAGGGCGTCTGGAGGCTCGATGAGTTTGCCAGGGCGATACTTAATCTCGTAATTTCTAGGTGGAGAGCTTGATTCTCCACTGCAAGATTTTATTGTTTATGATCTTGCCTCGCTGTGTGTTGTTGAACATGAAGGCTACCGACCGTTGGTCAGTGAGGAGAGTGAATCTCCTGCCGGCCAGGTAATGCCTCCAATGTCGCACAGCCTCAACGATAGCCTGGGCCTCTTTTTCGAAGGATGAGTGCCGAATTTCAAAGGCATGGAGGGTGCGGGAAAAGAATGCCACGGGCCTGCCTGCCTGGTTGAGGGTGGCGGCAAGGTCGACGTCCGATGTGTCGCTTTCTACTTGGAAAGGAAGTGTTTTGTCTACAGCGTGCATTGTGGCCTTGGCAATATCAGCTCTGATCCAGGCGAAAGCCTGTTGGGCCTTGGCCGTCAGGGGGAAATGAGTGGACTGTATGAGTGGGCAGGCCTTGTCCGCATAGTTTCGGACCCACTGCGTGTAATGTGAGAAGAACCCCAGGCAACGTTTGAGGGCCTTGGGGCAGTGAGGGAGGGGGAGCTCCATGAGGGGGCGCATGCGGTTGGGATCGGGCCCCAGAACTCCGTTCTGGACCACGTAGCCGAGGATGGCTAAGCGGTTTGTACGGAACACACACTTCTCCTTGTTATACGAGGTTGAGGAGAGTGGCGGTGCGGAGAAATTTAGCGAGGTTGGCGTCGTGAATCTGCTGATCATGGCCGCAGATGGTCACATTGCCTAGGTACGGAAACGTGGCCCGTAAGCCGTACCAGTCGACCATTCGGTCCATCTCCCTTTGGAAGACCGAAATCCCATTGGTGACGCCGAAGGGGACGCTACGGAAGTGATATACCCGGCAGTCTGCCTCAAAGGCGGTGTATGGCCGGTCCGATTTACGGATGGGGAGCTGGTGGTAAGCGGATTTCAGGTCCACCGTTGAGTAGACCCGGTACTGTGCAACCTGGCTAACCATGTCAGATATGCGTGGGAGGGGTTACGCGTCGAGTTGCGTGTACCTGTTGATGGTCTGGCTGCAGTCCACAACCATTTATTTTTTCTCCCCAGACTTAACCACTACCACTTGAGCTCTCCAGGGGCAGTTGCTGGCCTTGGTGATGCCCTCCCGAAGCAACCGCTGGACCTCGGACCTGATGAAGGCCTTATCCTGGGTGCTGTACCGTCTGCTCCTGGTGGCAACGGGTTTGCAGTCTGGGGTTAGATTGGCAGAGACGGAAGGAGGATCAACCTTTATGGTCGCGAGGCCGCACACAGTGAGGGGTGGTAAGGGTCCGCCGAATTTAAGGGTCAGGCTCTGGAGGTTGCACTGGAAGTCCAGGCCGAGGATAAGTGCAGCACAGAGGTTAGGGAGGACGTAGAGACGAAAGCCGTGGAACTCTACGCCTTGGACTGTGAGCGTGACCCTGCAGTACCCCCAGATCGCTACGGGATCCGGAGGCCAGGGAGATACTTTGATTGGTAGGGTGTACCTTTAGGGAGCAGCGCCTTACCGTATTTGGGTGTACAAAGCTCTCGGTGCTCCCGGAGTCCAGTAGGCAGGAGGTCACATGGCCGTTGACTTTCACGCTGGTGGATGCGTTGGTCAGATTATGTGGTCGGGACTGGTCGATTGCCATGGAGGCGAGCCGTGGTTGATCGTCGGGTAGTGAGGCGGCCGTTGAGTTGAGGTCCTGGAACACCATTGGTGTACATGTGCTGCGGGGTGGATAAGATGGCGGCGCAAGGATGTCCTGGGGATTACAAAATGGCGGCATCCATTGAACGCATGTTGCGGGGTTGGAGCAAGATTGCGGCGCCCATGAAACGCACATGTTGTGCGGGGAAGAACATGGCGGCGCCCATTGGTCGCACATGGCCTGGGAGGAGAGGAGGATGGCGCCCATTGTCCGTGACCGGGGGGGGGGGGGAGGGGGGGAGACCGCAGCCGCTTAGCGGGCCTCGCACACCACAGGCCTTCTTCCCGCAGGCCTTACAAACGGCTGCGTGGGCCGGGCAGCGTTGGCGGGGGTGTTTTTGCTGGCCGCAAAAATAGCACCGGGGCCTCCCCGGAGATCACTGGCTGGTGCGTAGCGCAGGCGTATAGTGTGGTAGTGCCCCCGCTTGGGTGGCTGCGTGTGGGGTCCATGAAGCGTAGGAGGAGTGGGCCGCGCAGTTGGGGGAGTAGGACTGTACATTGCGCAGGGCGACCGTCATGGAGAGCGCTAGTGTTTTAGTCTCTGCAAGGTTGCGCGTAGCCCCTTCTAGGAGCCGCTGCCTGATAACATCAGGCCCAATCCCAGTCACAAAAGCATCCCGCATAAGGAGACCTGAGTGCTTCTTAGCTGTAATGTCCTGGCAGTCACAGTCCCGGACTAGTGGGATCAGGGCCCTCCAGAAGGCCTCAATTGACTCACCAGGTAGTTGAATACGCGCTGCGAGCGCGTGTCTGGCGAAGAGCGTGTTCGTCTTCTATTCATAATTTTCTTTGAGTCGAGTCATGGCATCAGCGTAATTGGGCGCATCCTGGATCAGCGGGAAGATTTTGGGGCTGAGTCTGGAGTACAATATTTGGATCTTCTGAGCCTCTGGAACAGGGGTCGGCGCCGCGTTGATATACGCTTCAAAACAAGCTAGCCAGTGCTGGAAGTCCTTTCTGGCGTCGCTTGAGTGTGGATCCAGCTGCAGGCGATCTGGTTTAATCCAGAGGTCCATCTTCTGAATCTGATACTAATAAATTGAGGCACGATCAATTTGACGGGAGACGAAGTTGAATCCAAACTGAGGCTTTATTAGTATCAGATGTGTGGCCTCCCACAGCAGCTGGCGAAATGGCTGAGAGCTGGAGGCTACGCATATTGATAACCCGCCTCCTGGGCGGAGCTAGCATGCAGGGGCCACAGGTGAACCTGTAGTGCAGATTCTACCGTACAACCTCTAATATCAGAACACAGTGGTTTACCACAGCCTCCTTCTGCACTGTAAATTCTATGATCTCTGAACTCCCTTGCTCCTCTTCATAATAGTGCCAAGGAATCTTTTACACCCATGGGAGTTTAATCTCTTTGGGAACTATTTTTAATGCAATAATTAACATGCAAATCAAATTCCAGTCTGTTGTTTGTCATCTTATTTCAAACAGCACAATCATTGTACTGAATCAGCATGGATTGAATTCGCCACAATTACGTCAAACAGTTCTTAAAAATAATGGAAGAAATTTTAACTCCTTGAAGTATACAAACTACCGTTAACTCAAAATGTCTGCGTTATCTTGTCCTGTTTGCGACAGAAACCTTGGCGATGCAGATTTTAAAAATTCATTCATGGGGTGTGGACATCACTAGCTGGGCTTGCTGGGCATTTCGGAAGACATTTGGTCTTCCACCACCTTTCTGTGGATCTGATGTCACATGTAGGCCAGACTTCCTTCGCTAAAGTGCGTTAGTGAACCAAATGGGTTTTTAATAACAATCGGCAGTGTCTTCATGGTCATCATTAGATCTTTAATTCCATTTCTTTTCGGATTCACATTTCAACATTTGGAATTCGAACCCAGGTCCCCACGGCACTGCCCCTTCGTCTCTGTATTACTAGTCCGGTGGCAATACCACCGATTGTCCCTAGCAGTCACCTATCGAACATAGAACAAAAATACAGTGCAGAAGGAGGCCATTCGGCCCATCTATTCTGCACCGACACACTTAAGCCCTCACTTCCACCCTATCCCCGTAACCCAATATCCCCTCCTAACCTTTTTGGTCACTAAGGGCAATTTATCATGGCCAATCCACCAAACCTACACGCCTTTGCACTGTGGGAGGAAACCGGAGCACTTGGAGGAAACCCACGCACACACACGGGGAGAACGTGCAGACTCCGCACAGACAGTGACCCAGCGGGGAATCAAACCTGGGACCCTGTGCTGTGAAGTCACAGTGCTAATCACTTGTGCTTATGTATCCACCAAAACCATACCAAGCACCCCAGATGATGAACATGATCAACTTCACCCCAGAGGACAAACAAACCAAGTTATTGACCCTCCTTATATCTCCATTTTTTTCCCTCCTTATGCTTCTGTGAAACTCTTTAGAAAGGCATGCTGACAGTGTTATCTCAGTCATCTCAGCACTGAGAGTTCCAAGGTTCTGCTGAAGTGGAGCGAGACTATATTTCACATGTAGCACAAAATCCAAGGTGATGCTTCACGATGCGTGATAATGTTAAGGCACATTTTGTAGCCATAGATGACCCATTGAAAAAGTGTTGCAGTTGCCAACATTACAAAAAATAATGACTGGAAAATAAAAATAATACAGACACTCGCATCAAAATGATTGAATTCACTTCAGCATTTGTCCGCCAATACTGACAACTGTTATCTTTAGCCCCGGGTCCTGGTTCTCGCAGCCAGGCAGAAAGCTCACTCGTTAAAATGAAGACCTCTGATTGTTGTTGTTTCAAGAATAAGTGGTTCACTAACCGAAAGATTTAGGTTTGAAAAAAAACCAGAAAGATAGCTGCGGAGCTTCAACGTCCAATGACGTCAGATTGAGAAGATAATTGACAAAAACAGATCAGGGAAGATCGGAATAAAATTGTGCGCGGAGGGACAGAATGGTTCACGTTTAATGCAGTGGATCTTTATTTTGTTAGAATCGTGTAAAAGGGAATCGGCCACACGATTGGCATCTCTCCATTTTTATTTCCGTTAACTTCGACAGAAAGAAAAATCCGAAGGTGTAAATCCGACTGCTGATTCACCAACAACAATAATAATAAACTTTATCGTCACAAGTAGGCTTACATTAACATTGCAATGAAGTTACTGCAAAAAGCCCCGAATCGTCACAGAATGTCCAATTCACCTAACAACACGTCTTTCGGGACTTGTGGGAGGAAACCGGAGCACCCGGAGGAAACCCACGCAGACATAGGGAGAGCGTGCAGACTCCGCACAGACAGTGACCCAGGCTAGGGGTCGAACCTGGGACCCTGGAGCTGTGAAGCAACAGTGCTAACCACTGTGCTACCGTGCCATCACACAAAGTCAAGATCTACTCCAAATGAGTCAGTCTGAGCTGTCGTGTTAAGCACACTGAGATAACACGGGCTGCAACTGGGTGCAGCTTTAATTGAAAGATACTCCAGACCTTGAAGTTAGTTCAATCCGATTTATTCAACCTGTCACACAGTTTAGCACAGTTCTCTGTAAATTCGACTCTCTGCTAACCTAAGTGTGATTATTCTGTCTGACTGAACCAGACTAGCTCCTAGCTACGTGTATGGAGGTGTTATGTGATATATACACCCTGACTCACTCTGTAGATGTCCCCAGTGGAAAGAGACGGAGTGTGAGCGCCTTGTGTCTTTTATAGTGGGAAACCACCCCCAAGTGTCCTGCCTGCTGATTGGTTATGTCCTGTTCTCTGTGTTCATTAGCTGCCTGTCTGTATCTCATTGTGTGCATGTCTGCATATCATGACATGAGCCATGTACCCCAGCCAGTATTCCTGAAGCACACATTGTATCGTTGCAATTGAAACATACACACTGATGTCAGAGACTGTCACAGTGATTGAAACCAATTAAAAGATGCTGGGCTGATTTTACAGCAAGTGTAGCAGAAGCCCCTCTTCAGGGTTGCCGGTAAAGTAAACGGCAAAGAGCAGCTACAGCACCAAAGGCTATCCCGGCACAAGGTCGGAAGAAGTAAGAAATTATGAAGAGGGGATGACAAATCCCCAAATCAGGCAGCTTGTATGGAAATGAAATGACCAATTCAAGGAAAAAAATGAATGGTAGGAATCAATGCGATGTGTCTTTATTTCAACACATTGCTGGGAGAGAGAAAGGCAAGCATTAATGATGTCTTTGGTAATGTAGCTGGGGGTTGGTGGGAGGATGTCCCGAATGAGCACAGCCTCTGGCATACAGAGGCCGGTGCACATTTCAGATCTCAGATCTAAGCAGAGATGCCAAACTGGCTCATGGGTGAGTTGGAAATTTATTCACGACGCTTTCAAATGTTAACTTCATGTTTCAGCCAAGGCTTCCAGCTCGTTCTACAGCCTTTTCTCAAAGTCCACACCGAGGCTTAACCAATTAAGTGCAGTGAGCATCAATTAGAGAGACTCACATAATCAAACACAGAACAACTGAATACTACACGGACAAAAGCAGCTGTGATTTCCCCTCTTGAGTGGGATCCACCATCAGGAGCCGATCCTTCTGCCATTAGCTGCCCTGGAGCTTTCGCCCACAATGTTTTGCTTTGCCTTCAAATGCTTGCGAGTCCTCTGATCAGAAGCCTGCCCACCATCGAGTGCAGAGGCGGCCAATTAGGAGGCTACCTCTCAGTAGGTTGCACTGGTGGGTATGCTGACAAAGGGGGAGGGGCTGGCGCAGGACCCCCAAATGGGCCTGACCTCGAAATCCAGAAGGCTACTGAAAAACCTAGCTCTGAGAAAGTAGACAGTGCAGAATAAGAAAAGGTGGGCTGCAAAAGAACATTGTGTAGCACAACACCATGAGAGTGGCTGTATGCGTCAGCTTTTCTTGTCCTACTGCAATGTAATGGAACGTCCCTTTCACTAAAATCTAGTTTGGGACAAGTTCATGGCAAGTTCTCTACTCTCTTGCAAAAATGATTGGTTAATTCATCATGCATTTATAGTTTCCCAGACAGACGTCCTGCCTATGATAATGCTTACAAATTGTAAACAGCCGGCTGGTATCAGCTCCATCCATTGACAATCATGACAGACCACTTAGTAGTAAACCAGAAGATCCAGAACAAATAACCTATTTATCCAGGCCCTGTAATCTTGCTTGTCCCTAAACTTTACTGTTTACGCCAGCAAGTCATAAAACAGGATTAAATAATGACACCTCTGCTAATCTCTCAATGTACTTGCCCTGTACCCTATCTCCCATCATGAAAGTGTTGCCTTTTACGACTCATCACGACAATGACATTTAGAATTTGACAATTCACTGACCTTATCTTCACAGGATATTGATGGGAGCTGGGTGAGGCATTGGCCTAATGTTTATAACACAGCGATCAATCACACTAAATTCTGACTTTCAGCTGGCACATGCATTAGGAGTCTGCATCAGAGAGCACGTGGAGTAATGTAGTTTTCTTGAAAAACAACAAATACAGTTGAATTATTCGCTGGAAGGTTCTGGTCTCTTGCCCATCCCCAATTTTCATTGATCCAAAATTGGCGGCTGTACCTTTGGCTGACCAGCTCCTATTCTCTGGAATTTGCTCCCTAAATTTCTTCATCTCTCCTGTCCTCTTTAACATGGAACTTAGAACCTACTTCTTTAACCAAGCTTTTGGACATGTGTCCTAATATCTTTTATGTGCCTCGGTTTCAAAGGTGATTGAAAGACTTGCATTTTACAAAATGCTTTTCGTGACCTCAGAATGTTTCAAAGTGTTTTGCAGCCAATAAATAACGTTTTTAAGTGTAGAAGTACAGTGAGATCCCGAAAAACAGCCACGGGATAATCTCAAATTATCTCTTTTTAGTGGTGTTGGTTGAGAAATAATCGTTTGACAACATTCCTGTGAAGTTCCTTGGGATGTTTTAGTAACTCTAGAAATGCAAGCTGTTGTTGGAACTGGTAACAGGAAAGTACAACCTGAGAGAGGTGATCTTAGAGGTTATGAAAAAGGTTCTATTAGTCTTAGAGAGACCCCTTCTGGTGGCAATGGAAAAAATGGGCCTTAAAATTTTGGAATGTGGGGTTTCCCTTCCGACCAGCTGAAGTTTCCCATTGACTCTGAGTCCTCTGCAGCCATTTGATGCTTGAATGAGCGCTAAGTGACCGTAAGCGGCACTTTCGCCCCTCAATCGGGACTAAGTCCCACTTTAGAAAGCTGTCAGGCAAACAGATTGGCCAACACCCCTCTCGTCCCTGCAGCAACAGGAGCTTCAATGGACTAAAGAGGAAGTACTTCAGCATGCCTTGGGGGCCCCAGGGTGGGGAGTGCAGGGAAGGCCTGGGGTCGGTGGGGCCATGGGGCTGGTGGAGAGTGGGCATTTTGGGGTTTCAGGGAAGAGACCAGGGGCGAAGGGAGGTCCAACAGAGCTTGGGGAGGATGCCCAAAGTCAGGACGGAGCTTCTGATGGAGTCGCACCCCTTCCCCACTTTCCTGCCTGAGATCTAAGCCTGTTCATTTTCAAGCTTCACCAGGTAAATCCTCCCGTCAGCCTCAAAGTTGAGGTCTGGGCAGGAAACGGCCCTTAAGTGGCCTATGATTGGGGCAAGGGTAGGTAGCCCGTCCCACCCCAGCGTACGGTCAGGGTGAGCAGGATTCACTCGAGTGAATCCCGTTCCTGCAATTGCACGCTCCTGCCCCAGCAGGAAACCGTGAAATTCAGGCCATGCAGTTTAAAGAGATGCTTCCAGTGCCTCCCCATGTTTATCCCGAAGGCCTCCTTTAGGCGGGTCAACAGGAGTATAACGGGGTTTGTGTGGGCGCGAGGGACTCCGAGGGTGAGAAGGGTGTTCCTGGAGCGGAGTAGTGATAGGGGGGGGGGGCTGGCACTGCCCAACCTCTGTGGGTACCACTGGGCCGCCAATCTGGTGATGGTGCGCAAGTGGGTGATGGAGGGGGAGGGGGCTGCATGGAAGAGGCTGGAGGCGGCGTCTTGTGAGGGTACGAGTCTGGAGGCGCTGGCAATGGTGCCGCTGCCGCTCCCTCCAATGAGGTATACCACGAGCTCGGTAGTGGCGGCTACCCTCAAAATCTGGGGGCAGTGGAGGCGGTACAGGGGGGACGTTCGGGCCTCGGTGTGGACCTCAATACGGGGGAACCACCGGTTTGTCCCTGGGAGAATAGACAGAGGGTTTTCGGGGTGGCACAGGGCAGGGATAAGAAGGTTGGGGGACCTGTTTGTGGACGGGAAGTTTGCGAGCCTGGGTGACCTGGAGGAGAAGTATGGGCTCCCCCCCGGGGAACGCCTTTAGATATTTACAGGTAAGGGCGTTTGCCAGGCGGCAAGTGGTGGAATTCCCGCGGCTGCTGCCACGCACAGTACAGGACAGGGTGCTCTCGGGGAGGGGGGGGGGGGGGGGTTGGAGTGAGGAAGATCTCGGAAACTTACCAGGTGATGCAGGAGGAGGAGGAGGCCTCGGTGGTGGAATTGAAAGGTAAGTGGGAGGAGGAGTTGGGAGAGGAGATCGAAGAGGGGACGTGGGCAGATGCCCTAAGGAGGATGAACTCTTCCTCTTCGTGCGTGAGGCTCAGCCTCATCCAGTTTAACGTGCTGCACAGGGCACACATGACTGGGACAAGGATGAGCCGGTTCTTTGGGGGTAAGGACAGGTGTGTTCGATGCTCAGGGAACCCAGCAAATCACACCCTTATGTTCTGGGCATGCCCAGCGCTGAAGGAATTTTGGAAGGGCGTAGCGAGGACGGTGTCGGGGGTGGTAGGATCCAGGGTCAAGCCGGGCTGGGGGCTCGCAATATTTGGGGTTGCAGGGGAGCCGGGAGTGCAGGAGGCGAAAGAGGCCGGTATTCTGGCCTTTGCGTCCCTGGTAGCCCGGCGAAGGATTCTTCTTCAGTGGAGCGATGCGAGGCCCCCAAGTGTGGAATCCTGGATCAACGATATGGCAGGGTTTATTAAATTGGAGAGGGTGAAATTCGCCTTTATGGGATCGGTACAAGGGTTCTTTAGGTGGTGGCAACCGTTCTTGGACTTCCTGTCAGAACAGTAGACAATGGTCAGCAGCAGCAGCAGCAACCCGGGGGGGTGGGAGTTCTATTTTATTTTTGTTTATTTACACTGGGGATCTGAGGGGGTGTATATATTTGCTATGTTTGCTTTGTGTTAATTCGGGGTGTTAATTTATTATTTCTGTATAGGGGGGAGGGGGGCACTGGGGTTATTTTACTTTGTTCTGTATTTAATTCTAGTGGGTTCCTTTTTCATTCTGTTGTTGATATTTTGTGAAAACCTCAATAAAAATTATTTTTTTAAAAAGAGATGCTTGTAATACTTGCCATTTGATTTTATCGTATGATATCGCTGCAGGCACAAGCGCCGTACTCAGATTCAACCAATGAGGACCTATTACTAATAATAACCAGACCATCGAGACTTGGAGCTGGTATAGTTTAATAACCATTTAAGCAGTTTCCACGTGCATGGCCACAGGTCCTTGAAAGTGCAGGAACAGGTGTGCAAGGTAACCAAGAAAACATTAGGAACGTTTTCCTTTACTGGGCGAAGTATTGAATATAAAAGCAGGGATGTAATGATGGAACTGTATAAAACACAGTTCTGGTCACCACATTACAGGAATGCCATAATTGTTCTTACTTGGGCTTCAGCCAGACTTTTGATCAGGTCCCACATGGGAGACTGAGCGAAGGTAAGAGCCCACGGGATCCAAGGAAATTTGGCAAATTGTATTCAGAATTGGTTGAGTGGCAGAAAGCAGAGGTGATGGTGGAAGGGTGTTTTTCTGACTGGAAGCCTGCGTCCCACAGGGATCTGTGTTGGGGCCCTTGTTGTTTGTGGTTTATATAAATGATTAAGACATGAATATAGGAGGTTTGATCAGTAAGTTTGTGGATGATACAAAAATTGGTGTGGTTGTAAAAGTAAGGAGGATAGCCTTACAGTACAGGAGGATATAGACAGGCTGGTCAGATGGGCTGATCAGTGACAAAAGGAATTCAATCCAGATAGGTGTGAGGCGATGCACTTGGGCAGGACAAACAAGGCAAGGGAATACATGATAAACAGCAGGACCCTGGGGTGCACTGAGGATCAGAGGGACCTTGGTTTGCATATACAGTGGTCACTTAAGTTAGCAGGGCATGTAGATACAGTGGTTAAGAAGGCATTCTTACTTTTATTAGCTGAGGCATGGAGTTTAATAGCAAGGGAGTGCATCTGGAACTGTATATAACGTCTTGGTTTGGCCACAGCTAAAGTATTTTGAGTGCAGTTCTGGAATCCACATGATGGGAGATATGTGATAGCACTGGAAAGAGTACCGAGGAGATTTACCAGGATGTTGCATGGGCTGGGCAGTTTTAGTTATGAAGAGAGACTGGATAGGTTGGGGTTGCTTTCCTTGGAGCAGAGGAGACTGATTAGGGATATGATTGAGATGTATAAAACTATGAGGGGCTTAGATAGAGTAGACAGGAAGAACTTTCTCCCTTGGTGGAGGATCAATGACCAGGGGGCATAGATTTAAGGTAAGGGCAGGGGGTTCAGAGGGGATGTGAGGAAAAACATATTCACTCAGAGGGTGGTGGGAGTCTGTAACTCACTGCCTAAAAGGGTGGAGGAGGCAGAGACCCTCATAACATTGAAGAAGTATTTAGATGTGCACTAGCGATGCCGAGGCATACAAAGCTATGAGCCAAGAGCTGGAAAGTGGTATTAGAATACTTAGGTGTTTGTTTTTGACCAGTGCAGATATGATGGGATGAAGGGCCTTTACTGTGCTGAATGCTCAGTAATGATTTAAGAGACATTCCAATTAGTTGTCTCATTTATGTTAAGTATCCAATGACTGACACTGATCTGTAAAGGGGCTTCAGGAGGCCTTGGAGTCAGGTGATGTGATGATAGTGTTTTGTGCAGAGTCTATTCAAGTGTAATAAAGGTGTTTGTGGAAAAGGAGCAGAACCTTTGACTTTTTATACAACAGCAGCGAAACGTCTAACAAATGGTAGCAGAGGATGGTTGCTGTGCAAATGTGAAGGGTTGAAAGATACAACTTTTCCAGACCAAACCAAGGAGTGAGTGAGAAGGAAAAAAAAGGATATATGGCTGAACCTAGGATAAAGATGGCCGGATATGACTAGCCTCCCCTTATTTTCTGAAGTGCAGTAGTTATGTGGACCAAGGTAACTGCCTTGGGAAACAGAAAACAAGGTATGGCATTGGCTCTTTCTCTACCTTAGGACAGTAAACTCCGGAGCAAAGTGTTTTCGGAGCTGGAATTGGAAGAGTTAGACTCAGAAGAAGGTCTGGAGACTCTATTACGTTATATGGATAAGATTTATAAAAAGGATGACTTGTTAAGTGCACATGAAGCATGGTCGGATTTTGCTAGGTTCCGGAAAATAGAGGATTTCTCCATTGAAGACTATATAATGGAATTTGGCAGACTGTATAAAAGGCTGCAGAAACACAACCTGGAATTTCCACAGTCTGTGTTGGCCTTTAAATTACTTGACTGAGCTAGAGTGAGCAACATGGATAGGCTCCTGGTTTTGACAGGAGTTCAGTTTGCAGACAAGGATACCTTATTCGATCAGATGACAGAAGCTTTAAAAACGTTTCTGGGGAAACATTCGATTCCGATGGCTCTGAAGACCCAAATAGGTCAGTCTGCAATAAAGCAGAATATGGGAGATACACTACTAACAGGATGGCGAAATTGTATGGCTACGAACAGTTTCCACGACTATAGAAGGAGATCACGACCTGGAAATTATGAAGACAGAAACCCAGTTAGAACCTACAGTAGGAAGATGAACCCCAGAAATGCACGGGGCATGATAAATCGATGTTTTTGATGTGACTCTTAATACTATTATGCTTTCAACTGTCCAACACGTTATAATAGTGTTTAAGCGACACATGACACAGAAGAGTCAGAAGAGGAAAAAGATAGTGACCAGAAAGAAGGCTTTGTCCTATTAACAAGCAGTTTTACGCCGGTAATGAGGGTGTTTTTGCAGAATCCTTCAATTGTGCTGTATTGGACAGTGGCTGCACATCTACTGTGTGTGGAATTGACTGGTTAAAATGTTACCTGGATTCCTTGAATGCTGAAAATCGTAACAAAGTTAAGGAATTTGAAAGTTCCACAGGTTTCAGGTTTGGGGATGATAATACTCTGAAGTCGCTGAAAAGAGTGGTGATCCCTTGCAGTATTACCAGAGTGAATCATTTCATTAGCACGGATGTTGTATCAAGTGAGATACCTTTGCTTCTGAGCAGACCGTCGATGAAGAAAGCACACATGAAACTGGATATGGAACAGGATAAGGCAACAGTTTTTGCAAAGACGGTGAACTTACAATTTACAGTCGGGACACTATTGTATTCCATTACTGACAAATAATATTTCAAGCACAGTTGTTAAGGATGTGTTAATGGCAGTTGAAAATGGGACTTTAGCTGATAAAAAGCTTGTTGTGTTAAAACTACATAGGCAATTTGCACATCCGTCTCCTCGAAGGCTGAAACATTTATTAAAGGATGCAGGGATAAGGTATGAAGACTATACTAAACTGATAGAACAGGTCAGTGACCGCTGTGAAGTTTGTAGGAAGTACAGAAGGACACCAGCACGACTGATAGTAGCCCTACCTTTGGCCAGGGATTTTAACGACATTGTGGTCATGGACCTTAAGATCTGGGATAAAGCCAATAATATATTTATTTTGCATTTTGTAGATTTAGCAACCAGATTTAATCAATCAATGATTGTACGAAGTAAAGAAAAGAGAGTAATTCTGGATCAAATCGTGGAAAAATGGATAGGGACAGGAATGGGCCCACTGTCAAAGTTCCTAATGGAAAATGGGGGGAGAATTTGCTCACGATGAGTTTAGGGATATGTGTGAAAATGTGAATATCACAATTATGAATACGGCTGCGGAAAGCACATTTAGTAATGGTGTGTGTGAAAGAAACCATGCTGTAATTGATGACATGCTCCGGAAATTTTTGGCGGATCGACCGAATTGCAGGCTAAATTCAGCTTCAGCATGAGTGGTACATGCAAAGAATTAATTGCAGATGGTTGGGAACTATAGTCCCTGTCAATTAGTGTTTGGTAGAAATCCTAAAATTCCATCCATTTTGGATGACCAGCCTCCAGCTTGGGAAAGGACTACAATTAGCTCTGCCTTTGCTGAGCATTTAAATGCATTGCATAGCAGTAGAAAAGCTTTTTTGGAAGCAGAAGTCTCTGAAAGAATTCACAGAGCTTTAAGGCATAATGTACGGCCATCAAATACCGTTTTTCAAAAAGGAGACATAGTATACTATAAGAGAGACAATTTTAATGAATGGAAAGGCCCAGGGAAGATCATAGGCATAGATGGCAAAACAATTATTTTGCAACATGGCAATCAAACTGTTAGGGTACATTCATCAAGGATAATGGGTACAGATTACAATTTTTCAAATTTAGACAGAGCAGACAGACATGACGAGGAACCAGGGTCATCTGGTACGCATGTGTTACAGAATTATGAGGATCAGTTGACTGATATAGACAGGGTTTCTATAGAGGAACACAGCACTTCTGATGAATTAGAATAGGCCATATTTCCAAAAGGACAACTGCCAAAAGTTGGTACAAAAGTGACATACTTGCCTGAAGGGTCTAGTCACTGGAAGGATGCAACTGTTATTTGTAGAGCAGGGAAGGCCACTGGAAAGTATAAACATTAGTTGAATGTACAGCATTCAGGGAAGGGAGTCAAGACAATGGATTGGGAACACTAAGTTCAAAAATGAAGGGCACAGAAACGCAATGTCAGTTCAAATAGTACATCGGATATTGAACAGGTCTGCAGGAAATGGTCGAGAACTATTGAAAGGACATCCCACAGCAGAAGGGAAAGATCAAGCAGTAGCAGTACAGAACGAGAAACCAGGCGGGAGAGGTGACGTAGTTTATCAAAGTCTCGGAACATGAGTAAGACTACGAATACTAATAGGAGTAGAAGCCCACATGCACGTGAGATTTTGGTGGCTTTCAATAAATTAGATGAAAAAGTTATCAAAGATGTCAAACAGCATGAACTGCATAGTTGGAGTGAATTTGGGGTATACACGGAAGTACCGGATAGGGGACAAAGAGCTCTATCCCACAGATGGATTTGCATGGAAAAGGTTCTTCCGGATGGAACTTATAAGGCAAAGGCCAGGCTTGTGGCAAAGGGATTTGAAGAAAACTTAGAAGATCAGGATTTAAGGGTAGATTCACCTACAGCAGGAAAGATTATTTTAAAGATCTTCTTGTCTCTATTAGCCACAAAGGCATGGGGATGCAAATCTATAGATATAAAAGCTGCCTTTTTGCAGGGGCATCAGCTCCAGAGAGATATTTTTCTCCGTCCTCCTAAAGAAGCAGCTAACACAGAAGGGGTACTCTGGAAGTTGAACAAATGTGTATATGATTTAAATGATGCGTCAAGTGTCTGATATTTTTCGGTAAGGTCAGTTTTGTTAAAGTTAGGCTGTTGCCAGTTGAAAGCAGATCCGGCAATGCTTTACTGGTACTATAAAGGAAATCTTTCTGGCATCTTTATGATGCATGTCGATGATTTTTTTGTGTGGTGGAACTAGTGATTTCAAAGCTATTATAATCTCTGGTTTGAGGCAAGAATTCAGGGTTGGAAGTCAGGCTTCCGGTGCATTTAAATATATTGGACTGGAAATTGGACAGACTAAGTTAGGGGCAACTTTACGTCAGCAATCTTATTTGGAAAGCATCAGTCCAATAGCAATTAGTTGTGGCCAGGTTTCACAAAAAGACGCAATGGTTTCATAGACGGAAAAAGAGCAACTGCAAAGTTTAATTGGGCAACTGAATTGGTTAGGTAGACAGACTAGACTGGACGTGAGTTTTGATGTCTTAGAGTTGAGTACAAAAATGAATGATCCCAAAGTGGAAGACTAAAGTGGTCAAACTAAAAATGCAGGAGTGTGTTTTGAGATTCCCGGTTTTAGGCCACCTTAGGCACTTAAAACTCATAGTTTATAGTGATGCGTCCGATGCAAATTTATGTGATGGGGTTTCAAGTGCAGGAGGTTTTATAATTTTCCTTTTAGGAACAATGGTAAATGTTACCCTCTTGTGTGGGAAACAAAGAAAATAAGGAGAGTGGTCAATAGCACTTTGGCTGCTGAGACGTTAAGCCTTGGTTATATATCTTTTATATATCTCAGATATTGACAGAAATTTGGAGATTAGGGGATTGAGGTAATACACCTATTGACTGTCACATTGACAATAAATCTCTGTGGGAAAATGTGCACTCTACAAAAAGTGTCAATGAAAAAAGGTTAGACATCGCAAGTTTGAAGCAGATGTTGGACAGAGGGGAAATAGCAAAAATTAAATGGGTCGACAGTAGCTACCAATTGTCAGACTGTTTTACAAAAAGAGGGGCTAGTTCACAGAAAATTCTGTTTCTGAGACTGTTTTTTTTTCTTCCAAAAAAAAAAGAAAAAAACAAGGGGGGAAATTGCGTGTGTGATTTTTAGTTTCTTGAAAGTTTGTTTTCACCTAATTATTATTTTTTCTCCAAGGAAGGGGAGACGGTTAAGTAATGGGTTAAGAGACATTTCAATTAGTTGTCTCATTTATGTTAAGTATCCAATAATTGACACTGATATGTAAAGGGGCTTCAGGTGGCCTTGGAGTCAGGCGATGTGATGATAGTGTTTTGTGCAGAGTCTGTTAAAGTGTAATAAAGGTGTTTGTGGAAAACGAGCAGAACCTTTGACTCTTTATACAACAGCAGCTAAACGACTAACACTGTAGACCTCAGTGACTCTGTGACTAAGTGCCCAACACTGAGGTACTTCAAAGAGCAGAAATGTCTGCACTTGAAGCCCAGCTCAGATGGATTGGTAGTATAGAAGACTGATCATAATACCGAAGGCACGACTTATAATTGGACACTGCCTGCAATGTAGGCCAAGATTAAAGTTCGAGGACTCCTTGAAAGAAATGCGGCATCTCCACAACAGACTGGGAGAAAAATGCACAAGAAAGAACTACCTGGAGAGAAATCTCAAATAGCGGCATTTTATCCTTCAAACAGCAAAAACCATTGGCAACTAAGGACAAAAGGCAAGTTTTGGAAATATCAGACAGTCCAAACAAATTTGGACAATTTATCTTTGCCCGAAGTGTGGAAATTCACGTGGGCCTACAATCAGGCTCCACAGCCAGATTAGAATATGCAACAAATGGCTCTGAACACACAAGAAATTACCATCTTCAATTATGAAGAGACGATGGTAATAAATGCAGAAAATGCTGGAAAACTGTAGCAGGTCTTGTCGTGTTGGGTGCTCTGCTACACAGACGAACCAACACGGTTGCGGAAGGTACAACTCAGTTTTATTACTAACAATTATGAACATTTGTAAACTGGTTGCTGTGGTTCGTTCATTACCCTCTAACCTGTGGACCCAGCCCTAACACTATCTTGAAGAGGCACTCAGCACATGGTGAATGTCTGAGTGGCTTGCTGTGAGCTCTGTGCCCTGAGCTGTCTCCTGCTGGAATCAATCGGAAGTGTCGTGTTCCCCGTTTTATAATGTGCCTGCTCTTGCTTGTGATTGGCTGTGATGTTGCGTGTGTATTGATTGGTCCGTTGATCTGTCCATCAGTGTGTATGTGTGTTTGCACCATGATGTTTATCTGAATATCATGACAGGTCTGGCAGCATCTCTCGAAAGGAAAACAAAAGGCCCGGTTTAACTATCGCGGATCTGGGCATATCGATTCAATAGCGGAAAGGCCAAAATTGAGATAGTGCCGGACGTAAATCAGTTTGCTATTTATCTGGCCCGCTCCCAATGGCGAGTTCCCGATCACACCCAAATATGTTGGTTATATCATTAACCCAATCTGCAATAATTTCCAACTCATCAGCGAGATTGAAGTTGAATGTAATGGCCTCCTGGGAGTTAATCCGCTCCCCACGTGGGCGTTGTTTAGTACTCCTTTTTAAAAACAAAAAGCTGATGCAATGGCTACTGAGGGGAACTGAGGAGGTGAGTAGCCATTTCGCTTTTCCAGTATGGAGCTCAACAACATTGGAGCCCTAGTGCTCGGGAAGGGTGGGCGGGGGGACGGGGTGGGGGGAATGGATGACCCAAAAGGGGGCTGGGCTTGGTCGGGGGGGGGGGGGGTACTGAAGCCTTCCAGATCAGGCATCATCCCTGGGCCCGGAAGGGGGGGGGGGGCGGCAGGTGAGAGGCTTTTCATCCATGAGGCCTTCAAGCTACCTTTGAATATTTTGGATAGCCATAACAAGGGCAACTATAGCTGCTGCCTGTCTTTTCTCCCAAAAGCATTCAGGACAGAGCTCCGTTCTTGGTTATATCCTGAAGGTCACTTTGACTCCTTTTGACTGTGAGCAGCCTCAAGCTTCACAACTGAAGGCTATTGCTAATAAGGAACTGGCCTTGTCAGTTGTGAGAGCACTTCACAGCTGCAGGTTGTGTTTGCTGCTTGCTCCGGCTGGTGACTGCAGATGCAGCCTGGAGGCTGTTGTTGCTGTTTCCTTCTTTTTCTGTAGCCAGAAGGAAGGACAATTTTTTCCAAGATACATTGAACCTGGAACACCGGATTATGGGGAACGTATGAGCCCAGAAGGCAATCCGGTTTGAATCAAGAAGACGCTGTGGGACCTGGTGAGCAACCTTATTCCAAATGGGTTACCTGATGACGCCCTTGAAGAAATGCTTTCGCAGATTGCTGATGCTTTTGTTGCTGGTGAGGTGGGTGCTGCATGTATCTGACATGTCACCGCGGGTTAAACACGCTGAAAGTCAAGGATATTCAACTGCACCTTGAGCACCAGTGGAATATGCGGATGCCAGGATTTGGTTCCGGTGAGATTGGGCCGTGTGGGAGGGCCTGCACAGCTGTGGCTCCTGGATGGAGAATGGCACTGATATGTGGGACAAGTAACACATTGATGGACAGATCATTTCTAAGACAAAGTCCTGGGTCATGATAACACTTCTCAGGCTTGATCTCTATTTCTGTTAAGGAATCGGCATGGAGTGAGACTGCGTGTGTCTATTTTTATTTTGTTAACATGAGCTGATATAGCTTTGTATTGGTACCAATATGGAACGGTGATGTTTCCGTGTTGTTTAATGGTTAGTGTCATGTGTGGAATGTTACATAGTTGATTTTCAAATCTTTATTACTGTTGACCATTTAATAAACAAAATATTCTCACGTGGATTCTCATGGGTACACATGTCATGTCTCAGATGATGATTTATTGCTTCGCATTTCAATCAAACCTTGAAACCTGAACAGTTTGCCTGACCTCTAGAAGCTTCACACCATAGAGGCAGCAGCCGACAATCAGACTCGAAAGAGACGTGAGCTTCAGCACTGGGGATATCCTCATGACCATAGGGTGAGTGTGTGGATCAGGGATTAGCATCTGAGCATGGTCTCCCTAATGCTCCTGGCAGGAGTCTGGGGCCTGGGGTCTTAGGGCTCCAGTTGTGGCCGGGGGTGAGTGTTCAGAGCAAGGTTTGCCAGCACAACTGGCTCGCTGGATGGCACCCTGAGAGAAAGTGGGACACGTAAGGGTGAGGGACACGTGGAGATTTGTGGGTCTCGGGGTGGAAGCCCTAACTGGTTGTCAGTCTATCTCCTTCTCCAATTCTTTACAGAGGCCAAAATGGATGGTGGTCTCAGTCCCAGAGAGGATCCCCTCACGGTGCTGGTGGCAGCCCTGGTGGCCAGACGCCAGAGAAGGCAGCAGCACCGATGCAGGCTGGAGGCGAAAACCCATGTGCAGGAGACCACCGTATCCCCTGAAGACCCGGCCGCCCATCAGGCCACAGAGGAACCCAGAGGGGAACACCAGTGACAGCCCAAAGTGTTCAGGTGTTGTTGGTCTTTAGAGGAGATGACAAACAGCGTGTACGACAGGAGACTCCATCTCAACAAAGATGGAGGAGGACACCCACTCCCAATGGCCATGAAGGTCACAGCAGCCATGAACTTCAATGCAACCGGTTCATTCCGGGGTTTGAGCGGAGATTTGTGCAGCATGCCACAAGTACATCCATGAGGTTACAGATACCCTGTATGTCCGGGCAGCAGACGATATCAACTTGGTGCTGGACCAAGCTTACCAAGATGCCCAGGCTGCAAGACACTCCACAAAGGCCAGAATGCCCCAGGTCCAGGGCGTAATTGGTGGCATGCATGTGACCATGCGCGCACCGGGGAATCGGGGAGTGCCCTTCATTAGCAGGAAGGGGCTCCCTCCCTGCATGTTCAACTCTTGCGTGACCATCGCCTCCAGATCATGCATGTGTGTGCACACTTCCCAGGGAGTGTGTATGACAGCGTCACCCTGGGACACTCAGAAATCCCCGACATCTTCAAGGACCACCCCAGGATGACAGGTTGGCACTTGGGGATAAGGATACCCGCTGAAGCCCTGGTTGATGGCTCCAGTGCAGAGGCCGAAGACTGAAGCGGAGACCCACTATAATGAGGCCCATGTTACCACCCGTGCTGTCATTGAGCGGTGCATTGAACTGCTCAAACTGCGGTTCCGGTGCCTGGGCCGCTCTGGTGGTGCACTGCAGTCCACCCCCCAGAGAGTCTCCCGCTTTGTGGTGGCCTGCTGTGCCCTCCACCACCTGGCACAGTAGCGGGGCGACATGCTGGAGGAGGAGAAGAAAAGACATGCAGCCTCGCCTGAGGAGGCGGAGGTGGTCAAGGCGGAGCTTGTGGGCGAGCTAAGGGAGGAGCCGCAGTAGGTGCGGGAGGGTGGAGGACCGGGGGCGGCAAAGGTACAGCATGCACCGAGTATCAGGCAGGCCCTCATCTTGGCCCGCTTCTCATAGGACGAGGCTTTGTCCATCAGCTCAACCCCAACATTCCACTCCTTCCCCCATTCCCCTCCTTCCCCCCATTCCTCTCATTCCCCCATTCCCCTCCTTCCCCCCATTCCCCTCCTTCCCCCATTCCCCTCCCTTCCTCCATTCCCTCCTTCCCCCATTCCCCCCTTCCCCCATTCCCCTCCTTCCCCATTCCCCTCCTCGCCCATCCCCCCATTCCCCTCCTTCCCCCCATTCCCCTCCTTTGCCCCATTCCCCCCTTCCCCCAATTCCCCTCCTACCCCCCCATTCCCCTCCCTTCCTCCATTCCCCTCCTTCCCCATTCCCCTCCTTCCCCCCATTCCCCTCCCTTCCCCATTCCCCCTTCCCCGATTCCCCACCTTCCCCATTCCCCTCCTCCCCATCTCCCCATTCCCCTCCTTCCCGCCATTCCCCTCCTTTGCCCCATTACCCCCTTCCCCAATTCCGCTCCTACCCCCCATTCCCCTCCCTTCCCCCATTCCCCTCCTTCCCCATTCTGCTTCTTCCCCCCATTCCCCTCCCTTCCCCATTCCCCCTTCCCCCATTCCCCTCCTTCCCCATTCGCCTCCTTCCCCCATTCCCCTCCTTCCCCCATTCCCCTCCTTCCCCCATTCCCCTCCTTTGCCCCATTCCCCCTTCCCCCCATTCCCCTCCTTCCCCCATTCCCCTCATTCCCCCATTCCCCTCCGTCCCCCCCATTCCCCTCCTTCCCTCTATTCCCCTCCTTTCCCCCATTCCCCGACTTCCCACCATTCCCCTCCCTCCCCCAATTCCCCTCCTTCCCCCCATTCCCCTCCTTCCCCATTCCCCTCCTACCCCCATTCCCCTTCGCCCAATTCCCCTCCCTTCCCCCATTCCCCTGCTTCCCCCATTCCCCTCCTTCTCCCCATTCCCCTCCTTCCCCCATTCCCCTCCTTTCCCCCATTCCCCTCCTTCCCCCATTCCACTCCTTCTCCCCATTCCCCTCCTTCCCCCATTCCCCTCCTTTCCCCCATTCCCCGACTTCCCCCCATTCCCCTCCCTTCCCCCCATTCCCCTCCTTCCCTCTATTCCCCTCCTTTCCCCCATTCCCCCATTCCCCGACTTCCCCCATTCCCCTCCCTTCCCCCCATTCCCCTCCTTCCCTCTATTTCCCTCCTTTCTCCCATTCCCCCCATTCCCCGACTTCCCACCATTCCCCTCCCTCCCCCAATTCCCCTCCTTCCCCCCATTCCCCTCCCTCCCCCATTCCCCTCCTTCTCCCCATTCCCCTCCTCCCCCATTCCCCTCCCTCCCCCATTTCCCTCCTTCCCCTCATTCCCCTCCTTCTCCCCTTCCCCTTCCCCCAATTCCCCTCCTTCCCCCCATTCCCCTCCCTCCCCCATTCCCCTCCTTCCCCCATTCTCCTCCTTCCCCCATTCCCCTCCTTCCCCCATTCCTCTCCTTCCCCCTATTCCCCTCCCCCCCATTACCCTCCTTCCCCCATTCCCCCTTCCCCCAATTCCCCTCCTTCCCCCATTCCCCACCTTCCCCCATTCCCCTCCTTCCTTCACCTTCCCCTCTGTCCCTCCCATTCCCCTCCTTCCCCCATTCCCCCTTCCCCTAATTTCCCTCCTTCCCCCATTCCCCTCCTTCCCCATTCCCCTCCTTCCCCCATTCCCCTCCTTCCCCATTCCCCTCCTTCCCTCATTCCCCTCCTTCCCCCATTCCCCCCCTTCTCCCCATTCCCCTCCTTCCCCCATTCCCCTCCTTCTCCCCATTCCCCTCCTTCCCCATTCCCCTCCTTCTCCTCATTCCCCTCCTTCCCCCATCCCCCTCCTTTTCCCCATTCTCCCCATTCCCCGACTTCCCCCCATTCCCCTCCCTCCCCCAATTCCCCTCCTTCCCCCCATTCCCCTCCATCTCCCCATTCCCCTCCTTCCCCCATTCCCCTCCTTCTCCCATTCCCCTCCCTCCCCCATTCCCCTCCTTCCTCTCATTCCCCTCCTTCCCCCTTCCCCTTCCCCCATTCCCCTCCTTCCCCCATTCCCCTCCTTCCCCCATTCCCCTCCTTCCCCCATTCCCTACCTTCCCCCATTCCCCTCCCTTCCCCCCATTCCCCTCCCTTCCCCCCATTCCCCTCCTTCCTCACATTCCCCTCCCTCACCCCATTCCCCTCCTTCCCCCATTCCTCTCCTTCCCCCCATTCCCCTGCTTCTCCCATTCCCCTCCTTCCCCCATTCTCCCTTCTCCTCATTCCCCTCCTTCCCCCCATTCCCCTCCTTCCCCCTATTCCTCTCCTTCCTCCACATTCCCCTCCCTCCCCCCTTTCCCCTCCTTCCTTCACATTCCCCTCCTTCTGCCATTCCCCCTTCCCCCATTCCCCTCCTTCCACCCATTCCTCTCCTTCCCCCATTCCCCTCCTTCCTCCCATTTCCCTCCTTCTCCCATTCCCCTCCTTCCCCTCATTTCCCTCCTTCCCCCATTCCCCATTCCCCTCCTTCCCCCAATTCCTCTCCTTCCCCCCCATTCCCCTCCTTCCCCCCATTTCCCATTCCCCTCCTTCCCCCAATTCTTCTCCTTCCCCCCATTCCCCTCCTTCCCCCCATTTCCCTCCTTCTCCCATTCCCCTCCTTCCCCATTCTCCCTTCTCCCCATTCCCCTCCTTCCTCCACATTCATCTCCCTCCCCCCTTTCCACTCCTTCATTCACATTCCCCTCCATCCCTCCCATTCCCCTCCCTTCCCCCCATCCCACTCCTCCCCCACCCCCATTTCCCTCCTGCTGACCCCACAATTCCCTGACCCCAACCATCGACTACCCTGCTCCACCCTCCCAGGATCTGTGCAACATCACCCAAGGGTGATGGGCCTACGTTGGCACTGTCAGCGGGTCAATATACAAGGCAGGAGAGTGATGATAGCTCGCTGTGAGGTAAGCTCCTCAGTTTATGCCAAATTCTGACTCCAGTCTTTCTGTTGACAGCGCGCGCACACCCATCTTCTGAATGGTGTCTGCATTGGGGGCGTTTGATTTGGGGCCTGGAGTCTCCATGGGACGTAGTGGCAGATGGAGTGATGTCGAGAGGCCTGTGCATCATCTGTCTCTGCCAGTCCTGGCGCCTACCTGTTGTCTGCATCATGGTGTCAACGCCCTCAGCGACGATCCTCAGTGACTGGACCATGCTCTGCAGTGCTTCAGTGAAGTCCACCTGCATCTGGGACATGTCCCTCAGTGACTGGGACATGATGTTGAGGCCCTCAGCCATGGTCGCCACAGACTGAGCCATACCCTGGACACCGCCAGTCAAGATTCTGACCTCGTGCTGCAGGCTTTGCACTGCTGGCACCATACTAGCAGTGTTGACCTCGGTGCCACATACTGTCATCATCTCCTGCACCCCGTAGCCTTTGGCACTCCTCCAATCGGTCATGCACACGCTGATATTGCATCCTAAATTTTACAGCCGTTTCCTGGCACCTACATAAGCTCTGGGACAAACTCGGCCAGAGGCTCGGCATCTGACTGGGACTCAGCTGAGCCCAGGGATCCAGCAGACCCCCGACTGCTGACTCCCTTGGATGTTCCTGCCCCCACCTGATGTGCATCAGCAACTGGGTGGTTCCCAGCAGATTGTGCCTCAAAAGCCTGTCCACTAATGCCGCCCACCGAGGTGTGTGCCTCTGCGCTGGTGGCGGTGATAGCTGTGACCCCTCGATGGGGGTCTCTTGGCTGGTGGGGGAGGGGGGGGATTTATGACTCCGAATGATACGGCCTCATCAGATGGACATCCTGTGAGGGAATTCACATGGGGTCAGTGAGAGGAAAGGACCATGTTGTCTGACATGAACAATTCACGAGATAGGTGAAGGGTCAGTGGATCTTCCCCTCTGCTGGCCATGCCAACCTTGGGCTGCTCTCGTCTCAACATCCCCGCCATTCCCAGGGGCCGTTACTCACAGGAGGTGAGGATCCTGATCTCTGTACTCTGTCCCTTCCTTGGTCCTTTCCCACTTAACATGGGCTATCTTCTCTTGTGAGGACAAAGAGAGGGATTTGTGAGCCGCGCGCTTGTTGGATCAAGGGGGTCTATGGCCGGTGATATGTGTGGGCACCGCAACTAGACATGAAAGGGTTGAGCTGGTGGGCGCCAGGGGTGCTGAGGAACAAGCAGGGCGATCGGAGGTGGGGAGGGTACGAGGTGTCATGTAGAGGAGGTTGGGAGTTTAAGGGGTGGCAGGCGGGACTGATGCCAGGAGAGAGGTGGTAGCTTACACTTGCAGTTCAGTTTAGGTCATTGGTCTTCTCCCTACATTAGATTCTGGTCCTTCTGGTCATGCTGCCCGCGCCGCTGCCACTGCCTCCCAAGGGGTATTGATTTTTAAAATTTTTAATTTCGAGTACCCAATTCATTTTTCTTTCCAATTAAGGGGCAATTTAGCGTGGCCAATCCACATAACCTGCACATCTTTGGCTTTTGTGGGGGTAAAACCCACACAAACACGGGGAGAATGTGCAAACTCCACACGGCAATGACCCAGAGCCGGGATTGAACCTGGGACCTCGGCGCTGTGAGGCAGCAATGCTAACCACTGTGCCACCGTTCTCAAGGGGTATCGATGACTCTCGAGGGAATTAGATATCCCGTCTCGCATCCACAGCGTCGAGAAGCCTGGCAAGGTCGGCATTGCCAAAGAGAGGGGCAGGTCTGCACACTGCCATGCTTGTGAGTTGATTGGGAATGAGTGGTGAGGGAGCCTTTAGAAGCAGTACCCCCTTGTTAGCGGCGAGATACTGAGGCGTGGGTCTTGCGAATCAGATGGCGCGACAGTCAGTAACGGAGAGAAGCTCGAAGGGGCTCATTTCCGGCACTAAGTGCCGTTAAATACGGGCTCCGATCTCGCCAACGCGACCGTCGGGAAACACCCCGCCAATCGCACCCAAAATTGCACTTAGAAATGTTTCCGTTAAATCGCGCCCAAAGTTACTGCTTCGAAGTTCAATCTTGTTCGACAGTTCTAACCTGGCTGCTGATAAGGGTGTTGGAAGTGAAGATTCCGCAGAAGCAGGGATGATCAATGATTTCAGAAGGAGATTGGGTGGGCACTTGCGGGTGGGGGTGGGGGGAACTTGCAGGTTACGGGACTAGAGCGAGGGAATGGGACTTATTGGATTGCTTGACAAAGAGCTTGCACGGACTCGAATGGCCTCCTTCTGTGCTATGATGACTCTTTGACATCAGAGAAGGCAATTAGGTGACCATCGTCAAATTAGCTGTAAAGGGTCATAATCAGAGGAAAAGAAAGATTGGATCACATGAAAGAGGAGAAGAGACATCAAGAGGCAATGAGAAAAAATTTACTTTTTTAAATCTCTAAGAAGAATTCACTGCCTGTAGGAATGAGACTCAACTGTTTCAACAGTTCCCTGTCTGGGCAAAGAGAGTTTGATTGACATAAAAGGATGCTTATGCTGTTAAGTATCAGCTCTAACTTTCTGCAGTGAGTCTAATTTGAGGTTAATGTACAAATTCAGCAAGTTCTTAAAAGTAACAGGGAGGACAAAAGCGAGTGCGACTAACAGAGGAACTGTGCAAATCACCCAGCAATTTGTGACAATTTGCAATTCATGGGGTATCTCTTGTCATAAGTTGCAAAGTGATTTACCCAATAATAATGGTGAGCGCCAATAAACTAGCTTATGCCAGGAACAGAGTTGCTGGTAAGATGTGACTTAGGCGAAGTAACAACCTCCCAGCTCTGTTTCCTTTGGTAAAAAAACAGAGATTGCTACATAATTTGTGACTTATAATTGTCCCACTATCTGCAGGCTGCCAAGATCCAGCTTGGTCCTGTTTCAGAAAAAGACTGACTAGCCCTTAAATTGATGCATGGTGTCTGCTTTTGGCCTCCTTCTGTCACTCTGGGGAGATGCAGGTTGGACATCATGGTGTAATGCACACAAAGAGAACACTACAGACATTGACTGATAATTGGAAAAAATATGGCTAATGTTTAAATAAAGTTTTCTGTATTGATTGGTCAGATATCCCCAGGAGAGTTTCCAGGAGCAATAGCATAGATGTATCTTGGCAGCTGAAAGATTTTTTTTCAAAGTAGCGCCTGCATAGATTTCTGAAGCGAGACATTTCAGGGTAATTTACAGAGAGGTAAGTAGATGAGTGGACAGGGACCGTGGGGTGAAAATCAAAGGAGGGATCAGGGAGCAGGTAGTGTTGAAAACCTGAATTTCAAAAAAAGAGAGATGCATTCCCAGATGGTCATTTTGTCGGATTCTACACCACCCACGTGTAAAGCGTGACATAATGGACCCAGCTGTAGTAGAAATGTTGAGGTAAATTTTATTGCCCCGCCCACCTTGGAAATCGTGGCGGCGCACTGGAAAACTTGACGGACTGTTGCCCTCGAATGGGAATTTCCATCTCAGGATCGGCGAGGCTGGAAAACCTCCTTTGTTATTTCTAGTGCTTTTATCAGTGACAGCAAGTGGAGGGAACAGGGTATCACTTTTTGACTGAGTCTGTTTTAGTTTGAGCGTTCCTGAGATGCATTTATTTTGAACCCAGGTTTTGAGCATTTCCCGCCCCACCCCCGGTTACCATGGAACCCATAGAATCCCCGCAGTGCAGAAGGAGGCTATTCGGCCATACGAGTCTGCACCGACCCTCCGAAAGAGCACCCTAACCAGGCCCACTCCCTTGCCCTATCCACGTAAACCCGTAGCCCCAGTTCACCCGCACATCTTTGGACATCAAGGGGCAATTTGGCATGGCCAGTCCACCTAACCTGCACCTTTGTGGGTGGCAACCAGAGCACCCAGAGGAGACCCATGCAGACATGGGGAGAAAGTTCAAATTCCATACAGGCAGTCACCCGAGGCCGCAATTGAACCCGGGTCCCTGGCGCTGTGAGGCAGCCGTGCTGACCACTGTGCCACCGTGCCACCCACCCTACCCACTCTGACA
This sequence comes from Scyliorhinus torazame, assembly GCF_047496885.1. Classification (NCBI taxonomy): domain Eukaryota; kingdom Metazoa; phylum Chordata; class Chondrichthyes; order Carcharhiniformes; family Scyliorhinidae; genus Scyliorhinus; species Scyliorhinus torazame. Next base: position 28,271,073 of record NC_092720.1, on the reverse strand, counting down.
GTCTCTCTCCCCCCCCCCCCCCCCCCCCACCACCACCACCCACAATTGGAAGTATCTTCTTTATGCCAATCCTAACTCAAACCCTTTCATAATCTTGTCAGGCCACCTCTTTTAACCTGTACCTGCCGATATTAAAAGTGTACGATAAATGCATGTTGCGTGGACGGCATTTCAGACTGCAGCTCACCACCACCAAGGGTGACCAGGGATGGGCAATAAATGCTGGACAAGCCAGAATAGCTCACACCCCATGAACAACTGAAAGAAATTATAGAAACAAATGAGAAGTCAAAAAAAAAGCTGATAATAAATGAAAAGACATTATAAGCAGATAAATTGGAGCACTTAAGTCTAAAACATGTACGAAGTTATAAAGTAAAACATATGCATAAACAGCTGCAAAAACAGATTTGGTGACTACAGGGTTAAGGCAGGTTATTTCTGGAGTGCATGAGACCCTACTTTGTGATCATTTCCGTTACTCTCAGAACTTAATTAATGACGCAAAAGATGATTACAAACAAACTGGAAACAAGATTCATAGCCCGGGTCACTCGAGACTAGAGCTGCACAGCCACTGAAGCACAACAGTCAGCAATAAACAACTCTCAGGAAATTGGGCTGTAACTGGTTGGGTGTTTCTGAGTGGCAGAATCAATCGCCTCTTGCAGATGAGAAATGGGGGAGGCTCATCCCCACGTGTGCCTGACAGCGTCCGCACCTCCCTGTGGGTGTCAGGCTGAATATAAAGGAAGTTCGGCAGTCATCCTTCTGGTGATCTAAATGCAACATGTGCTCGCCTTGCCCACTCGACAGCCTCAGCTTGCAAACAGACTGAGGATTCCAGGCGTGGGTTCTCGCTGGTCGATCGTCGGGTAAGAAAGTCATCCTGCTTCGTTTAAAGTCCCTGGCGCTGTATTGTCTCCCTCATGCACGTCACACTTGTAGAATGACAGCCAGATTAATTTCCAGCTTTTTCATCCCTTTCCCTGACTACGGATATGTTTATTCCTTCGACACATTTGGCTTTGCTGGGCTGTGCCCTCACGGTTGTAATTCCATTGTTGTGCAGTCATTTTTACCAAAGCGTTAAAGTGTTATTATTATGTGTCTCTTTCTCTTGACACATTTTACAGATTAGTACAGAATGGGGGAGTTACTATTGTCATCGTCTGAGTACATTTCACTGTACCACAGCTCAGTAAAGGATTCAGTAATTATTGGGATGTGCATGTTATTTTAACCAAACTATCCAACCAAAGTTCATGTTTGTGTGACGAGCCGTGCGTATTTCTCACTGGCAGTCCGGTAACCAGAACAAGAGGCTTGTGTCAGGTGGAATGGTGAGTCTTCAATTTGTCACCATGCATCAGCAGCATTCAATAAAGTACCCCACGAAAGGCTGCTTCATCAGATTGGATTGGATTGGCTTATTGTCACGTGTACCAAGGTGCAGTGAAAAGTATTTTTCTGAGAGCAGCTCAAACAGATCATTTAGTACATGAAAGGAAAAGAAAATACATAATAGGGCAACACAAGGTCCACAATGTAAATACCTAGACACCGGCATCGAGTGAAGCATACAGGGGTGTAGTGTTAATCAGGTCAGTCCGTAAGAGGGTCGTTTAGGAGTCTGGTAACAGCAGGGAAGAAGCTGTTTTAGATTCTGTTCATGCGTGTTCTCGGACTTTTGTATCTCCTGCCCGATGGAAGAAGTTGGAAGAGTGAGTAAGCCGGGTGGGAGGGGTCTTTGACTATACTGCCCGCTTTCCCAAGGCAGCGGGAGGTGTAGATGGAGTCAATGGATGGGAGGCAGGTTTGTGTGATGGACTGCAAGATAATGGTCCACGGTGATGGGGTAGTATATTAGCATGGCTAGAGGATTGGTTAACTAATAGAAGACAGAGAATTGGGGTAAGAGGATCATTTTCAGTCAGACAATCTTTAGCTAGTGGACTGCTACAGGGGTCTGTGCTGAGGCCCCAATTATTTAATATAAATGAATGACTTGAATAATGGAGGTGAGTGCACTATTGCCAAATTTGCAGATGAGACAAAAATTGGTGGGAAAACATTTGATGAAGAAGACACAAAGGGCGGGATTCTCCGCCCCCCGCGCCACATTTCTGCCCCGACCGGCCGGCGAGATTCTCCGTTACGGCAGCCGGTCAATGGGGTTTCCCATTGTGGGGCAGCCCCACACCATCGGGAAATCCCCAGGCACCGGCATAACAGAGAATCACGCCGGCGGAGAATCTTGGCCCAAGAGTCTACACAGGGATATAGACAGATTAGGTGAGTGGGCAAAAGCTGTATGTTCGGGCGGCACGGTAGCACAGTGGTTAGCACTGCGGCTTCACAGCGCCAGGGTCCCAGGTTCGATTCCCCACTGGGTCACTGTCTGTACGGAGTCTGCACGTTCTCCCTGTGTCTGCGTGGGTTTCCTCTGGGTGCTCCGGTTTCCTCCCACAGTCCAAAGACGTGCAGGTTAGGTGGATTGGCCATGCTAAATTGCCCTTAGTGACCAAAAAGGTTAGGAGGGGTTATTGGGTTACGGGGATGGGGTGGAAGTGAGGCCTTAAGTGGGTCAGCAGAGTCAATGGGCTGAATGGCCTCCTTCTGCACTGTATGTTCTATGTTCTGTGGAATATAATGTAGGAAAATGTGAAGTTATGCACTTTGGTAGGAAGAATGAAGGAGCTGAATATTATTTAAATGGGGAAAGACGTTATTGAGGCAGAGGGATTTGGCAACCCTCGTGCATAAATAACAAAAATCTAGCATGCGAGCTCAGCAGGTAATAGGGAGGCAAATGAAATGTGGCCCTTTATTTCAAAGGGAATGGAGTATAAAAAGAGGGAAAGACTTGCTAAAACTACACAAGGCACTAGTTAGACCACAACTGACTCCATCAACACCTCCCGCTGCCTGGGGAAAGCAGGCAGCATAATCAAAGACCCCTCCCACCCGGCTTCCTCACTCTTCCAACTTCTTCCATCGGGCAGGAGATACAGAAGTCTGAGAACACGCACGAACAGACTCAAAAACAGCTTCTTCCCCACTGTCACCAGACTCCTAAACGACCTGATTAATACTACACCCCTGTATGCTTCCCCCGATGCCGGTGTCTATGTATTTACAGTGTGTACCTTATGTTGCCCTGTTTTGTTTTTCTTTTCTTTTCTTCTCATGTACTTAATGATCTGTTTGAGCTGCTCGCAGAAAAATACTTTTCACTGTACCTCGGTACACGGGAAAATAAACATAAAAAACACAGTTTTGATCCCCTTATCTAAGGAAAGATATGGCCCAGGATTCTCCGATCCGACGCCGGGTCAGAGAATCGGGGGGGGGGGGGGGGTGGGGGGGGGGGGTGCGAGAATCATGCCACGCCAATCTGACGCCGGGCCTTCGATTCTACGGCGCCCACGGGGTCGCCGCCGCGCCGGTCGGGGACCGTTGAAAGCGGCCTCACCGGCTATTCTCCGCACCTCGACGGGCCGAGCGCCCGCCGACTTTGGCCGAGTCCCACCGGCGTGGGTTATGTATGGTCCCACCCGGCGGGACCTTGGAGTTCTGGCTGGGGGGGCCGTCCTGGTGGGAGGGCGGGACGATCCAACTCCTGGGGGGGCCTCCAAGTTGGCCTGGCCCGCGATCGGGGCCTACCGATTGGCGGGCAGGCTAATTCCGTGGGAGACCTATGTTCCTCCGCGCTGGGCCCCCCCTGTAGGGCTCCGCCATATTGCCCGGGGGCCGGCGTGGAGACAGGAACCCACGCGCATGCACGGACTCGCACCGGCCGTGGCGCAAATGCGCAGACCTGCGCCGGCCGTGTTGCGCTGGCGTTCGAGCGCCGGAGCAGAACTCCGGGGCCATACTAGCCCCCTAGGAAGGGGTGAATGCCTGGGCCTGGAGGCCCATTGATACCGGAGTGGTTCGCGCCGCTTTTGACGCCGGCGTCAGAACTTGGCCGCGGGATCGGAGAATCCCGGCCATACTAGCATTAGAAGCAATCCAGGGAAGGGTTGCTGCATTGATTCTGGGTATGGAGGGATTCTCTTATGAGGAGAGGTTGAGTAGATTGGGCCTGTCCTCTTTGGAGTTCAGGAGAATGAGACATGTAGGATTCTTGGGGGCTTGAAAGGGTAGATGGCGAGAGGCTGTTTCCTCTTGTGGAAGAATCTAGGGCGAAAGGCATAGTCTCTGAGTATGGGGTTGCCCATTTAAGGCAGAGATGAGGAGGAATTTTTTCTCTCAGAAGGTAATGAATCTGTGGGATTCTTTACCACAGAGGGCTGCACAGGCGGGCTTGTTAGATACGTTTAAAGCTGAGATGGACAAGTTTTTAATCAATAAGAGAATCAAGGGTTATAGGGATAAGGCAAGAAAGTGAAGTTAGGGATCATCACATTATATCCGTCATGACCTCACTGAATGGCGGAGCAGACTCAATGAGTCAAATAGCCTACTTCTGCTCCTATATTATGGTGTAATGTGACATTGGCCACCCATTGACACCATGGAAACGAGAATCGGCAGGGGTGAAAAACGATTGATGGTAAAAGTGAGCCCCATATGTCACGTGGTTGTGAAAGTTTTTGTGTGGAATTTTATGCTCCAGTCGTGGCGGGGGCGGGGACGGAAAATGTGGTGAGCCGTTGAAGTTTCCATTGACTTTGGTGGGACGGGAAAATCCCGTCGGTAAGAGGGGTGTAAAATTTCAGCCCTCGTCTGTAAGGTGTCCTTAACAGCAATCGTTTCCAGCCAGCCGAATTTATGGACAAAACAAATATCAGGTTGGTTGGATTATGGACATGCAAAAATCTGACAGTCAACTTTCATTGATGCCTTTCACCGAGACAAGATTTACACCCAAGACCTGAAGCAAAACGCCACCATTAATCTTTAAAGGGAATGGTGACTTCACAAGAAATGTTTAGTTTTTTTGTTTCGTTGGTAATGTCAAGGTTCATCACTTTTGTGTGAAACAATGTAGCTCAGCACTTCTAATGCAAGAAAAGGTTTGCCAAACACGTTTTGTGACTATCCTTCCCTTTTTAGAATCACTGTTAACATGACAGGCGTCAAACCGACTGTGTGTGCCGCTATAGTCCAACATTATTACACATGATGCACAAACCAAATGTAATTACAAAGATAACTGCCACGTTATCAGATAGACTCGCACGTATGTAGCACTTTTCACAATCTCAGGATGTCACAAAACACTTCATGAACAATGAAGTGCTTTGAATTGTGATCGCTGTTGTAATGTAGGAAATACAGCAGACAATCTGTACATAGAAAACTACCACAAACAATAATGAGTTGATCATCAGATAATCTGTTTTTTGGGGATGTTGGCTGAGGAATAAACATTGGCCATGATCATCGGAGAACTCCCTTTGAAATAGTGCCGTTTGATGTTTTACATCATGGAGGAAGCAGGCAGGAGCCTGGATTTTCCAGCCTTGTCTATCGCTAGGGTCATCTGGTCCCACTGAACGTCAGTGGACTTTTGTCTGACCCACCGCTGCATGCCCCGTGGTAGGTTCCCCCACTACAGAGCCAGAAATCCCAAACCTGTGTTACCCTAAGGAAGACACCTCTGACAATGCAGCACTCCTTTAAGCGTTGCACTGAGGGTCACCCTGGATTTCCTGGTCAAATCTCTGGTATGGCGCTTGAACATCCAAACATTTTGGCTCGAGGCAAGAGTGCTCCCACTTAGCCACGGCTACACCTTGAACATGTACTCTTCGCTGAAGAGTGCAAATTCACAGAAACCGAGATTAATAATGTTTACGTTGGGCCAGTGAATCCTGAACTAGAGTATAAAAGTCAGCTTTGGGTGGTAATTTTATGACGCTCCTGTTCCAGCCTTAAGCAAGTCAGGCTGAAATTGGCCTACAGCCATTACCGTGCACATTGTTAGCCCCAGGGCTTGACAAAATCACTGGGAGAAAGGCTCCACAAAATGAATACAGAATACAATGCGGTATTATCAAAGGTGGAGAAGGAAAGGATTTGGATGGGACTGTGGGCCATTTAATGAAAGAATCCAGTCAATGCAAAACTGGTAGAGAATCATAGAAATGTTGGCATAGGTGGATGCCATTGGTCCTTTATATCAGTGCTGAATCCTGCCCTGACAGAACAACTTACTGTGATCCCATTTCCCTGCACTTTCCATTTAATATTTATCATCTTTGAGTGTTTATTGCCCTCTTTAATGTTGCTATGATAGGCTCAGTTTCAGTATTCACTTGTGATAATGTATTTCATAGTTGAATAACCCTTTGGATGAATACATTTGCTGTAATCTCCTTGCTGATGCTTCCAGTGCAAAGCCTGGTTGTATTTCCCTTCTTACTCATTCATTCACTATTAGAAATAATCTCATGCTCTTTAAGCCCTTATATAGTCTTCAGTACATATTAGATCCCCATTATAATAATTAGCTGCGCGTTAACTTCCTTCATTCAAGAGCTAAACAAATGTTCTATTACATTTTGAAAGAATTTATTGTACAAATAACCAATGGGGCCTAACATTTAAGAGAAGGGAAATGTTAAAGGCTACAGTTTGTTTGGGATTCATAACGTAGGAAACTCTTGTGTTACGTTCGTGGGCTCTTGGAAATTACAGCCTTAACGTGACACTTCCCATCAAAACCTGAATAGGACTTACAAAGAAATTTAAGATGGGGGTCATCTCTAAAGACTTCTGCTAACCCCAGTTTGAGATTTTAAAAGTTCAATGGAATTGGAGCTCGGGTGAATAAATGTTGAGGTACAGGTCAGTCATGATCTAATTGAATGGCCGAGTAGGTTCGAGGGATTTCCCTTTCTGTTATTCACTCATGGAATGTGGAAGTTGCTGGCATTTGTTGCCCATCCCTAATTGCTCTTGAACTGAGTGGTTCAATAGGCCATTTCAAGAGGTCAACAATCGCTGTGAGTCTGGAGCCACATATAGGCCAAACCAGGTAAAGGATGGCAGATTTCCTTCCCTAAAGGGCATTAGTGAACCAGATAGGTTTCCATGCCAATCAGTGATAGTTTCATGGTCGCCATTACTAAGACCAGATTTTCAATTCCAGATTCATTAATTGAATTTAAATTCCACCAGTTGCCGTGGTCGGATTTGAACTCATGTCCCCAAGGCGTTGGCCTGGGCTTCTGGATGACTCTGTCTCTTGCCTATTCCTGTTCCTGTGTTCATGCTCTTGGGATCAGCTTCTTGTTGGTTAATAGTGGGCATTAACATGTTGATGATGCAAATAAACTGCATAAAGTGAGTCCAGATGCGCTCTTAGTGGGCACGCATTCACAAGAGAAATAGTATAACCCGAATGATACAAAACCGCTTGTGGTAAAGAATCCTATTCCATTTCTGGATGTGATTCAAACAAAAGAGGTCAAAGAGTTATACCCTCATGTTCTGAAGAGCTCACTGCCCTTATAGATTACAGATTCTACCTTCCACAGAAATTAAACTGGGGAGTTGGCTTAACTCCAGTAGATATTGCTGGCTTCTGAGCTGCTCCACCATCGAGAGGCTGCTTCTTACCATCACTCATGACAGGATGTACAGTACATACATGGTCAGGCTTACTGAAGTAACACATAGCTAACGGAATTATTTCATCTACACGTAGCAACCATGACTGTTCCCGGTTGTCTGTTTGCCCGATATTTTGCAGTATTGAGATGTGTTTATGTTTGGAACGGTGACACAGCCACCGTTTAAAATATAAATGCTGCCAAAAAATTGCTCTAGAGCTAAACTTGACAAACATTGCAGAGCCTCTTCCTATTGTCCTGGCCAACAACGTCACTTCCAAAGGTTTCTCTGACCGTTATTACGTTGCTGTCTGTGGGATCTTGCTGTGCGCCAATTGCCTGTCATGTTTCCAAAGATACAGCAATGAAAGTATTTCAGAAGTATTTCACTGATGTAAATCATTTTAGGGCATCCTGCGGTTGTGCGAGGCGCTATATGAATGCAAACCCTTTCCCTTTCTTCACAGTCCACCTCATGGTTAGGGGGTGTGGCAGACTGCTGGGTAGACAATTGGCGCCGGTATCCCCAGCAGCAATTAAAGGCAGTCTCATCAGCTGCTGACAGGAAAGCTGCACCCCAGAAAGGTCCTTTTGCCCGTAACATCCTGTGGCGTGGCAATTGAGTCGGATCGGCACTCCTCTCCTAGTTTCTTACCTCAAATTGAAGCCGCCCCTATCTCACCCAACTGCCCGACTCTGACCAGGTGAGATCTCTCCAGCAAGCCCCGACCCTTTTTTTTAACAACACTAGCTGCCATAAACCAGGTAAGTTTAAAGGAGAAGGTAAGTCCACAAGAGAAATGGGAAGCATCGGATTGGGGAGGGTGGGGGGGGGGGGGGGGGGGGGGGGGTGGGGGGGGGGGGTGCGGGGGTGGGGGGGGGGGGGGAGAGAAGATTGGGCCGGGCTTGGGGGGGGGGAAAAAGGTGGAGTGGAGTTGGGTCAGGTTAGGTCAGCAGTGGGGGAAAGGGGTTTCGGGCTGAGACAAGCAGGGGGAGCGACCCTGGACGACGAGATATGGTAGGAAGAGTGGGGGCAGCCATTACAATAGTTACCCTGAAGCTAAAAGAGGCATTCATTCTTCTAACCTTTTCTGGGTACCTATTACTGTAAGGAAATCAGAACCATCCGAAGATTGCGATTTAAGTCACATTGTCGGATGGAATCCAGTGCAGAGCAATTGTAAAAAGGGAGTTTTAACCTCCCGGGCTTTGCGATCCTTCCCTCGGAACATACAGAGATGGTTCCCCAGCGTATCTTTGGGGTAACCCCCCCCACCATTACACCATACCGTTACAGGTCCACATAGTTTCTGTCTGAAACTGCCCTGGTCTCCTGATGAATTGACAGTCTATCCTTCAATATTCATGGTCCCCTGATGGATCTGTAAGGGTTTCCTCCAGTATTCATACCCCCCCTAATGCAGTGGCAAAGGGGGTATTCATTCCCCCTGGTGGAGTAGTAAAGAGGCTATTCCTACCTCCCCTGATGGAGTGGCAAAGAGATTCCTCCAATATTCAGTGATGAAATGGTGAGGGATTTCCTCTGGCATTCCAGAACAGACAACTGGGTAGACATCTGGGAAGTGTCACAAATGGAGCAGGAACCTGTCCTTTCCATATTTCTGATACAAACCCAGGAATGTGCAACAAGCTCACGGTCTGACTAAGTTGATAGGCTTCTAGTGGCAGAATGTGTCTCCAAGACACCCATCCAGTTATGTTTGGTACTTAATGAAGCAAAAATGGAAAGCAAACCATGCCTGCACATTCAAACCTACATTTTACACGCTCTACATAGGGAATCGTCGTTCAGACTTTGGGTTTCATCCCTAGCCCTTCCACTCTGAGGGCAGTAAATCACACGGCACCGTAGTTAAGTGTAAAGTTGCTGTAGTCCCAGATGACCCTAGGCTGCTTTCCCCTTCGAGGGGGAGAGCTGACTGCTGGTGATTTAACCTGAGGTCCACCACACCTCGGCGAGGGTCAAGGTTGAGAACATAGAACATAGAACATTACAGCGCAGTACAGGCCCTTCGGCCCTCGATGTTGCGCCGACCTGTGAAACCACTCTAAAGCCCATCTACACTATTCCCTTATCGTCCATATGTCTATCCAATGACCATTTGAATGCCCTTAGTGTTGGCAAGTCCACTACTATTGCAGGCAGGGCATTCCACGCTCTTACTACTCTCTGAGTAGGCCAGGTCTTCATGAATAACCTCAGCCGGTGCGGGAATTGAACCCGCGCTGCTGACCTCGCTCTGCATCACGAACCAGCTGTCTAGCCAACTGAGCTAAATCGGCCCCCTGGTTTAGTTAAACAAGCATCATAACTCTCCAATATCTCAATGAAGTGACCATTATTCATGTGGCAGTCTAGGAAGTGAGTGCTGGTATGCCATTGGAATGTGGAGGTTTAATCCTGGTGTCCCTCAACAAACATCCCTAAGAAACAGATTATCCGCTAACCATCACATTGCTGCTTGTGGGAGCTTGCTGTGCACAGATTGCCTGCTGTATTTACAAAAGAGCTAGGAGAAGAAGTAGGCCATTCAGCCCATCAAACCTGCTCCCCAGCAGCTACTACATCTCATTGGCTACAATGCTCGTTTGTCTTTCTTTCCGCCCCAGTATACGTGACCTAACGCTGAACTTTGCTGCACCACTTTCTGCCCTTGAAGGGTTAACTGAAGATAAGATTTCTGCAGCTTAGCCACCATTCAGTTTATTTGATCTGCTGGTTTAGTTTGGAAAATGCCATTGGCCCATTTAGTTCCATCCTTCCTAATATGTTCCCTTCACATAAACTCATTATTTCTTAAATTAGCTCACTGACCTAGCCTCAAGTACCATTCATGAGTGCTTTTTCCCTTCCAAAATAAGAAATAAATAACAAACTACGGCAGGGAGTACAAAGGAAGACAGCCATGTCCGGGAGATAGGGTAGAGTCAAGTCATAAGTTTGATCTCTCGCTATGCGATTATGAGGAAAGGCTGGAGAAGGTTTCTCAATCGAGGCTACTGAGTTCACAGAATCACAGAAGAGGCCCTTCAGCCCATCGAGTCTGCACCGACGCATGAAAGGCCCTGGCATGCCCGCCAAATCCCATTTGCCAACACTTGGCCCATAGCCTTGAATGTTATGACGTGCCAAGTGCACATCCAGGTACTTTTCAAAGGATGTGAGGCAACCCGCCTCTACCGCCCTCCCAGGCAGGGCATTCCAGACCGTCACCACTCTCTGGGTAAAAACGTCTTCACTCAAATCCCCCCCTAAACCTCCCACCCCTCATTTTGAACTTGTCATAGAAACAGAGGACGGAACATAGAAACATGGGCCCAGGATTTTGCCACTCTGGAGTGCCCCGCCATCATGGCAAAAGAACTCCCTGAAAATCATAGGTGCCGTTCCCAAACATAGCAATTCCCCTTTTTGCTAGGGGCGGGAATGGGTGTTCTGCACATGCGCGGTTTAAAGAGGCAACTGGCCATTTGACCCACCAGCTCCCTCCACTGGTCTGATGATGAACTTCGGCAAATCCCTAGCTATGTGTCATCAATGTGAAGGGGGTGAGTTCCTGCTTCATTTGCGACACATCCCAGATGTCTTCCCAATTGTCTGTTCTGGATTACTGGAAGAAAACCCTCACCGCTCGATCAGTAGGTTATGAATACTGGAGGAACCCCTTGCTGACCCATCAGGGGACCATGACTACAGGAAGTTTGTGCATTCATCAGGAGACCAGGGCGGTTTCAGTCAGAAACTACATAGGCCTGTACCTTCTGAGCTCTGGGATAGTCTATCGAGGGGGTGTCCCAAAGATCCACTGGGGAACCATCCCTGTATGTTCCCAGGTAAGGATAGCTCAGGAAGTTTAAACTTCCTTTGCGCAATTGCCCTGCACAGACAACCATCCGAAAATGTGATTTAAATCACGAACCTCGGATGGTTCCAGCTGCCTTAGTGTTAGGATCCCGGAGAAGAACCCAACCATTTACAATTTGAAAAACTGTGAGGAAACATTACTACATCACAAGAGGGATGACACTGTCCAATAGGTATCTTTTAGGTAACAACAAAGAGGTAACTTTACAGTTAACAGTTACAACAGTCCTTAAGCAAAAGAGAAAACCTTTGCTGACTTCTAAACCTGCTACTATATTCCAATTAAGCAAACCAATATATTTCAAACATCACTCACAGATAAAGTTAGCAACCAGGTTTTTCTTTGCTATTCTCTGTGCAGAATCTTTGGAGAGAGAACCTTTCAGGTGTGCAGAGTGGACCTGAACAGAGCAGGATCTGAATGTTGTGCATTTCTTTGGATAGCCCGGGAATTCCTTTGGAGCGGTGTGACACCCCTTTGGATATGGTCCTGGGATACCTTTGGGAAGGTCAGCTGCCCTTTGGGGGAGGTCAGGTGACCTTTGGAATTGTTACAAGCGTTGCTGCAACAATGTGTAAAAAGTGCATAACTTCATTAACTATCAAGCTCATTGGTGAATAGACCTGTCAAATACAACTGTCGAGAGGTCCTGTCAAGAAGATTCGCCAAAAATGTCAAGAGGGATCTCTTCTCAAAGTGTCAAGGCATTTAAAAACCATGCCTGTTATATATTTGAAAAAAATATCTGGGGTGTTTAAAAAAATATATATTGTTTGCTATTTCACTCTGTGTGTTGACATAGGCCTGAGGGTTTACATTATTGGATTAGTGCTAAATGGCTGACTCAACAACTATCCATTATCACTACCTTTCACTGCCTCCATCACGGACGCTCCTTAGATTGCATCTTCCAGACCTGCGCCCGCTACCATCTAGAATGACAAGGGAAACAGAACATGTGAAAACCACCAGCTGGAATGTCCGTCCACGCTGCTCAGCATCCTGATCCAGAAACATTTTGTTGTTCAATCACTGATGCGAGGTCAAAACCCTCAAACCTCCTCCCTAATGGCACTTGGGATGTACCTACATCACATGGACAACAGCGGTTCAAGAAGGGAGCTCACCACCACCTTCTCAAGAGCAATTAGAGATGGGTTAGCACTGCTGCTCCACGGCACCAGGGACCCAACTTCAATTCCAACCTCGGGTGTCTGCGTGGAGTTTGCACTTTCCCCCCATGTCTGCATGGGTTTGCTCCGGGTGCTCCGATTTCCTCCCACAGTCCAAAGCTGTGCAGGTTGGGTGGATTGGCATGCTAAAATTGCCCCTTAGGGTCCAGGGTTAGGTGGGGTTAAGGGGATAGGGCGGGGGAGTGGTACTAGGTGGGATGCTCTTTCAGGGAGTTGGTGCAGATGGGCTGAATAGCCTCCTTCCACACTGTAAGGATTCTATGGTTACATGACAAATTCTGGCTCAGGCAGCGATCCATGTAAATGAATCTCAATCAAGTTTGGACACGGTGCTGGATCCCAAAGTCAGACTTTTGTAGTGATCTGCATATCTGTGTATATATACAAGGGGTCAATGTAAATGCAATACAACTAAGCAATCACTAGAGGGAGCACGGGAGATGTATAAATACAGGCAGACAGGAAGTCAGAGACTCTTCACAGGAACGGCAGCTGGTGAGCAGGATACAGGCAGGCAGCTCAGATTTAACATAGTATAAGTGCTGGAGAGAGAATGAACTCCTACAAATAAAACATCTACTTCAACTGTAAGACTACGAGCTTTACTCAGACACAAGGAATAACACATCGTACCGGGAGACTTCAGAATGCTTACTAGAAGATTACACAAGATGCAGACACAGAAAGATCGAAATGACAAGAAAACTCGTACCGGACATTCGACGTGGGGATACTTCTCTGAGTCAAAGAAACTTGTTGGAACTCCACCGCACCTGAAAACAACCGGTAATTTAAGTCACAGTTGGAAAATCTTTAAACAAATGTTCGAAATATATATCATAGCTACTGATTTGAGCACGGCCTCAGAAGAAACAAAAATAGCACTGCTCCTGCAGGACATGAAGCTAGAGAAATCTATAGTTAGTCAAAAAGAGCGCACAGTTCAAAGATGGATCTGCGCGTGCGCAAGCCGCGCGTGCGCAGCTTTTTAAAAAGCACACAGTAAAAGAAACTCGATTTGCGCATGCGCAATCAATTCCTACACTCGACATCATGAGCGTCATGACGTCAGAAGACTCAGACCACGCCCACTTAATGGGGAAATGCCTGGAACTATTACCAGCAGTTGAAAACAGCTTTCACAGCACCCTGGAACAAGCAGTTTGCACCACCCAAAGTGATGAGCACAATGACAAATCCGAAACAAAAATTTGTTTATCGAAAAATACTACTCAGGCATGGCTGAGTTATTCGGATATGCCAATCATAGCACCAGCAACATGATTGCAAAGCTCAACATGAATCCAATACCATGATGCAATGGCAGATCGTCGATACATTGGATGACAGCAACCTGTCAAATACCCAAGAAGAAAACGACGCCACCCAGAGAGTACTGACCGACTCCGTTGAGAGAGCACAGATCAACTCCACAGAGAGAACACTGCATGACATCACACAGAGAGCGATGAAAGACTCCACAGAGAGAGCGATGCAAGCCTCCACAGAGAGCTCGAGCATAGACTCCAAAATGGAAGCAATTAAAGACTCCATTGCGAACGCCATGCATGATCCAGATCATGAAGGTCTATCCACCTCACGTGAACAAGAAAAAGAAGACTATGAAAGTCTACCCAGCTCGCATAATCAACAAGAAGACAATGTAAGTCTAACCACTATATGTGAAAACAGTGACAATGTGATCACAGGATGTGCAGCATCACAGCGAGACTGACAGATCTCAACTCATCTGTACAGAAGCACTCAACAATCAGAGTAGGGCAATTCATGAGTCAAGTGAGACCGCGTCAATTGAAACATCATCTACTCTAAAATACCGACAAGAAAATGAAATCTTGAAGATTTTGATTCCAGAAGAGGAGCACCAAGAAACCAATGATGATTCAAATGAACCAAAAATGACTCCAGAAGAGGAGCACAAAGAGACCACAGCTGAAGCAGATCAACCAGAAATGACTGAGGTCACCAAGATCAATACAACATCAGATCATTCTCACAATCCTCAAGAAGAAACGCTCAATGTAACGTCAGATACCACAAAGGACACTGACACCAATAACTTTGAGAATGACTCAAATTATCCACACGGAACAGTCATTTAGCGCCACAAAAACAACAAAAACCACAAGAAGCACAGCAGAAACAAGAACAACAGCAACAACAAAAACAACAAGAAGCACATCAAGAACAACAAAAACTACAAGAACAACAACAAGAAGCATAACAAAGACAACAACAAGCACGACAAAAACAACAACAAAACAGAAACAACAAGCACGTCAAAAACAACAACAAGAACAACAACGAAAACAACAAAGACAGAAACGACAGAAACAACAACAATAAAACAATGACCTGTACAACATGGTACAACTCTGCACATGAAGGACAATGCAACAGCACACTCCAGAACAATGACAAGACTACAAACATACCATGGCATGACAACGAATCTCACAAATTCACATTTGCTCCAGAACAAACAAGCACACCAGCTTTCAAGCGAGATGACACACTAAACTGATAACCCAAGCACAGAAAAAAGTCCACGTCAGTCAACATCAGTGGTTCGACCATTCAAACACCTCGTGATGACTTGTTGGTTACTTAAAACACAAGAACACTGACGACATTCACAAAGAAGTTACAATATCAACATCACCACGTAACAATAAGAAAAAAAACTCAACCGAACAAATTCATAAAGTTTGGATTCATAAATGTTTTAATTAAGATTGGACTCATAAGTGTTAATTGGCTTTGTATAATAACCAATATCATCACCACTTGTACAGATATACATATCATAATTAATCTCACTATTTTGTACAATTTTCTTTAACACTGTACAGAAAATATGTAAAAGAAAAAAAGGAGGATGTAGTGATCTGCATTTCTGTGTATATATACAAGGGGTCAATGTACATGCGCTACAACTAAGCAATCACTAGAGGGAGTACGGGAGATGTATGAATACAGACAGACAGGGGGCGGGATTCTCCCAGCCCCGTGCCGGGCCGGAGAATCCCCGCAACCGCGCCATGCTGACCCAACGCCGGCACGCGATTCTCTGCGGAGCCATTGGCGGCGCATGTTTAGCGCGGTGCCGGTCGCGGGCCACTCTACGCGGCCGGGCCGCCGATTCTCCGGCCCGGATGGACCAAGCAGCCGCATTAAAAGGCAGAGTCCCGCCGGCGCCGTCCACACCTGGTCGCAGGTGTCTGCATGCAGGGTCGGGGAGACGGCCTGTGGGGGGGGGGGCTCTGATCCCGGGGGGTGCCTCCGATGGGGCCTGGCCCGCGATCGGAGCCCACCAATCGGCGGGCCGGCTCTCGCTCCCTGAGCCTATTTTCTTACGCGCCGGCCCCTGAACTCCCACGCCATGTTGCGTCGTGGTCAGCACTTTGAGGGAGGCCACAGCGCATGGGCGGGTTGGCGCGGCGCACAGTTCACGCCGGAATGGGAGGCTGGAGCGGCATGAATCACTCCAGCGCCATGCTGGCCCCCTGTAGGGGCCAGAATCGGTACTCCCAGCGGCCCGTTCATGCCGTCGTGAAACACAACGGCCTTTCCGACGGCGTGGACCCTCTGCCGCCAAATGGGAGAATCCCACCCAGAAAGTCAGAGACTCTTCACAGGAACGGTAGCTGGTGAGCAGGATACAGACAGGCAGCTCAGATGTAGCATAGTATAAGCGCTGGAGAGAGAACAACCTCATACAAATAAAGCATCGACTTCAACTGTAAGACTACGAGCTTTATTCAGACACAAGGAATAACGCAACCTTCAGCCCAACCGGCCTCTGAACCCAACAT
Source organism: Scyliorhinus torazame (assembly GCF_047496885.1). Classification (NCBI taxonomy): domain Eukaryota; kingdom Metazoa; phylum Chordata; class Chondrichthyes; order Carcharhiniformes; family Scyliorhinidae; genus Scyliorhinus; species Scyliorhinus torazame. Next base: position 28,254,592 of record NC_092720.1, on the reverse strand, counting down.
TACCCCCCACCCCCCGTACTCCCAACCCCAAGCCCCACCTCCCATATCCTTTAATACTCTGACTTAAAAATCCAGCAATCTAGATTTGACAGTCTTTTGAGGGAGAGATAACACTAGCCAGGTTCTTTTGTTTGAAATACTTTGAGACATCACCCCTGAACTTCTCAGCTCTAATTTTAGTGTTATTCTTCTTGTTTGGGACTCGGCCCATGAGAGGAAATGGTTTTCCACATAACCCCTTGTAGCGCACAATGACTTACGAGAGAGACGAATAGAGATGAAGTCGGTGAGGCTTTATTAAGCGTGACTTGTTCCCAGCAGTTCAGCAACAGACTGGAGCTGTGGGGAGAAGCCCAGGTTCTTATACTCCGCCTTCAGGGCGGAGCTAGGGATCAACAGCCAACCAGGACCCGGGATCTGTCAGCCAATAGCATCACGGCTTCACAGTCCCACATGACCCCTAATGCATACTACCACATTCACCCCTTGTTAAAAATGAACCCGGCGGGGTGGTGCTTCGCATGGTGGTAGGGGTTTACAAGGCTGGTCCTGGGAGGAGAAAATTTTTGGCATGTCCTTTCAATGCTCTACACTTTGCCCTACATTGGGCTATGTACAGGGTTTGTGAACTATTTACAATATTCGTAAGAGGAAAAGAACATTCTCGTTAAAGTCCACAACATTCTTGTGTTACACCGATGCCACGAGTCGAGCGGGCGGTCTGGTCTTCCTTGTCGATCGCCTCAGCCCCGGTGGTGGTGCAGGTGCTTGTTCCCGCGTTGTCGTCTCCGGGAGCTTTTTGGTGTCTGCTTCTGTTTCACTCCTGGTCGGACATGGGAGGAGGACCGATCCTCCCGGGAAGGGGGCGGTCGCGGGGTGCGCCGGTGGCAGGGAGGGGGTGATCGGTGTCGGGGGGGTGTGTGCGTTGCCGGCGGGCACCAGGTCTCGCAGGGAGACCGTGTCCTGTCGGCCGTCGGGGTACGCCACGTAGGCATACTGCGGGTTCGCGTGGAGGAGATGAACCCTCTCGACCAACGGGTCCGACTTGTGCGCCCGCACATGTTTCCGGAGCAAGATGGGTCCTGGGGCCGCCAGCCAGGTCGGCAGCGACGTTCCGGAGGAGGACTTCCTGGGGAAGACAAGGAGGCGCTCATGAGGCGTTTGGTTAGTGGTGGTACACAGCAGCGACCAGATGGAGTGGAGAGCGTCCGGTAGGACCTCCTGCCACCGTGAAACTGGGAGATCCCTGGACCGTAGGGCCAGTAGGATGGTCTTCCAGACCGTGCCGTTCTCCCTCTCTACTTGCCCGTTCCCCCGGGGGTTGTAGCGGGTCGTCCTGCTCGAGGCTATGCCCTTGCTGAGCAGGAACTGGCGCAGCTCGTCACTCATGAAGGAGGACCCCCTGTCGCTATGGATATATGCGGGGCAACCGAACAGTGTGAATATAGTGCTAAGGGCTTTAATAACTGTGGCCGCTGTCATGTCGGGGCAGGGGATGGTGAAAGGGAAACGGGAGTACTCGTCCACCACGTTCAGGAAGTATGTGTTTCGATCGGTGGAGGGGAGGGGCCCTTTGAAATCCAGACTGAGGCGTTCAAAGGGGTGGGAAGCCTTGATCAGGTGCGCTCTATCTGGCCTGAAAAAATGCGGTTTGCACTCAGCGCAGATGTAGCAGTTCCTGGTGACAGTACGGACCTCCTCCACGGAGTAGGGGAGGTTGCGGGACTTTATAAAATGGTAGAACCGAGTGACCCCCGGGTGGCAGAGGTCCTCGTGGAGGGTTTGGAGACGGTCTATTTGTGCGTTGGCACATGTGCCGCGGGATAGGGCATCGGACGGCTCGTTCAGCTTTCCGGGACGGTACAAGATCTCGTAGTTGAAGGTGGAGAGCTCGATCCTCCACCTTAAGATCTTGTCATTTTTAATTTTGCCCCGCTGTGCATTATCGAACATGAAAGCTACCGACTGTTGGTCAGTGAGGAGAGTGAATCTCCTGCCGGCCAGGTAATGCCTCCAATGTCGCACAACTTCCACTATGGCTTGGGCTTCCTTTTCCACTGAGGAGTGGCGGATTTCTGAGGCGTGGAGGGTTTGGGAGAAGAAGGCCACGGGTCTGCCCGCTTGGTTAAGGGTGGCCGCTAGAGCTACATCGGAGGCGTCGCTCTCGACCTGGAAGGGGAGGGACTCGTCGATGGCGCGCATCGTGGCCTTTGCGATATCCGCTTTGATGTGGCTGAAGGCCTGGCGAGCCTCTGTCGACAGGGGGAAGGTAGTAGTCTGTATTAGTGGGCGGGCCTTGTCTGCATACTGGGGGACCCACTGGGCGTAAAATGAAAAAAACCCCAGGCATCGTTTCAGGACTTTGGAGCAGTGGGGAAGGGGAAATTCCATAAGGGGGCACATGCGTTCAGGGTCGGGGCCTATTATCCCATTGCGCACTACGTAGCCCAGGATGGCCAGCCGGTTTGTGCTAAACACGCACTTGTCCTCGTTGTATGTGAGGTTCAAGGCGTTTGCGGTCTGGAGGAATTTTTGGAGGTTGGCGTCGTGGTCCTGCTGATCGTGGCCGCAGATGGTTACGTTGTCGAGATACGGGAACGTGGCCTGTAACCCGTGTTGATCAACCATTCGGTCCATCTCCCGTTAGAAGACCGAGACCCCGTTTGTGACGCCAAATGGGACCCTTAGGAAGTGGTATAGTCGCCCATCTGCCTCGAAGGCTGTGTACTTGCGGTCACTTGGGCGGATGGGGAGCTGGTGATAGGCGGACTTGAGGTCCACGGTGGAGAAAACCTTATATTGGGCAATCCGATTTACCATGTCGGATATGCGGGGGAGAGGGTACGCATCTAGCTGTGTGTACCTGTTGATGGTCTGGCTATAGTCTATGACCATCCTTTGCTTCTCCCCGGTCTTTACTGCTACCACCTGTGCTCTCCAGGGACTATTGCTGGCCTGGATTATGCCTTCCTTCAGCAACCGCTGGACTTCGGACCGGATAAATGTCCGGCCCTGGGCGCTGTACAGTCTGCTCCCAGTGGCGACGGGTTTGCAATCCGGGGTGAGGTTTGCAAACAAGGATGGCGGTTCAACTTTGAGGGTTGCGAGGCCGCAGATAGTGAGTGGGGGTATTGGGCCGCCGAATTGAAACGTTAGGCTCTGCAGGTTGCACTGGAAATCTAATCACAGTAATGTGGGCGCGCAGAGTTGGGGAAGGACGTAGAGCCTGTAGTTTTTAAACTCCCTTCCTTGCACCGTTAGGGTCACTATGCAGAACCCTTTGATCTCTACGGAGTGGGATCCTGCAGCTAGGGAAATCTTTTGCGTACTGGGACGGATGGTCAAAAAACAGCGTCTTACCGTGTCGGGGTGGATGAAGCTTTCGGTGCTCCCGGAGTCGATCAGGCATGGTGTCTCGTGTCCGTTGATCAGCATCGTTGTTGTCGTCGTCTGGAGCGTCCGGAGCCGTGCTTGATCCAGCGTCACCGAGGCCAGATGTGGTCGTAGTGTCTCAGCATCTTCTTCGGACCCCGTGGAGCCGTCGATGCTGGGGTCCATTGTTGTCATCCAAGATGGCGGCATCCATGAATTGCACGCGGCCGGGGGTGGACAAAATGGCCGCCCCCACGGATCGCACATGGTCGGGGGTGGACAAAATGGCCGCCCCCATGCATCGCACATGGCTGGGGGGTCACAAGATGGCGGCGCCCATCCTCCCCTCGTGGTGGCCGGGACCCAAAATGGCGGCACCCGCGGGTCGCACATGGGGCGCTGGGGGGTTTGGGGAGCGTTTGGGATGCGTTGGACTCTTTCTTCTCCGGGGACGGCGGCGACCCCCCCGGGACCGGCACACGGCCGCGAAATGGCCCTTTTTCCCGCAGCTCTTGCAAGTTGCTGCGCGGGCCGGGCAGCGCTGCCGGGGGTGTTTCGCCTGCCCGCAGAAATAGCAGCGGGCCCCCCCGGGATGGTCTGGCGTCTTAACCGCGCAAGCCTGTGAGGGAGGGGGGGGAGGGGGTTTGTCGCGACGGGGGTCCACGGAGCCCAAGGGGCTGCCGCGTGGTCGGGGCCGTAGGCGCGGGCATTTTGCGAGGCCACATCTAGGGAAGCTGCAATGGCCTGTGCCTCTGAGAGTCCTAGCGACTCTTTTTCTAAAAGTCTTTGGCGGATTTGGTGGGAGTTCATACCTGCTACAAACGCATCGCGAATTAACATGTCCGTGTGTTCCGTCGCGTTTACCGGCGGGCAGCCGTAGCCCCGTCCCAAAATTAGCAGCGCGGCGTAGAACTCTTCTAGTGATTCTCCGGGACTTTGCCGTCTCGTTGCGAGTTGGTAGCGTGCGTAGACCTGGTTCACTGGACGAACGTAGACGCTCTTTAGTGCTGCGAGCGCCGTCGGGAAATCCTCTGCGTCTTCTATGAGAGGGTAAATTTCCGGGCTTACCCTTGAGTGCAGGACCTGTAGTTTCTGGTCTTCTGTGATCCGGCCGGGGGCCATTCGGAGGTAGCCTTCGAAACAAGTCTGCCAGTGCTTAAAAACTGCTGCCGCGTTCACTGCGTGGGGGCTGATCCGCAGGCATTCCGGGGCGATCCTGAGCTCCATAGTCCTTTAAGCACGCTTAATAAATTGTAGCGCACAATGACTTACGGAGAGACGAATAGAGATGAAGTCGATGAGGCTTTATTAAGCGTGACTTGTTCCCAGCAGTTCAGCAACAGACTGGAGCTGCGGGGAGAAGCCCAGGTTCTTATACTCCGCCTTCAGGGCGGAGCTAGGGATCAACAGCCAACCAGGACCCGGGATCTGTCAGCCAATAGCATCACGCCTTCACAGTCCCACATGACCCCTAATGCATACTACCACACCCCTACAGTGCAGGAGGAGGCCATTCGGCCCATCTTGTCTGCACCAACTCTCTGAAAGAGCACCCTACCTAGGCCCACTCCCCTGTCCTCTCCCCTTGACCCTGCGCATTGATCATGGCCAATCCACCAGACCGATTTTTTAATTGATTTACGGGATGTGGGCGTCGCTGGTCAGGCCAGCGTTTATTGCCCATCCCTGATTGCTCTTCAGAAGGTGGTGGTCAGTGGCCTTCTTGAACCGCTGCACATCTTTGGGCACCAAGGGGCAATTTAGCATGGCCAGTACACCGAACCTGCTCATCTTTGGACTGTGGAAGGAAACCGGAGCATCCGGAGGAAAGCCACGCTGATATTAGAAGAAAGTGCAAACTCCACACAGATAGTCAGCCGAGGCCGGAATTGAACCCAGGTCTCTGGCGCTCTGAGGCAGCACTGTGCCACCCTGCCGTCAATCTCTATATCCAGGCTATCAAATTATTCAATCACCTTAAGCACCTCAATCGGATCATCTTTCGTCTCCCATCATTAAGAAAATACAAGCTTAAACGTAGGGTGGAATTTTCTGAACCATCCCACAAGTGGGGTCTTCCAGTCCTTCCGATGGTGACCTCCCCCCCCCCCTCACTCCCATGACGGGTTCCCCAGCGGTGGGGTGACGAGCCATACAAAACAATGCAGACTTCAGCAAGACCGGAAGATACCGCCAAGCGGCCAATAGGGAGCCGCCCCCACCTCTGGAAAACACTCCGCGGAGAGGCCTGACAATCCCGGCAGATATCGAGTTCTATCGGACGGGAAATGGGCACCGAAGAAGTAAGTGGGACATCATTACTTCAAATTACACCCAGGGTACGCCGGTACATGACTGGGGATACAGCAAATTCAGAACTGTTCAGGAAAATGCATTTTTAAAGATAAAACTTTTCATGAAGTGTTTATCTTCCAGAAATTTCTGGGTATCCTATTTAAAAGATGTCCTATTTGGAAGTGGAACTTTCTGCTCTCGGTAAGGTGAGCAGTTACTTCATCCGGTGAGTGCTTCTCTCCATACTCGTCTGCTCCTCGAGGCGAAGCAGTCCTTTGGCTTCAAGCTTTGTCCTCACTTGGTTGCAATTATCTTCCACGGAATTGGTGGTGGACTGGAAGCAGCCTGCCACCTGGTGGTGGGTAGTAAGCATTGCAGGACCATGGCAGAGCGGGTGAGATAAAGGAGAGGAGCGATTGAGAATATGAGGTTACAGATTGCCGGCAGCTCAAAACTCTGGCTGAGAAAGGGAGAGCAGGCAAGATGGGTACAAAGTGAAATTCCGGTGAAAGGGATGGAGGTCTAGGTTATTAACCCCTACCCATGCGCAAACCCTAATTCTCCATTTTGTGCTTCCAGGCTTAGATGACCATGTTCATCACCTGCATTTGAAATGAAATGAATGAAAATTGCTTATTGTCACAAGTAGGCTTCAAATGAAGTTACTGTGAAAAGCCCCTAGTCGCCACATTCCAGCACCTGTTCGGGGAGGCTGGTACGGGAATTGAACCGTGCTGCTGGTCTGCCGTGGTCTGCTTTCAAAGCCAGCGATTTAGCCCAGTGTGCTAAACAGCCCCTGTGGCGGTCTGATGGGTACATAGGTGACTGCTGAGACCGAGCTGATCCTGGAAGGTTCTGCTGCAAATAGGACAGGGTTACCGCAGGTGATTGAGTTTTGAACAGGTTGCTGGCTTGGGATTAACTCACCTTGCTTTTATTCTCAGCCTCTGACAAGTGTTTGCTTTCGAGGGAGGCCTCATTTTTATTTGTTTGTATCACAGCACTGATCCTGGGTAAGCTCCTCCCAGAGCTCAAAGCCAGTATCAAAACTCCTAAGCAAAGCCTTCAGAGTTGTGCTTCCTTTGACCGATATAAGAGCACACCGCAGACTTAAGCTCTCCGCAGCAGACTCGCAAGTAAGCAAGTGTCAGGCATTCCAGCTACCTGACCAGCCCAATTCAGTCTTGACTGTCTCAGTATGGCATGTGCCAGCTCGGGCAAGCACCTCAGTGTCTGGTATTATGTCCTGTCGCCTGATCTTCAGAAGTTAATTACGTTTTAACAGAAGACACTTGAAAATATATATATTATGATACCCTTTGCACATATGGAGCATCTCGCCACACTAACATGTCTCAAATGTTTTGCAGACGCAAAAGATTGTTGATTTGTGAAATTGGTTTCCCTCCTTTAATGTTTATGCCTTCGATTCCCTTCCCAGCGATTGCCAACCTTGACCATATTTTATATCTTCCCTCGCCTCAGTCTCAGTGCTTGACTGAGAACAGTAAAATAGGAACTTAAATGTTAACCCCGTTGAACCATTGAATTTTTCCATCTATCTGTCAAAGAACAAAGAACAAAGAAAAGAACAGCACAGGAACAGGACTTTCGGCCCTCCAAGCCTGTGCCAACCATGCTGCCTGTCTAAACTAAAATCTTCTGCACTTCCGGGGTCTGTATCCTTCTATTCCCGTCCTATTCATGTCTTTGTCAAGATGCCCATTTCTCAGGTTAATACAATCTAAATGCATTCCAATAGTGAACAACAGCTGTAAAAAAAATGAAGTACTTATAATCATAAAGCCCCTTTCAATAATAAATAAAGTAATTTTGAAGGGTAGTCACTGTTGTAACGGGAGGAACACAGAAGCCACTTTTCACAAAGCAAGCTCCCGCCACCTGGGAGGGTAGGCATTACTACAGCTTAGCATCCCATTAGAAAGATAGCACCTCTGACAGTATAGCTCTCCCTCGGTACTGGCACCAGTGCATCAGCCTAAATTTTGTGCTCAAGATTGTGGAGTGAGGTTTGAACCCACAACCTTCAGCCTGAGATGCAAGAGTGATGCCCTTTTCGAGCCCATAGCTGATCCTTGGCCTTTTTAGTTCCCGCTGTTGCAGGTCTCACCTGCCACAACGTTTTCTTTTTAACTAGGCCTCTGTCAATGTTTCTCTTGATCCAACAGGAGGAAGGGATCTTTGAGTAGGACAGCAAGGTTCAGTCTCTGATTTCCTTCGCCTAGGGGGTGGCTTGGAATTTGGGAACTGAGCTTGACGCAAAGGGACTGCAGTAGGAGTGTGGGAAGGGACTTGTGCAACTTGGTAGCTTGTATCAAAGGATCAATATGCTCCATTGTGACGCAACCTGATAGTTAGCAGAATAATGCCTGTAAAATGTCCAAAACTCTAAAAACTCATTACCTTTGAACTTAGTCCTCAAAGGCAGCTTCCAAGTCAATAATGAAAAAGGAAAATACCTTGCAAAGGTGGCTATGGTAAGGCTGGACACTCTTGCCAATGTACATCCTTTGCCAATTAAACAGCCTTCACCCACCTTCTTTCCTCTCGTACTGTTTCCCTCTCAATATCTTTGTGTCCTTGGATCTCAATTCTTCAAAGGACAACCTCTGGAAACATTGATGACACTTTTCCAACTCCCATTGCCACCTATATGCACGGAATTAGTCTTCAAGGAACCTTGATGATTTACACATCTCACCATTCATGAATTGTATGTACCTGATGGGGAGGAGAGCCTCGTGCCACTCAAGTCATTGACATTATCTTGTCTCCCTTCTAAGGAAATGATGAACGAACAACAGGTGCTAAAGTGATGGAAAGGTTGATTGGTGTTTCTCAGAGAGGTATTGAGACATGTATAGTTCAACAGAAACTCATAACTGTGTACATGTCCAAGATGCTGCTATGCATTGGTGCATGGTGCTGTTTCCATGAGTTTCAGTGTCGGATTTACATTTTCCGACCTGATTTCTGTCTTTTCCCTCTCTACTGGGGCTGGTTTAACACACTGGGCTAAATTGCTGGCTTTGAAAGCAGACCAAGGCAGGCCAGCAGCACGGTTCAATTCCTGTACCAGCCTCCCTGAACAGGCGCCGGAATGCGGCGACTGGGGGCTTTTCACAGTAACTTCATTTGAAGCCTACTTGTGACAATAAGCGATTTTCATTTCATTCATTTCATATCTGCAGCAGAGCTTTGTCCCAATCCTTCCTTTTGGTTTCACTGTTAGCCAGGTCTGTCCTGGGCGCAGCCTTGACTTGTTTCAATTCTACAATTGTGCTACTCATGGAGCAACTTCCCACCGACAGGATCTTCCGGACCCGCTGAAGGCGACCCCCTGTGGTGTGTTTCTCAGCGTGTTGGGACAACCGAGCCATGCAAAACGCCATTGACATCGGCGGGACCGGAAGATCCCGCCAGCAGCCAATGGTGGGCCACCTCCACCATAACAAGGCACTCCATGGAGCAGGTGGGGGGGGGGGGGGGGTTGGAATCCTACCCATGGTTTCACTTTCCACGCGCAGATTGGAAAGTTCTACAGCTTTTCCTGTCGATGGCCCTCCTTTCCATTCACCTGGATCTTCAGCTCTTCAGTCTGTTTATTCTACCTCATGGCTTCCTCCTCGAATAATGAACATTGCTGAGTCTTCTCTGTAAAACTGAGTAAACGGGCTATTTGTGTCACATACATTCCCTCAATTTTGGGAAAGATGGTGGCACTGGACTAGCTAATGCACGAGGGATATGGGTTCAACTCCCACCACGGCAGCTGGTGGAATTTAAATTCAGTTCATCTAGAATTGAAATTGAGTCCTAGTAATGGTGATTGTCAAAACAACCCATCTGGTTCACTCATGGGATAGAAGTCTGGCCTATTTGTTACCCCAGGCGAACACAATGTTGCTGACTCTTAATTGCCCCCTGAAATGGGGCAGCAAAGGACTAAGCTCAAAGGTAATGAGCAATATTTAGCTCACTGGGCTAAATCGCTGGCTTTGAAAGCAGACCAAGGCAGGCCAGCAGCACGGTTCAATTCCCGTACCAGCCTCCCTGAACAGGGGACGGAATGTGGCGACTAGGGGCTTTTCACAGTAACTTCACTTAAGCCTACTCGTGACAATAAGCGATTTTCATTTCATAAAAGACGTGCTTGTTCGGTAATTTGGACATTCTAAATTCTCCCTCTGTGTACCCGAACGGGCGCTGGAATGTGGCGACTAGGGCATTTTCACTGTAACCTCATTGCAGTGTTAATGTATGCCTACTTGTGACAATAAAGATTATTATTATTAAATGCTAACTTTGTCAGGGACGCCCACATCCCAAGAAAAAAAACAAAGAAGAAAATGTTTGTTTCTGTGGGACGCCTGCCAGTCTCGTACTCTGTGTATATTTATCCATTGGGAAGAATCATCCATCCTGGAGTCAAAGACTGGAAGCGGGTGGGAAATTTGTTATGATTCCAACACAACGGGGGATCAAATGTGATTTTCCATGTTTCAGCTCATTAATTATGCGTCCATGAGGTGCATGAAAAATCGCGTGGCGGGATGGGCAGGAAATCACCCACCATGTTGTTAGCCCATGGGGGTCAAAGGTCCTGGCATTATATTTAAACCGCACCCAGACAGCCACTCACTTAATGCACACCAGGAGCTCCACATTATTATTCTTCCAGAGTCCTTACGGTTCGTACTACAGAAGCTCACAGATGTCAACAACTGCATCCCAGGAAGTATGTGGACACCTCCAGCATTGTCTTTTGCTCATCTCTAGACAAGGGCACTGCCAGTCATGCACTCATGATTGGGCCAATGCTCACCGTTGCAGCGTAACTGTTTGCCAGACTCTGCATGCTCAGGACCTTACTCCTCCTGGCCCTGTGTCACCTGTGACGGATCCCCCTTCTCCCCATTTGGATGAGAGCCATTACCAAGGCAAGGTGCCGGCAGCCTGCATCTTCGATGCCTCAGTGAATGTGTGAATGAATTGAAGTGATACATTTCATGAGTATGTGCTTTACACGTTTCCCTCAAGGCCAGCAGGCAAGTGCTACACCCTTCACCTGGACTCTGTCTAGACATGGCATCGCCACCCCACCCCTTCCAGGTGAAAGACATCCTGGAGAACCAGAGTCGTATATTACTCTCGTTCATACTCAACCTGTGGATGGAGATTTCGCTCTTTGACCAGCATGGTAAGAGCTATGTCCAAGAAGTCTCCTTCTGAGATTATTCCACTTGGCTCGAATACCCTCGAGACTCTGTAGAGAGACCATTGCTTTGGCATCATTAAAAGAGTAACCAGGGACTTCCGGTGGCAACCATGGAGGAGTAGATCGCACATTCGATAGCTCCCGCCTGGAACGGACTTTCAGACCTTTTTCCCCCGACTTTTCCCGGACTTTAGGGGATAGATCAGTGCAGTGGACGATATTAAGAAGGATTCCCCCTCCGCTATATGGCTAATTGGACTAGAAGTAGCCGTGTGAAAAGACTCAGCCCGGATAGAGTGAAGCAGTCGGAGCTGGGACCGCGGCGCAGCACGGCGGAGGATCAGGGCCAGGGACCGGTGGCTCAGTGGTCTAAGGAGCATCAGATGAAGTTCTTTAAGGACTGTTTCGCTGAGCTAAAAAAGGAAACGCTGGACCCGATCAAGGCTGCGACCGATCAAGTGGTTTTGAATCAGGCGGCCCAAGGGAGACAAGAAATTGAGCTGAGGTTATCTAGCCAGGAGGACTATCTAACCGTGCTGGAGCACAAGGTGGAGGTGTTGGATGAGCGCCACAAGAGAATGCTGGCGGACCTGGAGAACAGGTCCAGTAGGCAGAACTTAAGGATCGTTGGCCTCCCCAAAGGAATTGAGGGGTCGAATGCGGGAGCATATGTGGCGAGCAAGCTGGAGATGCTGACGGGGGCCCGTGGCATTTTCTCGGCCCCTGGAAGTGGACGGATCGCATCGAGCCCTCGCAAGGAAGCCTGAGGCGAATGACTGGCCGAGGGCCATGATGGTGCGTTTCCACCGTTTATCGGACGAAGAACTCGTCTTGCGGTGTGTCAAGAAAGAGCGGAGCAGCAGATGGGAGAACAGCGAGGTGCGCATCTATCAGGACCTGGGAGGGGAGCTGGCCACGAGACGTGCTGAGTTCAATCGGGTGAAGGCGATCCTCTTCAAGAAAGGGGTGAAATTCAGGGTGCTGTATCCAGCGCGGTTGTGGGTTATGCACGAAGACCGGCACTTTTACTTTGAGGCACCGGATGATGTATGGTCATTTATCAAAGAAAAGAAGTTGGAAGCGTCTTAAAGGGCACTTAAGTCTTGAAGGAGTTATGTGGCGCCGGTTTGTAATTTTTGTAATTCTGGAATCGGTTCAAATAAGACTGTGTGTGGTTCTGTGTTAAGTATTGGGCTGGGGTGGTGGTTTGAGGGTGCTTTGTTTTTGCAGAGATTAGATGCGGAGGGGGGAGGGGGGCTCCGAAGTTGGTGCTATTCTGTGGGAGGTTGTGTCTGGTTTCAAGCGATTGTTTCTTCATTGGCTTATGTTAATTTCTATTACTTGAGGTTGTTTACTTACTGGGGACTGCGATGTTGTTAAATGGTTTATGCATGTCGAGAGAGGGGTTCGAACAATAGGGAGCCAGACTGTTTGGCACCAGGGGCTGTCGGGTCAGCATGGTTCAGCTGACTCTCGGAAGCGAGATGGGGGGTGAACATGTGCTGAGATGGTGCTTGACCGGGGGGAATCAGGTTTTGGGTGCTGTTGTGGGGTGGGGTGGGGGAGGAAGGGGGAGGCTGCTTTGCTGACAGAGGAGGAACTATTATCCGGGAACAAAAGGGAGGTCGGGGACGGTTGCTGCTTGTGGGGGAGCTCGGGGAAGCGGGGAGCGCGGGCTCTGGGCTGGCCAAAAAGGTTATGGCTAGTCGGCGGGGGGGGGGGGGGGGGGGCGGGGGGGGGGGGCAGTGTGGCAGCCAGGCTGATTACGTGGAATGTGAGGGGTTTGAATGGACCGGTCAAAGGGGCTCGCGTTTCCGTGCATTTAAAAGGGATGAAGGCACACGTAGCAATGCTTCAGGAGACACATCTAAAGATTATTGACCAGACGAGATTGAGAAAGGGGTGGGTTGGTCAGGTGTTTCACTCTGGGCTGGACTCAAAGACCAGGGGTAGCGATTTTGGTCAGCAAGCGGGTGGCGTTTGAGACTGGAAGAATTGTGGCAGATAAGGGGGGTAGATATATTATGGTGAGTGGGAAGTTGGAGGAAGTACGGGTGGTGCTTGTGAACGTGTATGCTCCAAACTGGGACGATGTGGGATTTATGAGGCGGGTGTTAGGCAAGATCCCGGACCTGGAGTCTCACGGCCTAATCATGGGGGGAGACTTTAACACGGTTAGTGATCCCGATCTGGACCGGTCAAAATCCAGTACTGGAAGGAGACCTGCCGCGGTAAAGGAGTTAGAACATAGACCATAGAACATTACAGCGCAGTACAGGCCCTTCACCCCTCGATGTTGTGCCGACCTGTGAAACCACTTTAAAGCCTATCTACACTATTCCCTTATCATCCATATGTTTATCCAATGACCATTTCAATACCCTTAATGTTGGCGAGTCCACTACTGTTGCAGGCAGGGCATTCCATGCCCCTACTACTCTCTGAGTAAAGAACCTACCTCTGACATCTGTCCTATATCCATCTCCCCACAATTTAAAGCTATGTCCCCTTGTGCTCGACACCACCATCCGAGGAAAAAGGCTCTCACTGTCCACCCTATCTAATCCTCTGATCATCTTGGATGCCTCAATTAAGTCACCTCTTAACCTTCTTCTCTCTAACGAAAACAGCCTCAAATCCCTCAGCCTTCCCTCATAAGATCTTCCCTCCATACCAGACAACATCCTGGTAAATCTCTTCTGCACCCTTTCCAATGCTACCACATCCTTCCTATAATGCGGCGACCAGAGTTGCACGCAATACTCTAAATGCGGCCGAACCAGAGTTTTGTACAGCTGCAACATGACCTCATGGCTCCAAAGTTCAATCCCTCTACCAATAAAAGCTAACACACCGTACGCCTTCTTAACAACCCTCTCAACCTGGGTGGCAACTTTCAGGGATCTATGTACATGGACACCAAGATCTCTCTGCTCATCCACGCTACCAAGAATCTTACCATTAGCCCAGTACTCTGTCTTCCTGTTATTCCTTCCAAAATGAATCACCTCACACTTTTCTGCATTAAACTCCATTTGCCACCTCTCAGCCCAGCGCTGCAGCTTATCTATGTCCCGCTGTAACTTGTAACATCCTTCCGCTCTGTCCACAACTCCACCGACTTTAGTGTCATCTGCAAATTTACTCACCCATCCTTCTATGCCCTCCTCCAGGTCATTTATAAAAATGACAACAGCAGTGGCCCCAAAACAGGTCCTTGTGGTACACCACTAGTAACTGCACTCCAAGCTGAACATTTCCCATCAACCACCACCCTGTGTCTTCTTCCAGCTAGCCAATTTCTGATCCAAACTGCTAAATCACCCTGAATCCCATGCCTCCGTATTTTGAAAATGAAAATGAAATGAAAAATGAAATGAAAATTGCTTATTGTCACAAGTCGGCTTCAAGTGAAGTTACTGTGAAAAGCCCCTAGTCGCCACATTCCGGCGCCTGTTCGGGGAGGCTGGTATGGGAATTTTTCTGGTATTTTCTGCAATAGCCTACTGTGGGGAACCTTATCAAACGCTTTACTGAAATCCATATACACCACATCAACTGCTTTACCCTCGTCCACCTGTTTGGTCACCTTCTCAAAGAACTCAATAAGGTTTGTGAGGCACGACTTACCCTTCACAAAACTGTGCTGACTATCTCTAATCAAATTGTTCCTTTCCAGATGATTATACATCCTATCTCTATAAACCTTTCCAAGACTTTGCCCACAACAGAAGTAAGGCTCACTGGTCTATAGTTACCGGCGTTGTCTCTACTCCCCTTCTTGATCAAAGGGACAACATTTACTATCCTCCAGTCTTCTGGCACTATTCCTGTAGACAATGATGACATAAAGATCAAAGCCAAAGGCTCAGCAATGCTTCCCAGAGAATCCTAGGATAACTCCCATCTGCCCCCGGGGACTTATCTATTTTCACACTTTCCAGAATTGCTAACACCTCCTCCTTATGAACCTCAAGACCTTCTAGTCTAGTAGCCTGAATCTCAGTATTCTCCTCGACAACATTGTCTTTTTCCTGTGTGAATACTGACGAAAAATATTCATTTAGCACCTCTCTATCTCCTCGGACTCCACGCACAACTTCCCACTACTGTCCTTGACTGGCCCGACTCTTACCCTAGTCATTCTTTTATTCCTGACATATCTATAGGAAGCTTGAGGGTTATCCTTGATCCTACCTGCCAAAGAATTCTCATGTCCCCTCCGGCTCTTCTTAGTCGCTCTTTAGGTCCTTCCTAGCTAACTTGTAACTCTCGAGCGCCCTAAATGAACCTTCACGTCTCATCTTTACATAAGCCTCCTTCTTCCTCTTGACAAGTGATTCAACTACTTTAGTAAACCACGGTTCCCTCGCTCGACCACTTCCTCCCTGTCTTACAGGTACATACTTATCAAGGACATGCAGTAGCAGTTCCTTGAACAAGCTCCACATTTCAATTGTGCCCATCCCCTGCAGTTTCCCTCCCCATCCGATGCATCCTAAGTCTTGTCTCATTGCATCGTAATTGCCTTTCCCCCAGCTATAACTCTTGCCCTGCGGTATATACCTATCCCTTTTCATCGCTAAAGGAGGCCTATAGAAAACTCCTAACAGGGTGACCTCTCCTTTCCTGTTTCTAACCTCAGCCCATACTACCTCAGTCGACGAGTCCTCATCAAACGTTGTAAGAGGGGAACGAATTTCGATTCGGTCCCACAGAGAAAAGGTGGAGCGAGCAGAGAGGGAGAGATTAGTGGAGGAAATACTCTGAGTGGATTGGAGATGTGCGAAGGCCCCGGACGCAGGGCTCCTGAGGGAGCGCCGGAAACTACACGCAGAGTTTGAGTTGTTGACCACGGGGAGGGCGGTGGAGCAGTTGAGAAGCGGCCAGGGAGATTGGGAGAGTAAGGAATAGGGAGGGCAACATGATCTTGGACCCAGGGGGGTGAATGACGTTTTTCAGGAATTTTATAGCAAATTATATGAGTCGGAACCCCCGCCTGGTGTAGAAGGGATGAAGCAGTTCCTGGATCAGTTGAGGTTTCCGAGGGTGGAGGAGGACCTGGTTGAGGGGCTGGGGGCCCTGATTGAGACAGAGGAAATTGTTAAAGGACTGGAGGGCATGCAGTTGGGCATGGTTCCGGAGCCGGACGGTTACCCGGTAGAATTTTATTAGAAGTTCTCAGAGGTGTTGTGCCCACTGCTGATGAGGACCTTTAAAGAGGCTAAAGAGAGGGGAATCCTCCCCCCAACGATGTCCCAGGCCTCGATTTCACTCATCCTTAAATGAGAGAGGGACCCGGAGCAATGTGGGTCATATAGGCCAATCTCGCTTTTGATCGTAGATGCCAAGCTGCTAGCTAGGATTTTGGCCACTAGGATAGAAGAGTGTGTCCCGGGGGTGATAGGGGAGGACAAAACCGTATTTGTTAAGGATAGACAGCCCAATGCTAACATTCGGAGGCTTTTGAATGTAATTATGATGCCCTCAGAAGGAGAGGAGGCGGAGGTGGTGGTTGCGATGGACGCGGAGAAGGCTTTTGATCGGGTGGAGTGGGAGAATCTGTGGGAGATGCTGGGAAGGTTTAGGTTTGGTGAGGGCTTCATTGACTGGGTGCTATTGCTCTACCAGGCGCCAGTAGCGAGTGTGTGCACGAACCGGCTGAGGTTGGGATACTTCAAGCTACACCGAGCCTTTGGCCCTGGCGCTGAGAGCATCAAGGGAGTGGCAGGGGCTGGTTCGGGGCAGGGGGGTGGAGCACCGGGTTTTGCTGTACGTGGTCGATCTGCTCTTGTACATGTCGGACCCGGTGGAGGGGATGGGGGAGGTTATGCAGATCTTGGGGGAATTTGGCAGATGTTCGGGGTACCAATTGAACATGGGAAAAAGTTAATTGTTCGTGATCCAGGCAAGGGGGCAGGAGAGGAGACTGCAGGAGGTGCCGCTCAGGATGGTAGAGAGGAGCTTTCACTACCTAGGAATGCAGGTGGCTCGGAAATGGGAGGCATTACAATGGCTCAACCTCACCCGGCTGGTGGAGCAAATGGAGGGGGACTTTAAAAGATGGGATATGCTCCCGCTTTCGCTGTCGGGGAGGATACAGGCCGTGAAAATGGCGGTCCACCCCAGATTTTTGTTTGTCTTCCAGTGCCTTCCCATCTTCATACCTAAGGCCTTTTTCAAGCGGGTTAACAAGATTATTTTGGGCTTTGTGTGGGCAAATAAAACCCCGCGTGTGAAGAAAATGTTGTTGGAGCGCAGTCGGGGGAAGCGTGGGTTGGCATTGCCAAACTTCTGCAACTACTACTGGGCGGCGAATATAGCGATGATTAGGGAGTGGGTGGTGGGGGAGGGGTCGACATGGGAGTGGATGGAGGCGGCGTCATGCAAAGGCACCAGTTTGGGAGCACTGGTAACGGCACCTCTGCCGTTCTCGCCGGCCCATTACTCCACAAGTCCGGTGGTAGCGGCGGCACTGAGGATTTGGGGGCAATGGAGGAGGTATAAGAGGGTGGAGGGTGTCTCGGCCTGAATCCCGATTTGCAATAACCACAGGGTTCGCACCGGGCAGGATAGATGGAGGGTTCCGGAGCTGGCAGAGAGCAGGAATTAGACGGATGGGAGATCTATTCATAGATGGGAGTTTTCCCATTCTGAAGGCGCTGGAGGACAGGTTCAAGCTGCCGCCGGGGAATGGTTTCAGATATCTGCAAGTGCGGGACTTTCTGAAGAAACAGGTGTTGGCTTTCCCGCTGTTGCCGCCACGGGGGGATACAGGACAGAGTGTCCGGTACCTGGGTAGGGGAGGGGAAGGTGTCGGATATCTATCAGGAGTTGTTGGAGGCGGAGGAACTGAAGGGCAAGTGGGAAGAGGAGCTAGGTGGGGAGTTAGAGGCGGGTCTGTGGGCGGACGCCCTAAGCAGGGTTAATTCCTCCTCATCATGTGCCAGGCTCAGTCTAATACAATTTAAGGTGGTCCACCAGGCACACATGACAGCGGCGAGGATGAGCAAGTTTTTCAACGTAGAAGATAGATGTGCGAGGTGTGTGGGAAGCCCAGCAAACCATGTCCATATGTTTTGGGCATTCCCGAGGCTTGGAGGATTCTGGCATGGGTTTGCCAAGACAATGTCCAAGGTGCTAGGTCCGCAGGTGGTGCCGAGTCCAGAGAGGCCGATCTTCAGAGTGTCGGAAGACCCGGGGGTTCAGGGAGTGAAAGAGGCCGATGTTTTGGCCTTTGCCTCCCTGATAGCCCGGAGACGGATCCTTTTAATGTGGAGGGACTCGAAGCCCCTGAGTGTGGAGACTTGGGTCAGTGACAAGGCTGGGTTTCTCAAGCTGGAGAAAATAAAGTTTGCCTTGAGGGGGTCAATGCTGGGGTTCTCTCGGAGGTGGCAGCCGTTCGTCGACTTTCTCGGGGAAAATTAAAATGTCAGTGGAAGCAGCATTCTGAAGGGGGAGCTGAGGCTAGGTGTAATATGGTTAAGGGATGTACAGAAGGGGTTGGGTGGGAAATGTTTAGTTTACCATGTTGATGTTTATGTTATTATTATTCTGTTTGTTATTGTTACATAAACATTTAGCAAATACTTCAATAAAAATATTTTTTTAAAAGAAAGAGTAACCACAAGAGTCCTTGTCAGCCATGACCAATCACCGAGGAAGATAAAGATTTGGTGGTGCAAGTTGACTGCTGTCCACCAGCCATGCCCCTCGGTGGCATCCACCTCCCTCCTCCCTTCATTCCTGCCTCTGAATGTAGCCAATGGAAAAAGGCACAGAGTGAATGGCAGCCCCACACATTGCTGGAACTCCAATATTTTGACACCCAGATGTCAGGAACAAACCTGCTGCAAGAGGACTTTACCAGAAGGAGGGGAACATTATTGGGCATCTTTTACATTCAGTTACCTCAGAATTATTTGGCTGTCCCCTTATTTGGCCACTTGTATTGACTTTGACATCCACCCACTCAAAATGACCCTCCTTCCACTTCCAGGGATCTCACCGACTCATTGCCTGATCACTTTGCAGACTCACTTCACTAACATCAACCTACCCCTTGCACCCCCCAACTCCTTCCCCTTCACCCTTGCCCCAGCCAATGTTTTTTCTCTCCCTCCTGTCACCCTTGAACCTGCTCCCATTATCCTGGGATCCACTTCCATATGCCTTCCTTCTCCTTAGAGACGACACCCGTTACCATCCCCATGCCCATCCTGACCTGCCTCTCCTGTTATCCATACTGACCTCACCCATGAGACCTTCAGCTACCAAACCCTCACCCTGGACCTGCCACCCTATTGTATTCCACTCCCCAGTTAAGCTGTGACTGTTCCCTCCTATCACCAGTTCAGAGTTGACCCCCCCAGGACCCTACCGTGAACACCGCCTACACCCTATAAGACACTCATCTACAATGGCCCCATTTCACTTCCGCAGACACTCTCCCCATTTCCAACCCTTTCCCAGGCACTCTCCACTCTCGTTCCCCAAACATTCTCTTCCCCTCCCGAATTCCGTGCTTAGCCTACCTCTCACATCCAGCCTTGGTGCAACGTTCGCTAAAAACACTCAGGTGACACTTTGAAAGGTCTCTCCAAGAGGTTTATGAAAGGCAATAAACCATGGAATGGAATGGAAACAATAAAGTTCAAAGCTTTTAGACTTCTAAGCATGCTCAGAAGCTTGAAAAAGGTAAAGGGAATTGAAATTCACTGTGAAAAAAACAATTGAAATGTTTCATCTTCTTCTGACAGATTATTGATATTGACACTTGGAGAGAGTTTATAGGCTTTAAGGTTAGAGAGAGAACACTTTCACCTTCTGACAGATCTTTGAACTTGACATGAGACATCAAACTGTTTGAACACATCAGAGGGAAGACTTTTAACTACGACTTGACATGCTGATAAGACAGTTTAAAGATTTTGAAAACTACAGAGGGAAGGCCTGCCACACGACAGTCATCCTGGGAAAGACCCCGACCCGAGCCCCTCCAACACCCCCCGCCCCCCCCCCTATTTCACTCGGAGTGTAAGGCACCAGGTCCCCACTTGTCAGGACTTGCTCTAATTCACGCAAGTTTGACTCCTGGTTGGGGGAGGCTGCCCCCCCCCTTCCCCCCCCTCCCCCCACCCCGCCCGCATTATTTCACTCTTTATCGTAACTAGTTGATTGAGGGGTCAAATTAAAGAACCACCCGGTTCTTCTCAAGTAGATGTAAAAAGATTCCATGGCGCCACTTTGGATAACTGAATGTCGGGGCAGCATCAAAGGGCCGCATGGCCTCCTCCTGCTTCTATTGTCTAAGTTTCTATTTTGAAGAAGATTCAGGCAGTTAATTTTCTCTGGTGCCCCGGCTAATGTTTATCTCTCACTTAACATCGCTAGAAACAGATTATATCATTGCTGCATGTTGGAGCCTACTGTGGCCGGGTTGGTTGCAGTATTTCCATGTTGAAATAAAAAGAGCTCCTTTAGCTGTAAAACGTTTTCGGACATCCTGAAGTTGCGACCCGTACTGAATAAACACCTTTCGTTCTTGTCGATCTTTTCTCTGGTTGTCGCTCTCTCCGGAGGTTTTCCCCTCGAGGCTGAAACACCTGCTCATAATCCCAGGATGGCCGCCAGAACTTGGAGTAGAAAATCTATCAGTTCTTTTGTCCTGGGATCCCTGCAGCCATTTTAAAATATAAAAATAAAACTGCCACAAAGCTGGAAATCAGAAATAAAAAGAGTTGTCGGAATATGCAACACGACAGGCAGCATCTGTAAAAAGACAAATTATGGCTTTTTGGGAGCGTGGCCTGGATCAGACATCAGACTGAATATTTCCAAAAGCAGCAACAACCTTTTTTTTATATGTACCTGCGACGTGGGCGTCACAAGCTGTGCCAGCATTTATTGACCATCACTAATTGTCCTGGAGAGGGCAATTAAGAGTCAACCACATTGCTGTGGGCCTGGAGTCACCTGTAGGCCAGTCCAGGTAAGCAACGCAGGCAGATTTCCTTCCCTGAAGGACATTAGTGAACCAGATGTTTTTTTCCGACAATCGACAATGGTTTCAAGGTCATCATCAGACATTTTTAATTCCAGATTTGTATTGAATTCAAATTGCACCATCTGCAGTGACGGGATTTGAACCTGGGTCCCCAGAGCATTACTCTGGGTCTCTGGTTTACTACCACAGTGACAATACCACTACGCTACCACTTCCCCTCAACTTGCATATATCTACAGTACTTTTAACAGAGTAAGATGTCCTTAGGTCCTACACAGCTGGCAGAAAAATGGCACCAAGCCAAAGAAGGAGATCGATGGACAACTAGCCAAAAACATGATCAAAGTGAAAGTTTTCAAAGAGCATCTTAAAGGAGACAGAAAGGCACAATTGCAATGTTTAGAGCCTAGCCAGCTGAAGGTGCAGCTGCCAATGTTCATGCCAAGGATGAAGGAGGCCAGAGTTCTGAGGAGCGCATATTGTTGGAGCTCACAAATACAAGGCCAATTCTATGGTTACAAATTTTGGTTGATACCATTCCTCTGATCATACTAGACAGGGTTGCTCCAAAAAGAAAATGCCAGAATGCATCTAAAAGGGGTGATGTTTTTATTCATTCTTTCCTGGTGTGAGACCATTGCTGGCTAGGCCAGCATTTGTTACCCAACCCCTATTGCCCCTTGAACTGTGTGGCCTGTTCAGCCATTTTAGAGGGGCAATTAAGAGCCAACCACATTGCCGTGGATCTGGAGTCGCATGTAGGTCAGACCAGGTAAGGATGGCAGATTTCCTTCACTAAAGGACATTAATGAACCAGATGCGTTTCTACAACACTCATTGATTGTTGCATGGTCACCATTAGAGACGCTGGCTTTCATTTCCTTTATTCATTGAACTTCAATTCTGTAGCTGTGGTGAGATTTGAACCCATGTTCCTCCCCCAGTATTAGCCTGAGCCTTTGGATTTTTAGTGTAAGCGACTTTACCACTATGCCACCAACTTCTCCAAGATAGCATTTGCTAACAAAGACCTCATTAATATCAGAATGTCAGCTCCTCAAGTGTATAATAAACACTAGACAAAAACTATTCTATAAACTGTGTTCCCTGTGTCCTAGAACAGGATCCAGCAGACTGGGTGGTGTTGGTAATCGTGTGTAGTTGTCTGCCATTAGCTTTAACACCAGCACTGCAAATAATAAGTTCTCCAGCACAGAAAATCCAGCCCCATTTCTCCGTTTGCTTTTGACTCACATAAGTGAGAGGACCAGAGATACATCACTAAAGTCAAAAAGGGCAGGGTAATTAACAAAAAACTGAACAGAAGGTTGATTTATCTTGTTACACAGGACCTTAAATAGTCAGAAAAGTGTTACTGGTTAAAAATATTTCACCAAAACTAGCTTTTAAATGTAAGTACTGGATTCGGGAAAGCCTAAAGGCGAATATATATTAGACCAAACTTTTTATTGACTAACTTCATGACCACATTGAGATAGAATCAAAAATCTATGAGTAATCAACCAGAAGTGCGAGTGATAACTTTTTAAACAGTGTCTAGGTTATAAGTCACCGATTAAGTTAAGCCATTTTCCACACTGTACTTTGCAGCTTTGTCCCAAGTAAACATAAATTGTTACTGAGGGATGACATTTATTCAGCTGTTTTCCATTACAGTTTTTCGCACATCCACATGAATAATGTATCAAAAGCCCTTGAGGTAACTTGACCTTTGAACATTGCCCAAGGAACCTTCCTGCATTTATTGCTAACAGTGTGGCACATTTGTGTGAAGCCTTTGCATTGCTGACTTGTCAAACCTTTTAGATCAGGTAAACAGCACAAGACCTCTGAGGGAGGGGATTTGTTTCAGGCAGATCAAAAGCACATTAAACATGCTGCGTCCTGAAATGGATATAATCCATCACTTTCATAAGAGGTCACTGAGTAACCCAAGAGTACTGAGTGCCATCTCAAGAGTGTACTGTGGCAGAGGGGTGATGCCCCATGTATGATGGCTAGAGAAAATCGACTTTTATTTTAAAACAGTATGGCCGAGTTCAATGCTAGTTTACAGATATTTACATATTCATGTCAAATAGGTTTGAAAGAAAGGGTGGCACGGTAGTTAGCACTGCTGCCTCGTGCTGCCAGGGACCACAATTTCTGCCTTGGGTAACTGTGGGTGTGGAGTTTGCACCTTCTCCCCCGTGTCTGCGTGGGTTTCCTGCGGTTGCTCCAGTTTCTTCCCACAGTCCAAAGATGTGCAGGTTAGGTGGATTGGCCATGCTAAATTGCCCCCTCGTGGCTGAAGATGTGAGATAAGGTGGGGTTACGGGGATAGGACAAAGGAGTGGGCCGAGGTAGGGTGCTCTTTCAGAGGGTCAGTGCAGACTCAATGGGCCGAATGGCCTCCTTCTGCACTGTAGAGATTCGATGGACTTGCCACACTATTGCGCTTTTTGTGGCCGGCGACCATCTTAAAACAGTTTACAGCAAATTAAGTACATTTCATTCCAGTGTGGTCACTGTGGTAAAGTAGGAATGTTGCAATGAGTTTGCTTTTCAATGAATTTGGTAGTAAAAATGACCTTTAACAGCAGCACAATAAAGGCAATGGTGAATCACAGACCCAATTTCTAATGCACCCTAATTTTGTTTACATTGAAGTCAACATCTTCAGCCTGCTGTGAGCGAGCAGAAGGCAAATATGTATTTTTAAAATGAATTTGCAAGATGTGGGCATCGCTAGCAAGGCCAGAATTTATTGCCCATCCCTAGTTGCCGTTGAGAAGGTGGTGGGGAGCTGCCTTCTTGAACCGCTGCAGTCCCTGAGGTGTAGAGACACCCACTGTGCTGTTAGGGAGAGAATTCCATGATTTGGACGCCGTGACAGAACGGTGATATATTTCAAAGTCAGGATTTTGAGTGACTTAAAGGGGAACCTCCAGGTTGTGGATTTCCCAAGTATGTTACATGATGTGCTTCTGAAGAGAACCTTTGCAGGATTATGCTGAAGAAACAGGGAGTGGGACTAATTGTTAGCCTTTCAAAGAGCCAAAATAGGCACAAATGGGCTGAATGGCATCCTTCTGAGCTGCATGGCTTCATGATTTGAATATCATTTCATTACATTCATCCACACATGGATGGACAATCTGATCATATCCACACATTCTGCCAATAAACTAATAGAGGATAGGCTCTATTTTATTGTCTCAGGAGTACTTTCAGGTTTACAATTACACGTACATATTTTATTCTTATGCTATTAGGAGTTAATTTTCAACTTCACGGTTTGAGTGTAAATATGGAGTAGCAAACATAACCTCCTGAAGTACAGTTCATCCAATTTTCATCCCACTGATTTTGATGGAAATAAATATTGGTGGTTTCTATAATAGGAGTGTGAGCAGAAAGAGTACCCTGTGACTTGGAGCTCTCCTGCCTTGACTTATCCCTTTAAATTAAACCTTTAGAAGATACTTAAAATCTACTGGCCCTTCTTCCCTGGTCCTCGTTGCTGGTCCAGAATATAACCCTTACGAACTATAGACCATGAAATATAGATCGTACAAGCTCTAAGCAATCAAGTAGTAAATAATTACCCGACTGTACTCACCCAATCTGCTGCTTCCACTTGCCCCATGACACTTTAGAATCCTGAGGTCACCTCAGGAGTTTCAAGCTTCGCACTCGTTCTCCGCTCTCAGTCTCGCTCTTTCTCACATTCCTTTATCGTCCCTGCTCCGCTCTCAGTCGTGCTATTTCTCGAGCTCTTATATCTTCCCGGTTCAACTCTCAGACTTACTCTTTCTTGTGTTTTTTTGACCTCCCGGTCTGCTCTCAGTCTCACTCTTTCTCGCATTCCTTTATCCTTCCGGTTCCACTCTCAGTCTCACTCTTTCTCATGCTCTTTTACCTTCCCGGCTCTGCTCTCAGTCTCTCTCATTTTCGCGCTCCTTTATTCTCCCAGCTCCACTATCAGACTGGCTCTTCAAGATGCTTTTTAATCTCCCTGGCTCCTCCTGGAGCGTGAGTCTTACACCCGATCAACAATGCAATTATTTCCCATTCAATTGTTCCAATGCTTTTTCTCATCACTATAATCACTCAGTGATCACTTGCCAAGAATATGCAGATATGCTATCCACCTTTTCTTCTCTTCTATATCTCCAGTATTGACTACTGCTGAGAAAAGACACCATTTTGTTGAAGTTTTGGGTCTTGGATTCATCAGGGCAATTCACAAAAATACCAATTTGATGTCTTGCAAATTGTCCTGATGAGTGCAATTTGAAAAACTTTGACAAAATAGTTTCTTTTTTCCGCGATGTCCAAATTTCATACCACCAAATGATGATTGACTCTTCGTGTTTCCAGGGGCAACCAACTTCACTTTAACTTATAGCAGGTCTGTGTAACCAATTGCGTGGCTATTTATTTTCAGTTAAAATTATTGGTCCTTAGTTTAGGAGGAGCAGAAGGACCAGAATTTGGACTGGAATCCTCTTTTAAACCTGTCCAACTCTCCATCTTTCTCTGCTCCTTTAGTAGCCTCACAAAAACCCAGTCTATAATTAAGCTTTTGTTTATCCTTCCATATACCTCCTTCTTTGACTTGGTGTCTATTTTTGTTTGATTACACTTCTGAGAAGTGCGTAAGAATTTATTTTCTGCATCAAAGGCACTAAGTTGTGAAGCACTGCTGTTTTTCAGTGAGAGAAGAGGAGATGGCTTATTGTACCATTCCAGTTAGAGAATGACAACCGTGCACTGTAAACCCTGTCATTATAACTTTTGCTACCTGAACAGGTGTCAGCTATGGTTCAATTGGTAGCACTCTTTGAGACAAGCCATTATAGGTTCAAGTCCTACTCCAGGATTCCAGCACAAAAACCAAAGCTGATGCTTCAGTACTGTTGGAGCACTGCATTGTCAGACGTACTGCATTTTGGATGAGATGTAAAATCAAGGACCTCTCAGGTGGATGTAAAATCAAATTCCAAGGTGCTACTGTTAAACAGAGCTGGGGAGTTATCTATGGAGTCCTAGTCAATATCTCAATCAACATCACAAACACAGATAATCTGGCTTTAATTGCTCTTTATGGGAGCTTTCTGTGCACAAAAATGGCTGCTGTGTTTTTACATTACAACTACGACCAAACGTCAAAAAGTACGTCACTGGCTGCATACTTTTTTGGGATATCCTGAGGTCATGAAAGTTGCTCTATAAATGCGAATCCATTTATTTTTTACCAGGGCCAAGGGAAGTATACATGCATGAAGCAGGCATATTTACTTCACCAGTACTTCATACCAGCTTCATGATGGCAACTGGCTCAAGGGGATCAAGTTCTATTCGGAGAGCAGCAATTATACAATTTGGATGAAATAGTCCGAGCCTCATCACAGAGTGGTAAGGCACTGGTCTGATATTCCTACCGGACAGACACCTGCCTTAAAGACATGGACTCAAGCCCCCTTTCTGTTAATGGCCCAAGGATTTGTAACAGCATCAATATTGCACAAGGTTAACTTGGGTAGAGTGCACTACTCCAGGAATTTTGATGCCATTATTTCCAGCGATGAACTAAGAGGCAATCTGGCTTTGTGTCAAAAACCTTGGTCTGTTGTTTGCAGTTAGCGTCCTTGAGTAGAAACTTATATTTGCATGGTGGGTGTATGTCCGACCTGGAAGCGTGTTAAATAGCAGGTGGTGATGTGGGGCACGTATCCCAACGTCATTGCACACACGCACAATATTTTGGTTAGCCGACACATGCGTGGATCAGTGGAGCATCCCCCATCGACATTATGATGCTAGTTGAGGGGATCGAATCCACAATTGACCAGATTTACGTACCCCATTCCTTTTTAACCTCAACGCAGAGGAAACACGGGCCAGCAAACCAACTGTTTGTTCACTTTGTCAAATCAAGGGCGGGCTAAAGGTGGAATGGAAGAAATGCTGGATGAGGAGTTGAGAGTTTCAGGGAGTGACTTGAGGTAGTGTTCTGGGGCATTGAGAGTTTTTTCTGTGTTGGGCTGAGCACAGTGTGGAACTCTCAGGACATTAGGTTTGGTTTCCCCTGTCACCTTTGGGCATTGTTCAGCCCCGCCTGCCTATCTGCAGATGGGTATTGTTTACTCAGCAGGGAACATGTCCTCTGAGGAGGAGGACAGGGAAGAAAGAGGGAGGGGACCTAATGGTCACAGGAACTCTCTTCTCGTCTGCTGTGGTCCC
The DNA here is from genome assembly GCF_047496885.1 of Scyliorhinus torazame. Taxonomy (NCBI): domain Eukaryota; kingdom Metazoa; phylum Chordata; class Chondrichthyes; order Carcharhiniformes; family Scyliorhinidae; genus Scyliorhinus; species Scyliorhinus torazame. Next base: position 28,227,431 of record NC_092720.1, on the reverse strand, counting down.
CCAGTGCTGACCATTGTGCAGGCAGTGATTCCTCAATGGCTTCTGCATATCGCCTTCAAACTCTGCAGCAGGCCACCATCGGACACATCGCTCACCCTTGGTGACTTCGCTGGCCCAACGCGGCCATGGTTTAGGCTGAGTGCCACTTAAGTGGCCAGCCAGCGTAATGTCATGATTCTCAATTGATCTCAGGCGGGACGGGGAATCGCGGCCGCTTTAGGTCCCACCCGCCAAGCATGCACGTCGCACATGAAATTCTTCCCCATGTTTCAAATCTATGATCTTGGAATGAGGACTTTTAAATTTGCCTGATCCCAGTGGGTATTCAGTCACTGCAGAGAGTTGTAAAGTAATGCAGTGTTCAACAAGCAAGAAGGAATGAGACATCAGTAAGATGGATTACACTCGGGTTGTGGGCTGCCTGGAACTTGTACAGTGCATGCACTGTTAGTGTGTAGTGCTGTTTTCTTTCCTTAACGACATAAGAAATCAAATGAACACTGAACTTGACTGTATTGTAGATTAACAGCTCCCTATAGGTAAAGGAAAAACACTCATCTATTTTCACATCAACTTGGTATTTTGTTTCAATATGGACATATTACATCCTTAAGTGTATCAGCTTTGCTTTATGGGTCATTTGTGGGAAGGAATTCACGCTCCACATTTGCTACCTATAAGTTACCGTGGCATTTTGACAGCAGTTTAATACAGCTGCTTCTGAGATACCCCACAGATGTCATTAATCGTAAGCCTTCTGTCCACTTCACTGACCCTAAAGATGGATGTGACTATCAAGCTATTTCTGACAATTCAAATTTACATTCCATGTCATGACATGCAGGCAAGTGAGGAAACATTGGTTTCTCATTTTCGTCATCTGTGGGTTTGAATCCCAGAACATTTTTGTCACTTCATTAGAACATTAAATTCAACAACTAAAAGTGCATTTGACATGATTATTGATAATTTACTTAAGGTAGCTGATCAGCAAGCTTTCGTCAAACAGGTATATCAAATACTGGGATGTTGTTAAAGGCCTTTTGACCATTTTATGTGAAAGTAGGTTGTATTGATAATGACATATTTGAAATGTGATGTAAAAGTTGAGGCATCCAAACCCTGGATTTTGGTTATTGGTTATTGATACATCAGAGTTTAAAAAAAGATATATTTTGGCACAGAATCAAATTTCATATTTTTCCAATTGAAACTATAGAAATTATAGAATGATAAACACAGGAGGAGACCATTCAGCCAATCTTGCCTCTGCCAGCTCTTTGAAGGAACTATCAAATGAATCTCACTGCCCTGTTCTTTCCCCAGAGCCCTGAACATTTTTCTGCTTCTTTTTTCTTGTTCTGTGTGGCATGGTGGCACAGTGGTTAGCTCTGCTGCCTCACAATGCCAGGGACCCGGGTTCAATTTCAGCGTTGAGTAACTATCTGTGTGGAGTTTGCGCACTCTCCCCGAGTCTGCATGGGTTTCCTCCGGGTGCTCCCGTTTCCTCTCACAGTCCAAAGGCGTGCAGGTTAGGTGGGTTGGCCATGGTAAAATTGGCACCTAGTGTCCAAAGGTTCGGTGGGGTGCTCTTTCGGAGGGTCGGTGCAGACTCAAGGGCCGAAAGGCCTCCTTCTGCACTGTCGGAATTCTATGGAACAAATATGGAACAAACTTTCTAAATGCCCTTCAGAAAGTTTATTTAGAATCTACTTTCACCAACCTCTCAGGCTTGGCTGAATTATCTAATCTAGTCCAGTTTCCTGAAGGAAGCTCTGCAGAAATGCTGTGTAATGTTACAAAATATGCCGGGTGGGAAACTGATGGGTTTGGTTCAAACATTGGTTATACAAAGTGCCTGATTTTACTTTTTACTGAAGTCAATGGAGGCTAAGACTAATAAGAGCAGGAGTAGGACACACAGCCCATCTAGCCTATTCCATAAGATCATGGCTGATCTTCTATGTCCACTCCACTCCCAACACTGTCCCCAAATCCCTTAGCTGCCTGAAAAGTGACACGATATAAAACTGTGGTGTCCACTGGATCAAGGTATTTTTTTATGAGGACAGATGTCCCTTTCAATGCTGAGGTATTTCATCTTCTAATTTTTTTAAAATAAATTTAGAGTACCCAATTATTTTTTTCCAATTAAGGGGCAATTTAGCATGGCCAATCCACCTGACCTACACATCTTTGAGTTGTGGGGGTGAATGTGCAAACTCCACAAAGACAGTGACCCACGGCCGGGATTCGAACCCGGGTCCTCAGCGCCGTAGGCTGCAATGCTACTGCAATGCTAACCACTGTGCCACATGCCGTCCAGCATTTCATCTTCTAGAAGGGAACCGGTGCATTAACCTGAAGCAGTTTTTCAGGGAAAAGGCTAACATAATTTAACTGTCTTTTACAAACGTCCTAACGTGATACCCTTTCTGCCTACAGGTCATGAATTGGATGGAGATGGCTAAAAACGCCAGCATATTTCATAAATTACCATCTGGCCTTACACTGGGCATGGAAGAAACCATGCTGAACAATTCCATGGAGGATACCTCAGTGAAGGCAAACCTGACTTGCATAATCGGTGGGAGATACACTTACATTTTCCTGATGATCCCTGTCGTTTACAGCATCATCTTTGTGACAGGAGTTTTGGGAAACAGCATGGTCATCATTGTTATTTATTATTACCTGAAGTTGAAAACGGTCGCCAATATCTTTCTGCTGAATCTGGCGCTGGCCGACCTGACCTTTGTGATCACCTTGCCGCTCTGGGCGGCCTCCACAGCCATGGAGTACCACTGGCCCTTTGGGGTCTTCCTGTGCAAGATGAGTGCCACCGTCCTGCTGCTGAACATGAACGCCAGTATCTTCCTGGTCACCTGCCTCAGTATTGACCGCTATCTTGCCATTGTGCATCCCATGAAATCGAGGACCAAACGCACCTTAGTCCATGCTTGGATGGCTTGCATCATGGTCTGGATTCTGGCTGGCTTAGCAAGCCTGCCCGCCATGTTTTTCCGTGATGCTGTCCACTACTCCGACTGGAATAAAACCATCTGTGCTTTCCATTACCCTAAGCAGTACCGGAATCAATGGGTATTTGGCCTTGCTTTGTTGAAGAACCTGCTGGGGTTTCTAATTCCTCTGCTAATTATTTTGATCTGTTACTCCCTAATTTTGAAGAGCCTAGTGCAGGCCTACCAGATCGAAAGAAGCAAGCCTGTGAGCAATGAAGCATTTAAGCTGATTAAGGCCGTTGTGGTGTCGTTCATTTTGTGTTGGCTTCCATTTCAGATATTCGCTTTCATGGATGTCCTTTCCCAGCTGAAGGTGATCAAAAGTTGCCACATTCCGGAAGTCATTGACACTTCCATACCGTTCACAATCTGTGTGGCCTACTTCAACAGCTGCCTGAACCCCATCCTCTACGGCTTGGTAGGCCGCAATTTCAGAGAAAAGTTCTTCCTTCTTTTGAGGTGCGTGCCGCCCAAGATCAGATCTCACCCAAGGCTATCGACCAAGATGAGTTCATTGTCGTACCATACCATTGAATCCCTGAATGCAGTGACCAAGAAGTCGGCCTCCTCAAGTGAGCTTTGAGCTATCCTACTTCAAGGGGCATCACCAGACCATTGGGATTTTCAAAAAGAGTGCTGCAAATATGTCATCAATGATCTGCGGCCGATGGTGCATTTGAACAGAGCAATCAGCTTCCAAGACCCAGAAAAACACCAAAGGTTCTGTCACTAGATTGAAATTGCAATCTGCTCCTTAGTTCTGTGATCCATTTCTCAATTACTTGACTCCTTGGTTCCAAGTGCTATCACTGCTGAGCCTCTGCTTCCCAAGAGCTATGTAACTGATTTGGCCTTCGACCAAATGGCCAGTCTGTATCTGACAACTTGGACAGTGAAGCATCGCAACAAAGCCCAATATCTTCCTCATCCAATGTCCATTCAATGCAGTTTTAAGGAGGAGTCGCTGGATCGGAAATCGGGATTAGGAACATATGACAATTGAACAAGCATGCTGGGGCCTGTTGCAGCGCACCTCTACTCTCTAGCGAACTCAGCCCCCCCCCCCCCCTCAGCTGCATTTAACCTGGCACACTTGCTAAGAGAAATTTCAACTTATAACTTTAACCTCGCAGTGTCATTTTACAAATAAGGTGTCCTGCACTTTGCTACAGACTTGAAGCATCAAGATAGCGAGCACTGCTCGACAACTTTTAACCAAAGAAGTGTTCTGCTCAAGTCAGGAGTGGATTCGGGCAGCTATTTTATGCAAAACTTCAGGTCAAGATCATCAAGAACGTCTGAGGATCCTGGGATTATATTTATTGGAGTTTAGGAGGTTGAGGGGAGATCTAATAGAAACTTACAAGATAATGAATGGCTTAGATAGGGTGGATGTAGGGAAGTTGTTTCCATTAGCAGGGGAGACTAGGACCCGGGGGCACAGCCTTAGAATAAAAGGGAGTCACTTTAGAACAGAGATGAGGAGAAATTTCTTCAGCCACAGAGTGGTGGGTCTGTGGAATTTATTGCCACAGAGGGCGGTGGAGGCCGGGACGTTGAGTGTCTTTAAGACAGAAGTTGATAAATTCTTGATTTCTCGAGGAATTAAGGGCTATGGAGAGAGAGCGGGTAAATGGAGTTGAAATCAGCCATGATTGAATGGCGGAGTGGACTCGATGGGCCGAATGGCCTTACTTCCGCTCCTATGGTCTTATGGTCTTATCAATTAACTTATAAATTCTGATTTCAACCAATGTGAAGCAGAAAGGAAAGTAGTGTATGCAAAACATAAGGGTCCAAATATTTTAATATTTGTCTGTGCAGAAGAAAGATTCAAATTCACCACAATTGGCTAACCCTTTTTTAGAAGTTGGCAAAATATGACAGAAAACGGGGGAGTCACCTTTTGCACTGTCCTTTCATGTTAGCTCAAAGAGTTGGGACAAGTACGCTGACAACTCGCAGGGGCAAGTACCCACCATTTTCTCTTTAATCGGACCAAGATAAAGATCATCTGCATGCAACACGAGGGCAGGACTAGTGTGGTGATGGGGCTCAATATGTGTTTCCCAGTGGCCAGCAATTGGAAAGTGGCAAACAAGAACCAGAAACAATTATTTTTCAGTCCGTCAGCTGTAACAAACCTGGCCTCTCGACGGAGTTGCGAGGGGGGGCTGGTCATAAGGAAGAAATGGTGCAGACAAACAATCCCTTTATTCCGATGGTCATCCACAAGGTCTGAGACAAGGTCGCTGTAAGCAAGACTGGCCTGGCAATGGGAAAGGATTCCAGGAATGTTGGCTCCCAATAAATTTCCAGATTTGTGTTGCCATCTCCTCGTAAGATTTGACAAGAAGAAGTATTTAGAGTTTCTGATCACTTGCCAAATCAAAAGTCCAGGCAGGATAAAGGCAACGAATGGGGATAAGAACGGACAAGAACATGACTTGAGCCATTCTGTTTACTTTGATTCTGTTTAAATTCAATAAAAGTCACTAACAGTAACTTGCGTTTATATAGAACCTGTAACAGTAAAATTTCCTCAGGTCACAGAATATTAATAATCTTTATTAGTGTCACAAGTAGGCTTCCATGAACACTGCAATGAAGTTACTGTGAAAATCCCCCTAGTCACCACATTCCGGCGCCTGTTCAGGTACACTGAGGGAGAATTCAGAATGTCCAATTCACCTAACAGCATGTCTTTCAGGACTTTTGTGGGAGGAAACCGGAGCACCTGGAGGAAACCCACGCCGACATGAGTAGAACATTCAGATTCTGCATAGTGACCAAGCCGGGAATCACACCTGTGTCCCTGGTGCTGAGAAGCAACCGTGCTAACCAATATGCTACCGTGCCACCCTAAAGCAGTGTCAGAAAAAAATGGCACTGAGCCACAGAAAAAGATTGTTGTATTCAATTGTATGGTATTCGATTATGTGTGTCTGGATCGGTTTTGTATTCCCATGTGTGATTAATTAAGCCTGGATTTGGCAACGGAGAAAGAGCAATTAAGCTGTAGTCAAGCAGCCGGAGCCGTGAGAGCAGACATTTTAAAGTATTGACTAAAACCACTGTTCAGACATATGACCTGGGCCATAACATTTCTGCATATACCTGAGGCATAAAATACAACAGAGATATTCGGACTGGTGACCAAAGGCTTGGTGAAAGAGATGGGTTCTAACAAGCATGTTAAGGGATGTGGCAGTGGTAGAAGGGTTAAGAGGGTTAGGGATGGTGTACGAGAATTTAGATCTAAATAGCTGAAGGCATGGCTAACAATGGTGAAGGTCCTGAAGGAATGTTAGAGGGTAGAAGCTGGAAGGTTGTTTCCACTGGTAGGGGAGTCTAGAACCAGGGGACACAATTTAAGAATAAGAGGTCTACATTTAAGATGGAGATGAGAAGATTATTTTTCTCTCAAAGGGTATGTGGGATTTTCCTCTCCAGGCAGCAGTGGAGGATTGGCCATTGAAATTATTGAAGGCCGAGCTCGACAGATTTGGGGAGTCAAGGGTTATAAAGAGCAGACAACAAAGTGGAGTTCAGATCAGCAATGATATTATTGAATGGTGGAGCGGGCTCGATGGGCTGAATGGCCTACTCCTGTTCCTAAACCCTGTGTTCCTAACTGTTTCTGTGGCAACACCCCCAGCGGTACCCAAACATTGGAGTTAGATTTATTTGAGGCCCTGATGTGTATATCACATGGGTCTACCAATTGACTCAGCACAGTAGCCCACTTCCAGCAGGAGGCCCCAAAAAGGTTGGCATGATAAAGCAGTAAGTGAATCACCATTATTCATGTGGCACTGATTCCTCTGCGCAGAAGACCTCAAAATCAGGAAAAGCAATCAAGAATCTGGTCTGCCGTGTGCTAATCCAGCGACTGCCCTCCACCCCCTTTCCCACCCCCATACCGTGGTGTTCAACTGTTTCCCAAATCTTAGATTACTTATCTTTGATTAAGAATTTAATACATTCTGCACCCATACAATAAGGGCCGGTTAGCTCAGTTGACTAACCATTCAGACTAACGCCACCAGCACCCATCCCAGCTGAGATCGATTGAGTACCTGCTTCCTTCCCCTATCCCCCAGCATGGAAGACAGCTGATGTAAATGGCTCAGGATGAAGCATCAGTAGACATTGAGGCAAGGACCTGCCTTTGGGGAGCGAGCAGAGGGCCGTGAGTCTCTGAGAAGTTCTTCCTCAAAAGGCAGTGGCAACAGAGTCACAAAATCACAGAATCCCTACAGTGCAGAAGGAGGCCACTCGGCCCATTGAATGTACACCGACCCTCCAAAAGATCACCCCACCCAGGCCCACTCCCACACCCTATCCCAGTAACCCCATAACCCACCTCACCTTTGGGCAATTTAGGCAATCTTTTGGACACCAAGGGGCATGGCCAATCCACCTAACCTGCAGATCTTTGAACTGTGGAAGGAAACCGGAGAACCTAGAGGAAACCAACGCAGACATGGGGAGAAAATGCAAACTGCACACAGATAGTCACCTTACGTCGGAATTGAACCCGGGTCCCTGGCATTGTGAGGCAGCAGTGCTATCCACTGTGCCACCGTGTCTAAGCCAGATAGATTGTTGATTACAGGGAGGTGAACGGTTATCAGGGGTTGGCGGGATTGAGGTTACAATCAGGTCAGCCACGACCTTATTGAATGGTGGAGCAGGCTCGAGGGGCCGAGTGGCCTACTCCTGCTGCTAATTCGCACATTCGTATGACAATCGTAGAATATGCAAAACAGCTTGAAAACATTTGTAAAATTAACCGTCAGTTTCTGAACCACGCTTTTAGGTGACATACTCCAAGGAGACACATACACGCCAAGCAAACACAAGCCCTGGTGTCCTCAACCACACAATTAGAAATTCCTCAGCCGCGTTTCTTCTATTAGTAGACAGAAGATGAAATGTTGTTAAAACGCGAATGAGCTAGGCTTTAATCGCTCTCTGCCCAGAAGACAGTTAAACAATAAGCTAATTCATTAGCCTGTTCCATCATTCGAATTGCCCTCTTTGATCCATTGTGCGAGGAGGTCGGCTGGACTGGACAATTCTCCAACCCACATTCCACCTGAGCCAAAGCTCCTGACTGAGACCAGGGGACAAAAACAGGAAATGCTGGGCAGTCTCAGCAGGTCTGTCAGCATCCGTGTAGAGAGAAGGAAGCTAACAATTCGAGTCTGGACGCCTCTTTTGTGAGACCAGGGGATGCCTGCATTCACCCTGAAAGAGAGGCAGGCAGCCGAATGTGCATGTCTTTGCGTCAATAACTTTCTCATTGTGTTTGCTGCGACTTTCAGGAAATCGACTAGAACTTTATTCAGTACAGTGCAGTTTATCAGCTGTTAGAAATTCAAATGTAGAACCTTTTGACGTGTGTAAAATCTTGCTGTGCATGATAATTTATTGTATCTGTCCTATTTGCTGTTGCATTTTTATCAACACACAGCTTTTAAATAAAGTGTTATCTCTATTATCGCTAATTATCTGGATTGACATTATTTTCAATATTATGTCGTTCATTATGTACAATTGTGAACCGCCTCCATTACTTGAGTTATGTACTAAATGTAACAAAAATGTTAAAAAAACGAATGAATTGAAGAACATCTGAATGGGGAGCAACAATAGTCCATTTGGTCCATTGAGATTGCTTCACCATTTAATGAGATCATGGCTGATTTGATCATGGTCTTGACTCCCCTTTCCTACCCGTTCCCAATATCCCTTGAGTCCCGTATAATTCAAGAATCAGTCTATCCCAGCCTCCATAGTTCACAGGGGTAGAGAACTCCAAAGATTCACAACCCGCAAGAGGAGAAATTCCTCCTCATCTCTGCCTTAATTAGCCCAACCCTTATTCTGAAACTCTGCCCTGAGTTCCAGATTCCCCCACGAGGAGAAACAAGCTCTCGGCATCCGCCATGTCAGGCCCCCTTACAATCTTTTACATTTCAATAAGATCACCTCTCAACTTTCGAAGCTTCATGCGTATAAACCCAAGCTGCTCACGTTTTCTCAAAATACACGGTGGCACAGTGGTTGGCACTGCTGCCTCACCGCACCAGAGATCCAGGTTCAGCTCCAGCCTCGGGTGACTGTGTGGAGTTTGCACTTTCTCGCCGTGTCTGCGTGGGTTTCCTCCGGGTGCTCCGGTTTCCTCCCACAGTCCAACGATGTGCAGGTTAGGTGGATTGGCCATGCTACATTGTCCAAAAGGTTAATTGGGGTTACGGGTATAGGGTTGGGGCCATCTGGGATGGCCACTTCCAGAATACAAAATGGATGCTCGCAATGAATGTAGGGAACTATGGACAATGTTAGGAAAGCAAGCAGGCACAGAGTCTATATGCATATTGGAAAGTCAGCTCCCAAACTTCAAGATGCGACCCAATTAATTGGGGCCAAGTTTAAGGCCCACCCAAAAGCGCGCGAAGCCCCTCCGGGTATAAGAAGAAACCCCCGAGAGAGAATCGCTCTCTTGGATTTGGCTCTCAAAGCGGAGAGGCCCATCCACCAGTTGCATCAGAAGCAAGTAAGTCCAAGGTCAACACTCGCTACCAGACGGATGACCTTAGCTGTTCTCCTGTACCATTTCAAACCCAACACCCTCAGATCCGAACAACGGCCATTGTTCCTCAGACTGAGTGGGCACCCGAAGCTATGTATAGGCTTTAGCATTAGCGATAGTTTAATTTGTAGTACATTGTGCATGAGTAGATATTACTGTGTGTGTAAATATTGTGTATTGACTTTGAACTAACTAACTGGTGTATTGGCTCTTTGATCAGTATTCGGGTTTGAACCTTGTGGCGGTATCAAAAGATACCTGGCGACTCTAAGGCATAAACGTAATTAGGATTAACGAAGGCGACCATATTGACCGCCACATTCATAACCAGAGAAACAGAGCAACAGGTTAGGGCATGGGCCTAGGTGGGATACTCTTTTGCAGGGTCAGTGCAGATTTGCTTAGCTGAATGGCCTCCTTCTGCACTGTAGCGATTCTATGATCCCATGAAACCCTTCATCCCAGGAATCAACAAAGTCAACCTTCTAAGAACTGCCTCCATTGCAAATATATTGCTTCTGCAGGAAAGAGCCCAAAACTGTACCAATGCCCTGTACCAACACTTCCCTCCTTTGATACTTCATTCCCCGTGCAATAAATCCAACTTCCCACTTCCCTTCCTATTTCCTGTACCTGAATGCTAACTTTTTGTGACTCGTGTACAAGGACACCCAGATCCCTCTGTACTACAGTATTCTATTTTCTCTCTCCATTTAAATAATATTTTGCTGCACTATTCTTGCAACCAATCTGATGTCTTGCATTTACGACCCCCTTTCATGTCTTCAGGGCTTCGCAGCCAATTAAGTACTTCAATGCATTTACTGTAGTGATGTAGGTAATGGAGCAGCACACAGCAAACTCCCACAAACTGCGAAGAAATAAACGGTCAACTCATCAGTTTTTTGGCAATGGTACGGACAAAGCTCAGACCGGGATCCCAATACAGGAGCCTTCCCACATCCTCAACCTGGTAGATCCCAATGGATCGGCATGAATTTGTGGAACCAGCTGGGCAACCGAACAACATCTATGGACATCATTAAGGGCCTTTGCCGGGACCTGTCCAATGGGAGGTACAGAATGTTGTACGGCAGGAAGCTGTTTGCAGGGAATGAAGAAACAGAATCTATCAATCTCGCCTGAGTTATGGGTGATCCTCAGGTTAGATCACCACCAGTCAGCTCTCTCCCCTCAAAAGGGGAAAGCAGCCTATGGTCATCTGGGACTATGGCGACTATACTTCACCTAACATTGCACCACACAGGCTCCAGGCAATGATCATCTTCAAAACGGGACAATCTAACCATCACCCCTTGACATTCCTATTAACATACGAAATGTGAGCAGAAATAGGCCATTCGGCCCCTCGGGCCTGCTCCCACATTCAATAAGGTCATGCCAGATCTGTTTGTGTTTTGAATTCCACATTCCCATCTACCTCTTTGATTCTCTTGCCTCACAAGAATCCATCTAGCTCCCCCTTAAATATAGTCAATCACCGCCCCCCCACCCCCCCACCCTCTCTCTCTCCCCCCCCCCCCCCCCCCCCCCCCCCCACTGCCTTCTGAGGCAGAGCGTTCCAAAGTCGCACAACTTTCTGAAAGAAAAATAATTCTTCTCATCTCTGTCCTAAAAGGGCGGCCTCTGATTTTACAAAAGTGCCCCCCTTGTTCGGGAATCACCCACAGAAGAAAACACCCTTTCCACGTCCACCTTGTCCAGGCCATTCAGGATCGTATATACTTCAATCAAGTCAACACTCAGCCTTCTAAACTGCAGAGAAAACAAGCCCAGACTGTCCAATCTTTCCTCAGAAGACAACCCACTCATTCCCGGTATTAATCTAGTCAGCCTCCCCTGAAATGCCACCAATGAACTCACATCCTTCCTTGAAGAAGGAGACCAAAACTGCACACAATATATGAGATGTGGGGCACGCTTTAACTAAATGGGAACAAAGTCCCTTAGTGTGCGTGTTTAGCAGCGTATTTCCTAGCGCACGCCATGCCGAGAAACACACGGCTATAAAACGGCACTTGCATCAAATAAGGGTCCTCGCGGGAACTGCGCAACCGAGGCCGCATATAGCCCCATTTCTACACCGATGAGCTTCACTCGCCGAAACTCCTCAATATAGCAGGAGATTGGGACGCCATTTTTAAACAGGGTCCCAATCTCTGAGGCCCCCGATGCGACACCCGACCCACCCGAAGCCTCAAAGCACAATGGGAGGGTCCCCAGCCTCCCCACCCACCCCCCCAGCACCCATGCAGGGCACACCCGGCCCCACACTAAAAATGCCAACCTGGTATCCTGGCAGTGCCAACCTGGCAGTGCCCCTGCCAGCTGGTAGTGCTACCTGGGCACCTTGGCAATGCCAGGTTGGCACCCTGGTGGCACTGCCAGGCTTCTAGTACCAGGGTGTCTGGGTGGCACCAGCAGTGCCAGCATACCACTCTGCCCACAGGGCATGCACCTGGGGGCATCTGTTCCCCTGGGAGACCCCCACAAGGGCCATTCCATCTGGTCTCTGTTTCTAGAGACAAGCATTGAATGGTGCTCTCCCAAGGTGTGTGAGGCGAAGGAGATTGATTACAAACCTCAGTTAACTTGGGAATCTCCACATTAAAGTGAGACTAGCTCTCTCACTTTACTATGCAGATTCGCCTAAAAGCGAGCCTAAAAATTGTGGGCGGGATTCACATCGCAATGTCTTGCAAGATCGCTTTGCGAGCTGGGTAGATCCTGGGAGTGGGGTCTCCACCTTCTAATGGCCACACTGCGGCTGTTTTTTGGGTGGAGTGTGGCCGTTCAATCACACCCGTTGTCTCACCTCATTGCCCATTGCCATCATTAAATGCCCCCCACCACCACCACCAGCAATATCCTAGGGGTTACTATTGACCAGAAACTAAAATGGACTAGCCAAGTGACTCACCTGCTGACTCCCCAAAGCCTGTTCACCATAGAAGGTACAAGTCAGGAGTGTGTAGGAATACCCTGCCTGGATGAGTGCAACTCCAACAACACTCGAAAAGTTTGAAACATTCTTGGACAAAGCGTTTGTTTGATTGGCATCCTTTCCACAAACATTTTCGTCCTCCATCATCAACATACCTTGGCGGCAATGTGTATCACCTACACGATGCACTATGGGAACTCGCCAAGGATCCTTGGATAACACATTCCAGACCCACGATCACGACCAGAGAATCATAGAATCACAGAATTGTGCAAAAGGAGGCCATTCGATCCATCATATCTGCACTGGTTCTCATAATGAGCATCATGCCTTAGTGGCATTCCCCTGCCTTTTCCCTGTACCCCTGCACATTGTTTCGATTCAAATAATCACCTAATACCCTCCCGAATGCCTCGATTGAACTTGCCTCCACCACGCTTCCAGGCAGTACATTCCAAATCCAAACCACTGGTTGTGTGAAAACGTTTTTTATCACTTCACATTTGCTTCTTTTGCAAACCAATTTAAATCTATGCCTCTTCATTCTTGATCCATCTAGAAGGACAAGAGCAACAGATACATGGGAACACCACCACCTGGAAGTTCCTCTCCAAGCCACTCACCATCCTGACTTGGAAATATATCACTGTTCCTTCTGTTATGGGCGAGGCATTTTCAGAACCCCAAAATGTATCATGGAGTTCAACCAACCTCTCCCTTTAAGGTATTTTTTGCTTTTCCCAGCACACAGCTTTTTCCCTAGGTGTGGAATTACAATTATGGACACGTGGGTTTTTAAACACAAAACAATGTTTATTCCATGAACTCAACTTAACATCTCAAATAAACATTGGATCTCTTAACACCCTTTACTTCAAAGATAACTCAGAAAATATTGCAATAGTAAATAATTCCAAAAAATGTTCCTTCAAACTTCCAAGAGACTTAACACCTTTAAACAGAATCACATCATGTTAAAGGCTTTACTATTATGAGTTCAAATCACCCAAATGATCCAGAGATAGTCTTTCATGGCAGAGATTCAGCTCACTGCAAACACAGACACTACCCAAGCTCTTTTCAAACTGCAAAACTCTGGAAACACACAGACACACAAGCTGCTTTTTAAACTGAAACTAAAAACCTGCAAAATGGCTGACCTAAAGCCCAGCTCCACCCACTCTCTGACATCACTGTTTTCTTAAAGGTACATTGCTTAAACATCCATGTCTTAAAGGTACTCTCACATGACACCTCCCCCCAAGAAAAAAAAAACCCATCAACTTCAAGATGGTTTTATTTTTCACTTTTGCACCATCCACTAAGAAATGAACACAGTAAATATACCTTTTTGTTTAAAAAAAACAACACATGCAAACAGGTATAATAATATAGTCCATTTTTCTTTGTTCTTCTTCCTCCAACCAAAAACCTTCTCAATTGGCAGTCTCTTTGAACAAAGTCTCTGCATGATCCATCCATTCCTCTACACCTCGGCATTTCTCTTCAGAATCAGATAATTTAGTTCAATCTGACCACAGAGCCCCTTGCAATTCTCCAATACAGGAACATCGGTGAACACTGCTTTCAGGCAATCAAATGCCTGTTGAAAGTCCACTGTCCATTGAAATTTTTAACGTTTCTTTAGCAAGTCCATCAGTGGAGTAATCACGTAACAAAACTTTTGCCCAAATGTTCGATCAAATCCACTCATGGTAAGAAATCGCTTTATTTCCCTTCGACTTGAGGGTATCGGAAACTCCGCAAGGAAAGTGATTCGGCCTTCTCCAAATTCACTTTCGGCTAGGTTCATCACCAAACCCGCCTCCTGAAGTCGATCGAAGAACTCCATACGATGTTTTAAATGCTCTTTCCATGTCTGGAAGTTGGAAATAAAAGCAGATTGTCCCACATTCTCAATGCAATCCTTCAAACGTGGGATAGGATAAGAGTCCGTTCATGTAACTGCATTCACCTTTCGATAGTCCACACACAACCGTTGGGTACCATCTGGTTTCGGTACCATCACCATGGGTGAGCTCCATTGGCTGCAACCCACTTCAATTATGCCAATCTTCAGCATACTCTCAATCTCTCTGTTAACCTGTGCCAATTTTAAAGGATTAAGTCTATATGGATGTTGTTTAATAGGAACAGCATTTCCCACATCTACATCATGGATAGCCATTTTAGTACTTCCCAATTTATCTCTACAAACTTGCCCATGTGATATCAATAACTCTTTCAGGTCAGTTTGTTTTTCCTCTGGAAGGTAACTTAACAATTCATCCCAATTTTTAAGAACATCCTCATTTTCCAATTTAATTTGAGGTACGTCAAATTCACAGTCATCTGGATTTGGTTCGTCACTTTGAGTTAGAATCATTAAAACCTCCTTTTTCTCTCCTTCCCTTTCAAAGTACCTTTTAAGCATATTCACATGACCTTCTATCTGGTGTTTTTACCACATAATTCACCTCACTTAATTTCCTTTCAATCTGATACGGTCCACAAAACCTAGCTTTTAAAGACTCCCTTACCACTGGTAACAACACTAAAACTTTATCCCCACTGGCAAAACTACGAACTTTGGATTTCTTGTCCGCTACCCGTTTCATCACATTTTGTGCAACTTTCAAATGTTGTCTAGCCAATTCACCTGCTCTATTTAATCGTTCCCTAAAATTTGACACGTAATCCAACAGTGTAATTTCCGATTTCTCACCCACCAATTTTTCCTTAAATCAATTTAAGTGGTCCCCTTACCTCATGACCAAAAATTAGTTCAAAAGGAAGAAATTTGGTAGACTCATTAGGTGCATCCCTAATTGCAAACAATATGAATGGGATTCCTTTATCTCAATCCTCTGGATAATGTTGACAATACGCCCTCAACATTGTCTTTAATGTCTGATGCCACCTTTCTAACACTCCCTGCGATTCTGGATGGTACGCAGTTGATTTAAATTGTTTTATTCCTAAGCTATCCATAACTTCTTTGAATAACTTTTAAGAAAATTTCGATCCTTGATCCGATTGAATTTCTGTGGGTAGTCCATATCTAGTAAAGAATTTAAGCAACTCCTCCACAATCCTTTTAGCTTCAATATTACGTACTGGAATGGCCTCTGGAAACCTAGTAGACACATCCAATACAGTCAAAAGATATTGATTCCCACTTTTTGTTTTAGGAAGCGGTCCTACACAATCGATCAGGGCCCTTGTAAAAGGTTCCTCAAATGCTGGAATGGGTATTAAGGGCGGTGGTTTTATCACTGCTTGAGGTTTCCCTATCACTTGAGATGTGTGACATGATTGACAAAATGTTACTACATCTTTATGTAGTCCAGGCCAATAAAAATGTTTCTGGACTTTAGCTTGAGTTTTCCTTATTCCCAAATGATCTCCCACTGGTACCTCATGTGCAACTCGCAACATCTCCTTTCTATACCCTACTGGCAAAACTACTTGATGAACTTCTGCCCACTTTTCATCCGCCTGCATATGTACAGGTCTCCATTTTCTCATCAAGACATAATTTTTACGGTAATAACACTCTGGTATACTCTCAGGTTCCTCTTCCGTGTATGCTTTTTGATATATCCGTTTTATTTCTACATCTTTCTGTTGTAACTCCGCCAATTTTCCTGAACTAAAAATATCCGCCTCATCCTCCACCTGTTCTTGTTTTTTTTTCAATTATATGATCAAAAATCGTTTCTGATAATTGCACTTCAACTCCATCTTCACCCTTTGATTTCTCCTCTTGTCTTAACCTGTGACTACACAATCCGGAAAAATCCCAGGATATTCGTCCTTCAACCCTTCAGTTGACTGATTTTCCAATGGCTTATCGACCACAGAAGGCATCACTCCCACCTGCGATCCAGCTATATAATTACCCAAGATAAACTGTTTTCCTGGACAAGATAGTTTATCTATTACTCCTACTACCACTTCAGTGGACTTTCCAACCTTACCTTATATAATGGAACGATACTCCTCTCACCCTGAATTCCACATATCACTAGCTTTTCTGGCAATATTCTTCCCAAACTACATAATTCCTCATCTCTTACCATTAAAGATTGACTAGCCCCTGTATCTCTTAAAATTGTGACTTCTTTACCTGCTCCTCCTGATACACAGATACACATGAGTAAACTTTACCCACACAAGTAAATTCTTTAAAGACATCTGGCACCTTCTTAAGAATTACTTCTTGAACAGGCTGTGCAATCGTTTGCACCTCCTTCGCTTCCCTTGGGCTTTCCTTTGCCACTCTAACAAACCCCACTGTCTTATCCTGTTTTACCACATCAGCCTTCCCAGTGCTTTTCTTCAACCACCAACACTGTGACTTTACATGGCCTAGTTTATTGCAGTGAAAACATCTGAAACTTTTCATTTCTTTTCCACCGTCCTGGATTTCTTTTTTAATCTGACCCTAACCCTAACCCTAACTCTTTATTGTCTCCCATCAGATCACCTTTACCTTTACTCCTTGAGTATTTCTCATGTCCCCAGTTTCTATCCCTCACCGGCTGAAACTGATGTCGGAAACCAATCTTTGATTTATGAACTAATTCATAATCATCTGCCATTTCCGCTGTTAATCTCGCAGTTTTAACCCTCTGTTCTTCCACATGAGTTCTCACTACATCAGGAATTGAATTTTTAAACTCCTCCAAAAGTATAATTTCTCTGAGAGCCTCATACGTTTGGTCTATTTTCAAAGCCCTTATCCACCTATCAAAATTATTCTGTTTGAGCCTTTCAAACTCCATGTATGTTTGACCAAATTTTTTGCTTAAATTTCTAAACCTTTGTCTGTAAGCTTCAGGCACTAGCTCATATGCACTTAAGATGGATTTCTTCACTTTCTTATATGTTCCAGATACCTCCTCCGGTAGTGATGCAAACACTTCACTAGCTCTACCTATCAGCTTTGTTTGAATCAGTAACACCCACCATCCTGTGGCCATTTCATTTGTTTCGCTACCTTCTCAAATGAAATGAAAAAGGCTTCCACTCCCTTCTCATCAAACCTTGGTAATGCTTGGACATATTTAAATCGTTTCCCACCAAGCCTTTGACTATGACGCTCTTTCTCACTATCCTCATCACTATCATCTGTATGTTTCCCTTTACGCCGGCCAATTTTAACTGACTTTCATGTTTCATGGCCATTTTCTGAAGTTCAAACTCCCTCCCTTTATCTTTTTCCCTGATCTGTACCTCCCTTTCTTTTTCTTTTTGTTCTGCCAGGGCTATTCTTTCTTTTCTCCTTTCTTCTCACTCCTTTTCCTCTCTCTCTCTTTCTCTTTCTTTTTCCTCTCTCTCACTCTCGTATTCAAGCCGCTTTAATTCTTTCTCATGTTCCATTTGTTTAATTTGCAATTGAATTTTTGCCATTTCCAATGAGTCAAACTATCTCAGGCAACTTTAAATGCTTAACCACCGCCATAATTACCTCAACTTTTCGCATTTTGTCAGGTAATGTTAACTGCAATGTTCTTGCCAAATCTAACAGTCTGCTTTTCGTTTCTGTCCGTAAAGTACTACGTGTGACATTCTCCACCCCCAAAAACTCCTGAGCCTCTGAAAGAGTTCACAACACTCTCCCCACTTAAACTAAAATACCACACTGGAAAAGCAACAATCCTTCACTGTCTTTGAGTTCACAAAAGCCAATCCAATGGATAGACTTTTATCCCCCTCGAGCCCCCAATTGTTATGGGCGAGGCGTTTTCAGAACCCCAAAATGTATCATGGAGTTCAACCTACCTCTCCCTTCAATACGTTTGCTGCTTTTCCGAGCACAGGTGTTCCCTAGGTGTGGAATTATAATTATGGACACGTGGGTTTTTAAACACAAAACAATGTTTATTCCATGAACTCAACTTAACATCTTAAATAAACATTGGATCTCTTAACACCCCTTACTTCAAAGATAACTCGGAAAATATTGCAATAGTAAATAATTCCTAAAAATGTTCCTTCAAACTTCCAAGAGACGTAACACCTTTAAACAGAATCATATCAGGTTAAAGGCTTTACTATTATGAGTTTAAATCACCCAAATGATCCAGAGATAGTTTTTCATGGCAGATATCCAGCTCACTACAAACACAGACACTTCCCAAGCTCTTTTCAAACTGCAAAACTCTGGAAACACACAGACACACAAGCTGCTTTTTAAACTGAAACTAAAAACCTGCAAAATGGCTGACCTAAAGCCCAGCTCCACCCACTCTCTGACATCACTGTTTTCTTAAAGGTACATTGCTTAAACATCCATGTCTTAAAGGTACTCTCACATGACACTTCACTATTGCTGGGTCAAAACACTGGAGCTCCCTCCATAACAGCACTGTGGGTGTACGTACTCTACGCTACATGGACTGCAGCGGTGCCAGAAGGCAGCTCTCCACCACCTTCACGAGGGTAATTAGGGATGGGCAGTAAATGCTGCCCTACCCTG
This sequence comes from Scyliorhinus torazame, assembly GCF_047496885.1. Lineage (NCBI taxonomy): Eukaryota > Metazoa > Chordata > Chondrichthyes > Carcharhiniformes > Scyliorhinidae > Scyliorhinus > Scyliorhinus torazame. The sequence goes on along the minus strand of NC_092720.1, from coordinate 28,208,358 downwards.
TGATGCGCACATCCCGTGAATGAATTTTTTAAAAGTGCAAACACTGTTTGTAAAAGCAGAAGAATTAGTTAACTTAAAAAAGATTTGCACCCCTGTTGTTTCAGCAGTTATTGAGTCAACCACCACATTGCTGTGGATCTGGAGTCACATGTAAGCCATCACAGTAAGGACAACAGATTTCCTTCCCTAAAGGGCATTAATGAACCAGATGGATTTTTACAATCACCGACAATGGTTTCTTGACCTATTATTCCAGATTTCTATTGAATTCAAATTTTACCACCTGCCGGGGTGGGATTCGAACCCAGATCCCACAGCATGAGTCTGGGCCTCTAGATTACTCGTGCACCGACAACACCACTGCCTCCCCCATGCAGTCTGTACATTTGGATCCCAGTTTCTCAACCTTGAACCCTTTACTGAACTCACATGTGAAGCAATCTTGTGACAAGGCACGTTCCAAATGCAATTAGACAGTCCACGAAATGCATCTGATTCTCACCGAGTGTGTGTGTGTGTGTGTGTGTGTGTATGTCTGTCTGGCTGTGTGTAGAATCGCCACCCAGACAGTGGCTGATAAAAATTGCACTTCTAGAGTTGCCAATTCTTGTTCCATTACAATAATTAGGGATATTAATTCCGACAAAGAAAGAACCCTCAAGGTCACCAAAGCCATAAATCGCGCCATATCAGCCAAATAATAAACAACTGGACAAGCCTCTGCTGCCAGCGACAGTGCAACTCCAGCAAATAAAAGGTAGCATTGAGTCAGTTTTTACGGTCAGAACAATGAAGCTACTTTGTCTCCTCGGGCTGGTTTCGGCTGTCCTGGCTGGCCCTGCCTCACAGCGATTCGATGGGTAAGAGAGCTCTCCTGTGTGTCCTGTAGTATTAAAGGTTTCCACAAGTAAAGGGCCTGACTCACTGGTTTCCTGCTCATTGTTTGTACTCTGCTTTTTCTATCTCGCAAAGGGAGAAAGTATTTCGCCTGAAGCCAACGAGTGATCGGGCAGTGTGGTTTGTGAAACGCCTGGCCGCCATTGCAAAGGTTCGACATCCATCCACGAACCGTAAACATCTCCCGGTGCTGTAATTGAATGACATGATTAAAGTACTCCTTTCCCACTCTCTCCCATTCCATGCAGGTTGACTTGTGGCGACCCGACTCCATTGATCAAGTGGCTGTAAACAGTGATGTGGATTTCCGGGTGGGAGCTCAAGACATAAAAAAGACTCAGGATCTGCTGGAGAAGAGTGGATTAGAATATGAGTATGCTTTATCAAGCCTCCAAAGTTTCAGCTCACAATGCAACTGCTTCTACTGATGCCGGTCACGTGTGTAACACTTTTTTCCCCTCTCTTTACTTCCATCTACCCAGAGTTTTAATCGAAGACCTTCAAGCAATGATTGAACAACAGCGTGACAATAAGGAGCGTTCACCCACTTTGCACAGCTATGTAAAATACAACGACATGGATACGGTATGCCTTAATCTTATCTTCTAAAGAGATATTTGTTCCATGCTTTTGTTCTTGTTTGGTTAGGTTATGTGTAACCGTTGCTGAGATCGACAGTCAGATTTAGGATAGAGGGAAGCAGGGTTGCTATGATGTGGAGATGCCAGCGTTAGACTGGGGTGAGCACAGTAAGAAGTCTTATAACATCAGGTTCAAATCCAACAAGTTTGTTTCAAATCACTAGCTTTCGGAGCACTGCTCCTTCCTCAGATGAGTCTTCACCTGAGGAAGGAGCAGTGCTCTGAAAGCTAGTGATTTGAAACAAACCTGTTGGACCTTAACCTGGTGTTGTAAGACTTCTTACAGGGTTGCTGCAGTAGCTTGTATGATAGCAAGGACAATTGGTTGCAGTATTAGGGAAGGACAGAACTAATTTCTTTGGAGGTTACGGTGCAGCAGGATATTATTACACCATCGAACTGGCTGTGTGAAAAATGCCTTTCCATTTTCCGACATTACAATGATCGGTGCGCTGCCAAGCATTGCATGTGTGATATACGTTGGGACATATTGGAAGGACTTTTTAATATTGGAAAGCTTTTAATTGTTAAAGGCCAATTTTAAGCATTTGCATTCAATTAAAATGGGATATGTGGAGGAAGGATTAAATAGTAGAGTCCTTAACTCCTCCTTCACACGGTACCAGGAAGCAGTGGCATTGTGGTATTGTCACTGGACTGGTAAACTAGGGACCCAGATTCAAATCCCGCCACTGCAGACGGTGAAATTTGAATTCAATAAACATCTGGAATTTTTAAAAGTCTAACGATGACCGTGAAACCATTGTCGATTGTTGGAAAAGCCCATCTGGTTCACTAATGTCCTTTTAGAGAAGCAAATCTGCTCCCCTGACTTGGCCTGGCCTACATGTGACTCCAGACCCACAGCACCATGGTTGACTCTCAACTGCCCCTCAAGGGCAATTAGTGAAGTGCAATAAATGCCGGCACAGCCTGTGATGCCATGTCCTATGAACAAATAAAATAAAGCATTCCCGCCGACTGTTTAACTCCCAGGTTTTGTGAGGTGCGTTTTGGCGGAGGGCCATATAAATTAAATCTGCAAATTGGAGCCAAATTTGATTTTAGATGCAATTACATGATTCTCGCTGGGTGCCAGCTCCAATAGAGAAATTGAATCCAGCACACGAAGTGAAGCCAATGAGGTGAGTTCATTTAAATTTTTTACAGTTCCTTTGTAGAGCAAAAGGACCGGGGACTGGTATTAGACAGAGGGCGAGATTCTCCAGAAAGATTTCTAAGTGTGTAGTAGCGAGCGGCAACTGCCACGAGCTTCCCGGCCCTCGGCTCAGCGAGGCCGGCAACGTTATTCATGGGCTTCTCGCCGCAAATGAAGGTTCACCAGCTGATTCGCCGGCACCGCGCTCACCAGCCCTTCGCTAACAAGGTCAAGTAGCACTTAAGCTGCTCAGCCAAACCCCGTCAGCTCGCAGCTAAGGCACCATGAAGAGCGGCCGTAAGGTTCAGCGATGTGGACCTGGCGATGCTCCTATTCGCGGTGGAAGCCAGGAGGGATGTCCTGTTCCCCCGAGGGACCCGGAGGGTGAGCAACAGGGCAGCCAATGCTGCCTGGGACAAGGTGGCGGCAGCTGTAAGCTCTGGGAGTGTGACCAGGAGGACTAACCTCCAGTGGCATTAAAAAGGTCAATGACCAACACGGACATCCCCCGCCCAGAGACCTTTCTGCCCCCATGCGAGCATCCAGCCTCCCAATTCTCCATGAGGCCCCCAACCCTCCCTTCAAACCCCCCAAAACCTTCCTTCACACCCCCGCCCCAACACTGTGAACCATGCATCTCTGGATAAGGTCTCAGACAAGCGTCAGGAGAGGGTCCAGACTGGCGGCGGGGTGCCAGACCTAAGAACCCTCACATCCTTCAAGGAGCGGGCCCTGGAGGTGACTGGGAATTCAGAGGACAGAGCGGTCACCAACGTGGAGGTTGGCAGAAGCCACAGAGAGGTGAGGAACCGCCAGGCCCCTTCCGGAAGACCTGTCAAATCTGAGTTGTTCCCACGATACTGACTAACCCATCTCACCCACTGACTACATGTCCATTCTCCCGCATGTCCTCCAGCCGACGGCGCCAGCCCATCCCGAGGGCCTCATCTCCAGACTCCCAGGCGACCACCTCGGAGGAGAGTTACGAGGAAGACACGATCGAGGCGTCACAACTGTGATCTCCACCCTCCACCAGCACAGACAAACACACAACAATGGGAAATGTTAGTGGACGGGCTTCTGGGGCACAATCTGCTGAGCACCACACAGCTGCTGACGTACATCAGGTAGAGGCAGGAACCCCCAGGTGAGCCAGCTGGATCCCGGGACCCAGCTGGATCCCAGCCAGACGCTGAACCTATGGAAGAGGTACACCCAAAGCTGATGGAGATGATAGGGAGCGGCCGGCTCATTCAGAGGGAGATGTCAGCTTCAATCCAGCCGGCCCACAGCCGGTTGGAGACGTCCCAGAGGCTACGGGCGCAGGAGATGTCACTGGCAATGCATGACCCTGAGGCCAACGGTGCTAGGGTGGCGACCGCAGTGGAGAGCCTGGTGCACGACGTTGGCGTGATGGGTGTGAGCGAGCACTCAGCAGACAGGCAGGGGGTCAGACTATGGCATAGATTGAGGAGCACCGACGCTCTGCTCTCTGCCGGTTAGCATCACCCCTCTGCCATCGACAGTGACCTGCGGGCGGTGCCGACACAGTCTCAGCACCTGGAGTGATGTGCCTCAGACCCTGAGAGGGTGGAAAATGGGGGGAGGGGGTGGGTAAGGTATCGACAGCGGACCAAGCCATGTGATAAGTGAAGGGGGGTAAGTATGTTGGCCTCACTGGCCCTCCGGGTTTGCCGCACCCTCACCACTACTGCCTGTCCTGCAGCCTCCGGTTGGCTCTCCGGTTCCCCCCTGGGCTCGTCCTCTAGCCCCTGCTGGTCCGGTGCCACCTCATCATCCTCGTACCTCTCCTCATCTTCCTCCTCCTTGGAGGGGGCCACACGCTCGTCATCATCAATCTCCGTCTTGTCGCCCCGCTACTGTGCGAGATTGCGGGGGGCACAGCTGACCACCACAATGCGGGTGACGCTCCCGGGGGTGTACTGGAGTGCACCACCAGAGTGGTCGAGGAATCAGAACCGCATCTTGAGCAATTCGATGCACCGCTGAATCGGAGCAAGGGTGGCCACATGGGCCTCGTCACACCGTGTCTCCGCCTTGGTCTCCGGCCTTTGTGCTGGCATCATTAGCCAGGGCCTCAGCGGGTACCCCTTATCCCCGAAGAGCCAGCCGCCCATCCTGGGTTGGTCCTCGAAAACACTGGGGATTACCGACTGCCCCAGGATATAGCTGTTATGCACACTCCCCAGGAAGCCATGCACACATGTGCATGATCTTCATGTGGTGGTTGCACACAAGCTGTATTTTCAGGGAGTGCAATCTCTTTCTGTTAACGTAGGGCACTTCCACATGGCCCGGTGAGCACAGGACAACCTGCATGCCATCTATTACCCCCTGGTCCTGTGGCATCCCAGCGATGGCGGAGAAACCTCCTGCTCAGGCATTATGTTGGGCTTGCCTGTGTCAAAGTTGATGTAGTTTTCCGCCCGAGCAAACAGGGCATCCATGACATGCCGGATGGACCTGTGGGCTGTAGCCTGAGAGATCCACACAGGTCCTCGCTCGAGCCCTAGAAGGTTCCTGAGGCATAAACATCCAGGGCTGCGGTGACCTTGACGGCCGCCGAGAGCAGGTGTCCTACTTCTCCGGCTGTGGACATGTCCGCGAGGACATGGCACATGTGCCGCACTGTCTCCTTGTTGAGGCAGCGTCTCGTGCAGCACGCGCTGTCCATCATTTGTTCGAACGACCAGCCACGCCTGTACATACTGGGCCGTCGCGGGACTCCCCCTCTGGGTTCCTCCCTGGTCTGATGGCTTGCTGAGTCCTCAGGGTGTGGGGCAGGGCCCGGAACATGGGCCGCCGCTTCGAGCATCTGCTGATGCTACTGCTGCTGCCACCCTCTCCCGTGTCTGGTCACCCGGCCTAGCAGCAGCTCCACAAGGGAAAATTCTGCGTCCAATATCCCTGCCATAACATTCCATATCTGTAAGGCATTGGTAGAGGCTGTTAGACTGACAAACAGCACTGGCTCCTACTCCGGGACTTTCCATTCCTCCACTGATTCCCACCCCCTCCCCCCTACCTGGAATCCCCTGCCCACGCAATCCCGACCACAGCAGGTTCCCCTCACCAGATACCTGACCCTGTACCCCAGACACCTGCTCACAACATCAACCAGACCGAGCACTAGTCCCCTCCCCGTGGCTCTCACCCACCCTCTGCCAGTGGACATGTCCCCGGAGCTGTGTCCCATCCACTGGGTGCACGGGTGTTGGCTGCTGCATGTGTGGTGTTGCCTCCCGCAGTGTTCATGCACAGTGTTCAGGCATCACAGTCTGATTGGGATGCTAGGCATTGACTCCCACATGCTACATGGCCCACCCACCCATCGGAATCCACTTGGGCTGTGTAAAGTGCTCACTTAACCACGGCCAGAGGCCTCGGCTGTCGGTAGGGGTTATGGGTGGTCAGTGGGGCAGATGGTAAGGGACAAGGGTGGCCCCCGGAAAGGATACACACCATCCAGGGGTTGGCATGGTGGTGCCACGCACTGTTGCCCACCCCAATGCCTCTCCTCCCACCCTCCCATGGCAGCCCACCTCTGCGGAGGGTCTCCCAACCCCGGACAGGTATTCCCCCCCCCCCCCCTCTCTCACAAAGCCGAGGGTCCCCCACCATCTTCCGAGAACTAAGGTGGCAAGTCCAGCCGCCTGAGCACTTTGTGAAATAAGATGGCCACTCACCTCCTGGGCTCCACACAGAAGCCCAGGTTAAATTTTTAAAAGAGGAGTACTAGGCTCTGCCCAGGGGACTCTGATCGCCTCCCTTCATGCCCCCACACGCCATCCCTGTGCTCACTGCCGTGGGAGCCCTTGAACTTATCTGGGCCTCCGGTTCCTGGGCCTAGTCTCCCAAGTGAGGGGCCGAAGGTTCGCCTGCCGACACTCACCATTCATACGTATTACCCTCCAGTGTAATATAAAGCTGTAAGCATCCTCGTAGCATAGATCATAGTGAGGGTGAGAAAATGCAATGAAAACGTCTCACCTGAAAGACATCAGCCGGGAATCTCCAATCCCAGGGCGTCCCGTTACCGCTCCTAGCGGGAACGGGGAATTTGACACTCAGCCAAAACTTGATACACTACAGTGGGAATGGAAAATCCTGCCGGCATGTTCGGACAGAGGATCCCACCCATATTCTCCAACAGCAAGGCGAGAGTGCTGCAATCGAACCAACTCAGAAGCGTTTATTGTAATCCCTTTGTTGGGACACGGACATCCCTGGAAAATCCAGCAATTATTGTCCATTCCTAATTACCTTTGAGAAGATTATTACCTTCTTGGATACAACCTGGGAGCTTGCTGGGTCATTCCAAATAATCACTTGCCTTCACATTTTGAGTTGTTTTTTTTTTTTACCTGAAACAGATCAATACTTGGATGACTAACACCGTGGCCAGGCACTCAAACCTCATGTCTCTTCGGGAGATTGGAACAAGCTATGAAGGGCGACCGATCCATGTCATCAAGGTAGCTGGAATTATTGCAATGGGCATTTTCATTGAAGAAAATTTATGTTAAGAGGTTCAGGGAACTTAACCTGGTCTCATGGGTGGGAAAAGGCGTATTTAAAATTGTTTTTTTTTTTAAATGAAGAATATCAGCCCACTCGTTGTGTGTTGGCTAGGAAATGAGGACTAGCATAACTGATCTCATCAAAGGGCATCGTGAGCTTAATGCAATTTGATGATTTACAGTGGCTAACCTATGGAGTATATTCCCGAGGTAATGTGACTTTGACTGAAACATCTTTTGAAAAATACAGCGACTAATGATGTTGTAGAAGGAAGATAATCAAAATGTGCACTTGGAACTAAGAAAGAGAAAGACTAAAATGATCTGAGTGCATCTTCTGCTTAAATGGACTTAAATGGCGTGTGAGCTGGGTTGTGTGAATGACTGTTTTCCATACCTGGCTCTTAATTTGCAACACTCTTTTAGTTACTTTAGTTATTTATTTTGCTCTTTTGTTAAAGATTGGCAAGAAAACGGGTCAATCTAAACCTGCGATCTTCATGGACTGTGGAATACATGCTCGAGAGTGGATTTCCCCAGCATTTTGCCAGTGGTTTGTGAAAGAGGTAAGTGCCAAAACACACTTTATTATAGATCATTTTCAAAGAATTACGAATTACGACTCTTTTATTATTTGATAATTCTAATTATGTCATTTTGTACCAAGTTATATTAAAAGTCCCAGTGCCATGGCTGGCACTGTTAGCTAAATTTGGTTTTGGATTTGGGTTTGTTATATTGTCAGGTGTACCAAGGTACAGTGAAAAGTATTGTTCTGCGTACAGCGCAGACAGATCATTCCGTACATGAAAAGAAAATACATAATAGGGCAAACATAAAATACACAATGTAAATACATAGACACAGGCATCGGTGAAGCATACTCTCTACCAGGTCTGCATCAAGGTGAATGTAAGGTGATCAGTGTCAGCTTCATTATACTTTGGCATATTTATTCGGGGGTTATTTCAATAGAATATCTGTTTCCCATCTGATTCCAGTCACGTCTATTGCTGCAAATTTCGAAACGTGAAATAACTTTACCCCATTGCCAAGACGCACATAATCATGAACTTTTCAACCGCTGCATTGTTGGGATCTTTCTATGTAATATTTGCAAAGGCTGAAGAATTCTGGATCGCCCTTTGATTCTGAATTTAGAAGCCTTCCAATCGAATGATTTTCCAGATTACACCAGTTTGGCTGCACCCATCTGAAAATAACCTTATCTATCCTACCATGCATTGATGTAAAAACAGCCCTATCAATCAGAATGCATGGGTCTGCTGAAAGATGTATTGATCACCATACATTGGTCTGAACATAGTTTTGTCAATGCTACCATGTATTAATCTGAATGCAAAATGAGGAACATCATTTCAAAGTATCCATGTATTATTAAGTCAGGTGATTAACATTATGTTGCATTATTCAAAATCTTAAACGTCATGATTGCACTTATTTTCACAGACCACGTTAATGGGTTGCTTAAAACAGGGAAATTAGCTGCTGGAGTGAAATCACAATTTATTGGGAGACAAGTCAAAGGGTGTATCTATGTAAAAACAACCAAGTTGGTAAATCCTGGGCGGGATTCTCCGCCATTGGGATTCTCCGTTTTGCCGACTCCCGGGGGTTTCCCGACGGCGTGGGGCTGCCCCACAATGGGAAAACCCATTGACCGGCCGGCGTAACGGAGACTCCCGCCAGCGGGTCGAGGCAGAAAAGAGGCGCAGCAGGGCGGAGAATCCAGCTCAGGTGTTCCTGAATTGAAGCTTCATTTAGTATAAGAGTTGCTTTTAATGAACATCCCTCTTCGCTCTAGGCTGTCGCCACCTATGGATCCGATCCCACCATTACCAAAGTTCTGGACACCATGGACTTCTTTGTTGTGCCAGTCATTAACGTTGATGGTTACTCATTCACTTGGTCTAATGTAAGTATTAATATGTTGGCAGAATTTTACCGCCCCTCTCGCCGGCAGGGTTTTCCGCTCCCGCCGAAGTCAATGGCTCGTCGTATTTTACGGCTATGCCCCCGCCACGACGGGACCACAAAATACCACCCCGTTTTTTTTTTAAGTCAGGAGGTGTATGCATCTGGCCCCCATCTAGGGAACTTACTATGCCTCCTGCAATGTACAGTTTGAATATCCTTTATCCCTACATCCAAAAACCAAACACATCCAAAATCGATTGTTGTTTTCAATGGCTATGCGGTTAATTTGCATATTAATAAAGCAATGTTACATTATGTTCCAGGTGTAATAAGTCTTAATAGGTAAGAAGTAGGGTGTGAAGGAGTTGTCAAATGGAGAAACAACTTAGTATGTGTAGACTAGGCTTAGGCTATTGTAATGTAACTAGGCCTAGGCCAAACATATATAGCTGTAGATCCAAAAAACAAAAATATCCGAATACCAAAACCCAGTTGGCCCCAGGGCTTTTGGATAAAGAATACCTGAGCTGTACTGGTGTAATGGTGTATGTCAGCAGATCAGTGTATCAATACCTAGCAGCACCTTCATCCAGTCACAAATGGGTTCCCTGTAACAGTGGAGCTGTTGTGGGAAGTGTGGTGATATGCATGTGCACAGGTTTGTATGTAGTTGTCTATCAAGGTATATAGTTATCGATGCAACCTCCAACCAGCTGGTGGCGATAGAGATATACCATGTGACTCAAGATATCTGCCGGTTGGTAATAAGTCGTATAAGAGCACTAAAAGTAGCTCCAGGAGAATTCACTGAATTAATTTATTTTGTTACCATTTGTATCATAGTTCATCAGATATCTTTCCACGTGTTCATCTTGTTAATAAATCATCTCACTGGTCAAAGAATGAGATGTTCTGTGTTGATCTTTACTCTAGCCATAACACAGAACATAACAGCAAGCTTTTCAAAGTCACTTGTATGATGATCGATTAAATTAATTTGATTCTTAATTCATGGGATTCTAGGCATTCAATTGATTTGCAATTTGCTATAATGCTTTGTGGTGACTGAACAATTCATAGAACATAGAACATAGAACAATACAGCGCAGTACAGGCCCTTCGGCCCACGATGTTGCACCGAAACAAAAGCCATCTAACCTACACTATGCCATTGTCATCCATATGTTTATCCAATAAACTTTTAAATGCCCTCAATGTTGGCGAGTTCACTACTGTAGCAGGTAGGGCATTCCACGGCCTCACTACTCTTTGCGTAAAGAACCTACCTCTGACCTCTGTCCTATATCTATTACCCCTCAGTTTAAAGTTATGTCCCCTCGTGCCAGCCATATCCATCCGCGGGAGAAGGCTCTCACTGTCCACCCTATCCAACCCCCTGATCATTTTGTATGCCTCTATTAAGTCTCCTCTTAACCTTCTTCTCTCCAACGAAAACAACCTCAAGTCCATCAGCCTTTCCTCATAAGATTTTCCCTCCATACCAGGCAACATCCTGGTAAATCTCCTCTGCACCCGCTCCAAAGCCTCCACGTCCTTCCTATAATGCGGTGACCAGAACTGTACGCAATACTCCAAATGCGGCCGTACCAGAGTTCTGTACAGCTGCAACATGACCTCCCAACTCCGGAACTCAATCCCTCTACCAATAAAGGCCAACACTCCATAGGCCTTCTTCACAACCCTATCAACCTGGGTGGCAACTTTCAGGGATCTATGTACATGGACACCTAGATCCCTCTGCTCATCCACACTTTCAAGAACTTTACCATTAGCCAAATATTCCGCATTCCTGTTATTCCTTCCAAAGTGAATCACCTCACACTTCTCTACATTAAACTCCATTTGCCACCTCTCAGCCCAGCTCTGCAGCTTATCTATATCCCTCTGTAACCTGCTACATCCTTCCACACTATCGACAACACCACCGACTTTAGTATCGTCTGCAAATTTACTCACCCACCCTTCTGCGCCTTCCTCTAGGTCATTGATAAAAATGACAAACAGCAACGGCCCCAGAACAGATCCTTGTGGTACTCCACTTGTGACTGTACTCCATTCTGAACATTTCCCATCAACCACCACCCTCTGTCTTCTTTCAGCTAGCCAATTTCTGATCCACATCTCTAAATCACCCTCAATCCCCAGCCTCCGTATTTTTTGCAATAGCCTACCGTGGGGAACCTTATCAAACGCTTTGCTGAAATCCATATACACCACATCAACTGCTCTACCCTCGTCTACCTGTTCAGTCACCTTCTCAAAGAACTCAATAAGGTTTGTGAGGCATGACCTACCCTTCACAAAGCCATGCTGACTATCCCTGATCATATTATTCCTATCTAGATGATTATAAATCTTGTCTCTTATAATCCCCTCCAAGACTTTACCCACTACAGACGTGAGGCTCACCGGTCTATAGTTGCCGGGGTTGTCTCTGCTCCCCTTTTTGAACAAAGGGACCACATTTGCTGTCCTCCAGTCCTCTGGCACTATTCCTGTAGCCAATGATGACATAAAAATCAAAGCCAAAGGTCCAGCAATCTCTTCCCTGGCCTCCCATAGAATCCTAGGATAAATCCCATCAGGTCCCGGGGACTTACCTATTTTCAGCCTGTCCAGAATTGTCAACACCTCTTCCCTACGTACCTCAATGCCATCTATTCTATTAGCCTGGGGCTCAGCATTCTCTTCCACAACATTATCTTTTTCCTGAGTGAATACTGACAAAAAATATTCATTTAGTATCTCGCCTATCTCTTCAGACTCCACACACAATTTCCCATCCTGTCCTTGACTGGTCCTACTCTTTCCCTAGTCATTCACTTATTCCTGACATACCTATATAAAGCTTTTGGGTTTTCCTTGATCCTTCCTGCCAAATACTTCTCATGTCTTGCTCGTCTTAGCTCTCTCTTTAGATCCTTCCTCGCTACCTTGTAACTATCCATCGCCCCAACCGAAACTTCACACTTCATCTTCACATAGGCCTCCTTCTTCCTCTTAACAAGAGATTCCACTTCCTTGGTAAATCACGGTTCCCTCGCTCGACGCCTTCCTCCCTGTCTGACCGGTACATACTTATCAAGAACACGCAGTAGCTGATCCTTGAACAAGCCCCACTTATCCAGTGTGCCCAACACTTGCAGCCTACTTCTCCACCTTATCCCCCCCAAGTCACGTCTAATGGCATCATAATTGCCCTTCCCCCAGCTATAACTCTTGCCCTGCGGTGTATACTTATCCCTTTCCATCATTAACGTAAACGTCACCGAATTGTGGTCACTGTCCCCAAAGTGCTCTCCTACCTCCAAATCCACACCTGGCCTGGTTCATTACCCAAAACCAAATCCAACGTGGCCTCGCCTCTTGTTGGCCTGTCAACATATTGTTTCAGGAAACCCTCCTGCACACACTGTACAAAAAACGACCCATCTATTGTACTCGAACTATATATTTTCCAGTCAATATTTGGAAAGTTAAAGTCTCCCATCATAACTACCCTGTTACTTTCGCTCATATCCAGAATCATCTTCGCCATCCTTTCCTCTACATCCCTAGAACTATTAGGAGGCCTATAAAAAACTCCCAACAGGGTGACCTCTCCTTTCCTGTTTCTAACTTCAGCCCATACTACCTCGGAAGAAGAGTCCCCATCTAGCATCCTCTCCGCCACCGTAATACTGCTCTTGACTAGCAGCGCCACGCCTCCCCCTCTTTTGCCTCCTTCTCTGAGCTTACTAAAACACCAAAACCCCGGAACCTGCAACATCCATTCCTGTCCCTGCTCTATCCATGTCTCCGAAATGGCCACAACATCGAAGTCCCAGGTACCAACCCACGCTGCCAGTTCCCCTACCTTGTTTCGTATACTCCTGGCATTGAAGTAGACACACTTCAAACCACCTACCTGAACACTGGCCCCCTCCTGCGACGTCAAATCTGTGCTCCTGACCTCTATACTCTCATTCTCCCTTACCCTAAAACTACAATCCAGGTTCCCATGCCCCTGCTGCATTAGTTTAAACCCCCCCAAAGAGCACTAACAAATCTCCCCCCCAGGATATTTGTGCCCCTCAGGTTCAGATGTAGACCATCCTGTCTGTAGAGGTCCCACCTTCCCCAGAAAGAGCCCCAGTTATCCAAAAATCTGAATCCCTCCCGCCTGCACCATCCCTGTAGCCACGTGTTTAAATGCTCTCTCTCCCTATTCCTCATCTCACTATCACGTGGCACGGGCAACAACCCAGAGATAACAACTCTGTTTGTTCTAGTTCTGAGCTTCCATCCTAGCTCCCTGAAAGCCTGCCTGACATCCTTGTCCCCTTTCCTACCTATGTCGTTGGTACCAATGTGGACCACGACTTGGGGCTACTCCCCCTCCCCCCTAAGGACCCGGAAAACACGATCCGAGACATCACGTACCCTTGCACCTGGGAGGCAACATACCAAACGTGAGTCTCTCACGCTCCCACAAAATCTCCTATCTGTGCCCCTGACTATAGAGTCCCCAATTACTAATGCTCTGCTCCTCTCCCCCCTTCCCTTCTGAGCAACAGGGACAGACTCCGTGCCAGAGGCCCGTACCCCATGGCTTACCCCTGGTAAGTCCCCCCCCCCACAAGTATCCAAAGCGGTATACTTGTTTCTTCAGTGCCCACTCGGTACAATTACCGGATTTTCCGAGTTTAATACCAGACTTTGGGGGATTCATTCGACAATTCCGTCCATTTGTCATGGAAAAATAAATCACTGGTTTTGTTTTGATTTGATTCCCTGGGCATGCTAGTCAGGGAAAGAAGAAGTAGAGAGAGGAAGCAAAGAAATTTGACAGCAAAAAACTCTTCAGCAAAGGTTTGGTTGATAATCTCAGGGTAGGTCGACCTTTGCCCCGTGGAGTGCTCATTTCCCCAAAAGCAAAAGGTCAGGAAAAAGGGCAAAGACCATTTGCTCCATGCGCCCACCCCTGTATGGGTGCCCTGGGATTTCTGCAGTTTCAGATGTTTTCAGAGAGCTGGGACTTCCCAGCATAATCTCAGAGGTCATGCACACTTGCACATATACACACGCATACATTGCCTCTAACAAATTTCATCACTTTCTGTGCACATTCACAGCAAATATATGACAGATGTGATTAAGATTAAAACGTTGCCTTTGCACCGATACAACGGGACTTTCACAACCTTTCAGGTTAGTATCTGTGAGCGAAAATCTTTCCCTGCCTGGCAGAATCCAACCAGAAAACAATGAATTTGGCTTTTGTTATTTTCACTGCACTTACCACAGCTCTCACACCAAGGATGCAAAGTTTGGGGTCTCCATTCATTCCCATTATCATAGAATTCCTAGTGCTGAAGGAGGCCATTCGGCCCATCGAGTCTGCACAATCCCCCCCTCGAAAGAGCACCCCACCCAGGCCCACTCCCCCAACCCACCCCCACAACCCCACCCACATGGAATCTTACAGGACAGATTGAGGATATCGTGTCCGTGCAAGCTGTTTGAAAGTGCAAATTTATTAAGGTCACTCCCCCACTTTTGCCCCATAGCCCTGCATGGTTTTTCTTTCCTCTTCAATTGGATATCCAATTCTACGCCATGGATATTATGGTGGGACGTGGGGGCTCCGTTGCACGTGTGTGTAACATGTCCTCATTTGTTATTCGTTTGTCTGAAGAATCGCATGTGGAGAAAAACCCGCTCCAAGATTTCTGGCAGCAATTGCCGCGGAGTTGACCCTAATAGAAACTGGGATGCCGGCTGGTGCAGTAAGTACTTTCTGAATTATTTTTGTTGTCACAGGGACTGGTGGCAGGATGGTGAGAGAAGTTATTTTCAAACGTATACATACATGGAACAGATATACTTCCTCTATCCTTTTGGAATAATTTTTAAATCAGAATCATGGGGGTAAAACTTGTCTTGGGCAAAAATGCTAAACCGGTGATGCATATTGACTATCTGTTATACACCCATCTTGATTCTTGCTCTATTGATGTTAATGGAATGGGATATCTGAAGGGGAATTAAACACAGTTGTCACAATATTGTCCAAACCCAAAAGGATTTTCCATCCCAAAGCACTTTGTCAGTCTAGGCTAATTGCGTTTGGCTATAAAGGGGCTGGTTTAGCTCACTGGGCTAAATCGCTGGCTTTTAAAGCAGACCAAGGCAGGCCAGCAGCACGGTTCAATTCCCGTACCAGCCTCCCTGAACAGGTGCCGGAATGTGGCGACTAGGGGCTTTTCACAGTAACTTCATTGAAGCCTACTCGTGACAATAAGGGATTTTCATTTCATTTCATTTCAAATATAAGGCACTTCATATATTCACTGAATGCCAAAGAAGGCATGTTCCTGGAGATTCTGCAACAACCCTGCCAAACCTACAGTAGACCCAAATTGGAGATTCCCCGCATAACCGCACCCCACATTTTGGAGTATTTGCTTGGATGAATATCGCTGAAATGTGAGACATATTGCTGAAGCTTCAGGATGCATTCATCAGGACGCTTAGGGAGCCTATCATTCACCATTGCTTTCTTAGCCATCGCAACACCTCAGCCAATCAGTACCCTTTTCTCCTGTGGTTTAAATTGTTGTGACTGTTTGAAATTTGGCATTCTTGTGTTTGTCCTGACAAGTGCAAGACATAGGATCCAACAACTATGAATCATAAATTTTACAGAAAATTGTTGCTTAAAATATCGGCTAACTTTCTTCTCTTTCTAGATGCTGAATGATCTGTGGTGCATTTCTAATGTTTTTTTTACTTGCGTTCGGACTATCTACAGAGTAGGGATAAATTGGGAACATCACATATACTGCTAACTGTCACGTTGTGTCCTGCAGCTATCGGTGCCTCATCGAACCCTTGTTCAGAGACATACTGTGGTCCTCGGATGGAATCTGAGAAGGAAGTCCAGGCTGTTGCAAACTTCATCCGACTCCACAAAAAAAACATCAAAGCGTACCTCACCATGCACTCGTACTCTCAGATGTGTCTCTTCCCTTATTCCTACACTTATGATTTAGTGCCAAATCACAATGAACTGGTAAGTGTCTCAACATATTACTAATTCACAGACCATCCTCTGCATGGCAGAATATGACCCTTAGATTTATTTTCTCCGAGTGGCAGTGACTCCAGTGGAAAGTGGAGTGCTTGGCTCTGCACGTGGTGCACATCTCCCTTTCACAATGTATTTCCCCTTGCTTATCAGGAAGTTCTGCAGAGTAAAGTTGCTTCTTCCCCATAGAGAAGGAGGATAAGCCAGATGCCTACACACCAAGGGTGACTTCACACACCACCTGGCAACGGGTGCTTGGTCAGGTATTGAAGTATGTGGCAGATCCATAAGATCAGAAGAAATAGGACGGCACGGGACCCGGGTTCAATTACGTCCTCAGGTGACTGTCTAGGTGGAGTTTGCACGTTCTCCCCGTGTCTGCGTGGGTTTCCTCCGGGTGCTCCGGTTTCCTCCCACAGTCCAAAGGTGTGCAGGTTAGGTGCTAAATTGCCCCTTAGTGTCCAAAGGTTAGGTGGGGTTACAGGGATGGGGTGGGGGAGTGGGCTTAGTGGGGTTCTAGGCTGAAATTTTCCTCACTTAACCTATCTGTATTCCAAGGCCGCAGGATGTAAAAGGAGAAGGAATTCGCTTGCAAATGTCAGATCGGAAGGCTCGACAAATGACTCATTCAATGGCCCAGTCAGGAAGTGTGCCACGTGATGTCATACTAAACCGTTCAGACTACTACGGTTCAGTAACCCTGATCTCTACTGAGTCTGTTTCCCCTTGCTGGAGATTCCAGGACTAATGGCCATTGCCTCTGGATAAAGGGTTGACCATTGAAGACTGAGATGAGGGGAGATTTCTCCACTCAGGGCTGTCAATCTCTGGAATTCCCTACCTCAGAGGGTTGTGAAAGCTCCATCATTGAATACACTCAATCCTGAGTTTGATAGATATTTGGGTAGCAATGGAATCAGACTGGATGCCCTATTGATGCTTTGATTTCTCATGCTCTTTTGTCTTTGAGTGAACTTGTCTTAGTCGGGACATTAATTGTCCAAGGAAATTGGCCTCAGTTAATCTGGTTCTGGCAGGGTGGGGAAGTCAACCAGGGATTCCATTCTTCATTTCTATTCTACACTATAAGTATTACTGCATTAAAGTAATGTGTTTTATTGTTGAAGGAGGACAGGTTTGGTTGTGCTCCCACTGATTGAGCTGTCTGCTAACTTGCAATCAATTAACTTCTGTATGGGAACGACAAAAGAACATGGAGGAGGAGTAGACCATACAGCCCATCAACCCTGATCCAGCATTCAATATGAACACAGCTGATCTAGGATTTAACTCCATGTTCTGCCCACTTTATCCCTTGATTCCCCGAGACACAAAAGAATGTCTATCTCAGCCATAAATATATTCAATGATTACACATCCACAACCCTCTAGAGTTGAGAATTCTGAAGGTTTCTGTAGTGATATGCATTGACAAGTATATGTGTAAATATGTATAGCCTCCGACCAATAGGTGTCAGGCAAGTAGCAGCACGTGACACTGTAGCCGGGGGGAGTGTTTTCTTCTCTAAATTTAGAGGACCCAATTCATTTTGTCCAATGAAAGGGCAATTTAGCGTGGCCAATCCACCTAATCCGCACATTTTTGGGTTGTGGGGGTGAAACCCACGCAAACACGGGGAGAATGTGCAAATTCCACACGGACAGTGACCCAGAGCCGGGATCGAACCTGGGACCTCGGCGCCGTGATGCAGCAATGCTAACCACCGCGCCACCGTGCTGCCCTGTCTGGGGGGAGTCTTGAGGAGAAACCACCGTGGTCGGTTGTGTTTGGATTAGTTCCAGTTTTATAGCATTAGTTTCCTACCCACAGTTGATGAGACTATAATAAAAGTAACTAGTCTTGAACTAAATGTTCTTTAGTACACCGACTCAGTAATTGTCACTGCACAAGAACATAACAGTTTGAGTAAAGAATTTTCTCCTCATCTCAGTCCTAATTGTTTGGCCCCTTATCCTGAAACTATGCCCTTTGTTCTAGATCCCCTTAATCAGGGGGGAAAGCCGACCCTGTAAATTCCTTCAGAACCTTGAATGTTGCAATGAGATTACTTCCTCATTCTTTGAACTCCAGAGAATTTAGGCCCAACTTACTCAGCCTCTCATCATAGGACATCCCTCTCATCCCAAGGGCCAATCTAGTGAACCTCCTCTGTACTGCCTCTGATGCAACTACATCCTTTCTTCGATTATGGAGATCAACATTGCGCACTGGATAAAAGCAAATTACTGCAGATGCTGGAATCTGAAACGAAAGAGTAAATGATGGAAAATCTCAGCAGGTCTGGCAGCATCTGTAGGGAGAGAAAAGAGCTAATGTCTCGAGTCCAATGACTCTTTGTCAAAGCTTTGTTTTGGCAATCTTGTATATAATCCCGGGAAGTCCGATGTTTATGTGTAAGATCTCAGCACTGGTGTTGGCTCAGTGATGGCTGTGTATATATGACAACTTGGAACTTAGGTTTTGCTGAGCTCCTTATGAAACAAACTTGGAATCTTTGTTTAGTATTTGCTTACTTTCAAAGTGCTGAATGACCATTTTCCACATTCTCTGTTTCAGAATAACCTTGCTAGAGGAGCAATTAGCAGTCTTGCCAGCCTCTATGGAACACAATTCACCTATGGTCCGGGAGCTACCACCATCTGTAAGCCTTTGGTTTCTTTGCACATTTAGTCACCATTTTAAACAAACAAATAAATTGGTGATGACAGTGATATAAAATGATTGGTTACCAGCATCCCAAAATCTGGACATTCAACCCCAAAACACTTCTCCTCCTTTGTAATATGGCTGAGAACACACCACCAGATGCACATTTCTGGTCACCCCTCCTGATACACTGTCTTTGCCTCCATTCATGTGCCTAGGAAGCACCTGGAGTTAGTAATTTATTTTAAAAGTGCCACTTGAATGCAAATTGTTACCTGGTAACATGGAAATACACAGCAAGGCAACCTGCTTCTGAGATTCATAAATAATAGAACAATAGAACATTACAGCGCAGTACAGGCCCTTCAGCCCTCGATGTTGCGCCAACCTGTGAAACCAATCTAAAGCCCATCTACACTATTCCATTATCATCCATATGGTTATCCAATGACCATTTAAATGCCCTTAATGTTGGCGAGTCCACTACTGTTGCAGGCAGGGCATTCCATGCCCCTACTACTCTCTGAGTAAAGAACCTACCTTTGACATCTGTCCTATTTCTATCTGCCCTCAATTTAAAGCTATGTCCCCTCGTGCTAGCCATCACCATCTGAGGAAAAAGGCTCTCACTGTCCACCCTATCTAACCCTCTGATCATCTTGTATGCCTCTATTAAGTCACCTCTTACCCTTCTTCTCCCTAACGAAAACAGCCTTTCCTCATAAGATCTTCCCTCAATAGCAGGCATCCTGGTAAATCTCCTCTGCATCCTTTCCAATGCTTCCACATCCTTCCTATAATGCGGCGATCAGAATTGCACGCAATACTCCAAATGTGGCCGCATCAGACTTTTGTACAGCTGCAACATGACCTCATGGCTCTGAAACACAATCCCTCTACCAATAAAAGCTAAGTAAGAAGTCTTACAACACCAGGTTAAAGTCCAAGAGGTTTGTTTCGATGTCACTAGCTTTCGGAGCGCTGCTCCTTCCTCAGCTGAACGAAGAGGTATGTTCCAGAAACATATATATAGACAGATTCAAAGATGCCAGACAATGCTTGGAATGCGAGCATTCGCAGGTGATTAAATCTTTACAGATCCAGAGAGAAAAGCTAACACATCGTACGCCTTCTTAACAACCCTATCAACCTGGGTGGCAACTTTCAGGGATCTATGTACATGGACACCGAGATCTCTCTGCTTATCCACACTACCAAGAATCTTACCATTAGCCCAGTACTCTGTATTCCTGTTACTCCTTCCAAAATGAATCACCTCACACTTTTCTACATTAAACTCCATTTGCCACTTCTCAGCCCAGCTCTGCACCTTATCTATGTCCCTCTGTAACCTGCAACATCCTTCCGCACTGTCCACAACTCCACCGACTTTAGTGACATCCGCAAATTTACTCACCCATCCTTCTATGCCCTCATCCAGGTCATTTCTAAAAATAACAAACCGCAGTGGCCCCAAAATAGATCCTTGTGGTACACCACTAGTAACTGAACTCCATGCTGAACGTTTCCCATCAACCACCACCCTCTGTCTTCTTCCAGCTAGCCAATTTCTGATGCAAACCGCTAAATCACCCTCAATCCCATGCCTCCATATTTTCTGCAATAGCCTACCGTGGGGAACCTTATCAAACGCTTTACTGAAACCCATATACACCACATCAACTGCTTTACCCTCGTCCACCTGTTTGGTCACCTTCTCAAAGAACTCAATAAGGTTTGTGAGGCACGACCTACCCTTCACAAAACTGTGTTGACTATCCCTAATCAAATTATTCCTTTCTAGATGATTATAAATCCTATCTCTTATAACCCTTTCCAAGACTTTGCCCACAACAGAAGAAAGGCTCACTGGTCTATAGTTACCAGGGTTGTCTCTACTCCCCTTCTTGAACAAGGGGACAACATTTGCTATCCTCCAGTCATCTGGCACTATTCCTGTAGACAACGACGACATAAAGATCAAAGCCAAAGGCTCTGCAATCTCCTCGCTAGCTTCCCAGAGAATCCTCGGATAAATCCCATCCAGCCCAGGGGACTTATCTATTTTCACACTTTCCAGAATTGCGAACACCTCCTCCTTATGAACCTCAATCCCGTCTATTCTAGTAGCCTGTATCTCAGTATTCTCCTCGACAACATTGTCTTTTTCCTGTGTGAATACTGATGATAAATATTCATTTAGCGCCTCTCCTATCTCCTCAGACTCCACGCACAACTTCCCACTATTGTCCTTGACTGGCCCTACTCTTACCCTAGTCATTCTTTTATTCCTGACCTACCTATAGGTTTTTCCTTGATCCTACCTGTCAAGGACTTCTCATGTCCCCTCCTGGCTCTTCTTAGCTCTCTCTTTAGGTCCTTCCTAGCTAACTTGTAACTCTCAAGTGCCCTAACTGAACCTTCATGTCTCATCTTTACATAAGCCTCCTTCTTCCTCTTGACAAGTGATTCAACTACTTTAGTAAACCACGGTTCCCTTGCTTGACCACTTCCTCCCTGCCTGACAGGTACATACTTATCAAGGACACGCAGTAGCAGTTCCTTGAACAAGCTCCACATTTCAATTGTACCCATCCCCTGCAGTTTCCTTCCCCTCTTATGCATCCTAAGTCTTGCCACATCGCATAATAATTGCCTTTCCCCCAGCTATAACTCTTGCCCTGCAGTATATACCTATCCCTTTCAATCGCTAAAGTTAACTTAACCAAATTGTGGTCACTATCCCCAAAGTGCTCACCTACCTCCAAATCTAACGCCTCGCCTGGTTCATTACCCAGTACCAAATCCAATATGGCCTCGCCTCTCGTTGGCCTGTCTACATACTGTGTCAGGAAACCCTCCTGCACACATTGGACAAAAACGGACCCATCTAAAGTACTCGAACTATAGCGTTTCCAGTGAATATTTGGAAAGTTAAAGTCCCCCATAACAACTACCTTGTTACTTTTGCTCCTATCCAGAATCATCTTTGCAATCCTTTTCTCTACATCTCTGGAACTTTTCGGAGGTCTATAGAAAACTCCCAACAGGGTGGCCTCTCCTTTTCTGTTTCTAACCTCAGCCCATACTACCTCAGTAGACAAGTCCTCATCAAACGTCCTTTCTGCCACCGTAACACTGTCCTTGACTAACAATGCCACACCTCCCCATCTTTTACCACCTTCCCTGAGCTTACTGAGACATCTAAACCCCAGAACCTGCAACAACCATTCCTGTCCCTGCTCTATTCATGTCTCCGAAATAGCCACAACATCGAAGTCCCAGGTACCAACCCATGCTGCAAATTCACCCACCTTATTCCGGATGCTCCAGGCGTTGAAGTAGACACACTTCAAACCACCTTCCTGCCTGCCGGTACACTCCTGCGACCTTGAAACCTTATCATGACCTCTCTACTCTCAACCTCCTGTACACTGGAGCTACAATTCAGGTTCCCGTCCCCCTGCTGAATTAATTTAAACCCTCCCGAAGAGCATTAGCAAATTTCCCACCCAGGATATTGGTACCCCTTTGGTTCAGGTGTAGACCATCCCATTTGTAGAGGTCCCACCTACACCAGAATGAACTCCAATTATCCAGATATCTGAATCCCTCCCTCCTGCACCATCCCTGTAGCCACGTGTTCAACTGTTCTCTCTCCTTATTCTGCGTCTCGCTAGCATTTGGCATGGGTAACAACCCACAGATAATAACTTTGTTTGTTCTAGCTCTAAGATTCCACCCTAGCTCCCTGAATACCTGCCTTACATCCCCATCCCTTTTCCTACCTATGTCATTGGTGCCTATGTGGACCACAGCTTGGGGCTGCTCCCCCTCCCACTTAAGGATCCCAAAAACACGATCCGAGACATCACGAACCCTGGCTCCTGGGAGGCAACACACCAACCGCGAGTCTCTCTCGTTCCCACAGAATCCCCTATCTGTCCCCCTAACTATGGAGTCCCCAATGACTAATGCTCTACTCCTCTCCCCCCTTCCCTTCTGAGCAACAGAGACAGACTCTGTGCCAGAGACCTGTACCCCATGGCTTACCCCTGGTCCCCCCCACCAGTATCCAAAGCGGTATACTTATACTGAGGGGAACGACCACAGGGGATCCCTGTACTGACTGTTTCCTCCCAGCCCCTCTCACCATCACCCATCTATCTTCATTCTTCAGAATAACTACATCCCTGAAGCTTCTATCTATGACCACCTCTGCCTCCCGAATGATCCGAAGTTCATCCAGCTCCAGCTCCAGTTCCTTAAAGCGGTTTTTGAGGAGCTGGAGATGGGTGCACTTCCCACAGGTTAATTTAAGAAGGGCACGGGGGGTTAGGGTTAGTAAAATAAGAAACAAAGGGCGTGAGCTAACCGAATAGGGACAGAGTACCTTAGTGCGCAAGATTAGCAGGTGTTTTCCCGCCGCTTGGAGCCCAAAGAAACACGCCACTGCCGCTCCCTATCAATGCTGTCACATCCTTCAGCTGCCACGTTCCCTACTCTCTAGAACTCCCTGCCGAAACCTATCACTTCTCTACTGGCTCCTTCTCCATTTTAAACCATTCTATGGGTGCGATTTAAAGGCCACACCGCGCCCAAAAAGCATCTTGCGGAGGCGCAGCATGTCCAAAAATGCTAGGAGACCTCGCTCCCGTGATCTACCTGGCTCTCAACGCCTCGCGAGGTCCAACAAGATGTTACAGTGTAAATCCCGTCCATTGTGGGCAAAATCGCTTTTTCGCAAATCAGCAAATTAAAGTGAGACAGCTAGGCTCACTTTAATGTGCAGATTCCCAAAGTACCTGAGGCATGGGATCAAACTCCCTCGCATCAGAGACCTCGGATGAGTGGTATAAATGAAAGATGACAAGTAAATGTTTAAGAAGGAATTGTAACGTAAAGAGCGATATGTGTGTAATGTTATCAAAATTGAATGGAAGAAAGTCAAGAGAATGTGTAACTCTGATGGAAATGTACAGTCAAGACAATTCAAAATGTTCTGTAATATTTATGATAGATTTTATGAATAAAGTATATGTTTTGGAAAAAAAATTGGCCTCCATAAACAGGAACCAGATGGAATGGCACTTATGGGAATCTCCCAGGGAATTGTAGGGCCCTGAGTGCATGCCCTTTGGGCAGAGTGGTACCCTGGCATGGCTGCTGCCACCTCAGCACCCTGGCACTGCCAACTTGGAACCTGGGCAGCTAGATTGTCACCCTTGTACTGCCACCTGGGTGCCAGCTTGGCAGTGCCAAGGTTGTGCAGGTGGTATTGGCAGGGGCACTGCCAGGGTGCCAAGCTGGCATTTTATGCATGGGTGTTATCAGGCCCAGGGTGTCATGTGTTGGGTGGGGTGGTACAGGGATGCCTGGGGACCCTTGCATAGTGTGTTGCGGCTTGTGGGGGAGTTAGGGGCCGCTTTGGAGGCCTTGAAGCTCGGGACATGATTTTTAAATGGCATCCCGATCTCTCGCTACACTGAGGAGTTCCAGCGAGCGGAGCACCCCATCGCACATAACGGGGGTATGAGCTCCCCTTTGAGGATAAATAAATATGTGTAAAGGAATTTAAAATAAAGAAATCTTACAGACCAGAGTTCAGTATTCTCAATATGGGGAGGTCAATGAGGGGCAATATTTATCAGTTCAGTACTACTTCAGAATTTACACCATGACCACATCTAAAACAAAGTGCATATTCTTGTCATATATGCAGAAAAGCCCATCAATGCACTCCCCAGCAAGGTAATAGCTTGGGGATGCAAGGTGGTGAAGATTGGTTAGATTGTGTTCAAAGCAAGCTCGGGGGTCGGGGGTGGTGCTAGGAAGAGCAGACTAGAAGAGGCCCAAGGAGTAACATTTCTCCCTCCTGGCATCACAAAACCTGATAGAAAAACACCTACCACAGTCTCCTGTAGAAAGATGCTGCCTGTGTAGAGATCACAGAGGTCTACAGCACAAATAACTGGCAACTTGCTATGGCCTTATTTAGCTCGCAATTAAAATGGTGAAGTCACGTTCCAATATGTTTTAATGACGCTCTGGGCCAGGCGGGCTGATTTCAGGAAGATAGGGGGAAGGGGGAAGGAAGGAGATGAGAGGGAAACAGATCAGGAACAGAGAACAACAGAGCATATTCCAACCCCCCCCCCCGCCCCCGCATCCTTACCTCACTGCTACAGCATTCCTGCCTATCGACACACTGGGCGGGAGTGGGGCGGGAAGTGGTGTTGGCATTAATCCCTTTGTTCCCACCTGACACATGAAGCTAACTTTGCTCTTACTAGACAGCATTTCCAGCATTTGTCCATTTCCATTTGAGGCTTTTGTGGAAGGTGCAAAACTGCCCGGTTGAAACCTTCCCAGTGCGAATACTTTGTGTGGTAATACCAGGTATTGCGGCACCTGAGAGGTGGATGACCATTGGTTAGACCCAGGAGTCTACCATTGGCTGATGTACATAGCTCCGCCCTGAGAGGCGGAGTATAAGAACCGATGATGTCCCAGCAGCCTTCACTTTCTGTATCGAAGCTGCTGGGGAAGAGTTCTAGCAGATTAAAGCCTATTAGTTATGCCTCACCTTGTCTTGAGAGTAATTGATTGCGCATCACTTTGTCTCTTGTCTTTGTGCAGATCCCGCCGCTGGAGGTTCTGATGACTGGGCCTATGATCTGGGAATTAAATATTCCTTCACCTTTGAACTCCGTGACACTGGCAGATACGGCTTCCTGTTGCCTGAATCCCAAATCAAGCCGACATGTGAAGAAACCATGCTGGCCATCAAATACGTGGCCAACTATGTCGTCAACAATTTGTATTGAAATAAAACTGTATAAAGCATGTTAAAATAAAGAAATCTGACAGAATAGAGTCCAGTATTCTCAATAAGGGGAGGTCAGTGAGGGACAATATTCGTAGCATTTGCACCATGACCACACTAAAGCAAAGTGTATATTGTTGTCATATATGCAGAAATACTGGAGAAATTTAAACACTTTTGGTAATATTCAACATTATATTTGCATGGTACTATGATTGTATAATCATAGATTCAAACAGGGCAAAAGGAACCCACCCAGCCCAGCTAGACCAGTTCTTACAAAGAGACAGCCAATCAGTCCCCACTTTCCCCATATCCTTGCGAATCTTTCCTTTTCAAGTATATATCGAAATCCCTTTTGATAGTTACAACTGGATCTGTATCCACCAGCCTTTCCGGCATTAGAACTCAGTGCTCGAAAATAAAGTTACCTCATCTCACTTATCCGTTATGCAGCCAATTATCCGAAGTTCATGATCCCTGGTTACTGGGTCTCCTTCATAAAGTAAAGCAGGCTGTGAGAAGAAAGATGTGAGTTATTTGTCAAACTTTTCCATCTCACGGTAGATAGCTGATGAGGTGAGAGAAACATTTTAACCAACGTTCCTCTTGCTCGGTCCCAAAGGCAATGTCTAAAAAAACAAGTTAGACTGCAGAGAAAACAAAATGGCTGCTTCTCCTATTCTCTTCATGCACCACCACTTTCAGCCCAATTCAGTACCCATACACGGGCCCTAGGATTCCTCTGTCATTTCTGTTTTGGTGACTGCACTTGATGAAGCAAACAAGCAAGGTCATATTCCTCAAACAAGCGACCGTCCCAGCGGCACAGTGGCGCAGTGGGTTAACCCAAAGTCTCACGGCGCCGAGGTCCCAGGTTCGATCCCGGCTCTGGGTCACTGTCCGTGTGGAGTTTGTACATTCTCCCCGTGTTTGCGTGGGTTTCGACCCCACAACCCAAAAAGGTGTGTAGGGGAGGTGGATTGGCCACACTAAATTGCCCTTTAATTGGAAAAAATTAATTGGGTACTCTAAATTTTTAAAAAAACAAGTGACCACCCCATGAACATGTTAAATATGTTTTCACTGTTGTTATCACAAGCAGCTGTTTCCAGCCTAATGTCCTATGTCCTTATCAGTCATCTGCCTTTTTCTGCTAAGGAAGCTCAATGTTGTTGGTCATAGAGTCATAGAATCATACAGCATTGAAAAGGCCCTGCGGCGCACCGGATCTGCACCAGTCAAAAACAACCACCTCACTCTAATCCCATTTTCCAGCATTTGGCCCAAAGCCTTGTATGCCCTGGGATCACAAGTGCACATCTAACTACTTCTCAAATGTTATGAGGGTCTCTGCCTCCTCCACCCTTTCAGGCAGCGAGGTCGAGACTCCCACCACCCTCGGGGTAAAAAAGTTTTTCTCCACACCCCCTCGAACAATAAAGATTATTATTATTAAACCTCCTGCCCCTTACCTTAAACCTATGCCCCCTGGTCATTGACCCCTCCACCAAGGCAAAAGGTTTGTTCCCGTCTACTGTCTCTATGCCCCTCATAATTTTATCCATCTCAATCGTACCCCCCCCCCCCACCCCCCCCCCCCCACTCACTCTCCTCTGCTCCAAGGGGAAAACAACAGTCCATCCAATCTCTCTTCATAAGTAATACTCTCCTGCCCAGTCAACAACCTGGTAAATCTCCACTGCACCCTTTGCAGTTCTATCACATCCCTCCTAATGTGTGAGACACTCAGCTGGCATGGGCACAACAATGTAGAAAATACATGCTATTCATATTTAATTTTAAAAGATCTCCGTGTACACGTGATACCAGATTAACCCTGTGCTCACTGGCAAGTATTGGCTTCCATCAGTAATTGACTTAAAAATGTGCCTCATTATGTTCCCTTAATAGTTTCACCCTCCCTCCCCATTTCACCATCACAGTAGTCTCCTCAAACCCTGCCAAGATCTCTGTGCGCCTCCAATTATGGACTTTTGTGCATTCCCTAATTCCTTTGCCCCAAAACTGGTGGCCATGTGTTTAGATGCCTGGACCCCAACCTTTGTAACTCCTGTCTGAATTTCCACTGACTCTAACTCTCCCTTTTCTATCATGTCACTCTTTAAAACCTATCACTCTGACCGTATTTGTTCACCTGCCCTCATCACAAAATCGCAGCACAGAAGGAGGCTGTTCAGCCCGTCTTGTCTGTGCTGGCTCATTGAATGAGGAACGCACATAGTGTCTGTCCTCTGTCTTCCACCTGAAACACTGCACATTCGTCCTCTTCAAATATCAATCTAATTCCCTAAATATCGATTGAACTGCCTCCACTGCACTCTCAGGCGGCACATTCCAGTTATGATCTGAACATAACTCTTTTTCCTCGGATGGTGATGTCCAGCACGAGGGGACATACCTTTAAATTGAGGGGAGATAGATATAAGACAGATGTCAGAGGTAGGTTCTTTACTCAGAGAGTAGTAAGGGCGTGGAATGCCCTGCCTGCAACAGTAGTGGACTCGCCAACACTAAGGACATTCAAATGATCATTGGATAGATATATGGATAATAAGGGAATAGTGTAGATGGGCTTTAGAGTGGTTTCACAGGTCGGCGCAACATCGAGGGCCGAAGGGCCTGTACTGCGCTGTAATGTTCTATGTTCTATGTTCTTTGAAAGGGCAGTGAAATATGACGTAATCTACCAGCCTCGTCCCGCCTGCATGGGAGCGGGATCCCTCCGGTAGATAGGCCTCCCCCGGGATTCCCAATGGCTGCTACGCCTTGCGACATCAAACCAGGTCAAACCAGATCTCGTGAGACGTTGCCCCGTTGTGGACAGGACCCAGCCTCGCACGGCTAAGTGAATTTAAGAACCCTGTTACGCGGGGGGAGATTTTAGGAATTTGGGTCCAAAATATTGAAGATGTAGTAGGCAATTTCTTGGTTAAACAGTCGGAGGGAAAATACTGTTAGCATGGAGTCAGAGGGATTCACCCACACCTAGCCTTTGCGGCAGCACGGTAGCACTGTGGATAGCACAATTGCTTCACAGCTCCAGGGTCCCAGGTTCGATTCCGGCTTGGGTCACTGTCTGTGCGGAGTCTGCACACTCTCCCCGTGTGTGCGTGGGTTTCCTCCGGGAGTTCCGGTTTCCTCCCACAGTCCAAAGATGTGCAGGTTAGGTGGATTGGCCATGATAAATTGCCCTTAGTATCCAAAATTGCCCTTAGTGTTGGGTGGGGTTACTGGGTTATGGGGCAGGGTGGAGGTGTTGACCTTGGGTAGGGTGCTCTTTCCAAGAGCCGGTGCAGACTCGATGGGCCAAATGGCCTCCTTCTGCACTGTAAATTCTATGATAGCCGAGTTACATTGTCCCAGTCAGACTTAAACTCGTTAGTGGGAATACACAGGATGCCTCCAGATCTATGTTCTTCAGGACACAACCATTAGCCCATTACAGAGTCTGATGGCCTCTTTATCCATCAATGGGAGGTTAGTTGCATATCAATAACATGGCTCTGTTGTTTTGTATAAACCAGAATGGGCCATCAAACAGCAATTTTTTGAAATTTAGAATACCCAATTCATTTTTCCAATTAAGGGGTAATTTAGCATGGCCAATCTACCTAGCCTACACATCTTTGGGTTGCGGGGGCGAAACCCACGCAAACACAGGGAGAGTGTGCAAACTCCACATGGACAGTCACCCAGAGCCGGGATCGAACCTGGGAATTTGGCGCCGTGAGGCAGCAGGGCTAACCCACTACACCACCGTGCTGCCCTTCAAACAGAAATGATGACGATGATAGGTTCAAGTCTGGAGACCCCAGAGTACCTTTGTTTGAGCGTCTGGGAGAAGCTTAGAGAGAGAGAGAAAAATAATCCTGTTTTGAATAGGTACAGGATAAGGCTCTGGAAATCAACGGGGGAGGTAACGAAAGTTGTCACTGAGTAGGCTTTGAAAAAAGATTCTGAACAAATCTAACAAAAGAAAAATTGCTTCGTAATTGCAAGTCCCCTTTGCCTGCCTGTGTAAGTGGAATGAGACCTGCATGTTTATTCAAAGTGCTGTTTAATGAGAACTAGTGTGTTAAGGTTAGGAAACTACATGTAATTTGTCAGTGTTAGAGTTGAAGTTTAAAAGTAAATATTGTTTTCTTTTCTTTTCTTTTAATAAAGTTTGCTTTTAAAATACTCAAGTCCCATTTCTTACATTTCATTCCTGGAACAAATTGATCTTTCCGCACCATCTCAAAATTTTCAAAAGTTGTGGCTCTGATGTTGTCTCTTAGCCACTGGTGAGAGTTGACCAGGCGTCCATAACAACCCATTTAACCATGCTCGTGCCAGATCGAATGGTCACCCGGCATCCACCGGTCTCGTCGAGGAGACCGCAGCCGAGCGCCGTTCAGTATTGGTCCCCACAAACGATCCCCCCAATTGGTCCCCACAAACTCATCCCCCCAACTTGGAGACCAACCAGTTAATTATGGGGGGTGATTTGAATTGCGCATTAGACCCTAGGGTAGACAGATCTAGCCCCAGGTCAATGGACAGTTCGGGGTGGCAAGGGAATTGGGGGTATAGATGGACCAGATGTTGGGGGAACCCATGGAGGTTTAGGTGCCCAGGGGAGAGGGAGTATTCTTTCTTCTCACATGTTCATCGGGTATATTCCCGCATCGATTCCTTTGTGGTGGGGCAGGCAGTGCTAGAGATAGAATTTACAGTGCAGAACGAGGCCATTTGGCCCATCGAGTCTGCACCGACCCTTGGAAAGAGCACCCCACTTAAGCCCACACCTCTGCCCCATACCCGTATCCCAGCAATCCCACCCAATCCCTTTGGACATTAAGGGCAATTTAACATGGCTAATCCACCTAACCTACACACATTTGGACTATGGGAGGAAACCGGGAAACCCGGACGAAATCCATGCAGACACAGTAGAACGTGCAGACTCCACACAGACAGTGACCCAAGCCGGGAATCAAACCTGGGACCCTAGAGCAATGAAGTGACAGTGCTCACCACTGTGCTACTGTGCCACCCAACTGCTGTTGGGGGTTGTGGGGGCGGTGTATGCAGGAATAGTAGTTTTGAACCTTGCGCTGCATTATGCGGATGTGGGTTTTGAGACGGGGCGACCGCAGAGACTGAGGTGTAGATTTGACTCGGCAATTTTGGCTGACAAGACGTTTTGTGAAAAGGTGGCACTGGCAATAAGAAACTATGTGGCGATCAATCAAAACGGGTAGGAGTCTGCGAGCCCGATCTGGGAGGCATTGAAGGCGGTGGTTCGGGGGGAGATTATCTTCTTTAAAGCTGATAGGGATAGAGTTGAGAGGGAGGAAAGGCAGAGGCTGTTGGATGTTATTGTAGATGTGGATCAAAGCTATTCAGTGGCCCCGACTCGGGAATTGTTGGCGAAAAGGAAGAAATTGCAGGGGCAGTTTGATCAGCTGACAAGGAGGAAGACGGTGAGTTAGCTCCACTGGTTAAGAGGGGTTCAGTGTGAGTATGGGGAGAAGGAGAGTCGCATGCTCGCCCACCAACTGAAACAGCAGACAGTGGCATGGGAAATAGTGCAGGTGAGGGCGGCAGGGTGACAGCTCCCGAGGAAATCAATGAGGCATTGGAGGCATTTTACCAGGGTTTATATAGATCAGAGCCTGTCGGGGAGGATACGGATATGATGCGGGTTTTGGCTGGGTGGTGTTTCCGCAGGTGGGAGAGGAGAAGTGACAGCCATTGGAAGTGCCACTCGGGCTGCAAGAGGGAATGGCGTGTGTAGGGATGATGTAATCGGGAAAGGCACCAGGACCAGATGGATTCCCACATTGAGTTCTATAAGCAGTTTTTGGTGCAGTTGGCACCTCACCTCTTGAATATGTTTAATGAAGCATTGGTGAAGGGGGAGTTGCCAACCACGCTGACACAAGCAGCTATCTCGTTAATTCCAAAGAAGGCTAAGTATCCAATAGAGTGTGTGTCCTATAGGCCCATCTCGTTACTGAATACGGACGTGAAGGTATTGACCAAGGTATTGGTGAGGCGGCTGGAGGGGTGTGTGCCGAATATGGTCCCGAAAGATCAGACAGGATTCGTGAAGGGGTGGCAGCTGTCAAGTAATGTTAGGAGGCTGTGGAATGTGGTTATGCCCCGTCACAGAGTGGGGGGCCGGGGGTGATTGTATTGATGGATGTGGAGAAGGCCTGTGACCAAATGGAGGGGCGGTACTTGTTCGAGATTATGAGGAGGTTTGGGTTTGGGCCAACATTTGTTGAATGGTACGCTTACTATATGCATCCCCCACGGCAAGTGTGAGGATGAATGGGATGAATTTAGGGTATTTTAAGTTGTATAGGGGACAAGACGGGAACGCTCGCTGACTTCGTCGTGGGTTGAGAGGGAAATGAAGGAGCAGTCGAGAAAGTAGAGAAGCTCCAGCAAGAGTCGGGAATCATTAAAAAGTAAGTGAAAATTCCCATCATTGATAAACTAGACATTTCACCAAAGGGCTGGGGGTTGGAGTCAATGGCTCATTAATAAATTAGTTTGGCTCGATTTCTTTATCCCATGCTCTCAGGTCTGGGTCTACAGCACTTGTTACTGCGCTGGGTACCTGTCTGTATTCTGTCAATCCCACTCTCTGCT
The DNA here is from genome assembly GCF_047496885.1 of Scyliorhinus torazame. Lineage (NCBI taxonomy): Eukaryota > Metazoa > Chordata > Chondrichthyes > Carcharhiniformes > Scyliorhinidae > Scyliorhinus > Scyliorhinus torazame. Next base: position 28,175,932 of record NC_092720.1, on the reverse strand, counting down.
CGGACTCCAAGTGCCCCAGTCCAGAGTGAGCCAGCATAACCGATACAAATTACAATGCCGCAGGTGGTACAGTGGTTGGCACTGCTGTCACGCAGCGCCAGGGACCGGGTTCAATTCCAACCTCGGGTGGCTTTCTTTGTAGAGTTTGCACGTTCTTCCTGCATCTGCGTGGGTTTCCTCTGGGTGCTCCGGTTTCCTCCCATAGTCTAAAGATGTGCAGGTTAGGCAGATTGGCCATGCTAAATTGGCCCTTGATGTCCAAAACGTTAGGTGGGTTACAGGGATAGGTCATGGGAGTGGGCCTAGTAAGGGTGCTCTTTCGGATGGTTGGTGAAGAGTCAATGGGCCAAATGGCCTCCTTTTGCACTGTAGGGATCCTATGGTTCTAGGTTGGCAACACCATGGATCTTCCACCTTCTACTGGAAGACCTCAATGAGGAGTGATAATAGATGCAAAGTGTGTCATGTATGATTCTCAAGGTCAATAATGGGTAGCACTCTTGCCTTTCTGCCAGGAAGTTGTTGCTTCAAAATGAATGTCCGTCTGGCCTCTTGGCTGGTTGGAAAATAATCTAATGGTACTATTTTCAAGAAGAGTGATGGAGCTTTTCTCGGTGGCTCGGCCAATATTTATCCTTCAACCAACATCAATGAAACAAGTTATTTGGTCATGAACAGCTTTGCTATTTGTTATTTCTACACTGTAGAAATTGCCTTCAGTGTTTTAAGCATTGGAACAGTGACTGCTATGATACACACATATCATCTGTATGATAGGGAGATTATCTTGAGCTGCTGCTAATCATTGCTGCCTTGGCAGGATGAGATTGATTAGTTCCATGACTTGCACGCAGTCCATAGAAACAGATGATAGCAGTCAGAAATGTATTCAAGTTATCATATTTGTAGATAGTCTTACCTTCACAGAAAAACCCACATTATTGTTTCACTAATCCTTGCTGCATAATCGGTGCGCTTAAGTCGAATAGGAGACCACCACAGTGACTACAATTCAAAAAGAACGAAAGCACTGTGGGAAAACCTGAGGCCATGAAAGGCGCTACAAAAATGCAAGCCCTTTTTTTGCTATATTTTGCATGAATAAATTCTTCACATGTAGCAGGTCTCATCTGACATGCTGTGATGTTGGATGATTGGAACTTGCGAACGTGAAACGTAAATGCAAAGCCGAAGAAGTTTATCAAAGATAGTTCACCTGAGATTGGTTCCAACTCTGCGAGCATTTCATCAGCTACAAGAGATCTGTTTGCGATCTTGTGCTCCCGGCAAGAGATCGCAACTTCGATCAGAGGCTACTGCCTCAGACTCTGTTTCTCTGTTAGTAAACACCCCTGAGCAATTCTCTCTCACACAGGACAGACTCATTTCTACAATCTGCAATACACCATTAGCAAAATGAAAACCCGATCACAGTGCGAACAGAAGATTTTGAGGAGGTCAAGGAGCACAGAACGCAGATAGCTTTTGGACATGAATTGTGGATTTGAATTGTTAAACAATGAGGAGATGGTGGCAGAGTGTTAACATCCCTGGGCTCGTAATCCAGAGGCCTAGACTAATGCTGTTGCAGCTGGTGGAATTTGAATTCAGGGTAATGAAATCCGGAATTAAAAAGCTGGACTCAGTAATAGTGACCAGGTAACTGTCGTTGATTTTCATAAGAACTCATCTATTCACAATTGTCCTTATGGGAAGGAAGTCTGTCACTCTTTACCTGGTCTGGCCAACATGTGACTCCAGGTCCCATCAAAGTGGTTGACAGTTAATTGCCCTCTGAAGTGGCCTAGCCAGAGGTGGGCTTATACTTTGGGGGCCCCGCGATCTTCCTCTTTGCATAGGCCCCACGTCACACCCTGCCCCCTGGTGATGTCAGGCAGCACAGTAGCACAGTAGTTAGCACTGTTGCTTCACAACGCCAGGGTCCCAGGTTCGATTCCCGGCTCGTGTCACCGCCTGGGTGGAGTCTGCATGTTCTCCCCGTGTCTTCGTGGGTTTCCTCCGGGTGCTCCGGTTTCCTACCAAAAGTCCCAAAAGACATGCTTGTCAGATGAATTGGACATCCTAAATTCCCCCTCTGTGTACCCGATCAGGCATCGGAGTGTGGTGACTCGGGAATTTTCACACTAACTTCAATGCAATGTTAATGGAAGCCTATTTGTGACACTAATAAAGATTATTATTATTAGAACATAGAACATAGAACAATACAGCGCAGTACAGGCCCTTCGGCCCACGATGTTGCACCGAAACAAAAGCCATCTAACCTACACTATACCATTATCATCCATATGTTTATCCAATAAACTTTTAAATGCCCTCAATGTTGGCGAGATTATGTGGTAACGGCAGCACGGTGGCGCATTGGTCGCACTGCTGCCTCACGACGTCGAGGTCCCAGGTTCGATCCCGACTCTGGGTCACTGTCCATGTGGAGTTTGCACATTATCCCCGTGTTTGCGTGGGTTTCGCCCCCACAACCCAAAGATGCGCAGGGTAGATGGATTGGCCACGCTAAATTGCCCCTTAATTGTAAAAAATTAATTGGGTACTCTAAATTTATTAATAAAAGAAATTATTATGCGGTAAGCCGCTCCCAATTATGTCGAGTCCCACCCCATTGACATTTAGCCCCACCCACAATGATGTTGAGGCCTACCCTGAATGACGTCAATGCCCTCCTGACCCCATAACTGGCTGCTGGCAATAATGTTTGGGAAAGCTGTGGTACAGCTTTGGGAAAGATGGATGGTCAAGCCAACTCTGGTGTCATAATGTATACTGACACCAAAAAATGCAGTAAATTCAACATGCAAAAACAACAAGAAGTAAGAAGATGTTGGTTGCCCAGCTCTATTGCTCTCAGCCCTGCGTGACCGGCCTCTGGCTCTGGTCAAGTCACCCCGCTCCCGCTGGCCACTGCTCCTTGATTCCCCGAGACACAACACCGGCACTTGCCTGGCCTTCTTCGCTGCTCTACTCACCTCTTGGCTCTCGCTCGGGTTGCCAGGCCTCGGGCCTTGGCCCTCGACGACTGCGTGTGCTCCCGGCTGGCTGCCTGGCCTGGTGGTCTCCTTTTATTTGGTAGATTGCCCGCTCGCCTTCCTCAGCCCTGGCCTGGAAGTCAAGAGGCGCCCTGCTGCTCCTCTCGATGGCCATCGGCCAGAGTGTCCTCCTCGCCTCACTGAAGGATTCGCAGACTTGCACCCCGATGTTAGGCCGACACCTCACTTTCGCCTCAGACTGCCCGCCAGATCAAATGCAGGAAACCTGGCTGCTGCTTTGCTCCTTTACATCACCTCTCTGTATGGTGCCCCACATTGGCCGGGGCACTGTACTGCAGTGCTTCATTGAAAGTCTGCATCTGGGCCTAGCAAGCGATTCAGTGCAAGGGCCCTTAGGAGTTGGAAACGAATGGTGACCGTCCCAGCAAAACCCACATCCTGTGAAAGAATAAATGAAAAAATTATCTTAACATTTTTGATGGGATACATAACAATAGTGTAAACGCTATCATTTCTTAGCATATTGTTTTGCATGGAAGTTTGCCAACGCATCTATGCTTTGTCACTGGATAATGAACTTCAATATCACAAATAGCCTCTTGCTGCTGATTCTAGCTTAGCATATTGGATCTATGCCAAGCCTTCATTGTGGAATATACACAGAATTACATAGAATATACAGTGCAGAAGGAGGCCATTCGGCCCATCGAGTCTGCACCGACCCACCCAAGCCCTCACTTCCACCCTATCCCTGTAACCCAGTCACTAAGGGCAATTTATCATGGTCAATCCACCTAACCTGCACGTCTTTGGACTGTGGGAGGAAACCGGAGCGCCCGGAGGAAACCCACGCAGACACGGGGAGAACGTGCAGATTCCGCACAGACAGTGACCCAGCGGGGAATCGAACCTGGGACCCTGGCGCTGTGAAGCCACAGTGCTATCCACTTGTGCTACCGTGCTGCCCAATGTGCTATTGGAACGGACTTTCCATTTTCTAATAACCCATATGGAGTCCGGCTCATGAAGTGATGTATTGCGCAGGTAATGGTTAATAGCATAAGACAAATGCTGCATTCCAGTCACAGCTCAGCTGTGGTGCGCAGAGGCTGGGAAAAGCACACTGAAGTGGTTATAGCGACACTCATCCCAGGCACTCAAGAAGAAGAAAGGTCAACGAGATATTGTTAGAGCTTTTACCAAATTCCCCAGTTTGAATTGAAATGCAGCTGACCTACTGTCCGAATTCAAAATGTTTAAATATACAGAGTCATGGGGCGGGATTCTCCGTCTCGCCAGCCCCGTTTTCCGGCGCCCCCCCCTGCCAGCAGCGGGATTCTCCTTTCCCACAGCCGGCCAATGGAGCTTCCCATTGTGGCCATCCCCACAATTGGAAACCCGAGGGCACGGGCGTGCTACCGGCGAAACGGAGGACCCCGCCGACAAAGAATCCCACAGATGGAAAGCTCGGATTAATCTGTTTACCAGGAGAACCACTACAGGCTGCGTAGGCAAAGTTCAGAATTTTCGAATTCTCCTCAGAAAAGTTGGTGTGAATCGACTAATCCAGAAGGCCTGATGCCTGGGAGTACGACCTTTTCTGCACTACAGAGGTCTGAAAACGAACCAAGAACTGAAAGCAAGGTTTGAGGAAACAAAGTCTCTGGCCCTCCAGGAAAGGTGTGAGTATGGTGCTTTTAAAAACTCCCGGAAAACCAGCACGGGCTGCAACACAGAGACTGTAATCTACAAGCTCAGTGTTAAGAAAGCATGTTAGGAACCATCGTCTGAAGCAAAGACTCTTTTCTCTTTTACTTGCGTTTTCTTACCCTTTTCCACCCCTCTATGTTTGTCTGTCTGGTGTGTGTGTCGGCTGGGGAGGCAAGTTAAAGTAGCACTTATTAATATTTAACAAACTGTGTCTGCTGCGTATTTCATCAATATTCTTGTTATAAATGAACAGTAATTGTGTTTAAGTTTACAAACCTGGTGACTTTAATTATTGTGCAGCCAAGGGCCAAAGATTTTGGACATGTTTATAAGAATTATTGGTTAATTCGCTTGTACTGTGACTCCAGAATGAGTGGGGCTGGAATTGACCACATACTCGCCCAGGCTGTTGTAACACTGTATTGATTGACTGGAGTTCATTTCGACAAAAGCCTACAGAATCCACAGACAACCTTGTCAGCAGATGCAGAGAAAAGGGTGCGTAGCCCTGATTTTTCAAACGCAGAGAGAACAGACAAAATTGTTGAGCTGGTGATCAAATCCACTTCCCCGGGGGCATCCCAGAAGGCTCTGCTCGAAAAGCCCAAAGCGTATAGCATTGAGGAGATACTCAAGGATGGATGTAAGTACAAAGCAACCCTCACAGGCTGGCGAAACGTACAGGTCCTAGGTACAACCCCACTTGTTGACGTACTCATTAGATTCCTAGCCTCTGACCTGCTCTTGTCGCTGCTGTATTTATATAGCTGGTTGTGGCAGCGTGGCCCCTTTAAGGAGGTGGACTGGCTCGGAGCCAATCGTGCGGGAACTTCCAAACCCCGACCAATAGTGAATTAGCGTGGGGCCCTGGCAGCAGGAACCCTGACAGTGTGAACCCAGGAGCCAAAGCCAAGGAGACAAGACCCATCCTATTGTGCCTATATGTTTAGCACCCTTCGCCTTTCATTAATAAACCCCTTTGTTACTCCTGGAAGTCGCCAGAGTGTTTCTCCAGCCACCACACTAGTCCAGTTCAGCTGCTGGACAATGGACGTTGATATTGAAGGACTCAGCAATGTCAAGGCTGTTGAATGTGCAGTTGATGGTTGGATTGTCTCTTTTTAAAAAAAACATTTTATTAAGGCATTTATGATTTTATAATAACAGAAGTACAGAAACAAATGTAAACATAATTCGGTACATCACAGTTCCCACCCCCCCCCCCCCCCCAGCCAACAACCATACCCAGCCAACATGGCTTATACATACATTTCCCCAGTCCCAACATCTCCTCTCGCTGATCCCACCTGAACTAAACTAAACTAGCTCCCATGCCCCCGGCCCCCCATTCCCTAACCCCACCCCGCCTCCTGTCGTATCTGCTAACAGGTTTTAGTTTTCCACAAAGAAGTCGATAAAAGGCTGCTGCCACCGAACAAACCCTAACATCGTTCCTCTCTCTCAGGGTGAACTTAATTTTCTCAAGCCTGAGAAACCCAGCCATGTTGCTAACCCATACTCCCAATTTCAGGGCTCTGAGTCCCTCCAGGATAATAGGATCCATATCCGGGCTACCAAGGAGGCAAAGGCCAAAACAGCAGCCTCTCTCGCCCCCTGGACTCCCGGGTCTTCCGACACTCCAAAAATCGCCACCTCTGGATTCGGTGCCACCCTTGTCTTTAATACCATGGACATGACATTGGCAAATCCTCGCCAGAATCCCCTAAGCTTCAGACATGACCAAAACATGTGGACATGGTTTGCGGGCCCACACGCACACCTCACACACCTGTCCTCTACCCAAAAACCAATGCTCATCCGAGCCACCGTCATGTGTGCCCGATGAACCACCTTGAATTGTATCAGGGTGAGCCTGGCACATGATGAGGACATGTTGACTCTGCTCAGAGCATCCTCCCACAGACCTGCCTCGAGCTCCTTACCCAGCTCATCTTCCCATTTGCGCTTTACCTCCCCTATCTGGGTTCCCTCCCACTCCATGAGGTCTTCATAAATTTCCGAGACCTTCCCCTCCCCCACACCCATTTTTGACACGACACTGTTCTGTATCCCCTGTGGCGGTAGAAGCGGAAAGGTCAAAACCTGCCTTCGCACAAAGTCTCTCTCCTGCAGATAGCGAAACCCATTCCCACCCTGCAATTCAAACTCCTCCGCCAAATCCTCCAAATAAGGAAAGCTCCCATCGATAAACAAATCCCCCAGCTTCTCAATCCCTGTTCTTTCCCACCCCCGAAACACCCCCAACCACCCATCCACCCCCCACCCCCCGACACAAACCGGTGATTGCCACAAATTGGAGCACACACCGATGCTCCCTCCACTCCCATATGCTTCCATCCACCACTGCCCTCATACCCTCAGAGCCGCCACCACCACCGGGCGTGTGGAGTACCGAGCCGGCGAGAACGGCAGAGGTGCCGTTACCAGTGCTCCGAAGCTTGTGCCCACTACAAGATGCCGTCTCCACCCGCTGTTGGATTCTCTCTTGTCGGAGATGATCATTTACCTGGCATTCATGTGGCACCAATGTTACTGGCACTAATCAGCCCAAGCCTGAATGTTGTCCAGGCCTTGTCGCCTGCTGGGAGGGACTGCATCATTTTCTGACTGGTCACAAATGATAATGGGCACTGTGCATTTATTGTAAAACATCTTCCCTTCTGACTTAATGATGGACGGAAAGTCATCGATGAAGCAGCTGTAGCTGGTTAAGCCTCGGGCATTGCCCTGAAGAACTCCTACAGCGATGGGATTGAGATGGTTGGCATCCACCAACCACAACCATCTTTGCTTGTGGGAAGGATGACTCCAACTAGTGCAGGGATTTTTTTTCCCTGATTCCCACTGATTTCAATTTTACTGAGGCTCCTTGATGCCACCCTCAGTCGAAAACTGCCTCAGTGTCAAGGCCAATCACACTCACCTCATTTATTTTTGCTTGGTTAAGGTAAGCTGCTGTCGCGTTTCACCTGAACATTTATTCAGCAGGACATGAAGGTCATGTATTTTACCACAAGAATCATTGTCGCTAGTAAGTACACAGAAGCTCAATTTTGCATGATGCCTCAAGAAAGACTCCAACAACAATGCAGTGACTCCTGAACACTTAGAGCAGGGCATCAAAACCACAGCCAAAATTGATTTTGAAAGCCTATGGATTTTTAATTGTGACCAGTCAACTTACTGTTTCAATGTCAAGAGTGGCACTAACTGGCATTACAGAACGGAGAGTTTGAGAGATCCCATTAGGGTTACCAACTGACTTAATTGCCGCTACTAATGAGCAATTGAGAACATGTGGATACCAGTGGCATTGCTAACTCTTGTCGACTGAATGTGAAGATTACACAAAGCAATATCACCGCAAACTGTTTGGTCCAATTGGTGACCAATGATGTACCGATGAAGCAATTATATGTGCTACAATGGCAGAAGAGAGTAAATCATAGTTAAAGGGCTGGATCCTGCATCAGCGAGATCCTCCGCTTTGCCAGCAGCGCACTCACACCCACGGATTTCCCGTGGGGGTGCCACAATGGGAAACCCCTTTGGCCAGCTGGCGGGACGGGGGCGGGCGGGGTGCGCCGCACCAGAAAACGGGTGCAACAGGACGGGGAATCCCGCCCAAGAGCTACAATTCTTGTTGCATGCTAACTTGAACAAAGAGATGTCGGGAAAAGAGGTGCAAAGGTGGTAAAACAGAGCGTTCCCCTTTCCCTGAGGTTCGGTTCAGCACCAGACTGGAGAGTTAAACAATTGCTGCAAAAATTAAACAAATTGCCTTCAAGTTCTGGGTACACGTTTACAGCACAAGGTGTCTCATTGCTTGTCACTAATTGGTAGAAAATTAACACCAAACTTTCTGCCATGATGCAAAATCTCTTGGAGCGAGAAGCTCTAGGCTAGTGGTGCATATGAAAAATAACTTTCATCAGAAACATGACAATGAGTTGTTGCGGTACCGGATGTTCACTGCATGTATTGAGAAGGTCACTGTTCAGATAATCAACCAGAGGGAAGTTCCATTTCAGAAATACCCACATCGGAAAGCGTGGATGTTGCCAAAGATATAAGAAGACAGATTTCAGGCGTGTGACTCTGAACTTGTTGCGAATTTGCTGCGGATACTGAATTGGGTACAAGCCTAACCTGACCGAGTGTCTTCCACTTAAGGAAAACAATGAAAGCATTTTTCTTTCTGGGTTTTGTTGCAGCTTTTTCAGTTGGAGCTACTGTTGGTAAATATGCTGGGTAAGGAATGTCCCTAAACTGGTAAAATGATTGCCTTTATTTTTATATCCTTAGCCCTTCCTATCTCTGGAAGCTCCTTCACTCTACAACCCACTGATGTCTCTGCACTCTTTCAATTCTTGACTGACATGCATCCTCCATTTCCTTTGTCCTAACATATTGGCCATTCCTTCAGCTGACTCAGCCTTAAACTCCAAAATTCCCTCCCTAAACCTCTGCCTCTCGACCTCTCTCTCCCCTCCTGAAGATATCCTTGAAAACTACTTTGTTCATCAAATATTTGGTCCCCAGTTATAATATCTCCCTTGGATCAGTGTTATGTTTTTCTCTGATTGCTTCTGTGAAGCACGTTGGGTCACTTACTTTGTGATGGCTGCTATATAAATGCAAGTTGTTGTTGTGAGTGTGCCGCGAGTGAGACGGAGGTGCGAATTTCAACAGCATGTGCTAAAGTGACGTACCATTCTTGTTGAAAGGGACAAAGTTTTGCGTTTGAAACCAGAAAATGAAGAGCATCTCCAGTATATCAGAGATGTGTCCCATTCTGCGAAGGTATGATTCACGTTGCTATTTCACTAGCCAATATTTAATTTCAGTTTGATGGAATGAAAGCATTAATAGTGTTATTGATGTGTGCATAGGTTGACTTTTGGAAGCCACATTCGGTTGAGCTGGTGACCACAAACAGGAGTGTGGATTTCAGGGTGGATGCTGATCGGGCCTTGGACATTCAGGCTGGACTGGAGAAGATTGGATTGAAATATGAGTTAGTTTCAGATCCTGTATTGATTTTTACCAAGCAGAAACCTGAGGGGACGGGTGAGGGGGGAATGTTTCTGCTTTGGGTGTTCTCGGTGACCTGGCACAAATTGAGTTCAAAATAGCCCTTGTTTTCTCGAATGTCATTGTTTGCTCACGTCTCCATTCAAACTCATTTGTATATTACCAAACTTAACCCAGGAAGCAATGAATTTGGGGAATGCTTGCAAACCTAATTTCTTATTTTATTCTTTCATTTAAAAATACTCCCTGATGTATTTAAGAATGACAATCTGGTGTAGTTTAATTAATGTAGCTAAAAATTGGTTAGTCACTAGAAATAAGCATTTTTAAAGGCAAAATGAGAAAATACTGGACAACCTCAGCAGGCCTAACAGCATCTGTGGAGGGCGAATAGAGCTAACGTTTCGAGTCTGGATGACTTTGCCAAAGCTGGAGAGAACTGGAAATAGGGTCAGGTTTATACTGTTGTGGGTGGGGGTGTGGAGCAGTGGGGCTGGATCGAGTGCCAGCAATTGGTGGAGATTGACAAAGGTGTCGTCGACAGAAAGACAAACAGAATGTAAACGTGGATGATCGAGGCTAAGAAGGAGGGAGCTGCGCTGTGAAAGCTTGTGATTCCAAACAAACCTGTTGGACTTTAAGCTGGTGCTATAGGGCTTCTTACTGTGCCCACCCCAGTCCAACGCCGGCATCTCCACATCGAGGCCAAGAAGGGTGCTGATAGTGACACATTAAGAAATTAGAATGTGTTCATGGCAGAACAAAGGTGAGCAGTGTGCCAAAGTGCAACAATTTAGGGCAGCACGGTAGCATTGTGGATAGCACAATTGCTTCACAGCTCCAGGGTCCCAGGTTCGATTCCGGCTTGGGTCACTGTCTGTGCGGAGTCTGCACATCCTCCCCGTGTGCGCGTGGGTTTCCTCCGGGTGCTCCGGTTTCCTCCCACAGTCCAAAGATGTGCAGGTTAGGTGGATTGGCCATGATAAATTGCCCTTAGTGTCCAAAATTGCCCTTAGTGTTGGGTGGGGTTACTGGGTTATGGGGATAGGGTGGAGGTGTTGACCTTGGGTAGGGTGCTCTTTCCAAGAGCTGGTGCAGACTCGATGGGTCGAATGGCCTCCTTCTGCACTGTAAATTCTATGATTCTATAATAAGAACAGGGAACAGATGGTCCAAGTGGGGTGGGGTGGGGGAGGGGGTACAATGGCGAGGGAAAAACATCGATGGAAGAAATGAAAATAAATTTAAATAAATAAAAATGGGGTGAAGATGGAGCAGAGAGTTCATAGTCTGAAGTTGCTGAACTCAATGTTAAGTCCAGAAGGCTGTAACATGCCTAATCGGGAGGTCCGGTTCCTCCAGTTTGTGCTGGGCTTCACTGGAACATTGCAGCAGGCAAGGACAGACATGTGGACCTGAGAGCAGGACGGTGAGTTGAAATGGCAGCGACAGGAAGGTCTTGATCCTGCTTACAGATGGACTGAAGGTGTTCTGCAAAGTTTTCACCCAGACTGTGTTTAGCCTCTCCAATGTAGAGTTGCCCGCATTGGGAGCAGCAAATGCAATAGACCAGATTGAAGGAGGTGCACGTGAAGCGCTGCCTCACTTGAAAAGAGTGTTTAGACCCTTGGATGGTGAGCAGAGAGGAGGTAAAGGGCCAGGTGTTACACCTTCTGCGATTGCATGGGAAGGTGCCGTGGAAGAGGGTGAGGTGTTGAGGGTGATGGAAGAGAGGACCAGGGTATCGCAGAGGGGATGGTCCCCGTGAAATGATGACAGGAGTGAGGGGAAGATGTGTTTCGTGGCAGCATCATACTAGAGTTGTCGGAACTGGAGGAGGATGATTCTTTGAATGCGGAGGCTGGTGGGGTGAAAAGTGAGGACAAGGGGGACCTTATCCTGGTTCTGGGAGGGAGGGGAAGGGGTGAGAGCAGAGGTGGGGGAGTTGGGTCGGACACGGTTGAGAGCCCTGTCGCCCAAAGTGGGTAGAAAACCACAATTAAGGAAGAATGAAGACATGTCAGCAGCACCGATTTGGAAAGTGGCGTCATCAGAACAGATGTGACGGAGGCGAAGGAACTGGGAGAATCAGATGGAGTCCTTATAGGATGTGGGGTGGGAACAGTTAAGGTAACTGGGAGTCAGTGGGTTTGTAATGGATACTAGTGGATAGTCTATCCCCAGAAATTGAAATCTAAAGGACAAGAAAGGGAATGGAAGGATCAGAGATGGACCTTGTGAAGGTGATAGAGGGGTAGAAATTGGAAGAGAAATGAATACATTTTTCCAGGTGTGCCGAGTCCACATCTGTGAGTAAGTCAATCATAAACAACTGGAAATGACTTTGAAAATCTATACAGAACCATTGACTTGGTGTGCAGCAGCCACTTCCTCAGCAAAATGAAAAGTTTGCTTTCCCCTTAATGTCCTTGTGCCTAAAGAAAACGCTGCACAATTTTAAGAGTTTCCTCAAAGGTTTGCAACAGAGGAAATTCAGAGAATTCTTTCATGCTGATTTAACGCGACTTGGGCTATCGCCCGTTCTGTGGGCACAGCTGCCTGGCAATGCAATGTTTCTCCCATCAGCACAAAAGATGGCTGAAACTCAATTTGTGCTGCGTGTAATCTATAATTTTCGGCGAATTCTGAAAGTTTCGGCCCGTTGTCTTTACAATCCAGATTTACCATTTTTAAATTAATCTTACTGTGCACAGCATATTAATAGAGGATGTGCAGTCCCTGATGGAGAAGCAGTTTGACGGAAACAAGATGAATTCAACCGGCTACAACTATGAAAAATATCATCGGTGGGATGAGGTAAAAATATGATTATCACAAAAACTAGAGCATTTAAAATCATTCCGAAGGTGTAACATTTGAAATTTGGGGGAACAGAGCTCCTCTGGTCATTATTAAGGACATGGCTGAAGGTGGAGATGGGTTGCCTTGTTGAACCGCTGCAGTCCGTGTGGGTGTTTTGATGTTCCAGATGTGCCCACAAATAGTTTTTCTATTGTAGATTAATTGCTGGATTGCCAAGATCACCGTTGAAAACCCCACACTAATTTCTCGGTTTGACATTGGACGGAGCTATGAGGGACGGCACATCTATCTGCTCCGGGTAAGATCACTTCTACCAGATTCATTATTGCTGTGAAAGGGCGGGATTCTCCGGTCCCCCAGCCGTATGGTTCTCGGTGGCACGCCGTTTCTCGGTGACGGGATTCTCTACCCCCGTCTCGTGTCAATGGGAATTCCCATTGAAGCCACTCCACACCGCCGGGAACATCACGGGCGGGTTTGCGCTGCAGGTGGGAAAAGATAATCCCAATGGCCAGAGAATTCCAGCCATAGTAACTAATCTCTCCACCCCACCCTCCCGAGAAAGGTCTGGAGACTTGTGTTAAATGAAAGCCTGATGAAGTTTGTGGTTGGACTAATAAAGCAGCCTAAAGGAATGATGGTGCATGTGCCCATCCCTTGTTACAGGTTGGCAAGAGAACAGGGCATGTGAAACCTGCCATCTTCTTGGACTGTGGAATCCATGCCAGGGAGTGGATTTCTCCAGCATTTTGCCAGTGGTTCGTGAAAGAGGTCAGTGCAACATTCATTTAACACGTTTGCAGACACTTTCGTTCAGCAGTCGAGAAACATGCCATGCAATAAACTTTTGCTTTCACAGGCTGTGAGAAGCTATGGATCTGATTCGGCTATGACCAATCTCCTCAATAAACTGGATTTCCTGGTTGTCCCTGTTATCAATGTGGATGGTTATGTCTATAGCTGGACCAAGGTAAGTGTCAAGCCTCTATGGATGACCCAGACTAATTCTTAAGACAGTCGCTAGGGCTCCAGGATTAAGAAACAAAGGCCCTGTGTTACGGCACCCTGGGCGGGTGCGCAGCCAATTCCAGCACCGCAGACCCCAGAGTCCCAACATAAGTGAATTAAACAATACTTTGCATATTTCCCTGAGATCTTTAACCTTTGACTGGTCGAATGAGTTACAGGCACCAGATTTATAAGTAAAACATTAAAAGATTGTTTATTTATAACAAGGAAAAAGATGAATATGTATTGGTAGGAATGGAACAATGGTCTGCTAATTTCTTTTAAGAAAATATTTTATTGAGGCATTTATAATTTTAACAATTTTAAACAACAGGTTTCAAGAAGAACAAAACAATATAACCAAGCCCCCCCCCCCCCCCCCGCCCCCCGCCCCGTGACAAACCCCAGCCAACATGGCTGACACAAACAGTACCAATGGTCTGTTAATCTAACTATTCCCCAAACCCCGCCCCACCCTCCACCCAGACACACAGATGACACACATATGATGGGGGTAGGGAAAGGGTTGAAAATATCAGAGATAAAAAGGGCTTGAGATGGTTCTTTGATGCTGAGGTAGCGGCCTTTGTAGCTGCCAAACTTCCACGAACGCGAGGCATTCCAATCATCGGTTGGTTAGAATCTTCTAATGTCTGGCTTCAATCCGAACTGGCAGCCTGTAGAATTATCTGTGAGGAGTCACTTTCATTTGACTGACCTCAGTCTCACACTGACGGCCCCCCTTAGGTCTGTGTAATTCTAGCTTGCGTCCACCAGATGGACTATCAGCCTCACTGAGTTGAAACTACTGCTCTCAGCATGAGGGTTTTAAGAGAAACCCTCAGGAAGAATCCAATAGGGGAGACAGGATGTAGAGCACTGACTTCATAGTTCTTAATCAGGATAGAACTGCCTACTTGCTCACAGCTCCTCTCATGGGTCACTTTCACAGCCTAGTTGGAAGCATTTATATTCGCCAGACGTTTCAAACAGAGTTTTACAGTTTCGCCGACCTGGCTGGAGACATTAAAGGCAGAAGTAATTTCCCCAGTCTGGCTGGAAACATTCAAATCACCAGGCAAAAAGCTGATAGCGAGAGAGTCTTGCTGTGTGCTGCTTTCCAGGTCTGCACAGAACTGAGAGGCAAAACGGAGCTGGCCTGGGTTTTCAGAATCTTCAGCAACTCTCTGACAAGCTCCACCAATCCCAAACGCGAACAGAAGATGTCCCAGAATCTCAGAGTTTGGGTGCTTGCCAAGTCCATCTAAACAACATCACGGGCGGTGCCACAGAGCATCAAGGGGGTCCTCGGCAAGTACATTAGACCAGGGGTGTTTTCAGTTTGACCAAAGTCTGCAACGTTGCAGACAGGGATTAAAAAGGGAAACAAGAAACAGATAAGGATCTAGCCAGTTCCTTACACCTGAGCTATCTGGGGTCAAGGGTGGAAAGCAAAAACTCAATCTGAAAAGGTCAGGATTTGCTGCAGAACCCAGATACATAATGTGAATCTATGGAATTCCTTGCCCAGTGAAGCAGTAGAGGCTCCTTCATTAAATGTTTTTAAGATAAAGATAGTTTTTTGAAGAATAAAGGGATTAAGGGTTATGGTGTTCGGGCCGGAAAGTGAAGCTGAGTCCACAAAAGATCAGCCATGATCTCATTGAATGGCGGAGCAGGCTCGAGGGGCCAGATGGCCTACTCCTGCTCCTAGTTCTTATGTTCTTGTAAGAGCATTCGTAATGGCATCAGGAGCAGGTGGAGAGTATTTCATCACATTCCTGACGTGTACCTAGTAGATGAAGGACAGGGATTAGGGAGTCAGGAGTTGAATTACTCACTGTAGAATTCCCAGCCTCTAACCTGCTCTTGTAGCCACAATATTTATATGGCTAGTCCAGTTCAGGTTCTGGTCAATGGTAACATCCCCAGGATGTTGATTGTGTGGGATTCATTGATAGTAATGTCATTGAATGTCAGGAGGCGATAGTTAGATTCTCTCTTGTTGGAGATGGTCATTACCTGGCACTTGTGTGGTGTGAACTTTACTTGCCACCTATCAGCCCAAGCCTGAACATTGTCCAGGTCTTGTTGAACATGTGCATGAACTGCTTCAGTGCTTGAAGGGATGCACATGGTGCTGAACATTGTGCAATCATCAGTGAACATCTCAACCTCTAACCCAATGATGAGAGGAAGGTCATTGATGAAGTAGCTGAAGGTGGTTGTGCCTAGGACATTATTATGAGGAACTCCTGTAGTGATGTCCCGGGAATAAGATGATTGACCTCCAACCAACACAACCATCTTCCTTTGCGCCAGGTATTACTCCATGCTCCCTCATTCCAATTCACTCCAGTTTTTCCTGGGCTCCCGAATGCCACACTTGGTCAATGCAGTCTCCCTAACCCCACTTCTTGAATTCAGCTCTTTCGACCATGTTTGGACCAAGGTTGTGGTAATGTCAGAAACTGACTGCCCTTGGTGGAGCCCAAAATGAGCATCAGTGAGCAGGTTATTGTTGAGTAAGTGCCGCTCGATAGAACTATTGACAAGCCCTTCCGTTACCTTGCTGATGTTTGAGGATAGACTGTTGAGGCGATAACTGGCTGGGTTGGAATTGTTTCTGCTTTTTATTTACAGGATATATCTGGGCAATTTTCCACATTTCCAGGTAGATGCCTGTATTCGTCAAGAATTTATCTATCTCGACCATAAAATCTTCCTCCACCACTCTCTGGGCAAGAGAGATCGAGAGACTCACGACCCTCTGAAATAGGTTTCTCCTCATCTCCGTCTGAAATAGCTGACTCCTTATTTTGAAACGGTGTCCCCCTAGTTCTAGTATCCTGTACAAGGGGGAACATCCTTTCCACATCCACCCTGTCAAGTCCCCTCAGAATCGTATGGGTACGATCTACCCGAATGGGAGCTCCTCGATGCAGAAGGAGATTGGGACGTTATTTTGAAATGTCGTCCCAATCTCATGATCCCCAAAAGCAACCCTTAAATTTCTCCCATAGCCCCAACTCACCCATGAGAGGGTCCTCTGGACCCCCTCACAGGACAACCCCCGGTGTGGGAAAAATTCCATCCTGGCACCCTCGCAGTACCCCTGTCAGTTGGCAGTGCCACCTGAGCACCCTGGCAGTGCCAGTCTGGCACCCAGGTATCACTGCTAGGGTGCCAGTCCCAAGGTGGTACTAGCAGTGCCAGGGTATTAATCTGCCCAGAAGGCAACTGCCTGTGCAGCTCCAATCACCTGGAAGACCCCCATGAGTGCCGTCCCATCTGGACCCTGTTTGTGGAGACCAGCACTGAACAGCACTCACCCGAGCTCTCCAAGGTAAAGCGGTTAGATCCCTACATCTCGGGTAGTTCAGGGGAGAGCATATTAGTGAGACTAGCTGTCGCACTAATATGCAGATCTGCAAAGTAGTAATCCTCCCACAATGGGTAGGATTCAGATCGCGACGACTGGCGAAATTGCGTTGGATCTTGTGAGGCGTGGTGAGCCGTGTGGATCCCAGAAGAGGAATCTCGTGGCTCTACCGGCCACGCCACCTTTACAAACGCAAGGCGGTCGGTAGATCACATCCGACGGGGGCGATTCGCCGATATTGAGGCCAAGTGTTCGCGCTGTCGTGAACGTTGTCGCGTTCACGACGGCGCAAACAGGGCCCGGACACGACCTTTTCTGGCCCCCACAGGGGGCCAGCACGGCGCTGGAGCGGTTCACGCCGCTCCAGCGTCCACGCCGCGCCAACCTGCGCATGCGCAGTTGGGGCAGCCCAATCCTGTGCATGCGCATTTGGGCCGCGCCATCCTGCGCATGCGCGGGGAACATCTT
Source organism: Scyliorhinus torazame (assembly GCF_047496885.1). Classification (NCBI taxonomy): domain Eukaryota; kingdom Metazoa; phylum Chordata; class Chondrichthyes; order Carcharhiniformes; family Scyliorhinidae; genus Scyliorhinus; species Scyliorhinus torazame. The sequence goes on along the minus strand of NC_092720.1, from coordinate 28,158,463 downwards.
ATGCATGCTGGCCCCTCACCAACATGGAGCCGGTGTTCTGGGGCCGCGCGCGGAAGGAGGTAGGCCCGGGGCGGGGGGGGGGGGTGGAGAGGCCAGCCCACCGATCGGTGAGCCCCAATCATGGGCCAGACCCCATCGGAGGCCACCCCGGTGAAGGAGCCCCCCTCCGCCCACCCCCCCCCCTCCACAGGCCGCCCCCTCCAGCGTTCCCGCAGAGTTCCCGCCGGCAGCGACCAGTGGTGGATGGCGCCAGCGGGAACCTTTCGTGTCGTAGCGGTCGCTCGGCCCATCCAGCCGGAGAATCGCCGCTCGCCGGTTCTCCGAGTGGCCCGGTAGGAATCGCGCGCCGCTGGTTTCTGGGGGGTGGGAGAATCGCGTGCGCGGGTCGGGGCGGCGTGGCGCGATTCGGGCGGCGCCCCGGCGATTCTCCCACCCGGCGTGGGGGGGCAGAATAGCGCCCTACGTCTCCCATCCCAGGTATTAATCGAGTGAACCTTCTATTGTTTGCTATTATTTGGCGATGTCAGGAATTGTTCACCTGACATGATGGCAGTGAGACACTTACACATTTATTTGTTTACGACGTATATCGACAGGATCGATTCTGGAGGAAAACACGTTCCAGGAATCCTGGCTCTCATTGTGTGGGCACTGATCCAAACCGAAACTTTGATGCCAAATGGTGCTGTAAGTGTCTGTATTTTAACAAACAACACAATGTGTGTGGGCAATGCATGCTTTCTATCATGTTAAAAGAAATGGATGGCATCAGAACATTGGCTAGACGCTGCCCAAAATCCTGTGCAAGGAGTGCGTTTGCAATCCACAAGTCTTAAAAACGTAAAATAAACATATGAAATAGGAGCAGGACAAGACCCTGCGGCAATAGGGTAGAGGGAGGGCTGGGATTGAGGAGGGGAGCAGCAAAGGTGGAAATGTGAGGGATAGGAGAGGGAAAGGGATAGTATCGTAAAAGCACAGATTGACAGAATTGTTATGATGCACAAAGAGGCCATTCAGCCCATTGCATCTGCACCAGCTCCCTGAATGAGCATCCCCGTAACCCTACATATTGTTTCTATTTAAATCATTATCTAATGCCCTCTTGACTACCTCGATTAAACCTGCCTCCACCACACGGCCAGGCAGTGCATTCCAGACCCCAACTACTTGTTGTATGAAAAAGATTTTTCTCACGTCCCATTTGCTTCTTTTAAAAACACTTTAAATCTGTACCCTCCCGTTCTCCGTCCTTTTACGAGGAGGAACAATTCCTCTCCATCTACTCTGTCCAGCCACCTCAAGATTTTGAACATCTCTATCAAACCTTTTCAGATTTGGTGGAGGAGGGAAAATAGGTGAAGATAGTAAAATGGAGGATGAAGGGGAGTGAAAAGAGAAGGGAGGTGACAGAGGAAGGGCGAGAGCGCACAAAGGAGGAGAAAGGAGTGGAGAAGAAGAGGAGGGAAAGCCGAGGTGAAAGTGGAGGAGGAGAAATAGAGGAAGGGTAGGGATGGAGAGGAAGGTGGTAGGGAAGGCAAGGAGAGGGGACATGGATAAAGGGAAAGAATTTGTGAGGGGAGGAGAAAGATTTGATGCAAAAGAATAAGAGAGGAAGAGGAGATAATGAGGGGACACTGAGGAAAGTAAAATAAAGAGGGGGAGGAGGGATGTACAGGAAGGTGAGCGAGAGGGAAGGGCATTGAGTCGAAGAGAGCCACAGAGAAAAACTGCAGATGGTAGAAAGAGGCTTGAGTAGAATAAAGGAGGAATTTTTCCTTCTCTTCAATACTCTCTTCCCTCCCCCACCCCCAATGTAAAATTGGTATCATAGGTGATGATAAGAATATGTTTCTGTTGCTCTCCACAAAAAACTCTTGACCCCACCATCGCTGCAAACTACCACCACAAATCCAAACGCCTTTCCTTGCCCCATAATGGGCTACCATCTCCCAAGTCCGTTCCCATCTCTTCTGGAACTCCATGTGTGAAACTCTCCAATCCAATTACTACCCCTGTCACCCTAATAAAACGTCTTTGTCACAGACCTCACCCCCCCCCCCCCCCACCACCACCACCCCCCCCCCCCCACCCCCCTGCAGCTATATGCTGTTCCTCAGTGACATCATTCAAAAGCTTTACTTTTCCCACGTGCATTGTCGAAGACCTCGTTCTAGCTCACCACCGCCTTTCTCCACTCCTCCTCTGTTGTTAAAATATCACGCTGTTTATTTGACGTCTAGTACAGCACAGCGGTTAGCACTGCTGCCTCACAGCGCTCGGGGCCCAGGTTCAATTCCAGCCTTGATTGACTGTGTGGAGTCTGCACGTTCTTCCTATGTCTGCGTGAGTTTCCTCCGGGTGCTCCGTTTTCCTCCCACAGTCCAAAGATGTGCAGGTTAGGTGGATTGGCCACGCTAAATTGCCCTTAGTGTCCAAACGTTATCTGGGGTTACAGGATTATGGGGATAAGGTAGGAGAGTAGGCCTAGGTAGGGTGCTCTTTCAGAGGGCTGGTGCAGACTCAATGGGCCAAATGCCTCCTTCTGCACTGTAAGGATTCCATGGATTCTACGGACTGAATGAGCACAAATTCCCTTCAAATAAATATTGGGAAGAATAAGATGTTGCTTTGGTATTCCCGAATGACTGATGCCATCCTTTACCTAGGACCAGCCAAGCATAAATAATGAGGTTTGTCTGAGAGCACAAGCATGTTGAAATACATGCACCCCTGACCTCTGCTTTCAATTTCATAATGTGTAAAGTTAAGTGGTTTCAAGGGTTTGTGGTTTTTGTTATTGACACTTAAAAGTGCCTGGGTGATTGACACTTTCACTGGACTGCAGTGAAATTACTTTTTTGAAACATATCAGAACGTTATGAATGAATGACTTTTTAAAAGAGCTTCTTTTTTTAACACATTCACAAGTCCGGAATGTGATGGGATATTCTCCACTTGCATGCATGAGTGCAGCCCCAACAACACGGGCAGCACGGTAGCATTGTGGATAGCACAATTGCTTCACAGCTCCAGGGTCCCAGGTTCGATTCCTGTGCGGAGTCTGCACATCCTCCCCGTGTGTGCGTGGGTTTCCTCCGGGTGCTCCGGTTTCCTCCCACAGTCCCAAGCTGTGCAGGTTAGGTGGATTGGCCATGCTAAATTGCCCTTAGGGTCCAAAATTGCCCTTAGTGTTGGGTGGGGTTACTGGATTATGGGGATAGGGTGGAGGTGTTGACCTTGGGTAGGGTGCTCTTTCCAAGAGCTGGTGCAGACTCGATGGGTCGAATGGCCTCCTTCTGCACTGTAAATTCTATGAAACACTCAAGAAGCTTGACACTGTTTAGGGCAGTGCAGCCTGCGTGATTGGCACCTCATCCACTACCTTCAATTTCCAGTTCCTCCACCACTGAAGCACAGTAGCAGCAGTGTGTCCAATCTACAAGGTGCACTGCAGCAACTCATCAAGTTTCCAATTCCCGCAGCTTCCAAACCGCCAAGAAGAGCAAGGGCAGCAGATGCATGGGAACTCCAGCACCTGCAGGTTTCCCCATCCAAGCCCCACACCATCCTGACCTGGAGCTATACTCGCCATTCCTTCACTATCCCGGGGTCAAAATCCTGGAACTCCCTCCCTCACAGCACTGCAGAGGTTCAAGAAGGTGGCTCAACATTACCTTCTCAAGGGCAATCGGGGATGGGCAACATTTTGCATCCCGAGGCGTGCAGTCCGAGCTGGAAATATTCCCGACTTTCCCATGCCCCCCTTGTGGAAGGAAACCCAGGCCAGCATGGTACGAAACCAAAAATGGAGATATTGGGCGGGATTCTCCGCAATCAGCGTGATGTCCGCCGACCTGCGCCAAAAACGGCGCGTATCAGTCCGGCTTCGCGCCGCCCCAAAGGTGCGGAATTCTCCGCATCTTGGGGGGTCGAGCCCTCACCTTGAGGGGCTAGGCCCGCGCTGGACTGATTTCCGCCTCGCCAGCTGGCGGGAAAGGCCTTTGGTGCCCCGCCAGCTGGTGCGGAAATGACATTGCCGGGCGGCGCATGCGCGGGAGCGTCAGCGGCCGCTCACGGCATCCCCGCGCATGGGGCTCTCTTCCACCTCCTCCATGGTGGAGACCATGGCGATGGCGGAAGGAAAAGAGTGCCCCCACGGCACAGGCCTGCCCGCGGATCGGTGGGCCCCGATCGCGGGCCAGGCCACCATGGGGGCACCCCCTGGGGCCAGATCGCCCCGCGCCCCCCCCCCCCAGGACCCCGGAGCCCACCCGCGCAGCCTTGTCCCACCGGTAAGAGAGGTGGTTTGATTCTCGCCGGCGGGACAGGCATTCCAGCAGGGGGACTTCGGCCCATCGCGGGCCGGAGAATCGCCGGGGGGTGGCCCGCCAACCGGCGCGATTCCCACCCCTGCCAAATATCCGGTGCCGGAGAATTCGTCAACCGGCGGGGGGGCGGGATATACGCCAGCCCCCGGCGATTCTCTGACTCGGCGGGGGGGGGGGGGGGGTCGGAGAATCCCGCCCATTAAGTCAGATGACCAGAAGCTTGATCAAAGAGTAGGTTTGAAGGTGTGTCTGGAAGAAGGAAAATAAGGTAGACCTCCTAAGCCTATCCACCTGTCTATCCCAAAATATGTTTCATAATGTGCCTATGAAGTGCCTCAGGATATTTTGTTGTGTTTATAAATATAATTAATTTTTTCAAATAAAAGTCATCATTAAAATTCTTCTCTTTGGTGCAGTTAGCATCATTTGCGGAGACATAAAGGTTTGGTTTGAAAAGTTTGAAGTTCCCGCTGAAAGAAGATGGCAAAGGCCCTCGGGATCAGTGGCAGCAGGCCTCCCACAGCTAAGGGAGTGGGGCCAGCATCAACAGAGGGAGCGCATCAGGGCACAGTCTCCAGGGCAACATTGGCAGCTGAGAAAGGGCCATGGGGAATTCCTACAACTAGTTAACAAACACAGTGGAGAAATGTCCAGTGGCAGACCATTGTGTTGGAAAGCAAGGGTTTGGGCTCTCACGGACCAATATAAAAGATCCCAATGGGGTTGGAGGGGGGGGGGGGGGCGGAGGGGAGCAGGAGCCTCCCCAATCCTGCCCTCCTAATAACCCTCAGCCAGTTCCTAAAACAGATGAGCTGCTCATACGTTTAACTGCTGTTTATTTTAGCTTACATTGGCTGCTGCATTTCAATAGTGCCCACAGTTCAAAAGCTCCTCATTAGCCTTAGGTCCTTCAGACATCCTGAGGTTGTGATCGACATAGATACAAACCCTTTCTTTTATTATACACAGCCATTGGCGCTTCAAGGAACCCGTGTGCCGATATTTACTGTGGATCACACGCAGAATCTGAGCAGGAAGTCAAGGCCGTTGCAAACTTCATCCGGAACTACAAAAGCATCAAGGCTTATCTGACCATCCACTCATACTCTCAGATGTGTCTCTTCCCTTACTCTTACACATATTTATTGACATCCAACTACAAAGAACTGGTATGTGACGCTTATTAGTGAATGAAAGTTGAGAAGCATATTTAAATTTTGATGGGATTATCTGAGGAGGTATAAGGGGGTTGGCCGATCGGTTATGTCTCTGGACTAGTGATCCAGAGGACAAATAGCAGCTGGTGGAATTTAAATTCAATGAATTCAAATATCTGCACGACAATACTGCACTCAGTGACGGTGACCACGATAACTATCATAATGGTCTTCAGCGACATTTGTCTGCCATCCTTACCTGGTCTGGGCTTACATGTGACTCCAGGCCGACTGCAATGTGGTTAGCTGCCCTCTGCGACGGCCTAGCAAGCAGTTCAGTTTAAGGGCAATGAGGGATGGGGGACAATTATTGACCCACCAGTGATGCCCACATCCTATAAAAGAGAATAAAGGTTCAGAATTTGACATAGTGGAAGACACCATGGGGAGAGTGTCATCTGTGCATTCTGAGTAAAGAACTTGTAAACTCTGGTGCAAAGAATATGTGTGCATCGTCATGTTCTACCTTCAGATGGCAAGATATTACTTTTAATCCCACTAGAGCTTGGAATAAGTATTGTTATGTAGTCGTTATTTCTCTCCGGGGAATTTTGATCTCAAACAACGCTTTGCCTTTGCAGAAGACAAAAGCATTTAGCAGGCATCACCATACCGGGGGCAGGGGGTGGGGCAGGGGTGGGGGAGGGGGGGGGGGGGGCGACTGGCCTGTGTAACCCTCCTTGCCATTTATGGAGATTCTGCAGGGTTCTGAAGCTGTAGATTGTTGGCGGGTGTGAGGGTTTGTGGAGTTTGTGAAGAGGCAAAGATCCTGGCTTGTGATCTTTCTCATCAGGTTCAAAGCAATGTGCTGTCATTGCAACAATATCCATCTCTTCAATGGAAGGTGGTAGTAGTTAGGGATGTTTACATAGACCTCAACGTAGAGCCGTAAAGTCACAGGGCGGGTTTTCCCGTTGACAGTGGCGGAACCAGAAGGCCCTGCCGCCGGCCACTGGCACGGTGCCCTCTGCAGCCGCACAACACACCAAGGAGGGAGAGGAAAATCCCATCCATGGGGTTTTACAGCAGAAAAGAGACTCTTGGTGACTGCTCTGCCCATTCAAGCACCTCTCTAATCTGATCCCATTTTCCAGCACTTGGTCCATAGCCTTGTTTGCTATGACATTCAAGTGTTCATCTAAATGCTTCCTAAATGTTGTGAGGGTTCCCACCTCTACCACCCTTTCAGGCAGCGAGTTCCAGATTCCCACCATCCTCTGGGTGAAAAGGCTTGTCCTCAAAACCCCTCTAAATCTCCTGTCCCTTACCTTAAATTGATGCCCCTGGTTATTGACCAGGTTTCTTCCTCTCCACCCTATCTAGGTCCCTGATAATTTTGTGCATCTCAATCAGATCCTCCCCACAGTCTTTTTGCTCTAAGGAGGATACTCTGTGCAACCTATGCACTTGGATTGGATTGGATTGGATTGGATTTGTTTATTGTCACGTGTACCGAGGTACAGTGAAAAGTATTTTTCTGCGAGCAGCTCAACAGATCATTAAGTACATGAGAAGAAAAGGGAATAAAAGAAAATACACAATAGGGCAATACAACATATACAATGTAACTACAAAAGCACTGGCATCGGATGAAGCATACGGTAGCACGGGGCAGCACGGTAGCATTGTGGTTAGCACAATTGCTTCACAGCTCCAGGGTCCTAGGTTCGATACCAGCTTGGGTCACTGTCTGTGCGGAGTCTGCACATCCTCCCCGTGTGTGCGTGGGTTTCCTCCGGGTGCTCCGGTTTCCTCCCACAGTCCAAAGATGTGCAGGTTAGGTGGATTGGCCATGATAAATTGCCCTTAGTGTCCAAAATTGCCCTTAGTGTTGGGTGAGGTTAGTGGGTTATGGGGATAGGGTGGAGGTGTTGACCTTGGGTACGGTGCTCTTTCCAAGAGCCGGTGCAGACTCGATGGGCCGAATGGCCTCCTTCTGCACTGTAAATTCTATGATAATCCTATGATAATCCATACAGGGTGTAGCGTTAATGAAGTCAGTCCATAAGAGGGTCATTTAGGAGTCTGGTGACAGTGGGGAAGAAGCTGTTTTTGAGTCTGTTCGTGCGTGTTCTCAGACTTCTGTATCTCCTGCCTGATGGAAGAAGTTGGAAGAGTGAGTAAGCCGGGTGGGAGGGATCTTTGATTATGCTGCCCGCTTTCCCCAGGCAGCGGGAGGTGTAGATGGAGTCAATGGATGGGAGGCAGGTTCGTGTGATAGACTGGGCGGTGTTCACGACTCTCTGAAGTTTCTTGCGGTCCTGGGCCGCAGAGGGGCAGAGGGGACATCCCAGTGCGTTCGTCAAGGCAACGCCTGGTGAATTGTAAAATTGCTATTTCACCTTTCTCCCCACCTACACTGCCTGACTTTCTTATTAACATTACCATCGCACAACGAACATCTCCTGCCCTTGTCCTGCTCAGCACATGGCTCTCTGGCACCCTCTGGTGTTGACATAAAAGATTTAGATTAAATAAATTATTGCAACATGAATAGGTTTGTATGTTTACTAAAACTGCAGCTTAAGCTGAAATGCCACATCAGCCACATCAGCACCAGGTGTATGTATTCGCACACACAGGACCCACAGGGTGTAGTGTCCACTGCAAAACCCAGTCAAAATAGGGTGGAAGCCGAGAGCTGGTTCGATCCATGTCCCGGCAATAAATCTTTCGCCCTCTTCCCAATCTAAACGGATCTCTCATTTTTCCATATTAGGAGCAAAAGTAATGAAGAGCAGTATTTTCTCAAAATTACGGAGTAATTTCCAGTCCTGAGGTGAATGGTTCTTACACCTTATACTGTCTCCATCACTTAACGAGTGACCTGTGAACCAGGTCTAAAAGGTAGCCACTAAAAATAAAAGCGAAACACTGTGTAGGTGCTGGAAATCTGAAATACAAACAGAAAATGCTGGAAAAGCTCAGTTGGCCCGGCAGCACCTGTGGAGAGAGAAACTGAGTTAATGGGTACGATCCTCCAGTCCCGTCCGTGGCACATCCCGTTCCGAGCGAGAATGGAAAATTTGGCGTTCCGGCCGAAACTCCATTCACTTTCAGCGGCATCGGGAAATCCCATCCGCGAATGAGGATGGAAAACTTCAGCCAACATTTCGAGTCCAAAATTACTCTCTTTCCGAGTTGAAGAGGGGAAGAGGTGTGCTGGATTATAGAGGACGGGATTGTCCGTTCCCGCCGCCTGCCGATGGGATTTGCCATTGGGGCCACCCCACGCCGCAGGGACAACCCATCGGGTTGGATCCTCCGGTCGGCGAGGCCGAAATCGCGTTCGCCGATCGGCCGGAGAATCAAAGTTCCCGACCAAATCGGGGGTGGCGCCGCTTTCGCGATGCTCCGACCCCCTCCAAAGCGACGTACTCGGATAGTACGACGCGCCATGTATCGACGGCCTCGGGACATTGCCTGAGGCCCGCCCACCCCTGCTCCGCCCTCGACTGGCCGAGTTCCCGACGGCAGGGGGGGGACTTTATTACGGATTGAGGACACTGTGGGGGGGGGGGCCGCGCTGCGCGAGCCGGCCAAAGTGGGGGACTATTTTGCAGGCCGGGACCTCGAGCGGGCGCTGTAGGCCGCCGCCGTGCTCATGCGCGGCCACGGACCCGGCAATTCTCCAGGCCGTATCGGCGACTAGAACCGGCATGCTAGCCCCCAGCAAAACGGGGAATCGGTGGCCGTTTTACGCCATTTTTTTTCTGGCCGTTCCCACGCCAACGTGGGGGGCACAGCCTCAGAATCGGAGAATCCAGCCCATGGGCTTAGGTGCGCTACTGGCTGAACAGAGAATCCAAGTTGATTAACATATACAAAACAATACGTGAGCTGAGAAATAAATGCCAATAATGCCTGAGGTTAGACAGCAGTAATGGGAATTGTGCCTGGCTGCGTAGTGCACCCAATGCCTGCAGTTATTGTAGCAGTGCCAAATTATTCTGTGAACAAACGGTTTGTTGCCCCTGCTGTAAGGGGACGATATAATGTCGGACAGCGTCGAGCTCAAACAGCAGGTGTCACCAGTGCCAAGCTGAGACAAGCCTGACCATTAATAAAATGAATGTTGCAAGCACTTTTGACATGCAAACCATTGCTGCCCATATTCTAACTCACAACAAGTCCTGTCCTCCCATCAGCCCTGTGCTCGCTGACCCTTGTAGCTTCCCAGTCCAGCAGCGCCTCGATCCGAAAATTCTATTCCTTGCTTTCAAATCGCTCCTTGGCCTCCCCCATTGTTTTCCCTGCGACCTCCTCCAGCCCTCCAAAATCGCTGCCCACTTCCAATTCAGCCTCTTGCACATCCCAACATTCTTCGCTTCCGCATTGTCGGCAGGGCTTTCAGCAGCTGAGGTCCCAAATTCCAGAGGTCCCTCTTTAAACCTTCCCATGTCTTTTAAGACAGCTCTTAAAACTGACCTCTTTCACCGAGCTTTTCATCACCTCTCCTCGTATCTTCCTATATGGTTCGGTGTCAAATTTTGTTTGATAACACGCCTGTGGTTCATGTGTTTCACCACTTAAAGTGGCTATACAAATTCAAGTTGATGTTGCTGACAGCTATTGGCAGTGCTAAATATATATTTGATTGTCTTTGGAGATCTTCTTTAGGAGGTGGCACAGATCTGTCATAGCCTCCGGATACAATGGGCGGAATTTAATCCCACCCATTGCAGTGAGAAACATGGCGGTGGGGCCCACTTAATAATGGGAGAGGCCGCACGTCAGTCTGGCAGCAGCGGGAAAACATCCCGCAATTAAGTCGGAGGCAGGAAAGGGCACTTACAAAAGAGCGAGCCCACTCACGGTGGGATGCCAGTTAGGCTCATTAATCAACCAATTAACAATTATCCCTGAGCCCACTTTAGTCCTGGACTGATGGTCTCTTCCCTGTTTCCTTAAGGCCTACACAAGGCCTCCCTGTCCCTGATACAGGCACCCAGCACCTTACTTCCAACTCTCATTTCCCCCACCCCCTCCAGTCATACCCCACCTCCCTGAGGTATCCCCATCCTGCCGACACTCTCCTGGGTCCAGGGATTCAGCGACAATCCCTGGTGAATTCCTTTGATCATCACTGGCAGCTGGCACCACTCCCAGTGGCCTCTGATTGGCTGGCAGCTCTCAGCGGGCAAGATTTTCACCCTTGGGGTCCTGAATCCTATGGGAAGGCCCAGATTAAAATCATCCAGTTTGTAACTGTGTGAAGAAGTTATTCCTGACGTCATTCTGGCATCCCCTTCTCCTGCAGTTGCGGTTTAAGTTGAAATGATGTCCATGACTAATCTTTTTGTTTCTAATGAATAGCCTATATAATTAATATCCTGCATCAAGTTAATATTCCATATCGAGGACTTGGATGTTCTCCATCTGCCTCGCTGACAGAACTGAATATTGTTTTATTGAATTGTTCAAGATTCAGCCAGCTCTGAAGGCGAAAAGAAATGATTTGTATTTATGTACTTCACTTTGTGGCCTCTAGACATCGCAAAGCACTTCACAGCCGATGAATCTTTTGCAGCGTAGACATTCTTGTGGGGGCCGGGTTAGCTCAGTTGGTTGGAAGGCTAGTTTGTGAAACGGATCCACCTTCTCAACCTCACCCCTCGCCTGAGGTGTGGTGATCCTCAGGTTAAATCACCGCCAGTCAGCTCTGCCCCTCACAGGGGAAAGCAGCCTATGGTCACCTGGGACTGTGGCCACTTTACTTCCTTTACTTTTGTCATTGTTGTGATGCAGGAAACACAGCACAGCAAGATCCCACAAATAGCAGTATGATAATGACCAGATAATCTGTTTTTACTGATATTGACTGAGAGATAACTATTGACTCGGACAGTGTCTTTCAAACTTTTTTTCCGGGGACCCATTTTTACCAAATGGCCAACTTCAGGATCCAACCCGGCCGATCTTCGGGACCCACACCGGCCGACCTTCGCGACCCACGCCGGCCGACCTTCGCGACCCACGCCGGCCAATCTTCGGGACCCAACCCGGCCGACCTTCGCGACCCACGCCGGCCGACCTTCGCGACCCACACCGGCCAATCTTTGGGCCCCAACCAAGCCAATCTTCGCGACCCACACCGGCCGACCTTCGTAACCCTCGCCGGCCAACCTTCGCGACCCACGCCGGCCGACCTTCGCGACCCACGCCGGCCGACCTTCGCGACCCACGCTGGCCGACCTTCACGACCCACGCTGGCGGACCTTCACGACCCACGCCGGCCGACCTTCGCGACCCACGCCGGCCGACCTTCGCGACCCACGCCGGCCGACCTTCGCGACCCACGCTGGCGGACCTTCACGACCCACGCCGGCCGACCTTCGCGACCCACGCCGGCCGACCTTTGTGACCACGCCGGCCGACCTTCACGACCTACGACGGCCGACCTTCGCGACCCACGCTGGCCGACCTTCACGACCCACGCCGGCCGACCTTCGTGACCCACGCCGGCCGACCTGTGCGACCCACCATTTTCTCTTACCTTGTTTTTTGCTGAGAAAAATGGAGGAAATGGTTTTGGGTCCCTTTGGCCTCCCAACTGGTAATAAAAAAAGGCTACGACCATATTTAAAAAATTGGGCTGCGCAGCGCGTGCCCGATCATCGGTGCGCAGTCCGGCCAAATTTTGTTTATCTGTTCCTGGCCATTTTGAAGGCCGCTCGCAGCCGGGATTACTAAAAGCCGGCTGCTGCGGCTGTTGCACGCAGATTTGTACGATCGGGAGCGCCGCGACGCCCGTCCGCGACTCACCCCCGGGTCGCACCCCTGAGTTTGACAATACCTGGACTAGGACACTGGGATAACCCACCTACTCACCTTCCAAGTAGGGACCTAGGAGCAAGAGTAGGCCATTCAGCCCTCAGAGCTTCAAATGTCCCCCCATTTAATGAGATCAGGGCTGATCTGTGGCCTAACGCCATATAAAAGCCTTTGGCCAATATGACTTAAAGGGCGGGATTCTCCACGAACCGGCGGAGCGGGCCACTCAGGCGCCGAGGAGGGGCGTGAACCAGTCCGGCGTCGGGCTGCCCCGAAGCTGCGGAATCCTCCACACCTTCAGGGGCTAGGCCAGCATCGGAGTGTTCGGCGCCGCGCCAGCCGGTGCGGAAGGGCCTCCGCCAGCCGGCGTGAGTTGGCACATGCGCAGGAGCGCAGCGTGTGCTGCCGTCATCCCAGCACATGCGCGGGGGGATCTTCTCCACACCGGCCATGGCGGAGGTTGACAGCAGCCGGTGCGGAGGGAAAGAGTGCCCCCATGGCACAGGCCCGCCCGCGGCCGGTGGGCCCTGATCGCGGGCCAGGCCACCGCGGGGGCACCCCCCGGGGCAAGATCCCCCCCGCGTCCCCCTCCCCGAGGACTCTGCAGGCCACCCATGGAGCCAGGTCGCGCCGGTAAGGACCTGTTGTGATTTACGCTGGCGGGACCCGCTGAATACGGGCGGCCACTCGGCCCGTTGCGGGCCGGAGAATCGCCGGGGCGGGGGGGCGCTGCACCGGAGGATTCGTCAGCTGGCGGGTACGGGATTCACGCCGCCCCCCCCCCCCCGGAGATTCTCCTACCCGGCGGGGTGTCGGAGAATCCCGCCCAAAATCTTTTCTCGACAAAAATCTATCTGTCTCAGATTTAAAATGAACAACTAATCCAGCTTCAACTCCTTGTGGGAGAGAGTTCCAAACCTCTACCACCCTTTGAGTGAAGAAGTGTTTCCTAACATCTCTCCTGAACAGTCTGACCCTAACATTTAGACTCTGCCCCCTGGTGTTAGAATCTCCAACCAGTGGAAGTAGTGTGTCTTTATCTACCCTGTCTTTTAATGTAATATCTTGAAGACTTTGAGCCCCTTAACCTTCTAAATTCTAGTGAAAACAAGGCTAATCTGTGGTAATCTCTCCTCGTAACCTAACCCTTGTAGTCCAGGTATCATTTTTGTAAACGTACATTGCACTCCCTCCTTCCTAAAGTGTGGTGACCAGAATTGCTCACAGTACTCCAAGTGTGGTCTAACCAGGCTTTTGTATAGCTGCAACATAACCTCTGTATCTTTATACTCCAATCCTCTGGATATAGAGGTTTGCATTCCATCAGCCTTTTGGGTTATTTTCTGCACTTGTTCATGGCATTTTAAGGATCTATGCACCTGAATTCTGAAGTCACTTTGGACATCCACTGCACCTAACCCCTTTTGTTTTATAAAGTACTCTGCTCTATCCTTTTTTGGTCCAAATGGATAGCCTCACACATTGAATTCCATCTCTTCACCTAGTCTGTCAATATCTCCTTGCAATTTCATGCTATATCTAGGCTGCCTATGATGCCACCTAACTTTGTGTCATCCGATATGATTTTCTGTGCCATCATCCATGTCATTAATGAATAGTGTGAATAATTGAGATCCCTGTGATAGACCACTAGTTACCTCCTGTCAATTAAAGTAATTACCCATTACCCCCACTCTCTGCCGCCTGACACTCAACCAATTTCCTATCCGCGTGAATAATTTTCCCTCAACTCCATGGGCTTCCACCTTAGTTAACAGTCTCTTATGTGGAACTTTATCAAATACCTTCTGGAAATAACATCCATGGCCATTCTCTATCCACTACCTTAGTCAGCCCTTCAAAAAATTCAATAAGATTAGTCAAGCATGACCTTCCCTTCACAAATCCATGCTGGCTCTCCCTGATCGACCAAAATCTTTTTAGGTTTTCAGTTACACCCCATCCCTGATTATAGACTCTAGTAATTTCCCCACCAGTGGCAGCGGCTGTCAGTTCGGGCAGCATGACAAGGAGGACTGCGGTCCAATGTCAGAAGAAGACCAACAACCTCCAAGGGTAAGTTACCACCTCTCTCCTAGCATCGGTTTCACCTGCCACCCCTCACAAATTCCCAAAACCCCTTCCCCAATCCACGGGCTGGCACCTTGCACCCTGCCCCCACATCTGATCTTCGTGTTTGCTCCTCAAAATCCCCTGCCACCCACCAGCACAACCCCTTCATGTCCAGTTGCAGTGCTCACCCATGTCACCTGGTGTAGACCCACATGACCTATCAAGCATGCAGCTCACAATGTCCACTCTTTGCCTCCGCAGAACAAGATATCTCATAATAAACGGGAAAGGGCCAAGGGGGGGGGTGGGGGGTGATGCTAGAGATCCACTCCTAGAAACACACTTTAAAATCTTCTCACATGATTATACTTTTGCGTTCCGAAATCCAGACCACTTTTTCCAAATGACACTTTTAAACAAAACCTCTGTCCCACTATTAACACTGACTCCAGTCCAGGATTTTACACCACCCACTTATAGGTTTAATTGAATCATAGAATCCTTACCATGTAGAAGAAGGCCATTTGGCCCATCGAGTCTGCACCGGCCCTCCGAGGGAGCACCCTACCTAGGCCCAATCCCCACCCTATCCTTGCAATCCCAACTAACCTGCAAATCTTTGGACTGTGGGAGGAAACCGGAGCACCCGGAGGAAACCATGCAGACACGGGGAGAACGTGCAGACTCACACAGACAGTCAACCAAGGCTGGAATTGAAGCTAGATCGATGGCAGTGTGAGGCAGCAGTGGTAACCACTGTGCAACTGTGCTGCCTTGTCTTAACTGCTTTTACACAAACTCCAAGATCCAGACACAGGTTTCCATTCTTAATTCAATTGACGTTGCACAGGCTAAAGTAAAATCTCACAAACCTGAAAATCGGGATAGGGCAGCACGGTAGCCTTGTGGATAGCACAATTGCTTCACAGCTCCAGGGTCCCAGGTTCGATTCCCGGCTTGGGTCACTGTCTGTGCGGAGTCTGCACATCCTCCCCGTGTGTGCGTGGGTTTCCTCCGGGTGCTCCGGTTTCCTCCCACAGTCCAAAGATGTGCGGGTTAGGCGGATTGGCCATGCTAAATTGCCCATATTGCCCTTAGTGTTGGGTTGGGTGGGGTTACTGGGTTATGGGGATAGGGTGGAGGTGTTGACCTTGGGTAGGGTGCTCTTTCCAAGAGCCGGTGCAGACTCGATGGGCCGAATGGCCTCCTTCCTCACTGTAAATTCTATGATATGATATATTTTTGGTGGCTCAGACTTCTTTTCAGCTTTGTCTGCCTTTACTGTACCATTCTCTATTTAACCTCAGATTCTTTAAAACTTCTCTTTACTTCTCTAGCTTCCTTAACTAGCTTCTCTTCAGATCTCTGAACTTGTTTTCTTAACCATTACTTCATGGTATGGCTTTTCTTCTCGCAGGGCTGACAGAGATGATCCCTCCCTAGCCTTCTAAACCAATTGCTTCCAGCAGAGTTGTGAGGGAGCTGCCTTCTCTCTCACTATCTATCTCCAACTGCAGTCAAATTCAGCTAAGCTAAAACTTAAAAGCTTTTCTACCTTACAAGGCCCCAGGTGGCAAGCAGCCACTGCTGGTTTATTTACTCTTCATGCTGTAGCCCTCTCTAAGCACAATGGAAACACAGCTGGAACTTAACCAACCCTCATACATATAACCAACTTTGTCCAGCATGAATCAGACTATAGGTTTTACCCTTCCAGAAACAGAAACATTAAATTAAACCCACTTAGAACTATACCTTATTTCTAATGCTTACTGGTACAGATATAAATCCCTTAAAAGTACCTATATTTTCCGATTGGGAGTGTGGGCTGCTTGCCTTACTGAAAGGAAAGTTCATCACCAGCCAATACACCTAAAAAAGATGTCTGCCCTGCAGCTACAATGTGCTAAACGAGGAAAGAGTGGGATTTTTACACCATTATGGAAGAGCATTCCTCGAGAGCTGCCAGCCAATCAGATTGGATGGCAGCTCATGAAGACCCAGGAGCACCATAGCTCGGTAGTTGGGCACCGCTAGGACAGCAGGCAAGCCCATGAAGAAGAGAAGGTGGACACCCGAGCCCATGAGCTGGGTTTGTACAGGTGGGGGACCTGCCACACATTGACCCACTTTTCCTCAACTTGGGCTCAAAACATGGACTGCCCACTCCCAATGGCCTACCCATGACAACTATATTATGGCAACTCCAGGACATCACTGCAGGAGTTCCTCAGGGTAGTGTCCGGGGCCCAACCACCTTCAGCTGCTTCATCGATGACCTGCCTTCCATCATAAGGTCAGAAGTGGGGATGTTCGCAGATGACTGCACAATGTTCAACACCATTCGCGACTCCTCAGATAATGAAGCAGTCCATGCCAAAATGTATTGAAAATCCTCACCTTGTTAACAATCGCAACAATGCCTAACATTCGGGCAGTTTTATTGGATTAGGAATGAGAATAACATCGTTGATGAGCTCCTGATTAGCATCCCTCCCGAAGTAAAAAGACATCTAATGACAGGGGAATGTTTAACAGCACACTTTGTGCTATTTTTAACATCTCCTCCAGCACCGTTGTCAGGAGAGATAGGCCTCTGCATGAACTCCCTCCCCCACTAGCCCCAATCCAGCCCCACCTCCCTACCACATGTCAACATGAACCTAGTTGCTCCTGGGGACTCAATAACAAGTAGAAAAACTCGGTGCTATAAATATTAAATAGTCATTAATTAATCAAATAGGGAGTTCAGCAGAAAGTTCTTTCCCCAGAGAGTGGTTAGAATGTGGAACACGCTGCGACAGGGAGTAGTTGAGTGAACAACAGAGATGCACTTAAGGGGAAAGTTAGATAAACACATGAGAAAGAAGGAAGTCGAAGGATTATGGTTGGTAGAATCAATGTCATAGAGTCATAGAGTTTTACAGCATGGAAAGAGGCCCTTTGGCCTCGTGTCCGCACTGACCATCAAGCACCAAACTATTCCAACCCCATTTTCCAGCACTTGGTCCATAGCCGTGTATGCTGTGAAATCTCAAGTGCTTATCTAAATACTTCTTAAACGTTGTGAGGGTTCCTGTCTCTTTTCAGGCAGTGACTTCCAGATCCCAGCCACTCTCCAGATGAAAAAGCATTTCCTCACATCTCCTGCTTAAGTTTAAGAGCCGCTGGGTTATGCTGCAACTATACATGACCCTGGTGAGACCACATTTGGAGTATTGTGTGCAGTTCTGGTCACCTCATTATAGGAAGGATGTGGAAGCATTGGAAAGGGTGCAAAGGAGATTTACCAGGATGCTGCCTGGTTTGCAGGATACGTCTTATGAGGAAAAGTTGAGAGAGCTAGGGCTTTTCTCTTTGGAGCGGAGGAGGATGAGAGGCGGCTTAATAGAGGTTTGTAAGATAATGCGGGGGATAGATAGAGTGGACGTTCAGAGACTATTTCCTCGGGTGGACGTAGCTGTTACAAGGGGGCATAACTATAAGATTCAGGGTGGGAGATATAGGAGGGATGTCCGAGGTAGGTTCTTTACTCAGAGAGTGGTTAGGGTGTGGAATGGACTGCCTGCTGTGATAGTGGAGTCGGACACTAGGAACTTTCAAGCGGTTATTGGATAGGCACATGGAGCACACCAGACCGACAGGGAGTGGGATAGCTTGATCTTGGTTTCGGACAATGCTCGGCACAACATCGAGGGCCGAAGGGCCTGTTCTGTGCTGTACTGTTCTATGTTCTATGTTCCTCTATACCTCCTGTCAATTACCTTCAATCTATGCCCCCTGGTTATTTACCCCTCCACTAAGTGGAAAAGTACCTTCTTATCCACACTATCTATGTCCCTCATAATTTTATACACCTCAATCGGGTCTTCAGCCTTCTCTGCTCCAGGGAAAAGTGCCTGTGTGGGTTTCCTCCGGGTGCTCCGGTTTCCTCCCACAGTCCAAAGATGTGCAGGTTAGGTGGATTGGCCATGCCAAATTGCCCTTAGTATCCAAAAAGGTTAGGTGGTGTTACTGGGTTACGGGGATAGGGTGGAGGCGTGGGCTTGGGTAGGGTGTTCTTTCCAAGGGCTGGTGCAGACTCAATGGACCGAATGGCCTCCCTCTGCATTGTAGGTTCTATGATTCTATCCAGTCTCTCTTGATAACTGAAAGGATCCAGCTCAGGGATCATCCTGGTGAATCTCCTCTGCACCCTCTCCAGTGCAATCACTTCCTTTCTATAGTGTGGTGACCAGAACTGTATACAATACTCCAACTAGGGCCTAACCAGCATTTTATACAGCTCCAGCTTAACCTCCCTGCCTGTATATTCAAAGCCTCGGTTGATAAAGGCAAGTATCCCAGAGGCCTTCTCAACCACCTTATGTACCTGTTCTGCTGGCTTCAAAGACTGTGAACCTGCACACCAAAGTCCCTTTGATTCTCTGTACTTCCTAGGGTCTGACCATTCGTGGTATATTCCTTTACCTTGTTAGTCCTCTCAAAATGCATCATCTCACACTTTCATGATTGAATTCCATTTGCCACTCATCTACCCAACTATCCAGCCCATCTGTGTCGTCCTGTAATCTAAGGCCTTGTTCCTCACTATTTACCACACCACTAACTTTGTATAATCTGCAAACTTAATTATCATACCTCCTACATTCATGTCCAGATCATTAATGTATACCACAAATAACAAGGGACCCAGCAACTATCCCTGGGGAACACCAGTGGACACAGGCTTCCGGTCGTAAAAAAAACCTTCAAGCATCACTCTTGGCCTCCTACCACGAAGCCAGTTTTGGATCCAGTTTGCCAAATTGCCTTGGATCCCATGGGCAATTTTACCTTCTTCATCAGCCTCCCATGTGGGACCTTGTCAAAAACCTTACTAAAGTCCATGTACATGACATCAACTGCACGGCCCTCATCTACTCACCTAGTCACCTCCTCAAAAAATTCAATCAAATTTGTAAGACCTTTGACAAAAGGGAGATCGTGTGAGGTATAAACATTAGCATGGACGAATGGTCTATTCCTGTGATGCACATTCTATGTAACAACGTTCTAAATATTGGCAATGGAGAATCGAAATGCAGCAAAGTAAGACTTCCTGTATCATATTTTACTGATAATTGTATTTTTGTGCTGTATTTTATTTCAGGATATTTTAGCTTACGATGCGGTTAAAGCCTTGAGCAGTCTTCATGGAACTCGATATGAGTATGGTCCAGCGTCAATCATAATATGTAAGTGTTTTTGAACAGAGCAGCTAGAGAAGGCCATTGAGCCTCTCAAGCCTGTTCTATCATTCAATGCAATCATAACTGATCTGGTGGCACGGTGGCGCAGTGGTTAGCTCTGTTGCCTCACAGCACCAGTCCCCCAGGTTCAATTCCGGCCTTGGGTGACTGTTTGTGTGGAGTTTGTATGTTCTCCCCATTGATGTGTTGGGTGCTCTGGATCCGTGGAACACATACAGGCCACCAACACTTAAAATAGTACAACACTATTTTATTAAGTTAGAAACTGTTGAGCATACTTTCACTGTGAGTTAACATGATGTTAGAATAAACTAAAGACCTATGCCTGTCCTAACCAGTCTATGCACTCAGCACTTGGTGAGGATCTGTGCTGTAAGCTGTAAGCTCTGTCCTTCTAAGAGGCTGCATCCCGAATGATCGGGAACTCTGATGCCCCCTGTCTTTATAGTGCGTGTGCTCTAACTGGTGATTGACTGCAGTGTTGTGTGTGTTGATTGGTCTTGCTGTGTGTCCATCAGTGTGTGTGTCTGCACCATGATATACTGGTGTATATTATGACATCCCCCCTTTTTATTAAAAAAATGCATGTGTGTGGCAATAAATAATGTACGGTGAGAATGTTCCTAACTACGTGTGGGGTGCGAAGACATATTTACAGGACTACGTACATGAGAACTAAGCTATTTACATGGGAAGGTGCCAGGTGCAGAGAAGCAGTATGCAACAAGAGTAACGAGATCAACACTATATACAAACCAGGGAAACGATCAAACAAAGCAACAAGGGGTTTAAACTAATGCAGCAGGGGCATGGGAACCTGGATTGTAGTTTTAGGGTAAGGGAGAATGAGAGTATAGAGGTCAGGAGCACAGATTTGATGTCGCAGGAGGGGGCCAGTGTTCAGGTAGGTGGTTTGAAGTGTGTCTACTTCAATGCCAGGAGTATACGAAACAAGGTAGGGGAACTGGCAGCGTGGGTTGGTATCTGGGACTTTGATGTTGTGGCCATTTCGGAGACATGGATAGAGCAGGGACAGGAATGGATGTTGCAGGTTCCGGGGATTAGGTGTTTTAGTAAGCTCAGAGAAGGAGGCAAAAGAGGGGGAGGTGTGGCGCTGCTAGTCAAGAGCAGTATTACGGTGGCGGAGAGGATGCTAGATGGGGACTCTTCTGCCGAGGTAGTATGGGCTGAAGTTAGAAACAGGAAAGGAGAGGTCACCCTGTTGGGAGTTTTTTATAGGCCTCCTAATAGTTCTAGGGATGTAGAGGAAAGGATGGCGAAGATAATTCTGGATATGAGCGAAAGTAACAGGGTAGTTATTATGGGAGATTTTAACTTTCCAAATATTGACTGGAAAAGATATAGTTCGAGTACAATAGATGGGTCGTTTTTTGTACAGTGTGTGCAGGAGGGTTTCCTGAAACAATATGTTGACAGGCCAACAAGAGGCGAGGCCACGTTGGATTTGGTTTTGGGTAATGAACCAGGCCAGGTGTTGGATTTGGAGGTAGGAGAGCACTTTGGGGACAGTGACCACAATTCAGTGACGTTTACGTTAATGATGGAAAGGGATAAGTATACACCGCAGGGCAAGAGTTATAGCTGGGGGAAGGGCAATTATGATGCCATTAGACGTGACTTGGGGGGGATAAGGTGGAGAAGTAGGCTGCAAGTGTTGGGCACACTGGATAAGTGGGGCTTGTTCAAGGATCAGCTACTGCGTGTTCTTGATAAGTGTGTACCGGTCAGACAGGGAGGAAGGCGTCGAGCGAGGGAACCGTGGTTTACCAAGGAAGTGGAATCTCTTGTTAAGAGGAAGAAGGAGGCCTATGTGAAGATGAAGTGTGAAGTTTCGGTTGGGGCGATGGATAGTTACAAGGTAGCGAGGAAGGATCTAAAGAGAGAGCTAAGACGAGCAAGGAGGGGACATGAGAAGTATTTGGCAGGAAGGATCAAGGAAAACCCAAAAGCTTTCTATAGGTATGTCAGGAATAAGCGAATGACTAGGGAAAGAGTAGGACCAGTCAAGGACAGGGATGGGAAATTGTGTGTGGAGTCTGAAGAGATAGGCGAGATACTAAATGAATATTTTTCGTCAGTATTCACTCAGGAAAAAGATAATGTTGTGGAGGAGAATGCTGAGCCCCAGGCTAATAGAATAGATGGCATTGAGGTACGTAGGGAAGAGGTGTTGGCAATTCTGGACAGGCTGAAAATAGATAAGTCCCCGGGACCTGATGGGATTTATCCTAGGATTCTCTGGGAGGCCAGGGAAGAGATTGCTGGACCTTTGGCTTTGATTTTTATGTCATCATTGGCTACAGGAACAGTGCCAGAGGACTGGAGGACAGCAAATGTGGTCCCTTTGTTCAAAAAGGGGAGCAGAGACAACCCCGGCAACTATAGGCCGGTGAGCCTCACGTCTGTAGTGGGTAAAGTCTTGGAGGGGATTATAAGAGACAAGATTTATAATCATCTAGATAGGAATAATATGATCAGGGATAGTCAGCATGGCTTTGTGAAGGGTAGGTCATGCCTCACAAACCTTATTGAGTTCTTTGAGAAGGTGACTGAACAGGTAGACGAGGGTAGAGCAGTTGATGTGGTGTATATGGATTTCAGCAAAGCGTTTGAT
Organism: Scyliorhinus torazame; assembly: GCF_047496885.1. Taxonomy (NCBI): domain Eukaryota; kingdom Metazoa; phylum Chordata; class Chondrichthyes; order Carcharhiniformes; family Scyliorhinidae; genus Scyliorhinus; species Scyliorhinus torazame. The sequence continues at coordinate 28,136,181 of NC_092720.1, read as the reverse complement.
AAGGTTCCCCACGGTAGGCTATTGCAAAAAATACGGAGGCTGGGGATTGAGGGTGATTTAGAGATGTGGATCAGAAATTGGCTAGCTGAAAGAAGACAGAGGGTGGTGGTTGATGGGAAATGTTCAGAATGGAGTACAGTCACAAGTGGAGTACCACAAGGATCTGTTCTGGGGCCGTTGCTGTTTGTCATTTTTATCAATGACCTAGAGGAAGGCGCAGAAGGGTGGGTGAGTAAATTTGCAGACGATACTAAAGTCGGTGGTGTTGTCGATAGTGTGGAAGGATGTAGCAGATTACAGAGGGATATAGATAAGCTGCAGAGCTGGGCCGAGAGGTGGCAAATGGAGTTTAATGTAGAGAAGTGTGAGGTGATTCACTTTGGAAGGAATAACAGGAATGCGGAATATTTGGCTAATGGTAAAGTTCTTGAAAGTGTGGATGAGCAGAGGGATCTAGGTGTCCATGTACATAGATCCCTGAAAGTTGCCACCCAGGTTGATAGGGTTGTGAAGAAGGCCTATGGAGTGTTGGCCTTTATTGGTAGAGGGATTGAGTTCCGGAGTCGGGAGGTCATGTTGCAGCTGTACAGAACTCTGGTACGGCCGCATTTGGAGTATTGCGTACAGTTCTGGTCACCGCATTATAGGAAGGACGTGGAGGCTTTGGAGCGGGTGCAGAGGAGATTTACCAGGATGTTGCCTGGTATGGAGGGAAAATCTTATGAGGAAAGGCTGATGGACTTGAGGTTGTTTTCATTGGAGAGAAGAAGGTTAAGAGGAGACTTAATAGAGGCATACAAAATGATCAGGGGGTTGGATAGGGTGGACAGTGAGAGCCTTCTCCCGCGGATGGATATGGCTGGCACGAGGGGACATAACTTTAAACTGAGGGGTAATAGATATAGGACAGAGGTCAGAGGTAGGTTCTTTACGCAAAGAGTAGTGAGGCCGTGGAATGCCCTACCTGCTACAGTGGTGAACTCGCCAACATTGAGGGCATTTAAAAGTTTATTGGATAAACATATGGATGATAATGGCATAGTGTAGGTTGGATGGCTTTTGTTTCGGTGCAACATCGTGGGCCGAAGGGCCTGTACTGCGCTGTATTGTTCTATGTTCTATGTTCTATGTTCTAAAACAATTCAGCGAGTCCATAAGTTCGCAAAGTTCATAAATTTAGTCTCTGAGGTGGGCGACGAATTCTGGTTGACCGTAAGGGTGGTACACCACTCATTGTCTGGAGCGAAGCTGTATACCGATAGAGGCTGGATTCTTTGCTTCAGGGACACCCTGTTTTTTGTAAAGGTACCGACTCGAAAAGGCGCCTTCGGGTCCTCAGCGTCAATATCGGGTAGCAGGTCCGAATCGGACTCGGTGACCATGGGTCGAATGGCCCGGACATTCATGCGAGGCTGGCTGGAGCGATAAGAGTTGCCAGGCTGAGCTGATCTGCATAAAGCAGCATAGTGGCCAAGTTTGCCACATCTCAGGCATCGTCGAGATTTGGCAGGGCATTGCCGCTTTAAGTGGGCGGAACCACAGTTGCCGCACGTTGTAGCGTCAGTACGTTCGCTGCGCCACTATGCATTCGCGGTGCGGTCGTACGTGATGCGCGCCTGCACAGTACGTTCACCAACGCCGCTGTCCCTTCGTTCGGTGCGCACAAGCGCGGGAGTCCGCGAAAAGCGCACAAAATGGCCGCTCTCATCCGGGCTGAGGCCCTGGAGTTGCTCAATTGCTTGGACTCGTTCTGCCTCGTGGGGACCTTGCTCGTGGGGACCATTTCAGCCGCTTGGATGTGGGAATATCGACTAGTGGCGTTTTCATGAAGCACGCAGGTCTCGATGGCAATCGCTAGGGTGAGCTGCTTTACCTTGAGGAGCTGCTGGTGTAGGGGGTCCAACTGAACAGCGAAAATGATCTGGTCGCGTATCATGGAGTCGGAGGTGGACCCGTAATTACAGGACTGCACAAGAATGGGTGTTCTCCCCATCCTTGGAGGAGGTGGGTGAGGTGGGTGAGAAAGGACTGGAAAGGTTCATCCTTACCCTGCAAACGCTGTTGGAATACATAGTGCTCGAAACTTTCATTCACCTCGATGTTGCAGTGACTGTCAAACTTGAGGAGGACGTCTTGAATTTTGATTTATCTTCATCATCAGCAAAGGTGAGAGAATTGAAAATGTGGATGGCATGTTCCCCGGCCGTGGATAGGAAGAGAGCGATCTTCCTGATGTCTGAGGCAGCTTCCCGGTCTGTGGCTTTAAGGTAGAGCTGGAAGTGTTGTTTGAATATCTTCCAGTTGGCCCCAAGGTTACCGGTGATGCGGAACGGTGGCGGCGGGCGGACGCTGTCCATTTTGCAAGATGACTGTATGCTGGTGGAAGGCAGATCACTTGCAGGTAGGTCTAAGAAGTTCTAATATCCCTCACCTCCTGGTATCATGATGTGTTGGGTGCCCTGGATCCGTGGAACACATACAGGCCACCAACACTTAAAATAGTACAACACTATTTTATGAAGTTAGAAACTGTTGAACATACTTTCACTGTGGGTTAACACGATGTTAGATTAAATTAAAGACCTATGCCTGTCCGAACCAGTCTATGCACTTTTAAAAATATATATATTTATTAAAGTTTTTGAACACAATTTTTCTCCCTTACAAACAATAACCGCCCCCCCACCCGTAACAAAACCCCCCCCAAAAAAATGAGAAATCGTGCAGAGCAAGATATATACATGGCAAAATGATATATTTACACAGCTTTGTACACTGGCCCTCACCCGTACGTGCCAGTTTCCCCAGCCCTTCATGTTATCTCTTGCTCATCCACCCTCCCTGGCAGTCCCCCCTTTCCCCCCCCTCCCCCCCCCCCCCTCCCAGGACGTCCCCTCCACCCCCCCACCCCCCCAAGGTTGCTGCTGCTGCTGACCAACCTTCCATTAACGCTCCGCGAGATAGTCTAGGAACGGTTGCCACCGCCTGTAGAACCCCTGCGCAGACCCTCTCAAGGCGAACTTAATCCTCTCCAACTTTATGAACCCAGCCATATCATTTATCCAGGCCTCCAGGCTGGGGGGCTTCGCCTCCTTCCACATTAGCAAGATCCTTCGCCGGGCTACTAGGGACGCAAAGGCCAGAATGCCGGCCTCTTTCGCCTCCTGCACTCCCGGTTCGTCCACTACTCCAAATATTGCTAGCCCCCAGCTTGGCTTGACCCGGACTTTCACCACCTGAGATATTGCTCCCGCCACTCCTCTCCAGAACCCCTCCAGTGTCGGGCATGACCAAAACATATGGACATGGTTCGCCGGGCTCAGTCTATGCACTTAGCACATGGTGAGGATCTGTGCTGTAAGCTGTGAGCTCTGTCCTTCTGAGAGGCTGCATCTCGAATGAGCGGGAACTCTGATGCCCTCGGTCTATATTGTGAGTGTGCTCTAACTGGTGATTGGCTGCGGTGTTGTGTGTGTTGATTGGTCTTGCTGTGTGTCCATCAGTGTGTGTGTCTGCACCATGATATACTGGTGTATATTATGACACCCATGTCTGCATGGGTTTCCTCCAAGTGCTCCGGTTTCCTCCCACAGTCCAAAGATGTACAGGTTAGGTGGATTAGCCATGCTAAATTGCCCCTTATTGTCCAAAAGGTTAGGTGGGGTTACGGGGATAGGGTGAGGGCATGTGCCAGGCAGGGTACTTTTTCGGAGGATAGGTGCAAACTTGATGGGCCGAACGGCCTCCTCCCGCACTGTAGGGATCCTGTGATCTAACTCCACAAAAGAAATTTTGTCCCATATCCTTTTACAGTTTTGATCAACTGAAATCAAAGTCAAAATTTAAAATTAACAACTCACTCAGCATGAACTGCGGTCTGCCGAAGAGAATTCCAAATTTCTATCACCCTTGGTGTGTAGAAATATTTCCTGACTTACAGAGAAGCCAGGTGCAAACATTTAGGGCGCGAATCTCCGGCCAGATCCACCCGGCGAATCCCGCCCGAGATTAATGGACTTCTCCAAGGCGTTCTTGCAGCGGGCGGGGTAAGAATCCAACCCTTCGGTTTTGTCCGCTTGCTCAGATTCCCCAACCAGCAGAAATAATTTCCCTCCATCTATTCTATCAGTTCCTCTTAATACCGTGTAAACTTTGTTCAGATTTCCCCCAGGCATTCCAAATCCCAAGGAATTCTAACCTAGTCTGTAGAAACTCTCCTTGTATTTTAATGCTTGGCGTCTCAGCATCATTCTCGTAAATCTAAGCTGCTCTCCATCCGAGGAAAACATATCCTTCCTCAAGTGTGGCGTCCAGAACTGAACCAAGTACTCCAGGTTTAATTTGTGTTTCTTTTGGGGAATAAACCAACGAATTGAGGGACAAATTAAAATGCAGCCCCATAACGGGACACTGCATCAATGGAGACAGAATCTCAAAGGAAATTGAAAACGTCGAAACAAGATGTGATTCAACAGGTTTAATTTGTGTATGCAAATTTAGAAACAAATTTAGGGCGTGATTTAACCACAGAGTTGCCGTGGATATGGACGCGCCGGTTAAATAGCGGGAAATGCCAACATCGAGATTTGTGCCAGTTTGCTATCTAACTGGCCCACTTCAAATGGTAAGTTCTGGGTCATGCTCAAAGAATAATAATAACCGCTTATTGTCACAAGTAGGCTTCAAATGAAGTTACTGCGAAAAGCCCCCAGTCGCCACATTCCGGCACCTGTTCGGGGAGGCTGGTACGGGAATTGAACCCACGCTGCAGGCCTATGTTCTGCATTACAAGCCAGCTGTTTAGCCCACTGTGCTAAACCAGCCCCTGCAAATGATATGGCAAGCATATCATCAAATTTAACAGCCTCCCAGCAACTAACCGGCTCTCCAGCGGGAAATTGCGCGGGTGTTGTTTATTACTCCTTTGTAAAAATGAGAAGCTGGCGCAATGGCTACTGAGGGGGACTGAGGAGGTGAGTAACCATTTCCATTCTCCGGGATGCAGCTCAGGGGCACTGGAGTTGCTGACCCAGTGCTCGGGGAGGGGGGCGGGGAGGAGGCCCTTAGGGGGGCTGGGGTTGGGCTTAGGGTTGGGCTTGTTTAGGTCTGAAGCATTCCAAGTAGGGGGTCGCCCTTGTGGGCGGGGGTGGGGTAACCCCCGACCATGAGACCTTTCAGACATCTTTCAATATTGTGTCGACCCACAACAGGGGCAACTACAGCTGTTGCCTGTCATAGATTCATTGAATCATAGAACTTACAGTGCAGAAGGAGGCCATGAGCAAACTCCGCACAGACAGTGACCCAAACCGGGAATCGAACATGGGATCCTGGAGCTATGAAGCGACAATGCTAACCACGGTGCTACTGTGCCACCCTGTCTATCCGATCAAAAACTTCCAGGACCGAACCCTGTTCTTGGTTACATGCTGACGGCCATTTTAACTTCCTGTGACTGTGAGCAGCCTCTAGCTTCACAGCTGAAAGCTATTGTGAATAAGGAATGGGCCTTGTTAGTTGTGAGAGCACTTCACAGCTCTCAAGTGGATTCTCATGGGTACACGTGTCATGTCTCAGATGATGATTTATTGCATCGCATTTCAATCAAACTTTGAAGCCTGAACAGTTTGCCTGACCCCTAGAAGCTTCACACCATAGAGGCAGCAGCCGACAATCAAACACTCATGAGAAGGCCTTCAGCACTGGGGATATCCTCGCAACCCAAGGTAAGTGTGTGGATCATGGGAGGGCACCTGAACACAGTCTCCCTAATGTTCCGGGCAGGAGTCTGGAATCTGGGGTCTACGGGCTCCTGCTGTGGCCGGGAATGAGTGTGCAGAGCAGGTTTTCCAACACTACCAGTCCAGTGGATAGCACTCAGAGAAGGGGGAAACGTAAGGGTAGGGGAGGCTTGGGGGATATGAGTGTCACCTCGTGAAAGCCTTAATGGATTGTCGGTCTGCTTCTCCAATTCCATACAAAATCTAGATGGTCATGTCAGTCCCGCTGGTGGCGGCCCAGGCGGCCAGACGACGGGGAAGGCAGCAGTGTCTACGCAAGCTGGAGGCAGCACCCCATGTGCAGGGGGCCGCCACACATCCTGAAGACCCGGATGTCCGCCAGGCCAAGGAGGAAGCCAGCCGGAGATGCCAGCGACGGCCCAAGGTGTACAGGCGTTGTTGATTTTTCAAGGAGCTGACCGACAGCATGAGCCGCAGGACACTCCATCTCAACAAAAATACAGTACGGCACCTGTGCCACGTCTGCACGGACTTGGCACCCTGTGGAGGCGGAGGACCCGTCCCCGTCCCCTCCCGGTGGCTGTGAAGATCACTGCAACCCTGAACGTCTATGCAGCCGGTTCATTCCAGCACTCGAGTGGGGTCTGATGCGGCATTTCTCAAGCTACAGCCCACAGATGCATCCGTGAAGTCACGGATGCCCTGTATGCCTACATCATCTTGGAGCTGGACCAGGCCCGCCAAGATGCCCGTCCTGCAGTATTCTCCGCCAGGTCCAGGGGGTAATTGATGGTACACATGTAGCCTTGCTCGCATCGAGGCATCAGGGAGTGCCCTTCATTAACAGGAAAGGGTTCCACTCCCTGAATGTTCAACTTGTGTGAGACCACCACCTTCATATCAAAGGACAAAGAACAAAGACAATTACAGCGCAGGAACAGGCCCTTCGGCCCTCCCAGCCTGCGCCGATCCAGATCCTTTATCTAAACCCGTCGCCTATTTTCCAAGGATCTACTTCCCTCTGTTCCCCGCCTGTTCATATATCTGTCTAGATGCATCTTAAATTATGCTATCGTGCCCGCCACTACCACCTCCGCTGGCAAAGCGTTCCAGGCACCCACCACCCTGCCACAGAGTTGCCGTGGATATGGACGCGCCCGTTAAATAGCGGGAAATGAAAACATAAAGGGACACTGCATCAATGGAGACAGAATCTCAAAGGAAATTGAAAACGTCGAAACAAGATGTGATTCAACAGGTTTAATTTGTGTATGCAAATTTAGAAACAAATTTAGGGCGTGATTTAACCACAGAGTTAATATGGACGCGCCGGTTAAATAGCGGGAAATGCCAACATCGAGATTTGTGCCAGTTTGCTATCTAACTGGCCCACTTCAAATGGCAAGTTCTGGATCATGCTCAAAGAATAATAATAACCGCTTATTGTCACAAGTCGGCTTCAAATGAAGTTACTGCGAAAAGCAGTAAAAAACTTTCCACGCACATCTCCCTTAAACTTTCCCCCTCTCACCTTGAAATCGTGACCCCTTGTAATTGACACCCCCTCTCTTGTAAAAAGCTTGTTGCTATCCACCCTGTCCATACCTCTCATAATTTTGCAGACCTCAATCAGGTCCCCCCCTCAACCTCCGTCTTTCCAACGAAAACAATCCTAATCTACTCAACCTTTCTTCATAGCTAGCACCCTCCATACCAGGCAACATCCTGGTGAACCTCCTCTGCACCCTCTCTAAAGCATCCACATCCTTCTGGTAATGTGGCGACCAGAACTGCACGCAGTATTCCAAATGTGGCCTAACCAAAGTCCTATACAACTGTAACATGACCTGCCGACTCTTGTACTCAATACCCCGTCCGATGAAGGCAAGCATGCTGTATGCCTTCTTGACCACTCTATCGACCTGCGTTGCCACCTTCAGGGTACAATGGACCTGAACTCCCAGATCGCTCTGTACATCAATTTTCCCCAGGACTCTTCCATTGACCGTATAGTCCGCTCTTGAATTGGATCTTCCAAAATGCATCACCTCGCATTTTCCTGGATTGAACTCCATCTGCCTTTTCTCTGCCCAACTCTCCAATCTATCTATATTTTGCTGTATTCTCTGACAGTCCTCCTCGCTACCTGCAACTCCACCAATCTTAGTGTATGCACACATCCCAGGGACTATGCATGACAGCCACATCCTGGGATGCTCGGAGATGCCCGACATCCTTGAGGACCACCCCAGGTTGACTGGTTGGCTCTTGGGGGATAAGGGTACCCGCTGAGGTCCCTGTGTACCCCGAGCATGCACATCAGAGGTGGAAGCAGCTTGCTGCTTTCCACACCCTGTGGCCTTTGATGCCCAGACGGCCTCTGGAGGGCCTGGAGCCAAAGGGCTCTGGCTGACTTACCAGTGCCACAGTCGTTGCCATGTCACCATGTTCTGTCCGCTGTCCTTGAGATGCGCCGGTGTTGGGAGGGAGTGATTCAGGACAACTGGAAAGTGCCGTAGTCTCCTTGATGGCAGGCACTGTGCTGGTCTCCAGAGTTTCGTCCTCCCTGATGGTGCCCATACCCTGAGGGTCTCCATGGGATGGAGGGGCAGCTGGAGTGGGCTTCAGAGGCCTCTGTGTCATCTGGCTCTCCAGTCCTGGTGCCTCCCAGTTGTCCGCACCATGGTTTTGCTGTCCTCAGCAATGCTCCCCAGTGACTGGGCCACGCTCTGCAGTGTCCCGGCCATATCCACCTGCCTCTGATACACATCTCTCAATCACTGGGACATGCTCTGCTGTGCCTCGGCAATGACCACCTGTGTATGGAACATGTCCCTCAGTGACTGGGACATGATGTCGAGGCCCTCAGCCATGGTCATCACCGACTGAGCCATGCTTTGGACATCACTACCCAAGATGCTGACCTCGTGCTGCAGGCTTTCCACTGCGGTCGCCACCCTAGCATAGCAGTGTTGTCCGCAGTGCTATGCATCATTTCCTGCGCTCATAGTCTTTGGGACTCTTCCAATTGGCTATGCAATCGCGGGAATGTCACTGATCTCCCCTCCTGAAATTCATGGCCGTGTCCAATCACCCACATTTAATCTGCATTTGGGCAACACGGCAGCACAGTGTTAGCACAGTTGCTTCACAGCTCCAGGGTCCCAGGTTCGATTCCCGGCTTGGGTCACTGTCTGTACAGAGTCTGCACGTTCTCCCCGTGTCAGCGTGGATTTCCTCTGGGCGCTCCGGTTTCTTTCCACAGTCCAAAGATGTGCGGGTTAGGTGGATTGGCCATGCTAAATTGCCTTTAGTGTCCAAAAAGGTTAGGTGGGGTTACTGGGTTACGGGGATAGGATGGAGGTGTGGGCTTAGTATGCCTTTCCGAGGGCCGGTGCAGACTCGATGGGCAGAAATACCTCCTTCTGCACTGTAAATTCTCTGATTCTATGAATCTGGGATAACCTTGGCTAGAGGCTTGACATCTGACTGGGACTCAGTAGAGTCCTGGGATCCAGTAGACCTCCAACTGCTGACTCACAATGGATGTTCCCGCCTCCACCTGATGTGCTTCAGCAAATCTGTGGTGTTTACCAGACTGTGCCCCAGAAGCATGTCCACTAATGTTGCCTACCGAGGTGTTTGTCTTTGTGCTGGTGGAAGGTGGGGTGATAGCTGTGACTTCTCGATGGTGGTCTCCTCGGAGCTCTCGTCCAAGGTGTTCTCTTGGGTGAGAGGGATTGGGGGGATGACTTTGATGGCCCGGCCCCATCAGTTGGAGATCCTGCAGGACAATGGACATGTGATCAACGAGAGGGACGGATCATTTTGTCTGACATGAACAACTCACTTGAGATAGGTCATCTGGGCGAAGTGGATCCTCACCTTTGTGGCACAGGCCAACCTCACTATCAGTGGCTGCACTCTCCTCAATCAACCCCACGATCTCGAGGGCACGTTCCTCATAGGGAGTGAGGACTAGGATCTCTGGTACACCCCCATCCTCCCCCTCTCCCCACCCCCACCACCTTGGCCGTTTCCTACTTACTATGGGCTATCTTCTCCTGCGGGGGAAAAGAGAGGGCGTTCTGAGCTGTGCACTTGATGGATCAGGGGGTGTCTATAGAAGATGGCATGTGTGGGTACTGCAACTGGACCTGGAGGGGTTGAGCCGGTGGGTGCCAGGAGTTGCTGAGGCACAAGCAGCAAGATTGGATGTGGGGGATGGTGCGAGGTGTCAGCCAGTGACTTGTGGAGGGTTGCTGGGAATTTGAGGGGTGGCAGGCAGAACTGATACCAGGAGGGAGGTGTTAACTTACCCTTGCAGCTCGGTGGAGGTTGGTGGTCTTCTTCCGACATTGGACGTCGGTCCTCCTGGTCACGCTGCCCGCTCTCACAACCACTGCCACTGTCTCCCAGGCGGTATTGGTGGCCCTGCTGCTGGCCCTCCAACTCCCTCGAGGGAACAGGGTGCCCCATCTCTCATTCACAGTATCAAGAAGGCTGGCCAGGTCGGCATCGCCAAAGCGAGGAGCAGGTCTGCGCGCTGCCATGCTTGTGTGTTAACTGGGAGTGAGTGGACATTTAAAAGCAGCTCCCCTTTGTTATCGGCAAGACGCTAAGGCGCGAGTCTGGTGAATGGGACGGCGAGACATCCAGTAATGGCGAGATGCTCGTGAGAGCTCATGTTTGCTACTAAGAGCTGTTAAATACAGGCCTCGATCTCCCCAATTCTGATCTCATTTATTTTCTCGTCGCTTCGGCACCGAAAAGGGTGGCCCCATGACATTTAACAGCAGTTAAAATCAGGCATTGAGTCATTAAACCAGTGAGTGGCGGAAATACACTGACCGGCAAACATTCCAGGTCTGATCAGCAGACCACGATGAGTTGGGTGACATTGGACGGGATAATGACAGGAAAGCTTCACTTAGCCTCGCTGGCCCTGCTTTAGGGAGGAGAAAGTTAACCATGGCTTTTGTTCCTGAACAATGCTCAGTGCCGTACGAACATATGAATTAGGAACAGGAGGAGGCCACTCGGCCCCTCGAGCCTGTTCCGCCATTCAATAAGATCGTGGCTGATCTGCTCATAACTTCAACCCCAGATTGTTCCAACTGAAAGTGACAGGATTGTGCTTTGCTTCACTGCCATTTGATTAACAGAACATCAGAGGAAATCCCAGGCCTGTAAGACCTATCCTATGTGTTGTGTTTCCCAATATTCTGTAAAAAATCATAAGCTTGGGCTTTTCTTTTCTTATACATAGATCCTTCTGCTGGAGGTTCAGATGACTGGGCCTATGATCTGGGTATTAAATATTCTTTCACCTTTGAACTGCGAGACACCGGCAAATACGGCTTCCTGTTGCCTGAATCCCAAATCAGGCCAACTTGCGAAGAAACCATGTTGGCGATCAACTACATTGCAACCTACGTTCTCAACCATCCCTATTAATCCACAGGGTGAAAAGAAAATATTTGTTGATTCTCAGAAAATGTATGTCGACTGAATTCAAGGTTTAGAATTTCTATCTGTGCCTTTTACTTTAATTATTTCTTTTAGGAACTGATATAGGCATGGGATGATGTGATGGGGAAAAGAGTTCCAATGTCTCCAGGTTAGCAGGGGCTATCACCATCCAAAGCTCCTTTCCCATTCTCTCATCATTCCCCCCCGCCATTCCCATTGAGTCTATTCCGCCATTCCTTGTTCCCATTGCATCTTTGCCCTTTCAATCTCCCATTAGCGCTCTCCATTATTAGCTCCTCTTTACTCCCTCCACTATTCCCAACTCTTCGCCATCAAACCCACAGCTCACTTTGTCTCTCCTCTGCTTCAGTCAATTCTCTGTCATTCAACCAGCCTTCCATCCATGTTGCTGGATCCTGAGAGGTTAGATGCCTCAACCTCCACTAATTCTTACACATTTCTCTCAGGGATTTCGCTCCCTTGCAAATTCAAACGTTAAAAAATGTCACGAGAACGCTGAAAGACTCGATCTTTCACTTTCTACTTACATTGAGGGCAAAATTCAACAGTGGTGCAAAACTATAGTAGCCCAAAATGGGAGGAGTGTAAATTGGATGCATAATGGGTGGAAAAGGAGTGTATAATGGGTGGCTGATTCACGATCATCCCCTCTGTCAGCCCCAGCAGTCATGATAACTATGTTTCCACAACAGGAATGTTTGACCTTCTCAAGGGCAATTAGGACTGGGCAACAAGGGCAGTACGGTGGCACAGTGGATAGCACTGCTGCCTCACGGCGCCGAGGTCCCAGGTTTGTTCCCGGCTCTGGGTCACTGTCCGTGTGAAGTTTGCACGTTCTCCCCATGTTTGCCTGGGTCTCACCCCCACAACCCAAAGAGTGCAGGGTAGGTGGATTGGCCACGCTAAATTGCCCCTTAAATGGAAAAAAAAATGAATTGGGTACTCTAAACTCATATTTTAAAAAAGCAATGGGCTACGAATGCTGGCCTAACATCCTGTGGCAGAGAAAAAAAATTCAGATAGCTTAAAACGCCAATTTGTTTACGAGAATTGAAATCATGGGTAGGATCCCCAACCTCGTGCTTCTCGGCAGTGGGAGGCGGCACACCATTCGCTGGTGGCGTGTTTCTCTTCTCCCACTGCTTGTCAATGGGATTTCTCATTGAAAGCCACCCCACACCGCAGGGAAACCCGCGGGCGGGGATTCACTGCCAGCAGGAATCCCAACATCAGCGAATGGCCAGGGGAATTCAGGCCCACATTACATTGTGGAAATATGTTTGCATTAATCATTTTTTGTATCTTATAATATAAAGAACAAAAGCACCAAGTTTGGTAGCGGCACACTATGACTTTTTCCACACACGCCCACATGCGCGCACAAACTCTGCTGAATCCTGGCTTTCTGTTGCAGCTTCCTAATGGCCTCGCTTGTGTCAGAGCATTTAACTAGAAGCAGCTAATGGGTGGGGGGGGGGGGGGGGGTTCTCCCAAGCCAAGTGTTCCTCAACTCCAGTTTGGGATCTGATGAGGGGGTGCTGGCATTCCAGATGGAAGAAGGTGCTCTGGCAGAAGTGGACGTTCCATCTTGCCTTCCAATCCCGGGGCTTACCTATACATGTCCAATTTCCCAGCAGCACAGGATTGTTACGGCGCAGTTGGAGGCCATTCGGCCCATCGCGTCTGCACCAGCCCTCCAAATGACTTTGTGCCATTCCCCTGCCTTTTCCCCATTCTCCAAATTGGATTCCATTTTTTTGATTCTCAGCCCTACATGTAACTATTCCATAGGCATCTGGCACCACGTTATCGACAGAGGCTGCAACACACACCTGCACACAGGCGTCAGAGCAACTCTCGGGTTTCTGCGCTGCACAATGTCAGGAGATGTCAGATGCAAATCAATGCTACACGTGCCAAAGACTATTACTGGCCTCTTTGTTCGTTTTCACTGGAAAGAAATTCTTTCAACAAACGGTTTTGTTTCCTTGTTTGTGAAAGGCTTTAGAATGTAAATGCTGTGCTAAAATAAAGAAACTCAACAGATCTACCATTGTTTCAAGACTGACAACAAGATAACCTACGTTCAACATTGCTATTCTATTGTTCAGGGTTTGCTTTGGTTCAGATTATATTTTACAAGGCATTTTGCAAATGTAAATGAAGAAAATTCAATGAGAATGTTAATATGATGAAGAAATCCCCCCCCCCCCAGCACAAAGATGCAAAAGCAACTTTTGGCCAGCTTGAAATTGGTGTTCTGAACACGCCCCGACAAATGAAAACGTGCCTTAATCTTATTAAGTGTCCTTCACAACAATACGGAGCCTTAGTCAACAAAGAACAAAGAACAAAGAAAAGTACAGCACAGGAGCAGGCCCTTCGGCCCTCCAAGCCTGCGCCGACTATGCTGCCCGTCTAAACTAAAATCTTCCACACTTCCGGGGTCCGTATCCCTCTATTCAAGTGGGGTCGGTCAACTTTGGTTCAGCTTGATGGGTCCAGAAGGGGGGGCGGAACGGGGAGGGGGTTAGAAGAGACTGGGGGGGGGGGGGGGGGCAGGGAAAGGATGGGCAGGGGAAACTGACAGTGAACAGTTATTTTTTTCTGCTCCACCATTTCGGTGGGATGGGTCGCCATCATAGGTGAGCCTGCTGCCTATCATCGGTGAAGCTATGACATTTGGTGGTCATGACTGACTCGAGGCTGGGGGGGTGGAGAGGGGGGGGGGGGAGGGGGGGGCAAGTGGTCACCTGGAATGTGTGGGGCTTCAGGGGCCCAGGCAAATTTAAAGAACTTGGGAGCCGATGTGACATTCCTCCAAGAGACCCACACGCGTGAGCAAGATCAGGCGCAGCTTTGGAAGGCTTGTTTTCCATTCGGGACTTGAGAGCGATTGCCAACCCTTATCAGTAAAAGGGTCCTGTTTCGATCGGAGAAGGTATTAGCAGATGCGGGTGGGAGGTATGTTATAGTGACGGGAGTGTTAGAAGAGACATCGGTGGTGTTGGTGAATGTTTACGCCCCAATTGGAATGATACAATGTTCATGAAATGGCTGCTGGCAAGGACTCCGGATCAAGACACCCATCAGCTTATTATGGGAGGCGACATGAATTGAGTGCTAGACCCAGGGGTAGATCGTTCTAGGCCAAGATCTCTGGCCTGGAGGGGCATGGTAAAGGCGTTAATTGCTTTCATGGAAGAAGGGGGGGGGAACAGACCATTGGCGGTTCGGTCACCCGGGGAAAAAAGAGTTCTCGTTCTTTTCCTCAGTACACAATGCTTATTCCAGGATTGACTATTTTATCAAAAGCCGATCGCTGATGGCCGGGGTGAAGAAATCTGAGTACTCAGCAGTGGTCATTTCTGACCATGCCCCACATTGGATGGACTTGAGTTTGGAGTAGGTAAGGGGCATCGACAGGGGTGGCGGCTGGATGTGGGTCAGCTAGCGGACATTGGGTTCTGTGCAAGGACATTTGGGGCTAACCAGGATTATATTTTGAACAATGAAAATGGGGAAGTCTCTCCTTCGACACTATGGGAAGCACTGAAGTTTGTAATTAGAGGAGAAATTATGGGCAAGATTCTCCATCCCGACGCACCCGTTTTCTGGTGCGGCACACACTCTCCGGCAGTGGTATTCTCCGTCCCATTGTGGGCACCACCACGCTGTTGAGAAATCAGCGGGCGTGAGTGCGCTGCTGGAGAAGCGGAGGATCCCACCGATGGAGAATCCAACCCTCTATCTTTTAAGGCCCATGTATAGCTGGAGGAAAAGAGGGAGCGGGAGAAACTAGTAGGCAATATTATAGAGATAGTTCGGAAAAACTATTAGCGGAGAGGAGGAAACTGCATCTGCCGTATGATCCGGTCACTGCAGAGAGAGCGGTCTGACAGCTGAGGCGAGCTAAAGGAGCTATTTACGAATAAGGGGAGAAGGCAAGTCAGCGCCTGGCATATCAACTGAGGAACAGGAAGCTGAGAGGGAGGTTGCCCAGGTTAGGACTCGATGGGATAGGGGGCTGGTCTCAGATCAGGGAAAGATAAATGAGGTATTTAAGACTTGATGCACTGTCAATTACGACGAGACGAGAGTAGAGAGTAATCGAGGCTTTATTACGCAGAGATGTGGAGCCTCCCGCAGCTGCTGCCGAAATGGCTGCAGCTCGGAGAGCCCACACATTTATACTCCACCTACTGGGCGGAGCCAACAGGCAGGGATCTACCCCCATATCTGTAGTACATGGGCCTTACCATAATACCCTCGTATGCAGTATTTCCAATACAACAGTGGTGATTACCACATTCACCCCCTGTTAAAAAAGAGTCCAGCTGGGGTGGTGGAAAACTATTTACATATAAGTTGTTTAAAATTTAAGAAAGAGATAACAAATTCAGACGATCGGGCACCTTGATCCGTCATTGCGAGCGCCGCAGTTCTGGTGGCGATGCAGGCATCGGTTCGGTCGTCGGTGACTCCGGGAGCGTGTCGACCTCATCTTCATCCCCGGGTGGTACCAAGGGGAGGACGGATCGTCCTGGAGCAGGGACTGTGGTGGGGTGTGCCGGGGGGATGGAGGGTGGCGCCGGGGCAGAGAGTGGGTGGGGGGGGGGGGACCCAGCTAGTGCCAGGTCCCTGAGGGAGACTGTGTTTTGGCGGCCGTCGGGGTACGCTACGTAGGCGTACTGCGGGTTGGCGTGGAGTATCTGTACCCTCTCAACCAACAGGTCCGCCTTGTGGAGCCACACGTGCTTGCGGAGGAGAACAGGTCCTGGAGCTGCCAGCCATGTTGGGAGTGAAGCCCCGGAGGTGGACTTCCTGGGGAAGGCAAAGAGACGTTCATGGGGAATTTCGTTTGTCGCAGTGCACAGGAGCGACCAAATGGAGTGAAGGGCGTCGGGCAGGACCTCCTGCCAGCGGGAGGCCGGGAGAGTTCTGGACCGTCTGATCAAAAATGATAAGAACTCTCCACCGACAAATACAAAATTTTATATCGCCCCGGTAAGTACATGTGCCAGCGCTCAGGTAGACCGGCTCCGGTAGCTGCACGACAGTCCTTGTCACCCGGGAGTCACACAGATGTACCATTTCATAAAGGCCCGCAATCTGCCCTACTCCGTCGAGGAAGTACGGACAATCACCAGGGACTGCCAGGTTGTGCGGAGTGCAAGCCGCACTTCTACCGGCCGGACCGTGCGTGCCTGGTGAAGGCCTCCCGCCCCTTTGAGCGCCTCAGTGTGGATTTCAAAGGGCCCCTCCCCTCCACCGACCGTAACACGTATTTTCTCAGTGTGTTCGATGAGTACTCCAGATTCCCCTTCGCCATCCCATGCCCCGATATGATGTCTGCCACCGTCATCAAAGCCCTCAACACAATCTTCGCTCTGTTCGGTTTCCCCGCCTACATCCAGTGACAGGGGATCCTCCTTCATGAGTGATGAGCTCCGTCAGTTCCTTCTCAGCAGGGGTATTGCCTCCAGCAGAATGACAAGCTACAACCCCCGGGGAAACGGACAGGTGGAGAGGGAGAATGGGACGGTATGGAGGGTCGTCCAACTGGCCCGACAGTCCAGCAACCTCCCGGCCTCCCGCTGGCAGGAGGTCCTCCCTGATGCACTGCATTCCATTCGGTCACTACTGTGCACCGCCACTAACAACACACCCCATGAACATCTCTTTGCCTTCCCCAGGAAGTGCACATCTGGGGTGTCGCTCCTGACTTGGCTCACAGCTCCAGGACCCGTCCTGCTCCATAGGCTTGTCCGAGCACAAGGCGGACCCGTTGGTGGAAAGGGTGCAATTGCTCCATGCAAACCCCCAGTATGCCTACGTGGCGTACCCCGACGGCCACCAAGATACTGTCTCCCTCAGGGACCTGGCACCAGCAGGTCACACACACACACCCGGCACCCGGCCTGGCCCGGCGCCACCCTCCCCTCCCCCGGCGCTCCCAGTAGCAAACCCCCGGGACCATCCATTCTTCCTCCTTCCCACGCTCGAGGATGAAGAGGATTTTGGCACGCTCCCGGAGGCTCCGGACATCAGACCAGCATCGGCATCGCCGCCACCACTACGTCGCTCCCAGCGGCACATCAAGGCCCCGGACCGGTTAAACCGCTAACTGGTCCACTGAACTTCAAAAGACATTTTTTCCTCCTCTCTAGCAAAAATTGCAAATGTAAATGTAAAAAGAAAACCATTTGTTGTATATAGTTCTCCACCACCCCGGCTGGACTCAATTTTAACAGGGGGTGAATGTGGTAAACCACTGTTGCAGCTCTATTAGGTGATGCATGGTAGGACCTGTACTACAGGTACATTGGTAGTCCCTGCCTGCTGGCTCCACCCAGTAGACGGAGTATATATATGTGTGTCCTCCAGGCTGCAGCCATTTCTCCAGCTGCTTTGGGAGGCCACACATCTTAGAGCAATAAAGCCTCAGTTGTACCCAACTCAAGTCTTTGTGCAATTGATCGTCCATCACTGAACAGGCACTTCTCCTTGTTGGAGGTTAGGTTGAGGAGTTTGGCGGTGTGGAGGAATTTGGAAAGGTTAGCGTCGTTGTCCTGCTGGTCATGGCCGCAGATGGTGACATTATCCAGGTACGGAAAAGTGGCCCGCTGTCCGTACCGGTCAACCATTCGGTCCATCTCCCATTGGAAGACCGAGACCCCGTTCGTGACGCCGAAGGGAACCCTAAGGAAGTGGTAAAGGTGGCTGTCCGCTTCATATGCGGTGTACTGGCGGTCCGCCTTGCGAATGGGGAGCTGGTGGTAGGCAGATTTCAGGTCCACTGTCGAGAAGACCAGGTACTGTGCAATCTGATTGACCATATCAGATATGCGTGGGAGGGGGTACGCGTCGAGTTGCGTGTACTGATTGATGGTCTGACTGTAGTCAACGACCATCCTGTTTTTCTCCCCAGTTTTCACCACTACCACTTGGGCTCTCCAGGGACTGTTGCTGGCCTCAATAATACCTTCCTGCAGAAGCCGCTGGACCTCAGACCTGATGAAGGTCCTGTCCTGGGCACTGTACCGTCTGCTCCTGGTGGCGCTGGGTTTGCACTCCGGGGTGAGGTTCGCAAACAGGGAAGGTGGGTCGACCTTAAGGGTCGTGAGGCCGCATACAGTAAGGGGTGGTAGGGGCCCGCCAAATTTCAGGGTTAGGCTCTGGAGGTTGCACTGGAAGTCCAGGCCGAGTAGCAAGGCAGCGCAGAGGTTGAGGAGGACGTAGAGCCGGAAGCTGCTGAACTCTATGCCCTGGATGGTGAGGATGGTGGTGCAATACCCCCAGATCGCCAAGGAGTGGGATCCGGAGGCCAGGGAGATTCTCTGGTTGATGGGGTGTGCCGTGAGGGAGCAGTGCCTCACCGTATCGGGGTGGATGAAGCTCTCAGTGCTCTTGGAGTCCAGAAGGCAGGATATCTTGTGCCCGTCGACCTTCACTGTCGTTGACCCGGTCGCGAGGTTGTGCGGTCGGGACTGGTCGATCGCGATGGAGGCCAGACGTGGCTGGTCGGCGGCGGTTGCAGGCGATGAGCGGCCCGATGAGGTGCCTGGCGAGCAGCGGTCCTGAGGTAGGGAAGATGGCAGCGCCCACAGGCCGCACGTGTCCTGAGGCAGGCAAGATGGCGACGCCCACGGGCCGCACATGTTGTGAGGCGAGCAAGATGGCAAGCAAGATGGCGACACCCACGGGCCGCACATGTTGTGAGGGGAGCAAGATGGCGGCGCCCACGTGCCGCACGTGGACTGAAGCGAGGAAGATGGTGGCGCCCGCAGGTCGCACATGGGGTGTGCCGGGACAATAGTGGCGACCGAGCGGGCCTGGCACACAGCAGCGAAATGTCCTTTCTTCCCGCAGGCCTTGCAGAGCGCGCTCCGTGCCGGGCAGCGCTGTTGGGTGGGTTTTGAGTGTCCGCAGAAGTAGCACTTGGGTCCCCCGGGGTTGGTTGGCTGCCGCGCGGCGCCAGCCTGGGGTTGGCTGGGGGAGGTCGCTGATGGGGTCCACGGTGGGGTGTTTGCTGGCTGGGTTCACGATGCCCAGGAAGGGTGGGCCATGCGGTCGGGGACATAAGCCTGTCCATTGCGTGAGGCGACTGTGAGCGAGAACGCTAGTTTCTTGGTCGCCGCGAGGTCGAGGGTAGCCCCTTCTAAGAGGTGCTGGCGGATTTAGGCCGACCCGATGCCCATAACAAACACGTCTTGTTGTTGAAAACTCACCACTATTCTTAGAACTCCCCCTATTCCAAAAAGGGCACTCCTGTGCAGGCTTTGGTGGGTGCTATTCAGGTCAAACTATGTTTTCAAGTTATCCACCGGTATAACCCATACCTTCACAGAAGATTTAATCTACTTACCACTTAGTAGCATCGATCCTGGGTCCCGCATTGCTAAGTAAGTAAAGTAGACTTTGGAATAACCACTGTTTCAGGTTAAAACTTTTAAGTTATTTTATTATCATATTTTGTCTTTTAAAAGCTGCAATCACTGTCTTTACAGAAAGGTAAAACGATCTTGCTTCTGGATCCTTCTGGTTGGTTGAAGGGACCTTCAGGCCCACCTTGACAATCAATCTTCTTTTTAAAATCTGGTCTTCTTTAGATGTATTCACAGTTCTGCTTGGTTGCTATGCTCTCTCTTTCCCATGTACCGAGCTGTGAGAGCTGGCTCTGCTGGCTGTCTCTGAGCTGACTCTGAGCTGACTCCGCCTCCTCTTTAAATTCTGGTCTTCCTTAGATGTATTGGCTGTTTTAGCTCGGCTACTTGGCTCTGTCCCATGACCGAGCTGACTCTGCTTCCTTCTCTTGTTCCTGCTCTGCCTCCCTCGCTCTCTCTCTCTCTCCCTCTGGTTCTGGTAGTTCCTGCTCTGGTCTCTGGGTTTATATATTTTTCTAACAGTTATTAAGTTTTTATGACTTTATTGCGAAGTAACTTTTATTTCACTTGGATTGTAAAAGGTACCATTAATCTGAATTTTTCTAACACGACTAAGTATTCATTTTGGGCGTGGCCTCGGCCCTCAGATCTGATTACATTGTCCTTTGTGATGTTCAAAATGCTTTGATTTCAAGAGGGGTGTGAATTTTGGTTCCTGTCATTTCTCTAGTTTTATTTTCCAATTGTGTCCCCAGCTCATAATTTTGACTTTGGTTTTAGCTTTAAATTATGTTTCTCATAGACTGATAGTCTCCAGTTTTCTTTCATTTACTTGGTGTTCGCAGAATTTCACACCAATATATTTGCCTCCCTGGTCATTCTTTTCTGTCTGCTGATTTTACTTCCGTGAAGGTGTGAATCATTGCTTTTAGCGTAATGCTAAAAATCCACTTGGTTATAACTTGAAAGGTTTACATTTATCACCTAGTTCAACTGAAACCCACATCCATGCTTTTCCAGATGCTTACTAAGATGATTAATTTCAATGGAGGTGTGAGCCATTGTTTTTAGCTTCATGCAAAAATCCTGCTTGTTTGTTAAGCCTGCTTGGGAGAAAGAATCTGCATTTTATAATCCTGCTCTTTGCAGCTGCTATTAACCCTTTGTTGGATCTTGCCCTGTATTCTCTCAAGTTTCTCTCAGACCAGAAATTCCCAGACTTCCATGTTTCAAACAACACATCTTTCCATATTATCAATACACCCCGTCTTGACATTTGAAACATAACTCTATCATTTGGTCAATTATCCCCCCCCCCATCTAATTGTACTGACTAACATTTATACCCGATCTTTGTCATTTGTATGTATGTTTTGTGATTTTAAATTGTGCACCGAAATCAATTCGTAAATCACAGACCAGTGTCGATAAGAGTCTTTTATGTTCCTTCCTCAAGTCCAATTACCATGAACCATAGCTGCAGCTGCTCAGGAAGGTAACTCAATAGCTATATCCGTGTCCCACTGCCTCCAAAGCATTTTACTTCCTTAGGGTAGCAGCACCGTAGAAGATTCCTTATGTCCCTTAGAAACAGCAGACAACTCAGTACATCAGTACCCAAAAAAGTCTTTTGTCCATCACTGGCTGTCTAGTGTCCCATTTTTCCATCATCCAACTTGCTTTCCGTTTCTCATTGGAATGGTAAATTATGATATCATGTACACCTACTGATTCCCTTGCTTCATTAATTTAAAAGGTTCAATTGAGCCTGCTTCTATTCCTGACTTCCTCACATTAATGTCTAACATTGTCCTGAACCATGTATGTCTGCCAGCCCCTGGTGTACATGAGAGAATATCTTTCTGACAAACTTCATTCAAATCCCTTTTGTGTGTCATCATTTCCCTTACAAGATGAAAGTGTATATTTTCCATTACAACATTTGCAACATAATAAGACAACAGTATTCGCAAAACCACATCAAACTATCACTTTTCTTCTTCCAAATAAATTCTCCCTATTGTTAAATACACAGTAAAAAAAATTAAGACTTATCTTAACACATTACTCATGACCTAACCACACAAATAGACTGTGTGTTACAACTTTACATATTTGCAACTGTTATCACAATTTCAATACTAAAAATAAAGTACAATATCGACACACCCCTTTGCGGCTTTGGGACCAATAGTCATTACATACAAAATATGGCGTGTTAACAATATCAATATTATTTGTGATGTTCTATGCAGTTAAATCAAGAAAACACACTAAACTACCACTATTCCCCCTCTATTAAAACATTCACACAGTTTAGAAATGCTGATCAAGTTCTTGAACGGCACACATACCCTCATTATCATACATAACAGTCCCTACCAATTTACATGACATTTCTTCCTTAATAACTATTACAGCTCGTCAATGCAATATTGTTTGCTGCATTGGTAATAATTTTCCCACCATGGCACCAAGCTACAAAAATTCTTCAACTATTGTCATTTATCATGTGGGGTTCCTCATCAGTCGCTGCTGTCTGCCGAGACCCTTAATAACACCACCGCTTAGTACGCACCCCTTGGAGACCACAGATCATCCATCAGCTTATGTCTAGTTAGAGATGTCTGACCAGAGGTTTCACTGTTCAGTAATAATTTGATATTTTGATTTGTTTCTAACCCGTAAAGTTTTCCTCCGGGCTCTGTCATTTAATTCTCTCAAATATGTAGCCAATTATATCATTAGTTTCCCCCCAATCCTGTCTAAAACATTATTTTCTGGAGTGTAGTTCTCTTCCTTCTTGTGAACTGGTTTGTCTGTTATTTATTTTTTCCATCTGAAAAATCAAATGAACAGGTCAAGGGTGGAGAGGGCGCTATTCTTTAATTTGTACTTTCTATCTTCGTTTGGATATTCCAGAAGTGCCCTCTCCAGGACTTCCAGATTTCTTTTGCTACCATTTCTTTCCTTTTTCTTTTTGAGCTGGTTTATTTTCCTTATCATTGATGTACATCATACAATTGAGGCCTGTTAAGCCTCCTCCTTCTGTCATTGCACCCTTGAATGTGATTCGAAGAATCTCAAACTCCTCCTCATTTGCTCACTCAGTGATCCAATCTGGTCGAAACCTTACCCTGATACTATCCTGATATTGCTACTGCATTTACTTTAATTACTTTATTTTGATTACGACCGGATTTTTATGAAAGGTAAGTTCTGAACATGACATTTTAACTTTATCATTTGTCCAATCAATGCTGCTAACGGGTTTTAATTCACTGTCTTCCTACCAATTGGGTCGGGTCATGTGTTTCAATTGTGATACAATTTATTTTGCTCCAGACACCATGCTTCTCTAATTCAACTGTATGTATACCCAGATTCTGAACAATCTTGCATTCACATTTTACAGCTTCACTCATTATTTTTCCTGCAGTTTTAGTTGGTAGCTTCACCCAAATTTCCTCTGTTGTTTTAATATCTTAATTTTTCCTGCATCTATTTTTATTAAATCTTTCCTTGCCATCAGATTCCCATTTCCTGATACTGCAAGTAATTCTTCTAATCTAACTTTTGGTCCAATATCTTTATTCTCCAAAGCTCCTTCTTCAATGTATTGTACATTCTAAACATCACTATTTTTGCTAGTGACATTTTGTGATCGTCGGGCACTAGGACCCTGCAGAGCTATGTAGTGTCAATTTCAACACATCAGTTTCAAAATGGTTACCTGCACTCAGCTGACTGCTGCCCAGTAAAAACATCTTTATCTGTTTATTCTGAGACCAATTTAGTTCTGAACATACT